>NC_080590.1:12547500-13797500 GCF_029962835.1 Magnolia sinica | reverse complement strand
CGATTTGTGTGGCTGAATAGGTGATCGATCTGATGAGATCTTGGTCATATACGATCACGATCACAATCATCGTATCGGTCTATATTGATGCTTAAGGGCCAAGTTGTTCAGTTGGAATCTAGCTGCACAGCCCGATTCTAGCACACCACACACGACCACAAAAACCCAAACTAAATTAAGTGTCCAACAACTACACATTGAAAAATGTTCCAGTAAGCTTAACGTATAAAAGCCTTCCTGTTCACTCAGTTACATTTTAACTCAGTGGCACCTACATCACGTATCTGGACCGCCCATTTGGCCTACTTCACTCTCCATAGGGTGCCATGTAAAAATCATTCCCATGTACTGAAACAAGCATGTGTGTTTAGGATCATTGATTTGCTGTGATTTTTGCCCAATAGCATAGGGAGGGTTGGACCTAATGGACGGTTTAGATAAGAAGCCAATGATCCAGACCGTTCGATTGGTGTTGGAAAAAGGATGTAGTGGACACAACAAAAGTTCCAGAGAGGTTGTATAGAAGTAAATGAGTAAAAACGCGATCAAGTGCATGGAAAAGCTTCTAACACTGAGACCACTGGATCATTTACCAATTAATAATTATAATTCAGTGCCGACGCTTTGATGATGCACATTTCTTTCAATATAAGCATTTGACAATTGGACGGCTTATCTGCTCAATTTCTACTATAACTTGCGTCTTCCAATTATTTTTTTGCACTTTAGAATATTAGAAAGTGCCACATGGCATTCGGCAGCCCACAATTATTTCAACATACAGGAAAAAAATGTGGAATCCTGTAGAGGAACCGCCGCTACAGTTGGGTATGGACTCCTGTGACTTGTGCATGGCATCCAATCCGCATACTGGGATTGCTCTATCACCATGATGGGACATCCTAGAAGTTGGATGACTTAATCATATGGTTGGTGGATGGTACTCGCAGCATATGATTTTTGTGGGTTCTTAAGGGTCGTTTGGGACCTTGAATTTGGGGGGATTGAGAGGATTTCAGGTATGTTTGGCATGGGTTTCAAATCCCAAATCCCAGCCGAGAGGAGATTTGAAATTTAAGGTGAAAGCTTGGATTACATTTAAAATTCTTTCAAAAGTTGCATATATAACATGTGTGTCACTAGACTATTAATTTATCGTGCATATGGCCCACAAGGCAGTTAGATTCACAATTGCATCACTAATTACTTTCATATGATGATCTACACCGTTCAAATGTTGTACATGTAAATCAATGGTTAAAAATCATTGGTTAGTCACTCCGATGTGATCTTATACTTATGGCCCATCTGACACTTGGAATTTCATCATTCTCGGGTAAAATATATATTTCAACAAGCTTATTATAACTATTGTGTCAAACATTGCACACATACACAAATTAGAGATATTAAAGTTGATTTAGTAATTAAATTCAAATTCCTATAAATATGCTACGCATAACTACTTTTGGATTACATGAGAGGATTTTGAATTCAAAGTGCCAAATACAACTGGAGGATTTCAAATCCAGGAGTTTCAAATCCACGCTCCCAAACATGCTCTTATAATATGAATTTCACCGGTAGAAGTGTAATAATTATAAATTTCTTTACCTATATTTTTATATTCTACTGACAATTTTAGTAAAATCATAATAAGTTACTTCATACTACATTATTAATGTAATTGGTAATTCAATCTGACCTTTAATATCAAAATCATCACTAACGTATAATGATGTCATGGTTTGAATTTGAGATTTTCGTAATAATGTCCTGAAAAAAATGCAAACAAGTCCTCAATGGAAGAGAAGTCATCTAGTATCTGAAGTGCATGCAAGCATTTCCACGCACTCAGTTACATCTGGACTTGCTGGCATAGGCATGACCTATGAGGGTTCATTAGATTGGGCCATGATACGCTGCCGTAGGAAAATCATATTGATCTAGGGATTTAAAGTGTAAAGTCAGTGCCATGCAAAAGTGGATTGACAATATCATTTAAAGGGTGTTTGCTCTCTCTCTCTCTCTCTCTCTCTCTCTCTCTCTCTCTCTCTCTCTCTTGTTTTTTTTGTTTTTGTTTTTGTTTCTGTTAGGTGTGTTTTTTTCTCTTACACCCCTACAAGACAAACACCCCTAAAGAATATAAATTGAGCAAGGATGTTCACACGAACAATTGCTACAGTTTGATATTCTAGGAAGAGTGGACTGAATCTGATGGATGGTCTAGATTGGGGAGATGAATACCTACAAATCAAAATGCAACTAGGTGTATGGAAAGGTTTCCATGCACTGAGACTACTATATCGTTTCTCTACATTAAAAGCTTAGCTGTATTTAAATACATTTTATAGATTTGTAAACAAGTATTGTAGGTCAAGCTTAACTTACATCAGCTATAGAGGATCAAACCATCAGAAACGAGTCACTTGTTACAAAGTAAAGAAAAATTGTGAAGTTGTGTGCACAATTCTATCATTGGGGCCTTCTTTCTTAGGGCGTGTAGTCCTCTCATCAGGTGGGCCGTTTGTATGATTAAAACAGACATCTAGGATAAAGACCAATGCTTGTATTCAACGGACAGTGTGAATGGACAGAAAACAAGACCTACACCCTACATTCAACGGACACTGCGGCCCACCTTAATGTGTGGGGAAGCTTGATTCTTGAATGAGGGCGCATGTCCACTGTAGGCCCCACGTTAGGTCATGCTTAGGGCCCTAACAGGGAGGACCCCTAGCTCAAAATTCGCCTTGATAGTGCATCCAAGCCGTCCAAAGCGAACGGAGCATGCCCTAAACACACGAACCGTTAATTGCAGCCACAAATTGGGCTCTTGAAAATCTAACGAGTTCTTCGGTGAAAAGTTGTGGCCAAACAGAAGAATTGATTTGGAGAAATTTCCATGGGTCTACAGTTTCATTGCCAAACATCAAACTTTATCATTTGTAAAATCCAGAGTCCAAGAAAATGTCATAATCGTGGAAAATGCACTCATCGTACGATGCAACTACTACTAAAACAAATAGATTTTTATTCTTTGTGGGCCTGTTTGGTTGATGCCTACAATTGAGTTCATCTCATTTTAGGGATCATATTTCTTTTTGATAAGGGTTGATTTGGTTGGACCAAATATCACTAAATTTCATGATTAATCAATCTAATATGGTGCAAATATTATGAAATTATATCAATCTAAGGTTCAGTCAACCAATCTACCTTTTGGATAATGAACTATCTATGCAATCTAGGCAGTCTAATTTGAGTTAATATGTGACACCTACAGGGTTTCTGGGTGCATGCGTTTCAGCCATCACACTCTGTTTAAATATCCAATAACACTGAGGCAGTGTGATGGACGATTTGCAAGCAGTGAGAAATTTCTCCAAAGCTTCTTAATCTTGCATACAAATAATTCAAGTGGAACTGTCCAAATGATGGGCTTCAGTGTTTAGGAATATCATAAATCAAAACTACTTTTATTTTGACAATAATTGAATGGTTAAGATTAAAAGAATCTAATGGTCCTATTTATTTTTATAAGAAGTATCTGTGAATCAGACGTTAGGATTGTTCAACCAACCTGATTTTTGCACTGTAACTCCACTAGAGTGAATTAATTAGATTACCTTGGGTTAATATATGCCACATGCACCATTTATAAGCACCTGCATATCAAGTCATATGACAGCCAGAGTGTCAAATAACCCCATCCTAAAAATGGTGTTGAGTATCGCACGGTGATCTAATTCTGCTAGGGCCATTTGCTTTTTAAATAAGTAAAACTGAATTAACAAATGTGCAAATCTTTCTCTCCCTCTCTGGGGAGTTATTTAATACTCTGCCATACTTATGGTTGATACGCAGGCACTAGGAGACTGTACATGGCATGCACTAACTCGAATTGAAATTGCTAAAATTGCATGACCCCAGCCTTTTTGGGCTTTAAATTCAACGCAGACGGACGGTGCAAGATTGCGGTGGATGCACAATAGTGGGGCCCAATAAATAAAACATCTCCCATTGATTTTCAATAAATAATATACAATTACAGTAATACCGCAGTGACAATGCATCCGAGGCTTCAAGGCTATTGCCCTTTCCTTTTCGTGATTGCTTGCTTTTATTTATTTAATAACACCGACAAGCGTGGATTTGATCGGGTGACGTAACGTCTTCGGCTCTTCAGCTGAGTTGGTGGGGACATTCCCCCGACGGACGAGGGCATGCCTTCCTTCGGTCGGAAGATAGGTGGGACCACAGTGATGCTTTTGAGAAATCCATCCCGTCCACTGGTTTTGCCCGTCTATCTTAAGACAGCTACGAATGAGACATAACCAAAACTCAAGTGAGCCCCGTGACAGGAAACAGCGGGGATTGAACCCCCACCATTGAAACATTCATCTGGCTAATTTTTTTGTGTTTTCAGTTCAATTCAATGGAAATGACCTTATGAACGGTTTGGATGGCATATAAACGTCAGGATGAATCCTGGGAAGGTTTCAACAAAGGCATTTTCCTCCCTATTTTTTTCATGTCATGTGGCACACTTAGAGTTTTGACCTGACTCATTGTTGGGGCTAAGATGAGCTGGCAAAATGGGTGGACGGAGTGGATTTTTCAAAACATCACGGTGGACCCCACCTAGCTTCCTACGGTGGGAACATCTCTGGGCAACGGGTCAGCAGGAAACCCGCACCTGGCTTCGAGTGACTGCAGATGATGCCTTCGGCTTCGGAGTTTCAAATCCTCCAATGCCACGAAGCGGATTGCGTCCTTCCCCACTGGACAATCATCCGTCTAGGCAAGGGCTCCGTGAGTAATGTATGGGTTTTATTCAGGCCGTCCATTCATTTTTTCCGGATTATTTTAGGGTTTGAGTTGAAAATTGAGATAAATAGAAAGCTCAAGTGGACCACAATGACACCAACTGTTGAAACCTTCCTAAGGGCTAGTGATATTTATTTTTTTATCCAACTTACTCATAAGGTCATGTGGACGTGAATGAAAGGAAAAAACAAAAATTGACTTGATCCAAAATAAATTTTTAACGATGGGAGTTCAATCCCCACTTTATAATCCATTGAGGCTTGGATTTGTCTCCTTTTTAGGTTCATATTTTAAAATAATCTGAAAAATAAAAATGAATGAACAACATAGATAAATAAAACCCATACATCACTATGGGCCCACAGAGCCCGGAACCAGCGGTGATTAATGGACAAGTTTCGGTGGAGAAAATATCTGACACATAGTGCCAGAGTGTCACATATGTACAATATGCTATCCGTACATAAAGTGGGTCAGACCATTATGGTCACTTAATATGAAAATCAGGCCCATCCACACATACAGCGGGACACAATGTCAATATCAATACATAGCTGATGGTACGACTATCTGTAATGGCGGCCCAACCAATTACTTAAATAAAAGAAAATATACAAAAAAAAAAAAAAAGAAGAAGAAAAGGGAATAACCCCAAGCATGTAGAGCATCTGGCATAAAACATTCCCACGGCGCATGTCAGCCCTTCCCAGTCATGTCAGGATTACCCATGCTCTCCAAACACTCCAAACCCAAGTCCGCAATCCTAAATTCATGGCAATCCGAGAACCATTCACAATTCTCCTCCCAGAAAGACGCCACAGTATTACTAAAATAACCGTCGGAGCTCGGAAACTTCCACGACGCGTCGATCAGCTGGACTTCCTCCCCCCACAAGCAACTCATTAGTGGATCTTCATCGATGCTGGTGTTGTCGGAAGACCGCAACTCATCGCTCGAACAATTCTCAAGTGGCCTTAATGCCGAAGATAGTGACTGATGAACGGTTGATTGCGGTGGGCCAACGGCAGGTTGGGCAATATGGTTAGCTTCTTGATGCAGCGGCTTATGAGTCACAGGGTCAATGCCCATCTTAATGAGCTTTTTCTTGATGTGAGTGTTCCAATGGTTCTTTATTTCATTATCCGTCCTTCCAGGCAATTTTGCAGCAATCTTCGACCATCTATGCCAAAGGACATGTATATCGAATGTTTAAGGTTATAACTATAACGATTTAAAATTAAAAAGCCTACATAACAATCAAACTTAAGTTTTAAAGCGGCTTTGTTCATTCACTTTCAAATTTGAGTGTTTGGCTAACAATAATTAAAGACTATATGTTATTTAGATTGATGAATTGATAGTTGAGTGTGAGAAAAATGAATATAGATGAATTATGATAAAAGTGGGAGTTGAATCATACCTATTTCCAAGGCGGGCATGGAGATCTATGACAAGCTTCTCCTCGTCTTCTGTCAAGAGGCCCCTTTTGAGATCGGGTCTAAGATAATTAGTCCACCTAAGCCTACAGCTCTTGCCGCATCGGAGGAGACCGGCGAGCTTAGGCACGGCCCGCCAACAACATTGGCCATTGGTGAGGATGAAGTTGATGAGCTTCTTGTCTTCCTCGGCTGTCCATGGCCCCTTCTTCACGCCCAGCTTGTCGCAGCAAGGTTGACGGCCCATCACAAATACACCTGCTTCAAGTTTGCCACTCCCAAGACTTATGAGCCCCACACCTACCTTTAATAATGCCTCCCTCTCTCGTGAAAGGTGCTGTCGAACTACAATCACCTCTTCTCGTGTCTTTTGCATCATATGATTGTAAATTTGTAATTGTAGATAATGGATGGCCCACCATATGTTTGCATCTGACCGTCCAAACTGTTACCATTTTCTAATACACCTCGCTCCGTAATTGCGCTCTTACTCAACCATTCCATCACCATCACCTGTTTCGTCACCTCACTCATTTTAGGGAGGATATTCAATGCATAAGCATGGGGTTCTTTGGCCCAGCAAGACTGTGGGGCCCACCATTGGGTGATGCAATTATGGTGGGCCTATGGAGGATGCGGATATAAATCCTCAAATTTCCCCATCCGACGATCCCAACCGTCCGATTTGGCTCCTGGAGGATATGGATTGTTGGCTGTAGTGGCTCACTTTCATTGAACGTTTAGGATAATCTGATCGGCAAAGTGCTAGAGCATGCGATCGACGGTTTAGGTTGATGGGAGGTGAGTGGCTCCTGCTGGCCGAAATAAATATGCTATTTGTGTACGAGCATCGTACCGGACCATGCCTCATAATTTAGTTCGAAGATTCATATGATTCTTGACTCGAGAATATTGTTTGTTCATCTGGGTCTATTCAAATCCAGACCGTTGGTCTGCTGGGCCCCATTGAATACGAATCACATGCAAAATATCTTCACCCTAGCTAATTCCAATTAGTTGAACGTGGACCAGATCTGTCTTTCTCATCTGTCTATTTGCAAGCACAACTAGAAAAGCCTGGACCGTCCGATCTAGGAGGTTTGCAAGGCATGTTCCATCTTAGGTGGGGTTCAACAGATCAGCGGTTTCGATCACTGAACCAAGGGCCCCACTTTTAGAAACTGAAAACATGAGTAGCGTGTGGCAGTCCTCAGGACGAGTACGAAATAATTCCCATTTTAATACGCCATGCTTTCCATTGGTGAGGATTCCTTAAAATAATAGCATAGAGGATATAGTGTTAGCTCCCGTGAACCATGGAATGGTGTTTTAGGGGCTAATGTGAAACCATGTATGTAGCCCTATGTGGAATTAAGAAAAGGGAAGAGGATAGTTAAGGAATTTTAGAATTATATGTGACTCCTTGGGGCATTCTAACATCAGTTTCAAATTCCAAATTCAAGAAAACACCATCAATTAGCATCGTCATTTTTAGCAATTGACCCTTTTGCCCTAGTCTCACGTACAAATAGTTGTAGACACGTGGATCTACCACGGTGTGTGTACCATCCGCGTGGTCCACTATGAAAAGTTAGACACCCCATAAATTAAGCAACTTGATGACGGAACACAAAGCGAATTTGAAGGTTTTGGGGTTGTTTATTGTTTTTATAGGGACCCACGTGATGATTGGATTATCATGATTTTTTTGGTGTCCAATTTTTATGACGAAACTCTCAGCTAGACAAGCTGAATGCTGTTGTCGAAAATATTTGATTATATATATATATAATGTTTGTTAAAAATTTTGGTTTTTGGAAATATTCTCATATCGGAAAGGAGAGAAGAAAGATTTGTGTTTATAAGGTGTTGAGTACATTATTATTTGTTTTATGAATTTGTAGAGTACTGAGATTTCGTGTTATAGTGTGAACTGGAACACACGTGCGCGCACGGTCTCAGGATCGATGCGAGCGTGCATGGGCATGTGAGGCAATGTGGCTGTAGAAGCACTAGTGACACACTTTGCACCGCGCACGACAAACCAATGCGAAGCGAGTGTGGGTCACGGTGCAACAATGGCTATGGGTTAGGTGGCTGAAATGTTGTGGGTAAGAACGACTAGCTTGTAGCTGGTTTTTACACATGCAAAACGGTCAAAAATTGCCAAATAAAAGCAAGTTTCTCATCAACAGCCAAAAACAATCATGCGGAGTTATGGCCCTGGACCAAAACGTCCAACAATTCTAGCCTATATAAACAGTGCTTGGGTGGTTCATTGGACCATCACCAAGCATTCGAATCACTTTCTCATACGACCCAAAAAGAAAAGTTCAAGTGATCTCTGATCAAGTCAGTAAGGTTCAATACGAACCTTAGCTGCAAATTCTCAAGAAATAGACTAGTGTAGTGGTGTAAGCCAGCTACTTCCTTTCTAATCTTCTATATGATATGTGATTTTTTTTTTAAAAGTTTTTATCTAGCAAATTATGTATACAAAGTTTCATTAGTGATTTCTTCATGCTTATTGAATGCAAAATCATATTCAGACTCGTCGTATCCTATAAGCTATTTGTCTGAATCTGTTAGCAGTCTCAATTACTTTAGTAATGGATGAATAATGCTTTAAAGATGGTGTGATCACATGTGCTTTAGCATGTCCTTAACATTTTTTGTTTATTTTATTATTTTACATAAATTATAAATTTGTAATTTGATAATATAAAGTTTCTAATAGATGCTAATATACATAATAATGGCCCCATACACCCGTAAAACTAAATAATTAAATGAAGATATCTTTGTAATTAATATATACCTCTACTATACATACTAGTAGTGTTTGTCCAAAAATTTGCCCATACAATTAACATTAGGAAGGACTTAAATCTTCAAGTGTTCAGTGAATCAAGCCAAATTGAGCCTATCATGTCAGGATCATGTCAACATCGAGTTCCACCTAATCTACTAATCATGTTAGTTTAATTATTCGATACTAAGAATGCACACACTTACTAACGACATTGTAGGTGATTCAACTCATAAGGCAATGACCTTTTTCCTTAGGCTTTTGGCTTTCATATTAGTTTAAGTGATAATTCTCTTTTTATATTGATTGATAATTGATAGTTTATTTTACAATTATTTGTGTAGTTATTGGAATAAATTCTCAAGTTATAAGCTCAACTTTTACCTAGTATAAATACTTACATGTTGCACATAAATGTCTTCTCATACTTATGGACCGTTCATGAAGCTTGAATTGCCATATCATTTAGTGAAAAACTACACTTATATATGTATATTCAGAATTAGGATATAACCTGATTGATCTTGATTATAATGGAATCTTAAACTAGTGGTCATTTTTATCTAATGGATTAAATGAAATTTTGTTATAGATGTACCGCATAATGGCGTCCAAAATGAATGACCCGTGGTTAAATAACCACACAGATCAGGTTATCATAACCATTCAAACAGCGCCTTCAAATGTACTATCCAAATATAAATTGTTAACTGTGAAATTTCTTAAGAAAAAGTAGGGAAATCCGACAGAGTATCAATCAATTTTGGTGATCTTTGACTAGAGGGCCATCCACATGAAAAACGTCACTAGATGGATGGTCCTACTATGCCCGTACCCAGTGTACGGTCGAAGGTAGATTGTACGGGAGAAATGATGTCAATCCGAATTTTTTCAACTTTCACCATCGGCGTGGTGCACCACACACCACCTACCTCGGTGGTGTGATGATGTCACCAAGTTGTATGGTCCCATATACTTAATATATGGGTTATATCCACACCGTACATCTATTTTGAGAGATCATTTTAGGTAGTGGCAAAAAAGGAGGCAAAGCTCGAGTGGACTACACCATAGAAAGCAGTAGGGATTGAATACCTACGGTTGAAAACTTCTCCATGGCCATGAAAGTTTTGGATCAACCTGATATTTCCGTTTTCACTTCATCCAGGTCTCCGTGACAGGTTGGATTGCAAATAAACATCATGATAGGCCACAGGAAGGTCTCAACTGCCGGTGTTGTTTTCCTCCCTGGTGTGGTCGACTTAAGTTTTTGATTTGCCTCATTTTTAGGTTCATGACATAAAATGATAACACAGAGTGGATGAACAGTGTGGATATTATAACACATGCATCATAGTGGGCCCACAGAACTTGGTGACGTCACCACACCACCAATGTTGGTGGTGTGTGGCACACCACGCAATCCGCTTCCAACACAGGGATTTTCCTACAAACGTGTTACCTGCGTACGACATGTGAATCATGCAAAAGGTGCTGGTGTCGACATCATAAATGTCACTTGGGGCTAAAGCAAGATGGTCCACCTAATGAATGGACGGGTCTTAGCGCTCCAGGCAAACCATGTGGGTCGGCCCACCTTCTTCACGGCTCGGATGTGTTCTACACAAGCCGTGCGTTGGCATGAAAGAAATTTTATACTCCTTTGTTAAGGTAAAAACATTGATGCCGGCAGAGCACGATGGATGATACGCAGGCGCTTTGAAATTAAAATTCTCTTTTGTTAAAGTAAAAACATTGATATTGGTAGAGCATGATGGATGATACACAGGCACTTTGAAATTACTTAGAGCATGCACACGTGGAACGCAAGTAATTCAAATTAAATTGTCGAAATCATGGTCCCAGTTTAGATGTACAATGAACAAAACATTACACTTATTTAATTACCTGCTAATAGGATTGGAGGATTTTTTTTGCACAGATTAGGACTGCTCAACCGATTTGATTTTAGAGCTGTGATATAGAGAGAGTGAGTTCCATAATTAAATGGGCTTAATTTGAGTTTACTCATGCCACTTGTAAAAAAATTTAAGTGTGTATGTACAACAAATGTCACGCGTTCACACTCGTTTTTAGCATATCTTCATGGACTAACAAAATGCCGCCACGTGTAGGTAGTAGGTGCCAAATAATATCTGAAATCTTATTTATATATCGAAAATATTGTTTATACTTGACCTAGCACAATTAGAACGAATGATCCCATATGTATTATATGACAGTTAAGTCATACGCAGTATGAATGACTTGAAGAAATAGGTTAGACATGTATACACGAGAAAATTAAAAACTAGATTTCTCTTAAAAATACTGGCTTTAAAAGTGTCTCTCTTATTATTAAATGTCACAATCTCGTTAAATGACCTATCTACTTTAGCATTAAATGCTTGAGTCATATCAAATGTTACTTATGATTCCAACAATCTTCTTATGCAGCAATGTAGTGAATGCGTATTCCAACTAATGCATGATATGAAGAAGTAACCTTACTTCTTTGCACAACCACAGGATTGCTTATTATAACTGATGATTGAAAAGATAGTTAAATCCTGCCTCCGGTCTTTAAATAGTCTGACTTAACATAAGAATACTAAGGTTTAATTATATACTGAGTTAAGTACGACTTTGATATGCCTGCATATCTTAACTGCACCACAAATTTAAAATACAGACTTTCAATCACATATAATACTGTGTTTGATTAAATTCAGCCAAGTATAAAATACCTCTTTGGACGGTAACATTCTACGGTGCCCCTTTCACGTAGTTACATAAAAAGCAAATGTTTAAGTGGATATCTTCGTAGAACACTATTTCAACATCTACAACGTATGCCTGAAAGGACAGAGGATCTGCTCCATCAATATACCAATACACCAATATACCACACTAATCACGGAATATTATCATCCAATCAACGCACCTCCAAATGATGGAGCGGATTTTGTGCCGCCCGGCCTCACCTAAGACTGTGCGGCCCTTACAGTAGGGCCCACCTTGATGTGTGTGTTCTTGGACGCGGATTAGCTACTGAACCTGCCAGTAGCGAGACCCCTACTGAAGTGATGTCACCAGGTTCTATGGGCCCACCATGATGTATACGTGGTATCCACACCGTACATTCATTTAGAGAGATCATTTTAAGGCATGATACAAAGAATTAGGTAGATCTAAATCTTAAGTGGACCCCACCACATAAAATAGTGGGGATTGAACGCTTACCCTTAGAAACTTCTTAAGGCCACGGAGGTTTTCGATCAAGCTGATAGTTTTGTTTCCCTTATTCCATGTCCATGTTAAGTTATAAACGGTTTGGATCTCAAATAACATCATGGTGGCCCTAGGAAGGTTTTTAGGGTGGGTGTCATTGTCCCCACTGTTTTCTGTCTGTGGGGTCCACTTGAGTTTTGGATGTGCCTCATCCTTTGGTGGATGGTGGGATACAAAACACACATCATAATAAGGCCCACAGAACGTGGTGACGTCACTTCAGTAGTGAAACTCACTACCGCCAGGTTCAGTAGCTAATCCATGTATTGTATTCTATATCCATACCGCCCATCCACTTTGTGAGATTATTTTAGGGCACGAGCCAAAAATGAAGCTGGAATCAAATCTCAGCTGAACCATACTATATGAAACAGTGGCGATTGCATGCACCACCGTGAAAAACTTCTTAGGGCACAGATACCAACTTCATACAGGACTTAAGGTATGGTCCACCTGAATCCTACTTCATTTTTTGGCTCATCCCTTGGGATGATTGGCAAAACGTATGTACGGCGTGGATATAAAATACATGCATCGAGGTGGGCCCCACGGTAAAGGCCACACCCAATCTGCTCCCTCCAAATGAATGGTAAATTACAAAGTTGGAGGAGCGTAGATTTTAAGCACAAAATCGTCGGCTAGGGTTGTCTATACAGGATTGTTTCTTAATAGACGGCCAAAATCCACCATCCCCTACCGCCTGAACGGCCCAAAAAAAATATCTCACACGTATCTGAGGTGCAATTTCTTTCTGTCAGCAGAACGGTAATTGTCACGGTGAAATAATAATGTTGGGGTGATTTTATGAATCGTCCAGTTATTTAATTAATCTCTAGATTTGTCCAAGATCTTCCAATTCATTTATTTTTGTGAGGAGTTGCTTGCTTTGGATTTGACACATTTTAATATTTTAAAAGGAAAAATTGAACATTTTTTAGGGTAATTTTTTACCATAAACATGACCTACCAGCCACCTTTTTTATTTGACCCAACCAAAACTTACCTTAACAAATTAAATTTCTACTTGTACGGAATATTCAACAAAACAAAAATATTCTTACTTTTTCTAACTATTTTACCCTATAATGAAGGGTATTTTTGTCTAAAATACTCTTTTCGTACCTAAAAAGCTACTTTGGTAACATATGTTTTCCGCGGTCCAAAAAAAAATAAAAAAAAGCCTAAAAGGGAAGTTTCTATGGTGCTAATATTTTCCATTTTTGGGATCCATGCGGTCTTTATCTGGAGATCAATCACTAGTGATGAATAACTAGTGATGAATAAAGTGGATTTCACGCAAATGTCACGATCGACACCGTATGTATTTATGGCACCGGCTGCCACAGAGGACACTGTCCGTATAATAGGGAGAATTCTCAGCGAATCTCCCCTAGATTTCAGTTTCCATCCCATTCTTCACGTGTTCTCTCCCGTAAGGACCGTTCGCGAACCCATGAATAACTCGCCGGCATTCATGAGTAGAGACGGGCTACTTCCGCACACGTGTAGAGCCGTAAACATCCACACGCGGGTTCTCGTGCAAATAGATCTGAGCTATTCACAGGGTTGGAAATAATACTTATATCTTACACCTTAAAAATCAGATATTTTCATTGTTCCGATGGACCACGACGTACAAAGTAAATGGACGGTTAGATTTTTCTCTCTAACCATTCATTCTTTTTACGTCCAACTGACATGATTTTTATTCAAGATAATAAAAATGTGTATTTCACCTGATTAAGAGGTCAGATCTCATACAAGTGTCCCGTTGTGGGACATCCAACCGCATGTGCAGCTTAGCAAACACTGTGCTCCAACCAAGGATATGCAGTGTACTCGAGTTTTCAGATTGCACGTGTGCCACACATCATCCAGTGATCGAGACCATTGATTTGTTGGGCCCCATGATGGATCAAGTCCTAAGACTCTCCTAGTTTAGATGATCCTAACCACCAATTCGAGGCCTTTTTCAACGTTGCATTGAAACGGCACTGTTGTCGTATTGAGGAGATTTTTGGGGCACGTGAGACCATCGCTCTAGGACGCGAGTTCCCTCTACCTCCGGCCACAGGAAGATCCTGTGGTCGGAAGCTGTGTGGGGCCATAGAGATTACCGTGAGAAATCCACTCCGTCCATCGGCTTATAAACATCACAATAAGAAAGGAACCCAAAAAAGGGCAGATCCAAAACTCAGGTGGACCATACCACACGAAACCGAAGGGATTGAATGCCCACCATCGGAAACTTTGTGGGGTGACAGAAGTTTTGTTTCAGAACGATAATTTTTCCTACAGTTTTTATGAGTGGTCATAACCCTGTGAATGGTTTGGATGGCAGATAAACATCATGGGTTGCTCCAGGTAGGTTTCGACAGTGGACGTTTCCGTTATCACTCTTTGTGTTGTGTGGCCCACAGGAATTTTGGATCTGCCAAACTTCTGAATTTATGTCTTATTGTGATGTTTATGAACTGATGGACAGAGTAGATTTGTGACGTAAATCTCTGTGGACTCCAGACAGCTTCCGACCACATGAACTTCCTGTTGCGGGGCACAGGCAACTAAGCCCACACGCAGACCACGTGGTCCGCAATCGGCTTGCTCGTACGGCCGGACTTATGAGCGGAGCGTCGTGTTGATGTGTGTTCTCCTTGGGCGCCGTTTGGGTGGATCCGGGGTCGGTGAGTTCCTAACTGTAGTGCCACTGTGATGTATATACCTTACATCCACACCGTCCATACATTTTGAATACTCGTTGAAGAGCAACAACCATAAAATAAAGCAGATCCAATCTTAGTGGACCATACCACAAGAAACAGTAGTTATTGAATCCCCTCTATTAAAAACTTCATGGGGGTCACCGGGATGTTTACTTTCCATCCAACCTGTTGATAAGGTCACAATGACCTGGATGAAGAGACCACGTAAATAAAAGCGTGATTCAAAACTATTTGGCTCACGAAATTTCTCTAATGGTTGATTACCACTGTTTTCTGTATTATAGTTCACCTGAGATTTGGATCTGCTTCGTTTTTGGATTTCTACCATAAAATAAGTTTTCAAAACGGATGGACGGTTTGGATATAAGGTAAATTCATCAAAGTGGGCCTCACGGTCAGGGATCTCATCCACCTCGGTGTATCCCCGGATACACCGAAGCCGCGCCCCATTCTTCGTCGAGGTGAAATGTCCCATACACACTTGCGAATTTGGCACGTTTTGCGTGTGAAGGCGGAGAGATGCCGATGCGTGTGTGGGTAGACCTTCTATTTGCGGAAGGGGATTTGGATAATGCGCGTCTACTGTACTCTAGCTAGGAAGCAGGCCAGGCTCCCTACCATACACGTAGCATGTACCTCAAATCTGAACCGTCCAAATAGTGGGAATCACCATGGATTAGTCGTGCACCCAAAACGAAACTTGATTATACAATCGTTCCCTCTGATTAGTGGACATTTGTTTGTCCAATTTTGACCATATGCAACTTTTGATTATACAGTCTATTAGAATCCTCTAATCGACCGGTTAGAGCCATACAATCTACATAAATTTTGGGTCCCAGTGATTGGGCGGTTGAGATATGAAGGAAATGCCACGTGCATGATAGATAACATCACTGCGTATCAACAAAGAAGGCAACAAGGAGAAGTCCACCTGAATAGTTGGAATAGAGTGATCAATGGGCTATGGCCCATCCATGTTACGCCCAACAGATGAAAATTTCTCTGGTCATGTGCACGTACCACGTGTATAATTTTTTAAGCACAAGGATTCCTATCTTTTGTTTTTTTTATACATTGATGATACCAAGGATTGCTATCCCGGTCATATACAGCTTTTCTTATTATCACGTGACTTTTTTTATTTCAGCCCAAAGCATAAACTGTGACAATATTTTCTTTATTATATTTTATCTCAAGTTTGACATTTTAAATGGCACACGCTTGGTTACATATACAAGCACATTGTCTTGCCTAAAACTTAGTGCTCAAGTTGGACAGATTTGACTCCAAATCTTTAGTTGTGATTAAAATTTTAAATATTTATAAACATAAATTTAATAAAAATTATACTATAATAAATCAAAAATTCATTTAGTACAACTTATTTCCCTCTAAATGAACCAGGAAGTACGCTACAAACCTTTTTTTTTTTTTTTTTTTTAAACGCTACCTGATGTAGTGGAATGGTTTAGACAGTTGAAGGTAAGTTAGATACATTGAATGATCTCAATAATGGACAGATGGAGTTAAAGATGGGTGAACCCGTAAAATATCTTGAATGGACAACTAACGGTTTAGGTTGGTAAATTATAATGTAATTCCACTCAGCATTTTTCTTTAAGAAAGCATTAAAATAAAACGACGAAGTAAAAGACTAATAAAAATGTGCCTGGTTTTCTTTGAAGCAAAGGTGATGTGCTTTTGGCATGGCCCACATGGGTGAGGTGTTGGTGTTTAGATGGATGTACACCGTACATCAAATGTATGATTAGACAGTTTAGGTAATGCATGGATTAAATTAATTTGTAGCTTGGTCAAGAGAATTGTTTTGAAATGGATGGTTTAAAATTCACCATTCTTTTTGAAAAGAAGAAAGAAAGGAAGAAAGAAAGAAATAAAAAAAAAAAAACAACAGTTAAATGTTATACTTTAACTCAGGCATTGGTATATTCAATACTTTCTTAAAAGAAAATAATATTATTATTTATGTCATTACAAGTTGTTATTGGAAGCCATAGTACATGTAAGTTGGCCACTGAATTATACCAAAAATGTATATCTTCATGTGTAACGACCCACTTGAGTTTTGGAATAGACACATGTGATGAATGGACCAGATGAAATATGGACACCCAGTAGATACCGTAGAAAACTACTAGTAATGGGCATTCCATCCCATCTGTTTCATAGGTTGTGGCGTACCTGAGTTTTGGATCGCCGTCTCTTGAGTACCCAGGTAAACGAGATACAGCGTGCGTGCCTGATGGACGGGTTGGATTTCATGTAAGTTCCACCTACGTGAGTCAGCAAATCGGATCCTGTTCCCACATTTCACTGCATCAAGGGATGTAACTTCAGAACGTGCCCCACACATTCCCAACTAAGAGAGAACATGTGAGTACATGCACATGATATTGCACCATCACGTCCACATACGTCCTCCACCATTAGGATGAAAGGGACTAGAATCTTCTGTAACACCTATCATCAAACACCCAACCTGTTTGGGGGCTCCATATTGTATATACAAAATCTACTCCGTTCATCAGGTGCTCTCCTTGATTCTAGTTAACATAGCTAAAAATCATCCAAATCCACTACCCAGGTGGGCCACAACACAGATGACAATGGGAATGGGCCAACCATGGGGTTGTGGTTCGGCCACTACGGTGTATATTTGTCATCGAAACCATTCATCAGCTGTGATTCAAAACTATCATTCGTCATATTGCGTGAAACTAGAGGTTTTCATGCAATTTTAAATCGTTCTCATTGGTGGGCCCATTTAGTTTTTTTTTATTGAGATGATCTTTTATATGTACGGTTCTTACATGAGGGTTATGATTTGATGGTGGTCCCCCTTGTGACCATCGAATTCGTATTGCCTCCGTCACGACTTAGAATTCAGCATTTGCCGCAGCCCACTAGGACCCACGTGCCAAGTGGTCGAATGATCAGAACCGTCCTTGTTGTGTTTGTCGAAAACAGAATGATGACTGTTGCCATAACTATCTGTAGATGAATTTAGAACAACGAAATCAAGATTTTCAATGGTCTGTGTTCAAGTCTGAAAATCAGATATTAAGATCATCAATGAAGTATGGTAATGGGAAAATAAATTAATTATGCTAGTAACCAGAATATGTACGGTTCAGATCATTGGAAAATTGATCATGTTGGCCCCAGTGGATGGCGAGACATGCTGGATCCTAAGTTTCGACGGATGCAAGACGAACTAAGTGACATAATCAACATCGTTTAAGATTCAATGCATGTCTAGCACCATCTAACAGGGGGTGGCTAACAGTGAGGTGTGAACTGACCGTGGGTGTACTAACAAGCTTTAAAAAAATAATAATAATAAATAAATAAATAAAACATCGTTTAAGATTCAGTGCATGTCTAGCACCATCTGTAGACTGTATCAACCATCCAAGACCTTGATTGGTGCACTTTGGCGTGGATACGGTCCATCGAATCCGTCGGCTACCTTGAATGAGTCATCAACCAAAAATAACCGACTATCATCTAACATCCTTTTTCTGGACGGGCAAAAAAAAAGTTGAGTAACAGTTCAGAAAAAATGTCTGCAGATCCGTACGGATTGAATGTTTACAAAATTTCAATCTCTTTAATTTAATTTTTTATTTTGTGGTCCATCAATGAGTGGCTTAACAGTTGGACGGTTACGATTGATTAAAACATTGTCCAATCATACCATCAATGGTGATGATTCCATTTACTAATCGGTACCTGATGCACACTGAACCTAAGATTGGTGCCAATTCCATTGCACCAGAACGGCGACCGCTCCTCATTATGTGTTGACGTCACTAAGCTCTGTGGGTTCCATCATGATTTATGTGTTATATCCAAACCGTCCATCCATTTGGAGATATCATCGTAAGGATTAAACCGAAAAATAGGATATATATAAAGATCAAGTGGACCACACTGCAAAATGCAGTGGGGGATTGAACGTATATCATTGAAACGCTTTTAGGGGGTTGAAGAAGTTTTGGATCAATGTGATATTTATTAGATCGATACCCTACAAAATGGATTATCAAGATTGTGTATCTAAAATTAGCGTAATGAAGAATTTCATCTATCCATTTGGAGTGGCCAATCAGAGATTGCTTATGAGTTTGAAGAATCAGTTCAATCAGTAGATCCTAAAGATGGCCATAAAAGACAATGCCAACTTTCGGATGGATAGGATCATGCAGTCAGTATGATATGTCCATGAAATGTACGCTAGTTCTGATAGATTGTCCAGATCGACTGATGCAACTGTCCACATGTCCCTACGAAAGAGGATGTATCTCCTTTTAAAGCACTGTCTTTCATTTTGGGCCCCTCTTTTTTCTGTGGTGGAGGGAAACTGTGTCCACATTTAAAAAAAACCGTACACGTGGTGCAAGAGTACGAGATCTGGACCTTTAATTAGGTGGACCTACCATTGAGGATCTATACTAAAAAATTCAGACTGATAAGATGATCCGAATCGTCCAATTGGTAGCCTATAAATGAGCAGTAAAAGATAAAAAGTAAATAACGGTCCACATTCAGTTGCCAGATGCCTTATATTCGAACGTTAGTTTAGTCTTATTTTCAACAAATGGAACGTCCAATGTAGGATTCACCTGATGGGTGGTCTGGATCTCTTCCAGTTGGGCCACGTGTCTTGCATAACGCAACACCTTTTTCTGACAGATTTTGCCTTCCTAGTTTTGCCAAACCATCTTTTAACATGTGCATCTCATGTACTGCACACGTGGCATAAGTTCACTCCAATGAACACCGTAAAAAATCACAGGGCCCATTACAGATCATACCCCAAAGTTCACACTAATTGAATGCTATCAAATGAACGGTTAAAAATGAACTGGCCAGCCGTCCAAAATAAACAAGCGAAACCACATGGTTAAGATCTCTCAATAAGTTTGAACTTTGAGATATTTTCCATCCACTGTAGAGCCCACAACTTGGACGGTCCAGATTGACATGTATGCTGGGAGTACAGTGTGAAAAATGGTGGTGAATCATCAACGAATTTTAGACCTTCTTGTCAGTTGAAGTTATAATGGCATTGTTTGAACGGTTAGATGACCTGTTTTCATACATACGGTTGTGGGATCATGATCATCTCAACGATCATTCGATCCACATCGCTTCAATTCCGGAATTTCAATTTCGCATTTTGTTCTTTTCCACATTTTAGAATCTTACCTTAATTGAGGATGGACTATTTTCTTTTTTATGGCTTGGATGCTTCTTGACTTTGGGGATATTGGAATGCGTAGAGAGCTAACTTACAACATTTGCATTTCCAAGATTCTTGCAATCTTGTATCCGGATGTGCGGATAGATGTCCTTAGATGAGATCTGTTGCAAGCACAGTATAAAGATTTGACACGACTCAGGTGAAATCGGTGAGTCTTGAGTTGAGTCATGACTTAGCTGGGCCGGGGGTGAATCTTTTGAATGACTTAGGCCTCCAACTTGGTCGAATCCAACTGAGTCGAGTCGTAAAATCATATATTTGAATGCAGTAGCATATATTGAAGAGGTGCACTAACAAGATTCGGACCCTAAAATGATGAGTATTTTAAGGGGTGTTCGGATCTTAAATTACTTAAGCTATATACATATGCCTTAAATAGCTTATTTTGATTTCTACTTATTAAATTTGTTGATGCAGAAATCTGGTTAGCTCTCTGGACCTACTTATCTATACAAGGAACAGATAAGGAAGACCTTGGCTAGAGCGGGGTACCCTCTGATGCCAAAGTCAGGAAAGAGATCTAGGTCTGGTCGAGTATTGAGAGTTTAGGACTCAAGATTATGCGTACCTTTCACCATTAGAGGTACCTCTATTTATAACATAGGAGAGGCAGTGGAATAGAGAAGATTTCCCTATTTAGTAGATGCGTATTTTAGAGGGATTCAAATCCTGGACTACTAGGAGGATATTCTGAGATCCTTAGCAAAAATCTCCGAGGTTTGAGCGTGTGGCAGATATCTTCCGAGATATTTGGAGAAGCCCTCGAGCAGATCAATCTTAGGTAAAACCTGATTATTTGAACCCAGTGGAGATGCGCAATGGGAGGTTGAGGTGGCCTTGACCGACCTGACCTAGGAGTGGTGTGTCGCTTTAAGCTATGCCGACCTGGGTCATGTTGACTTAGGTCATGTTGACTTGGGTCACACCGACTTGGGCTGTGCCGACCTGGGTCATGAGGACCTGGGTCACACTGACCTACCTCCTTAGTCGAGTAAAAGGACGGGATGTTTCTGATGAACTCTGAAGATTTTGGAATAATCGGAGGTGGTGCTCTTGTGAGCATGTTCCTTAGTCATGGACTCTGAGAAGGAAGTGGGCTCTCAACAGGGTTTCTCATCGTTGCTTGTTTGGTCAAACGTATAAGGTTCCGACCTGACCTTTTTCCATGGGTTGATCCCTTTTTCCCCATAACAAAATTGAAGTGATTAATTTATTTTAAATAAAAAAGTTATTTATAATTGATGATAAATTAAATTTTCTCATCTTAAATAATATACTTATCCGCAATTGTAAGTAGAAAAAGTAACTTATTTAGTGGTATCCAACTCTAAGGGAGGGTTTGCATTATAAATTACTTAAGATAAACTATTTATTCCACAAGTAACTTATCTTAGTTTTTACTTATTACGAAAAGTATGTTTGGAAAAATAGATGTAGTCAATATGTGGTCGAAGGGTGAGTGACGATCGAGAGAAACACAGCTTGGACGAGTGAAAGATGAACAATCACAAAAGAATGATCTAGATAAGAGAAGGATAAAAGAAGACTTTTCGACTATTATAAACATTGCATTAATGGAAGAATAATCGGGAAGAACAAGTTGCAACAATACTTTATAAATAGCAGAAGAATATAAAACTCAAAGTCATCTTTTAAAAAAAAACAACCAACTAACAACAATCAATCAAATCTATCAATTTATTTTTTATCTTATTTTATCTTATGAGTAGCAAAAATTCTTAGTCATAATCTTTACTTGTAATCGAAATCTAGGGTCATACAATGGTTTTGTTCTTTATCCTATATCAATCAATTTTTTCAAGAAACGTATTCTTGCAATTGTTTCTAGTGACCGATTGTGAGTTTTTCCTTTTGTTTGATTTGCATTGATATTTTGAAAGTCATTTTTTGTAAAATGCACACAGTAACGTATCTTTGGAGGTAGAACCCCGCCTTCCGGTTATCGTCTGATTGTTATAAACTTGTACAAGTGGTTAAATAAGCGACAGATCTTCTCATAATCATATTGGACGTATCTATTCATTTTAATGCTTAGGGTTAAAGTTGATCAGTTTGGATCCATCCATTGTGTTGATTTTAACATGCCCACATAATATAAAACAAACTAAGATACCAACAAAACCAAGCTCCCATTTATTGCCCTTCAATTCTAAAATGCAACACATATAACAAATGACTTAATTTCAATTTTGCATGTGTGAGTATAATGTGTCAAGTATGCTAAAGTCATATTCTACTCAAATAAAATTGAATGCCTTGTAATCCCAAGCGTCGAGATAGATTGATTAAGATATGTTTTGTGAAGATTAGCCGTCTATTCAATCACTAATTAGCAAGGTGATTAGATGATTTGCAAAGAGAATGGTTAGTCCTTCGGATAATTTTCTTTTGTCTTGAAGATAAACTTTTACCACAACAATGATAGCTTGATTGTGTTCATTAACAAAAGCAGTGTAAAAAGGAAAACAAGCAATTGAAACTACGTGCCAATTTTATTAATCCAGATGTAGATGCAATATAATTGGTCAATAAAAATAAAGAGAGTAAAATAAATTATCGATGACAGTTCAAGCTAGCAAAATGATTATGATCCTGATGGTCTTTCGAACCTAGATGGTCATGAGAGGATCATGAAAAATTCAGATGGTCATCAAGTTGGTCAACATGATGTGACCAAAGAATTACTAAGTTGGGAGTTAGGGATTTAGGGGATCCAATAATAAGGTCATAAATATTTAACCTAAACTAAGTTGGCTTACCAATGCGATGTGCTGAAGCAGAAAACTAAACTAAAACTAAGCTTATTTATTTAGACTCATTGCAGCTTAGTAGTGGATAAAAGTGAAGTGGTTTAAACTAAGTTAATTTTATACAAGTGTTCATGATATATGAAAGGTGGATAACATTATGCTAAAAAGAGTTGGTTGATTGGATTGGCATCGGGCCTCAGGTTAATCATTTAGCGCGGCTTTTATAAATATGAAGAGGAGGTGGCCATGTATAAAGTTCCCTAGCTTCCATGGTTAGTCTTCTAATCAATTGGGAGCCTTGGCATGATCTGCATCTACTAGGATTCAAGATTTTCCAAGCACTATACTACCATTAGTGATAATATTTCTATCATTAGATGCCTTATACTCCTGATATACTCTACTTGCTAGTTTTCGAGAACACCACGGGTGCTCTCTAGATGTCCTTTATAAATGTAAGTTATTCATGCTTACCACATGTCAGAAAGAGGATAATTGCCTACCCTGATCCATAGCTCAAGTGGTAGACTGAGTGAAAGATACCTTGTTTCAATACTGGGGTCTTGGTATCGATTCCCTAGTGGGGTGACTAACAGTGAAGTGTCAACTAACAGTGGGTGTACTAACAAGCTAACAAAAGAAAAAAAAAAAAAAAAAAAATTTAAAAAGAGAAAAGATGATAATTGCCTTTGAGGTTTATCTTGTGTATGTTCTCAGTGTTTAGCATTCTTAGTTGGGCACACGCCTTATAAGATATATATATGTAGGATTACAATCTTCACTACTGCGACAACTTTTTCTCATTGCATTCAAATAAGTATGCTGATATATGGTAGCATCCTGCTCATTTGTTTTGGCCATGTAAGTCGGATATAAACACTATTTAATCAATAAAAGCCTGTCCATTTTGTCAAAAGAATGTTCAATTAAACCTCAGGAGTAGGAGTAAATAAAGACTATACTTGTACAAACTAAAACCTAATACGATCGTTGGATGGAGCGCATAATTAACAACTACACATCTTTTATTAAAGAGGGGGTAATTTGGCAGTGTGGATTTTGGGCAGTTAAAAATCGTATTTTAAGATTTTCAAATCCAAACGATATCTGGCACCTCTAAAATTTTGGATTTTAAATCTAACTTGAATTGAAAATCTTTGAAAGGTCCACTTACGCCCCCAAGATCTTATATTTTCATTTCTCTCTCACTGTTATAATAACTATTTTTGAATTCTACAATTTGAAAATCCAAAACCAGTAAACCCGGTTGTGAATGCATGTAAAAGTCAGGAATTGGATCCCAACTCCAAACCCTTTACGAGAAATCCATAGAAAATCGGCTGGAAAAAGTTCATTAAAGCCCTGACGTAGAACATGCATAATCCTAACGTCATAAATAAATCAAATGACTAGAGAGGTATTGAACGGTCCTGATGCACAAGGATACGAAAATCTCACCTAATGGCCTTAAGGTACAAATAGGGCCCATGATCTGGTAATCTACACCATTGATTCGATGGTCCCAAAATCATCCAATCTTTTGGCTTTTCCTCCGTAACAAGGCCGTGTTGTTTTTATTACAACCTTCTATTTATAGGCCACTAATACATGACTCACGATCTTCAGATCTGCAACACTTTCGTAGTGTATCACATCCAGATTTCCACGCATCAAAACAACGGTTTGGATCACCAGAAAGTGGACCCCACCTTTACAGAATCCATCAGGACACCATTCACATCTCTAAAAATCTGCAATTGCATGAGCAGCCAAGGAGCCGTTTCAAATGGGTTTGAGCATCAGCGTCAACCTGTTCTGGTGGGGACACTTGCTTGACGCATTGAGAATGCCATGTCAGCAAACGCCCATGTCTTTCCCACTTTCACATCCATTACTTTTAAAAGGCATCCTATCTATAAATACACACGTACACAAAAATACATGTGCCTATGATCTGCACCAATGAATGGGATGGTCCATCAGATGTTTTATCTTTACACTTTTCAGAGGTAGAAGTTCTTGATCCACTAGCTTTTCGCGGTAGTTCATGGTTTTAAAATGCAAATGGACGGTCGGATTGACTCGTTGCCTTGATCGGATAGCGTTATTGCACATAGCGTGCAGTGAGAAAATCCATTTTCTAAATGTGCGTCGAGATTCACGTCGACCATAGTATGATGTTTGTACGGCTCTTATGGACACTGTAGATACAAACAGTCCTTTGCCTCAGGAGCTTCTTCAAGCCCCTGCGGGCACGCACAGCTCATCATCAATCACCCCTGTTTCCCGTGGTGTGGTCCATCTGAGATTTGGATCTGCTTCATTTTTTGGATCATGCGATCAAATGAGCTTTCAAAACGGATGGACGGCGTGGATGTAGGGTACATACATCAATATGGACCCCACAGTCGGGGATCCACTGAAGCGGCTTCCTTGTTTGGGACATCAGAATCACAAGGCCCACGTAATGAACGTCTCACATGTATCTGAGGTTGGAACATATGTCTGAAGAAATTCATGAGATCCACACCGTCCATCAGTTGCGCCACCTCATGTTGGGTCTTCATTCCAAAATCACAAAGATCCAAAACTTAAATGGGCCCTCGCTATAGGAACCAATATCAAATCATGCCTAAACCCTGTGTAGTCCACCTCAGTTTCAGAACAGCGTCCCTTCATTCCAGTGTTTCATATCAGGTGAATGGATTGGATGGAACATATAAACCACGGTGGGCCCCACACCTAATGGTGGGCGTCCCACTCAACTCCTCGCTACTGCGTAGCCTACCTGACTTTTGAAACGACCTGATGGGTGAAGATGAGGCAGTGCACTTAACGGACGGGGTGGATTTCATCCACGTTGTTTCCCACCTGCCGCTCGTTTAGTAGTAGTAGTAGGCATGGCCCTGCCTGTGTAATCAGGCTAACCCGGTTGGTTATTAGGGTAGAAATGGGTCCTTCTGGGTCGAGTCTAGGTTAGTTCTTGGTTGCACTCGATTAATGACCACATATAAATTTCAGTTCCAGACCCAATCCATCAGCACGCGGTAAGGTCTACGTCATTTCCCAAGTTCAAGCAAGGATCCTGACAAGGCCCATTTATGGATTGTCTGGTCTAAGTTGACTTTGTCTAATGGTTTTTCCTTGCGTGTATAAACCTACTGTTTGCATCTCGAGCGCCTATAGTTTTCTTAGGTGGCCCAATTTGCAGTCACATGGACAGACTGCCACGTTCCCCAACCTTCATCTTCAAACCATGAGGAAAGAAAAGCATCATCATCATCATCATTACTGTTATCTTTATCTAAGCGAATCTCTCAAGTGATTGTGCTGGGCTACACTACTTATTTCCATCATTTCATTCTATTAAAGACTATTTTCTTGGTTAAATCATAGTTCATCAAATCTATTTTCTCACAACCTCTATTAGGATATGTGGAGATTGATCATCAGTGGTGTACTATTCATCCAGTCATTACTTTTGCGAGTTGAGCTCTGCGCTTGGCTCATCAGGGTTTGTTGAGGAAGCAGCAACTCGAGCTTAAAGAGCAATTTTATAATTTCAAATGAAATTTTATGCAAATTCTATTTAATTTTAGGTAATATATTCTGTTATAAAGGAGAGATGTCATTGTATTGCGAGTTGCTTCTTCATCTTTACCTTTAAAGAGAGTGAATTTGTGACCACATAAATCTTTGTAATGTAATTTATTATTTTGTGTTTTTTTTTTATTATAATATAGTATGTGTGGTTGAGAAAAGATCTTTCTCCCAACGGCCTCCACACATGTTTTCTTGAGAATTTTATAGCCTTCAATTTAAAAACCCACTTGCTCCTCTAACCAATATACTTCATGATATCTTGAATACATGTGGCCAAACCATCCAAGTATATTTCCATTCGCCTTATTACCTATTAGGATTATTTAAAAGTTTTTTTTAGTTCCTTCTCTTTTGCCATTCATCCATATCAACGTTCTCATTTCTATTCACACTCGATCTATGAACATGTCCTACTCAATAGGTAGCCATGCCATCAAACATAGTCATCATTTCAGCTGCACTTGTTTTACAAATGTGTTGTCATACTCAAACGATAAAAGATTATACTCCTCATTAGAAAAAGATTGGATGTCCCACAACATATCACCTGATTTGACCTCGGACGGGAGAAGCTCCACAGCTCCCCAGAATAATCCAAGTTTATACTCCTCATCAGAGATCTTCCACTTTGGGAGATTCCCTAGGTGGTCCCCATCTGTAGTGGGGCCCATCATATCAACAGTTTGGATCAGTAATTTTCCGATCAGCAAATTGGACACGCGGAATTGCATACCGAGTAAACTGTGTGGGCCCAGATAAGTGCCTTGTCCAGGTTCTGCATCTGTTTTACCAGCTCATTTTATGGCATGAGCCCAAAATTGAAACATATACAAAGCTCGGACCACACCACAGGAAGAACTGTGAATTGACTGCCTACCATTGAAAACTTTTTGAATGCCACAAAAGTATCTACAATTGAAAACTTTTTGGCAGCCACAAAAGTTTTAGATCAAGCTGATATTTCCATTTTCCGTTCAGACCATGAACCGGTTAGATGATAAACAAACATCACTGTGGGCCCTATGAAAGTTTTGACGGTGGACGTTGTTATCCCCATTGTTTTATGTGGTGTGGTCTACTAAAACTTTGGATGTTCTTTAATTTTGAGCTCATGCGATAAAATGAGGTTGTAAAATGGATGGGACGGTGTAGATAAGACATGTACATCAAGGTGGGTCCCTTAGAGTTTACTCAACACAAAATAAGGTACTGAGTAAATTATTCTTCGGCTCGTGCACATGAACCCTCGTATGAACAAGGTCATGCCTTAGCTCCCTCGCACGCATATTTTCAAATCCACTCAATCAAAATGTGTTGAAAGGTCATAGAGAGACGGAAGTAGTTGCTAAATCAATGTCAATGAAGCGGTATCTTAGCTTTGAAAAACGATGTGAATTGATTGATGAAAGGATGGCCTTCAACAGCATCTCATGTCTCCACTACGATCAAAGGGTGGCCAGCATCTGGGCCAATTTCAAAGGTCATTGGAGAAAAATATTATTGTTAGACATGATTTAGCTGAGGATATTGTCTTTAATGGAGTGGAATGGCAGAACATGATTTGTGTAGCTGAGCAGCTAAGACGATGATTATGATTGTAATATAAGCCAACCACCAAAAAGTCTCTTCTTTTATAGTCACGTAGATGCGACTTTCCGGTCCATTTCATCAGTTCCATCTTAAGGTTATGATTCCAAAAATGGGGCAGATCCAAAACTCTTACTGGGTCACATCAGAGGAAACAGCGAGGATGAAAATGCCCATCATTAAAACCCTCATGAAGTAAACCGTGATATTTATATACCATCCAAACTGTTTGTAAAGTGATTCCATTTGGGATGAAGCTTGATTACAAAAATAAACCTAATTCAAAATTCATGTAGCTCCTAAGAAGGTTTCAATGGAGGGCACTTGTCCCTGTTTTTTCTATGGTGTGGCCTACTTGAGTTTCGGATCTATCATTTTTGGGTTCATACCCTAAAAGTGGATGGATGGAGTGGATAAGAAGACATCATGGTAGGCCCCACAGAGCTTAGGGTTCGTTTGGCACCGTGGATTGGAGGGGATTGGAGGGGGTTTCAAATCCCGCTGATTGTTTGGCAGCACAAAGTAACTGGGGGTTTCAAATCCCCTTGGTTGGAAGGGATTGGACGGGATTTGAGGAGGTTTCAAATCTCCTGTTGTTAATCAACGGTGAGAGCTTGGATTACACCTAAAATCATTTCAATAGTTGCATGTGTAACATGTGTCACTATAAACTATCATTCTATTGGGCACATGACCCACTAATGATGATCAGCACCGTCCAAACATTGTCTATATTAATCAACGATTAAAAATCGATGGTGAGTCACTCAGACATGATCTTGTGCTTGCAATCCATTTGAGACTTGGAATTTCATCATTTTCAGGCAAAGCATATATTTCAGCGGGCTTATCACAACCATAGTGTCAAAAATTATATATCTCACTAATTAGGGGTATTAAAGTTGATTTAGTAATTAAATTCAAAGCTCTGTAAATATACCATGCATGGGTATTTTTGAATTAAAGTTGATTCACACTCCAGGGTGCCAAACACACAGGAAGGATTGCCAATCCAGGGGGTTTCCAATCCTAGGGTTTGGTATTCAGAGGGTTCCAAATCCACGCTCCCAAACAGGCACTTAGGGTTGCCAGGGATTCTTATGACCTTAGGTTTCTGGCAACGTCACCCCCAGGTCACATCCTAGCACAATCTTTTTATGTTTTTTGTCTTTGTTTTTTTCCTTATATTGAAGGGAATACATTTAAGGGAAGAAGAAAGACCAAAAAAGACGAACCCCAATTGAAAACATGGACAGTTCACTCCCATTACTGTATGCTAAATCCATGACCTTCTGTTGGATGGATGAAGTAGATATAATACACATCATGGTAGGTCCCAGACGCTTAGGGTTGCAAGGGATTCTTGTACCTTGGGTTGGAGGCAAGAAGCGTCCAGATCACAGTCCGGCACAATCATTTTTTTTTCTTTTTCTTTTTATGACGGACAAGAAACTGAAAAAGAGAGAACAACAAAATAAGGGGAAAGACCATCCCCGGCAGTTCCCTCACTGTGTGCTAAATCCATGACCTTCTGTCCTCATACCCAACAATCAGGAGCAGAAAACAACGATGCTCGACTGCTCTTCAAATTCTCTGCGCCGTTCAGTAGAAAAGCCAGTCTCCAAAACTCCAACGATTACCAACCTCTTTAAGGGAACCCTCGTCCAGTAACCATCCTATCATGGATCACATGATCATGGAGACTCCCATAGCATAAACTATAGAATAGAAAAAATTAAATAAAAATAAATCAATCAATCAACCTGAGTGATCCATCGTTTTGACTTTTGAGTAATATTTCCATCACTGTCCAAGGTTAGCTGGACATTGATGGAAATATTATTATTCGGTGCGGATCAAACCAGAAAATAGCCATTAAATCTATCAACGAAAATTCTGATAACATGCACATAAATAACCCCGAACGCATCTTCTATCATTACATCAATCTAGGAAAGCATGCAATTCATTCCCTGCATGGAAGTATATTTGCGTGTGAAAACAAATCCTGAAACTCGTTTACACAACTCCACAAGTGCAGAGTCTCACAGATCTGGTAAACATTAATTTATATCCAGCAGCCAACAAGGTTATGATGACTGTCTTCACAGTCATGAATAGTGAGTCAAGCGTTTATGAAGTACCAAAATGCATTCCACCTCAGGTGACCACCTCCCCGAATGCACTGAACCATGTCCCGCTTGCATGATCATGAGATCCAAGTCCAAATTAGGATGATGAAATCTTTATCCTCCCAACCGCTCCCTAACAGGTCACAAAGGGGTCTTATCTAGAAAATCGCAAGGATCAGGTAATGGAATCAGCAGCAGTTCAAATGATAGACCCAATTGGGAATCACCGAACTCATGATTTACTTTTCAACTCCCCAGAGCATTTCGTTGATTACTAAGTCCTCCCTTCTCTTTGTTTTGACTAGGTATCCACCATAAGTCTCATTCTTGTCTATAAACCTCATCACTAACATTAGGCTATGCCATCCTAAGGGGTGCTGCTAGATGGAAGGATCGTATCAATGCCCCTGAATGATGTATCCATGCTGCCCCGACTCCAAACTTGATGTTTGTTAACTACGCGGGACACTTCCAAACTTTTTCTTATCAAACCTCCGCTGCCCTTACCAGGCAGTTTTCATTATGTGTAAACCATGGTTCTAACTGCAAAATCAGAAAATTTAAGTCTCATCCTATATCCTTCTATTGGCCAAAGTAACAAGCCAGAGATATGCGGACTCGAACCATTGCCGTCTGCCCCTGAGAAAACCACCACCTCCTGATCATGTAATACAAGGCCATGCAGAATCATCACATGTTTTTCCATTGTTTTTTGCATACCATGTTTTCCAATGGTTGTAATACTTTGGCTTTGAACCGTTCATGGTCGTCTATTAAGGATTTTCATCGCGGGAATATGCCACATGTACAGTAAAGAAAAGAGGAGGGGGTTGCGTATGTTTAAGCACAGGCAATGTTTTCAGAGTAGGAACAATGATTGGGCACTATTTGATGGTGACCCCCACCATAATTAGGTTGCAATCCATGCATACAGAAGCTCAAGGCCAGTAAATGTCACCACCCGCAGGTCCCGCACTATGAGGGCAACAATGTGGTAATAATTATTCTTGACATAGCATCAGACAACATTTTGAGTTTTACCCTGGGCTTACATAACACATCATTCCAAACGACAGCAACCTGTAGGCCTAGAACTCAAGAAGGCTTCATCTAAATAAAATCCAGACCCTTGAAAAAGTGGCCATATACTTGGTTCCGTCCATGCATGCAAATTATACAAAGAAGGGTAGCAGCCATGAAAACCAACTTCCAATCATGTGAATGCGCATGTCAAACTACCTACCTCAAACATAAATAAACTGGCACCAGCATAATCTCTTGATCTTTGATGCTGCTACCTGGGTCCTCCAAATTTGCTCATCATCTTAGTAATGATAGGGGCCACCTTAGGATTTGATTGGTGCTTTGCAAAATTGGCAGGGTTCTTCATCACTGCAGCGCCATGAAGCAAGAAGAGAATAATAAGTTCTATGAGCGCATTGAAGATTCTCTTTTAAATCTATGCATTGTAGAACTTTCAAAGCAAGTACACAAGCTCTATATAACACTTACTGAATAATTCAAAAAATCAATAAAATATGGGAATTGTAAGCATCAGAGACTTTCAATCACGACGATATGGCAATGTGATAGGGGCAAACATTGTTCACTCCTTCAGCAAGAGAATTGGCTAGAATATTCATGGAGGCCTAGCCTACCAAACGAATCCCAATCTCATAGATTATATAAGCTAATCATCAGGGTATTCTTTCTTCTACTTTTTTACTTTTATTTTAATTTTATTATTACTTTTGATGAATAGCAGGGTACTCCTTATACCCATGATATGGTATTCAGATCTCCCAACAACAAATGAGTTAAATGATCAGACATATTTGCTAACATACATACCCAAATCATTGGTCCTAAGAAAATAAATAAATAAGCACCATAATCAAGCATGTATATTGTCTTGTCAATCTTTCCTGCTGTTTATAAAGCTACGTATCTGACCGCTCAAAGGGAGCTTGCAGTAAATGTAACACATGCAACCTTCGTTGAATAGGTAGGTTCACCAGATATAAAATAAAAACAATGTATCTAAAGGAGGACCATCGGCCTGGCCACACCCCACCTTTTTTTTTTTTAAAGGCTGGCCCCACCCCACCTTTTGTTTCTCTTCCTTCCACATTCCTCTTTCCTCCATGTGAATATATGCACCCTAATGAATGATCGGCATCCTTGATGTCTGATCCGTACTAATATATGAAAAAAACTTATCTAACCATCCAAAATATGGTTTACAGCCAAATGGGTGATCGACCCCCTCGATGGAAACATCATAAGCATAACGCACAATCAGACCAACCATATACATGATGTGGACACTCAACATCCTATGATTGCACAAGGCATGAAGTGAAGAGGCAAGATATTTGAGTTGGAAAGAAAGATTGTTAGTGTCGGTTTCAAAACGTTTTCCAGTATAAAAGGGGAGTGGAAGTCCAAAGGGCAATTCAAAGTGCAAGTGGTACCCATAGTTATCAAAATCCTATGATTTAAGATTTAAGTTGAATCTTCGGAAAAACATTGTGAATCCAGTGTTGTCATATGCAATTGCATATGCGATTTGGGAGCATAGATCGCATATGCCATAATGGCATATGCAGTTTTATGACCAGTAGGCACTATGCCATGGCATATGCGATTATGCGATGGCAAATGCAACTATGCCATGTCATACGCGATAATTTATGCGATTATGCAAAATCACTTATGCGAAGAAAAAATGAATTATTTTTGGAAGGTGGTGTGATGGCATATGCGATTATGCGATCGCATGTGCACACAGGCCCCTTGGGTTGCACATAATCGCCGATGCTATTTGACAACAATGTGTGAATCCCTTTTTAGATGAATCCTACAATTCTGTAATTTAAATCCTACAATTTACGGCTCAAGTACCGATTTATGCGGGTTCAAAGTGCAAGTGGTATCCATCGTTATCAAAATCCTAAGATTTAAGTCGAATCTTAGGAAAAACGATTTGAATCCCTTTTTAGATGAATCCTATGATCCTGTAATTTGAATCCTACAATTTATGATTCAAATTATACCTGTCTACTTCTTTTTGAAAGTTAATTTGAATTCATTTGATCTTTCTAAATTGGCAGGGGCTTCCTTTAAAACAGGCCAGCTTCTCGAGATCAACAAGCAGTCACCTTGCCTGCTCCCATGAGATGTGCTTGCCACTCTAAAGAGTCCCTCACATGGCACCATCATTTCCCCATCATTTCCAAATTTAAAAGAAACTACACCTGCGGTCAATCTGAATCAACATCCTTTTCAAGTCAAAAAACCGCTACGTCAATCCATAGCCATGTGGCAACATTCTCGCAACCTCAGCAAGTATCATTAGCCAAACTCAAGCATGTGGCACCTACATCACCTAAACCTACATTCCCCAACACCACATCACATGGCCAAATCCTCACCCACCTTGAGGGCTACCAACAATGACCATAGAGCGTGTAGCGTCTGCTTAACCAACATAAACATTTGTACTCTTCAAGTTATGGAACATTTTGATTGATGATTGAGGTGTTTCTAATCAATGCATTTTTTTTATTTTTAGAAAGGTAACAAAAATTTATAATAATAAAAAAAGCACCAACAAAGCACAAAAAGCTACAACACAAACATGAAGGAAATATTACAATTGTTAAGGGCCTTTAAGCAAGATGCCCACCCCACAACATCCAGCTTTACCCTTCTGACCACCTCTATAACCGAAGCAGACTTATTTTCAAAAAGTAAAAGCATGCTCACCGCTATAAAGAACGTTCCTTGAAATCCACACAAGAAATAAAATTACATCAACTTGGCAATCAGTATGGTCAGATGTCTATCATCAAGCTTGTCTACTGCAAAAACCCATATGACCAAACTTGTACAAGGTATTATGGTTTATAGTCTAGGCTATAGCATTCAAAGTAGAGAACTCACTCCACCATGGCTCTTGCAGCTTGATATAAGTTTGTTCTATATTGTAGAATGTAACTACACCTAGAGTGCATCCCCTAAATCTAATCAAAATCTAATCTTCAAAGTTAGGTTTCACCTTTTCAAACCACTTTGTATTCTTTAGGACCGTCCAAACCACCAAAACCTCAAAATAAATACTTGCACATCTTTCAAAACTATAAGCATGTCAGTCTCATAATATACATTTTGGGTCTTCGAGGGTCAATGAGACCCATTTTATATTCCTTTCTGTTACAGGGTGATAAGGAAGACAATGATGGGCCCACTTCAGATTCACCTAATCTTACAGAATCTACAAGATAAAGCATTTCAAAATTTATGTTGTGGCTAATCCTTACTCATGGTAAACCATTGTAAATTCTCTTTAAATAGTAGATATGATAGCTCTAATGTTTGGGTTGTATGAGATAGAAATTCTCCCTTTCTTTCAAAATTTTCTTGGCATCAAAGCACACTTAGACTTGCATCTCCAATCCAGGGTGTGCCGAATCGGTTACGTATCGGCCGTATCGGCCGATACATAACGGTAACGGTGCGAACCGTTACCCGTTTCGGGGCCGTATCGGCCGATACGATTTTTTGTACCCGTATCGGCCGATACGGGCCCGTTACGGGGTGTAACAGCCGTAACGGGCCGTTACGGGCCCGTAACCCGTAACGGGCCCGAAACGGTAACTTTTTTTTTTTTCATTTTTAGCTCGTTTTTTGCTGTTTTTTTGAAACCTTTTGCTTCCAAACTGTTTTTCACTCCTTCTACTACTAATTTTGACCAACCTTAGCTAGGTATTTGAGATAAAAACACATTATATCACAAATTTTTTTGAATCAAAGCTCGGTGGGCCATTTTTCAGAAATTCGTCAAAAATAGGTATTTATACTTTTTTTAATATGTTTTGCTGTTTTAATCATGTCATATGATGTGTTAATCATAGTAGAACATGTTAATGTACATTTTACAGATTTGGGGTGCCATTTTATATTTTTTTAATATTTTTTTCTATTTACGCATGAATTTTGGCCCCTTTTTTTAAAATTCGAAAAATCAAATTTTAATGGTTGTTTTGCTGTTTTAATCATGCCATTTGATGTGTTAATCATAGTAGAACATGTTAATGTGCATTTTACAGATTTGGGGTGCCATTTTATATTTTTTAATATTTTTTTCTATTTACGCATTTATTTTGGCCCATTTTTTTAAAATTCGAAAAATCATTTTTTAATGTTTCTTTTGCTGTTTTAATGACTTCATATGATGTGTTAATCATAGTAGAACATGTTAATGTGCATTTTACAGATTTGGGGTGCCATTTTATATTTTTTTAATATTTTTTTCTATTTACGCATTTATTTTGGCCCTTTTTTTGAAAATTCGAAAAATCATTTTTTAATGATTCTTTTGCTGTTTTAATGACATCATATGATGTGTTAATCATAGTAGAACATGTTAATGTGCATTTTACAGATTTGGGGTGCCATTTTATATATTTTTATATTTTTTTCTATGTACGCATTTATTTTGGCCCTTTTTTTGAAAATTCGAAAAATCATTTTTTAATGATTCTTTTGCTGTTTTAATGACATCATATGATGTGTTAATCATAGTAGAACATGTTAATGTGCATTTTACAGATTTGGGGTGCCATTTTATATTTTTTAATATTTTTTTCTATTTACGCATTTATTTTGGCCCGTTTTTTGAAAATTCAAAAAATCATTTTTAATGATTCTTTTGCTGTTTTAATGATGTCATATGATGTGTTAATCATAGTAGAACATGTTAATGTGCAATTTACATATTTGGGGTGCCATTTTATATTTTTTTAATATTTTTTTCTATTTACGCATTTATTTCGCCCTTTTTTGAAAATTCGAAAAATCATTTTTTAATGATTCTTTTGCTGTTTTAATGATGTCATATGATGTGTTAATCATAGTAGAACATGTTAATGTGCATTTTACATATTTGGGGTGCCATTTTATATTTTTTTTATATATTTTTTCTATTTACGCATGAATTTTGGCCCTCAAAAATAATTGCAAACACCTAAATGTAAGATATTTTCATATTACAGTCATTCTAATATATCTATCATTGATAGTAGATAGTTAGAAAATTAAATATATGAATTTTGTAGTCAAATTCAGGTTATCTGGTTCATAAATTCATCAGATAGTCCGATACAACTTCTCACCAAAGAGTGGACCGTTACACCACCATAAACATGTTCCAATTTATAAATGAATGCATATTTGGAATGCTTAGAATATTCCGGATTTAATCCATATTTTTTCATATTTTTTTGACAAAAAAAAAATTTTGCACCGTTACGGGCCGTTACGCCCCCGTATCCGTATCGGTTTTGGAGGTCACCGTTACGCCAACCGATACCGATACGGGATACCTTGCTCCAATCCCTTTCGGCTATCCTCTTTTATAAATAAATAAACCCTTAAAAGGAGCATTTTCTCTCCAATTAACCATGCTACCTTGGATCTATGTGAACCCCACTCTCCAAAAAAGTAGTCCTCTAGTCTGTGGACCCCACACACCTCTCAAAATTCTCTCCCCAATCCCCATATTCAAACACCACTCCCCACACTTTTCTCTAGCTCCACACATTTCTCTTCCTAGCATATTTTTCACCTAAACTAGCACATACCCTCATTGATCTACTTCTCGTTGACCTTCGGAGTTTTAGGATCATCATCATCATCTCCATCTTTTGTTCGATCTCACATCTCTACCCGTGTTTCCACCGGTCAAGTACACAAACTACCATTTTACCTGCTCTGTTGCTGACACACACACACCCCAACCACCTTTCAGAGTCCACATTTCATCTCCACTACTCTGCTACTCATATCCACCACCACTACCTGCACTCCACCAGCCAGTCACTTGCCATTCACAAATGATCGCTCGCACCTTGCAAGATCGTTAGACCGTTCCTCGGTGCTGCACCCACCACTGCCTGCAAGTGCAAGCACACTGGTCATTGATCACCTGCAGTCTGCACATCTCAACACCACCACTGGAATTACACCCACCATTCTCATTTCCACGTCTCTAATCTAATCTTCAGTGAAATTGGGACCACAATTATCAGGTGTGGCTAGGGGTGTACACCAAGTCAAACCGAGTTGAGCTGGCCTTAGCTCGACTCGGCTCAGACACTAGCTGACCCCAGGTTGAACTCGGCTCGGCTCAGTCCTCCAGCCTGACTGGCCAGCTTGGCTCGGTCCTCGAGCCGGTCGGGCCAGTTCGAGCCGAGTTCGAGCCTCTACAGCATTTTCACAAACACATGCAGTGCACTTTCAATTTCTCATTGTATGTAAAACAGCAGTAGCTGTTTAAAAGTATTTCATCAAACACCTTATAGGCAACATCAAAACCAAGGAAAAATGGTAATTGTTTCAAATACATACCTTCCTTGCCACTAGCTGACACTTTGTTGAGTCATTTCATCAAACACTTGGTGATCAACATCAATATCAAAGTAACCGAGTCACCGAACTAGTTCGATCCAAGTTCAATTTGAGTTGGGGTTCAATCTGAGTCGAGTCGAGCTCGGGCAAGCTCGAACTCGGTTCGAAATTTTTTCGAGCTCAAAAAATCAGCTCGACTCGGCTCGAACTCAGCTTCGAACTGAGTTGAATAAAGCTTTTTCGAGTCGAGTCAAGCCAGCTAACAGAGCTAACTCGGTTCGTGTACACCCCTAGGTGTGGCGGTCGCAATTTCTCATCTAACAAAGTCAACATATGCCCAACTAGCTTTATGGATGCTAGTAATGATTGTCCCTAGCAATTCCTCCGTGTCCCATATAGTAAAATCAATGATTTCGTTAAGCCTCGCTTCACTGAATGGTATACAAAAGATCAAAATCTTCCAAGTTGGATAAATGCCACCCTTTCTAATTATGTACTTACCCTTGTTTTTGGCTTGCCCTCTTCACATGCTGCTTAGAGCCTTGAACTGCCCTCAACATCATTTTGCTTCTCAACCACGCCCATATATTTATCTAAAATCACTATTGCAAACTATGACAGAATGGTAGTTCCTTTGTATCAGACTACTTGCAGAAAATAAAAGTATTTGAGAAGTTTAGCCATTGTGGTAAAACCTGTTTATAATGTTGATCCCATTCTTTTGTATATCATTCAGTTAGGCAGGGATTAACAGAATCAGTAACTTTATGATCTACTGTATGAGGAATTGCTCAAGTCAAGAATCAGCACCATCCACAAAATTGAGCAAATGATGCCTCTGCAAGGCAAGAAGAAATTGTGATCAGCCACAATAGACAGTTGTGTTGTCCCAATTAAACTGAGATTATATTAGACATGTCCAAAGTGACAAAGGCGGGAGTAATACTATTGGTGATGTTGAGATGGATAGATGTCAAAAGAGGCCGTTGTTAGGAGAGAGGAGTAATGTAGAAGACAACACCTCTCTGTGTGAGAGGAGCACCAGGAATGGAGCAAATAGCAGCAGTTGATGGAGAAAAATTGACCACAACAATCCGACAAACAAAGGATGACAAATGATGGCAGGCAGTGTCGAGGGACAATTGTGCGAGCACCATGAGAATGATCATGGACGTTCACAGTCGGGCAACGAGTGGTGTGCAGCAGGTGATCAGCAAACAGCACGCAACATTGGACGGTGGAGGGTGTGGGCAATGTGCACTTGTGTAGAGTAGCGGAGGTCAACAAGCGAGTGGCATGCGATGGATGTGACTGGCAAAGGGACAATAGAGATGACACGAAGGTTGTAACTTGGGTTTGGGTCAACCCAAGTTCAAATTGGGTTGTGTTGAGTTGTTAAGGCCCTTTGCTTGGCTTCGGCTTGGAAAACGCCGACCCAATTTGAATTTGGGTTAGGTTTGAGTTGAGCAAATTCGAGTCGAGTTAGATCGAGTTGGGAATAATCACATGTTTTGGGTTGGGTTGAGTTAGGTTGTTTGGCTTGTGTTGGATCAAGTATAAAGAAATTAGGGGTCCTCTTTAGGTCGGGTTGGGCTTGGGTTGACCCTCAACCCAACCCAACTTGCCCAAGTTGTGCCCTTAGATGATATGCGGGCTGCTGTGAAAGTCGGCGGGAATGCTTATGGTTGTGGCAAAGCAGACAGTGGGTAGTGAGTGTGGATTCGAACAGACTCTGGTAGAGATGCTGGATCGAGCGGAATAAAGAGATGGTAATGACAATTGTAACTTTGATGGTCTGTAGCGAATTAATGAGGGTGAATGCCGCTTCAGGTAAAGAATATGCATAAGAGAGGACCAAATGGAGAGAAAGGTGCAGGGAGTGAAGTGTTTGAGTTGGAGCTAAAGAAGAGGGAGAGAATTTTTGGAGGCGTGTGAGGTCCTCCTGCTAGAGGACAACTATTTTTTCTTTTTTTTTTGGAAGTTGGAGAGTGGTGCTTATGCAAATTGAAGGTTGCCTAGTTAAACAGATAGAAAAACTCTCTAGAGATTTTCTTTATAAAAGGGGATAGCAGAAAGGGATCTGAAACACAACCTACACGTGCCTTGATATCAAAAAAATAAAAATAAAAATAATTAAAAATTTTAAAAAAATGGAAGGAAAACAAGAAATCCTCTCATACACATCACACATGAAGAGCTACCGTATATACTTTCTAAAGAGAATTTACAATGGTTTACAACTCCTACCCTTAAGATAGGATTAACTACATTGGAAATTTTGAAATACATTAATCTTGTCAATTCTATAGGGTTAGGGGAATCTAAAGTGGGCCCATCATCACATTCCTCATCATTGGGGATGATAGTGATGGTTTGCACCATATTCGATATGTCTTCATTGAAGTGTCTAACACTGCTACCTGCTGGTGCACTCAAGCAACTAGGCAAAACCTAAGACCACCACAAAAAATAGTTTGTGCCTAAGTTTGATGTGTTAAAGATGGAGTTGAAGTAGAGAAGGTAGGCCATTTGAGGTACAAGGTGCAGGTATTAGAGGTAGGAGGGTGGGGGCCATTAGATGTTTATGCCTTACCTATTTCAGGGGAGAACATGGTAATGGAATTCAGAAAACAAAATTGTGTATTAAGGGAGGTAGGGATCTCCATATTTCAGGGGACAAGGATTATATTCCCTGTCAAATGGGGCTGAATATTTGCACAGAAACTTGCCAAAAGGATCAACAACAGAATTTGCTTATTCTGAATACCTGAAACACATGTTATGCCTTGCCTATCAGAATAGCCATTTGAGACTTATTCTTCTGATGGTGGCTAGACATGGTAGCCCTTTCTTCCAAAGAATCTGATAGGTAGTGACCCTTAGAATGTGACAGGCTCTATTATCCATAAGGTTTGAACTGGACTGCAGCTCAGGAAATCATGGACTTGCTAAAAATGTTAAATTGACATGTGTTTCAGGTATTCAGAATTAGCAAATTCTGTTGCTGATCCTTCTGGCAAGTTTCTGTGCAAATATTCAGCCCCATTTGACAGGGAATATAAACCTTGTCCCCTGAAATATGGAGATCCCTACCTCCCTTAATACACAATTTTGTTTTCTGAATTCCATTACATGTGTTTCAGGAAATAGGCGCTCACTATGGTAATCCCCAATACTCGTGTAATGTGTATGAAAGATGCAGAGTCTATTTTATCCACTGGTCTTTTGCTAGAGGGGTGTGTGCGAATTTCCTTGATGCTATTGAAATATTGTGGATGATGCCAAGGGTCCATTGAAGACCTTCTAGCATGGCATGGGAGTGGAGTCAAAGAAAGGGCGGAAGGTGATTTAGAGGTTAGTTCTTCTAGCAGGAGTTGGGATTTGTGGAGGGAGAAGAATAATCGGTGCTACCAAAATAGGAGTTGGTCAGTGGTGGTGGTCTTTAAAAGGGCTAAGTTTGATGTATTAGGCTGGGTTTCCTGTAAAAGTCCCTCAATAAGTATGCTTTTACTTCTCTGGTTTAGCCCTCACAGTTGTATTCTGCCTTTGAGTTCCTCATTGGCTTTGCTTCTAATACATTTTCATTATCCTTAAAAATATACTATGTTTTCTCCTCTTGTTGAATCTCTACAGCAACTGAAAATTAACATAAAATACACAATAGGCAAAACCTAAATAACAATTTTCAACAAATATGAAAAATAGGAGTAAGAAATATACCATCCTGAAGAGCTGCCATAACCTCTGGATCTTTGAATGCAGCCATCAATTCAGGGTCCTGTCTCAATTAAAAAGAGGCACTATTCAATCAGAAACACAGCTACCAGCTAGGGAACAACATCAGAACATTCCTATCAACAACACTTCCAGTCATATAAATTAGCATGAATTCCATAAAACCAAAGACTTACATTTAGAATATTGCTCATATCAATATTTCCTGGTCCTCCTGATGCGCCAGGGAAACCTCCAGGCATTCCACCAGGCATACCACCAGGGAAGCCTCCGGGCATTCCCCCAGGGAATGAACCAGGCATGCCTCCAGATGCTCTACTTGAAGATGACTGCTCTTGCTTTTTGGCCTTTTCATAAGCAGCCTACATTAAGGTCATGAAACAGTCTGCATTAGTTGTTTGTGAAAGTAGGATCACATTGTTACAGATTATGACAGATGTGTGGCATGATGCCCCTTTTCAATCAACAACAGTACAGGCAGGGCCGACCCCTGGTGATTTAGAGAACATTTGGTGCGTTCATGCTGCTCCACCAAAGTTTCCATGCAAGCAATTTCAATCAAAAGCTGGGCACAACATATAAAGTTATGGGCAGAGCAAAATGCTCAAATCAGACATTTGTTTCATCACTAATACAACATAAATCACCTGAGCTTCAGCTCGGCGGCGTTGCCTCTCGCGCTCAATTTTCTTTTCTTCTCTCTCTTTCCGCAAACGTTCATACTTCCGACGATGATCTTCGATCTTGCGTGCATTGGGTTCAACCTGCATGAACCACATTGTAATAAGATGCGGCAATAAATTCATGTGTGGGTTGCTTGCTGCTTTGCACATAATAGAGGACACATGTACCTTCTTAAGTACAGAACCGAGCTCCTCGTCAAAATCAATTTTCGATGCTTGATGCAGATCCTTCGCAGCCTCTTCCCACTTTCCAAGAATTGCAAGGGCCATGCCACGGGTTTTATAGCCTTTTGCAGAATCAGGGTTGATCTGAAAGAAACTTTAATTTAAAAATGCAAGCTCCACGCTCTTGAAAAATAAAAGCATTTTGCAAAAGATAAATCTCCATAACTTCAAAACATGAAAACAGTTTTGACTTTGGAAAAGATGCGACACCTCTGCAATGAATTTATCTACAGGCCAAAACTATGCATTTCTGCGACCAGAATGTCTGTAAATGCACGTATATATCTGTGTTGGTATGTCAACTGGCAGGCTATGATATCATGCATACATTCAATATGAATGAACAAATGTATGCCAGCACAATGTCAGTACACATCTATGCATACGTCATGTGCCTGAAGACAGAAAAGGGTCAATCATAATTAGACACGAGGGGAACAAGTTACTTTATTGTTGCATAGAAGGCAATTCATGTGCACAAAATGCATGCATCTTGAGCTAGTATCAATTGCATGCAAGTTTGTCAGTTGCTATTAGAACAATAAAACATAAGATATTAACATATTAAATGGTATTGATATGATTTGGAGACACAAACTTACCTCTAAAGCTGCATTTGCATCTCGAATTGCAGCATTGGGCTTCTTCATTTTGATGTATACACTGGCTGCATTATCATTGAATGGAATGTGGAATGGTAGGCAGTGGGGAAATGTAAAATCCCTAATAAACCATCAAAATGCTCAGAAATCATGGATCAAGTTTTACCTCTAGTTGCATACATAATTGCCGATGTTGGGTTGAGCAAAATTGCTTCTGTAAGATGCTCAATAGCCTCATCTAAGTTACCTGATAATACAGAATCATGAGATCCACAATATCCAGCGTTAGAATGTGATTCGGTAACATACCTTGTGAAATAGCTTCCATGGCTTTCCCTTTGGCTGCTTGAGAAGCATCGCGGCTTTCTTCAGTTACCTCAGAAGAAGGATCTCCCATCTTCAGGGAAGAATAAATAATAAAAAACAGCATGAAGAAATAAATACTTGATATTCAAGCCTGTGTTAAATAAATGAGCCCATAAAAGTGCTCCGAAAATATTTGAGATTCAAAGCAAATAATCCATTAAAATCACCTTCTGTGGAGGATCATTGTCAGCTTCTACAATGTCGCCCTCAAGCTCAATATCAGATTCAACAATATCACCATCAGAGTCATGTTCCTCTGCGGCATTAGTGGTTCCGTGAGCATGAGAATCCTCATCATCAAGATCACACATCTCATCATCACTTTCATCCACCATTGGCTTCTGGAATACAGCATGCAGTCAGTTCCACCAAGTAGAAAGAAAGAAAACTGACAACATGTTCAAATAGTTGTCTTGATAATAATAGCAAGGCCCTTTAAGAGTGGATAAACACTTCAGCATGTATACATAAAGCTTGCTGTAACCTATAAGCAGCAATTTCACAAAGATATTTCAACAAACAGTTAGATGTGAGAAGCGCAGCAAGATAGCGTCCCTTAAGTAATCTCCGTCATGTTGTGTCAATATGGATACGATAATGCCAGATACTACATGGATGTTTAGTAAGATACAATACTAATATTATCTGACTGCACTAGTTCATCCTTTTCTAATCTACCAATACTTTAGCCATGGCATCAAAGTATCAGAGGGATACCATGTACTAGATTTGAGTAGTCGTAATCCTGCTTTCCATGTATGTGTCTGAGCCCATGGCTGGGCATCATGGCTAAGAACTAATTTTCGAAATGCAAAACCAGCAACAGCAGCTTGCTTCCTCACTAATTTATGACCATGCCTCCATGGGCTGTGCCAAGGCCAACCCAAAAAAAGAACAAGTCTGGCCCATTGACAGCCTCTATGACTACAGGAATACACCAGTCACTTTGAGAATGGATTGTGTACAAGCAGGCTAACTGATGCCATAAATCCATTCAAAAAATTTAGGCCGAGCCAATCTATACTTAATGGAATCACCATAACAAGGCCACGTAACAAAAAATAAACGTAAAAAATAGAGGCAACTCAAATATGGTGCATGCTGGTTGTCATTCATGAAATTGATATTAGTGGTTAAGATCCTCCAACAATGAACATATACACAATATTTATGGTCTTCCTATGAAATTGCAGATACTGGGCTAATCAAAGTTTCAAAATCAATTCTCTAATTTTACTTTTTAATAGCAGTTGATATAAACAGCTCAGAATACTACAGCTTACAGCATCCAATATACGGTTAAGCTTAGCACCACGCCTATAGTAGCATGCACTGCTTATGCTTCCTTATCAATCCAAAACTCAGAACTCTTACTTGTACATATGTGCATGTATTTACAGTGTTTTAAATACTGGTAGCATGTCGCGTAGCATTCAGCCCTCTGTAGCACATAGCATAAGCTAAACAATAATTCTATTTTTTAAATTTAAAAATAGAAACAATATGATAAATAGTAAGAGAGAGATATATATATATATATATATGCCTAAAAGATTGTTCATATTTTCAAGTATAAGCATGTTCAAACGAATTATTAATTATCATTTATCAAAAGCCAATCCACATGTATAAAGCAAATTAAATCATTATCACATCAACAACTTTCTAAGCAAACCACTTTAATTAATAATGTCTAATTAAAACCACAAGTCATAAGTACGAAATGAAAATAAAATCCCACAGGTTGAGAGTATTAAGAACTAAATACAAAATACAATTACCATTTATAAAGAAAGCATAGCATATGCTACATGTGCTACACATATGATACGACCACTATAGCATTCACTACGGGGGATTTACGCTATTTGGTAACGTTATGTAGCATTGTAGTGCTATGGACGCTATTCAAAACACTACTAGAGGGTTTCCATTTCGAAATACATAGCAATGTGAATACTACTAGAGGGTTCCATTCTCTCCTGTTTGCATGTCTTCACTCCAGACTTAAATTCGGAAGATGCTCTTCGCTGGTCACTAGTGGGTTCAAGAATTTTCTCAATTAGATCTCTATATAAATTATTGTCTGCTCCGGTGAGTTCCTCTGCTTGCTGCCACACGGGTTCCATGCGATCGTATGGAGTTCCCCCGAAGGTGTGGCATCCGGATGGTTGGTGGGGCGGAATAGAGTTCTAATGGTTGACAACTTGAGAAAAAGAGGATTACTTCTCCCAAATGTGTCTTCTTTGTCTTAAGGTAGAGGAAATTGTAGATCATCTCTTCATCCATGGCTCTTTTTCCTCAGATATATGGTGGAGTGTGGTTCATCTAGCTGGAGTGTCATGGGTTATGACTTATGACCAACTCAATGGATCATCTCCTTTGTACATGACATGCGGATTCAAGAGGAGCACTAGGAAAAAGAAAATGGCGAGTCACTCTTTTGGCTGTCTTATGGGCTGTGTGGGCTGAAGGGAATAACCGTTGTTTCCGGAACCTGAGCTCTTCCTCGGTAGGGATGTTAGTCTTGTTTAGGGATTGAGCTTCGTGAGTTGGTTTGTTGGTTTATAGCCAGGTGAGGGACTGGTTGATTGTATTTTTTCCTCTTTTGTTTTTGTTTTGCTTTTAGTTTTCTATCTTTCCCAAAAATAGAAGAACATTAAAAAAAAAAAAAAATTTAAAAAGACAAATTTGTTGAAATTCAAAATAAGGGGTCATTTGTTTGCAAGGATTTTGGGGGAAATGGATAAGTGGATTCAAAATTCATTTCACCCCTTTTTAAGGATATTTGGCAGTAAGGATTTCAGATGAGTTAAAATCCTTTTTTTAAAAAAGGCCAATTTGGAATGCTCCCGAACTGGTCCTGCAAAATCTAAGGGCCCGTTTGTTTCGCCAATTTCTGTGATAACGTAACGTAAATAAGTCATTATTACTATTTCATAGTGTTTGTTTAAATAAGTTTATAACACATAAATCGAGGGTCAAATATATATATAATAGAAGATGGGTAAAGGAATTTGTAATCATTACATTTTTACATTGTAAAATTGTCATCTTTACAAGTTTACCTAGATAAAACAAACAATGTAAGCAATGCCATCATAGCAATCAAATGTAGCTGATCTCAACAGACAAGTAAAGCAATTTGTAATCATTACCAATTTCCTTCTACTATATTAATGTAATTGGTGGGGGAAAAAAAGGCACTAAAGATTTGAAATCCTCCTTTTGATATTCCATATGCACATGTCGTTGGTACACATGCACTAAAAAATTCTACAAGCGGCATAGGTTAGCAAAATCTAAACCACCTACAGTGTGAACCCCAATTGTCGGTAATCTACAGTTCCAAGATCATATTGGTTATGTTTGAAATTTTAAGACAGATAACATCATCGAATTCATTTTCATGTGAATATACATGATATAATTCTATTTCAAACCCGCATAGGGTTTGGGCAAATGGCTAGCGTTGTGGGTTTGCTCCTTGCAGACATGAGTTCAATTCCCCTCCCCAGGATTACCCAATGCATGTGGTTTGCAGGTGATTGCGTGCATCCACAAGAATTAATCCCACCTTAAAAAGGGGCAGGGACACCTTGTCGTCATGAAAAATAAAATAAGATAAAATAATTCTATTTCAAAATCCAAGCTACCTAAAACAATTTTTGGATCCACATGATTCAAAATCCAAGCTGCCAAACACACCTGAATGATTCAAAACCTCAAAGATTTAAAATCTTGGAGATTCTTAAATCCTAACACCCTGAAATCCACACTGCCAAACAACCCCTTATGAAAGGCTCGACTGGATCCAATTACAAAAGGGTCGCAATGTGTCTGATTGGTTTGAACTTGTTGTTGAATGATCTATGTGTTTTGGCTCGCCCTTGTGATTATGATCCCATGCCATTACAATGAAGCACTTCAGTGTAGAGATTGATAGATCGCCAATCATGTCAAAGCAAGCAATCTCTATTGAGGCAAATAAGGCATTAAAACAAAGTAATGACTCAATTGAGTTAGCTTTTGCTAACTAAGGATCCATTTTGAAAGAGCTCAACCCCGTATTTCCTATTACTTAAGCAGTCCCAACTCATTTCAACTTTTAAGGCGTGTTTGCTTTTCCCATTACAATGGTAAATGGCCGGAAATGGGTAATGATTACTTACTCCTATAATTGCATGGTGACATCACTTACATTTGACTGCAATGATGAGTATGCTACCATTGTTTGTTTTACCCAGACATAAGTGTAAAAATGATAGTTTTACAATGTACAAATATAATGATTACAATTTCCTTTACGTGTTTCCTTTACAAGTGTATTTTACTCTCGATTTATGAGCCGTAATTCTTGTTTAAACAAACACCATGAAATGATAATGATGGCTCATTTACTTTGCATTACCCAGGAAATTGGAAAACCAAAGACACCCTTGGAAATCTCTGTTTGGAAAGTGCAGAAATCCGATTCAGGAGCTTGCATCCATGAACCTACCTCAAATTATAGAGTGAGCTCAATGCGGATGGCAGCTAAATTGAGCGCACTTGCCATCCCCGCCGACTGCCAGTTTGGCTCAATGCAAATGTATTAAGATCCTAATACACTCCTTGTTCAGGAGCTTCACTGTGCCAACACATGTATGGATCCGAGCACACCCACACGCATGCTAGATCCAAACCGTCCATGAGATAGGCCCAATCGAGTAATCATGGTGGCCCACAAATCAGGGGCAGTCCGAACTCATCAGGTGTCCTGAACCCGCTTGATTTTCAGGCTAGGGGATATACAGGAAGGGCACCACACGATGAATGGATTCGATCTGGCACGTGTGTGCAATCCTGACACGTGCGGGTGATCCGTGAACTTCTTTTGATCAGAAGAATCACGATGATGTAACCTTTCCATTTTCAGACTCAAAACAACGAAATAAAAAATGAGAGAGAGAGAGGGAGAGAGAGAGAGATTACAGCATCGTGAGATCGAGGCGACTCTTCAGAACTGAAAGCGGAAGGAGGAAGCTTGGCACCGAGGCTGAAATGCGTTTTATCAGAAAATGAGAAAAATAAATAAACGGACTTAAGAAAGAAAAAGAGACGGAGCGTTTCTGTTTGGTTAGGATTCTGTCATTCTTATAAAACACACACAAAAAAAAAAAAAACCTCTCGAGATAGTCTCTGAAGAAGGAGATGGATGGATCTTTTAGTATGGACGGATTGGCTTTGCACTGCTCTACGAACAGCTTCAGTTGATTCACCTTCGCAGCATCCATCGTCTCTCTCTCTCCCCCTCCGGATGTTGTACGGACAGGTTGGATTTCGATCGGAAAATGGCAATGGAGGTTTTTGGGACTTGCTTGGACCCTCCGCTAGCTGCTTCTAGTAGCTTCTCTGGATAAAGACGGGAAGGGTTGTTGGCCCAGCGTTCACACGCACTCCTTTAAACGCGGAACACGTACCAGTCTGGCAAGTTCGTGGGACATCTGAACCGTTCATACCACGGTCCTCGATGACACAATGAGAATGATCACAAATACGAAAGATTCCCACATGGTGAATGGTGTGCGTGTATTTTGAATGTGAACGGCTTGCATCTTTACACTCTCCTTTTTTTCAATTGAGGATGGCCCACATGATGAGTGGACCCGCGTGAGTTTTTCAAAGAATCAGTTTCACGGTTGGAATCCACCTCATGCACTGCTTGGATGGCGAAGAGGGGTGCGAGTCTGACACGTGTGGTGATGTGAAGGTGCGCGTTGATACTTTGCGCGTGGGGCTACCGGACGCCCTAAAGATAGAGATGGGAAGGTTTGCTCGAATACATTTGGACGTATTGAAATACGATACGCAGAAAACTTCACCCGTTGAATCTGAATTTTCTTCCAATGATCCAAACCGTTGAATTGATAGGTCTCACCTTTTCTGGTAGATAAGTACAAATAAAATCTCCTGATAGGATAATTTCAATACTTTGATAAATTAGTTCTGTGCATTTGAACATGGACGACCAGATTAACCTTCGTATAATCAAACGATTAAAAGCGGCTCCCAATGTATCCAAATCCAATGAAATGTATCAAAATCCAACGGCTAAAGTCCCTAGCTATTACATTGTGGTACGTGGAAATGTTTTGGACGGTTACACAGGGAAGATTTTACGGTGGAGCACGGAAAAAACGTAATATTTTTGAGAGCTACCTTCCCCGTGGGACACGCGGCACAGTGTTGTTTTGATCAGGACCATCCATATACTTGAACCAGAATGGATGGCTTGCGTTGTATAAATAAAATCCAGGCAACAATTTTTCCATTACTTCTTCTATAATTACCCTGTTACTTGTTGGACGGTTAATTATTTCCGTCTTTGACCGTCACTTTAATGGCCATTGATCAGATGGACTCAGATTGGTGTAGCTAGGGCTGTCAATGGGCCGGGCCTGGGTAGGTCTTGACTCGGATTTCAAACTGTTTTGGGCTGGGCATTGAGCTTGGCTTATTTAAAATTTTAATTTTTTGAGCCCGAGCCCAGCCCATTGACACCCCTGGGCGTAGCACACATCAAGGACGTTAGGGCTCTCAACGGGCCTGAGTTGGTTTCGCTCGTAGGCTGAGCTGTTCAGACCAAACTTCACCTACCGGCTCTGTTTAAAATTATGATTTTGTGAGACTCCGGCCCAGCCCATTGACATGGACTGTTTGTCATTAAAAAGCTCTTTGAGCTTCACCATGATGTATGTCTTTTTAACCCAGCGATTCATCTATTTACAGAGGTTATTTTAAGGCATGAACACAAAAATAAGACAGATACAAATCTCAAGTGCATCACCCAAAATAGTGGTTATTGGATGGCTTGGATGTTATAAATATATCATTGGGCCCGTAAGAATTTTTTAATGATGAGTGTTCAATCAACACTGTTTCTTATTAAGTAGTCTAACTGAGATTCGGATCTATCTCATCTTTTTGGCTTCTGCCTTAAAATGAGTTGTCAGAATGAATGGACGATGTGGATAAAACACAAACATACGTGCAGCTCTACTACGATAGTTACCATGGTGGGTTGCATATATTGGATGCCTTGGATGTTAAAAACAAATAATGTGGGCTCTAGGAAATCCCTATCCACAATTTCTTCATTTTTTATTACTTTTTATTTTTATTAACCACTTCTCTCACGGTGGAATTGTCTGTGGCCCGTTTTAGGTAGGGTCTGAAATAAGCCAGCCCTGTGGGGTCCACCATATTGTATAAGAAATTCCCACTTAGCCCATCAGGCTAGAAATATTATTTGCATCATGCATGCAATATGTATTTCTGATTAAAAACTTAATATGGACCGCACCAACCAGGACAACGTAAATGTACTCCCAAAACTAGTGTGACCTGCTTGAGTTTTGTGCCGGGCTGGTTTTTTGCACATTCTATTTATTATTGTGAGTTACACCTGATGAATGGGTTTGATGAAAGAAATAAACAATAGTGCCCTGAAACACAAACCTCTTCTGGTGGCCCCAAATACAAACCTTCCTTGCTTTTTTTGCCTCAAGGCCTAACATCCATGAGAGAATATGATGATAGAATAAATTTTGCCCACACTGTTTGGCTAGTGGCTCAACACCAAGTTAGCTGGTGTCAAAGTTTTGTGAGCGCCATCACGAGGTATGTGTTTCATCCACACCGTCCAACCAATTTGCCAAATCATTTTAGGTAATAAGCCAAAAAATGAAGTAAATTCAAATCTTGGGTGTGAGTCTTTGCTTAATTATCTCAGGATTCAAACACGAGACTTTCTGCTCTAATACCACTAGAGGATGGTGTATCAATATATATCAAGGGACCTTAATTAATAGTACTTTCCCTTGTGTCTATATTCGTGAAGCTTTCTCATCCCCTACATGCATACATGATGGCTCAAATGTGAGATCAAAGCGACCCATCGGATGACTGTCACGTCTTAAATCATGCGGTTGCAAGTGAAGTCAATATATTTTTTTTCTTTTTATTTACTAGCTATTTACTCATTTATTAATAAGTTTTTACTAGATATCTATTTGATTGGAGTGTTTTGTTTTCTTCCTTATCTACATTTGTTAACTATTTATAAAAAATGAACATTAAACTAGAAAGATTTTTAGGTCATCATCCATACACACGAGAAAGAATTCCCACTAGTTGGATGACAGCTCTCTTTGTTTCTCTACGGGCATTGCACAGGGTTCCCACAGTTGTGTTGGTGTGCCTTGCACTGTGTAACTCACTATCTTACTTTTGATAAGACAAAGCTGGGGATAGAATTTTTATGAGATCCACTCCATCGATTAGATACACTACCTCTTTTTTATATGTGAAAACTTAGGCCACACAACAGGAAGGCACAAAACTATTAGTTGTGTAGGGCCTACCATTGCGTTTATATAACATCCAATTCATTTATTTGCTTTGCCTCATCAGGATGAAATAATTAACCAGAAATCAAAATTTTCCAAAACTCAAGTGGGCCATACCATGCGAATTTAGAGTTTCCATGTTACTTAATATACATGTAAAGAAAAAGTACCCTTTTTTTATTTCAATTGATTGCAACGTGAACACTCTACCTTAGGTGTTTACAGATATAATGAATTTAAACATAAATACAAATCTCCATAAAATCTGCTGTTGAAGACAAATCTCCATAAAATCTGTTGTTGCCGATATCCTTCAACGTCTCTGCACTGATTGAGGCCTATAAATCTCCATAACATCTGTTGACGTATCTCCAACCTTATCACCTCCACTGATTGAGGCCGTATCCTCAACCCTATCACAATCCTTTCTTGGATGCTGAGTTGTTGCTAAGCTGTGACGTGTGCTAATATCCTCCCGCAAACTGTGTTGGTGTTGGAGGCAAAGTTTGGTTCGAAAATAATGAAAGGCTGCCTTTGACATTGGCTTAGTGAAGAGGTCTACAACTTGGTTAGCAGTGGAGATATGTCGAGTGATAAGTAGTCCAAACGCAACGCGTTCACGCACAAAATGATAATCCAACTCGATGTGTTTAGTGCATGGAACACGGGATTAACTATCATATGAAGAGCACTAAGGTTGTCGCAGTAGAGTATGGGAGGAGATGCCATTGGAATGCGGAGATTTTTGAGAATGAAGGTCATCCATGTGAGTTCAGCTGTTGTGTTTGCCATAGCTCGGTACTCTGCTTATGTGCTTGACCGAGAAATTGTATGTTGCTTCTTTGCACACCAAGAGATGAGATTTCGTCCAAGGTAGGTACAGTAGCTAGTTGTGGAACGTCTTGTAGTAGGACACCCTACCCAATCTGCATCTGAAAAAGCAAACAGATTAAGTGTAGTGTTTGAAGAAAAATGTAATCCTATGTCAATAGTTCCTTTGACATATCGTAGGATACGTCGAACTATTTTCAAATGTGCCAAGGTGGGAGCATGCATGAATTGAGATACATAGTTAACACTAAATGAAAGATCAAGGCGTGTTGGTTTGAGGTATTGTAATGCTTCAACAAGTCCGCGATAGTAACTAGGGTCTTCCATAAGAGTTTCATTTGATCAGGTATTTGTCTTAGCTTCGAGAGGTGTTCTCATGGGCTTGCAATCTACCATGTTGGATCGTTCAAGTATGGTAAGAGCATAGTGTGACTGAGACAAATGAAGACCATTGGAAGTTGGGGAGATTTCTATGCTAAGAAAGTGATGAATTGGTCCCAAGTCTTTCATTGCGAATTCACTGCTCAGTAATTGAATGAAATTTGTAACAAGTAATGGAGCGGATCCTGTGAGCAGTATATCATCTACATAAAGAAACAAAATTAGTGTTCCATAATCAAAATAAAAAATAAATAAGGAATGATCTACTAGACTACAAAAGAACCCGTATTTAAAGAGAAAGGTATTGAAGCGATCAAACCAAGCACAAGGTACTTATTTTAAACCATAGAGAGCTCTTTGGAGTTTGCAAACATATATCGGGTGTTGAGAATCCGTCAGTCATGGAGGTTGTTGCATATATATATCTTCAGAGATTAGACCATGTAGGAATGTCTTTTTTACGTCTAGCTAACGGATAGGCCACCATTGAACAACAGCTACAGTAATGATCATGCAAATGGTTCCCAGTTTGATAACTGGAGAAAATGTTTCAGTGTAGTATACACCATCAATTTGATGATAGCCTTTTACAACAAGACGAGCCTTAAGTCGATTTAGAGAACCATCATGTTTGAGTTTTGATTTGAATACTCATTTAGTTCCAATAACGTGCATGTTAGATGTGCGAGGAACAAGTTTTCAGGTCTGGTTTTGATGTAATGTCACAAGTTCTTCATACATGGCAGCTTTCCACCCAGGATGTGTTAAGGTAGATCTAATATTGTGTGGCTTACGAGGTACATTGATAGATGTGGTTGTAATCAAAGCATACTTTGGATTGGGTTTTACCACAACCAGTTTAGACCGAGTGACTATAGAATGGGATGTTGGTGCAGAAGAAACTGGAGTAAGGTGAGATAACTCTAATGGTTCAGATATGAGTTGTGGAAGCGGTGCTGGTTGAGACAGTTCCAAACTCTCAAACTTATGCGGTGGAGGTATTTCGGGTAGTGCCGAGCTATGATTGTGGGTAAGCATATCGGAAGTCTCTGAAAGGGAGGATAGAAAATTTGGTAAGTCAATGGAATTGGGATGGTGGGGTTGGATGATGGATGTCTGTTACCGGTAAGGGACTCAAACAAGGTGGTGTTGAAGATGCCAAAGAAGGTTCTACAGGGAAGCGCATGTCAGTGTGTGGTAACCGAGAATCAAAGATACTAATGACCTGTGGCTTAGTAGATGTGATGCAAGAAGTGTTAGCAGTCTTATAAGGAAAGACTAACTCATCAAAAACAACATGCCGAGAGATTTTTTAAAAAAATGCTTGAAGGATGAAAGCATTTGTATCCCTTATGTTTATCACTATAGCATACAAAAATACAGAGAGGTGTTTTTGGATCAAATTTGTGACATCGTCTGTCCCAAGTGTAAAGAAAACATTTAGAGCCAAAGGTACGAAGTGAAGAGTAAATAGGATGAGATCCATGCAACGCAAAATATGGGGTTTCAAAATTAAGGGCAGATGTAGACAGTCGATTCATAAGATAGACAGTTGTAGTGAAAGCTTCTACCCATAGAAATAAAGGAGCACCACAATGAAATAACATAGTCATACCTAGCTCTCTTATAGTCCTATGTCGTCTTTCAACCATACCAGTCTACTCAGGTGTATACGGAGAAGATATCTGATGAATAATGTTGTGGAAAGAAAGTGAGTTGAAAGTTTGGAGTTGATGAACTCACCGCTTCCATCTGAATGAAAAATTTTAATTTGTTTGTTGAACTGCCTGACAACATATTTTTCAAAGGCCAAATATGCATTAAAAAAATCAGATTTATGACGTAAGGGAATAATCCATGTATATTTAGAGAAGTCATCAACCAAACACGCATAATATCTAAATTTTACAATAGATAAAACAAAAGCGGGTCCCCATAAATCACAATGAATTTTTTTCAAAAATACTAGAACTTGAATGTTTAGAACAAAAGAAAGGTAAACGACTAAGCTTTTCTAATTGACAACTATCACAAAGTGAAAAGGCCAAGCTATATGTCCTAGAGGGGGTGAATAGGACAATGCCAAATAAAAACTTATAACAGCGGAATAATAAAGAAAATGATAGCCAAATTAAATAATAATGCAGGAAAGAAAAACAACCTCAAAATTCAGATCTTGAGAGGTTGATACAAACGTTATTCTAAGGACAACCTTACACCAAAAACAGAGTTTATGGTAGGACAACCTTATTTCTAGAAAGGTCTTTGTATCAAGTCTCAAATCGAAGAGGAATACAAAAACAAATATGAACTGAATTGAAATAACTTGTAATTAAAGATGTATTGTTCTAGGGACAGCCATACACCATAAAAATGGCTGGGCAACCTTGCTGGAACAACTTTCAAAATGAAATTGAAAAACAAACTTATAAAGGAATAGCAGAAAGTAAATTCTAAGCTATTACAACATTCTCACAAAGCTTAAAATAATTACAACATTCACCACCATACATACATCCCACAAAAAGAATAAAAACAATTAAAAGAATAAATCAATCAACCACAACTCAAAAGATTTATAGTGGTTCGCCTGTGTGTTCACCAACTGTTATCCAACAGCCACACAAAAAGCTACTCCACTCCTAATATCCTCACACAGGGGATATTAGCGTTCACTAAAGATAGGTTTTCCCAGGTTCACCCAAAACCCTTACAATTGTGTCTTTGTATGTGGGCTTACACAATTAAAAACCCCCACTTCTGAGTTTTCCTGGCTCTCCTCAGATAACCAATATAACAAGATTTTTCTGGCAAATCTTGAAAGAAACCAAAATAATAGAAAGGAATTTACAATATGTAAAATACGTGAATATCTCCTTCGTTGTAGCAGCCCGGTAGAACCAAATCAAAGAGATGATTGAATGTCCAAGTTCAATGTCCAGGACTCGATTACAATGGTTCTAGTTCTAATTGATTTTAAATTAAACCAAACAGGGCTTGCCTTAATTGATTTTGATTCCAAAGAAAGGGAATAACAATTCCTCTTTTCAAATCGGATTGAATAGCTGAAACAAAATCAATTAAAATAAAGCTAAGGAAAGAAGATATTAAATAAGCACACTTAGCTTAGATGGAGCACAAAATTATCTCTCGAAGTTCGACGAAGATTGGCTTGAATACTATAATTAAATCGATGATTTCTTCGAGATTCGTGCTCTATTTATAAGTGAAAAGATCGGGTCTTCGATTGCTAGAGTGCTCTACGACTAGTCGAAGCTCTAACAGATATTTGAAAAATCCGGCGGGATATGCTTTGAGCGTTCTACGACTCGTCGTAGCCCTCCTACGACGGGTCGTAGGTTTCCTTCGACCGGTCGTAGGTCCTGAATATCTTCGCCGACTTCGAGTCGTAGATTCTACGACCGGTCGAAGATGCAAAAACACTGTTCCTACGACCGGTCGACCAGTTCTGACTAGTCGAAGCCTAACGATTTTATCCGGAATTTGTAACAACCTTACGACTGGTCGAGGAATTTCTTAGATCGGTCGAAGCAAGTCTAGACTAGTCGAAGCAGACCTAAGTGGTCGAAGAACCGACCAATCACATGAAAAATAACATTCGGCTTATGTATCCGAAATGACCTACTTCTAAGGTCATCCTATGGTCAAACAAACCTCAATCATGAAGTATGGACATTGAAACAAAAGACCATGAAGAATGAGCCTTGAAGTCTTGATGTAAACTAAACCTTGAAGTAGCTCAATCATGAAAGTGGCTTGAGTTTCAGCTTGAGTCTTGAGTTCAACTTGAGTCTTGCCTTGACTTTCAACTTAAGTCTTGAGTTCAGCTTGACTTTTTCTTTTCAGCTTGAGTCTTGCGAGCAGTTCTTGCATTCAAGAGTCTTGTCTTGTGATCAATTCTTTCATTCAAGATCTTGAGTCTTGTACTTGAGAGCTTTGCTTGATGTGAGCTTAGCTTGTTCATGTATGTTGATCCTTGAGAGAGCTTCACTTATGCAAGTTATATATAACAGATTATAATAGTGATTTTGGCACTACAAATTTGACAACAAACAGGATATAAACTATAGCACTTACAATCTCCCCTTTGTCAAATTAGTGACAAAACACATAACCAAGATAAACATAAAGTAAAACAACTGGTTAATACCTGCAAATCAATATTCAATATTCAACTTTTCAACATTCAACAAGAAACAAGATCAAACATATATTCTTCTTGACACCCCACTCCCCCTGAGTAACATAACCAATGCTACTCATCTCACAATCACATTAACAACAAACCATTCTCCCCTTTTTGTCACAAGATGACAAAGGAGAACTAAATAAAGGAATGAGAGTAAACATGAGGAGGAAATAGAGTATAGCAAAAGAGTCATAGAGATACTCAAGATAACATCACATATATCCAGCATAAATATTACATTAAGAACAAATATATATACAGCATAGAATCCAACTCAAACTCAATCAAACAACAGCAAAGTAATAAAGTTAGTACATACCAAAAGCTTCATAGAAACTAGTCAGAAATAGAACTTGAAGATGGAGCAGGAATAGAAGGATCAAGTTGGTGCATGCCTTTTTTCAAGCGCCTAAGATATTTGCGCATGTATTTGAATTGCAAATCATGAGCAATAGTCATGTTCTCCAACTTAACATTAATATTCTCAACTTTATCTTCTAATGCACTCGGATGTGCATCAAATGAAGAAGGCTCAAAATCTGGATCATTTGGAGTCAGAATCCAATTCCTCAAAAATATCATCCATATTAATATCAACACCAGCTTTGATCAGACCACCACCACCACCACCACCTTGTTCGGGAGCAGATCCAACTTCATCTTATTAATATTTGTATTGTTGAAGATCGATGATGGATTGGTGCTTCATCAACGGCATATCGACTAACATATGAGTAGCCAATACACCATAAAGTATGCAAATGGAATGTCACTATGACCAGGATGAAGTCGAAATATTGAAGAATGAAATGACAGATTAAGGATGGCAAACAAATTTGAGTACCATTTGAGATAGCATGAATTATCTTGCAATTTAAACAAAAATTGAAATACAATCTAGCAAATATATACAATATTATACAAGAAGGCATAAATTATCAATTTAAAATGCACATGCCAAGATCAAATTTTATCTTTTTGAACTTGCTTTTATCAAGAGGTTTTGTGAAAATATCAGCACGTTGATCTTCGGTAGGAATATATTCTAGAGATATAACTTTTTCTTCTACTAATTCCCTTATATAATGAAATCTAATGTCAATATGCTTAGTACGAGAATGTTGAATAGGATTTTTTGAAATATTTATCGCACTGGAATTATCACAATGTAATAACATAGAATCTCGTTTAATTCCATAATCACTTAGCATTCGTTGCATCCGAACAAGCCGTGTACATGCATTACCAGCTGCAATATTTCAGCTATTGAAAGTGAAATAGAATTTTGTTTCTTACTAAACCAGAAACTAAACAATTTCCAATGAAAAACAACCACCACCGGTTGATTTTCTATCATCTAGATTACCACCCACATCCGAGTACCCAACTAATTGAACATTGGTTTCATGAGGATACCGAGACCGAGATTAACCAGTATTTGCGACATATCTAATAATCCGCTTGACAATCAAATGAGATTCTTTTGGATCGATTGATATCTTGCGCAAATACCAACACTTAGAGAAATATCGGGTCTACTAGTAGTTAGATATAACAAACTACCAATCATACTCCGATAAAGTTTTGAGTCAACATTTTTACCATTAGAGTCTTTTGATAGTTTCGGGTAGTACTCATAGGAGTATCGAAATTCTTACCATTCTCAAATCCAAATCTCTTAATTAGATTCAAGGCATACTTAGATTGAGAAATGAATATTCCTTCGATTGTTGCTTTACTTGCAATCCAAGGAAATAAGTCAATTCCCCAACCATGCTCATTTCAAACTGTGATTTCATCAAATCTGCAAACTCAGTAGACAAGTCGTACAAGTTGATCCATAAATGATATCATCAACATAAATCCGTACCATTAAGATATGATCATTTTGTTTTTTAACAAACAGAGTTTTATCAACAGATCCCATTTGAAAATTATGAGTTAAAAGAAATTTCGTTAGTTTCTCATACCATGCCCTAGGTGCTTGTTTTAATCCATAAAGTGCCTTTTAAGCCGATACACATAATCAGTATTTTTGGAATCTTCAAAACCCATTAGCTGTTCAACATAGACTTCTTCATGTAAATCGCCATTTAGAAAAGCACTTTTCACATCCATCGATAGATCTTTATCTTTTTAAAACATGCAATGGATATAAATAGTCCGATAGATTCAAGACGTGCATCGGTGCAAAGGTTTCATCGAAATCAATCCCTTCAATTTGAGTATAACCTTTTACCACCAATCTAGCCTTGTTTCTAATATATTTCCACATTCGTCAGACTTATTTTTGAAAATCCATTTTGTTCCGATGATGTGTTTATTTTTAGGTCTTGGTACGAGATACCAAACATCATTTCTTATGAATTGGTTGAGTTCATCTTGCATCGCAACAATCCAGCTCTCATTAGTAAGCGCTTCTTTTACGTTAGATGGTTCAATTTGGGATGTAAAACATACATAATTACATATATCCTCAAGTTGTCTACGGTGCGAACACCGGTGAGAGGGTTTCCAAGAATTTGTGTGGTTGGATGATCTTTAACAGTCCTCAACTCAGAATCAGTTTGATTTGATGAAGTATCAGGTTTATCAATGATTAGTACTTCATCATTATCTGAATTAGAAGTTGGTGTGTTTAAATGATCATCAATGACAACATTGATGGATTCTTGAATCACACCAGTCCTTTTGTTCAGGACCCTATAAGCTCGACTGTTTAAAGAGTATCCTAGAAAAATACCTTCATCACTCTTCGTATCGAACTTTCCCAAATTTTCACGATCACGTAAAATATAGCACTTGCTGCCAAAAACTCGAAAGTATTTAACAGTAGGCTTTTTATTGAACCACAATTCGTAAGCCGTCTTATTATTATCTTTTTTTGTGTAGACTCGGTTAATAATATAGCAAGCTGTGTTGACTGCTTCAACCCAAAGATTTTTAGAGAGCTTCATGCTATTCAACATGACATTAGCCATTTCTTGAAGCACCCTATTCTTCCTTTCTACAATTCCATTTTGTTGAGGAGTTTTGGGAGCAGAGAATTCATGTAATATTCCTTGGTCGATACAGAACTTCTCAAAATTGCTATTCTCAAATTCAGATCCATGATCACTACGAATCTTACTGATTTGAGAGGATTTTTCAGTTTGAATCCTTTTGAGAACTTTTCTTACTTCTTCAAGGGTTTGATTTATCCCTTAAGAAGACTACCCAAGTGAATCTGGTAAAGTCATCAACTATTACCAAGATGTACTTTTTCCCACCTCGACTTTCGTTCTGGTAGGTCCTATCGGATCCATGTGGAGAAGTTCGAGTGGTCTTGATGTGGTATTTGAATTCACCTTTTTGTGTGAGTTCTTTGTTTGTTTGCCTATCCGGCACTCCCCACATATTTTATCTAATTTCTGAAGTTTGGGTAAACCTCTTACAAGTTCTCGTTTGCTCAATCGATATAAATTTCGATAATGTACATGTCCAAGACGTTTGTGCCATAAATCAGTCTCGTCTGTATGGACCATGTAACATGTTTGATTAGATGAGCTGGATTCACTAATAATATAGCAATTTTCAGACGTTCTACGTCCAGTTAATATTACAGAACCCTTATTGTTTAGTATTTCACTGCTTTGATTAGAAAACCGAACATTATGGTTATTATCACATATTTGTGATATACTAAGCAAGTTGTGCTTTAGGCCTTCAACGTATAAAACATTTTTAAACACAGGAAGATTAAAAAGTTGAACTGTACCTTGGCCTAAAATCTTGCAGTTGCTTCCATCACCAAATGTGACTGACCCATCAATCATATCTTTCAGATCGGTGAATAAGGCTTTGTCACCTGTCATATGCCTGGAGCATCCACTGTCTAGGTACCACTTTGAATGACTTGTTGCTTTGAAAGCAGTGTGAGCAACCAAGCAGGTGACTTTAGGAACCCATTTCATAACTGTTTTGGGTTTAGGAACATAGTTGGTCTTCTTTTGTGTATATTTGTAGGAATGACCTATAGAGTTAGATTTTAATAGCTCCTTGAGTAAATCAACTATCTTTTCAGCTAGTGGATTTCGATTCTGATTAAAGTTGACATGGCTGTTTCTAGGTTTTTGAAAAGTTTTTGAATTTTTAGAAAAATCTTGATAAGTACTTTTCCCTTTTGAGTTTGAGGACTCTCCTTTAACAAATATAGGAGGAGTATACTTTTGTTTAGGAGGTTGATTTTTATCATAGCCCAACCCGGATCGATCGCCACATTTTCTTGATCCGGATAACAATTTTTCTAACTTTGGATCACCTTGGGCATATTTCCATGTGTCCTTTAAACTCAGAAGAGAAGATACTTCAGTTTTAAGATTCTCAATTTCAGATTTTAAATCAACAATTTGAGAGTTTTTAAATTCCAAATCGCATTTTGATTTTTCAAAATTATCTGAAATTTGTGATTTTTCTAAGACAAGCGATTCAAAACAATTTTTGAGTTTAGAAAACTTTTCTTTTTGAAGTTTAAGCTTGACAACAATTTTACAACTTTCCTTATATAGGGCATTGTAAGCATCTTGAAGATCATCTTCATTTTCACATTCACTATTGATTTTCTTCACTTGTAGAGTCATTATCCGAAAATGTGAATTTGGCTAGAGTCATAAGAGCTTTGACCTCATTGCCCGACTCAGTTTCAGAATCTTCTGATTCAGGAGAACCTTCAGAATCGGATGATTCATCCCATGTAGCCAACATACCCTTCTTCTTGGGTTTGTCCCTTTTAGGACATCTATTTGCTAAGTGCCCATATTCTGGACAGTTGTAACATTGACTATCTTTCAAAGATTTTCGAGATTTGGGTCTAAACTTCCTTTTGTCATTTGATTTTTGAAAATCAACTCTTTTCTTGCTTTTGAAAATTTTGTAAAATTTTTTAGCTAAAAGAGCCATGTCATCTTCTGAATCAGATTTTCTTCTGAACTACATTTAGAAGATTTTAGCGCGATAGATTTACCTTTAGGAGCTTTAAAGTTTAACTCGTAGGTTTGTAGAGAACCAACTAGTTCTTCAACCCTCATATTATCCGTATCACGAAGTTCTTGGATTGCGGTTACTTTAGAATTGAACCGTTCAAGAAGTGAGCGTAATATTTTTGCACATACTTTACTTTCTGGGATTTTATCGCCAAGACCCCACATTGAGTTTACAATGTCATTCAATCTAGTGTAAAAGTCCATAAACATCTCATTTTCCTCCATATGAATTTCTTCAAATCTGGTTGTGAGGAGTTGGCCTTTAGATTTTTTGACAATTGTAGTACCCTCGTGTGTCATTTCTAATGTATCCCAAGCTTGCTTTGCAGTATCACAGGAAATGATTCTTTTGAACTCATCAGGTGATAGTGCGCAAGTAATTGCATTTAGTGCTTTAGCATTTGCACTACTCTCACTTTTCGAAGGGTGGTCCATTGGTAATATGGTGTGGTTTTCATAGACTTTGAACCATCAACCCCAATAACTTCCATGATAGGAGGATTCCATTCAGTCACTGTGGCTTGCCAACTTTAGGAACCCATTTCATAACTGTTTTGGGTTTAAGAACATAGTTGGTCTTCTTTTGTGTATACTTGTAGGAATGACCTATAGAGTTAGATTTTAATAATCATCGAAGAATTAAATCCAAGAATTAAAAGGAGCTATTAGGCTTTGATACCACTTGAAAAGGCCAAGCTATATGTCCTAGAGGGGGTGAATAGGACAATGCCAAATAAAAACTTATAACAGCGGAATAATAAAGAAAATGATAGCCAAATTAAATAATAATGCAAGAAAGAAAAACAACCTCAAAATTCAGATCTTGAGAGGTTGATACAAACGTTATTCTAAGGACAACCTTACACCAAAACAGAGTTTATGGTAGGACAACCTTATTTCTAGAAAGGTCTTTGTATCAAGTCTCAAATCGAAGAGGAATACAAAAACAAATATGAGCCGAATTGAAATAACTTGTAATTAAAGATGTATTGTTCTAGGGACAGCCATACACCATAAAAATGGCAGGCAACCTTCTTGAACAACTTTCAAAATGAAATTAAAAAACAAACTTATAAAGGAATAGCAGAAAGTAAATTCTAAGCTATTACAACATTCTCACAAAGCTTGAAATAATTACAACATTCACCACCATATATACATCCCACAAAAAGAATAAAAACAATTAAAAGAATAAATCAATCAAACACAACTCAAAGGATGTATAGTGGTTCGACAGTGTGTTCACCAAATGATATCCAACAGCCACACAAAAAGAGCATCCAAACCAAATATCCACACACAGGGGATATTAGAGTTCTCTAAAGATTTGTTTTCCCAGGTTCACCCAAAACCCTTACAATTGTGTCTTTGTATGTGGGCTTACACAATTAAAAAAACCCCCACTTCTGAGTTTTCCTAGCTTTCCTCGGATAACCAATATAACAAGATTTTTCTGGCAAATCTTGAAAGAAACCAAAATAATAGAAAGGAATTTACAATATGTAAAATACCTGAATATCTCCTTCGTTGTAGCAGCCCGGTAGAACCAAATCAAAGTAGATGATTGAATGTCTAAGTTCAATGTCCAGTACTCGATTACAATGGTTCTAGTTCTAATTGATTTTAAATTAAACCAAACAGGGCTTGCCTTAATTGATTTTGATTCCAAAGAAAGGGAATAACAATTCCTCTTTTCAAATCAGATTGGAATATAAGAAACAAAATCAATTAAAATAAAGCTAAGGAAAGAAGATATTAAATAAGCACACTTAGCTTAGATGGAGCACAAAATTATCTCTCGAAGTTCGACGAAGATTGGCTTGAATACTATAATTAAATCGATGATTTCTTCCGAGATTCGTGCTCTATTTATAAGTGAAAAGATCGGTCTTCTATTGGTCTAGAGTGCTCTACGACTAGTCGAAGCTCTAATGTATATTTGAAAAATCCTAGCGGATATGCTTGACCGCTCTACGATCGGTCGTAGCCCTCCTACGATCGTCGTAGGTCACCTACGACCGGTCGTAGGTTTCCTTCGATCGGTCGAAGAACCTAAATATCTTCGTTGGACTTCGAGTCGTAGATTCTACGATCGTCAAGATGCAAACACTGCTCCTACGATCGGTCGAATGCATTCCGTGACTAGTCGAAGGCTATGATTTTATCCGAATTTGTAACAACCTTACGACTGGTCGAGGATTTTCTTAGACGGGTCGAAGCAAGTCTAGGACTAGTCAAAGCAGACCTAAGACTGGTCGAAGAACAGATCAATCACATGAAAAATAACATTCGGCTTATGTATCCGAAATGACCTACTTCTAAGGTCATCCTATGGTCAAACAAACCTCAATCATGAAGTATGGACATTGAAACAAGAGACCATGAAGAATGAGCCTTGAAGTCTTGATGTAGACTAAACCTTGAAGTAGCTCAATCATGAAAGTGGCTTGAGTTTCAACTTGAGTCTTGAGTTCAACTTGAGTTTCTGCTTGAGTCTTGATTTCAGCTTGAGTCTTGCCTTGTACTTTCTTTTCAGCTTGAGTCTTGCGAGCAGTTCTTGCATTCAAGAGTCTTGTCTTGTGATCAATTCTTTCATTCAAGATCTTGAGTCTTGTACTTGAGAGCTTTGCTTGATGTGAGCTTAGCTTGTTCATGTATGTTGATCCTTGAGAGAGCTTCACTTATGCAAGTTATATATAACAGAGTATAATAGTGATTTTGGCACTACAAATTTGACAACAAACAGGGATATAAACTATAGCACTTACACAAAGATGTTGAGATTTTGTTACCCCTAAGAGATCAATTAGCCCCTTATTTTTTAATAACTATAAAGTCGAAGACTAAGGATGGCTTAAGCGTTGGTGCCAAACTTCTGCAATGTCGGATTTGAAGCGATAAGAAAAATATAGTTTTGGCGAAGAGGATAGAACATAAAGATCACCCCTGCGTCTCCCTTTTATCACTGGTTGTCCTGTTTCCCGATCCTTAACACAAAAATCAGCGTTAGAAAATTCACGATTGATAGGAAATTAATTAGTTAACTGGCTTACAGAGAGTAAATTGTTTTTTAAATCTAGAACTAACAAGATATCATGTAGAGGTAAAGCAGATTTATTTTATTTTTTGGTTTTATACACGAGTCACCAATTACAAGAATTGGTAAGGAAGATCTATTGCCAATTAGAATTGTATCAGTACCAAAATATTTACGAATATTGGTTAACATACCTGACTTACTTATTATATGATTGAAAACTCCAGTGTTTGTTGTCCATTCTATATCTACAATGGTGTTGTCCAAGGTAAGTGCTGCAAGTGCTTATGAGATATCATCATGATGAGTAGATTTTTTGGGTACCCACCAGCAGATCTTTGCAACATAACCCATTATCCCACAGTGTTGACACTGTTGGTCACGGTATTTGTCCCTCTCTGCAAGAGTCATGCAACGCTCGCCTGGTGGTGGAGGACGGCGCTATGAATTGGCAAAAGGTTGTTTGTGTAGCTCCGAATGGAGTCCTTATGTTGTTGTTGTTGTGCCTGTAATCCACGCCCACTGGATGTGAACTTCTATGGGGGGTTCCACGATAGTCTGAGGAAGTTTGCTAAGATCGTTGCTACTGCTGACCATAGAATGTCATTTGATGAGTGAGAGATGAGGCTGGTATATCTGTATGACTAGAAAACCAATTCCACCTTTGATCAAAATTTTAGAATTGAGAAACCAACTCAGAGTATGATGGTTGTGGGGGCTTCAACATGGTTGTTGTGAAAGTTTCATATTGAGGACCTAGACTGGTAAGAAGATAGAAGACTTTTTCTTAGTCTGGAATAGGTTTTCCAATAGCTGCTAGATTGTCACATAGGCCTTTGAAGGTATGAATGTAGTCTGTAATGATTTTGTCATCTTCTTTTCGAAGATAAGTTACCTGTTGCTGTAGTGTAAATTCGCATTCTTGCGAGTCTTGGGCATATGCATTCTTGAGTGCTTCCCATACGACATGAGCTGTGTCGAGGCCAACGACGAGTTTGAGAGTTTCCTCTGAGGGCCTCTTTGATTTTTGAAGTAAATGGTAATTACCCGGTAGATAAGTAATAATTACTTACCAGGGAATTACCCCATCGTTTCCTGCGCCCATGTATACGGCGTAGCTTTTTGGTGTTAAAATCGAGGATGGCTGCAAAATGAATATAGGGTCCACTGTGATGTAAGTGATGTATCAACACCGTTCATCCTATACGTCAGCCTCATTTAGGCCATGAACCCGAAAATGAGGCAGATCCAAAGCTCCAGTGGACCACACCACAGGAAACAGTGGAAATTTAATGTTTATTGTATAAAAAGTTTTGTGGCCTTTAGAAGTTTTGGCTGAAGCTGATATTTGTGTTTACTCCTTATCAATGTTTTTATGACCTCATGAACAGGTTAGATGACAAATAAACATTAATGTGGGCCCAATAAACAAAATAACTTTTAATGGCGGATGTTTAAGGCCATTGTTTCCTGTGATATGGGCCAGTTGAGCATTACATTTGTCTCAATTTTGGACTTAGGCCCTAAAATCTTCTAATAAAATAGATGGACGGTGTGGATATGTCATGCACATCACAGTGGGGTCCACAAATGCAAGTCAACTTTTTCGAACTAATTTTCGAGGCGAAAATGCATTTGAAATTTCAAACAGGGGAAAAGGTAATAATGACCTTTTTCAAGGGTATTTCCATATTCCCTCAAAATCAAACAGGCCCTAAGAGTGTTCCGATGATCCACCCATGAAGGAGACGATTTGACTTTCACCAGGCTATAAAAGCATCTGTTAACTGTAGAATAAAATTTTTTGCATTTGTGAAACTATTTGAATTTGGTATGGTGTATTTAATGGGAGCAGGATCTTCATTTGTTAGATGGCCGACCAATTCTTGACTCTCTGCAAGGGTCAAGGCTTGTTCACGCCACAGGGGATAATTATTTGAGGTGAGTCTGAGTGTAATGAAGTTACCGACGTTGAGAGATAGAGTAGTCATGGTGGAAAAAGAGAGCGGAAGATAAGAGAAAGAAGATTTAACATGGTAACGATGCCAAGTGTTCACAATGGCTTTAATACCATAAAGAAAAAATACCATTTTTTTAATTTCAATTGATTGCAACGTGAACACTCTACCTTAGGTGTTTACAGAGATAAGGAATTTAAACATGAATACAAATCTCCGGAAAATCTGCTACTGAATACAAATCTCCATAAAATCTGTTGTTGCCGATGTCCTTTAACGTCTCTCCACTGATTGAGGCTTACAAATCTCCATAACATTTGCTGCCATATCTCTAACCTTATCACCTTCATTGATTGAGGCCGTATCTCCAACCTTATCACAATCTTTTCCTAGATGCTAAGTTATTGCTGAGCTGTGACATGTGCTAATAACATGAGTATTGAAACAGCCTGACTTTTGGGATCAATGCCAAACAAGGTGTAGCGTATCGATGGACATGGTGAATTTCATGCACATTAACTGATTCTCTCCTGTTAGAAAGAGTGACCCGAGAAGGTACCTATGCGAGGCACATAAGCAATTTCCTCGCTGTACAAGACTGTTATTTCAACTTATGGATCACTCAAGTGGAACATTCAGCCATGAAAGATCACTTGCAATGAAAATGGGAACACTTCACTCATCAAATTCAACGGCACCCACATTGCGGCATATCACTTGGAATGAAAATGGGAACACTCCACTCATTAAGTTCAACGCACCCTGATGTAGAGCGGGTCGCAGACAGTTTCATGGCCAAGATGGATCAGAAAAGGCCTGGTCGACGACAGAAGTGATCCGGACCATCGGACCTTAGATCGGGCGTATCTCGCAATTCGGAATGAGTTATCTGACGTAAAATATATGATTTTGGGGTAGAACGATCTACTTTAGCCAACCAACCCCGCTACGCTGGGTTACCCAGCCCGAAATTGCGAAAAACCCCTTGATCGATGGTCGTTTCCCTGTTTTAATTTCATTTTTACTATAAATAGTAAGTTTTAGTTTGATTATAACTCTTCATCCGTCGGGCTTTAGGAGTTGCGCCCAACGTGAAAAGAGCTTAGAATAATTAGGGGAACGGTTTGGTGAAGCCAAATAGGGCACTTACTATTTTTGGCCGAAAACCTTGCGCACTAGTAGACATCACGACCGTCTATAAATAGTAAGTTTACTATTTATAGTAAGTCGCGGATTCTAGGAGTTTGAGTTGTAGTTTGATTATGATTTCTTTCCCATTGCTTGATACCCTTATTTAAAGGGTTGTGAACTCGTTTTTAATTATTCATCAATCAATTTTGAATTTATTAGAATTTATTTCTATTTTCTGCTTTCTTTCCTCGTGGATTCGAGAAGTCTCTGTGAGGAGTCCAGAGAAGTTTCGTGGATTCGGAATAGTTATCCTCTTAAGGAAGACGGTGCTCGACCTCACGTCCTCCCCTGCGTCAGTTTGGTATCAAAGCGGGGTTTCTCCTCGGATTGATGGCTTCTAACGACGAGTCGGGAAACAATCCCATGGGCGGTGCTCCAGGGAATTTACCTTTAACGGCAGCAACTTTCGAAGTAGCGCAACGAGAGAATCAGCAAGCCATGCAAGGGCTGCAGGCTTCCATCGACCGCATAGCAGATCTCTTGGCGGAAAATCTAAGGCAATTCCGTGTTCCTGGTGGCAATCCTCCACCCCCAATTAATCGCCCTGATTGCAGGATAGTACCGACAGTGCATCCAAGGGTCATTCCTGAGGAAGGGGGCTCCAGTGAGGAGGAAATCGACGACATACTCTTCCAACACCCCAGACATGGCGGCGATCGAGTAGATCGAACGGATCGAGAATTCAAGATGAGGGTTGATATTCCTAGTTTCAATGGCCAACTACACATTGAGGATTTCCTCGATTGGCTTTCTGAAGTTGAGCGATTTTTTGACTATATGGACATCCCTGAAGCAAAGAAGATCAAGCTTGTGGCCTACAAGTTGAAAGGAGGAGCTTCAGCTTGGTGGGAATAACTGCAACTCGCGCGAACCAGGCAGACGAAAGCACCAATCCACACCTGGCAGCGGATGAAGCAGCTACTACGTGGCCGATTCCTCCCTAGCGATTACGATCAGGTATTATTCCAACAATACCAAAATTGTCGACAGGGTAGTCGGTCGGTGAGAGAATACGCAGAAGAATTTTACCGCCTGACCGCATGTAACGATTTGGTCGAGACTGAATCGCATCAAATCGCTCGATTCAACGGTCGATTGCGTATGGCTATCCAGGATCGGGTCCAGATGCAGTCCGTCTGGATGATGAATGATGCGATCAAGTTGGCTACTCGTGCAGAAGTGCAACTTGAACGTCCTAACACACGGACCTATCCTACTGCAAGGATTCCTGTGGCAGGTCTGCCCCTGGGAACTGCACAGCCTAAGGGGAAGGAGCCCGTAGGAGCACGCACTCAACCTCCTACGTTTAAGAACCGAGATCAAGGAAGTGAGCAAGCTAGACCCAAAAGGGGCGTATCGACTGCTGCTGGTCCAAGTAGAATCCCGAACCCCTATGCTCGGCCAAGGCCCGATAACTGCTATCGTTGTGGCCAACCGGGCCACCTATCAAATACTTGTCCCCAGCAAAAAGTGACAAACCTCGCCATCAATGATGGTAGTGCTGATAACGCTTATGAAGATCCAGATATTGAAGAACAGGAGCATCCCACTGAGGACGAGGCAGATGATTCAGGTTGGATTCAGCAAGATCACGGCGAGTCGCTTGTCGTGAGGCGACTATTATATACGCCAAGAAAAGAAGTGCATCCACAGCGGCATAACATCTTCCGCACTAGGTGTACGGTAAATCGAAAGATTTGTGACGTGATCATTGATAGTGGGAGTAGCGAGAACATCGTCTCCAAGGTCATGGTGGAAAAATTGTAATTGAAAACGGAGCGTCATCCCTCTCCATATACAATCGGTTAGATCAAGAAGGTCAGCGAAACAAAGATAACTGAACGGTGCACCATATCCTTTTCAATTGGCAAACATTATAAGGATGAAGTAGTATGCGATGTGGTCGACATGGAAGCATGTCACATACTACTCGGTCGGCCCTGGCAATCTGACCGTGATGCCACTCATAAAGGGCGAGATAATATATATATCTTCGTCAAGGACGGCTAAAAAACCATATTGGCCCCTATGGATCCAGAGGGACCACCTGAAACTTCTAAAGTGGAGGGTCGTTTTCTCTTAACCATACGGGACTTCGTGGAAGAATCAAAGGAAACAGAACAGACTTATGCATTAATTGTAAAAGGGGAAGAACTCGAGCCTACCAACATTCCTGAAATACTAAGGCCCCTACTACATGAATTCAAAGAAATCTAGCCCGATGACCTTCCCGATGGGTTACCCCCCATGCGGGATATCCAATACCATATCGACTTTGTCCCTGGGTCCAGTTTATCCAATCGTCCCCATTATCGAATGAGTCCGAATGAGTACGAGATTCTGCAGGGACAAGTAGAGGAGTTGATCCGTAAGGGTCTTATTCGGGAGAGCATGAGTCCATGTGCTGTACCAACTTTATTAACTCCAAAGAAAGATGGGATTTGGCGCATGTGTGTCGACAGCCGAGCCATCAACAAAATCACCATAAAATATAGGTTTTTTATACCACGGTTGGACGATATGCTGGACATGCTAGAGGGTGCAAAAATATTCTCTAAATTGGACTTAAGGAGCGGCTACCATCAGATTCGAATACGGTCGGGTGATGAGTGGAAAACAGCCTTTAAGACCAAGGATTATATGAATGGATGGTCATGCCCTTCGGTCTTTCGAATGCGCCTAGCACATTTATGAGATTGATGAACCAAGTTCTGAAACCTTTCATTGGGCGGTTCGTTGTGGTTTACTTCGATGATATTTTGATATACAGTCAAGACGAAACCACCCATATGGAACACCTCAAGAAGGTCCTTCAAGTGCTCACTAAAAATAAACTGTACCTCAATTTAAAAAAGTGCAGCTTCATGACTGATAGCCTATTGTTCCTGGGTTTTGTCGTCACATCCATGGCCATTCGGGTGGATGAGGAAAAGGTGAAGGCAATAAGAGAATGGCCGGTTCCTACAAATATTCACGAAGCGCGAAGTTTTTATGGACTGGCGACATTCTAACGTCGGTTCGTAAAAAATTTCAGTACCATTGTGTTACCAATCACAGATTGCATGAAGAAAGGGCAGTTTCAGTGGACTGACGAAGCCGACAGGAGCTTTGCCGAAATCAAGCGCAGATTATCCACGACCCCGGTTTTTGTACTTCCCAACTTCGACAAACTATTTGAAGTCGAATGTGATGCCTCATATGTCGGAATTGGGGGAGTTTTGTCTCAAGAAGGTAGGCCGGTAGCCTTCTACAGCGAGAAACTTAGCGATGCACGTAAGAAGTGGTCTACATATGAGATCGAGTTATACGCGGTGGTCCAGGCACTGCGGCACTGGCGACATTATTTGATTCAAAGGGAATTCATACTTTACACGGACCATCAAGCTCTCAAATTCATTAATAGTCAAGCTAACATTAACCGTGTGCATGCTAGATGGATCTCGTTTTTGCAGAAATTTACATTCGTACTAAAACATAAGTCAGGGCAACAGAACAAAGTAGCTGATGCATTGAGTCGCCGTGCAACTTTGTTAGTCACTATGAGCAATGAGGTTGTCGGGTTCGAGCGCCTCAAAGACATATATGCCGATGACGACGACTTCAAGGACGCATGGGTTAGATGCCAAGAAGGTCACCCCGACGACTTACATATGCAAGACGAGTTCCTTTTCAAAGAAAATCGACTGTGCATCCCAAACAGTTCGCTAAGGGAACAGATAATCTAAGAGCTACATGGAGGTGGCCTCAGTGGACACCTTGAGCGAGACAAGACGCGAGCTCTTATGGAAGAACGGTATTACTGGCCGCAATTGGTACGTGATGTGGGAAAGGCAGTCCAACGTTGTTATATTTATCAGACCTCTAAGGGGCAATCTCATAATACAGGCCTTTACACTCCGTTACCCGTGCCTGACGGTCTCCCACGAATACAACGCGGCATGGATTCGGTGTTCGTGGTAGTAGATCGTTTCTCCAAGATGGCGCACTTTATTCCATGCAAGAAGACTCTCGATGCAACACACGTGGCGAATCTATTCTTCAGAGAAATTGTGCGGCTACACGGGGTTCCCAAGACTATTACTTCTGACCGTGACACGAAGTTCATAAGCCACTTTTGGTGGACTTTGTGGACCCGATTAGATACACGACTTCAGTTCAGTAGCGCCTACCACCCACAGACTGACGGTCAAACTGAGGTTGTGAATTGCACGTTGGGAAACCTCCTTCGATGTATTTCAGGAGAAAAACTGAAGCAGTGGGATTTGACTTTGTCTCAAGCGGAGTTTGCATTCAATAACATGGTGAACCGCTCGACAGGAAAATCTCCGTTCCAGGTTATTTATGGATGAGTCCCTCGCCACACACTAGACTTGGTCCCTCTGCCCAAGCTCCCAGGCATGAGTATTGCAGCGGAACATATGGCTGACAAGATCATGGGCATTCATGCGGAAGTACAAACCAAGCTACATGCCTCGAACGAAAAATACAAGGAGCAAGCCGACAAGCATCGGCGACAAAAAGTGTTCGAGGTGGGTGACCAAGTAATGGCCCATCTGCGCAAAGAACGATTTCCGACCGGAACGTACAACAAGTTAAAGAATAAAAAGATTGGACCGGTACCAATCATCCGAAAGATCAATGACAACGCTTATGTTATTGATCTTCCAGATGACATGACAATCTCACGGACTTTCAACGTCGCGGACATGACCGAGTATCATGAACCAGCGCAAGATGAGAACTCGAGGACGAGTTCTTTTGAAGTGGAGGGGACCGATGTAGAGCGGGTCGCAGACAGTTTCATGGCCAAGATGGATAAAAAAAGGCCTGGTCGACGACAGAAGTGATCCGGACCATCGGACCTTAGATCGGGCGTATCTCGCAATCCGGAATGAGTTATCTGACGTAAAATATATGATTTTGGGGTAGAACGAGCTACTTTAGCCAACCAACCCCGCTATGCCGGGTTGCCCAGCCTGGAATTGCGAAAAACCCCTTGATCGATGGTTGTTTCCCTGTTTTAATTTCGTTTTTACTATAAATAGTAAGTTTTAGTTTGATTATAACTCTTCATCCGTCGGCTTTAGGAGTTGCGCCCAACGTGAAAAGAGCTTAGAATAATTAGGGGAACGGTTTGGTGAAGCCAAATAGGGCACTTACTATTTTTGGCCGAAAACCTTGCGCACTAGTAGACATCACGACCGTCTATAAATAGTAAGTTTACTATTTATAGTAAGTCGCGGATTCTAGGAGTTTGAGTTGTAGTTTGATTATGATTTCTTTCCCATTGCTTGATACCCTTATTTAAAGGGTTGTGAACTCGTTTTTAATTATTCATCAATCAATTTCGAATTTATTAGAATTTATTTCTATTTTCTGCTTTCTTTCCTCGTGGATTCGAGAAGTCTCTGTGAGGAGTCCAGAGAAGTTCCGTGGATTCGGAATAGTTATCCTCTTGAGGAAGACGGTGCTCGACCTCACGTCCTCCCCTGCGTCACACCCACATTCCGGCAGGCTGTCAACCGTATATTAATTTCAATGGTATAGCCCTTCTGATGAATGGACCAACCTGCTAGTTTCCGTCCCATGGTCTCTTTATGATTTGCCTACCTTTTAAATGGCTATGATGTTATGTAGAAGTGGTACGTGGGTGCATATAATACCATGCATGAACATTTTTCATTATGAGTGCAACTTAGACAAAGGGTCAACCCAAGTCCATCCCACCTCAAGAGGGATTGGCTCACAGCTCAAGCCAATCCTAAACTCAACCCAAGGTATTGCCCATGAAACCCCCTATTCAAGTTGTATCTCATTAAATTAAATTAAAGTTGAGATACCTGCAACTAGTAAATTAATATATAAAATAAAGATCTTTGCATTAAAGCATGGCAAATGACGGGTGAATTAGACTCTGCCTGCTCATAAATTAAACTAAAGAACCAAAGTCCATACAACGAATATCATTCCAATCATTAATTTCAATCACAAATCTTAGTTTCTATGTATGAACAATTTCTATTGCAAACTCATATGTTATAGAGTATATAGCATGGATAGTTCCATCATAAACCTTGTTTTTCACACAAGTTATTATTTTATATTTATATTAGGTATGTTAGTCATAACTCATGTGTATCTAATACAAAGAAATATTAGTTTTGAATTAGATTATATGAGGCTTTAACCTAAACTGAGCTTAACTAACAATCAGGCCAATGATTTTTAGCCCAAGTACGACCCAGCTTTTACCTAACTTGGCCTAAAATTCAAGTTAGCTCAATGGGGTTCTGGTCGAGTTGGAAACGGATTGGCTACTCCCCCTGCCACGGTGCCACTTGCCAATGGCTGGTGGTCGGTGCTCTGTGGGCGCCACCATGATGTACATGTTTCATCCATGCCGCCCATCTATTTTTCCAGATAATTTTATGGTATAAAACCAAAAATGAGATATATAACGATCTCTACTGGACCACATTACAGGAAACCGTGTTGAATAAGCGTGGACCATTAAAAACCTTTTGAGGCCATAAAAGTTTTGGATCAAGCTGATCTTTGGTTTTTTCCCTTCATCTGGTCCTTTATGACCTAATCAACAGATTGGATGTCAAATAAACAGTATAGTGGGCCTTAAGAGGATTTTAATGGTGGATATCCAATCACCATTGTTTTCTGGTGGTGTGGTCCACTTGAGAGTTATATCCTGCTAATTTTTGGTATAAAACTCTAAAATAATCTGTAAAAATGGATGAACGAAATAGATGAAACACATACATCATAGTGGGCCCACAGAGCACTGACCACCAGTCACAGGCTGGTGGCAGGGGGAGTAGCCAATCCGTTTCCGGCCGAGTTAGCCCAAGTTGCATCCTCTTTTTCCTACTTTAAATATGATCGACTAATCAGTTCTTCTGTACAGTGACCAGGCTGAGAGATTGTACGGTACATCCAGCTTCATTTTGTACAAGAGGGCACGGGTTCAGTGATCCAGAGCGTTGATGTGATTGGACTTGCCATAGATGGCTCATGCACCAAAAATCCTCATGCAAGACTTCTGGGCATCTATTGAGCGGTTTAGACAATTCCACGTGCGAGACTTCTGATGGCTCGATCATAAACCAAAGGGCCCAGAAATATTGACGGTTTGGATGAGTGAAGAAGTGGACATCACGTGTATGAAGCCCGAACAGCATTGTTCAGTTTCTTGCAACCACAAATTTCTTCGGTACGGATCATACTGATCGCTGTCCATCATGAATATATATATCACATTCTATACATTAGCCTTAAAGCCATGCGCATACCTTAAAATCTTATGTTCTATACTTTAGTAAGTCATGCGCATACCTTTTAAATGAATTAATTAAAACTACACAATGGATGTTTGATTGATCCAATTCATCCAATGTGTAGATCATGACAAATTACATATTGCATAAATAAAATAAGAAAAATAATATAAAATTACTTACCTCAATAACTAAATTCTAAAGAAATTCTTCCTTCCCACTTTTCCTTCCATAATTTTTTTTTTCTATGAGTTATTCATTGGTTCTTGCAGTTTTAATAGAACTCTTCCTACGTTTTTTTTTTTTTTTTTTTTTTTATAAAGAAGAAAGGTTGGTTAGGAAACTATGAGATACGATGAATTTTGTATAATGAGAGATAAGAGAAAGGATGGCGAGATCGGTGGATCTGTATCCCACTTAAAGTTTAAAACTTAAAACTTAAAATTTAAATTTTATTTTTAAAAAATACGGGCGTTACAATTGGCCTGGAACTTGCAATTCTACGAGCCCTAAATACCAAAATTAGGATTACTAAGGTGCACCACTGGCCCAAGAACAATTGGAATAGGTTGTAATCAATACAATATTAGATCTATTAGAGGATAGATATGCATGTACAACACTTGAAATTCTCTCCCAAGATTTATTATGGTTGTATATATTTTGGCCTATTCTTAATGGAATTATCAAGATCATGTAACTTGTGTTTATGTGGCCCGCTTTTGAGTGACCTACAACAATTTGATGATCTAAGGAAAACATTCCTACATTGGGCTGTGATGTAATATGCAATAGAGTTAAAATTTTCCCCATCATTGATCCTCAAGTCACCTGTGATTAGCTGACCTCCAACCAAGTATAGCTTTCATAAATAAATTGTCCTGCTTTTTATTTATTAGAAAGATTTTTTTTTAAAAAAAATAACTAGGTTACATATCTTGTGGCCACTTTTCGGATATTAAATGATGTCAAAAGTCTATTAAGTTAGCTTTCAAGTTAGCCTAACATAGTGCAATTTTAATATGATTTGAGGCAGCTATAACAAGTCTATTGAGAGCCTATAAGGTGGAAACTTCCATGCATTAAATGTGTTATAGTCATTGATTTATATATGTTATAGAGATAGATGGTCAGGATAGAATTAGGATTTCTTTACTTTAAAATAATATATAATTATGTAAACACATTTTAACGAAGTTAATTGATTTGATTTTAAAAAGAAAGTTTGAGCTTTTTATGAATTTTTAGAAAGGGTGCATACGATATGCTGAAGGTTTTTTTAATCAACTGAGCAACTCAAGGATAAATCATGATATCATAACAATCATGATCGAGGTTCTTATCAATCCATTATTTATTGCAGCACTCCAAATCATGTTTATCTTTATGTTGATTTTGTTTTTACTATGCACTTGCTATCACTGCCCATTTATCAAACTAATTAACCACCAACACAAGATTTAATGTGTTGGGGTTCGAGTTGAACATGAGTTAAGCTAGCTTGCTTGGCTCACTCGACTCGGCTCGAACTAGCTCAACTCAACTCATATTGAACGTTGGGTTCAAACCAAGTTGAGCCATTATTTTAAGTTCAAAAGATTTTCGAGCCGAGCTCGAGCCAGCATTGGCTCGATTCAAAGTTCAGATTGGTTTGAGCTTGAATCGACTCTAATATTACATATAATATTATTAATTAGAAACGAACTGAGCCGATTCAAGCTCAAACCGAGTCGAACTAATCCAAACTTCAATTATATATATAAATAAAAATATATAAAGGCCTTAAATGTGCACCGATTTTCATTCAACCTAAACTTAAAATTTCGCCACGTCTAATTTTTGAAATTCCCCCCCTATTCATGCTCTTCGAGTCTTAACAACCAGTCCCTCTCGACTAGATGAGTCATCTTGCCCATCCGCCTCGCCTTCGACCCTCTGCTCTCTCTCTCTCTCTCTCTCTCTCTCTCTCTCATCCGCCTCTAGCCCCCTACTTGAGTGTTCGCCTTGCCTATCTCCTTTGGCCCTTTACTCTCGAATCTCAACTCTCTCTCTCTCTCTCTCTCTCTCTCTCTCTCTCTCTCTCTCTCTCCCTCTCTCTATAGCTCGAGCTCGAACTAGGCTTAAGCTTACTAGATTTGTTCCTAAACCAAGTTGAGCTGGCCTGCATGGCTTGGAGACCAAGCTGAGGCGAACTCGAGCTCAGGTATTATGATGGTCGAGCCAACCCAAACTCGAGCTTAGGTAGTATGATGGTCAAGTCAAGCTGAGCCACGCCAAGATTGATTTGTTTTAGCTCAGAGTCTAGCTCCAGTTGGGGGACAACAGAAGAAAGCCCTGAATTAGAGTCAAACGAGTGAAAGATAAACACAATAAAGCATGCACATGAACACATGATTTTTACATTAAAATCCATGTAAGAAAAAACCACAGCACAAAGCAACAAGAAAATCCAATATGAATAACGAATTATAAGAGATAGAATCACTTACTAATGCGAAACCTTTCAAAAAGCCCTAGCCTACATTGGAAACCCTCTTAGAAATGTTTAAGCTCCCTTAATCATATCAAAATCCCGCATTACACCTATATTTATGGTATAACAATCGGAATAGGAAACAACTCATGCAATTACATAAAACTGTGTGCACCATTGATCTAAGTATTGATCGATCAACGTCGATTAAGCAACCCTCGATCGATCAACAACCATAGGTTCAATAGCTTGAACAACTTCAAAAGTGTCTAAAGAGGTTACAAGTGTTTTTTGAAAAATAGTTGATCGCTCAAACCTCTCAGGTCGATCGATCGAACCTGTCCAAAACCATCCTGATACCTATCTGTATAATTTGGGGTTCACTCGATCAATCGACCAAGCTATTCGATCTATCGAGCTCTCCTGTTTTAGTACAGATTGAAGACATTCAGACAACATAACGTACCTGATCATTCATAATCCATACCAATTAGAAACTCCATAGTCATACATGAAATAAATAAAGGTGCTAAATTTTCAATAATAGAGCAAAAGTAACAAAATTATCCGTATATCACTACCCAAGTAACTTCAATTGAAAAAAAGAAGGAAAATACAAATATAACAAAATCCTCCTATGTGACATTTTGGCCATTAAATTCCCAAAGTGAAGATAATTCAATGTCGACAAATCATCATCTAAAAAACGAGGGAATGGCCAAGGGTAAGTGCATCTAACATGTACATCCTACATTATTATAGATGCCCATAAGAAAAGAAAACCAATAAAACCAGACATGCCAATCCATGTCAAGCCACTAATGCCATTGTCGTTGCCTGGAGTGCTGTGTGCAGTGCCGCTTGGAGCGCCTCCTGGAGCACCGTCTAGAGTGCCACCTTCAGTGCCACCTGGAGCGCCGCTTGGAGTGCCTGTAGCATAAGTTTTTGAGACATCAGATATCATGGGCAGCAATGTTGAGATTGTATGGTTCTCTCTTAATGTGTTATTGTCTTATTAACTTTTCATAAGTTTTATTAGAAACATTTTCTATAATGTTTAGTTGGGGAAATAATTCTAAGAAAAAACTAGAAAAATAAGAGTACTAAGAAATAAATAAAAATTAGAAAAAGAATGTAGGCAAACACACTCTATTAATAAAAGTTGAGAAGTTTGTTTTTATAAAAGAAAAAATGACAACTAAATAGACCTTCAACTTGGCCATAAAATATGTATTGTATACTAAAAATTGTTAGAAGTTGATATCTAAGCCTTAATTAGTTGTTATTTTACCTTATTGGACAAGTTTTAAGTTTTAAGTTTTAAGTTTGAGTCCCAGTTAGCTTTCTATTTTTACACATGAGTTGTATTGTCTCAAATAAATTGTAAATAAGGAGAGAATTGAGGAAACAACAAAGTATTTCTTGTTTTATTCTTTTCTTTATCTTTTGTATGTGTTATTTAAAGGCCAATTTTCTTAAAATTAGACGCATGGCTCATCGATCCAGGTTGTTGTAATAGCAATATAAACATGTTTTTATAACCTATAAAAATGATCTACTTCAATTAATGAGTTGTATTAGAGGTAAGTTTCATTGTTATCATTTAATTGACTGGTCTTTTATAACCTATGATGGGAATCCATGTACATGACATGCATTTGCTTCAATCCAAATTGCCCAATTTATGCATCCCCTCATGGATGGAGCATAACATCTGTGGCAACACCAACATTTGAGCCAAACATGCATAAAAGTTTAGGGTAGTCAGGAAAGTAAAGCTATCACCAATCTTTTAGGTATCAATGATATTGGCTGATATATCTTGTATCTCACTTTTACAATACGAAATACACAAGTATGGGAAATATTCCACATGTTCGATCTGATGAGCATTTCTTATTTTTGATCCTTCTTTTTTTTTTACAAATCATATTAAATCAATTTTAAATTGTTACAAATTTATTAGTTTTCATGTTTATGAGCTTTGATTTCAAGATTTGAAGGAGTTGCAAAAAATAAATAAAAAATTATTATTTTTATTTCTTACAAATAGATTGCAATATTTGTCTCGAAACATAAAATCAAACATATATGCAACCTGATCTAATGATTCTTCTTTTGCTTTTGAATATACTGTTTGTGTTTCCACACATCTTCTTACATTTATAAATTATGTGAATATATTTGCATCAATTCAATTAGACAACATATAGATTAGGACCTTATTAAAAAAAAAAAAAACTATTACATGCACTTGGTTTTTGAAATGTTTTGATTTATAAGTGTGTGTTAATATCTTTTTTAACAATTTTTAAAGTTTTATTGAAAATTCTGACAAATTTCATGTTTCCAACAACAACTATAAATTATCCAATACAATCGATGTATCCTATGCGATAAATGATATGTATTCATATTGCAAGGGTGTGATATGTAACACGATATCAGTATTTGAGTATTTCAAATTCCGGCTCTCTCAACTTAGTACTACCATCTAAGTGCTTATTTAGTAAGTTGGATTCCCATACACATAAGCTACACTTTCGTTTCATCGTTCTATACTCATCCTATATTTACATTGGCCCGGTGACTTAGAGCACACAACATGGACAAGGCCAAAAAAATCCAGTCCTCTGTTCTTCACCACATCACACAAGGGTCTAGCAAAGTCGGCAAATGGATTTCAAGGAAACTATGCCTACGGAGACGCTCCCATAGTACACAGGGCAAAGCGGACACAGGATTACGAACGGTCCGCCTTCTAGACCATGCCCTGGTTAGCTCACGGTAGCAAAACATCAGGAATGGAACGATCCTATCCATCAGATTGGCGGCCTTCAAATGGTGGAAAGCGAAAAATCAGGGCATGTCCAGAAAGCGGACGGTCGTAATCCTGTGTCAGCTTTGCCCTGTGTACTATGGGAGCGTCTACGTACGTGTCATTTTCTTGAAATCCGTTTGCTGGCTTTGCTAAACCCTTGTGTGATGGGGTGAAAAATAGACGGGTTTTTTTTTTTGGCCTTGTCCATGTTGTGTGCTTTGTGTCACAGGGGCCAATGTGTACTATGTGAGACTGTTTTTAATCGTGAGCCATCCACGGCAGAAGCCGCAGGGTGGACGGTGTGGACACGGATTAGGCAGCCTGTTCGGAGCTCGGGACTGGCGGTGGCTTAGAGGGCCACTGAAAGGCCACCGTGATTTATGAATTTCGTATACACCGTCCATCTTTTTTTTTTTTTTCCATATTATTTTAGATTATGATCCCAAAAATAGAGAAAATCCAATTCTAAAATGGACCACACAGTGAGGGTTAAATTCCTATCGTTGAAACATTATTGGGGACCACGCAAGTTTTAGATCAAGATGATATTTGCTTTTTCAATTCATACGTGTGTATATGACCATATCAACAAGGTGGAGCCTAAAAAGGTTTCACTGGTGAGGGTACTTAGCACCGCTGCTTACTGTGGTATGGTCCACTTGAGCCTTAGATCTACCTTATTTTTGGCCCATTACTTTAAAATGATATGGAAAAATGGATGGACGGTGTGGATAAAATTCATATATCGCTGCGATGGCCCCTCGGTGTCTGGCACCTCTGCCTAGTACCTGATCCGCAGACTTGCTACTGAAGTGACACGCTTGGTGCGCGGATTAACTACTTACAGGTTGAGTAGCGAGACTCGCTGCTGAATTGACGTCACTAAGTTCCGTGGGTCCCATTATGATGTATGTTTTGTATCCACATTGTCCATCCATTTGGAGAGACCATTTTAGGGCATAATCAAAAGAATGAGTTAGATCCAAAGCTTGAGTGGACCCCACTACAGAAAACAGTTGAGAGATTGACACTAACCATTAAAAACTTCTAAGAGCCACAAAAGTTTTAGATCAAGTTGATATTTGTGTTTTCCCTTCTTTAATGTTTGTGTTAACTTATGAACAGGTTGGATCTCAAATAAACATCACGGTGGACCTTAGGAAGGTTTCAACGGTGGGCGTCACTCTTTCCATTGTTTTCTATGGTAGGGTGGATTTGGATCTATCAAATTCTTTGGATCATGCCCTAAAATGATCTCTCCTAAAATGATCTCTCCAAATGGATGTACGGTGTGAATACAACATATACATTATGGTGGGGCCTACATAACTTGGTGTTGTCACTTCATTAGTGAGTCTCGATACTCAAGCTAATCCGCGTCCGAGAGGTTGAGTAAAGAGATTAGCTACTGATAGGTTCAATAGCAAGACTTGCTATTGAAATGACATCATTAAGTTACGTGGGCCAACCATGATATAAATTTTGTATCCACACCGTTCATCCATTTGGAGAGATCTTATTAGGGTATGATCCAAAGAATGAATCAGATTAAAATCTTGAGTGAACCCTACCACAGAAAGCAGTGGGGAGAGTGATGCCCACCATTAAAAAGTTCTAGGAGCCACAAAAGTTTCCAATCAAGCTGGTATATATGTGTTTTCCCTTATTTTATATCTGCGTTAACACATGAAAAGGCTGGATGTCAAAAAAACATCATGGTGGACTTTTGAAAGGTTTTAACGGTGGGCGTCACTCTCTCCACTGTTTTTTGTGGTGGGATCTGAACTGCATCATTCTTTGGTTCATACCCTAAAATTATCGGGCGCTGATTAGGTACTTCCCCGCCTGCTAGGAGACCGGGAATAGGCGGAGGCTCCGAGGGCAACTGAAGGTACACCATGATGTTTTAATTTTATCCAAACTGTCCATCCATTTTTCCATATCATTTTACACTATTAAAACAAAAATGGAGAAGATCAAAGGCTTAAATGGATCACAAGGTGGGGATAATATTCCTACCATTGAAAAATTCTTGGGGACCACAGAAGTTTTGGATCAAGATGATATTTGTTTTTTCAATTCATCTAGGTGTATATGACCGTGTCAACAGGTTGGATGGCAAATAAAAAACACGGTCGACCTTAAGAAGGTTTCTTCCTGTGGTGTGGTCCAATTGGGCGTTGGATCTGTCTTGTTTTTTATCCAATATTCTAAAATGATATGAAAAAATGGATGGACGGTTTGGATAAAATTAAAACATCACAGTAGACCCTCAGTGTCAACCTGTCAGTAGCTAATCTGCGTCTCTAATCTGCGCCCGGACGGTGTTGATCTAGTCATATTCCCTTGCACTTCAAGGTTAGGGACCCCCACTAAGGATCGATATCAAGACCTGTAAGTGTTGAAACGAGGTATCTTTCACTCAGTCTACCACTTGAGCTATGGATCAGGGTGTATACCCTGTGCACTTCAGAAACACGACACTTCACACGGGGCAAGTCATGCAGACCGGTCAAGGGTGGGACCCAATGCGTATGGAGGCGTTCTTCAGAAGCTCCCTTGAGCGATCCATCAATCTGAATAGTGCATTTCTTCCCTTCCAGGGAAATTTTCCACCCTGGCCCACAGCTCACCAGATGAATGGTTCTGCGCTGGCCTGACAAGCCAACCTGGCATTTGTATGCAAAGATCTGAGCCATTAATCAAGTGGATCGCACCGTGAAAATCCCTACCAAAAAACTTCGGCTGGCCTTCTCAACAGGTGAGCCACACCTGGACATTGGATATGGACTGTCGGTGTTTTCTCAAAACAAGTGTGCCCACTTGATAGTTGCACCAACCTGATTTTCGGGCAAGGGCATGTTATGTTATGGGTAAGACCTACATGATGAACTGCTGGAACATCATGCACATGCCAGGTGGCCGAATATCCGTCGCCCAAAAATCAGGCCTGGTCCACTAGTCAGGTCGGCCACGCATTCATATGAATGCAGACGGCTGACCCTTGGTCACTTGACGAATGGCTACATGCGATGGATCGCCTAAAATTTCATATTATTAAAGTTGCTGTTTGAAAGATATGTAGTGCATGGCTTGCTGCGCGTGTATTCGTTTTGGACGTACGCCTTCGCAAACAATTAGTGAGTGGCTGAGAAATCCGATCCGTTTATCTAGTGGGACGCACTTCGTACTTGGTGTAGATGTAAAACCAGGTTGGTCCAGTCAATGACTTCGCCACAAGTATAAGATTTTTGTGGGCCCTAGGTCAATTTCCAGTCTTCAATCTTTCGTCCGTGGAGCACAACTGATGACCGGACCTTCCTGATTTTTTGGCAGGCGTTGTCAACTATAAGAACGAACGGGACTTCGTCCACACGTGTCGCTTAGCATTTCTCGTGTGTGAGGGAAGGATCGTACCTGCAGGTCCATCGGGAGCATTTGGTGCGGGAGCGGGAGCGGGAGCAGGGGCTGTTCAAAAAAAAAAAAGAAAAAAGAATCAGCAGAAAATTTTCTCTAGCTTAGGCCTTGTAGCACATTGGAACATAGGTCAATCCAGACCGTCTAAATCGTGGGCCCACTTTCTTCATAGTCCAAGACGTGGCCATCGAAGAAAGTGGCCAGCAAACGAATTCTATAACCATATCAGACGGCTGAGATCAGTAAATTTCCGGACCATGCACCATCAATAATAGGGCCCAAAATTGAACAGCCTGGATCGACTTGCATTTAGCGACGAGCAGGGATGATGCGTCGCCTGCCATTTAAGGAACGAGAAAATGGCAAACCGAAACGGAAAGGATGGTCATCCCTGTCTCATCACGCGATCATCTAAACCGTTCATCTAGAAGCTCCCATCTTAGATAGGCCAAACGGCAAAAATCTCAGTGATCAGAGATTCATAACGTCCCTACAGAAGGTTGTGTTGAAAAGATCAACGATGAGCGAGATCGTTGCCATGTGACCCTTACGACGCTAGACCATGAAGATGAACGGTCTGGATCATCAATTTTTTTTATTTTTTTTTAAAAGAAAAAGAAATGGGTGAGAAATAAAAGAAACCATCGCAAAGGCTGATATCGGTGATGATGCCGCAGTGCTTGGGGATTTGAAGGACTTGCGTGATATTGATGTTGAGGGATTTGAATAAATCGGGGTTGTTGAAGAGGTTGCAGAGGCACTCAAAGTCGTTTTGGATGGCATCCCGTATCGAGGAGCAGCACGTTTCGGAGGGCGTGGTCGAGTTCAGGTACTGAGCGCATGGTACAAGCTTCGCCACGCACGTTGGCAGGTCCTGACCCGACACAACCGCCACCGAAACCAACGCCACCAACACCAACACCAACACCGAAACAAAACCACTGCCCTTGGAAAATCCCATCTCTTCCACCCAAACACCAAACACGCCAAAATCTCTCTCTCTCTCTCTCTCTCTCTCTCTCTCTGTAGCATAGCACCTGTCCACCGGTGGGATTTATAGATTTATTAGAGATGATTTTTCTACCAAAAATTAATTTATTAATATTTTTCTTAGTCAGCTTTTCTTTTTTAAAGAAGACATTTTTTTTTATAGCTTTCCCTGGTCTGTCATTTCTTTGATGTCTTTTGGCTAGCAGCGCATCAAAACAATACGAAAGTGCTCGTTAGCATCTATGCTCTAATTCAACACGAGCTTGTTAAATAAAAACTACCCTAACGAGCCTTGTTTATTCTACCTCTAGTTTTAAGTAAGCTTGCGTGGTAAAATTTGTTTTTTAAAATTAAAAAAATATTTATTTAAAATTACTAATTTGACAAAAAAATTAATTGAGAGTTTTTTTTTTTTTTCTTAAGAAGTAGCTGATATCATTTTTAAAGATTATCAAAGCTCTTTTATAAGAGTAATGTAAATGGTTGTTTTGGTGGATCTTACCATAAATAGACCTTACCACAAATGGCAAAATACTCCATGATTATATACAATCTTTATGTTTTAAGACATTAGGGCATCCACTATGTTGGATATTTAGATGTGGATCGCCTATCATATGGAGCCTACCTTTAATGTGTACCATCCATCGTGTGAGCCAAACCTTCAAGTAGGTCGTCCATCATGCAAGGCCTGTCTTGGATATGGACCATTTCATCATTGAGGGTCCACTTTGATGTAAGCCATGCATCATGTGGGGCCTACCATCCATGTTAAATGTCCTTTATTTGGGCCCCCTCAATGTTTACTACCCATCGCCCATTACACGGGTTCCACATTTGTTGTATACATATTGTGGGCCCTACCTTCAAAATGGATTGTCCATCGTGTGGGGCCCACTTTTGATACCTACCATTTATCGTGTGGGGTGTACCATTTATGTGGATCATGGATATGGGTCATCCATCATGTGAGACATTGGATATGGACCACCATTAGGTGGGGCCCACTTGATGTGGATCATCCATTACGAGGGGCCACACTTTGATGTGGTTCATCCATCGTGTGAAGCCCACTCAATGTGGATAGTCCATCATCATGTGGGCCCACATTTTGATCTGAGCCATGTATAATGTGGGGCCCACCTTTGATGTCCACCATCCATCATATAGGTCCCACCTTTGTTGTGGATCTTCCCATCATGTGGGGCCCAACCTTCAATATGGGTCATTCATCATGTGGGCCAACCTTTAATGTCAACCTTCCATCACATGATCCCACATTCAATGTCCATTATCCATCATGTGGGTCCCACGTTTGATGTGGACCATCTGTCAGGTTGGGCCCGCTTGTTGTGGATCGTCCATCATGTGAGGCCATACTTTGATGTGGGCCATCTAGCATGCAAGGATCACCTTTGATGTGATTGTGCATTATGTGGGCCCACCTTTGATGTGGACCATTCATCATGTGGGGCCCTACCTTCAATATGGGTCGTTCATCATGTGGGCCTGCTTTGAAGAGATGGCAAAGAAAAAAGAAGGTAGTAAGATAGAAATTACTTGAAAAGTTTCTTAACAAACTTATCCAAAAATCAACAAAAAATGTGTACCTGCTTAAGTCAAATAACTCTTTTCCGAAAAATAACTCATCCTCAACTTATAAAATCAAAGCTTATTTACTAATTTCTACACAAATAAGCCTCTTAATTAGTCTTTTACTAAATATTCCAAAAGCTTAAATTTTTAAGAAATAAGCTAATAAATTCTTATTTGCAAACATGCCAAATGTCCCCAAGAGTCGCAACTTATTCCATAAGTGTTATGTGTAGAGCATATTATAGTTTGGGAGGAATCCAAACCATTCATCAAGGTAGTACTGTTTGGATGCTCCAAAGATCAGGCTAATCCAATCATCACGTGAATTTAAAAAATTTTGGGTTGTGGCCACTTTGATTGGAAAAGACTGATTTTGGGGCTTTCCATCGTCTTGGTGGGTTTCATGTAATGAATGGATTGAATGGCATACACACGACATCGGTGGGCCCATGCATGCAATTGTCAATGAGTGGGTGAATAACATTTACATGAAGGTGAATAGCTTTTTACTCGCAGATGGATTGGATAAGGTGTAGAGTATTCCACAAGTACAAGCGCTTCCAGAAGAACCGGCGCCTGAAGCCGAATATAAAAGATCACGTGATATGTGGACAATTCTGACCAGTCAGGCCTGTGGTTCGGTCAACATTAGCCATTTGTACTTTAACCCATTTAGATGGAAAGATCTGAAACAATCTATGTAATGACCTGATTGAGTTGAATGTTAACCTTGATTTGTTTCCTTTTAGCCGTCTGGTTGTCTCCCACAAACTGAACGGTCAAGATTGTCGTATCAAGGATATCGCTGGAGAGCGTATGTTCAGGGAATTTCCATTCACCGAAGGGATCGATGACCAATGGTCTGGATGCCAAACCACGTGCCCCTTGTGAGGAGTGAAGATTAACGCATTTATTTTGTTGGTGTCCTTTTCTCCAGTGATCGAACCCCCTCTTCGATGGGATAGGGCCCAGATGGTGCACTGATTGGAACTTTGCAACCAGTTGATGAGCGATTTTTGCAGAACACTTGCAGATTGGGTGGATTTTGTTGCTAGGGCACATTCATAGCGTGATCCACCTGAACCGTGACCTCGATATCACACATGCATGACACATTTGTATGCATGAAGCAATCGCCCATGGCATCAACAAATGCTCAGCTGCAGCTAGCATTCAGCCAGAGGAAGATGTTTTGAAAGTGTATAGCCCAAACTGTAATATTGTGAACAGTGTAAGCTTTTATTACGTACGTCTTACATGATTAATGGTTTAGATTTGGCAGTTGAGTTATTTGGACTGTAAACACATTGAGCCTATGATAGTTGTGAGCAGTTGTGTAGGCCCCGTATCCTAGACTTTACCGTTCCATAAACTTCCGCGGTTTTTCCAGTCGAATTTCAGCAACCTTCGACCCTTAACCGGTATTTACGCGCGACTCTGATTCTCATGCCGTCAACCCGAGTCAACTCAACCCAGGACTTGTAACTTAGCGACCGCGTCGTCGTCGCGGTTCCAATGCCACGACTCGTGTGCCGAGGCGATACCCTGGTTGGGAGATGTGGGCCAGCGTTCGGTGTGAGGAAAACGCCGCGTCTGCGAATTTCGAGAGAATCTCTACGACTTGTCACATCAATCAATCGCATTAATCCCATCATGTCAAGTATACATCACCTTTCACCATTTCTCAAGCAAGCCACAAAAGTCAAAAAGATCTTACAAGCCTATACCTTTCTTACACCAAAAATCCCTAAAGTCAAAAAGTCTCTTACACACCCATCCCTCTCTCTCCCATCCATCACTCCATCACACATCACCCATCTCTCTTTACAACTCTATCTCTCCTTCATTTTCAAATTACAATCCAAGCAACCCAAGAACTCCTCACGTCCAAGCCCTTCCATGGAGAGAAAAATGCATGTGTGAGGCCCACCTTTTCATCCCTAGATCTCCCATCCTAGCCATCCATTTCTCATCTTCCTCCATCAAAGAGAAGCACAAGGAGCTAAGGAAGCCAAGGGAGCAAAAAGATCAAGCGGTGGGTACTTTGATAGGGTAGTTTTAATCTTTTTTAGATGGGCCAAATGAGGCCAACCGATCAATGGTTTGGATCTCACTTTGGACCCTAAGATGTGGCCGATGGCCCACTTGGATCATCATGATCATTCCATGATGGGGCCATTCTCCATGGACCCCATCATGATGTTTATTTTCCTTGCATACCTAGGGTCATCTAGACCGTCTATTTTAGTGGAGAAGGGATCTCCACCGTTGGATTTTAATTTAATGGGCCTATGTGTAATGGGACCCACTTGATGTATGATTTAGTGCAAGGGAGGGCCCATAGTGCCGGGGTCTCTCCATCACGCGTGTCCCACTCTCTATCTCTCCCTTTCCCTTTCTTTTTCTTTTTTTCTCTTCTTATATTAATATGGTCATGTGGCCCATTAGGTTGGACCCCACCATGAGGTAGGTATTTTATCCAAACCATTTATAAGTGGGGCCCACCTTATATGTGTAGTACCCACACCATCCATCATTTGGTGGCCCACCTAAGCAGGGCCCACCCCAACGCATGTGGACTGCCAAACCGTCCAGCGTCCCTGGACGCTGGACAAAAAGGGAAAACACAAATATTAGCTTGTTAACAAGCATTTGGGGTGGCCCACTCTTATAGGCCCTACCTTGATGTATGTAATCAATCCACGATGTCCATTCCTTTTCCAAGCTCATTTTAGGCGTTGAGCCGAAAGATGAGACCAATCAGACTTTCAGGCAGGCCATAGCATGGCAAACAGCGGGTTTACCATTGAATTGTCCCATGTTGTTTTTATACACCGAAATAGGCTCAATATTGGGCTTGTTTTGCTTGTTTTGAGCCATGGAGGGCCATTGGACGGAGTGGATTCTCAAAATGTGGACCCCACCTGTGAAAAACTACAGAAGACAGAAAAAAATAATAATAATAACATCAGCAGCAACGCTACTATTGCTATGTCAGGAAGACAGCAGGCGCTGCTTGCGCACGTCCGGGCGGATGGGCAGGGGGACAGGATCCCACGGCTGTAGTCGTGGGCCCCACCTTGATGTTTATTTGTCATCCAATCCATTCATATGGTGGGCCCTAAGGTCAGTGGACCACCCTCCAAATTTCAGGTCCATCCAAGACTCAGGTGGCCCACATCATAGGAAACAGTGTGAATTGAACTCTACCCTTGAAACCCTTTTTCGGTCCACAGAAGTTTTGGATCAGGGTGAAATTTGTTTTTACCCTTCATCTAGGTCTACCTGACCTTATCAACGGGTGGGATGGCGTATCAACATTAAGGTGGGCCCCACATGGAGCCCACAGTGATATGTGTTTTATTACCACCGTCCAGGTGGACGGTGGAGCCCACTGTGATGTTTGTGCTCTATCCCCACCGTCCAGGGACGGTGGGTGTGTTCGTGTGCGTGCGTGTGTGGGTGTGTACGTGTGTGTATATATATATATATATATATATATATATATATATATACATATATATAATATTATATTATATATAATATTGTATGTACTATATATATATATATTATATATTATATTATATATAATTTACTGGTGGTGGGAGGCCCATCTCAGTTTACTTGTGGCCCATGGTTGAGGCCCACTTTGATATATATGTAAGGCCCATGGGTCGAGGCCCATTTGATGTATTAGGGGCCCATGGTTTAAGGCCCATTAAGATGTATTGGGGCCTATGGGTTGAGGCCCATTTGATGTACATTTGGGGCCCCATTGGTGTGGCCCATTTGATACACATAAGGCCCATGAGATTAGGCCCATTTGATGCATTCTAAGGCCCACGGGTTATGGCCCATTGCAATGCACATAAGGCCCATTAGTGCGGCCCAATGATGTGGCCCACTTGATGAATATAAGGCCCATATGATATGGCCCATTTGATGTATTTAAGGCCCAATGGGATGTACCCAAGGTCCATTGCAATGTACGATCCCAACTTGGTTTATGTAATGATGTTTACGACGGGCTATGCCTTGGGAGCAATGGCGGTTTGACGTCCCCATTGCAAGTATAGTGTTGGTTAAATGTCCGCATTATGACTTTCCCTAGGGCCCATTGTTAGGCTCGTACGTGTTATGTGTAGGCCGTCTAGGCCCATCTTCGTTATGAACATCATCCATCCCATATAACATGTTTAGTTCCATGATTCATGATCATATGCATCATACGTATGCTTGATATGAGAAATGACTGATCATCGCATATGCCTTCGGGCAGATTGTTTAGGGGCTCCCGGATAGGGGGTGTTGCCCTACATGAGCGCACGATACGCGCAGGACTGCTGCATGACTGGATAGTGTGATTCATGCATTCGCATTGTGTGATATGGTACTGTACGCCCTAGCGACATCAGGGCCGTAGCCTCCACAGGCGTATCGTGGTTGGCAGGATTGGATACTAGAAATCTTGTTCTACATGGGGTGCTATAGATATCCCTGGGTGAAAGTCCCTAAACCCTTATGGTACCAAGAGGTTGCTCCAACGTCTAGACCGAGTGGGTGCATGAGCGCCGAGTGCCGATTACCAGACGGTTGCACTTTCCACTGTGTCGTGGTCGGTTGGAAGGGGGTACGACCTTACCCGCCCGAGAGTAGGGGGCAATGCTAGGCTGAGTCTGACCAGCTCGAGGAATGGGTCCGCTATTGACGAGCCGAGCCCGATATTGGCAGGCGAATAGTGAGGTCTTTTCCACTCACCTTATTGCGCGCGATGGGGCGGCAATCTGGCTTGGAGTGTACTAGACCCCGGTGATATTTCAGATTTTGAGCTGTATTGATATGTGGACTTAGATGAGGATTTGTATGCTTGAGTTGCATTTCACATTGCATGGCCTTGGTATGGCCGACATCATTCATGCTTTGTACCGCATGGCCTTGGTACGACTAATGGTATTCTTGGCTTTCATCATCATGTTCCGCATTACTCTGATACTGTATAACTGCATTACCACCTTAAGCACACACTTTCACCACCCTCTAAGCTTTCTATAAGCTTATGCACGACCGTTGCGTGCAGGTGACGTTGGATCGCAGCAGCGCTGAGGCTTGAGCATGTGGGAGATTATTTTGGACTTTTATTCTTCATCATTATATTTCCCTTTATGCTCATTGTACTTGTAAAGTTTTTGATCATAGTGGAAATGTGATGGAGTTTTTGGTTGTTGTTTGTGAGTTATGCCTTTGGTTATGCTTATTACGAATCAAACTGATCTTGAAAATCCTCCTCGTAGCATCCCAGGATCGGAACTTGGCAAATGGGCGCTGAAAGCCGAGAATGGGGTTCTACGGTGGCTGTCGGCGCCGAATTCGGCGATCGGGAATTTTGTGAGCCCGGTTTCCGAGTTTGGGGCGTGACAAGTTGGGTTACTTGACATCTTATATTTGGAGGTAAATGGGGGTATTTTAAATTTAAGTAGCTTGTGTATTTGGCATCTCTATATTTGATGTAAATAGAATTGGAAGTATTTTATTTTAAATATAACTTTTTGGTGTGTTTTAAAATCTCTCCAAAATATTAGGATTTTATGTAATCCAAATAAAAATGTCTTTTTTTGCTTTGTCTTTTTAGAGAAGGAGAGTTGCATATATAACAAAGGTATCATTAAGCTACCAATTCACTGCATATGTGGCACGTCGATCATACCCCAAACAATTTAATTACCAACTGGATAACTAAAATCACATTAATAAAATGATCCAAACCATGCAAACATTAGACATCTAAATGGATAATGAAAAAACGTCGGTGAGTCGCTTGTTTGTGATCCTTACATTTATCGCCCACCCATGGTTCAAAAATTTCTCATTTTTGACAAAAGTACATATTTCAATGGGTTTATTACAATCATTCAATCAAATATCATACACACACACACGCGCGCACACACACACACTAATTTGAAATATTAAAGCCTATTTAATTATTCAAATCCAAGTCTGGTGAATGTATTAAAGAATTCCAATACATTTCAAATACAAGCTCTCAAAATGAAAGAATTGCATTCCTGTACATTTCAACCAAACATAACAGAGGATTCAGAATCACCATGATTCCAATGTACTTGGGATTTGGATGCAAATACATTCCAAATCCAAGCTCTCAAACAGGCCATTATGTTGTACTATATATGAACGGTTGTCCTCATTTTTATAAATAAAGTTTTAGCTCCCTCACCTATGTATATACAAAAAAAATCTCTTTTCAGCTTAAATTTTTAGGTGTAACTTATAAAAATTCAAATTTCATCTTCATCTATCAAAAACCAAACAAATAATTCATCCTCCCTAGCATGCAAGGACGTTCTTAGCCATCCAAATGTTAGCTTGCTTGTTATAAGCATTTCTTAAGCAGGCTATCACTAGGATGGTTAATGGCTAAGAGCATCCTGACAGTGTGATTCTTCAGAGGCCGTTCAAGATCAGCCCACCCTGATTCTCGGTCAGTTCAACAGTCAGACCTCTTCTTTTATGAGTTTGCAATTATGCAGGCCCTAAATACCATAGTTAGGATTACTAGGGTGTGCCTCTGGCCCAAGAACAATTAGTATAGGGTCATCATCAACACAATGTGAGATGCATTAAAGGATAGATATGCATGTACAGCAGCTGGAATTCTCTCCGAAGATTCATTATGGTAGTTTATATTTTGGATTATTGCTAATGAAAAGAGACCCACAATATTAAAGCCATCAAGATCATGTAACTTTTGTTTGTGTGGCCAGCTTCCAAGTGGCTTAGAACAATTTGATGATCCAAGGAAAACATTCCTCCATTAGACCGTGATGCAATATGCAGTAGGGTTAAAATCATCTCCATCTTGATTGTCAGGCCGCTTGTGATTATAACCATCATATGCTTAAATTCTCGGCCCATTATGCCACGGATCATCATTTTTTTAAAACAGAGGTAAACAGTATTTGAGGTATGTTTGAATGAAAGTAAATGCATGTACATGAAATGAAATGCCATTAAATGGGCATGTAAATGAAATCATCCCTACGAGAAAAGATTTAGAAGTAAATGGGATGAAATTGAATTTTTTTTCAAAAATACTAGAACTTGAATGTTCAGAACAAGAGAAAGGTAAACGACTAAGCTTCCCTAATTGACAACTATCACAAAGATGTTGAGATTTTGTTGCCCCTAAGAGATCAATTAGCCCCTTATTTTTTAATAACTATAAAACCGAAGACTGAGGATAGCCTAAGCATTGGTGCCAAACTTCTGCAGTGCCGGAATTGAAGCGATGAGAAAAATATAGTTCTGGCAAAGAGGGTAGAACATAAAGATCACCCCTGCGTCTCCTTATTATCACCGGCTGTCCTGTTTTCCGTTCTTTAACATAAAAATCACCGTTAGGAAATTCACAATTGACAGGAAATTGATTAGTTAACTGGCTTACAGAGAGTAAATTGTTTTTTAAATTTGGAACTAGCAACACATCATGTAGAGGTAAAGCAGATTTTTTTTTTTGTTTGGTTTTATACATAAGTCACCAATTGCAAGAATTGGCAAGGAAGATCCATCGCCAATTAAAACTATGTCAGTACCAGAATATTTATGAAAATTGGTTAACATACCTGGCTTACCTGTCATATGATTGGAAGCTCCAGTGTCTGTTGTCCATTCTGCATTTGCGATGGTGTTGTCCAAGGTAAGTGCTGCAAGTGCTTGTGGGATTTCATCATGATGAGTAGATTTTTTGGGTACCCACCAGTAGATCTTTGCAACATAACCCATTATCCCACAGTATTGACATTGTTGGTCACGGTATTTGTCCCTCTCTGCAGGAGTCATGCGATGCTCACCTAGTGATGGAGGACGACGCTGTGAATTGGCAAAAGGAGGGCTGTTTGTGTAGCTCCAATTGGAGTCCTTATGTTGTTGTTGTTGTGCCTAGAATCCATGCCCACTAGATGTGAACTTTTGTAGGGTTCCACAATAGCTTGAGGAAGTTTTCTAAGATTGTTGCTACTGCTGATCATAGAATGTCATTTGATGAGTGAGAGATGAGGCTGGTACATTTGTATGTGACTAGAAAACCAATTGCGCCTTTGATCAAAATTTTGGAGTTGAGAAACCAACTCAGAGTATGATGGTCATGGGGGCTTCAACATGGTTGTTGTGAAAGTTTCATATTGAGGACTAAGACTGGTGAGAAGATAGAAGACTTTTTCTTGGTCTGGAACAGGTTTTCCAATAGCTGCTAGATTGTCACGTATGCCTTTGAAGGTACAAATGTGGTCTGTAATGGTTTTGTCATATTCTTTTCGAAGATAAGTTACCTGCTGTCGTAGTGTAAATTCGTGTTCTTGCGAGTTTTAGGCATATGCATTCTTGAGTGCTTCCCATACAGCATGGGTTGTGTTGAGGTCAACGGCGAGTCCGAGAGTTTTCTCTGAGAGTGTTTCGATGATCCACCCACGAAGGAGACGATCAGACTTTCGCCAGGCTATGAAAACATTTGTTAACTGTGGAATTAAATTTTCTGCATTTGTGAAACTATTTGAATTTGGTGTGGTGTATTTAATGGGATCAGGATCTTCATTTGTGAGATGACCGACCAATTCTTAACTCTTTGCAAGGGCCAAGGCTTGTTCACGCCATAAGGGATAATTATTTGAGGTGATCAGTCTGAGTGTAATGAAGTTGCCAACGTTGAGAGATAGAGTAGCCATGGCGGAAGAAGAGAGCGGAGGATAAGAGAAAGAAGCTTTAATGTAGTAACGATGCCAAGTGTTCACAATGGCTCTGATACCATAAAGAAAAAATACATTTTTTTTTAAAATTTTATTTCAATTGATTGCAACGTGAACACTCTACTTTAGGCGTTTACAGAGACAAGGAATTTAAACATGAATACAAATCTCCATAAAATCTGCTACTGAATACAAATCTCCATAAAATCTGTTGTTGCCGATGTCCTTTAACGTCTCTCCACTGATTGAGGCTTACAAATCTCCATAACATTTGCTGCCATATCTCCAACCTTATCACCTTCATTGATTGAGGCCGTATCTCCAACCTTATCACAATCTTTTCCTAGATGCTAAGTTATTGCTGAGCTGTGACATGTGCTAATAACATGAGTATTGAAACAGCCTGACTTTTGGGATCAATGCCAAACAAGGTGTAGCGTATCGATGGACATGGTGAATTTCATGCACATTAACTGATTCTCTCCTGTTAGAAAGAGTGACCCGAGAAGGTACCTATGCGAGGCACATAAGCAATTTCCTCGCTGTACAAGACTGTTATTTCAACTTATGGATCACTCAAGTGGAACATTCAGCCATGAAAGATCACTTGCAATGAAAATGGGAACACTTCACTCATCAAATTCAACGGCACCCACATTGCGGCATATCACTTGGAATGAAAATGGGAACACTCCACTCATTAAGTTCAACGCACCCTGATATAGAGCGGGTCGCAGACAGTTTCATGGCCAAGATGGATCAGAAAACCTGCTAGTTTCCGTCCCATGGTCTCTTTATGATTTGCCTACCTTTTAAATGGCTATGATGTTATGTAGAAGTGGTACGTGGGTGCATATAATACCATGCATGAACATTTTTCATTATGAGTGCAACTTAGACAAAGGGTCAACCCAAGTCCATCCCACCTCAAGAGGGATTGGCTCACAGCTCAAGCCAATCCTAAACTCAACCCAAGGTATTGCCCATGAAACCCCCTATTCAAGTTGTATCTCATTAAATTAAATTAAAGTTGAGATACCTGCAACTAGTAAATTAATATATAAAATAAAGATCTTTGCATTAAAGCATGGCAAATGACGGGTGAATTAGACTCTGCCTGCTCATAAATTAAACTAAAGAACCAAAGTCCATACAACGAATATCATTCCAATCATTAATTTCAATCACAAATCTTAGTTTCTATGTATGAACAATTTCTATTGCAAACTCATATGTTATAGAGTATATAGCATGGATAGTTCCATCATAAACCTTGTTTTTCACACAAGTTATTATTTTATATTTATATTAGGTATGTTAGTCATAACTCATGTGTATCTAATACAAAGAAATATTAGTTTTGAATTAGATTATATGAGGCTTTAACCTAAACTGAGCTTAACTAACAATCAGGCCAACGATTTTTAGCCCAAGTACGACCCAGCTTTTACCTAACTTGGCCTAAAATTCAAGTTAGCTCAATGGGGTTCTGGTCGAGTTGGAAACGGATTGGCTACTCCCCCTGCCACGGTGCCACTTGCCAATGGCTGGTGGTCGGTGCTCTGTGGGCGCCACCATGATGTACATGTTTCATCCATGCCGCCCATCTATTTTTCCAGATAATTTTATGGTATAAAACCAAAAATGAGATATATAACGATCTCTACTGGACCACATTACAGGAAACCGTGTTGAATAAGCGTGGACCATTAAAAACCTTTTGAGGCCATAAAAGTTTTGGATCAAGCTGATCTTTGGTTTTTCCCTTCATCTGGTCTTTTATGACCTAATCAAAATATTGGATGTCAAATAAACAGTACAGTGGACCTTATGAGGATTTTAATGGTGGATATCCAATCACCATTGTTTTCCTGTGGTGTGATCCACTTGAGATTTATATCCCCTTAATTTTTTGTATAAAATTTTAAAATAATCTATAAAAATGGATGAAACACATACATCATAAAAATGTTTTCATGAGAGCACTGACCACCAGTCACGGGCTGGTGGCAGGGGGAGTAGCCAATCCGTTTCCGGCCGAGTTAGCCCAAGTTGCATCCTCTTTTTCCTACTTTAAATATGATCAACTAATCAGTTCTTCTGTACAGTGACCAGGCTGAGAGATTGTACGGTACATCCAGCTTCATTTTGTACAAGAGGGCACGGGTTCAGTGATCCAGAGCGTTGATGTGATTGGACTTGCCATAGATGGCTCATGCACCAAAAATCCTCATGCAAGACTTCTGGGCATCTATTGAGCGGTTTAGACAATTCCACATGCGAGACTTCTGATGGCTCGATCATAAACCAAAGGGCCCAGAAATATTGACGGTTTGGATGAGTGAAGAAGTGGACATCACGTGTATGAAGCCCGAACAGCACTGTTCAGTTTCTTGCAACCACAAATTTCTTCGGTACGGATCATACTGATCGCTGTCCATCATGAATATATATATATCACATTCTATACATTAGCCTTAAAGCCATGCGCATACCTTAAAATCTTATGTTCTATACTTTAGTAAGTCATGCGCATACCTTTTAAATGAATTAATTAAAACTACACAATGGATGTTTGATTGATCCAATTCATCCAATGTGTAGATCATGACAAATTACATATCACGTGCCCCTTGTGAGGAGTGAAGATTAACGCATTTATTTTGTTGGTGTCCTTTTCTCCAGTGATCGAACCCCCTCTTCGATGGGATAGGGCCCAGATGGTGCACTGATTGGAACTTTGCAACCAGTTGATCAGCGATTTTTGCAGAACACTTGCAGATTGGGTGGATTTTGTTGCTAGGGCACATTCATAGCGTGATCCACCTGAACCGTGACCTCGATATCACACATGCATGACACATTTGTATGCATGAAGCAATCGCCCATGGCATCAACAAATGCTCAGCTGCAGCTAGCATTCAGCCAGAGGAAGATGTTTTGAAAGTGTATAGCCCAAACTGTAATATTGTGAACAGTGTAAGCTTTTATTACGTACGTCTTACATGATTAATGGTTTAGATTTGGCAGTTGAGTTATTTGGACTGTAAACACATTGAGCCTATGATAGTTGTGAGCAGTTGTGTAGGCCCCGTATCCTAGACTTTACCGTTCCATAAACTTCCGCGGTTTTTCCAGTCGAATTTCAGCAACCTTCGACCCTTAACCGGTATTTACGCGCGACTTTCAATGGGTTTATTACAATCATTCAATCAAATATCATACACACACACACGCGCGCACACACACACACTAATTTGAAATATTAAAGCCTATTTAATTATTCAAATCCAAGTCTGGTGAATGTATTAAAGAATTCCAATACATTTCAAATACAAGCTCTCAAAATGAAAGAATTGCATTCCTGTACATTTCAACCAAACATAACAGAGGATTCAGAATCACCATGATTCCAATGTACTTGGGATTTGGATGCAAATACATTCCAAATCCAAGCTCTCAAACAGGCCATTATGTTGTACTATATATGAACGGTTGTCCTCATTTTTATAAATAAAGTTTTAGCTCCCTCACCTATGTATATACAAAAAAAATCTCTTTTCAGCTTAAATTTTTAGGTGTAACTTATAAAAATTCAAATTTCATCTTCATCTATCAAAAACCAAACAAATAATTCATCCTCCCTAGCATGCAAGGACGTTCTTAGCCATCCAAATGTTAGCTTGCTTGTTATAAGCATTTCTTAAGCAGGCTATCACTAGGATGGTTAATGGCTAAGAGCATCCTGACAGTGTGATTCTTCAGAGGCCGTTCAAGATCAGCCCACCCTGATTCTCGGTCAGTTCAACAGTCAGACCTCTTCTTTTATGAGTTTGCAATTATGCAGGCCCTAAATACCATAGTTAGGATTACTAGGATGACTTATACACTAAGTGCACTTAAACTGTTAAATTGCTTACCAAAAAATTTCATATACCTATTAGCTCTACCGTAGATATACATTTCATTCATACTAAGAAGCATCTCATAAACAAGAAATAATCATTTATTTCAAATAACCAATCATAAACATAGTTAGGGACCCTCCCATTCAAGGCCTTGTGAAATGAATTAAACATGTCCAACAATTTGAAATAATTAATTAACAATTTAAGAAAATCAAATATAATTAAAGTAAAAAAAAAATCATGACTACTCTGAGGCAGTAACTTATTCCTCTGTCAAGTAGGGCTACGTGTCCCTTAAATCCTCCTCTGGCTCGGTCACGTATTTATGTTATTGAGCCACCAGCTCACCCTCATTCACATCTGTACAGTTTTTCCATCAATAAAAAGGATAAGTTGGTTAGGCCTGGTGAGAATTCCCGACATGGTTTTTAAAATCAAATTATAATAGAATGCCAATAATCATACACAATATAAATTTTAAAAAATGTAAATACAATGCATTAATGCATCAAGTGAGAATCCGTCCACTTGCTTGAGTTGAAAACCCGTCAACCCGCATCCACCCCTTGACAGGCTTCTACCATTCGGTAGGCATAGGCGATGCCCGCATCTACTCCTTGAGTAGGCTTCCACTAGTATAGTGGGATTCTGGTAACGATTCTACTAGGATATACCATCTAGGGAGGTACCCCAAAAATCCAGCACGTGTTGTGTATGCAATTGATAGATACACCATGTAATCATGAATCATGTATTGTATAGGTTATTTCGATTATCACATTTGAATCAACATAGTTTAACATATTAATCAAATCATATCATTATTAATACAGAAATTATAATAGTCCTTTAAATTAACAAAGAGTACATGACAATTAAATCATGTAAATTAAATCAGTATAATAATATAACACATTAAACAATCCATTTATTTTAACTTGATGGATGGGAAACACATCGGGATCACTTACCTTGATGTGGTGGAGATGATTACGGGCACCAACAATTTAAATTGAATTAGGATTTCCTAAAATCACATAAATAAAAATTTTCTTTAAATTTTATGATTACACATAATGAATAAAACGTATGATTTATTATTTATTCAGATCAATATTGCCCATTCAATGGTCTGATCTGTCTAGAATTTAAAATTTTAATTTATTTTAATCTCAAGGAACTAATAAATAGTGATGATTTAATCACACATTTCAAATTATGTCATATAATTCTCTGTGCCAAATTGTATCTTGCGCAGAGAATTATTATTCCATTTTTTTTTTCATTAAGTTAAGAAAGAAGATTAATAGATATATGACCAGTACGGCTCATTAAGGTGTCGAATCGATCCAATTCTTAAAAAAATATTATATAATTAATTGTTATAACACCCATAAACAATACGGATCATACTGATTTTTGTCCATCATAAAAATAAATAAATATCACATTCTACATATTACCCTTAAAGTCCTGCACATACCTTAAAATCTCATGTTCTATACTTTGGTAAGTCATGCGCATACCCTTTTACATGAATTAATTAAACCTACACAATGAATGTTTGATTGATCCAATCCATCTAATGTGTATATCATACCAAATTACATATTATATAAATAAAATAAGAAAAATAATATAAAATTACTTACCTCAATAAGTGAATTCCAAAGAAATTCTTTCTTCCCACTTTTCCTTTCGTATTCTTTTTCTACGAGTTATTTATTACTTCTTTCAGTTTTAATAAAACTCTTGCTCTCTTACTTTTTTTTTTTTTAAAGAATGAAGGTTGGTTAGAGAACTATGAGATACGAGGAATTTTGTATAATGAGAGATAAGAGGAAGGGTGACGAGATCGGTGGATCTCTTTCTCACTTAAACTTTAAAACTTAAAATTTAAAATCAAAATTTTTATTTTTTTAAAAAAATATGGGCGTTACAATTGGCCTGGAACTTGCAATTCTACGAGCCCTAAATACCAAAATTAGGATTACTAAGGTGCACCACTGGCCCAAGAACAATTGGAATAGGTTGTAATCAATACAATATTAGATCTATTAGAGGATAGATATGCATGTACAACACCAGGAATTCTCTCCCAAGATTTATTATGGTTGTATATATTTTGGCCTATTCTTAATGGAATTATCAAGATCATGTAACTTGTGTTTATGTGGCCCGCTTTTGAGTGACCTACAACAATTTGATGATCTAAGGAAAACATTCCTACATTGGGCTGTGATGTAATATGCAATAGAGTTAAAATTTTCCCCATCATTGATCCTCAAGTCACCTGTGATTAGCTGACCTCCAACCAAGTATAGCTTTCATAAATAAATTGTCCTGCTTTTTATTTATTAGAAAGATTTTTTTTTTAAAAAAAATAACTAGGTTACATATCTTGTGGCCACTTTTCGGATATTAAATGATGTCAAAAGTCTATTAAGTTAGCTTTCAAGTTAGCCTAACATAGTGCAATTTTAATATGATTTGAGGCAGCTATAACAAGTCTATTGAGAGCCTGTAAGGTGGAAACTTCCATGCATTAAATGTGTTATAGTCATTGATTTATATATGTTATAGAGATAGATGGTCAGGATAGAATTAGGATTTCTTTACTTTAAAATAATATATAATTATGTAAACACATTTTAACGAAGTTAATTGATTTGATTTTAAAAAGAAAGTTTGAGCTTTTTATGAATTTTTAGAAAGGGTGCATACGATATGCTGAAGGTTTTTTTAATCAACTGAGCAACTCAAGGATAAATCATGATATCATAACAATCATGATCGAGGTTCTTATCAATCCATTATTTATTGCAGCACTCCAAATCATGTTTATCTTTATGTTGATTTTGTTTTTACTATGCACTTGCTATACCTCAGGGGACCGAGATTAAAGAAATTATATGCCAGATATTCGAGAAAATCAGGCCACTCACGTTAAACGAGCCCGAAAATCGTCTAGAATGCAAGATCGCAGGGTTTCCACCATCTGTTCGGTTTGAAACTTTATATGTGACCTGAGGATCATAAATGAACCGTACATGTTGAATTTCAGCCATTGGATCCCTATGGAAGTAGTCCAACGGGCAGATCAGCCCATAAACCATTGATTTTGGGCCCACGTGCTATCTGGATATGCCTTAAAATTTGTCTCGACATTTTAAATGATATGAGAAAAAGGATGGATGGATCAGATTTCTTATGAGCATCGCGATGGACCTCACCTGGAGTTAGGTGCGCACATAGTGCATGTGCATCCGCTGTGTATCGCAATAATCAAAGACGGTCAAACCGTCTTTGACCGAAGGAGTTTCCTTTTTCACTATGGCCAGCGAATTTTGAAATAGGGACTTGCGGTCCTCTGTTGTGGGCAACCATAACGATTCTAGGGTCCAATCCGGACCGTCCATTAGACCATCATGGCCCATATTACCATTTCCTAGGTGGTGGTATTTCAAATGACAGCAGATATCGGTTTTTAACTGTCTAAACGCAAGACAAACGGTAGAAGCACAAGTCCCGTGGGCCACACCGAATCCGAGCCAAAACAGACTATACCTGATTGGTTTCTCGAGAGGAATCTGGTGGATGGCGTGGATTTCTCAAACGTTAACTGAAGTGGGCCCCATCGAGCATCAGCGCATTTCTCTGCGTTAAGAATACACGTGTCCTGAGAAGACCGGACTTCCATCCGTTGCACGATCATGGCGGTGATCGGACCGTCCATCTGGACCGTCCAAAAGCTTCCCAGGGGCCGGCCGTCCGTCACCAAGGAGTCTGAACGGCTCAGATTCCGAAAGCAGCCGTTCCTCCGGCCCAAAAAGGGATCAAATGCAAGGTTTCTTTTGCGTTTTTCGCTGGCTGCGAACTAGAGTCGGTTGTGTAAACCGACTTGCTTGCTACGTACGTCTGCACCGACTCCACCTATCCAGCCACCGACTGGAGTTTCCTATAAAGGAGGACGAGGACGCACAAGAGAGAGAGAGACGGATCATCCAAGTTTTGGGACGTGAAGCACAGGAGAGGGAGATTAGAGTTTTTTTTTTTTTTTTTCTAGTTTTTTTTTTCTTCTTTTCTTTCAAGAATTTGATCATATGGAATGCCTTTAGTTTTTAATAGTTTGTTGTGACTCAAATTACAATGGATCTGCAGTATCTTCTGGGTTTTTTACATGCATTATAGGGATTATGAATTTAGGAATCCTCGTTGTTCACCATCGTCTCCTGGGCATGGTTGGATGACGGAACCCTTTCTAATGTTCATAAATTCCCTTGGATGGATTGTGGATTAGTTAACTTCTGTTGTTTGCTTTGTCTCATGGGCATGGTTTTGTGATAGAATTAAGCGGAGTTCACACCCTTCTCATCTCTTGAAAACTAGATCGAAGGAAGTTTAGATCGAGCTTTAGTGATATATCTTCCAACTGGATGAAGATGGGACTCGAAGTTCAGTTTAGTTCATGAATCAAGCGTAGATCTCCCTGATCTCTATGAGTGGATCCTTGGCACCCTAGTTTCCTACCTTTGATTTCTACAAGTTTTTAGTTGATTATTCATCATCATTCTCCTATTTTACCCCCGATTTAGATTTCATCTTATTCTAGTTCTAGTTCTGGTTATTTTCAGATTACGTACAGGTTTCAGTCCCTGTGGATTCGACCTCAGTCTTACCGAGTTTATTACTACATCACAACCCTATACTTGCGGTATGAACAAGTTTTTGGCGCCGTTGCCGGGGATTGACGGCTATGTTTTTTGAAATTAATTGGTTTTAGAGTTAGTTTAAGATTATGATTTTTACTAATTTTAGGTTATGATTTTTTTCTATTTAATTTCTAGAAACTAACCTATTTTTCTTATTTTGTAGGATCATGACATAAGCTTCTAATTTGGTCATCTCTTTATAATTTTCTAGTCTTTCTGTTTTCTATTTTAGATTAGGTTTTATCTTTAAAAACTTTCTAATTCTAGGATTTCTTCTAATTTAGAAACTAACTTTCTTTCTATTTTAGGTTTAGAATTTTCTTAATTTGTTTTTAGAAACTTTCTATTTTCCTTTTTAGAAATTTTTTCTTTTTGCAAACTAGTTTACTTTTTATTTTAGGATCTCCTATTATTTCTAGACTTTCTTTCTATAGAAACTAACTTGGTTTGTTTTGTTTTGCAGGTTCTTAATTTAGGACTTCTATTTTGGTAACTTCCTTCCAACTCTTTTCTCTTGTTTTCTAGATTTGTATTTCTTCCTTTCTCTTAGGTTTAGGTTTAGAATTTGAATTGAGGGCTGCGAGTGTTTCACGCCCAAGTGGGTTCGTGACAACACTTTACGTTTCAAGGAGGATTGGTTGAGGGGTGATCTATCCATCGCAGGATTAGACACCACTTGAGATCCTCAAAGTTAACTGAGGTTATGGCCTCAAATCAACCTCTTCTACCCCAACCTAGGGTGGAGGACATCCAGGATGAGAATGAGGTGCATCAAGCACCCCCGCCTCGTACTTTATAAGATTATTTACAATAGGCGGGGGTGAGTATGTCCTCATGCATGGTTTTTTCAGAAAATACTGGACACATGAATATCAAGGCAGGGGTGATCCAACTCCTTCCAAAGTTTCATGGGCTTGAATATGAAAATTTGTATCTACACTTGAAAGAGTTTGATGAAATCATAACCACTTTATACTTTTCTAACATATCTGAGAACACGATCAGGCTGAAACTCTTTCCATTTTCTTTGAAAGAGAAAGCTAAGATGTGGTTACATTTACTACGTCCCCGATCTATTGGCACATGGAATGACATGACAAGGGAGTTCATAAAGAAATTTTTTTCATATCACAAAACGAACACCCTTAGAAAGTCAATTATGAACTTCGCCCAACAGGAGGATGAAACATTCTTCCAATATTGGGAGCGGTTCAAGGACCTTGTCAACTCATGCCCACAACACGGATTTGAAACGTGGCACATTACACACTTTTTCTATAATGGACTGACATCTTCCACGCGTCAATTGGTCGAGACAATGTGCAATGGAGAATTTATGAATAAAAATGTCGATGATGTGTGGGATTACTTGGATAGACTTGCTGAAAACACACAAGTATGGGACACATACCCAAAATTAAATACCACTTCTAGGCCTACTCAATCAAAAGAAATGGACGGAGTATACTTTCTAAAAGAGGATGATGATTTCAATTCTAAAGTGGCTAATCTCATAAAGAAATTTTGTTTTTACTATGCACTTGCTATCACTGCTCATTTATCAAACTAATTAACCACCAACACAAGATTTAATGTGTTGGGGTTCGAGCTGAACATGAGTTAAGCTAGCTTGCTTGGCTCACTCGACTCGGCTCGAACTAGCTCAACTCAACTCATATTGAACGTTGGGTTCAAACCAAGTTGAGCCATTATTTTAAGTTCAAAAGATTTTCGAGCCGAGCTCGAGCCAGCATTGGCTCGATTCAAAGTTCAGATTGGTTTGAGCTTGAATCGACTCTAATATTACATATAATATTATTAATTAGAAACAAACCGAGCCGATTCAAGCTCAAACCGAGTCGAACTAATCCAAACTTCAATTATATATATAAATAAAAATATATAAAGGCCTTAAATGTGCACCGATTTTCATTCAACCTAAACTTAAAATTTCGCCACGTCTAATTTTTGAAATTCCCCCCCTATTCATGCTCTTCGAGTCTTAACAACCAGTCCCTCTCGACTAGATGAGTCATCTTGCCCATCCGCCTCGCCTTCGACCCTCTGCTCTCTCTCTCTCTCTCTCTCATCCGCCTCTAGCCCCCTACTTGAGTGTTCGCCTTGCCTATCTCCTTTGGCCCTTTACTCTCGAATCTCAACTCTCTCTCTCTCTCTCTCTCTCTCTCTCTCTCTCTCTCTCTCTCCCTCTCTCTATAGCTCGAGCTCGAACTAGGCTTAAGCTTACTAGATTTGTTCCTAAACCAAGTTGAGCTGGCCTGCATGGCTTGGAGACCAAGCTGAGGCGAACTCGAGCTCAGGTATTATGATGGTCGAGCCAACCCAAACTCGAGCTTAGGTAGTATGATGGTCAAGTCAAGCTGAGCCACGCCAAGATTGATTTGTTTTAGCTCAGAGTCTAGCTCCAGTTGGGGGACAACAGAAGAAAGCCCTGAATTAGAGTCAAACGAGTGAAAGATAAACACAATAAAGCATGCACATGAACACATGATTTTTACATTAAAATCCATGTAAGAAAAAACCACAGCACAAAGCAACAAGAAAATCCAATATGAATAACGAATTATAAGAGATAGAATCACTTACTAATGCGAAACCCTTCAAAAAGCCCTAGCCTCCATTGGAAACCCTCTTAGAAATGTTTAAGCTCCCTTAATCATATCAAAATCCCGCATTACACCTATATTTATGGTATAACAATCGGAATAGGAAACAACTCATGCAATTACATAAAACTGTGTGCACCATTGATCTAAGTATTGATCGATCAACGTCGATTAAGCAACCCTCGATCGATCAACAACCATAGGTTCAATAGCTTGAACAACTTCAAAAGTGTCTAAAGAGGTTACAAGTGTTTTTTGAAAAATAGTTGATCGCTCAAACCTCTCAGGTCGATCGATCGAACCTGTCCAAAACCATTCTGATACCTATCTGTATAATTTGGGGCTCACTCGATCAATCGACCAAGCTATTCGATCTATCGAGCTCTCCTGTTTTAGTACAGATTGAAGACATTCAGACAACATAACGTACCTGATCATTCATAATCCATACCAATTAGAAACTCCATAGTCATACATGAAATAAATAAAGGTGCTAAATTTTCAATAATAGAGCAAAAGTAACAAAATTATCCGTATATCACTACCCAAGTAACTTCAATTGAAAAAAAGAAGGAAAATACAAATATAACAAAATCCTCCTATGTGACATTTTGGCCATTAAATTCCCAAAGTGAAGATAATTCAATGTCGACAAATCATCATCTAAAAAACGAGGGAATGGCCAAGGGTAAGTGCATCTAACATGTACATCCTACATTATTATAGATGCCCATAAGAAAAGAAAACCAATAAAACCAGACATGCCAATCCATGTCAAGCCACTAATGCCATTGTCGTTGCCTGGAGTGCTGTGTGCAGTGCCGCTTGGAGCGCCTCCTGGAGCACCGTCTAGAGTGCCACCTTCAGTGCCACCTGGAGCGCCGCTTGGAGTGCCGCCTGGAGTGCCTGTAGCATAAGTTTTTGAGACATCAGATATCATGGGCAGCAATGTTGAGATTGTATGGTTCTCTCTTAATGTGTTATTGTCTTATTAACTTTTCATAAGTTTTATTAGAAACATTTTCTATAATGTTTAGTTGGGGAAATAATTCTAAGAAAAAACTAGAAAAATAAGAGTACTAAGAAATAAATAAAAATTAGAAAAAGAATGTAGGCAAACACACTCTATTAATAAAAGTTGAGAAGTTTGTTTTTATAAAAGAAAAAATGACAACTAAATAGACCTTCAACTTGGCCATAAAATATGTATTGTATACTAAAAATTGTTAGAAGTTGATATCTAAGCCTTAATTAGTTGTTATTTTACCTTATTGGACAAGTTTTAAGTTTTAAGTTTTAAGTTTGAGTCCCAGTTAGCTTTCTATTTTTACACATGAGTTGTATTGTCTCAAATAAATTGTAAATAAGGAGAGAATTGAGGAAACAACAAAGTATTTCTTGTTTTATTCTTTTCTTTATCTTTTGTATGTGTTATTTAAAGGCCAATTTTCTTAAAATTAGACGCATGGCTCATCGATCCAGGTTGTTGTAATAGCAATATAAACATGTTTTTATAACCTATAAAAATGATCTACTTCAATTAATGAGTTGTATTAGAGGTAAGTTTCATTGTTATCATTTAATTGACTGGTCTTTTATAACCTATGATGGGAATCCATGTACATGACATGCATTTGCTTCAATCCAAATTGCCCAATTTATGCATCCCCTCATGGATGGAGCATAACATCTGTGGCAACACCAACATTTGAGCCAAACATGCATAAAAGTTTAGGGTAGTCAGGAAAGTAAAGCTATCACCAATCTTTTAGGTATCAATGATATTGGCTGATATATCTTGTATCTCACTTTTACGATACGAAATACACAAGTATGGGAAATATTCCACATGTTCGATCTGATGAGCATTTCTTATTTTTGATCCTTCTTTTTTTTTACAAATCATATTAAATCAATTTTAAATTGTTACAAATTTATTAGTTTTCATGTTTATGAGCTTTGATTTCAAGATTTGAAGGAGTTGCAAAAAATAAATAAAAAATTATTATTTTTATTTCTTACAAATAGATTGCAATATTTGTCTCGAAACATAAAATCAAACATATATGCAACCTGATCTAATGATTCTTCTTTTGCTTTTGAATATACTGTTTGTGTTTCTACACATCTTCTTACATTTATAAATTATGTGAATATACTTGCATCAATTTAATTAGACAATACATAGATTAGGACCTTATTAAAAAAACTATTACATGCACTTGGTTTTTGTAATGTTTTAATTTATAAATGTGTATTAATATCTTTTTAACAATCTTTGAAGTTTTATTGAAAATTCTAACAAATTTCATGTTTCCAACAACAACGATACCAATACAATCGATGTATCCTATGCGATAAATGATATGTATTCATATTGCAAGGGTGTGATATGTAACACGATATCAGTATTTGAGTATTTCAAATTCCGGCTCTCTCAACTTAGTACTACCATCTAAGTGCTTATTTAGTAAGTTGGATTCCCATACACATAAGCTACACTTTCGTTTCATCGTTCTATACTCATCCTATATTTACATTGGCCCGGTGACTTAGAGCACACAACATGGACAAGGCCAAAAAAATCCAGTCCTCTGTTTTTCACCACATCACACAAGGGTCTAGCAAAGTCGGCAAATGGATTTCAAGGAAACTATGCCTACGGAGACGCTCCCATAGTACACAGGGCAAAGCGGACACAGGATTACGAACGGTCCGCCTTCTAGACCATGCCCTGGTTAGCTCACGGTAGCAAAACATCAGGAATGGAACGATCCTATCCATCAGATTGGCGGCCTTCAAATGGTGGAAAGCGAAAAATCAGGGCATGTCCAGAAAGCGGACGGTCGTAATCCTGTGTCAGCTTTGCCCTGTGTACTATGGGAGCGTCTACGTACGTGTCATTTTCTTGAAATCCGTTTGCTGGCTTTGCTAAACCCTTGTGTGATGGGGTGAAAAATAGACGGGTTTTTTTTTTTGGCCTTGTCCATGTTGTGTGCTTTGTGTCACAGGGGCCAATGTGTACTATGTGAGACTGTTTTTAATCGTGAGCCATCCACGGCAGAAGCCGCAGGGTGGACGGTGTGGACACGGATTAGGCAGCCGGTTCTGAGGTCGGGAGAGGGGGAGGCTTCGAGAGCCACTGAGGGGCCACCGTGATGTTTAAATTTATCCACACCGTCCATCTTTCTTTCTTTTTTTTTTTTACATATAATTTTAAGTTAGGAAACCAAAATTGGAGAATATATATCCAAGCTAAAATCGACCACACAGTGGGGATTAAATTTCTACGATTGAAATTTTATTGGGGACCACAGACGTTTTAGATCAAGATGATATTTGTTTTTTCAATTCACTCAACTATATATGAACATTTGAACATGTTGGATGGTAAATAAAAAAACACGGTAGACCCTAAGAAGGTTACAATGATGGGCGTACTTACTACCCCTGCTTCCTGTGGTGTGGTCCACTTTAGCCTTGGATCTACCTTATTTTTGATCTAGTACTTTTAAATGATATTTAAAAATGGATGGACGGTTTGGATAAAATTCTTATATCACAGTGGCCCTCCGACCCTCCGTCTATCCCCAGCTCCGACTGGGTAGTACCTGATCCGCGGACCTGCTGCTGAAGTGACACGTTGGGGCGCGGATTAGCCACTTGCAGCGTGATCAGCGAGACTCGCTGCTGAAGTGACGTCACTAAGCTCTGTGGGCCCTATCATAATGTATGTTTTGTATACACATTGTTCATCCATTTGGAGAGACCAATTTAAGGTATGATCTAAAGAATGAGTTAGATCCAAAGTTTGGGTGGACCACACCATAAAACGAGTTTGGGGCGTGACACTTACCATTAAAAACTTCTAAGGGCCACAAACGTTTTAGATCAGTGATATTTGTGTTTTCTTTCTTTAATGTCTATGTTAATTTATTAATTGGATCTCAAATAAACATCAGAGCCGATCTTAGGAAGGTTTCAAAGGTGGGTGTTACTCTTTCCACTGTTTTCTGTGGTGGGGTCCACTATAAATTTGGATCTATTTAATTCTTTGGATCATGCCCGATAATAAGTGGATGGATGGCATGAATACAACACATATATTATGGTGGGACTTACGTAACTTGGTGATGTCACTTCCGTAGTAAGCCTCCTTCCTCAACCTGGGAGTAGCTAATCCGCGGAAGAGAGGTTGAGTAAAGAGATTAGCTATGTTGAGTAGCGAGACTTGCTATTGAAGTGAGCTGGTGTTATGTGGGCCCAACCATGATATATATTTTGTATCCACACCGTTCACCCATTTGGAGAGATCTTATTAGGATATGTTGGAAAGAATTAATCGATTAAAATCTCGAGTGAAGCTCACCACGAAAACAGTGGGAGAATGGCATCCACCATTAAAAAGTTATTGGGGCCACCAAAGTTTCCAATCAGTGATATATGTGTTTTCTCTTATTTCATATATGCGTTAACACATGAAAAGGTTGGATCTCAAAAAAACGTCATGGTAAACTTTTGAAAGGTTTTAACGGTGGGCGTCACTCTCTCACTGTTTTCTGTGGTGGGATCTAGAACTGCATCATTCTTTGGTTCATACCCTGAAATGATCGGGCGCTGATTTGGTACTTCCCGGTAGGAGACCGGGAACAGGCGGAGGCTCAAGGGCTACTGATGGTACACCATGATGTTTTAATTTTATCCAAACTGTCCATCCATTTTCCCATATCATTTTACACTATTAAAACAAAAATGGAGAAGATCAAAGGCTTAAATAGATCACAAATTGGGGATTAATTCTTACCGTTTAAAAATTCTTGGGGACCACGAAGTTTTGGATCAAGATGATATTTGTTTTATTTAACTTCATCCAGGTGCATATGACCATGTCAACAGGTTGGATGGCAAATAAAAACACGGTTGACCCTAAGAAGGTTTCTTCCTGTGGTGTGGTCCAATAGAGCTTTACATCTGTCTTATTTTTTTATCTAATATTCTAAAATGATATGGAAAAATGGATGAACGATTTGGATAAAATTAAAACATCACAGTGGACCCTCAAAGACAACCTGTCAGTAGCTAATCCGCATCCCTAATCCAAATCATCTAATAAGGTTTCAAATTCTCCTGTACTTCAAGGTTAGCCACCCCCACTAGGATCGATACCAAGACGTAAGTGTTGAAACGAGGTGTCTTTCACTCAGCCTGCCACTTGAGCTATGGTGTATACCCTGTGCACTTCAGAAACACGACACTTCACACGGGGCAAGTCATGCAGACCGGTCAAGGGTGGGACCCAATGCGTATGGAGGCGTTCTTCAGAAGCTCCCTTGAGCGATCCATCAATCTGAATAGTGCATTTCTTCCCTTCCAGGGAAATTTTCCACCCTGGCCCACAGCTCACCAGATGAATGGTTCTGCGCTGGCCTGACAAGCCAACCTGGCATTTGTATGCAAAGATCTGAGCCATTAATCAAGTGGATCGCACCGTGAAAATCCCTACCAAAAAACTTCGGCTGGCCTTCTCAACAGGTGAGCCACACCTGGACATTGGATATGGACTGTCGGTGTTTTCTCAAAACAAGTGTGCCCACTTGATAGTTGCACCAACCTGATTTTCGGGCAAGGGCATGTTATGTTATGGGTAAGACCTACATGATGAACTGCTGGAACATCATGCACATGCCAGGTGGCCGAATATCCGTCGCCCAAAATTTTGGACATGAGCCCTGTAATGATCTAGGATTTTGATACACGTGCGTACACATACATGTATGTACAATTACCTTCATTAGAGTATACACACTTAGACCCATGCATACATCCACGCACCCATGCACATATGCATCTATCGGCTTATGTAAATTGTGACCGTTGATATATGTGATCGTTTTGCTTAGTGCGAACTATTAATTAATGTCATTAATTATTACATGATTTTGGTAGAATATATATAAGTTTATTTATAATGCAGTCTCTCAACTCATATACTTAAGACCACGTGTTTAATTATTAATTAATCCAAATCTAGCCAACATCAACTATTGATTGTGCACTGAGATTAATCTGATCTTAACTACTAGATTGTTGTTAAAAAATAAAATAAAAATTGAGAACAACCCATTTTTTTATGGGAACCAACCCCACCGTCCGCTTGTGTGTGGCTCACCTGAGTTTCAGATCAGCCTCATTTTTTGCCTTATATCTTCTCTTGGCCAGGCCGAGATGATGGACGGAGTAGATTTAAATTATTGTTAGTGGGACCCACTATATCTTAAAAAATAAAAATAAAATAAAAAATGAAAGTTACATCTTCCGCACGACTAAACCACCTTCTCCACTTTCCTTCCGTTTTGTACGGTAATGGCCGCCGAACCTCCCACTAAATGAAACCGTTCCATGATTCTCACTCCTCTATTCCATTACGCATCCTTTTATAAAAAAAAGAGAGAGAGAAAGAATTGAAAGAATCAATCAAATAAAAAAAATTAGAGTGGGAGAGAGAGAGCGCTGTAAATCAAGAGAGAGAGATTAAAGCGAGGCCGGATCGTCAGACTTTAAGGTAGGTGATCTTAACCTGAAATTTACCATTTTCAATTTTATTATATCTATTTAATCCAAATTTTCGTAGAAATATTATTGTTAGTTAATTTAATTTTATTTTTTTTATGTAAGGAATCTACGCATTTAGGAATTTCTATTTTATTCTATTTTAAATATTTAATACTGAAATAATTTATACATAAATAAAATAAAATAAAATAAATTTATAGAATAAAATAAATAGTTTATTTAAGATTAATTTATTAATTCTTAAATGTTTTGTTAAGAAAAAAAATAAAAATTATAAATTAAATTTCAAAAAAATTATAATATCATACAATATTTTACAGTACGAACAGAATATATAATTAATTATTTAAAGTATTGATGATTCATTATGCAGAATTGTGAATATAAGTGATGTAAGATTGATAAGTATATATAAGCAAATATGATTATGAAAATAAAAATAAAAATATATAATAATAATAATAACAAATTATAAATTGTATAATTGTAATATGTAATCAGTATTAATATGACATATAATAAGATATATAATAAAATAAAATAAAATAAAATAAAAAGGTTTATAAGATTATTAAGGTATAGTAAAATATAAATATTATGTTTCATAATAATATAGTAGTAATACAATATAATTGTAGGTTACAAAAAAAAAAAAATAATGACAAAATATATAACATAATTAAAGTAAATATGTGTAAGATAACATTATATTATATAATTAATACATAAGTATTTAATATTATTTATAAGATTATGTTATAAGTAACAAAATAGAAAAGTTTTATTTGATAATATATAAATGTTGTAATAAATATAATTTATTATTATTATTTAAAAAAAAAAAAATTTATGTAAATGATGATATTAACAATTTAACATAAAAGTAATATAATAATTATATTAAATGTATCAAACAAAAGTAAATTTATTAATTTAGATAGTCAATTATAAAACAAGATTAATTATACTGAAATAATATTGTAACAAATAATTTATATAATAATAATAGTATCTAAAGTCTAAATTAATATTTTCTTTAACCTTATTCAATTTAGATTTAAAAATAAATAATAATAAAATTCTGAATTTAGATTTAAATAGTTAGATAAAAATAATAATAATAATAAATTTTAAATTATTAAATAATAATTTAATTACATTATTAATGTTATATTATATAAATCAGTGTGATAATTTTTGTTCTGTAAAAATTAAAATTCAAATTTTAATTCTAAAATTTGAAGAGTTAATTAAATTAAATTTAAATGAACTTAAGTTTAAGAAAATTTTTAAAATTTTGGAATTGAAACTAAATTGATTAGATTTCTATATTTTGGAATTTTAGTGATTAATGTATATTTAAAACTTTATTAAATTAAAATTTTAATAAAGTATAATATTAGATTTTTAACTTTAAAAAAAAAAAATCTTTTCCTTGTAATTCAAAATTTTTATTTAAATTAAAATTTAAATAATTTATCGATTAAACCTAAATATACATTCACAATGAATTATCAAAGAGAAATTAAAATTTGTTATAAAATAATCAAGTTATTTCAATATGTGTGTGTGTGTGTGTATTTGTCAAGTTTATGTGATAAATAAAATAAAAATTTTAATTTTATAATTTAGTGAATAAAAATAATAAATATTTTGATGCTAATATTTAACATTATTTAAGTAAAAAAAAAATAATTTAATTAAAGTTAGAATTTAAATAAAATTTCTTGTACATTATTTCAGTGTAATTCCTAAATTAAATAATAGTAAAAATAATATTTTATTTAAGTATTTAAATTATTAAAGTTTTAATAAAATGATATCTAAAATTATTAATTAGAAATAAAAATTTATATTGTTGATATTTTAGATGGTAAAACAGTAATTTATCTTACATACCATATCAGCCCAACAACACAAACAGTAGAAAACCTTGATTGGAAACAGCTATGGTTAAATAGACTAACCTGAAATCCAAACCATTCATTAAATAGACCACTTAGGTGTTATTTTCTTTTGGTAGATGGTGTCCTGAAACTCAACTTCTCACGCATCCAGCGAGTGTAGACAGCAACTTAATGCTATGTGTTGCGTCAGTGGGAGAAACTCGTTGAGAGCGTAAGCGTGGGTCAGGTCTAGCATGCGACGCTAAGTAAGTCGTGGGCGTATGGTTTAGTCCAGAAATCGACGGTCCAAATATCAGGTGGGTGATTCTCCTCCATTTATGAACTTTCTGATTTTATGTATTTTAGAATATTTATTTATTTGACATAATGACTTTAAATTAATATTGTCAAATTCCTTTATACCTAATATCTACTTTTCTAAATTTTAGCATGTATTGAATCTGATTAATTTGTAGAGTTAGATTTTAATCTAACTTTTATTTATGAAATTTGGTGTTAGGATTTAGACCTTAAATCTGTATTAAAGTAATTGATTTATATTGATTGGTTTAAAATAATATTAATAATTTGATTCTAAATTTTGATTTTCTTTTTTTTTTTTAAAAAAAAGGGGCAAAGAAAATAACTTGATGTTTCAGTAAATTTCAGGAATTGAATTTTTACGGCATCGAATTTCTGCACATTTGTATAGAACTTGTATTGTTGTATCAGGATTTAAATAATTAAATTATTTCGTTACTGATTTTGGAATAATTCGTGACATGCATTCATCTCTACTTATTACGGAATTATGGAAAAAGAAAGAAAAATGAGAAAATGATTGTGGTATTAACAAGTAGAGCAATCGTATCCCTTGAGTGAAAGACCCTAAAGCCAGTAAGTAGGGCAATCGTGTCCCTTGGGTGAGAGATCCTAAAGCTAGAAAGTAGGGCAATCGTGTCCCTTGGGTGAAAGACCTTAGAACCCGTTAGATCCTTCGAAGTCTCCTTTGTATATGGCGTATGAGTACAATTGTATGCGCGAACATACGTCAAAGGTACAACTGAGTCTCCTTTGTGTACGGCGTATGAGTACAATTGTGTGCGCGGACATACGTCAGAGGTACAACTGGAGCAGTAGTCTGACTAGCTAACGTATAAATGAGTCCCTCACCATGAGGTACTGGTGTATGGGCGTTAATGCAACGTGGTCATACACCTAGGTACGGTGTTGTAAGATGTGATGATTATTTAATTTTATTCTTGAATTCATGATAGTGTGGCATTCAGTACGTCTTTATGATTCTAGCATCGCATTCATGTCATATGAAATATTTAATATTTTGATTCATGTTTTGGAATTTCAGAAAGTACTTTTATTATTTATTCGTTTGATATAAATCTAGAAATTTCATATTTGGTTGGATAAGATCCCACGAGCGGTTGTGCTCATACCCAAAATAACAGTGTTTCAGGGCATCAGAGTTTAGTCAAAGGCAAAGTGAAGTGAAGATCCAATCATCAATTTACTTATCTTTTATTTGTACCGATGGAAAAAAAATGTATAATAAGAACTTAGAAGTGAGTTTAGGCTGTAATAGTTAAAGATTGTATTTGATGAATATTGTTTATTGTAATGAGTTTTAATTAAGTGTGGTTGTGAATGTTTAAAATTGAATCATGACCTACGATTCGGACCTGGGTCTGGCCAACTCGCCCAAAAATCAGGCCTGGTCCACTAGTCAGGTCGGCCACGCATTCATATGAATGCAGACGGCTGACCCTTGGTCACTTGACGAATGGCTACATGCGATGGATCGCCTAAAATTTCATATTATTAAAGTTGCTGTTTGAAAGATATGTAGTGCATGGCTTGCTGCGCGTGTATTCGTTTTGGACGTACGCCTTCGCAAACAATTAGTGAGTGGCTGAGAAATCCGATCCGTTTATCTAGTGGGACGCACTTCGTACTTGGTGTAGATGTAAAACCAGGTTGGTCCAGTCAATGACTTCGCCACAAGTATAAGATTTTTGTGGGCCCTAGGTCAATTTCCAGTCTTCAATCTTTCGTCCGTGGAGCACAACTGATGACCGGACCTTCCTGATTTTTTGGCAGGCGTTGTCAACTATAAGAACGAACGGGACTTCGTCCACACGTGTCGCTTAGCATTTCTCGTGTGTGAGGGAAGGATCGTACCTGCAGGTCCATCGGGAGCATTTGGTGCGGGAGCGGGAGCGGGAGCAGGGGCTGTTCAAAAAAAAAAAAGAAAAAAGAATCAGCAGAAAATTTTCTCTAGCTTAGGCCTTGTAGCACATTGGAACATAGGTCAATCCAGACCGTCTAAATCGTGGGCCCACTTTCTTCATAGTCCAAGACGTGGCCATCGAAGAAAGTGGCCAGCAAACGAATTCTATAACCATATCAGACGGCTGAGATCAGTAAATTTCCGGACCATGCACCATCAATAATAGGGCCCAAAATTGAACAGCCTGGATCGACTTGCATTTAGCGACGAGCAGGGATGATGCGTCGCCTGCCATTTAAGGAACGAGAAAATGGCAAACCGAAACGGAAAGGATGGTCATCCCTGTCTCATCACGCGATCATCTAAACCGTTCATCTAGAAGCTCCCATCTTAGATAGGCCAAACGGCAAAAATCTCAGTGATCAGAGATTCATAACGTCCCTACAGAAGGTTGTGTTGAAAAGATCAACGATGAGCGAGATCGTTGCCATGTGACCCTTACGACGCTAGACCATGAAGATGAACGGTCTGGATCATCAATTTTTTTTATTTTTTTTTAAAAGAAAAAGAAATGGGTGAGAAATAAAAGAAACCATCGCAAAGGCTGATATCGGTGATGATGCCGCAGTGCTTGGGGATTTGAAGGACTTGCGTGATATTGATGTTGAGGGATTTGAATAAATCGGGGTTGTTGAAGAGGTTGCAGAGGCACTCAAAGTCGTTTTGGATGGCATCCCGTATCGAGGAGCAGCACGTTTCGGAGGGCGTGGTCGAGTTCAGGTACTGAGCGCATGGTACAAGCTTCGCCACGCACGTTGGCAGGTCCTGACCCGACACAACCGCCACCGAAACCAACGCTACCAATACCATCACCGAAACAAAACCACTGCCCTTGGAAAATCCCATCTCTTCCACCCAAACACCAAACACGCCAAAATCTCTCTCTCTCTCTCTCTCTCTCTCTCTCTGTAGCATAGCACCTGTCCACCGGTGGGATTTATAGATTTATTAGAGATGATTTTTCTACCAAAAATTAATTTATTAATATTTTTCTTAGTCAGCTTTTCTTTTTTAAAGAAGACATTTTTTTTTATAGCTTTCCCTGGTCTGTCATTTCTTTGATGTCTTTTGGCTAGCAGCGCATCAAAACAATACGAAAGTGCTCGTTAGCATCTATGCTCTAATTCAACACGAGCTTGTTAAATAAAAACTACCCTAACGAGCCTTGTTTATTCTACCTCTAGTTTTAAGTAAGCTTGCGTGGTAAAATTTGTTTTTTAAAATTAAAAAAATATTTATTTAAAATTACTAATTTGACAAAAAAATTAATTGAGAGTTTTTTTTTTTTTTCTTAAGAAGTAGCTGATATCATTTTTAAAGATTATCAAAGCTCTTTTATAAGAGTAATGTAAATGGTTGTTTTGGTGGATCTTACCATAAATAGACCTTACCACAAATGGCAAAATACTCCATGATTATATACAATCTTTATGTTTTAAGACATTAGGGCATCCACTATGTTGGATATTTAGATGTGGATCGCCTATCATATGGAGCCTACCTTTAATGTGTACCATCCATCGTGTGAGCCAAACCTTCAAGTAGGTCGTCCATCATGCAAGGCCTGTCTTGGATATGGACCATTTCATCATTGAGGGTCCACTTTGATGTAAGCCATGCATCATGTGGGGCCTACCATCCATGTTAAATGTCCTTTATTTGGGCCCCCTCAATGTTTACTACCCATCGCCCATTACACGGGTTCCACATTTGTTGTATACATATTGTGGGCCCTACCTTCAAAATGGATTGTCCATCGTGTGGGGCCCACTTTTGATACCTACCATTTATCGTGTGGGGTGTACCATTTATGTGGATCATGGATATGGGTCATCCATCATGTGAGACATTGGATATGGACCACCATTAGGTGGGGCCCACTTGATGTGGATCATCCATTACGAGGGGCCACACTTTGATGTGGTTCATCCATCGTGTGAAGCCCACTCAATGTGGATAGTCCATCATCATGTGGGCCCACATTTTGATCTGAGCCATGTATAATGTGGGGCCCACCTTTGATGTCCACCATCCATCATATAGGTCCCACCTTTGTTGTGGATCTTCCCATCATGTGGGGCCCAACCTTCAATATGGGTCATTCATCATGTGGGCCAACCTTTAATGTCAACCTTCCATCACATGATCCCACATTCAATGTCCATTATCCATCATGTGGGTCCCACGTTTGATGTGGACCATCTGTCAGGTTGGGCCCGCTTGTTGTGGATCGTCCATCATGTGAGGCCATACTTTGATGTGGGCCATCTAGCATGCAAGGATCACCTTTGATGTGATTGTGCATTATGTGGGCCCACCTTTGATGTGGACCATTCATCATGTGGGGCCCTACCTTCAATATGGGTCATTCATCATGTGGGCCTGCTTTGAAGAGATGGCAAAGAAAAAAGAAGGTAGTAAGATAGAAATTACTTGAAAAGTTTCTTAACAAACTTATCCAAAAATCAACAAAAAATGTGTACCTGCTTAAGTCAAATAACTCTTTTCCGAAAAATAACTCATCCTCAACTTATAAAATCAAAGCTTATTTACTAATTTCTACACAAATAAGCCTCTTAATTAGTCTTTTACTAAATATTCCAAAAGCTTAAATTTTTAAGAAATAAGCTAATAAATTCTTATTTGCAAACATGCCAAATGTCCCCAAGAGTCGCAACTTATTCCATAAGTGTTATGTGTAGAGCATATTATAGTTTGGGAGGAATCCAAACCATTCATCAAGGTAGTACTGTTTGGATGCTCCAAAGATCAGGCTAATCCAATCATCACGTGAATTTAAAAAATTTTGGGTTGTGGCCACTTTGATTGGAAAAGACTGATTTTGGGGCTTTCCATCGTCTTGGTGGGTTTCATGTAATGAATGGATTGAATGGCATACACACGACATCGGTGGGCCCATGCATGCAATTGTCAATGAGTGGGTGAATAACATTTACATGAAGGTGAATAGCTTTTTACTCGCAGATGGATTGGATAAGGTGTAGAGTATTCCACAAGTACAAGCGCTTCCAGAAGAACCGGCGCCTGAAGCCGAATATAAAAGATCACGTGATATGTGGACAATTCTGACCAGTCAGGCCTGTGGTTCGGTCAACATTAGCCATTTGTACTTTAACCCATTTAGATGGAAAGATCTGAAACAATCTATGTAATGACCTGATTGAGTTGAATGTTAACCTTGATTTGTTTCCTTTTAGCCGTCTGGTTGTCTCCCACAAACTGAACGGTCAAGATTGTCGTATCAAGGATATCGCTGGAGAGCGTATGTTCAGGGAATTTCCATTCACCGAAGGGATCGATGACCAATGGTCTGGATGCCAAACCACGTGCCCCTTGTGAGGAGTGAAGATTAACGCATTTATTTTGTTGGTGTCCTTTTCTCCAGTGATCGAACCCCCTCTTCGATGGGATAGGGCCCAGATGGTGCACTGATTGGAACTTTGCAACCAGTTGATGAGCGATTTTTGCAGAACACTTGCAGATTGGGTGGATTTTGTTGCTAGGGCACATTCATAGCGTGATCCACCTGAACCGTGACCTCGATATCACACATGCATGACACATTTGTATGCATGAAGCAATCGCCCATGGCATCAACAAATGCTCAGCTGCAGCTAGCATTCAGCCAGAGGAAGATGTTTTGAAAGTGTATAGCCCAAACTGTAATATTGTGAACAGTGTAAGCTTTTATTACGTACGTCTTACATGATTAATGGTTTAGATTTGGCAGTTGAGTTATTTGGACTGTAAACACATTGAGCCTATGATAGTTGTGAGCAGTTGTGTAGGCCCCGTATCCTAGACTTTACCGTTCCATAAACTTCCGCGGTTTTTCCAGTCGAATTTCAGCAACCTTCGACCCTTAACCGGTATTTACGCGCGACTCTGATTCTCATGCCGTCAACCCGAGTCAACTCAACCCAGGACTTGTAACTTAGCGACCGCGTCGTCGTCGCGGTTCCAATGCCACGACTCGTGTGCCGAGGCGATACCCTGGTTGGGAGATGTGGGCCAGCGTTCGGTGTGAGGAAAACGCCGCGTCTGCGAATTTCGAGAGAATCTCTACGACTTGTCACATCAATCAATCGCATTAATCCCATCATGTCAAGTATACATCACCTTTCACCATTTCTCAAGCAAGCCACAAAAGTCAAAAAGATCTTACAAGCCTATACCTTTCTTACACCAAAAACCCCTAAAGTCAATAAGTCTCTTACACACCCATCCCTCTCTCTCCCATCCATCACTTCATCACACATCACCCATCTCTCTTTACAACTCTCTCTCTCTCTCCTTCATTTTCAAATTACAATCCAAGCAACCCAAGAACTCCTAACGTCTAAGCCCTTCCATGGAGAGAGAAATGCATATGTGAGGCCCACCTTTTCATCCCTAGATCTCCCATCTTAGCCATCCATTTCTCATCTTCCTCCATCAAAGAGAAGCACAATGAGCTAAGGAAGCCAAGGGAGCAAGAAGATCAAGCGGTGTGTGCTTTGATAGGGTAGTTTTAATCTTTTTTTTAGATGGGCCAAGTGAGGCCAACCGATCAATGGTTTGGATCTCACTTTGGACCCTAAGATGTGGCCGATGGCCCACTTGGATCATCATGATCATTCCATGATGGGGCCATTCTCCATGGACCCCATCATGATGTTTATTTTCCTTGCATACCTAGGGTCATCTAGACCGTCTATTTTAGTGGAGAAGGGATCTCCACCGTTGGATTTTGATTTAATGGGCCCATGTATAATAGGACCCACTTGATATATGATTTAGTGCAAGGGAGGGCCCATAGTGCCGGGGTCCCTCCATCACACGGGTCTCACTCTCTATCTCTCTCTTTCCCTTTCTTTTTCTTTTTTTCTCTTCTTATGTTAATATGGTCATGTGGCCCATTAGGTTGGACCCCACCATGAGGTAGGTATTTTATCCAAACCATTTATAAGTGGGGCCCACGTTATATGTGTAGTACCCACACCATCCATCATTTGGTGGCCCACCTAAGCAGGGCTCACCCCAACGCATGTGGACTGCAAAACCGTCCGCGTCCCTGGATGCTAGACAAAAAGGGAAACCAAAAATATTAGCTTGTTAACAAGCATTTGGGGTGGCCCACTCTTATAGGCCCCACCTTGATGTATGTAATCAATCTACATCGTCCATTCCTTTTCCAAGCTCATTTTAGGCGTTGAGCCGAAAGATGGGATCAATCAGACTTTCGGGCAGGCCATGGCATAACAAACAACGGGTTTACCATTGAATTATCCCCTGTTGTTTCTATACACCGAAATAGGCCCAATATTGGGCTTATTTTGCTTGACTTGAGCTATGGAGGGCCATTGGACGGAGTGAATTCTCAGACGTGGGCCCCACTTGTGAAAAACCACAGGAAAACAAAAAAAATAATAATAATAACATCAGCAGCAACGCTACTATTGCTATGTCAGGAAGACAGCAGGCGCTACCGGCGCACCAGCGCCCGGGCGGACGGGCCGGCGGACAGCACCCACGGTTGTTGCCGTGGGCCCCACCTTGATGTTTATTTGTCATCCAATCCATTCATATGGTGGGCCCTAAGGGCAGTGGACCACCCTCCAAATTTCAGGTCCATCAAAGACTCAGATGGCCCACATCATAGGAAACAGTGTGAATTGAACTCTACCCTTAAAACCCTTTTTGGGTCCACAAAAGTTTTGGATCAGGGTGAAATTTGTTTTTACCCTTCATCTAGGTCTACGTGACCTTATCAACGGGTTGGATGGCTTATCAACATTAAGGTGGGCCCCACATGGAGCCCACAATGGCATGTGTTTTGCTGCCACCGTCTAGGCGGACGGTGGAGCCCACTGTGATGTTTGTGTTTTTATCCACACCGTCTAGGGGACGGTGGGTGCGTTCGTGTGCATGTGTGTGTGGGTGTGTACGTGTGTGTATATATATATATAAAATATTATATTATATATAATATTGTATGTATTATATATATATATATTATATTATATTATATATAATTTACTGGTGGTGGGAGGCCCATCTCAGTTTACTTGTGGCCCATGAGTCGAGGCCCATTTGATGTATTATTGGCCCATGGTTTAAGGCCCATAAAGATGTATTGGGGCCTATGGGTTGAGGCCCATTTGATGTACATTTGGGGCCCCATATGGTGTGGCCCATTTGATACACATAAGGCCCATGAGATTAGGCTCATTTGACGCATTCTAAGGCCCACGGGTTATGGCCCATTGCAATGCACATAAGGCCCATTGGTGCGACCCAATGATGTGGCCCACTTGATGAATATAAGGCTCATATGATATGGCCCATTTGATGTATTTAAGGCCCAATGGGATGTACCTAAGGTCCATTGCAGTGTACGATCCCAACATGGTTTATGTTATGATGTTTACGTCGGGCTATGCCTTGGGAGCAATGGTGGTTTGACGTCCACATTGCAAGTATAGTGTTGGTTAAATGTCCGCATTATGACTTTCCCTAGGGCCCATTGTTAGGCTCGTACGTGTTATGTGTAGGTCGTCTAGGCCCATCTTCGTTATGAACATCATCCATCCCATATAACATGTTTAGTTCCATGATTCATGATCATATGCATCATACGTATGCTTGATATGAGAAATGACTGATCATCGCATATGCCTTCGGGCAGATTGTTTAGGAGCTCCCGGATAGGGGGTGTTGCCTTACATGAGCGCACGATACACGCAGGACTGGTGCATGACTGGATAGTGTGATTCATGCATTCACATTGTGTGATATGGTACTATACGCCCTAGCGACATCAGGGCCGTAGCCTCCACAGGCGTATCGTGGTTGGCAGGATTGGATATCAGAAATCTTGTTGTACATGGGGTGCTATAGATATCCCTAGGTGAAAGTCCCTAAACCCTTATGGTACCAAGAGGTTGCTCCAACGTCTAGACCGAATGCGTGCATGAGTGCCGAGTGTCGATTACCAGACGGTTGCACTTTCCACTGTGTCGTGGTCGGTTGGAAGGGGGTACGACCTTACCCGCCCGAGAGTAGGGAGCAATGCTAGGCTAAGTCTGACCAGCTCGAGGAATGGGTCCGCTATTGACGAGCCGAGCCCGATATTGGTAGGCGGATAGTGAGGTCTTTTCCACTCACTTTATTGCGCGCAATGGGGCGACAATCTGGCTTGGAGTGTACTGGACCCCGATGATATTCTAAATTTTGAACTGTATTGATATGTGGACTTAGATGAGGATTTGTATGCTTGAGTTGCATTTCACATTGCATGGCCTTGTTATGGCCGACATCATTCATGATTTACACCGCATGGCCTTGGTACGACTAATGGTATTCTTGGCTTTCATCAGCATGTTTCGCATTACTCTGATACTGCATTTCTGCATTACCATCTTGAGCACATACTTTCACCACCCTCTAAGCTTTCTATAAGCTTATGCACGACCGTTGCGTGCAGGTGACGTTGGATCGCAGCAGCGTTGAGGCTTGAGCGTGGCAGATTATTTTGGAGTTTTGTTCATCATCATTGTATTTCCCTTTATGCTCATTGTACTTGTAAAGTTTTTGATCATAGTGGAAATGTGATGGAGTTTTTGGTTATTGTTTGTGGGTTGTGCTTTTGGTTATGCTTATTACGAACCAAACCAATGTTGAAAATCTTCCTCGTAGCATCCCAGGATCGGAACCTGGCGAATGGGCGCTGGGAGCCAAGAATGAGGTTCTACGGAGGCTGTTGGCGCCGGATTCGGCGATCGAAAATTTTGTGAGCCTGGTTTCCGAGTTTGGGGCGTGACAAGTTGGGTTACTTGACATCTTATATTTGGAGGTAAATGGGGGTATTTTAAATTTAAGTAGCTTGTGTATTTGGCATCTCTATATTTGATGTAAATAGAATTGGAAGTATTTTATTTTAAATATAACTTTTTGGTGTGTTTTAAAATCTCTCCAAAATATTAGGATTTTATGTAATCCAAATAAAAATGTCTTTTTTTGCTTTGTCTTTTTAGAGAAGGAGAGTTGCATATATAACAAAGGTATCATTAAGCTACCAATTCACTGCATATGTGGCACGTCGATCATACCCCAAACAATTTAATTACCAACTGGATAACTAAAATCACATTAATAAAATGATCCAAACCATGCAAACATTAGACATCTAAATGGATAATGAAAAAACGTCGGTGAGTCGCTTGTTTGTGATCCTTACATTTATCGCCCACCCATGGTTCAAAAATTTCTCATTTTTGACAAAAGTACATATTTCAATGGGTTTATTACAATCATTCAATCAAATATCATACACACACACACGCGCGCACACACACACACTAATTTGAAATATTAAAGCCTATTTAATTATTCAAATCCAAGTCTGGTGAATGTATTAAAGAATTCCAATACATTTCAAATACAAGCTCTCAAAATGAAAGAATTGCATTCCTGTACATTTCAACCAAACATAACAGAGGATTCAGAATCACCATGATTCCAATGTACTTGGGATTTGGATGCAAATACATTCCAAATCCAAGCTCTCAAACAGGCCATTATGTTGTACTATATATGAACGGTTGTCCTCATTTTTATAAATAAAGTTTTAGCTCCCTCACCTATGTATATACAAAAAAAATCTCTTTTCAGCTTAAATTTTTAGGTGTAACTTATAAAAATTCAAATTTCATCTTCATCTATCAAAAACCAAACAAATAATTCATCCTCCCTAGCATGCAAGGACGTTCTTAGCCATCCAAATGTTAGCTTGCTTGTTATAAGCATTTCTTAAGCAGGCTATCACTAGGATGGTTAATGGCTAAGAGCATCCTGACAGTGTGATTCTTCAGAGGCCGTTCAAGATCAGCCCACCCTGATTCTCGGTCAGTTCAACAGTCAGACCTCTTCTTTTATGAGTTTGCAATTATGCAGGCCCTAAATACCATAGTTAGGATTACTAGGGTGTGCCTCTGGCCCAAGAACAATTAGTATAGGGTCATCATCAACACAATGTGAGATGCATTAAAGGATAGATATGCATGTACAGCAGCTGGAATTCTCTCCGAAGATTCATTATGGTAGTTTATATTTTGGATTATTGCTAATGAAAAGAGACCCACAATATTAAAGCCATCAAGATCATGTAACTTTTGTTTGTGTGGCCAGCTTCCAAGTGGCTTAGAACAATTTGATGATCCAAGGAAAACATTCCTCCATTAGACCGTGATGCAATATGCAGTAGGGTTAAAATCATCTCCATCTTGATTGTCAGGCCGCTTGTGATTATAACCATCATATGCTTAAATTCTCGGCCCATTATGCCACGGATCATCATTTTTTTAAAACAGAGGTAAACAGTATTTGAGGTATGTTTGAATGAAAGTAAATGCATGTACATGAAATGAAATGCCATTAAATGGGCATGTAAATGAAATCATCCCTACGAGAAAAGATTTAGAAGTAAATGGGATGAAATGCCTTATTCAGCTACTTTGGATAGTCACACGAGTAAACAAAAGTGGTGCTACACATGTTCTCTCATATACATGATATGCTAATGATAATCCAAAACAATTTAATTATCGGCTAATATCAGTAAAATTATACCTATAGAATGATCTAAACCGTCCAACGATTGGCTATCCAAACAGACGGCTAAAAAACATTGGCAAGTTGCTTATGTGTGATCACATTTGCATACCACTCGGCGCTCAAAATTTTCTCATTTTTTGCTAAAATATATATTTCAATTGGCTTATTACAATCTTTCAATCAAATATCACATATATACACTACTTTAAAATATTAAAGCTGATTTGACATGTTTTGGTGAATATATTGAAAATTTTCAATCCATTCCAATTCCTCCCATTTCATTTAATCTTAATAGAATATTTAAATTTTAAATGCATTCCAATTCCTCCCATTTCATTTAATCTAAATAGAATATTTAAATTTTAAATACATTTTATTTACTTCTATCCAAACACAACAGAGCAAGTCTTTTACTCCCAATTCATTTACCTTCAATTCTATTACCAAATTACCTCCATTTACAAGCTCCCAAATGAGCGAGCACATAGAGAACTTGTGATTATGAATCCATCCACCATTGTGCATCCCATGTGAAGAGTTAGTCCCATAGCTGAGCTCCAACTATGTGTAGCTTTCGTAAACAAATTGTCCTGTTTTTTATTTACTTAGAAAGTCTTTCTTAATATTTCTATTAATTTGGCCAGTTTTTCTGATATCAAATGATGCCAAAATAAAATTGTGGTACTGGTCAACAGCCTATTCAATTAGCTTTAATATGGTTTGAGTGAGCTACGACTAGTCTATCTAAAGGCTACAAGGTGGATATGCATTAAATGTGTTTTGGTCATTGATTTATATGTGTGATCGAAATAGATGGTTAAGATTGAAAATTATAAATGGTTAGTAAAATTAAGGTTTCTTAGCTTTAAAATAACATATTTAATGAAGTTGATTTTGATTTCGTAAGAGAAAATTTGAACTCTCTCTGAATTTCCAAAAAGAGTGTGCACGATCTGCTGAAGGTTTGCTTTATCCTACTGAGCTACTCATGAATCTCACATAAATAATGATCGGGGTTCTCATCAATCCATTGTTGACCATGGGATTCCAAATTCTATTTATCTTTAGGTTGATTTGTTTTCACTATGCACTCGCAATAGGAGCTCGTATATGAAACCACCCACCTAAAAAACATCTAGTGCACTTGATCATTTTTAATCCATACCAATTAAAATCTCCACAATAATATATGAAATAAATAAAGGTGCTAAAATTTTAACGAAAGTAACAAAATCATCTGTATATCACTATTCAAATATATTTAATTGAAAAAAGAAAGAAAATACAAACATAACATAATCTTCACATGTGATATTTTGGCCATCAAACTCCTAGAGTGAAGATGATCCATCATCGTCTAAAATAGAAGGGAGTAGCCAAGCGTAGCTAACATGCACTTCCTACATCATTATAGATGTCCATAAGAAAACCAAACCAGCCAAACCAGACATTCCAATCCATGCCGAGCCACTAGCGGCATTGTCACTGCCAGGAGTGCCTGTAACATAAGTTTTTGAGACACGTAAGATATTATGGGCGGAGATGTTGAGATCATCTGGTTCTCTCAAAAGGTAGCGTTTGAATCCTAAGTTACTTAGGGGTGTTTGGATTGTAAGTTACTTAAGATACGTTACCGTATGCCTTAAGTAGCTTATCTTGACTTCGACCAATTATTAAAATAAAGTGATTAGATAAATTTAAATAAAAAAATTATTTATAATTGATCATAAGCCAAACTTACTTATCTCAAATAAGTTAACTCATCTACTATTGTAAGTAGAAAAAGTAATTTATACGGTGGAATCCAAACTGGCCCTTAATGTGCCGTTGTCATATTAAGTTCTCCCAACTTATACTAAAAACATTTTCTATATTGTTTAGTTGAGGAAATAATTCCAAGGAAAAAGTAGGAAAAAAAGAGCATCAAGAAATTAATAAAAATTGGAAAAAAGAATGTAGACAAACACATTCTATTAGGAAAAGTTGGTAAATTTGTTTTTTATAATAGAAAAAAATGAGAACTAAATAGACCCCTTAGCTTGGCCACAATGTTTGCATTATATGCTGAAAATATTTAAAAGTACAGTTAATATGTAAGCTTTATTACAATTAGAGTTAGAATAACCTTTTTTTTTTTTTTTTTTTTTTTTTTTGGGGGGGGGTGGGTAAGCTTACATTTTAAGTTTAAATCCAAGCTAGCTTTCTATTTTTAAGTATGACCCATGCAGTCTCACATAAATCATACACAAGAAGAGATAGATAAATTAATGAAGTATTTTTTGTTTTACTCTTTCTTTTTACTGGTGCGTTGTTTTATGTGAAGGCTAGTTCTCTTAAAACTAAACACATGGCATATTAATTTAAGTTGATATAACAACAATAGAAGTCATGTTTTCACAACTTATAAAAATGATCTACTTCTACTGCAGGTAAATTTCATGGCTGTCATTTAATTGGGTAATTGCAATCTAGTCATATGGACCCATCTTTATAAGGAATGATGGGAAATTCATGCTTAAGAAGTGCATGTACTTCAATCCAGACCGTCTAAATCGTGGGCCCACTTTCTGAGAAATCCGATCCGGTCAATGGCTTCGCCACAGGTATAGGATGTTCGTGGCCATGATTCAATTTCCAATCTTCAATCTTTCGTCCGTGGAGCACACCTGATGACCGGACCTTTCTGATTTTTTGGCAGGCGTTCTCAACTATAAGAACGAACGGGACCTTTCTGTCACACATGTCGCTTCGCATTTCTCTTGTGTGAGGGAGGGGTCGTACCTGCGGGTACATCAGGAGCATCGGGAATAGGAGCAGGAGCAGGGGCTGTTCGAAAAAAAAAAAAAAAAAACAGCAGAAAATTTTCTCTAGCTCAGGCCTTGTAGCGCATTAGAACATAGGTCAATCCAGACCGTCTAGATCGTGGGCCCACTTTCTGCATAGTCGAAGCCGTGGCCATCGAAGAAAGTGGCCAGCAGACGAAATCGATAGCCATATCAGACGGCTAAAATCGGTAGATTCCAGGACTATGCACCATCCACAGTAGGGCACGAAATTGAACGGCATGGATCGACTTACATTTAGCAACAAGCAGGGTTGATGCGTCGCCTACCATTCAAGGAACGAGAAAATGGCAAACCGAAACGGCAAGGACGCTCATCCCTGTCTCACCACGCGATCATCTAAACCGTTCATCTAGAAGTTCCCACCTTAGATAGGCCAAATGGCAAATATCTCAGTGATCAGAGATTCATAACGTCCCTACATAAGGTTGTGATGAAAAGATCTACGATAAGCGAGATCGTTGACGTGTGGCCCTTACAACGCTAGACCATGAAGATGAACGGTCAGCATCATCAAATAATAATATATATAAAAAAACAAAGAAACAGGGGATAAATAAAAGAAACCTTGGCAGAGACTGTCATCGGCGTTGATGCCGCAGTGCTTGGGGAGTTCAAGGGCTTGCGTCATGTTGATATTGTAAGTTTTGAAGAAATCGGGGTCGTGGAAGAGGTTGCAGAGGCACTGAAGGTCGTTTTGGATGGCGTCCCGTATCGAGGAGCAACACGTTTCGGATGGCGTGGTCAAGTTCAGGTACGGAACGCATGGTAGAAGCTTCAACGCGCAAGATGGCAAGTTCTGACCCGACACAACCGCCACCGAAATCAACGCTACCAATACCAATACCAACACCGAAACAGAACCACTGCCCTTGGAAAATCCCATCTCTTCCACCCAAACACCAAACACGTCAAAATCTCTCTCTCTCTCTCTCTCTCTCTCTCTCTGTAACACCTGCCCACTGGTGGGATTTATAGATTTATTAGAGATGATTTTTCTAACAAAAATTAATTTATTAATATTTTTCTTAGTAAGCCTTTCTTATTTAAAGAGGACATTTTTTTGGTAGCTTTCTCCGGTCGGTCATTCCTATGATGCCTTTTGGCTAGCCGCCCGGCAAAACAATTCAAAAGGGCTTGTAAGGCATCTCTACTCTAATTCAACAACATTAAGAGCTTGTAAAATAAAAACTACATTAAAGCTCTTTTTATTCTACCTCTTATTTTAAATAAGATTGTTTAGGAAAATTAATTTTTAAAATCGAAAAAGCTATTATTTAAAATAAATATACTTCACAAAATATTTAAATAAAAGTTTTTTTTTTTTTTTTTTTTTAAAATTTCTAGGATTAGTTGATATCATTTTTAATGATTACCAAGCTATGTCATAAGAGCAATTCATATGGTTATTTTGGTGGATCTTATTATAATTAGACCTTGCCCAAAATGCCAAAGGACTTAATGATTATATACAAACTTCATGTTTTAAGACATTTGGGCATCTATTATGTCGGATATTAGATGTGGATCCTCCGTCTAGGGCTGTTCAGCGAGTCGAGCTAGCTCGAATAACTCACTGGACTCGGCTCGAGTAAGCTCGAATTGACTCGGCTTGAATGGCTAAGTCGGGCCGAGTTAAGCTTAAATCTTGTAGCTCGAGTTGAGTTTGAGCCGAGTTCGACTAGGGGCCATTTTAACTCGACTCGACTCGAAACTTGAACTCGAGCTCGACTCGGCTCATTCGAAAATAGGGTTTTATATATATATATATATATATATATATATATATATATATGATTCTAAAACCACAAACCCAACCCCACCCGCACGGCCGCACCTTTCTCTTTCTTCTCTGTATATACCCTGCCCAGCCCGCCAGCTGTCGCCCTCCCGCCCTACGAGCAACATCAATTAGAGGTGGGCCACCACCACCTACGGCCTACGACTGCCTGAACGCTGCCTGAACATCCACCCGTTCTCGCCCAATCTTGACAAGGTAAGTGCATCTGTTTCTTCTTCTTTTCCTCTTTCTTGATTCCGTTGGAGATCCAGTCATCTAGATGAAGATTTGAATGGACGGCTGTGATCATTTACCCTTTTTATGTGGGTGGATACAACGCATACATCAGGTAGGAGGATCGGTTTTTGTGATGGCCTGATGTGTTGGGCCAGGTGCTAGAGAATGGGGTCCACCTGATGAGTGGCTTGGATCTCGAATCGGGTTTCATGATGGCCTGCCTAATGCACGTCGTCCATCTGTTTGGACAATGGACCCACCTGATGTATGCGTTGTATCCATACTGTCCATCTATTTGGATAGTGGGCCCAGGTTATATCCACATTGTCCATCTGTTTGGACAATGGGCCCACCCGATGTATTCGTTGTATCCGTGATGTATACCCAATTCTCAGCCATCCAGATCCTCATACAGTCGTTGTCATTCTTAAAAAGAAATTATAATTTTGAGATGTAGTTTGGGTGGAGGTTGGTATTGGATTTGATGTTTTGGTATGTTTGATTTTATCGGAATTCAGCATTTAGGACTGATTTGAGTGAGATGATTTTTGTATTTTGGGAATGAAGAAAGATTTTGATACTCTGGTGGAGTGTGATGGTTGATGTGCAGCAGTGCAGGCAATGAGATATTATACTTGTGGCATGTGAGTAACTCAAATTGAGCCATACAAATGGTGTGGCCCTCTGCGGATGGATGATAAACTAAAAGTCTAAAACTTATACTAATTTGATTACTTTAATTGTCAGATCGGTGGATATTTATTGGAGGGTGACACCATATACATTTACCACAATGGCCTCATTGCCAGAAAGTTACCTTAGCAAATTTTCAGCAAGTGACTTAACGTCAAAAGCTCGAGCTAGACTCGAGGTAAACCCGACTCGAGTCGAACTCGACTCGAACCACTAGCTCGACTCGAACTCAACTCGATAGCTTTGGCAAACAAGCCAAGCTTCAATGTTGAGCTTGAGGCCAAAATTGAGCTTGAGCTTGAACTCGAGTACACCATGGACAAGCCAAGCCGAGCCTAGCTCACCTCGACTGGACTCGGCTTGATGCCAACCTCTTCCTCCATCAAATGAAGCCTACCTTTGATGTGTACCATCCATTCTTTGTGCCAAACCTTAAAAGTAGGTCGTCCATTATCCAAGGCCCGTCTTGGATGTGGACTATTTCATCATTGGGGGCCCACCTTGATGTAAGTCATCCATAATGTGGGGCCCACTAAATGTCCTCTATGTGGGCCCCCTCAATGTTCACTACCCATCACCCATCACGTGGGTTCCACATTTGATGTGTCAATATTGTGGGTCCTACCTTCAAAGTGGATTATCCATCACGTGGGGCCCACATTTGATATCCACCATTCATCATGTGGAGCATTCCATTTGCGGATCATGGATATGGGTCATCCATCATGCGAGACCATAGATGTAGATATTCCATTAGGTAGGGCCCACTTGATGTGGGCAGTCCATTATGAGGGGCCACAATTTGATGTGTGTCATCCATCATATGAAGCCCACTTCGTTCATTATGTGGGCATTGATGTGGACCATTCATTGTGTGGGGCCTCACCTTCAATATGGGTCGTTCATCATGTGGGCCCACCTTTGATGTCATCCAACCATCATGTGGACCCACCTTCAATGACCATCATCCATCAACTGGGTCCCACCTTTGATGTAGACTGCCTATCGAATGGGGCCCACTTGACGTGGATTTTTCAGCATGTTGGGCCACATTTTGATATGAGCCATCTATCATGTTGGGCCACATTTGATGTCCACCTCCATCATGTAGGTCCCACCTTTCCTATGGACTGTCCCATCATGTGGGGCCCAACTTTCGATATGGGTCATTCATCATGTGGGCCAACCTTTAATATTGTCAACCTTCCATCACGTGATGCCACATTTAATGTACATCATCCATCATGTGGGTCCCATGTTTGATGTGGACCGTCCATCAGGTAGGGCCCGCTTGTCGTGGACCGTCCATCATGTGGGGCCCAACCTTCAATATGGGTCATTCATCATGTGGGCCATCCTTTAAAGTCAACCTTCCATCATGTGATCCCACATTCAATGTACAACATCCATCATGTGGGTCCCACATTTGATGTGAACCGTCCATCAGGTAGGGCCCGCTTGTTGTGGACCGTCCATCATGTGAGGCCACACTTTGAAGAGGGTCATCTAGCATGCATGGCTCACCTTTGATGTGGTTGTGCATTATGTGGGCCCAACTTTAATGTGGACAGTTCATCATGTGGGGCCCCATCTTCAATACGGGTCATTCATCATGTAGGCCTACTTTGAAGAGATTGTAAAGAGAAGAGAAGGGGATAAGATGTGAATTATTTGAAAAGTTTTGTGACAAACTTGTCCAAAAATTAGTCGAAAATGTGCACCGGCTTAAGCTAAATAGGCTTTTCAAAAAATAATTCCTTCCCAACTTATAAAATGGAAGCTTATTTGCTAATTTCTAGACAAATAAACCTCCACTCTTACTAAACAATCTAAAAACTTATTATTATTATTTTTTAAATAAGCCAATAAACTCTTACCTGCATGGATGCCAAACACCCCCAAAGAGTTGGCAACTTATTCCATTGACCGTTACGTGTGGGGCCTAATATAGTGTACTATAGTGTGGGAGGAATCCAAACCGTTCATTAGTGCAGCTCTATTTGGATGCTCCAAAGATCAGGTTAATCCAATCATCATGTGGGCCAGCAGGTGAATTCACAAGTTTTGGGGTCATGGTCACTTTGATTGGATAAGCCTGATTTTGGGGCTTTTTATCGTCTTGGTGGGTTTCATGTAATGAATGGATTGAATGGCATACACATGAGCTTGGCGGGCCCATGCATGCAATTGTCAATGAGCAGGTGAATGACAATATTTACACGAAGGTGAATAGCTTTTTACTGGCAGATGGATAGCATGTAGAGTATTCTACAAATACAAGCGTTCGCAGAAGAATTAGCACCTGAAGCTGAATACAAAAGATCACGTGATATGCGGAGAATTCTGACTAGTCTGGCCCGTGGTTCGGTCAACATTAGCCATTTGTACTTTATGAATGTAGAAGATGTTTGAATTCTCTTTACCGTGATAATTGTCAAGGAGGAGGATGTTTTGTTTATAAAGAAATGAGTATCAGTTTACAGCTATACCACAGCTGCACGTTACATGTATGTTCTAGAGTTTCGTACTTTGTAGGATTTGATTGATTACAAAAGGATAGAGTATAGTGTGTTGGAGTAATCCTAAGATGTTAAGGAATCATCCTTGATTGGAATGAGTTGGCATTCTGTTGGCTGGTGAGCAATTAACGGGATCTATTGGAGGTGGCGAGCAATCACCGGCTTTCTCTTTGACATGCCCCCACAAGTGAAGTGTCCCAAGAAGGAAACTGAGCTTGTGCCGAAGAAGATGAAATCTTGCTGTGGACAGAGGCTTTGTGAATATATCAGCAATTTGGTCTTTGGTGGAGATATAGTGGACTTCCAGAGATTTGTTGGCAACCTTGTGATGAATGAAGTGAAAGGCAATCTCGATATGTTTCATGCGATGATGAAATATCGGATTGGCTGTTAGATAGGTAGCGCCAATGTTGTCACACAAATGAATAGGACTCTTGGGTTGTGGAACATGAAGTTCATGAAGAAGGGATTGAAGCCAAGTTATTTCGGCTGTGGGATTCGTGAGCGCCCTATATTCAGCTTCTATACTTGAATAAGTGACGACACGTTGCTTCTTAGAGGACTAAGAGACAATGTTTGGGCCAAGAAAGATGGCATACCCTCTCTTTGACTTGCGATCATCTATGCAGCCCGTCCAATTTGCATCTGAGAAGGCCAAAATGTGAAAGGACTTGGATCGAGCAATTGGTAGGCACAGATCAAGTGTGTCATTAAGATAGTGAAGGATACGTTTGACGGTCATCCAATGAGCAAGTGTCGGTTGTTGCATATATTAGCAGACTTTATTAACAGAAAACGACAAGTCTGGCCGAGTAATAGTAGCGTATTGTAATGCACCAACAACGCTTCTATATAAGGTTGCATCATCAAATGGTTCACCGTCATTGTTATGAATCTTGGTGTTGGGAGAGAAGGGATTAGATGTAGGCTTTGCACCATCCATGGCTGACTTTTGTAAAAGATTCACAATATATTGTCGTTGACTGAGTGGCAATCCATTGGACGTATGGAGAACTTAAATGCCCAGAAAGTAATTTAAGGATCCGAGATCCTTAGTTGAGAATTCAACACTAAGTAGTTCGATGAGCGATTGGATTGCCAATGTGGAGCTGCCAGTAATGATTAGATCATCCACATAAACCAAGATATAGAGAATTGACGAAGAATCAGACCGAATAAATAAGGAGGTGTCGGTTTGAGATGCCATAAAACCTTGAGATAATAGGAAGTTGCTGAGCTGTGCAAACAACACATGAGGCGCTTGCTTGAGGTCATACAATGATTTCCGAAGACGGCATATGTGGTTTGGAAATCGAGGATCAATGAACCCAGCCGGTTGCTGCATGTAGACTTCTTCAGTTAAGGTTCCATGAAGGCATTGTTGATGTCGAGTTGACGAATTGGCCATCCTTGACTCATTGCAAGACAAAGAACTGTACGAATAGTGACAGGCTTAACTACGAGACTAAAGGTTTCATTGTAGTCGATTCCTTCTTGCTATGGGACTGATTTCTGGATCAATGGGTTACTGTTGGTTACAAGGCAACCTTTCTGGTGCTTCATTATGAGAAGTTGGGGTACTTCTGCTGATGAAGAAATATGAGAGCCTAGGGGTCCACAGGTGGATGGAGTGACATGATGGCATGCCACAGGTAGTGGAAGTGATAGCGACGGAGGCAGCAGAGCAGCTGATGGAAGTCGATGCTCATCAAGTGTTTGCTGAAAAGACTGCAAGGAGCTGGACAACATGACTGAACTATTTGATTGTGTTCCTACAAGAGAGAATGAGGACTCATCAAACACCATATTTTGTGAGATATAAATCTTCCGATGGTGAGGATCGAAGCAACGATAACCATGATGTTAGGTGCTATATCCAAGGAATAGGCAGCGAGTTGAGCGAAACTCAAACTTGTGATGCTGATATGGTCGTAGACAAGGATAACATGCACACCCGAAAACTTTGAGGAAATCATAATTTGGTGATTTTTTGAACAACTTTTCCAGTGGTGTCAGGTTATGAATCACCGGGGAGGGAAGCCGATTAATTAAATATGTTGTTGTTTCAAATGCAAAGTCCCAAAATTGAAACGGAACCGAGGCATGGGCCAAGAGAGCTAAGCTAGTTTCTACTATGTGTCTGTGTTTTCGTTCTGCTGTACCATTTTGTTGGTGGGTATGAGGACAAGAAACACGGCGACCAATTCCACATTGGGCAAGATAAGAAGAAACGCTGCGATATTCGCCACCCCAATCACTATGAAGGTATTTTATCCTTGCAGAGAATAAATTTTCAACCAAAGAACGGAACTTAATGAAGCATGATAACACATCATTTTTCTTGGATATTAGAAAAATCCAAGTGTATTTGCTGAAAGAATCCATAAAATGAACATAATAACGATTACCATTGAAGGACTCAATGGGAGCCGGGCCCCAAACATCTGAATAAATAATTTCCAAAGGTTTTGTGATTGGAGTTAATGGGTTAGGAAATGGAAGCGCATGGTTTTTTCCTTTCCGGCATGTGTCACAGACAGCAAGTGGTTGATTGGATCCAAATTGTGCGCCGATCTGTTTCAGAATAGCATGAACCACTCGAAAGGCAGGGTGTCCTAGCCTTTGGTGCCACCGTTCTGCTGCATCATGAAGGAATGTTGTTTTATTGACCGCTTTATTGAAGCGAAGCTCGTATAGACCATTAACGCTCTTCCCGTCTAGTAGAACTTTCCCGGTGTGGATGTCCTTTACACAAAAATGTGAAGGATGAAATTCAAACCAGCAATTGTTATCTTTTGTGAACTTATGAACATAAACAAGGTTGCATTGAACACTTGGAACATGCAATATATCATTCATGGCAAATGAAGAACCATCAGTGTTAAATGAAGAAGATCCAACATGTTTGATTTGCAAACCTATCCCGTTACCGATCTTCACTGTGTCGCTGCCATTGTATTCAGTGGAGAAATTGAGGTTTGCTAGATCAGAGGTGATATGGTGTGGATACCAATTCTCAATGTTTGGTTGAGTGATAGCAGCATGATATGCTTGTGCTGCGGAATGTGGAGGAACATACTGAAATGATTCATTGAATCGATTGTGGCATTGGAGAGCCACATGACCTATGCAGTTGCACACCTGACAGACTGGGCGCGGATTGGATGATGAAGGCATAGATAGTCCATAAAAGTTGTTGCAACCATGTCCTCAACCATGATTGCGGTAACCATGACCCTAGGACTGCTGCTATCCCTTGCTGCTGGAGAGCGCAGGAGAGGTGTCATGAGAAAAATTGGCGGATGGGTAGGCATCCGATGCAACAACATCTTGGCCAATGCGTATCTCTTCGGTGAGAAGGAACCCAAGGAGATTAGCAGTTGTGATGGGAGTAGGCCGAGTGGTGATAGTTGTCCGAAAGGGACCATATTCGGATGGTAGACCAGCGAGGATGTAAAGGATTAGGTCGTCGTCATCGACTGGCCTGAAAGTACTTCTGGATTGAATCAGGACCCTTCTTGAGGGATTGCAATTCTATGCGAAGTTGTAAGATGCGTGCTCGAGAGTGAGCAACGTATGTGGCTTCAAGCATAGTCCACAGAGCAAAGGACGTAGGAAGTCCAATAAGTTGTGTTTGAACGTCTTCCGAGAGAGAAGAGATCAACCAACCCAAGAGAAGTTGATCTTGTCGCTGCCAAGAGATGAATGCTAGATTCGTCGTCAAGGTTGATCCGGTAGTGATGAGCTTAGCAGGGTACTTGATGGAGCCATCAACGAACCCGAGCACATCATGGCCATGAAGGTGGAGAAGGATCTGAGAGACCCATACGGGATAGTTCTCACCAATGAGCTTTATAGTGAGGATGGCAGAAGTTGATGAAGAAGGGAGGAAAGAAGGCTTGGCAGGAGAAGAGGTTTACACTGTGTTAACTGAGGAGTCACTTATTTTGATAAGAAAATAGAGGAAGGGAAAAAAAAAATTGCAGGAGAGAACAGGTTCAGGATGTTTGCTCTGATACCATATGAATGTAGAAGATGTTTGAATTCTCTCAACCTTGATAATTGTCAAGGAGGAGGATGTTCTGTTTATAAAGAAATGAGTATCAGTTTACAGCTATGCTACAGCTATGCACCTTACATGTCTGTTGTAGAGTTTCCTACTTTGTAGGATTTGATTGATTACAAAAGGATAAAGTATAGTGTGCTGGAGTAATCCTAAGATGTTAAGGAATCATCCTTGATTGGAATCTGTTGGTTGGTGAGCAATTGATGGGATCTATTGGAGGTGACGAGCAATCACCGGCTTTCTCTTTGACATACTTTGATTCCAACCAGGAATTTCCCTATTTAGATGGAAAGATATGAAACAATCAATGTTAATACCTGATTGAGTTGAATGTTATCCTTGATTTCTTTCCTTTTATTCATCTGGTTGTCTCCAACAAACTAAATGGTCAAGATTCTCTTATCAAGGATTTCCTTGGAGTGTATATGTTCTGGGAATTTCCATCCACCCAAGGGATAATGACCAATGGTTTGAATACCAAACCATGTGCCCCATCTTGTGAGGAGTGAAGACTAACACATGTATCATTTCTCCTGAAATATAAGTGGGTCTTACATTATCAATGGTTTAGATTTGACAATTGAATTATTTGGACTGAACATATGAGTGGGCCTAAGATAGTTGTGAGCGAATGGGTTGCTTGGCATCTTAGATTTAGAGTTAAATGGAGGTATTTCATATTTAAGTACTTTTTGTATTTGGCATCTTTAAATTGATGATAAATTGAATTGGGAGGTATTTTATTTTAAATATATTTTTTTGGTATGTTTTGAAATTTCAACAAAATGTTATGATTCAATGTAATCCAAATGAAATGCCTTTTTGGCTTTTTTTAAGAGTAGAGTCGCACATTTAACAAATGTGTCAATGGGATACCAATCCATTATACATGTACGTTGATGATGCCCCAAAACAATTTAATTATCGATTGCAAAACTGAAATCACATTAAGAGAATTATCTAATCCATGCAAACATTGGACATCTAAACGGATATTTAAAAAACGCTGATGAGTTGCTTGTTGGTGATCCATGCTTTTATTGCCCACCCAAGACTCGAAATTTCCTCATTTTTGGCAAAAGTACATATTTCAATGGGCTTATTACAACCCTTCTATCAAATATCATACATACACACACAAATTTGAGATATAAAAGCTTATTTAATTAATTGAATCCAAGTCCCGTGAATATATTAAAGAATTCCAATGCATACCAAATACAAGCTCTTAAAATAGAAGATTTGGATTCCACCACATTTCAACCAAATATAATAAAAGATTCAAAATCACCTCGATTCTAATGTACTTAGGATTTGGATTCCAATACATTCCAAATCTATAAATAAAGTCTTAGTTCTCTCACCTATTTATAGACAAAAAATCTCCTCTCAGCTTGAATTTTTAGGTGTAATAAAAAAAAAAAAAAAAAATTTCATCTTCATTCGTCCAAATGTTAACAAATAATTCATCCTCCTATAGCTTGCACGGACAATCTTAGCCATCCAAATGTTAGCTTTCTTGTTATAAGCATTTCTTAAGCAGGCTATAACTAGGATGGTTAATGGCAATTCTTCAGAGGCCATTCAAGATCAGCACACCCTGAATCTCGGGTAGTTCAACAGTGATCTCTTCTTTTAACTGGTCTGGAGCTTGCAATTCTGCAGGCCCTAAATACTATAAGTTAGGATTACTAGGGTGTGCCTCTGGCCTAAGAACAATTGGAATAGGGTCATCAACAATACAATGTTAGATTTATTAGAGGATAGATATGCATGTACAACACCAGGAATTCTCTCCCAAGATTCATTATGGTAGTATATATTTTGGATTATTCCTAATGAAAAGAGACCCACAATATTAAAGCCATCAAGGATTCGAGGTCATGTAACTTGTGTTTGTGCGGCCAACTTCCAAGCGGTTTAGAACTATTTGATGATCGAAGGAAAACATTCCTCCATTGGACTGTGATGCAATATGCAGTAGGGTTAAAATCTTCTCCATGTTGATTGTCAAGGTACCTGTGATTACAACCATCGGATGCTTAAATTATCAGTTTATTATGCCACAGATCATCATTTTTTAAATGGAGGTAAATGGTATTTGAGTTGTGTTTGGATGAAAATAAATTCATATAAATGAAAAGAAATGGTATTAAATGAGCATGTAAATGAAATCATCCTGACCAGAAAAGATTTAAAAGTAAATGGGATGAAATGCCTTATTGAGCTCCATTGGAGAGTCGCACAAGTAAACAAAGGTGGTGCTACACACATATCCGTCATACACATGACATGCTAATGATACTCTAAAACAATTCAATTACCGGCTAACATCACTAAAATCACACCTATAGAATGATCTGAACCGTTTAAAGATTGGTCATCTAAATGAATGGCTAAAAAATATTGGCAAGGTGCTTATTTGTGATGGCATTAATTTGTAGCCCACCCAAGGCTCAAAATTTTCTTATTTTTGGTTAAAGTATATATTTCAATGGGCTTATTACAATCATTCTATTAAATATCACATATATACACTAACTTGAAATATTAAAGCCGAATTGAGATAACACATGTTTTGGTGAATATATTGAAAATTTTCAATGCATTCCAATGTCTTCCATTGCATTTCATTTACTCCAATCGAAACACAACCGAGCAAGTCATTTACTCCCAAATCATTTACCTCCAATTCCATTACCCAATTACCTCCATTTACAAGCTTTCAAGCGGCGGGCACATCAGAGGACTTGTGATTGTAAACTCATCCACCATTGTGCATCCCATGTGAAGAGTTAGTCCCATGGCTAAGCGCCAACTATGTGTAGCGTTTATAAACAAAATTTGTCCTGGTTTGTATTTACTTAAAAAGTCTTTCTTAATATTTATATTACTTTTCTTGTGGCCACTTTTTCCGATATCAAATGATGCCGAAACAAAATTGTAGTACTGGTTAACAGCCTATCAAGTTAGCTTTAATACGGTTGAGCGAGCTATGACTAGTCTACAAAAAACCTGCAAGGTGGAAATGCATTAAACATGTTTTAGTCATTGATTTATATAAGTGATCGAAATAGATGGATTTATATAAGTGATCAAAATAGATGGTTAATATTGAAAATTATATATGGATAATAAAATTAAGGTTTCTTAGCTTTAAAATAACATAGAATTATGTAAACGCATTTACTGAAGTTGATTTTGATTTCCTAAGAGAAAATTTGAACTCTTTCTGAAGTTCTAGAAAGAGTGTGCGTGATCTACTAAAGGTTTGCTTTATCCTATTGGGCTACTCATGAATCTCACATAAATAATGACTAGGGTTCTCATCAATCCATTGTTGATTACGGGATTCAAATTTCTATTTATCTTTATATTAATTTGTTTTCATTATGCACTCCCAATAGCAGCCCGTATATCAAACCACCCACCTAAAAAACATCTAATGCACATGATCATTTCTAACCCATGCTAATTAAAATCTCCACAATCATACATGAAGGTGCTAAAATTTTAATAATAGAACAAAAGTAACAAAATCATCCATATATCACTATCCAAATGAACTCAATTGAAAAAAGAAAGAAAACACAAACATAACATAATCTTCGCATGTGATTTTTGGCTATCAAATCCCCAAAGTGAAGATAATACAACGTCATCTAAAATAGGAGGGAGTGGCCAAGGGCAAACGCAGCTAACATGCACCTCCTAAATCATTATATATGTCCATAAGAACAGCAAACCAGCCAACCCGGACATTCCAATCCATGCCATTCCTGTAACGCCATTGTTGCTGCCTGGAGTGCCTGTAACATAAGTTTTTAAGACTGGTAAGATATTATGGGTGGAGATGTTGAGATCGTTTGGTTCCCTCTTAGGGAGCGTTTGGATGGTAAGTTACTTAAATACGTGACGTATGCCTTAAATAGATTATCTTGATTTTCACTTATTACTGAAGTGATTAAATAAATTAAAAACATATATACTTATAATTGATCATAAACCAAACTTACTTATCTCAAATAAGATACTTATCTACTGTTGAATGTGGAAAAAGTAACTTATTTGGTGGTATCCAAACAGGCCCTTAATGTGCCATTGTCTTATTAAGTTCTCCCAACTTATACTAGAAACATTTTCTATATAGTTTAGTTGGGGAAATAATTATGAGGAAAAAGTAGGAAAATAAAAGTACAAAGAATTTATAAAAATTGGAAAAAAGAATGTAGGCAAACACATTCTATTAACGGAAGTTGGAAGTTTTGTTTTTTATAAATGAAAAATTGACAACTGAATAGACCCTTAGCTTGGTCACAAGATTTGTAGCATATGCCGAAAATTGTTAAAAAGTACAGTTGATATGTAAGCTTTATTATAATTAGAATTAGAATTTATTATTATTATTATTATTATTTTTAACCTTTTTTTTTGGGTAAGTTTACATTCTAAGTTTAAATCAAGGTAGCTTTCTATTTTTATGTATGACTTGTGTGGTCTCACATAAATCATACACAAGAAGAGAGAGAGAAAAATAGTAAAGTGTTTTTCGTTTTACTCTTTCTTCTATCTGGTGCGTGTTATGTGAAGGATAGTTCTCTTAAAACTAAACACATGGCCTATTAATTTAAGTTGATATAACAACAATAGAAGTAAGTTTTCACAACCTATAAAAATGATCTACTTCCACTGGAGGTAAATTTCATGACTGTCATCTATTTGGGTAATTACAATCTAGTCATATCGACCCATCTTACAGAATTTGGGTGGTGTGGATTGCCATACGCGTGCGCCATGCTTATAGAAGGACGTTCTTAAATCCTACTTTTTAGCTCCTAACGCCGTCTTGCCTCCGTCGCGACTGAGGATCCTGTGTGTCGCCACCAACTGGATCCCGCATTCAGGGATTCTCCCATGATCCTGACCGTCCCTATTTTTCTTACTATCGTAAATAACTTATTATTCCATTGTTGCGACTTCAATGGTGATTCTCTCCTTTTGATTTTTAAAGTTGATTGTGAACCGTTCAAAATTTTCTTTTCCTGTTCTAAATTCATCTGCATTGGCCCTTGTGACATAGAGTCCACAACATGGGCAGGGCCAGAAAATCACGGCCTCTGATTTTCACCCCCATCACAGGTGGGCCTAGCAAAGTCAGCAAACGGATTTCAGAAAAATGGTACCATACAGCACACAGGAAAAAGCGGATGCAGGATAGCAAGACGTACGCCGTCTGGACCATTCTTTGGTTAGCTCACAGTAGCAAGACATCTAGAACGGGACGATCCCATCCATCTGAATGGTGGCCTTCAAATAAAAATGCTTAAACGGTTGATGGTCAGCATTGACAGATTTGTGGGGCTATTTTCAACTGCGGAAGAGGCCACGTGTACGGTGAAAGAGGGCTTACATCATTTTCGACAGATTTTATACCGTGTGTGCTCCATGAACATGACACTTCACACGGGGGCACGTTAGCACGTTATGCAGACCGTTCCGACTTCAGAGGGCGGGACCCGTTGCGTATGGAGGCGTTCTCCAAAATCTCCATTGAACCATCCATCTGAATTGTGCATTTCTTCAACTCCGGGGAAAATTTTCACCCTGGCCCACAGCTCTCCAGATGAATGGTTAGGACTTGCGTTAGCCAGAAAATGCCAACCTAGCATTTGTATGCAAAGATCACACATGGAAATTGAATATGGACTGTTGATGTTTTCTCAAAACGTGTGCCCACTTGATAGGTGAAACATTATGCACATACCAGGTGGGCGAATATCCCTCGCCCAAAAATCAGGCCTGGTCCACTGGTCAGGTCGGCCATGCATCCATATGAATACAGACCATTGATATGGTCCTTCCTGTTGCTTGGGTGGTAGACTCTCAGGAGTTTCAACTCCCGGTCAAGGGTTCAAGTACCCATATGTGGTGAAATTCCACTAGCGTGAGTGTGTGGGGTGTGTGCGTGTCAGTACAAATCAAAATAAAAAATAAACAATAAAAAAAATATGGACCATCTTGATTTTTGGCCCAGGGCACCTGCAAGGTACTGTCACTTGATGAATGGCTACATGCGGTGGATCGCCTCAAATTTCATCTTATTAGGATTGCTGTTTGAGAGATCTGTATTGTTATGGCTTGCTGCGTGTGTATCCATTTTGGGCATAAGCCTCCACAAGCAATTAGCAAGTGGCTGAGAAATCCGATCCGCTCATCTAGTGGGAAGCGCTTCATACTTGATGCAGATCTAAAACGAGGCTCGTCGATCCGGTAAATGGCTTCGCCACAAGTACAATATGTTCGTGGGCCCTAGGTCAATTTTAAGTCGTCAATTTTTCATCCGTGGAGCACACATGATGACTGAACCTTCCTAAGTTTTTGGTGGGCATTGTCCACTGTAAGCATTGTGTTACTCTCAAAATCCTTACAAAGAAATAAAGTTCCAAATACTCTAAAGGTATTTATACAACGGGTCTTAAAAAGTTTTTTCAAACCAAATTCCCATTATCCTAGGATAAGTAGTTGTATGGTTTTTTTAGTGAATGAAACGGTAAGGCATATCCAATAAAAAAAAACTGACATGGATGGAAATTCTTATCGAGATTCCATAATTTATATGTAATTCATTTATTTTATTTGTATCTTTTTATTTATATGAAATTATGTTAATTTCTTTCTATCATAATTTCTTTGTGGCTCACAAAATTTGATAACTTATAATGATGTTTGTTCGATATGAATCATTTTCTTGTGATGTGGTCAATGTGGCTGACGAATGTTGATCATACTTCTAATCATGGTCTTCCATGAAATTCCAAAGTTAATGGATGTAGTAGATTCCACAATTATGCGATGGTGGACCTCATAAACAGTATCCTTATAGTGTTAAGGGTTAAGAGTCGAGGTTGTCATATATCAAGGGTCGAAATTGCCATGAGTTGAAAGTCGAGATTATGATGTGTTGTTAATGGTTGAGGTTTTTATGTGTTAAGGGTCGATGTTATCACACCCAGATCCATAGCTCAATTGGTAGATTGAGTGGAGATACCTCGTTTCAACACTTGAGGTCTTGGTATCGATTCCCGAGCAGGGGTGGCTAACAAAGAGTGTGTGTACTGACATGGGTTGTACTAACAAGCTAACCCAAAAAAAAAAAAAAAAAACAAGGGTCTGATGTTATCAAGGTCAAGGTTGTCATGTGTTAAGGGTCGAGGTTAAGGTTCAAGGTTGTGATATGTTAAGGATCGAGGTTGTAATGTGTTAAGCATCGATGTTTTTGTATGTTCACTTACTTTACTATTAAAGATAGATCAAAAGCTACGGACTAAATATACATTATCTAAGGAGGTCGAAATTTAATGGAAGGCCATGGTTGGAAGCATGATTAATATCCGCCAGCCACATTGACCATATCATAGGAAAGTAATTCGTATTGAACGAACAACATTATAAGTTATCAAATTTTGTGGGTCACAAAGAGATAAGTCACTAAAAATTTAATATATTTCCATATAAATAAAAGACTTAAAAAAAAAAAAAAAAAAACCATGAATTAGATTTAAAATTCAATAAACCCAGTAACAACCGTCCGCATTACCTTTTCATAATCGAATAGACGTAGGTTATTCTTCACTCAAAACCGTGCAACTAACGACAAAAGTACAAGGATAATTTGGCTCGGAATCTTTTTCAAAACTAGTCATATGACTACCCTCGTAGCATTCCCTCGAAAAAAAACCAGCAGAAAATCTTCTATAGCTTAGGCCTTGTAGCACATTAGAACACAGGTCAATCCAGACCGTCTAAATCGTGGGCCCACTTTCTGCATAGTCCAAGACGTAGCCATCGAAGAAAGTAGCCAGCAGACGAGTTCGATGGCCATATCAGACGGCTAAAAACGGTAGATTTCCGGACTATGCACCATCCACAGTAGGGCCCGAAAATGAACGGCCTGGATCCACTTACATTTAGCAACAAGCGGGAATGATGCGTCGCCTACCATTCAAGGAAGGAGAAAATGGCAAACCGAAACGGCAAGGACGCTCATCCCTGTCTCACCACGCGATCATCTAAACCGTTCATCTAGAAGCTCCCACCTTGGATAGGCCAAATGGCAAAAATCTCAGTGATCAGAGATTCATAACGTCCCTACATAAGGTTGTGATGAAAAGATCTACGATGAGCAAGATCGTTGCCACGTGGCCCTTACGACGCTATACCATGAAGATGAACGGTCTGGATCATCAAAAAAAAAAAAAAAAGAACAAAGAAACAGGGGAGAAATAAAAGAAACCTTGGCAGAGTTTGGCATCGGCGGTGATGCCGCAGTGCTGGGGGAGTTGAAGGGCTTGCGTGATGTTGATGTTGAGGGATTTGAAGAAATCGGGGTTGTTGAAGAGGTTGCATAGGCACTCAAGGTCGTTTTGGATGGCGTCCCGTATCGAGGAGCAGCATGTTTCGGAGGGCGTGGTCGAGTTCAGGTACTGAACGCATGGTAGAAGCTTCGCCGCGCACGATGGCAGTTCCTGACCCGACACAACCGCCACCGAAACCAACGCTACCAATACCATCACCGAAACAAAACCACTGCCCTTGGAAAATCCCATCTCTTCCACCCAAACACCAAACACGCCAAAATATCTCTCTCTCTCTCTCTCTCTCTCTCTCTCTCTGTAGCACCTGTCCACTGGTGGGATTTATAGATTTATTAGAGATTATTTTCCCAACAAAAATTAATTTATTAATATTTTTCTTTGTTAGCTTCTCTTATTTAAAGAGAACATTTTTTTGTAGCTTTCCCTGGTCGGTCATTTCTATGATGTCTTTTGGCTAGCACCGAGGCAAAACTACACGAGAGTGGTCGCTAGGCATCTCTGCTCTAATTCAATAAGAGTTTGTTAAAGAAAAACTACTCTAAGAAGCCCTTTTTATTCTCTCTCTTGTTTAAAATTACTTCTTCAAAAAAGAAAAAAAAGAAAAAAGAAGCTATTATTTAAAATAAACACATTTGACAAAACATTTAAATAAATTATTTTTTTTTAAAAGAGTAGTTGATATCATTTTTAAAAATCACCAAAGCTTCGTTACAAGAGCAATTCAAATCGTGGTTTTGGTGGATCTCACCGTAAATAGACCGTGCCCAAAATGGCAAAAGATTGAATGACTACGCTTTAAAACATTTGGACATCCATCATGTCAGATATTATTGGATGTGGATAGTCCATCATATGGAGCTTAACTTTGATATGGACCATCCAACGTTTGAGCAAAACCTGTAAAGTGGGTCATCCATCATGCAAGGCCTGTCTTGGATGTGGACCATTTCATCATTGGGGGCCCACCTTGATGTAACCCATCCATCATGTGGGCTCACCATCAATGCTAAATATCCTTTATGTGGGGCCCCTCAATGTTCAATACCCATCGCCCATCACGTGAGTTCCACATTTGATGTGTCCCTATTGTGGGCCCTACCTTCAAAGTGGATTGTCCATCACGTGGGGCCCAATTTTGATATCCACCATTCATCACGTGGGGTGCACCATTTATGCGGATCATGGATATGCGTCATCCATCATGCGAAACCTTTGATGTGTACCGTCCATTAAGTGGGGCCCACTTGATGTGGACCATCCATTACGAGGGGCCACACTTTGATGTGGGTCATCCATCATGTGAAGCCCACTTCGTCTATTATGTAGGCCCACCTTGATGTCAACTAACCATCATGTAGGCCCACCTCCAATGACCATCTTCCATCAGGTGGGTCCCACCTTTGATGTGGACCGCCCATCAAATGGGGCTCACTTGATATGGATATTCTGTTATGTTGGGCCACACTTTGATGTGGCCCATCCATCATGTGAGGCTCACGTTCAATATGAGTCATTCATCACGAGGGGCCGACCTTTGGTGTCCACCATCATCATGTGGGTCCCACCTTGTTGGAGATCATCTATTATGTGGGGTTCACTTGATGTGGACGGTCCATCATCATGTGGGGCCACATTTTGATCCGAGCCATCTATCATTTGGGCCCGCCTTTGATGTCCACCATTCATCATGTAGGTCCCACCTTTATTGTGGACTGTCCCATCATGTGGGGCCCAACCTTCAATATGGGTCATGCATCATGTGGGCCAACCTTTAATGTCAACCTTCCACGACTTGATCCCACATTCAATTTCAATCATCCATCATGTTGGTCCCACATTTGATGTGGCTGTCCATCAGGTAGGGCCCGCTTGTTGTGGATCGTCCATCATGTGAGGCCACACTTTGATGCAGGCCATCCAGCATGCAGGGCTCACCCTTGATGTGACCGTGCATTATGTGGGCCCACCTTTGATGTGGACCATTAATGTGGGGCCCACCTTCAATATGAGTCATTCATCATGTGAGCCTACTTTGAAGAGATTGTAAAGAGAATTAGGGGGCCTACTTTAAAAATTAGCTGAAAATTGTACCCACTTAAGCTAAAATAAACTATTTTTCAAAAAGTAATTCACTGGCAACTTATAAAATTAAAGCTTATTTGCTAATTTCTAAATAAATAAGCCTCCTAATTAAAGTTTTACCAAACAATCTAAAAGCTTAATTTTTTAGAAATAAGCCAAAATACTCCTATTTGCAGAGACGCCAAACGTCCTAAAGAGTCGCAACTTATTTCATAAGTGTTACGCGTGGAGCCTACTATAGTGTGGGAGGAATCCAAATCGTTCATCAGGGTAGCCGTATTTGGATGCTCCAAAGATTAGGCTAATCCAATAATCATGTGGACCAGCAGGTGAATTTGCAATTTTTTGGGTCGTGGTCACTTTGATTGGATAAGCCTGAATTTGGGGCTTTCCGTCATCTTGGTGGGTTTCATGTAATGAATGGATTGGATGGCATACACATGACATCGGTGGGCCCATGCATGCAATTGTCAATGAGTAGGTGAATAACATTTACATGAAGGTGAATAGCTTTTTACTGATTTATAGCATGTAGAGTATTCTACACGTACAAGCGAAGAACTGGCACCTGAATCTGAATACAAAAAAATCACCTGATATGCGGACAATTCAGACCAGTCTGGCCTGTGGTTCAGTCAGCATTAGCCATTTGTACTTTGATTCCCACCGGGAACGAAGAATTCCCCATTTAGATGGAAAGATCCGAAACAATCAATGTTAAGAACTGATTGGGTTGAATGTTATCCTCGATTTCCTTCCTTTTAGCAGGCTGGCTGTCTCCCACAAACTGAACGGTCAAGATTGTCTTATCATGGATATCAGACCATGTACCCCATCTTGTGAGTGGTGAAGACTAACGCATTTATTTTGTTGGTGTCCTTTTCGCCAATGATTGAACCCCCTCTTCGATGGGACGTGGCCCAGATAGTGCACATTCATAGTGGGGCCCACTTGGACTGGACCTCGATATCACACATGCATGCCACATTTGTATGCCCATGGCATCAGCAAATGCTCAGCTGCAGCATTCAGCCACAAGGAGATGCTTTGAAAGTGTATGGTCCAAACTACAATGTAAACAGCATAAGTTTTTATTAAGTGGGTCCTACATGATCAATGGTTTAGATTTGACAGTGTAATTATTTGGACTGAACATATGAGTGAGCCCATGATAGTTGTGAGCAGTTGGGTTGCTTGGCATCTTAGATTTGGTGATAAATGAGGGTATTTCAAATTTAAGTAGCTACTTTTTGTCTTTAGCATTTCTAAATTTAAGATAAATTAAATTTTATATTTTTATATATATATATATATATATATATATATATATATATATATATATATATTGGTGTGTATATACTGGTGTGTTTTGATATCTCAACAAAATATTAGGATTTCATGTAATCCAAATGAAATGCCTTTCTTGACTACTTTTTAATAGAAGGAGAGTAGCACTAATAACAAAAGTGTCATTAGGCTACTAATCTATTATACATATATACAGTAATTTAAAATATTAAAGATGATTTGAGATATCACATATTTTGATGAATATATTAAAAATTTTCAATACATTCCAATTCCTCCCATTTACTTTATCTAAACAGAATATTTAATTTTTAAATGTATTTCATTTACCTATATCCAAACACAATTAAGCAAGTCATTTAATCCCAATTCATTTACCTCCAATTTCATTACCCAATTACCTCCATTTACAAGCTTCCAAACAAGCAAGCACACCAGAGGACTTGTGATTATGAACTCATTCACCATTGTGCATCCCATGTGAAGAGTCAGTCTCATAGCAGAGCTCCAACCATGTGTAACTTTCATAAACAAAATTTGTGCTGGTTTTTATTTGCTTAAAAATTCTTTCTTAATATTTCTATAACTTTTTTTGTGGCCGCTTTTTCCGATATCAAAGAATCCGAAAACAAAATTGTATCATTGGCCAATAGCTTATGGAGTTTGCTTTAGTACAGTTTGAACGAGCTACGTCTACTGAAAGCCTGCAAGTTGAAAATGCATTAAATGTGTTTTAGTCATTGATTTATATATGTGATTGAAATAGATGGTTAAGATTGAAAATTATAGATGGTTAATAAAATTAAGGTTTCTTAGCTTTAAAATAACATATAATTATGTAAATGCATTTAATGAAGTTGATTTTGATTTTGTAAGAGAAAATTTGATCTCTCTCTAAATTTCTAGAAAGAGTGCACGATCTGCTGAAGGTTTGCTTTATCCGATTGAGCTACTAATGGATCCCACATAAATAGTGATCAGGGTTCTCATAAATCCATTGTTGATTACGGGATTCCAAATTCTATTTATATTTATGTTGATTTGTTTTCGCTATGCACTCACAGCAGTAGCCCGTATATTAAACCACCTGCCTTAAAAACATCTAATGCACATGATCGTTCCTAATCCATGCCAATTAAAATCTCCACAGTCATACATGAAATAAATAAGGGTGCTAAAATTTTAATAATAGAGCAAAAGTAACAAAATCATCCCTATATCACTATCCAAATGAATTCAATTGAAAAAAAAAAAAAAAAAAAAAAAGAGAAAACACAAACATAACATAATCTTCACATCTGACATTTTGGCCATCAAATCCCCGGAGTGAAGATAATTCAACGTCATCTAAAATAGGAGGGAATAGCCAAGGGCTAGCGTAGCTAACAAGCACCTTCTACATCATTATAGATGTCCAAAGGAAAAGCAAACCAGCCAAACCGGACATTCCAATCCATGCCATGCCATTAGCGCCATTGTCGCTGCCTGGAGTACCTGTAACGTAAGTTTTTTGAGACAGGTTAGATATTATAGGTGGAGATGTTGAGATTGTCTAGTTCTCACTCAGGGAGACTTTGGATCCTAAGTTACTTTGGGAGCGTTTGGATTTTAAGTTACTTAAGATACGTTATGTCTACCTTAAGTAGCTTATCTTGATTTCTACTTATTAAAATGAAGTAATTAAATAACTTTAAATAATAAAAAAAATTTATTTATAATTGATCATAAATCGAAGGTACTTATCTCAAATAAGTTACTCATTTACCATTGCGAGTAGAAAAAATAAAAAAAGAGACTAATTTAGTGGTATCCAAATGAGCCCTTAGTGTGCCATTGACTTATCAAACTCTCCCAACTTTTACTAGAAACATTTTCTATAGGTTTTAGTAGGGGAAATCATTCCAAGCAAAAACTAGGAAAATAAGAGTACTAAGAAATTAATAAAAATTGAAAAAAAGAATGTAGACAAATCAATGTTCGAAATATCGGTATCACGTTATGTATCGCACCTTTGGAATACGGATACGTATTGATTATCACATGGGATATATTGGTTATATCGCGTAATGTATCGCTATTGTTGAAAACATGAGGAAATAGTAAAAATTGGTCGAATTTTTCAATAAAGTTTCATTAATTGTTAAAAAAGATATCAATACACATTTACAAATCAAAACATTACAAAAAACAAGTACACATGATAAGCTTTCTTTGTATGGGGTCATAATCTATGCGTTGTCTAACTAAATTAATATAAGTATATTCAAAGTCTATTCAAATAATTTATAAATGTAAGAAAATATATGAAAACACAAGCAATACATTCAAAAGCAAAAGAAGAATCACTAGATTAGATTACATATATATTTTATTTTGATTTATTTTTTCAATTTTCTACAACTCAATCATTTTCCTCGAAATCTTAAAATTGAAGTTCTCAATCCATAATATATCCGATCGAACATGTGTGATATATCTGACTAGTGTGTTTCATATCACACATGTAGAATACAAGATATATCATGGGATATATCGGCCAATATTGTCGATATTTAAAACATTAAGACAAACACCTCCTAATAAGAAAAGTTGAGAATTTTGTTTTTTATAAAAGAAAAATCAGGTGGATCCAATGCTTAAGTTGACTCCACCAAAAATGACTTGCATTTAATGCAATTGAAGCTTATTATTTGGTATGGTCCACTTTATCGGCAGATCTTGCTTCATTTTTTGTGCACATACATTAGAATGAGACGAGACAAGGGATGGACGGCATGTATAAACAGGTATAAATCAGAGCTGCCCGTTTGTGGCTAGAGCCGCTGGGTAGGACGTAATTCACGTCCATAGCCACCAACTGGATGGATCCCGCATTCAGGGATTCTCCCATGATCCTGACCGTCCCTATTTTTGTTACTATCGCAAATAACTTATTATCCCATTGTTGTGACTTCAACGGTGATCCTCACCTTTTGATTTTTAAAGTTGATTGTGAACCATTCAATTTATTTTTTTTCGCTTTTCTAAATTCATCTGCATTTACGGTGGCCCTTGTGACAAAGAGTCACAACATGGATTGAGCCAGTAAATCCCGGCCTCTGATTTAAACCCCATCACAGGTGGGCCTAGCAAAGTCAGCATACGGATTTCAGAGAAATAGTACCAAATGGAGACGCTACCACATCACACAGGGCAAAGCGGACACAAGATCACTAGACGTTCCGCCTTCTGGACCATTCTTTGGTTAGCTCACAGTAGCTAGACATCTGGAACGGGACGATCCCATCCATCTGATTGGTGGCCTTCATATCAAAATGCTTAATTCACCGTTGCCAGATTTGTGAGGCTTTTATCAATTGCGGACAGAGGCCAGAGGGTGGACGGTCTTGATCCCTTGCCACGTGTACGGTGAAAGAGGGTACACATCATTTTCTCCATATTGTGAACCGTGTGCTCCACAAACATGACACTTCACACGGGGCACCTTATGCAGACCGTTCAGACTTCAGAGGGCGGGACCCACTGCGTATGGAGGCGTTCTCCAGGAACCCCATCGAACGATCCATCATTCTGAATTGGGGAATTCTTCCCCAACTGGGAAATTATCCACTCTGGACCGAAGCCCACCAGATGAATGGTTTGGACCAAGGACCATTTATTAAGTGGGTCCCACCACGAAGATGCCTATTAAAAAACTTCGGCTGGTATTCTCATCAGGTGGGCCAGACGTAGACATTGAACATGTGTGCCCCTTGATACGTGGACCAGCCTGATTTTTGGGCTAGGGGACCTGATGATCTGCTGGAACATCATACACATGCCAGATGGGCGAATATCCCTGACCCAAAATTAAGCGAGTCCACTAATCAGCTTGGCCACGAATCCATACGAATGCAGATCATTATATGGACCGTTCTGATTTCTGGGCCAGGTCATCTGCAAGGTACGGTCACTTGATGAATGGCTACATGCGGTGGATCGCCTCAAATTTCATCTTATTAGGATGGTGTTTGAAAGATCTGTCGTGTCATGGCATGCTGCGAGTGTATCCATTTTGGGAGTACGCCTCCACAAGCAATTAAGGAGTGGCTGAGAAATCCGATCCGTTCATCTAGTGAGACGCGCTTCGTAATTGATGTAGATCTAAAACTAGGGAATACGGATCCTCTGTTTGCGTCAAGCAGCAAAATTGTGGTTGTTGCAATCTAATCGGACCGTATGATCATGTAATTGCATCGATAATTGAGATTGACCGATCACTATTCAGCAAACGAGGAAAAGGCAGGAAAGTCGGCAAACAGAGGATCCGGACTCAAAACCAGGATGGTCCGGTGAAAGGCTTCGCCACAAGTACAAGATGTTCGTGGCCCTAGGTCAATTTCCAGCCGTCAATCTTTCGTCTGTGGAGCACACCTGATCACCGGACCTTCCTAATTTTTCGCCAGGCGTTGTCCACTATAAGAACTAACCGGACCTCGTCCACACGTGCCGCTTCGCATTTCTCGTGTGTGAGGGAGGGAGATTCGTACCTGGAGGTCCACCGGCGGTGGGAGCAGGGGCTGTCCAAAAAAAAAAGAAAAAATCAGCACAAAATTTTCTCTAGCTTAGGCCTCCTAGCACATTAGGACATAGGTCAATCCAGACCGTCTAAATCGTGGGCCCACTTTCTGCATAGTCGAAGACATGGCCATCGATGGTTGAATAAAGTGGCCAGCAGAGGAATTCGACGGCCATATCAGACTACCAAGATAAGTAGATTTCCGGACAATGCATCATCCACAATAGGGCCCGAAATTGAACTGCCTGGATCGACTTATATTTAGCGACGAGCACGGATGATGCGTCGCCTGCCATTTAAGAAAGGGAAAATGGCAAACCGAAACGGTAAGGACGCTCATCCCTGTCTCACCACGCGATCATCTAAACCGTTCATCTAGAAGCTCCCACCTCATATACGCCAAATGCAAAAAATCTCAGTGACCAGAGATTAATTGCGTCCGTACATAAGGTTGTGATGAAAGATCTACGATGAGCGAGATCGTCGCCATGTAGCCCTTACAACGCTAGACCATCAAGATGAACGGTCTGGATCATCCAATAAAAAAACAAAGAGACGCGGGAGAAATAAAAGAAACCTTTGCAAAGGTTGACATCGGTGGTGACGCCGCAGTGCTTGGGGAGTTCAAGTGCTTGCGTGATGTTGATGTTGAGGGATTTGAAGACATCGGGGCTATTGAAGAGGTTGCAGAGGCACTCAAGGTCGTTTTGGACGGCGTCTCGTATCGAGGTGCAGCACGTTTCGGAGGGCTTGGTCGAGTTCAGGTACTGAGCGCATGGTACAAGCTTCGCCGCGCATGATGGCGCGTTCTGACCCGTCACAACCCCCACCGAAACCAACGCTGCCAACACCAACACCGAAACAAAACCACTGCCCTTGGAAAATGCCATATCTCTCTCTCTCTCTCTCTCTCTCTCTCTCTCTCTATCTATCTGTCTTTCTCTCTCTCTGTAGCACCAACCCACTAGGGTGATTTATAGATTTTTTAGAGATGATTTTTCCAACAAATATTAATTTATTAATATTTTTCTTAGTTAGCTATTCTTATTTAAAGATGACAATTTTTTTTGTAGCTTTTCATTTTTATGTTGTCTTTTGACCACCGAGGCAGCAAAAGACCACGAACAGTCGCAGCTTATTCTACAAGTGTTACGCGCGGAGCCCACCATAGTGTGGGAGGAATCCAGACTGTTCATCAGGGTAGCCCTACTAGGAAATTTGGACGTTCCAAAGGTTAGATCTATCCAACCATCATGTGGGCCAGCAGATGAATTTTGAGGTCGTTGAGTGGTTGTCCGTTTTTTCTATGGTGTTGGCCACCTAATGATCGTATAAACCTGATTTTGGGTAATGGATTTCATATATTTGGGGTAATGGATTTCATATAATGAGTGAATTAGATTGCATACACATGACATGGTGGGCCCACGCAAGCAATTGTAAATTGGTAGTTTAATAACTTCTTACTTACAGATGAATAGCATGTAGGGTATTCTAGAAGTAGAAGGAAGCGGATTGGCTGGTGTACCACACATCAGCTATATAGCTGGTGTAGGTACGTGTCGTGCGAAGACGAGCGCCGACGCTCCGAGTTGTACGAACGGTTCAAAGGAGATCAAAGTTACATGGGCCTAAAATGATGTATTTATTATATCCATACTGTTCATCCACTTTTAGAGATCATTTTAGAGCATTATACAAAAAATAAATCATATCCAAAGTTCAAATGGACCACACCAAAAATAGCAGCGAGGATGATGATTTTGACCGTTGAAAAATTTGTAGGGCCTACCATAACGTTTATTTTCAATCCAATCTGTTAATAAGGTCACAAATACATGGATGAAGACGAAAAACAAATTTCATATTGATCCGAAACTTCTGTGAACCCCAAAAGGGTTTCAATGGTAGATGTTCAATCCCCCACTGCTTTTTATAGTGTGGTCAACTTGATCTTTAGATCTGTCTTATGTTTCCGCTCAAGCATTAAGACGATCTCGCCAAATGGATGGACGGTTTGGATATAACACATACCTCATGATGGGACCCACAGCAGTTGCTGACTTCAATACAACAGCTATATAGCTGGTGTGTGGTACATCAGCCAATCCGCTTCCGAATACAAGAGATTGTGTGATATGCGGACAATTCTGACTAGTCGGACCTATGTTTCGGTTAGCATTAGCCATTTGTTCTTTGATTCCCACCGGGAATGAAGAATTCCCGGTTTAGATGGGAAGATCTAAAACAATCAATCACAAGACCTGATTGACTTGAATATTATCCTTGAATCATACCTTTTAGCTGTCTTTCTTCCACAAACTGAACGGTCAAGATTGTCTTACCACTGAAGGGATCAATGGCCAATGGTCTGAATACCAAACCATGTGCCCCATATATACTGTGAGGAGTAAAGACTCACGTTTTTGTGAAGTACGTTCACGTATTAGGTTTGAACAGGTGGGGCCATGGTTCAACAATCCAAAATATTCACGTGACCGACCTCATGGATCATGACCCGTGAAGAAAGAATCCTTGGGATTTGAAGCGCCTGATTTGAACTTTTGTTCGGTGAACGTGAAACGTTGAAATGATTTCGTTCTTGAACCTCCCTCTTAGGTGAGAGATATTTCATGGGTGGCCCACCCATAGCAGCAGGGCTTGGTTTGGACCACAGAACCATGAAAGGCCGATCCCGTATAAACTCAAAGGCTAGAAATACTGTGCAACCTTTTGGGCTCTGCAAGCCAGCATCGGATGGGACGTGGATTGGGTCCTACCCTTTCCAGGATGGATGGCCTCTGCCGTGATGCATGTGTTTTATCCACGCCGTCCATTCATTTTTCCACATCTATTTAAGGTATAAGCCCAAAATTGAGGCGTATTCAAAGCTCTAGTAAATACTACAGGAACGAGTGATGATAACTAGGGGCGTACATCCGGTTGAACCACGTTGAGCTAGCCTCAACTTGACTCGGCTTGGCCACTAGCTGACTTCTGCTCGAACTCGGCTCGGCTCGGTCCTCAAGCCTTATTGGTCAGCTCAGCTCGGTTCGGTCAGCATCTTGGGCCAATTCGAGCCAAGATCGAACCGAGTTTGCCGTTGCAGCATTATCACAAACACCTGGATTGCACCTTCAAAATCTCATTGTATTTGAGACAACAATAATGGTTTTACAGGTATTTTATCAAACGCTTTCTAAGCAACATAAAAAAAAAAAAAAAAAGAGTATTAGTTTCATATACATACCTTCCTTGCCACCGGCCACACTTTTTTGAGTCATTTCATCAAACATTTGTTGAGCAACATCAATATCAAAGTAACTACGTCATCGAACTGGTTCGATCTGAGTTCGATTCGAGCTGGGTTCGATCCGAGTCGAGTCGAGCTAGGCCAGCTCGAACTCAGCTTCGAACTACGTCAAATTGAGCTTTTTTGAGTCGAGACGAGCGAGCTAACCGAGCTAGCTCGGTTCATGTACACCTCTGGTGATAACGACACCCGTTGTTGAAACTTCTTAGGGCCCACTGTGATGTTGATTTACCATCTAACTTGTTCATAAGATCACATGGAAGGTCACATGGACTTGGATGAAGTGAAAACACATATATCAGCTTGGTCAAAACTTCTACTGCTCCCAATAAGGTTTTAACGGTGGGCGTTCAATTCCCACCGTGTGGTCCACTTGAGCCTTGGATCTGCCTCATTTTTGAGCTCATACCCTAAAATAATCTTGGAAAATGAATGGCCAGCATAGATGATAAACCCCACGGAGCCCCAATCTGGGGAAACGGATTGGCTACTCCCCCGCGGTGGCTGGTGGTCAGTGCTCTATGGGCCCCACCATGATGTATGTGTTTCATCTCTGTTCATCCATTTACAAATAATTTTAGGGCTTTACCCCAAAAATTAGAGGGATATAAATCTCAGGTGGACCACACCACGGAAAACAATATTGATCGGATATCCACTATTAAAACCCTCCTAAGGCCTTCTGTATTGTTTATTTGACATCCAATATGTTGATTAGGTCATATAGACCCAGATAAAGGGAAAAAACAAGATCAACTTGATCCAAAACTTTTATGGCCACCAAAAAGTTTTTAATGATCAACGTTCATTCAACATCATTTCCTGTAATGTGGTCCACTTGAGATAGGGATATACCTCATTTTGGCCTCTTACCATAAAATGATCTAGAAAAATAAATGGACGGCATGGATGAAACACATACATCATGGTGGGACCCACAGAGCACCGACCATCAGCCATTGGCTGGTGGCAGGGGTACTACCCAATCCGTTTTCCCAATCAGTACCCACTCCTTCCTGGAAGGGGCAGGCCCAATCCCCATCCCATCGGATTATCCCTCGGACTGAAAGACTTCGCGTTGGACAGAAATTACCTGACTACCCTTTTATAAACGTTGGGTGCGCGCGGCGCCGCGCATGATGGCGGGAATGTCGCTTTGTCGGCTTTATTATGATGGTCTATAGACGGAGAAAGGTCCAACAATGTGAATTAAATTATTAGTCCTGTTGAATTTGAGGCCATGCTCACAAACTTCATGGCTGGCCATTCGGATACCTGCGGAGGGAAGCCAAGGTGTCCATGGTTCCTTTCACCAAGGTTTTAAGTCAGCCGGTATGGTATTGTTCACCACCGGTATAGCCCACGTCACCCCTCTATAGGGCTGTTTTGGGCCGATACAGGCTAATATAGTCATTAACCTTCAAGTGTCATGTTTAGACGCTACTAATCTTCAAGTGGTCTGCATGCCCATATGTCAATGTCATTATATGAGCATCTATTTTAAGCTCCCCACATAACCACGTTCTATTTTTACACCATGTCTCAAACATGATAGCTAGTCCAATCTACCATAATGATTGATAGCCTATCCAAGACAGCACGAGCCAAACGTCTGTCCAAAAAACAATTTTGCTTGCATTCGAAAGGTCTACCCAAGCCCTAAGGTCATGTTTGGATGTACCAGCTAATTGTTATTGGTTGGACCACCATGTATATATGTTTGATCATTGCTTGGATTTTGGATCCATGGATGTGTTGTTTTAATATAGAGTTGCAATAGTGCAAGTTTATTTTTTAGCTTGACCATTTTTTTATTAGTGTTTGTTGCTATGAGATTTTAGTTACTAAAGTTTGAGCTTGGTTCAAGCTTTTAGGCCTGTTTGGCCGGGCAGGCTGGATTGGATTAGATTGTATTAGAAGGGATTGGAAGGAGTAATCCCGGGATTGGCCGGGCGTGCCAAACAAGCACGATGAAATTTTGCCTGGATTGGAGCAATCCCATGGGATTGCCAGCAATCCACTGACATCACCATCATTACCTTGAAATCTACCCAATCCTTCCTAATCCCACCCAATCCCATGATTTTTGCATGGGACATGTTTGGATGAACAAATTGGAAGGGATTGGCTGGGCGTAATCCCGGGATTGACCAGGCGGGCCAAACATACTTGGTGGTAGATTCCCTGGATTTAGCAATCCCATGGGATTGCCTGCAATCCACTGACACAGCCATCATTGAATGCAATCCACCCTATTACAATCTAATCCCGTGGGATGGGCCTGTCCAAACACGCCCTTATTGATTGATGGTGTTGGAAAATTATTCAATTCGTGGAAAGAGCTTCGAGCATTGGAGGATCTAGATGCAAGTCTTGTTTGGGTACGAGGAGATTTGGGATGTCATCGATTAATTGTGGATTTGTAAAACTAATGGATATCAAGTCTCTCAATGAAGCATTGATGGAAATTTGTGAGCAAGATTCAAAGGCTCTCTATTTTACACATCAAACAGGGGATGTGACCATATTTTAAAAGGTACCAATCTGGGAACAACTAAAAAAGCTTAAGTTATTTTTTTAAATTCCTACAAAGAAGTTGAAAAGGTTAAAAGAGTAAGCTTTCAAACATTATTACTATGTTTTTAGATTTTGGAGCTGGAAAAATCAAAATGTACTTTTGACTATTGCACGTGCAGATTAGTCATACGAATGGTATGAAGGAAACTGGTGAAAAGATGAAAGATAATGAGGTCATGAAAAAATTTGAATACATATTAAAAACTATTGAGGAATTAATAGGATCATTGTAGGTCCACGAGCAATAAATCAATCAGAAATATGAAAGAATATTAAAAAGCACTTTTAAAATCTAAGCTTCAAAAATGAGAGGGAAAATGTCATGATTGAGGTGGTAAAAGTCAGAGAGGTAAAGGGTTTGGAAATTAAGGATAGGAAAATTATGCCCAAAGGGCAATGTGGAAGAGGAACTACAAATCGTGTAGTCAATGCTATAGTTGAAACATGTATAGTTATTATAAATATAAATGTAGTGGGTGGTATTATTTTAAATGCCGAAGTATTTACTAGACTATTATTGTGTAATGTTATTGATGAGGAATACATTAACATATGGGTTTTTTTAGTGTAATAACTATTGATGCAAAAATCTAGTTCACTCTTTTCTGACCTTTGAGTACCTGCACAAGAAGAAGACAAAGGAGACCCTGGCTAGAGCAGGGGACCCTCCGATGCCAAAGTCAGGCTAGGAATCTGGGTCTGGTAGTATTGAGGAGTTTTTAGTGAGAAATTTTGCATACCTTTCACTATAGGTGAAGTACTTATTTATAGCTTTTTGAGGTTGATAGCGTATATGGCAATTACTTTTAAATGGTGATTAGGTATTTAAGAAGATATCTTCTTCCGGACGTGTCGTAATTGATTTCTCGAGATCCTCGTAAATATCTCGGAGGATGATCCTTAATATACTGCAAGGGTATTTGATTCCAAGGTGGTGGTCAATATCCGAGGCTGACCTCTAAAGTTGGTTCCCGAAGTCGAAGTCAATATCCGAGGCTAACTCCAAAATTGGTAACCGAGGTCAAATTCTTTGGTCGAGGTTGATACCTAAGGCCGAAGTCGGGGTGATTTTTCGCCCATCAAGCAATTTATAGTCTTTGAGTCTATTCATCTAGTCAATCCATTTTTACCCATAACAGTAACCCCCTACTTCCGAGCATTCTTCAGAAGCTCGGGAAGTAAGTTAGTGTGGACTGACATTGTGTGACAACTTGCGCCAAAGAAGTCGAGAGGTCGGATGGAGTAGGGCTAAGATCAATAAGTCGATTGTTGAGTGGTAGATCGTGCACGGTAGAATTAATAGGAGAGACTTTTCTTTCCTTCAACTGAGAGAAGTCCTCAGTTGTTCCCATAATAGTAGGCTGAGTACTCAGTACAGAGACTTTTTTTTCATTATAATAAGGAAAGTCATTATTGTAGATCACACAGTCCAAGTAGTGCTACTAATTAGTGGTCTGACCTCTTCTCTATGGGTCAGATGACTGGTTGAAGACTATTTTTCCCTTACACTAAATGAAGTCCTAATAGACTGTATAGTTCAAATAGTCGAGAAATCATTTAAAATAATTTTCTTTCCCAAAAATGAGGAAGTTCTTTTATTGTAGAAGCCTATAAAGTAGTAGAAAATACAATAGTAGAATAACGAGCACATTTTTTTCCTTTTAAAAAAAGGAGGTCTCTCTTAGTCAAGTAGGTTGGTCAGTCGATGCGCTCCTCAGTATTTAATATCGAGGTACGTTAGCCTCGGTCTTGGTCTTTCTCTTTCTTTCTTTTGGCATTAACGGTAGAGGGCCCTCCTTTTTCCTTTCGCTTCCTATCCTCAGTCGATTTATTTTCTCTTCGAGCAGTTCTTCGTCAACTAAAGAGCTCCTCGACAATGGAATATTTTTTAGTTTGGTTAAGTAAGTTGGCAACAGTAGTTGTAGGGTTCTTACCAATAGAGAAGATGAACTTTTCTCGTTTAAATCCAGCTACCATGGCAGTCAGAACTATCTGATCGGAATAATCGTCGACCTGGACAACTTCGGCGTTGAAACAGATGAGGGAGTCTCTTAACAACTTGTCCTCCCTCTGCTTGATCGTGAGAAGATGAGCTGATGGCTTTCTTCTGTCTCTCCCACCAATGAATTGTGTAAGCAATGCTTTGTTGAGCTGTGAGAAGGAACTGATGGACCTCGACTTCAACTGCCTAAACCACTGCCAAGCAGCTCTTAATAAGGTCAAGGAGAATGCTCGGCATATTACGGGGTCCAAGGCTCCATGAAGCTCCATCCAGGCTTTGAAGGACTTGAGGTGCTTGGCCGGATCAACAGTTCCAGAGTAGGGGGTCATCTGCGGCATTCGGAACCTCAGCGAAAGCGGAGATGCCATAATGTCGTTAGTGAATGGTGGTTTAAGTTCTTCTAACATGCATTTATTGAAGTTATTATTCGAACATGGTAGGCTTGTCTGATGTCGTTGATCTGCCCTCGAATTTTTCTAAGCTCTGCCTCCCAAGGGTCCTCGTTCTTGGCCACTGCTTCAGGGGCTTTTTCAAAGCTCTTCCTCTTAGGCGCGGGGCACAGGTTGGAGTCTACAAGCATGGCTGCTCCCGAAGTGTGGGAAGAAGCATAGGCTGGCTACTTAGGAGGTTGCTTCTTTTCTGCGAGTTGGCCGGTGCTTGAGATGGGGCAGTGGTATCACCCTTCTTTGCATCGCGACCAAGGGGTGGATTCTGTCTCTAGAAGAGTTGCATGAGTCAATTCATGTCTTTATTTAGGGTTTCGACTCAGTTCTCTAAGGAAACTAATCAACCGCCCCGGGTGCGGGATCGAGGAGCAAGCACTAGGGGAGTAGAGTCAGCTCACTGCTGGTAGAGTTGGGCACCCTATTAGGCTAATGATTCAAGAAAAGCTGGGATGACTACAAAATGACAGCTAGAGCTTTCTTCTTTCTTTTCACCATTGTGGTTTTCTGGTAAAGCAGGAAGACTTTAATGTCGTTCCCACAAACGGCGCCAAGCTGTTGATACAAAAATCTGGACTACTCTTTTCTGACCTTCGAGTACTTGCACATAAAGAAGACAAAGGAGACCCTGGGTAGAGCAAGGGACCCTCCGATGCCAAAGTCAAGCTAGGAATCTAGTCTAGTAGTTTTAAAAGGTTTTAGGTGAGAGATTTTGTGTACCTTTCACCGTAGGTAGAGTACATATTTATAGCATTTTGAAGGCGTTGGTATATATAGCAATGACTCTTACATGGTAATTGTATTACGGAAGATATCTTCCTCCGAACGTGTCATAATTGATTTCCCAAGATCCTCACGAATATCTAGGAGGACAATTTTTAATATACTGCAGGTATATTTGATTCGAAGTGGTGATAAATATTCGAGGCCGACCTCCAAAGTTGATTCCCGAGGCCGAGGTCGGTATTCGAGGTTGACCTCCAAAATTGGTAACTGAGGTTGAGTTCTTTGGTTGAAGTTGGTACCCGAAGCCAAGGTTGACACCTGAGGCTAAGGTCGGGGTGATTTTTCGAGCCTCAAGCAATCCATAGTCTTCGGGTTTATTCATCTGATTAGTCCATTTTTACCCATAACAATAACTATGTGTAGTAGAAAGGAGATGTTTTGTGCGTTAGATGGATTAATTTACATTTCAAATGCTTGTATTTGGACTATTATCTTATGTAATAAATGGATGACTCACTTGAAAAAGTTTCACAATAACATTTCAGTTACTCGTTTATAAACTATTAGTTTTTATATGAATGGATTATTAAAAGGAAGAAAATTTATAATACACATTGAAAGAAATAAAAAAATTAGTGATGAAATATCAAAATTGTAGGTTCAAGACTGGATTCAAATGGCTAATATTCTAAAACATTTGTTGTCCTTTTCTAAATATTATGGTAAGTGCAAAAGAAGATCGTAAAATGTCTTCATAATATAATGAACTCACGTATTTATAATTCAATATAAAACTTACACATCTAAGTGTTGAACATATCTCCAAATGTTAACATCGATATACCTCATAAAAACAATCTTAAAAGGATGAGCAAAAGGGCAAAGATTAAAGTATAATGCTATGAATGGATGCATTTATAAATGTTGTTCAATATCTAGAGTATAATGTCAAGATATATAAAACTCAAAGAGATATGGTGTTCACCTTAGAAAGACATAACTTGGATAGACCATTTTATCTCTTCAAAATATCCATGTACCCAATCGCACACAATAACCATTTTGCTATAAAGAGACATGATCATTTGCTTGTAGCAATTTATCTCTTTTGAACAGAGACAGTTACATAGTAATAAGACATTATTGTCACATGACGACATATGCTATTGTTATCTATATCTTAATTACCCCAATGATATCCACGTGCAATTTGTGACCAATAGTATGTATACAACTATGCGTCCCGCACACTCAATTAACATCACGACTAGATCCTTAGATGCCAATAGATAAACTTCTAGCAATATGCTAACTCACTCCCTAAGAGCACAATAGCCTAAATGGGTCTAAAGCAAGTGTAAAAAAGATAAAGGCTACTAAAGCACTAAAAAGCATCTAAACAACCCTACAACTAACGTTGCAGGCAAGCGCAATGTCCTTGTAAAGATTTGATCCTAGGTTTTCTAAGGCTAACACCTCCCACTTAGCATTAATCTAGATGACTATTTTTTTAAATGACACTGTATATTTTTATCTACTTTATAAAATTAAAGTATATTTTAATTTTTAAATTTATTATAAAAACAGAACCTGTATGACTCACCCGATGAATTTTATCTCTGAGGTTGACTACACTACCTCTTCTTGAAGACATTTTAGTCACTCAAGGTTACCACAAAGCCTTACATATTATCCTTGGAATTCATCAAATAAGCTTAAGACACTTACAAAGTGTATATTTAGTCTTAGTATTAGAGTTGAATACATCAATATATATTATATATATATTATATATAGATATATATATATATATATATATATAGATATATATATAGATATATATATAAGAGCGAGAGAGAGTAATGATCACTTGTGCACCAGGTTATATATATATATATATATATATATATATAAGAGCGAGAGAGAGTAATGATCACTTGTGCACCAGGTCTCACCAGAACTTGTAAGAACTTTTTCAAAACTCATCTCCTATGACATGAGTGCAAAATCTGAACCAGTCATGTGATGCAGCACCTCATGAAACCTCTATGGCTCAATTTTCACCATGATCCAAAACTTTGGTGGGTCATGGCAAAAGGAAATAATTTCCTCTCTTGATTTGTCTCTCTTTTTCCATGGCTCACCAAAGTTTTGGATCAAGGTGATATTTGAGCCTTAGGGTTTTTATGGAGGTGCTGCATCACATGAACGGTTTTGTGCTCATATCATGGGAGATGAGTTTTGAAACAGTTTTCACGGGTTCTCTTGAAAACAAGTGGGCCGGTGGGCATATATATATATATATATATATATATATATATGTGTGTGTGTGTGTGTGTGTGTGTGTGTGTGTGTGTGTGTGTCATTGTGAATATATATAACTTTGCGGTGAGACCTGTATGCAAATTTGAATCAATGTGTATTGGACTTCATTACAATCTTTCTATAAAGTATAGACTAGCTTTAGTAAAAAAGGATACCATGTAAGCTTCTCCAATAAAATTCATAAGGTGACACTAATAAGGGCAAATAACAAAGCTACAAACTTTTACAAACCATTTACTTTAAATATTCAGAATACTTGTATACATTGCTTTACTACTCTAATTAAAAGTGATTTGTCGTTAGATGAAATTATATTTAACAAAAATTTGTCCTTTTTTTAAAATTTTCATTAACTCTTTGATAGACAATCAAAATCAATGGTGACCTTTTCTAGTAATTGGTAACATTCATTTTCCCCAATTTCGATTGGAGAGCTAAATCTTCCAATTAAATCGATCTTTGAAAATAACAGGCAACCAATGATTAGGGCACATAAAACCGGTGATTTGATTATCTTAACCATATGATCAATTCTAGAAAATGGATGATTCTTGCTTATTATACTAGAAAAGGTTCGATTGGTGATCTGTACCATCCATCACGAGGGGCCCACCTTTGCTTTCCCATCCCTCTCAAGGCACTTTGATTGGATGATCTTGACCAATGAATATATAAATCATGGCCATTGAAATGTAAGGTTCATCTGATTATACCTGAAAAGCTCTAGCGTTTATCTAGACTATCTATCAAGCAGCACCCACTTTTGAGTGTGCTCTGATATTTATCCATCTGATGAATGGATGAGAATTGCATAGTCGATATTTATATAATAGAAAAAGTCCTGTGACTGACCTAGACCGTCACCTATCCACCATAGAAAAAGTCATCTTTCTTATTTTGAGGTTATGACCTATCCCCAGTAGCTTCTATCATTTAGAGCGGCTTAATCTGTGTTCCATATATGGCTGGTCCACAAATTGTGGGCTCCACCGTGGATGGAACACATATTGAAAATCACATTAATCAAGCAATCCTAACCTTACAATGGCTAGCAACTATACGGTTAAAGATTTTTTTTTTTTTAAGTGAGTGGTCCATCTCCAAACTCGATGGAAAAATTCAGTTGGCTAAAATTATCTTTTAAATGCAAATTCTTTGCTTTTTATCCATCCACAGCTGGTTCCATGTATTAGATAGCCTAAATAGTCATGTATATCAACCCTCGTGCTCTGCCAGAGTAGCAAATAACTCCATATCTGAAATATTACTAAAATACCCTCATCACAGCCATTACCTTCACTAATTTCGTAGCCTCGCAAGGACGGTGACGTGAGGGCATCCTCGTCTTTCCGTGGCTGGTCTTAGATGCTATCGTGAAAGCTACTAACATCCCTCTACAGGAAACGTCCTGTAGAGGAGAAGACAAACGAGAAACATTACAAAAGAAAGAGGTACAGTACAGCTGTGATTATTTTTTAAAGTAGGTGCGTTGGCTATTCTCTCCAGGAGCCAAATTTTCAATATTGTCTTAGTCCAAGCTGAACATTTTAAGAAAATTCCAAGGGAGTTATTTAATACTCAGTCGTAGCAGGTAGCTTGATAAGCAGGTACTGAGGAATTGTATGGGTCGCATATATTAACCTAAATTAAGACCACTAAATTGTTGAACCCACTGTAGCTAATTCAGTCCAATGTGAACAATTCTAACGTCTGATTCATAGACGCTTTTTTTTTTTTGAAATGGGAACGTTGGATAGCTTTTCATTCTTAACCGTTGGATAAACGTCCATTAATACATGGTCAGATGATAAAATAACTTAATTTTTCGTTCATGATATTTCTAAACTAGGAACTGCAGTTTGGACTTTATTCGAATTACTTGGTAATTTCTAAGTGCCTGCGTATCATCCGCCATAGCTGAGTAGCAAAGTTGTCTTAAAATTCTAAGAAGGCGTCTGCTGGGATTTTTCTGTTGGGCATATAAAGATGCCGTTTGCTGGAATCACATGCGAGCACGGCGGCTAATCACCTGTTCGATCGAGATACGTGGCCACATGACATAGGAAGCGAATTACGTCCCACCCATCGCTCGGACAATAAGCCGTCCGACCAGATCTGTGTGTGGGACACCGTCATCTATCTGTTTATCCACGCTGTCCATCCCTTTTATCGGATCATTTTAAGGTATGAGCCTAAAAATAAGTCAGATCCAACCGACAACAGAGATCACTCTTGCATTTAATGCATCCAAGCTTACTATTTGGTGTGGTCCATTTGAGAGTTAGATCTACCTAAATTGTTTTGCCCATACTGTAATATGATCTAATAAAATGTATGGACGGCATGGATAAACAGATAAATCACGGTGGGTCCCAACACAGATCTGGTCGGACAGCTTAATATCCGAGCGGGTCCGGACGTAATCCGCTTGCCATGACAGGGGCGCGGCTTCGGTGGATCCATCTGACTGTGGTGGCCCACCATGATGTATGTGCCTGTCCATATCCGTTTTCACAGATTATTTTAAGGTTGTTCCTGAAATTGAAGCAGATCCAAATCTCAGGCGGACCACACCACAGAACAGTGGTCATTGTTCATTAAAAACTTCTCGTGGGCCACAAAAGTTTTGAATCAAGCTGATTTGGGTTGGTCGTTTCATCCATGTCTTTGTAACCTTATCAACAGGGTGTAGGGCAAATAAACATTCCGGTTGCCTCAAAATAATAATAATAATAATAATAAAATAAAAAGTAATGGTGGGTATTCGATCACCACGGTTTCCTGTAGTGTGGTCCTTTTAAAATTTGGATGTGCTTCATTTTTTAGACGGCGGGGATGTAAGGCACGTACATCAAGGTAAGCCCACAGTGAGGAAGCCGCTCCTATTATACAGGGGAGTGGATTGGGTGAGACCACATGCACTGGCCTATAAGTCGGGCCCATCCAGTCATACCAGGCAGGCCATGTGTCCTGCCACGAAAATGGATGACTAAAACGTGAATAATTATTAGGCCATTTTGAACTAACAAGCGCTTGCCCTCATCCCATGAACAGGGATACAAATTTCCGGAAGTTGAATGCGTGGTGTGCCACAACCGACTGCACTTGTACGTTGACATCACCGATTTCTGTGGGCCCACTGTCATGTATGTGTGAGATCCACACTGTTCATCCACTTTTGTGAGATTATTTTAGGCATGGGCTGAAAAATGAGAAAGATCTAAAGCTCAAATGGACCGCACCACAGAAAGGAGTGGGGACAATAACAACCACATTGAAACCTTCTTAGGGCCCACCATAATGTTTATTTTCCATCTAACCTGTTCATAACGTCTCACACACATAGATGAACTGAAAACAAAAATATGAGCTTGATCCAAAACTTGTGTGACCCCACGAAGTTTTCAATGGTAAGCGTTTAATCTCCCCTGCTTTCTTTGGTATGGTTCATTTGAGCTTTGGATCTACCTAAATTTTTGTCACGCCCCGTAAAATGATCTAGAAAAATGGATGAACGGTAGGATGTAACACATACATCATAGTGTTGCCCACGGATCTTGGTGACGTCAACACACCACAGAGGTCGATGGTGTGTGGCATACCACGCAATCCGCATCCCAAATTTCCTACTACATCGTTTGGAGCCCGTGCAAGAGCAAGCCATGCGATGCCCACCATGATGCATGTATGACATCACATACACTCGTCCGTCCGCCAACAAAAATCGGACCGAATCAAAGCTCAGTTTGCCAAATCACAATGTTACATCGTTGCGTTGGCATCCACATTAAAACCTTATTAAGGGCAGAGAAATTTTGGATCATACTGTCATTTATCCTTTCCCATGAGAATTAACTCATGAACGTGTATGATCGCACAAAAACATCGCTGTCCCCCGTCAGTTTTCAATGGTGTTTGTTTTCATCCCCACTGTATTCCATGGTATGGCCCACTCGAGTTTTGGGTACGGCTCATTTTCAGGCACCCGTAATGAAATCGTTTGGAAAATTTGATGGACGGAGAGGATGTCACAAACTTTATGGTGGCCCTGAAGACTTTAAAATAATAATTAAAAAAAAACAGCCGTACCATTAAGAGCGTACAGCCTAGGTTTTGTGTGTTTTCACATGGATTCCTACCTTCAACGGGCCGGAATCCGCTCCAACACTCGTCGTGCACAGTGCGTAAAGTACACGACCATTATACCTAACTTATTGAATATCTAAAGTCCACTCCATCCATCAGGTCCTATCCTACGTTCTAGATGTTGTGGAAAAAATTCAACCAGGTTCACAGCTCAGGTGGACCACACCACATGGAACAATGACAATGGGATGCCGACCATAGGTTTTTGTGTGGTCCATCGTGGTGTGTTTATTTCATCAAATCCGTCAATCAGGTGTAAATCATCAGGATGAGTTATTTTGAAAACATTAGCATGATATAAATCTCAGGCAGGCGACAGTGCTTGAACTTACATGTTTTTTAGAGCAATTTTACAATGTTCCAACTGGTGTAGCCCATCATGGTTTTTCCAACGGTCATGTATTTTTCATGTACCGTTCAATTAAATGTTATCACCTGATGGATGGAGTGGATTTACATGTACAATACGGTGGGCCCTACAGAGCTTAAATGTTTTACTCGCATAACTGATCTTGCATACGATTCCGGTCCACCTGCTACCTGACAAGTTAGAGGCCGTTGGCTTTTTTTTCTTTTCCTTTTTTTATATTTGTTATTCAAAGTGGACCCAAATGCCAGACGAAACACGTGTCCTACGCTTACAAGTGTGTAAAGAACGCGTGCCGTTTTTTCTTCGCGCAATGAACGGAACAGCGTGGAATCCTCGTCGAGACCGGACGCGGATTTCCTACGCAAGCTTGTCGAAGGAAGTTCCTGCTCTACGTGGGGCCTACTGTGATGTTTTTAATAAATCCACACCGTAAATTCGTTTTTATAGCTCATTTTAGGATATTACACCAAACATATGTTCGATCCAAAACTCAAATGGGCCGCACGAGAGGGAAAACCGTGGAAAGAGTTTCCTACCGTTGAAACTTTCCTGGAATCTACCTTAATGTTTATATGCCATCCAAACCGTTTATAAGGTCATTAACACTGGTGTGAAGTGAAAAAAATAAAATAATTAGCCTGATATGAAACTTTTTGTCCACACAAGTGTTTCAAACGGTGGAGACTGAATCCCAACTCTTTCCTCTCGTGTCGCCCACTTGAGTTTTTAATACACTTCATTTTGGGTTGAATGTCCTAAAATGATCCCTCAAAACGGATGTACAGTGTGGATTTCTCAGAAACATTACTTTGGGCCTCATGTATCATCCCAGCGCAGGAAATCTGTGTCCGTCGCGACTTGAACGAGTTGATCGATGGTTTCACGCGGCGACGCCTTACGAAAAGATCAAAGGGTGGGAGGGGCTTCTTTGACACGGAAACTTAACGCTATTCCGATTTCCGAGTGCGGCTAAATAATGGTGCGAGTTTTACACTGTTTACTAAATCTGGCCACTATTTAACCATTCATGCAGCATGCGTGTTTTGTCAATCTGTGCTGGAAATTTCCCGGCTCTAACGTGGACAGGAGGACAGACAAAAGATCACCCCATTTTGAAGAACCCTCACCGTCCAATTGGTGGCCATTGTATTTACGGTTCAAAAAGAAAACAGTTAGCTGTCCCAATTCATTAGGTGAGATCAGATGGTTAACTCAGATTATTCTCTGTAACAATGGATGGTTTCGATTGATGCAATCCATGCCTAATTGCTTGGTGGTTGAGTTGCTACCATTTCAAAAAATGTGATAAATGATAGAATCTAACGATGCGACAGTATTCAAATTCACGGGCGTCATTGTATTCGATTTGTCATGACCTTTCGGTTTCAGTACAATTTTCAATCATATTCGATGGGCCTGTCTTTAGTGGCTCGAATATTTAACCCTTCATCGTTTGACTCTTTTCCTTTGAACATGAATAGATAACTAAGGATTTGGAAATTTTCAAATCTACGAGTTCTTTCGATTATACGTCATCCAGGATGCGGCATTGATTCAACGGATTGGATCGTTTAAAAACAATACCTTCATACATTAGTTAAAGCCTAAATGAGTTTCGAAAGGGAAGTGTGATTAGCTAAGGTCCTGTAAACGGTAATGGCATGTGAACGGATAATGATTAGTTTTTTTGTATGTGTTTAAAGAAAGTTGAAATTCACTAGATAAATGTGCTGGGAAAAACACAATTGCATGTATCCTAAAATTTATGGGTACCACTATGATATATATATTGATACAAGAATTTGGATCACTCTCTTTCGTCTTCCAAGCACCTGCATAAGAAGAAGGTAAAGGTGATCCGGGCTAAAGTAGGAGACCCTCCAATGCAAAAGTCAAGCTAGAAATTTGGGTCTTAGTTATGCTGAAAGGTTTAGAGCGAGAGATTCTGTATACCTTTTCATGCTGATGGCTCCCCTTATATTGTTTGTGGGATGAGGTGGCCCGCCCTCTCAAGCATGATTTTAGCCGTCCAAGTGAAATGTGCGCAAGTGATGGGTGTTGACAATTACCCTATAACTGCGCGGGGGACGATTATATGTGAGTGATGGGGGCCAACGGTTACCCTAAATTTGCGTCTATCTAAAGACAATCATTCGCCGAGCCGAGGAAAGAGGTCGGCATGGCCTCCATTATGCTGAGGAGGGGATTTTCATACAGCTCGGTATGGGTCAATGAGTTTCCTTGCATTTTCGGACATCATCCGACATGCCATCGCTCCCCTCCTCAGTTCGACCTCCGAGAGCCCCTAGTATCGAGCCGAACTGAACCCTCAGCCATCCGTGTCGAAGCCGAGCTAATTTGTTTGATCGATTGGTTGATTGTTGAGAAGAGCTCAGAAGTCCTGCATTTGTTGGCAACTATTGAACCCCCATTCGTCTGGACCGTTACCTTGTTCCAAGCAGAGCAATGTACTCGTCAGTTTGTTGAGCTAATCACTCTAGTCATTTTGGCCGGTGTGAAGCTTAGTTCTTTCAAACGAGCTATAGGGATATATGCTCATTAGTCTGAACCGGTCCCTAGAGGTGATCGGGCTATATTTTCCCATAACAATATATTTGTTTGATCTATGACATCCATCCATTTTAGTAACTCATTTTAAGGTATAAGTACAAAAATGACAGAGATTGTAATGTCATTGAACTGAAAGACAAGAAACACGGGGCATGGTTAAAAGTGAAATTTTGTGCAGGGCCTTCAGCTATGTTTATCTGTCATTCACACCTTTTATAAGATTATAGTTACATATATAAACCATTAACACAAATATCAGCTTGATTTAAAACTTTTGTGGCCTTTAGGAAGTTTTCAATGAAAGGCATTCAACTCCCCTATGGTGTGTAGTGTAGTCCACGCTCACTTCAGATTTACCTCATTTTTTGGCTTATGCCTTACAATGAGTTGATAAAATGATTTGACGGTTTGGATCAAACGATATATTACAGCAGGCCCCATTAATCTTATATATTTTTTTTCTTGGTCATCTCAGTTTTTGTGAAACTGTCGAGGTGAAAATTATTTCATACATGTATTTTTTCTAATAAATAGTTATTTATCATTTAAATGCAACTACCATTGTGAACAATGAAACAAACATACCCTAAATGCTTAACGTCTAAACCAGGCGTCGGCTCTGTGGGTTCATCATGATGAGTGGGTTTTACCTATGCTGTACATCTTCCTCTTCTTCTTCTTCTTTTTTCAGATCATTTTAAGCTATGAGTCTAAAAATTAGGTAGTCCAATGCGCAAGAGTACTGAACCACTAGAAGTAGTGGTAATAATAAAACTCGTCGTTGAAGCCTTCCTAGGATGATGTTTATTCGCCACGTAAACTTGAATGAAAGGAAAACGTAAATATCACAACTTAATTAAAACTTCTGTAGCTATCAAGAATAGCTATCAAGAATGTTTTAATGGTAAGCGTTCAATCCCCATTGTGTGGTCCATTAGGCCCTGGTTCTGTCTCAGTTTTTAGGCTCATGCGGTCTGGATAAGACCCATGCATCATGGTGGCCCCATAGAGCCAGTGCATAGACCGAGTCCGTCCACACAGGGCGAGGATGCAATCAGGTGCCATGTGTCAAGAACCATCGTAATTTGATAGTTAGGTATATGTAACTTTTGAACCGTTTGCTGAATTTCTCACCACCATTATCTTGCTCTTGATGCTAATATCGAATTATTTGACAGGCCCAAAAGCTTTGTGGGCCCACCGTCATGATTGTTTTATGTCCACTTTATCTATCACACTAGCTTATGTTAAGGTGTGAGCTCAGAAATCAAGCAGGTTCAAAATCCTTAAGTAGGCCACACCACTAGAAACTCATAGGGATCCAACGGCCAAATTTTTTTGGCCCACAGGAGTTTTTGTTATCAGACTGACATTTGACCCTTTCCATGATCTAGGTCATGGTTCAAAAATATGAAAACTCGGTTCAACTTGATGTCCGACTGGGTCGGTTCAACTTGAAGACTTATTCAATATTTAATTATTAAACTAATAAGAAATTTAAATAATAATAATATGCATTTAGAAGTTATGAGTATTTTAAAAAATGACATAAATTAATGTAGTTGGGAGGCTTGTTGGTAGGTGTTACTTGACTTGGTTTCTGAGTCATGCTGAGTCGATTCGAGTGAGTCAGCGAGCCAACTCAACTAATCTAGGTGACTTTTGGTTGACTTGGCTGAAATTCAAATTGAGTTACTGAGTTTCTTTTTAAAAAAGAATATTTAATCTCTGCCCGAATCACCTTACAAATGAGTTGGATGGCTTGTAAACATGGTGGGAGCAGAAAGGTTTGTTTTCATGCCCAAGTCCAGTTGTGCGGCTCACTTGCGGCTCTGCATATTGTATTAGCTAATCTCTCGTGCTATCTAGTGGGAGACCGGAATTTAGTTGGGGCTTGATGTTTTTGAGAAATCTACATCATATATCTATTTTATTAGAATATTGGCACACAAAATGAGCTAATGCAAAAGTCAAGTAAGCTACATGACAAGAAACATTGAGGATTGAATGCGCACTATTAAAGCTGGTGTGCAATCACAAAAGTTTTGAATTAGGATAATATATTTGTATTTTCATTTCATCCAGGTAGAAATGAACATCACGGTGACATTGGGATGTTTTAAAAGGTAGGCTTTTCACTACTCACTTTTTACGGTGTGTAGTGCACTTGAGTTTTGCATCTATCTCATTTTTTGTCTCATGTTCTAACATGATATGACAAAGAACATGTACACGGAATTTTGGCAAATATCACAATGGCCCCACATAACTTCCTATCATAATAAGTTATTGTGAAAGACTTTCGCCAGCATCCATGGTTGCGGATCTTTAATTTGGTTACAAGGGCTCGAACAGGGGGTGGTAGGAATTTTGCATCAGAGCTGTTCAGCCAGTAAGTGGCCCTTCATTTCAAGGAGAGCAACATGACGATTGTCACTTTGTGAGAAATTACGACGTAGAACGACGTAGGAGAAAAAAATAGCCGATAGCTGCGTTGGGGTCACGCAGCCCCTTCCGGAAAATAGCATGTTCTGGATTCTAGACCACGACTTCGGCGCTGGGAAATACATTTGTTCACACCTGCACCCTTATTTCTTGAATGTTTCTTGCAAGCCAAGGCAGGAGAAAAACATGAGAGGATTGAGAATAACTCGCACGTGTGAGCCTGGCGAGCGCAATGCGGTCCACTGCTCCACAGGTCATACACACGTGCCAGCGTGGCATGTTTGCAGATCTTCTGAATCTTGAAAGGGTGATACCCATATATGGCGAAGATAATCCGGTCGAAAGAACAAAGCCGGTCCACTATCCACGCATCTTCGGGTCAATTGACGGTATATACCAAACGCGGGATTAGAAGATAGATGGCGGGATTGGCCAAGCGCCGTGCCAAACAGACATGGGATCCTGATCCCGGTATAAAGCAATCCCATGGATCTTAAGACAATCCACTGACATCACCATCATTACCTTTAAATCCCATCCAATCTACCCTAATTCCTTCAAAATTTCTTGGGACCGCGGGATTTTCAAAATTTCTTGGGACCGCGGGATTGAAAGGGATTGAAAGGTTTTAATCCCAGGATTGGCCTGCCAAACAGACCCCATATAGCAATCCCATAAATCTTGCACCAATTAATCCACTGACGCAGCTATCATTACCTTGAAATCCAGGCAATCCACTCTAATACCATCTAATCCCATCCAATCTGCCCGTCCAAACAGGGCCTTAAGACACACGTAGCCTACTTGATGGTTGACCCGTCTGATTTCTGGGTCACATGATCTATACGGTGGGACCCACTTGATTCATGATCTGGATGTCCCGAACAATTGCTAGGTTGTTTGGCCACCGGTTGGTGTGATCTTGTTCGTTCATTGAGAACCATGAGGCTGGCAAAACTCAAAAACTTTGATACTCGGTCAAAGTTGGCCATCATACGCAAGGACAGGACAACTGCACACGAGGCATGTATATACCCCACCATAAACTATAAAAATGTTGAACCCATCAAGATGGTCCATTGGTCAAAGACATAAGTCAAAGGGTCGTTACCCCGGCTGATGGCAAAGAAATGGATGGTTAAAATGAAAAGAGTTGATGGTCCACGTTTTTTACTGAAAGGTCAAGATGTCCAATCAATCTGGTCTTGAGAATAAGAGGGATCCAATTTAAATTCTATCCTTACGGTGGCAATAGCTTCGCACATGCGGTGGCAGATATTTTGGTTAAGCTAATTTTTCAAATTCAACCATCGACGGTGAGAAAAAGAAAAAGAATAAAAAAAAAGAAAATCAATTTTACCGTTGCTAGGAAAACAAGAGGAGACTAACAATTTTGCCCTTTCACCATGCTTGCCATATGTTGATCAAGTAATTTCTTCGGTTGGGCCCTCCTTTATTTTTTACTTTTGGTTAGCTGGTTAATACACGCACTATCAGTTCATACTTCACTTTTGGCCACCCCCACTAGGGAATCGGTATCAAGATCTCAGTGTTGAAACGAGCTATCTTTCACTCATTCTTCGATTGGGCCTTGCTGAACATGTGGAAACTCAGCTTCGTGGTGAAACTCGGTACTGGTTGGTGCTGGAAAAGCTATGTGGACCCCACCATTGTATATGTGTGCTATCCACTTTGTTTATTCATTTTACGAGCTCATTTTAGCGCATGATCTTTAAAAAATGAGGTAGATCCAGTTCACAGAAAGTCATGGTGATTCAACGCTCACCACTAAAGATTTCCTAAGGACCACTGTGATATTTATTTGCCATCTAGCTTGTTTATTGGATCAGATATACCTAGCCAAGGAAAAACAAAAATATCCAAAACTTTTGTGGCCCTAAGAGGTTTTTAACGTGGGCGTTCAATAACCACCGTTTCACATGATGCGGTCTACTTGAGATTTAGATTTATCTCATTTTTAGGCTTATGCATCCATTAAGTATGTTAATTTAACAAAGAATATAAAGACTCATCCTAAGATAAAAATATAATTAGTTGAGCTTGCTAAATAATTGGCCAGTCGCAGATGAATCTTAAAGACATGTCTTGAATTAGAAGTATAACTGGCCACATATTCTAATTAGCCAATTAAATTTAAACAAAAAAAAAATAAATTTATAGAAGTCAATTCCAATATAAGCCTCTAACAAACAATCTTACACTTTTATAAATTCAACAAAGAATGAAGAGTTAAGGGCCATGCCACTACTAATACAACACTACTCTTTCAATACCACATTAATTATCCTTTGTCCACTGTAAACACTTATTATTATTATTATTATTATTATTCAATCTTACTTTTTCATTGTTAGCTAACACCATGCTACAAACTAGCTAGCATCAATTAGATTGGAATTAGTTAGCTTGGTTATTTTATGTCCACGATTACATTATCGAACCTAGTAAGATCTCTGTCTTGAATGAATGATTAGCCGGGGCCATCTTACTATGTGCTTGGAGATTTCACCAACCATCTCGTCACAAGGTTTAGTGAATGCAACGAATATACTATTGTTTAACTATGGTTGTCTCGTCATGAAGTCTAGTCCAACGATGGACAAGTAGTCAAATTACAATAACCTTGCCTGCAGATGGAGGTTCCAAGTAACGAACGGACAGCGGTTTACATGATTATCTTACCCAAAATGAGAACATAAAGCCACCAATAAGATTTCACCTCACTTACATTCTCACCGTGAAGTATGTGACTGAGTAAAGAATACTTGATTGTCTAATCACCAACCAACTTACATACAAAGCTCAGTCGTACAAGGTAATGAATGGACTATCATTCCTAATTACCATCTCACCACGAAGCCCAACTATGTGATGAACGAATTGTCGAAGATTCATTTGTTATTGACTATCTTGACATGAAATGAAGCCCAGCATAATAAACATGCAGCTGCCACAACGATCGCCTTGCTACAAAGCCAATCAAGAGATAGAACAAGCAACAAATTTTCATGCGAACCAAGATTAATTATCTCATATAATGAAGCTTAGTTGCATGATGAACGACTGTCATCTCCAATGGCCATTTTGCTATGAAGCTAATTGAGCAGCCATGTAGCTTTTGTGCTCGACAACCTTTTTCCCTACAAAGCCTGGTATTTTAGCATATAACAAATGCGTTGTCATTAGTTATCAGTTTTACTTTCTTTTTATTTTCCTTTTTAGCTAATTTAATTACTTTAGACATTAATATTATAGACTTTGACCTTATTTTATCTTTTTTAGCAATATCATATTATTATTGAACAGTATAAACTATTACATACTTAATTATAAAAAAAAATTTTAAAAATACAAAATGAACTTATTAGAAGGATTAACTCTCTCATTCGTTAATTGCCTAATTCTTTGTAATTGGTGGCTGGATAGATGGCTGAGATGCACAGATCTAATCTTAATTGATTTATTTCGGCACTTGGGGTCAAGCTGCATTCGGCTCTAGCATACCCAATATGTACACATCACACGAATGATTAAACATAAGCCAAACACCACCATTAATGATCTAACGTCTAGACTATTAGATAATTGGTTTTCAATTGCTCATAGGCCTAAGTTGGCACAAGCAAACTAGATCCGAATCCGCACATATCTGATCTTAATTGATTTATTTCGGTACTTGTTAGATCATCTAGACTATTTTAAGCATGTTTTAACCTGCAATCAAACTTGTTTTAAGATATTTAATATATAATAGCAAAGAAGGTCAATCATACATCTCATAATCCTCGAAGAGAATTAATCTTCGGAAAAATTATTAATAAGAGATTTCTTATACAATGAAAGAGCAGAAGGAATGTAAGCTTTTTATTTTTTATTCTCTTATTTTAGGAAAAGAAAAAATTGTTTATTATTATCCCTTGAATGTAAATATATTACCTAACCATATAAATCTCAATATCTTTTGTCTCTAACTTTTGTCCTGACTTGCAATTGTTTAGCTATTTTCTTTTATGACTTTGCTAGGCCAGCATAGATCATGTGCGGGTTTTTTCCACGACATGTGGGGCTCACTAAAACTAGGATTAGATTTAGTTCTAATTATGCAGAGTCCCTTACCCAAACGGACCCATATCTTTTCCATGTACTTAATAATAGTATAGTTTCAAAATGAAAACGATGCGAGAGAGTTCTGTTGTTGAAAACTGGCCATTGCTTTTAGGTGTTCGTTTTTCAGTGGTTGGATCGTCTAGTTGCCTATTGAATGTATCCGAATCTTTTACAAAACCTATTTGAAGCATTGGGTAAAACAACCAAATCCATGGGGCCACTCTATTTTTTTGGGTGTGACATCCACTCTGTTCATCAGGTGGGCCCCTCAGTATTAGGCACTGAGGCCAAAAAACAGTCAGATCCACAACTTAGGTGGGCCATGCCACAGACACCAATGGGGAGGGGATGCCAACAGTGGTTTCTTTGTGGGACCGCTGTGGTTGCACATTCCATCCAACCCGTTCATCAGGCGTGCATCACCCAATTGAACAGGCAGTAAGAAATTCAATCTGATCCAAAACTCGGGTGAGGCCACACACCTTGAACGAAGTGGTTTTAAGTGTGATTTTACATTTTTCCTGGGGGTGTATTCCACTCGAAGTTTGAATGGAGCTGATTTTCAGTTTACACGGTGGAAATAAGAAGGCACATATAATGGACGGATTGGATGTCACACGTACAGCAAGTCGGGTCCCACAGAGCTCATGTATCTCACCCATGAGGTACGACAGATGTTATAGTGGATTCTGGTCCCTATTGTACCCCGCTGCCTTTAGGATACAGCTTATCCACGGGTGGCCCACCATATGAGCAGTCCCAATCACTTCACATGTTTTCTTCTATGACCCGAGCTCACCTGTAATTATATTTCTAGCCAAAAAGAACATTTACATCCGACCGGCCACTGGACTAAACCCTCACCATAGTTTCCTATGATTTTCATCCATACCACACAAAAGATAATTCCCAGGCCGTACTTCTGGAAGGCGTGACCATTTCAAAATCCAGGTAGCCCTACACACAGCTGTATTGGACAGGAACCGTTGAAGAATGCTAAGGTAGAGCTGGAATAATGTTCTCATCCAAGTGGCCCACCTAGCAGATAAATAATCCTGTATTTTCGTGTTATGTATTTTAATATAAAAAGTCCATGTTTTTGTGTTAAAAAATAAAAAAATAAAAAAATAAAAAAAAATCCTGTGTTTTTGTTTCAAAGTGCTTTTAATATGACACATGGCGCTCTACGATTATTCACTTTCACCCCACTCTTTAGAGGAAGCAGCCTGACCTAAAACAGCGCAGCCCTTACTGTGGGGCCCACCTTGATATATGTATTCGATATCCACACTGTCCATCTATTTTTTCAAATAATTTCAGGTCATGGATCGAAAATTGAAGCAGATCCAAATCTCATGCAGACCATACCATAGGAAGAAATGGTGGCCTCGTCATTAAAAATTTCTTGTGGGCCACGAAAGTTTTGGATCAAGTAGATATTTGTTTTATGATTCCAAAAATGAAACAGATACACATGTCAGGTGTACCATACCATAGGAAACAGTGGTGATTGACCGTTAACAACTTCTCACAAGCCACAATTTTTTTGAATCAAGCATATATTTGTTTTTTTTCCTTACATCTACACTTACAGGACCTTACAAATAAGTTGGATGGCGGATAAAGATTAACGAAAACAAAAGATTATGATCAGCCTTAGGAAGTTTTTAATGCCCACCTTCATTCACCACTATTACCTATAGCATGGTCCACATGAGATTTGGATCTACTTCGTTTTTGGAAATGATTTGGGAAAACAGATGAACGGGATGGATGTAGAAAACATACATTGAGCTGGGCCACACCGTATTGGGTGAGGCCGGGCCACACCTAATCGGCTTCCTCTTTGGAATATCCTAGTGAGAGAAACGACAGAGCTTAGTAGAGCCGGAATAAGGTAGAGCCACTTCAAATTACCTCATTTAGCATGTGAAGGCCAAATTAAAGATTTGGTAAGATAATACAACGGAGCCAAAAAAAATCTTATAGTAGATCCATTTCTCTATGGTGTGGATTAAGTGAGACCAGGATCGACTGCGGTGGGTGTGACCCGTGACTTTGGGGCCATTGTGATATATGTGACTACATTCACGATGGCCATCCAGATTGAAAGCTTACTTTAGGGCATGACCCAAAAAATGAAACAGATTTAAATCTCAGGTAGAACATAGTACAGGAAATAGTGGTAATTGACCGTTAAAAACTTCTTATGGGCTACCAAAGCTTTGCATTAGCCTGATATTTGTGTGGTATCTTCATCCAGATATTTGTGACCTTATCAATATATTGGATGGGAAATAAACATTTAGTTAGCACCCATAAAATTTTTAACGATGTGAATTCAATCATTACTATTTCATGTGGTATAGTCCACGCAGATTTGGATCTGCTTCATTTCTGGAATCAAGCCCTGCAATAGTTTTCAAAACGGCTGGATGATGTGGATTTAAGGCACATACATCACCATGAGCCCACAGTCAGGGTTCCACCCATCTTGTGGATCCAGGGTCTCACCTAATCCGCTCCCTTTCTCGACGAAGCACTTTGCAGGATGTTTAGTACCCAGAAAACATATCAGATGGCTTATGTTTTAAAAATAAAAGCCCACGAGTTAATCCCAAGCATTGATTCTCCTATGGTTAATCCACTGCATATTTGACCTTTAAATGATTTTTTTTTTTTTAATACAATCCCTTTAATGGACAAAGATCAGATGGATAGAATTGTCTAATAAGAGTAAATGTCCAACCATCCCTATTAGGTTACTACATAACCCTTACACGTGTACTGAAGAGAGATGGATTAATCAATTATGATATTCCGGTTCTTCTGGTTCCGCCACGTCGTTTCCTGTATTTCTCTATTTTTAATATGCCAGGTGGTGCTTTGTGATTGGAGCTCTATGTTATTCCGGCCGTACTAGCTCTACAATATTATATTTCATTATTTTATATCGTGCGTTCACCCCATCTAGCTCGATGCTGCGAGTCACCTAGAAAGGCTAGCCGATTCACCGTCTTAGGCAAGTCGTGCCTCGATTTAAGACCGAAGGAATCGGTCTTATATGGAATATAATCTTCCAATAGCTGTACCGACCCTCAACTGCCTATGGAATCACACGTGCCAACCTAGCAAGCGGAGACGTCCAAGCAACGTATTACGTGCCCAATTATTTTACGACTGGGCAATGTGATTATTAGGCACGTACACCAACTCAACGGTGAAATGACATGGTCAGATGTGATTGGTGGGGCTGTGTGCTGTCAGATATACGCATGAGCCTTTTTGAAAGGTTTTTAGAGTTAGTCCGTATTCGGTCGACCGTCGCTGATAGCTGCCCCTACTAATCACATCTCGCCACATCTTTTCACCACTGAGGTTTAATCCACAACCGGTTCACTCATTCGTTCTGTCACACATGTTGAGTGAACCGATATTTTTAAAATTCGGACAGTGTTTATCTCTGGGCCTGATATTTTTAAAATTGGGACAGTTTTTGTCACCCAAGGGTGGGAAGCAAATGGGCGTGCTTGTTCTGGGCCTAGTGCTCTACAAACCCAGTGTCTAAGTAATGAAGGGAAGCCCGGCCTGTCCCCACTAGCCAAGTGCCTAGCCCATAATACTGACTAAGTCTGGATGCATCGGGCTTTTTTTTTGTGCCCTTACTCAACATGGGCAAGGCCTTTCAGTAATTGGGCCTAAAAATTCATGCACAGGTCCAACCTATGGACCCCAAAGCACAGCCCATATGTAGCTTAAAGTGGGCTTGGCCAGGATTGGCTCCTGCTAGCCACGCCCACTTGGACCAACCCAAGGCCTAAATTGGGGTTGTAATGGGCTGGGTTCATGGTGGGTCAGGTTAGCCTGAGCCCAACTTGTTTATTGAACAGGGCAAGAATATAGCTTAAACCTGACCCAAAACCCATTACCATGTGCCCAACCTAAAATTCATGAAGCCCACGCCTGACCGGTCCAACTCAGTGGACCCCCTTAATTATAACTGGGTCAGGCTCCATTGACCTAAGCCAATTAGGTCTTGGAATGAAATAGGGCCAAAAGATATGCCCAGTCTGGCCACTTAGATACACACACACACACACAATTAAACGTGTCTATGTTTTGCTAAGCCCATGTTGGCCTCATTCGATGATTTGTGTTCAAGGATCCTTCTAAACTCTCTTTTCCTCTTTTCTTCTTCTTCTACTTCTTTGTTTACCCACATTCCACATGGGCATTCAAAGCTAAGATACACAAGAGTATCTAACAATGAGCCATGCACCAAGGCCCAATAATCCTTCTAAGCTATTAAGGCAACAAATTCTGGTAGAAAATATGGAATTATACAACTTGAATAAAAGTAAGGAGATTAATGCATGGCCTACTCTTCCCAGACTATATGGTCCATCTCACCTTCCATTTGAAGATCAACAATCCGGCTGGGAACATTGAAATGAAGGTCATGGAATAAAAAGTACAAGGGTACACATAGCTAGCTATACTTATACTTATGTCAGGCCTATTGAATTGTAGGTATTCATTTGTGACTTAAAATTTGAAAAAGAATTTCACTTTTAATTGAGCAGCCTTTCTATACATTTAATACTTTACTTTTCATTTATAAACCTGTGCGTATTTTTTAGAAAGTGCTAATTATTTTTATTAAATATTAAATATTAATTCTAAGTTAAGTAGAGCATTGGGCATATTTTTTATATATAATATATGAGATAATTGGATTTGGGCTGGGTGGACACCTGTTTTACCCATGGAGCCCATGTCAAGTTGGGTTTAGATACCTATTGGGCGTACTTGGCCCATTGCCACCCCTACCCTGGTTTTCCTATAACTATTATGCGATTTATGCCTTGAATTCCAACTTTTCAGATGCTCACTGCCGTCGATTGAAGCGTTTTTCCCCACTGGATGCCATCATCGTCAAAAGTCTTCTCATTGGATGGGTGGAATGGACCAATCAACTTATTGCAATTGTTGTGCTAAGGCCCATCCACATCAGGTTTGAGCTTGGACGGTCCTGATACAATATACGTGTGACAAGTGTACCGTACAGTCATGATTACGATTGGCAACGAGTCATTCTCCAGTATAGATGTACAAATGCCCAAATGGGGCGTCTCCACAGGCACCTATACATGCAGCACATGTGCAAGAACAGCACGTGTGGGAAACATCTGAACCACGAATAACATGGACCCACATTCCAGATGATCTGGCCCAGAAAAGTAGTCCAAGTCCACTAATGAAATTATCCATACCGAACAGAGACAACGGCCGGTTTGAAATAACTCGACGATAGCCCACTTCCAACGTACAAGTGTTAAGTGTGGCCCATCTTATGATTGAATCTACTCTTCGAATCATCTCTACTACCGGGCCCACATTATGAACAGTCCAGATGTTCCACAAGTGACAGGTCAGTATTTGTTCCACGTGAAAAGGCACATGTGCGGGAGCAAAGCGGAAAACAGCAAAGGATAACGTAAAAGTCAGATGGACGTAAAGCACCCGGACCTGTGTGGCCCACCGTATTGTGAAATCCAGTCGTCCAGAAGGTGAAACCACTCACATTCACCGTACGTTAAATAATAATAATAATAATAATAATAAAGGCATATCCATAAATCCAATGAGCTACAATAGGGGAGAAATGTAAAATCACGCCCTAAGTTCATAGGGCGTGGGGCGAACTGAGTCAGGTCAGGCTGATTTTTGAATTATATGCTCATATCTTCATCTTGATGAGGCGCACCTGATGAACGGTTTGGATGGAACAAGAACACCATGGTGGGCCCCACCGATGGTTGGCGTCTCCTCATTGCTCCCACATGTCGACCGGGGCTAATGTATTTGCCTAGCGCCTAACATCGATAGGCGCACCTTATGGACGGAGTAGATGTCACACAAAAATAACGAGGTGGACCCCACAGGGCACGGGTGTTGGATCCGCTGCGTACAATGGGGACTCCGGTCCGCACCATATCCAAAAAGGGAAAAACAGAGAGAGCTAAGTTCCTCTGTTCACTTACCTCCTCTCTGAAGAGAGATGGCCGCTCTCAGCATCGCTAGCGCGAGCGCCATCGGTCGCAGTACGAAATCGAGAAGAAGCTGTCCGTCGAGGCGGAGAATTTCATGCATTGGATGGGTGAGTGAGTGACTCTCTCTCTCTCTCTCTCTCTCTCTCTCTCTCTCTCTCTCTCTCTCTTCTTACCACAAATGTCCGTTCTCTCCTTCGTTGATTCTCCAAAGGAAGGACCCAGAAGGGCTGTTGGGCCCGCCCCAGTCTGGCCACATAGCTCGAAGAGAGTTCCAGAAGCGGCTCGAGAAGGACGTCGATGCCCGTGAAGCCTTCACCCGCCAAGTCCGCGAAGAACGAGAGCGCCGCCGTGCTCTTCGACAGGCATGGGTTTCCCCGTTCCACCCAATCCATTTCTTTATTTTATTTGAAATTTTAATATTTTATTTATTTATTTATTATCTTGTGTAGTCTCGTGTTGTGCCCGAGACTGCTGCAGGGCTGATTGAGTATTTCCTCGACACCGAAGCTCGGGAGCTCGAATTCGAGATTGCCAGGTTGAGGCCCAGGTGAGAATTCCCATACCCTCATCTGAAATTCTTCTTTGGATCAGTGTCTTTACTCTAATTCAGTAAAATCTATGATTATAAGCTAGCTAAGGGGTATGTTTGGATGTACAATTTATTTATATTGTAATTTCTAAGTTGCAACTGTGTAAAACGTTTTAAGGTTTGCTAGGCAGTCAGAGTGAATGGCCATTCTTAGTAAGTTGGACCCTAAGCGTAAACAGAAACATTGGTATTGGGAGAGAACTGGTTGTTTGGATGCATGTAATCATACAGGGGTGGAAAGAATGCTTATCTTGGAATTAAAATCAGTGGAAACTCTTTATCATGTTTTGCATTTGGGATTGTGTTTACTGGAATCATCAGCTTATGTTTTCATTGAAGATGAGGATAAACAATCAGTGGTTAGGACTGGTGTGGAATGGGCCATGGACAATTCGATGGAGCACCGGGATATCACGAATTTGGGGAGGAAGGACTGTAATTGGGCAACTAAATGCACACTATCTTCTGATGGCCATAACTTTGCAACTGTTATCGGATTCGCATGTATAATTTGTCATTGGAAAACCATCGACAAGCCCTACGACGTGGCAACAACAGAGTCGGTTGTCCCTGAGTGATTTCTCAAAAAAGGGCCATTTTTTGGCTCAAATTTGCATTTTAGTTCAAAACTTAGTATTTTTAGTATGTTACCTTTTCTTGCTATTTTTAGATTTTTAAGAGTCCGGTTATGGTCTACAGTCTTTGTTTTGGTCATCCAAGAGGCAGTTACGATTTTGCATAGGATTAAACGTCTTTTTCCCATTTCAAGAAAGATTCCTGTTTTGAGTCAAATTAGGAGTCTACATCCTTTTCTGTTTATATAAGGCCATCTGTTGTTGTAAACAAATTTCCATTCTATAATATGAATTTCTTTTTCTTTTTCATTTTATAGATTTCTCACCTTGTAGATTCAAGGATTATTAACTCTTATCCATGCACCCAACCATGACAAAGACCTTCTAGAATTATTATTTTTAAATATTTAAAGGAACTCATTATGAGAACCCCCCGAGGGTTTGGGCGAACGGCTAGCATTGTGGATTTGTTCCCCTCAAACGCAATTTCGATTCCCCTTCCCTTGCTTTTCCTGATGCAGATGGTTTGTAGGTGATTGCTTGCATCCACAGGGAGTAGTCTCGCCTTCAAAAGGGGCGAGGACACTGTCGTAAAAAATATATATATCATTATGAGAAAGGCTTGCTTCTAACAACCAACCAACTTTTGTAAAAGAAACGGATTATGGCCTTTATGAAGGAAACATATTCCGAGGAGTGTTTCCATGCTCTCCCATTCATCCAAAAGCAAGAAATGATTTGACCTATGAAAATGAATTCCAATAAGTTGTGCTTTCCACAGCCAAATGACCCCAACAATCCTGATGGAAAAATATCGTGATCACTCACTAACACTTGTTGCAACTTTACTAGTGGAATAAAAGACACTTTTAGCATTAGAAGGTAATCTAAAGCATCTTTGACATGACAAACACCAACAAATCCGCACAAAAGAAGAGTGGAACTTGAGGCTCTCTTCTTTTGTTATCTTTTTTTCTTTATTGAATTACTTTCTTGCTGACATCTATTTAATCTTGTTTTCTCCAATCATTCACTTCACAATATGGGGTTGTAAGTGTGCTACTGTTGAACTTGTTGTTCGGTGTAGGTGTGGACCCTATCCATTTTAGGATATGTTGCTAAATAGTTTTCAGATTATCACATTCTTTGTGTGTGTGTGTGTGTGTGTGAAGGAATTCATATTGTTTTGTTGTGTTAATGATGTCATGCCCTTAAAGAATTGTTGTCACTGAACATGCCCACTTCACCACTTTGTTGTGTATGGATGGTTTTTGTGCATTGTTGCTTGTACACATTGCATACTCTCTTTGTGAGGGATGCTGATTGGCTAGTGTGATTTTTTTAGAAACCATTTTAGTATTGTGGCAACTTATGCTTGTGGTAGATATGAGAAGCTGATTGTGGATACACATGCTTGCTTTTTAGTCTCTCCTGTAGTTATCCTTGTCCTTTTTTTCTTTTTTACAAAATCACCCATAAACCCTTGCTATAGAAGGAAACCCACAACCTTTGCTGTCTGGGCCCAAGCCCCAGGGGGTCTGTATGAATTCTTAATGGGAATCTCCTCTTGTAAGGAAGCCAAATCTCCTTCTCTCAAATGGTATTGTAATTTGCCTAAAATAATTTGGAAGTGAGAGGTTGATAGCTGAAGAACACATTAACCAAATTGACAGAAACTCTGGATGACAAAACGTCTGTTGTGTTATTTCTTGGGACGTGCTTGTTTTTATTATTATCTTCTAAAACTTGGGTTTGTTTATTTTATATTTTCCACATGTTCCGCTGGTTTGAAAACGAGCTTTGCTTCAAACTAGCCTTTGTGTTTCCTTGGTATACCCATCTATGCAAAGAGAGTGCCAGTATTGCTCTCTTGAAAATAGAAAGAGATGTAACTAGCTTTGTGATTTTTATTGTAATTGTTGGTTTGAGAAATCCTAATGAATTGGAACAAATCAACAATTTGAATTGATAATTTGATAATCCTATTTTAATCTGCTATGTTTTCTTTTCTGGGTACTATTCACCAGATTCTTTCTTCTTAAAACTTTTCTGTCTATCTTTGTCCATTCATATATTCTTCTATTTCTTGCTCACCTTTTCAAATTAATGAACCTTTCTCGAATGTTCATGTATCCCCAACTGATCGGATGAAAGAGCCGTGGCCATAGAGGTGTACATCGGGCCAAACCGAGTCGAACTGGGCTCAACCCGGCCCAGCCCGGTCACCGGGCCAACATATCCAGCCCAAACTCGGCCCGGTCGGCAATCGGACAAGTTCGGGCCGAGTTCGGGCTAGTTTCGAACCTTACAGTAAGTTTATGGGAAGGGCTTTGGCAAGTTCAAATGGTTAGGGTAAGGAATTAGGATATATATATATATAAATATATATATATATATATATATATATATATATATATATATATATATATATATGTAAACAGCCGAGTCGAGCCAGGTCGAGTCGGGTTTCGGACCGAGTCGGGCCAAACTGGGACCTGTTCGAACTCGGCCCGAACTCAGTTTCGAGCTGAAAAAAATGGCCTGTCACGGACCGAACTTAGTTCCGGGTTGGGCCGAGTCGAGCGAGTTAACCGGGCTAGCCCGGTTCGTGGACGCCTCTATGTGGCCATTATGGCTGGTGAGCTAGTTTGGACCGAAGATCTGGTTACCTAGTTGATATTGATACGAGCCAAGGAGACCAGTGAAGGAACATTTTTTTAATGACTAAAAAGTACATACAGCTACAAAGCTGTGCATTTTCACTAGACAAGTGGATGTAGGTTATTGAAATTATGCTATAAGGCGCGATGAGAGCTTCTCTTGTGGTCAAATTTTGATGGAGCGATGGATGATGTAGCTCTAATGCTGTCTGCTGTGTTTGGATGCACGAGCAAATTGAATTGCGAACATTAAGTTTAATCAAGAGGAAATGACAAAAGCTAATGGCGTTCCCTGGTATTCATAATGAGGAAATAGCTTTTGACTCGCAGCTGTCCTTCTTTCTAGTCCATCTTTCTAGTCCAACCTGAAAGTAACTTGATTGCAATTTGGATTTCATCCATCACTATGTATGCTGAGGAAACTACAGTAAACTTTTATTTGGCTAAAAATTTCAATTCAATTCAACAGTGCATCCAAACACACTAGGGAAGCTGGGAATTGGTAAGAGAGGCACATAGAACAGTTTGGCAGAGAGAGTTTTGAGTACCCCAAATATCCCCATATAAGTGTATCTGCTCACACACATTTAAAGCGCTGCTTCACCTACCCACCATACCACCTGCACAAGGGGGGGCTGCATCATCGTAACATTGGTCAAATTCGATGCTTAAGCGTTTTATTTTCATATTTTGCCAATTGTCATTACTATACTTTTCTTGAACATGTTCATTTCATATGAAAGGAGCACAGTACTTACCTGCATATGATTCCAAAACATTCTGCCTTGCCCTATTTTGAGATTGCACAGTTCACATTCATTCAACCTCAATCCCTCACTGTCAATGTTTTGAAGCTACTTCTTCCTGCCTCTTTGATTAAATGTCATAACACATGAGATATGCAGATTAGACAAGGAATTTTTCACGCACCTGCAAAACGAACTGGGCCAACTGCGATTTTCCGTGTCAAGAACCAAGGTTCAGAACAAAGTCTGAGTTTACATTCTCTGAATGGTTGAGTAGAATGCGACTCTTGACTGTTCTGATGCTTTTGCAGGACATGGAGGATAGATTGATTGAGCTGGAGGCAATGCAGAAAGTTCTTCTAGAAGGAACAGGTCTGTTGTCATCCATAAGGCAGCTGCCCGACGATTATTTCTCCCCTCATATGTGAACAACATTTATTCTTCCTCACCTTCTTTTGCAGAAGCATATGATAAAATGCAGTCTGAACTTGTACTAGCAAAGCAAAGGCTAGCCAAGATATTGCAATCGGAGGACAAGAAAGCAACTGTATGAAAAGGCTACTGCTTTACTCTCAAGGAAATCATAGATCCTCACCTGAAGATATGCACAATATCCTCTATTCCTCTCACCCTTGGCTTGTTCAATTTTGGCCCATGGATAGGTTGATTGGATTGGGACCATCTATCTGATGAGATCCATTGTGGATCAACTATGCCCAAAAATCTCTTTGGAAGACAACTCTTAACCCTTTGAATGATGGCCAGCAATAGCAACAGTCCACAATCAACTGATAAAAGGCCAAAGATTAGATGCATGAATTTTAGGGGGCGTTTGGATCGTAAGTTACTTAAGATAAGCTACTTATGCCTCAAGTAGTTTATCTTGGTTTCTACTAATTAAGTTGAAGTGAATAAAGTACCTCTAAGTAAAAAAGTTACTTATGATTTATAAACTTATCTCAAATAAGTTACTTATCTACTGCTGCAAGTAGAAAAAGTAACTTATTTGGTGGTATCCAAACGGGCCCTTAGTTTGTTCCCTAGTGCACCTCTTCTGGGGTCTGAAACCAGTCCGACTCGCCCCACCTTGGTCTGTATCAGTGCGGAGACTTGTTTCGTTTCAGACCAAGACTGACATTGCCATTTTTCCAATGATTGATTAGATGGGCACGGTTTTCTGATCAGGGAGATTTTTTGGACATGTTCAATCCACAGTGGGGCCCGTGAGGTAAACTTTTAAAAGTACATCTGAAAACCTGAGGATTCTATACACACTCTAGGGTTGGAGATCATTCAAGTCCACTCTACTCTTCAATCATTGATTTGGGGTTTCGCCATGGCTGAGATGGTGCAACTTACATAATGCACTTTTATCTTCTAAGCAGTTACTTGATATGGTTGAGCGGAATGAGCTTGATAGGTCCTTGTTGGCCCTTCTCGATGAAAATATAGCGAGTGCACACCAGAATGACCAGGTTTGGACAATTAGGCTATTTCCTCTTCAGTGACTGTTAGGGTGCTTTTGCTGGTTTAGCTCATTCCCCAATCGCCTGGTTTGTCTTGCAGGAACAAGTGGCGGAGTATATGGAGAAGATCCGTGCAGCTGTTCTAAAGTACATAACTGTATGATTTCAAATGCGGATATGTAAATTCCCTGTCAGGAGTTTCAGATGAGTTTGGCTAAACAATCACCTACATTTACAGATAGCTTGTGTTTTTGTATGGAATTTGAAAATGTCACTGCTGTTTCTCCTGGTGTAAAAGTTCTGTACTAGAGAATCTCTATTTCCTCCTTTTCTTGTGACTGAAATGTCGGGGTGTGTGTTTGTGTGTCTATGTATGTATATATAGGGCCTGTTTGATAGATGCCTGAAAAGGAGTTCATCTCATCTTTGTTGATTGTAATTATGTATTGGAGCTCATGAGTGTTGGTTCTCATGGTTATTTTTTATCTTTACTAAAAGAAAATATGATCTCTAATACATAATCGCCATTAGCTAGAATGAGATGAACTCATTTTTAGGTGTCTACCAAACAGGCCCATAGTGAATTAAATCCAAATAATCGCTTCCATTAAAGACCCACGTGGGGGACGTGCACACGGAGGAAGTTTGGACGAGAGATGTTTTCTATAGTTGGCAACCCATCCCCACTTTCCTTTGTTGTGGCCCACGCAAGTTTTACATCCACCTCATTTTTTGCTGACATCGGTGCAATGGATGTATATAGTGGATTTCATACATTGATCATGGTGGGCCCTACACAGCCTTTGTTGCACCCCTCACTGCATACCATTGTGCGAGTTACACACTAGCAAAAGGAGAACGGCTACTTGCATAAGCATGCTTTTTTAGATGAAATCCAAACCATTAAACTGACAACGACTATATTTTCAGGTTCTTAAAACACCCCTACCTTCATTTCAAATTTCCCCTCATATCCTTCGTATGTCCAAAGGTCTCCCCTGGAAAAAAAAAACTAACTGTTGGGGGCGAAATTGTTCAAACTTCAAACGCCGCTCACCTGATCTCAGATTTTTTTTTTAAAGGAAAAAAAAAAAAAAAAAAAAGAATTTGCAGCCGTACATGCCTGCCTGGGGGACATTGAAGCCGTGCATCAGCTGGGACCCACTGTGTAGAAGATCTTGCTGAAGTCTCGTTCTATTCATGATTCTTAGACCGCTGTTGATCATCAAGCAACCTGAGTTTTTGTACGGTGGATCCTAAGTGATGCACATCTCGAATGTCTGACACGTGTCACATGGCAGCTCGGTGCACGTGGAGAGGCACACATGCCGCTATATATATATATATATATATATATATATATATATATATATATATATATATATAGGCTTCTTGGACCATCTCTTCTATGGCCATGAATTTGGGCCGTAAGGATATGATTTTGGCTGATGCTAATGGGCCATGTTATGTGCTTGGGGTTGGGGATGAGTTTTGAGGCCCGGTAGCTGATTGGGCTGGACTTCCAGCATGATGGCCCAGACCAAGCCAACTTATTTGATGCAATTGGACTGGACGGGCTTGTAGGACTGTCAATGGGTTGGGTTCGGGTTGGATCCTATAGTACCCATAGCTGGGCTAATCGGGTTTGGATCTTGCTAGGTTCGGGTCTAGTTGTTAAAGACCCAGAACTGACTTTGAATGTAGGTTTTAAGTTGGGTTTGGGGCAAATAAAAGCATTTACATGGTTGAGCTTGCGCCATGCATGGTTTAGACTGCACGCACTTGGGCTACTTTGATACTTCAACACATGCATGGTGTTTTAAGGGGCTTTAATAATTATATGTGGCTTAAAAAACTCCATTTCTTCTCATATGGTAGTCTACATGTCAAATATATATAATTTTACTATTAGAACTAATTGAAACTTGACCCAACATGGCTTTTATCGGTTGCATCCATCACATGGATTGGACCCAAACCCAACTAGACTAAATTTTTAATTGGGTCCAAAAGGAGTGACCCCATTTATCAAGCCAAAATATGAGACCTGACCCAAAACAATTCAGGTTGGGCGCATCAGGTACTCACAAGTCCAAGTCCCTATTGACAACCCTACGGGCTTGCATATGTGGTGGTCTTAAATCTAAATATTCTATTAATAAGATGGGATACACCTGTAATCAATCTAAATGTCATATGTATATTCAAGTATTTATATGGTCATGGTCAAGACATTGAGATCTATAGATCACATCTATCTAGTTACATTCAAATTTCCCATCTAAGACATCAAATTCATAATAATAAGCATATTCCACATAAATTAATTATGTTGATGAATAATTGATTCATAAAATATGGGTCAAGGAGCAACTAAACATTGATTTTTTTAACACTATCCCCAACAACATTTATATCCCTAGTCACAACCATAGTTAGTAAATAAGTGCATCATACAACCATACATATTAACTAGCGTATTTTTATTGGGGACATAGAAAATGCTTATAAAACATGATTTACACGGATGACATGGTTCTGTTAAATAAAAGAATTTTTTACCGAAATAACTCTCAAACTAAGACAGGCAATGCTAAAATAATAGAGAAAAACTCCAATATGCTGTCAGAATGTGATGGATGATGTGAGCGCACTTTGAAATTTCTTTGGCATTTTAGGGTTTATTTGAATGGTTGTAATGTCGAGTAATAAGAAGTACATAAGTAATAATTATTTACCATTGCATTTCTAGATAACTAAGGCATTCATGGTTAGGTATTATAGTACTACATGGCAAAACTCTGTGGGCCACACCATGATTTATATGTTTCATCCTTTACCATCTGTTCATTTTATCATTTTAGGGCATGAGCCCAAGAATGAGGTAGTTCTTTAGTTCAAGTGGCTCATGATGGCACCTGTTGCCTTGCCAGTGGTAGACTCTATGGAGTTTCAACAGAAGGTCCTGGATTTAGGCACCCGTTATGGTGTGAGCGTGCGAGAGTACGTGGGGTGGGCGTGAGTGTGTAAAAAAAAAAGTTACGCATAGTAGAAATAATGTAATCCACTATTGAACGATTGCTTCTTCTTTTTTTCCTTTTTTCTTTTTTTGTGGTGTGGTCCATTTGATCTTTAGATCTGCTCCATTTTTGGGCACATGCCCTAAAGTGATTTTTAAAAAATGATTGAATGATGTAGATGTAACACATACATCATGGTGGGCCCATACAGTTTTACTTCAAAAAGAGTTGAAATTTGCAATGGTAGGGCCCATAGGTGTACTTTGCATATTTTCAAATAGATGACAAACATACGGTGTCTTTTGAAACAGACAGAAAAATTACCATTATGCTTTTACTACAAAATACCACCCTCAGCGCGCAATTAGCCACCCATAGCGCGCAAATTATTATGCTGATTTGATTACCTGACAATAGGATTGGTGAACATTTATGGACCGTTCAAGATGAATAATACCCAATAGCCATATTTCAAGTTGTGGGAGAACTAGTGTTCATGAAATAGAGTTAGAATTGCTCAAGCAGTCTGACTTTTGGACTGCAGCTTGGATGTTACAAATTTGTGATCAGCTTAATTTGAGTTAATGCATGCCACGTGTATAATTTGTTAGTGCGTGCGTATCAAGGACCACATGCTGCCAGAGTATCAAATAGCTTGAAAGAGCAGCCAGCCGAGTCCACGATAGTTTTCAAAGAGTGCGGATCCTCTGCCTCCCGGAGGCAGGAACTCCCTGCCTCCAGCGTTTTCATTGGTCAACGTCACTGTAAATGCCACGTCATCAGATTTTTTAAATATATTAAAAAAATACATTTAATAAGAAGTATAACGGACGTTAAACGGAAGCAGTTTGCTTGCTGAGTAACTCGGAGGGTAAGCGTACTGAGTAAAGTTTGTGGAGCCCACCGTCGTCATTCGTGCATTGCATCAACTCCATCCATCTCTTTTATCATCTAATTTTAGGGTTTTACAACAAAAATTAATCATATCGAAAGATCAAGTGGACCACACCACCTGAAACAGTGTGAATTGAATTCTACCGTTGAAAAGTTGTTGGGGGCCCACAGAAGTTTTATATCATGATGATATTTGTTTTTTTCCATTCATCCATGTCTTTGTGATCTCACGAACAGTTTAGATGAAAAATAAATATCATCAGGGGCTTAGAAACATTTCAATGGTGAAAATCAATACTTCTACTGTTTCCTTTGGTATGGTCTACTTGAGCTTTTGATATACTTCTGTTTTGGGCTTAACCCCTAGAATGATTTGAAAAAACATTTGGATGGCGTGGATAAACCACATGAATTCACAGTGGGCCCAACAGAGTTTACTCAGTGCGATAAGACTAGTAAGCAATCCAATTTCACGTGTTTAATGGGGGACGCGGATTTCCAACCAAAGCCTTTTGCAGTAAGATCCTGTGTAAGGATTCCGGATGGGCCCACTGCGATGTTCATGATAAATCCAATCTGTTCATCCATTTTTAGATATCATTTTAGGACATAATACCAAAACTAAGGTGTATACAAAACTCAAATGCGCCACACAAGAGGAAACAGTGGGGATTTAGTGTCCACCGTTGAAATATTTATATGGCCACAAAAGTTTTGCATCGGTCTAATATTTTGGTATTTTCACTTCATCTTAGTAAAAATGACCTTATAAACAGGCTGGATGGCATATAAACATCAAGATGCCTAAGAAGGTTTCAATTGTAGGAATTTCTTTCTCCACTGTTTCATCTTGTTTGGCGTAGTTGAGTTTTTGATCATCCTTTTTTTTTGGTTACATGTCTTAAAATGAGCTCTAAAAATGGATGAATGGATTGAAATTCTTACAAACATCATGGTGGACCCCACTATACATCCCGGTGCTGGAACTTCATGCAAGAGGCTTTCTCCGGTGAATCCGCGTCCACGATTTCCATTGGAAACGGACTAGCTACTCCCCTGCCACTCGGTACTATGTGAGCCCACCATGATGTATATGTTTCATCCATGCCATCCATTTATTTTTCTAGATCATTTTATGGTCTAAGACCAAAAATGACTAAGACCAAAAATGAGGTATAACCCAATCTCAAGTGGACCACATTACATGAAATAGTGTTGAATGAATGTTGACCATTAGCAACTTTTTGGGGGCCATAAAAGTTTTGGATCAAGCTTTTCCCTTCATCTGGGTCTTTATGACCAAACCAACAGATTGGATGTCAAATAAACAATACGGTGGGCCCTAAGAGGACTTTAATGATGGATATCCAATCACCATTGTTTTCATGTAGTGTGGTCCATATGAGATTTATATCCGTCTCATTTTTGGGATTAACCCCTAAAATTATATGTAAAAATAGATTAACGGAATAGATGAAACATATACATCATGGTGGGGCCCACAGAGTACCGACCACCACCACCACCGGGCTGGTGGTGGGGGGAGTGGCCAATCCGCTTTCATTTCCATTTGGGATTCAGTGAAACATTGACTAGTGAGAGTCGCTACTGAAATGATGTCACTTATTTATATGGGTTCCACTATGATGTATGTTTTGTATCCATACCGTCCATCCATTTGGAGAGATCATTTTAGGGCATGAGTCAAAGAATGAATCAGATCCAAAACTCGAGTGGACCCCACCACAGAAAATAGTAGAGAGAGTCACGCTCACCATTTATTACGATTGAATCTAATCCAAACCTCGTCACTTTGTCTACTGAACCCCGTCACTTTGTACTGCAACCCCATCACTTTATCTACTGAACCCTATCACTTAGTGTTGCAACCTCGTCACTTTGTCTAGTAAACCCCGTCACTTTGTCTACTGAACCCCGTCACTTTGTACTGCAACCCCGTTACTTTGTCTACTGAACTCTGTCACTTTGTACTGCAACATCGTCACTTTGTCTACTGTACCCCATCACTTTGTGCTACAACCTCGTCACTTTGTCTACTATACCCCGTCACTTTATGCTGCAACCTCGTCACTTTATCTAGTGAACCCCGTCACTTTGTACTGCAACCCCATCACTTTGTCTACTGAACCCCATTACTTTGTACTGCAACCCCGTCACTTTGTCTAGTGAACCCCATCACTTTGTACTACAATCCCGTCACTTTGTCTACTGAACCCCGTCACTTTATACTGCAGTAGACAAAGTGACGGGGTTGCAGTACAAAGTGACGGGGTTCGGTAGACAAAGTGATAGGGTTGCAGTACAAAGTGATTATGTTGCAGTACAAAGTGACGGGATTCAGTAGACAAAGTGACGGGGTTGTAGTACAAAGTAACGGGGTTGCAGTACAAAGTGACAGGGTTCAGTAGACAAAGTGATTATGTTGCAGTACAAAGTGACGGGATTCAGTAGACAAAGTGACAGGGTTGTAGTACAAAGTAACGGGGTTGCAGTACAAAGTGACAGGGTTCAGCAGACAAAGTGACAGGGTTGCGGTACAAAGTGATGGGGTACAATAGACAAAGTGATAGGGTTGCAATACAAAGTGACGGGGTTGCAGTACAAAGTGACGGGTACAATTAGGGGTCTACACGAACCGAGCTAGCCTGGTTAACTCACTCGACTCGGCTCGAAAAAGCTCGACTCGGCCCGACCCGGAACTGAGTTCGGGTTGGGACAGGCCATTTTCTTCGGCCCGAAACTGAGTTCGGGTCGAGCTCGGATAGGTCCCAGTTCAGCCCGACTCGGCCCGAAACCCGACTCGACTCGTCCCGACTCGCCCTTTGGGGTATATATACCTTGTTTTAAGGAAAAAGAAAAAGAAAAAGCTTCTGAAACCCTTCTCTCTCAAGGTATGTCCGTTTTCTTTCTTTCCTTTCTGTAATTTCAGATTCAGAAATTTTATTTTTCTTCATTTTCTTTTCACGGCCTAGATTTAGATAGATGTTGTTACATCAATAGATCTACTATTTTAAGGGAATTTTAGGTATTTTTATCTTTTATTTACGGTGTAGATCTTACTGTGGATGAGATTTTCGTTATCTGTTTCTGATTTTCATGTTATGTGGTGGCGTTATTGAATATGATCTTGAACTTACGATCGGGATTTCAGCTGTTATATGTAGTCTTTTGAGTTGTTGATTTATTTATTGTGAATTTTGTTGTTTTTCTTATGTTATTGTTATGGATCTTTAATCTACGAAAAGGTTTTATTTTATTGTATTTGATTTGATTCTATGATTGGACTTACGGCGAAGTTTGTGCTTTTTTTCATGTTATTGTATTGAATCTTGTATCTACGATCGAATTTCGAGCAGTTTTTGTTGAGGTTAGATCCGTGTAGAGATATGCGATCTGCTGATCCTGACTTTACGATCTGATTTTCAGTTATTTTTGTGGTTCGAGCGGACCTACTATTTTAAGGGGTTTTGGCTATTTCTTTTTGCTACTTCTGAATCAGATCTAGCCATGGATGACATCTCAAGTTGTTTTTTCTGATTTTCAAACTGATTGGTGATGGCGTTGGATCCGATCTTGGACGTACAATCCCATTTTCAGCTTTAAATTGTGGACGTTTTAAAGAGAGATTTAAATTTTTTTTTCTTACTCTTATATTATTGTTGTGGGTTTTCAGCTATTTTCGGTTTTGTAGGTTTTCCCGACTTGGCCCGACTCATCCCGAAACTGGCCCGAACTTGAAGGTTCAAAACTGGCCCGAACTCACCCGATTGCTGATCGGGGCGGGTTCGGGCTAGACATGTTGGCTCGGTGACCGGGCCGGGCTAGGTTCGGGCTGGGTGTGACTGGTGACAGGGCTGGGCCGAGTTGAGCCCAGTTCGACTCGGATCGACTCGTGTACACCCCTAGGTGCAGTAGACAAAGTGACAGGGTTCAGTAGACAAAGTAGCGGGGTTGCAGTACAAAGTGATGGGGTTCACTGGACAAAGTGACAAGGTTACAACATAAAGTGACGGGGAGCAGTAGACAAAGTGATGAGGTTGTAGCACAAAGTGACGGAGTACAGTAGATAAAGTGACGATGTTGCATACAAAGTGACGGGGTACAGTAGACAAAGTAATGATGTTGCAGTACAAAGTGACGGAGTTCAGTAAACAAAGTAATGGGGTTGCAGTACAAAGTGAAGGGGTTCAGTAGACAAAGCGGCGGGGTTACAGCACAAAGTGACGGCGTTCACTAGACAAAGTGACGGGGTTGCAACACTAAGTAACAGGGTTCAGTAGATAAAGTGACAGGGTTGCAGTACAAAGTGATGGGGTTCAGTAAACAAAATGACGAGGTTTGGATTGGATTGAATCGTAATAAATGGTGGGCGTGACTCTCTCCACTATTTTCTGTGGTGGGGTCTACTCGAGTTTTGGATCTGATTCATTCTTTGGCTCATGCCTTAAAATGATCTATTCAAATGGATGGATGGTTTGGATATAAAACATACATCATAGTGGGACCCATATAAATAGGTGACATCACTTCAGTAGCGAGTCTCACTACCCAATGTGGTATTGAATCCCAAATGGAAATGAAAGCGGATTGGCTACTCCCCCCACCACCAGCCCGGTAGTGGTGGTGGTCGATACTCTGTGGGCCCCACCATGATGTATGTGTTTCATCCATTCTGTTAATCTATTTTTACATATAACTTTAAGGGTTGACCCCAAAAATGAGAGGGATATAAATCTCATATGGACCACACCATAGGAAAACATTGGTGATTGGATATCCATCATTAAAGTCCTCATAAGGCCCACTGTACTGTTTATTTGACATCCAATCTGTTGGTTTGGTCATAAAGACCCAAATGAAGGGAAAAGCTTGATCCAAAACTTTTATAGCCCCCAAAAAGTTTTTAATGGTCAACGTTCATTCAACACTATTTCATGTAATGTGGTCCAGTTGAGATTGGGTTATACCTCATTTTTGGTCTCAGATCATAAAATGATATAGAAAAATAAATGGACGGCATGGATGAAACACATACATCATGGTGGGCCCACATAGTACCGAGTGGCAGGGGAGTAGTCAGTCCGTTTCCAATGGAAACCGTGGATGCAGATTCACCGGGGAAATCCTTTTGCACGAAGTTCCAGCACTGGGATGTATGGTGGGGTCCACCATGATGTTTATAAGAATTCTAATCAATTCATCCATCTTTAGATCTCATTTTAAGACATGTAACCAAAAATTAGGATAATAAAAAACTCAATTGGGCTATACAAGATGAAACTGTGGAGAAAGAAATTCCTACAGTTGAAGCCTTTCTAGGCGTCTTGATGTTTATATGCCATCCAGACTGTTCATAAGGTCATTTTTACTAAGATGAAGTGAAAACACCAAAATATTAGACCGATGCAAAACTTTTGTGGCCATATAAATATTTCAACGGTGCACACTAAATCCCCATTGTTTCCTCTCGTGTGGCCCATTTGAGTTTTGTATACACCTTAGTTTTGGTATTATGTCCTAAAATGATATCTAAAAATGGATGAACGGGTTGGATTTATCACAAACATCACAGTAGGCCCATCCAGAATCCTTGCGGAGGATCTTATTGCAAAAGGCTTTGGCCGGAAATTCGCATCTCTAACGTGAAATCGGATTGCATACGAGTCTTATCATACTGAGTAAACTTTGTTAGGCCCATTGTGAATTCTTATGGTTTATCCACACCGTCCATCTATTTTTTCAAATCATTTTAGGGATTGAGCCTAAAACTGAAGTATATCAAAAGCTAAGTAGACCATACCAAAGGAAACAGTGGAAGTATTGATTTTCACCATTGAAATGTTTCTAAGCCCCCAATTATATTTATTTTTCATCCAAACTGTTCATAAGATCACAAAGAAAGACATGGATGAATGGAAAAAACAAATATCATCTTGATATAAAACTTCTGTGGCCCCCAACAACTTTTTAACGGTAGAATTCAATTCACATTGTTTCAGGTGGTGTTGTCCACTTGATCTTTGGATATGATTAATTTTTGTTGTAAAACCCTAAAATTAGATGATAAAAGAGATGGATGGAGTTCATACAATGCACGAATGATGACGGTGGGCTCCACAGACTTTACTCAGTACGCTTACCCTGCTGAGTTACTAAGCACGCAAACCGCTTCCGTTTAACGTCCGTTATACTTCTTATTAAATGGATTTTTTTAATATATTTAAAAAATCTGATGACATGGCACCTATACTGACGTTGACCAATGAAAACGCCGGAGGCAGGCAGTTCCTGCCTCCGGGAGGCAGAGGATCCGCACTCGTTTTCAAATGGAGACTCTGCAAGCTTTCCCTCCAATTTCCTTTTGCCTCTGCAGCTCTTCCAAAACCAAGAAGATCAAACGCCGACAGCTAAGAAACCACCCACAACAAAGCTCCAGCATCACCACCACAGCAACAACCATAACTGATCTCTCTTCCTTCTCAAAACCATCTTCTCCGACTCCTCTCCTCGTTAACCAATCTCCACAATCCCAAACCAAACACCAAGCGCTCGATCAAATCGTCCAAGAAATCCGAGCCTCTCTCGACCGCCATATCAAAATCGAACCCAAGATCTACTCCTCTCTCCTCGAGACATGCTTCCGCATGCAATCCCTCCACCACGGCATCATCATCCACCGCCTCATTCCCCCCACCCTCCTCCGCAAGAGCGTCGACCTCTCATCCAAGCTCCTCCGCTTGTATGCCTCCTTCGGCCTCGTTGATGAAGCCCACAAGCTGTTCGACCGAATGCCGCAGCGGCATGCGACTGCGTTTGCTTGGAATTCTCTCATTTCTGGCTATGCCGAACTGGGTCTCTACGAAGACGCAATGGCCCTTTATTACCAAATGGAGGAAGACAAGGTCGAGCCCGACCGATTTACCTTCCCACGAGTGCTCAAGGCGTGTGCGGGACTCGGATCGATCCAGGTTGGCGAGGCCGTCCATCGGCACATAGTCCGTTCTGGATTTGCTGATGATCCATTTGTCCTCAATGCGCTCATTGACATGTATGCCAAATGCGGTGACATTGTAGGAGCTCGGAAGGTCTTTGATACGATCTCTCACAGGGACATGATTTCATGGAATTCAATGTTGGTGGGTTACGCCAGACATGGACTTTTAGTTGAAGCTCTTTGCATCTTCCGTCAGATGACTGCGGCAGGTTTTGAACCGGATTCGGTGGCCATCTCTACAATTCTCACCAGATTTGCAGCTTCAAGGCTTGGATTAGAGATTCACAGCTGGGTTATTAGGCGGGGACTCGATCAGAATCTATCTGTAGCCAATTCATTGATTAGCATGTATGGGGTGATGGGCCAGCTGCATCATGCATTTGAAGTGTTTGAAGGAATGGGGGAAAGAGATACAGTGTCCTGGAATGCTATCATTTCAGCTCATGGTAAACATGGAAGGCAAGCACTAATGATTTTCCAGCAGATGGAGAATTCAGGAGTATCTCCAGATGACATTACATTCATTTCATTGCTGTCTGCCTGCGCACATTCAGGTGCCGTAGAAGAGGGGCGACAGCTGTTTGCAAAGATGGAAGAGACGTATGGAATAAAGCCATGGATGGAGCATTGTGCATGCATGGTGAACCTCTTGGGAAGGGCGGGGTTCATTGACGAAGCATATGACTTCATTACAAAGAGGATGGCCTTTGAGGGCGGGCCAACGGTGTGGGGAGCTTTGCTGCACGCTTGCTCGGTCCACGGGAATGTCGGTGTGGGTGAGATTGCTGCTGAGAGGCTGTTTGAGCTGGAACCTGACAATGCACATAATTTCGACCTTATGATGAAGATCTATGTGGATGCAGGGAGATGGGAAGATGAGGAGAGGGTGAGAAAGATGATGAGGAATAGAGGTTTGGATACTTAGAATTCAGATGGAGAAATGCAGAGGATCAAGATCTTCGTTGCAGGCCCACTTGCCAGCATGGCCTTGACTAGTCTGATTTTCGTGCTAGGGTAAATGCTGAGGCCCACCTGACAAATGGCATGGATCTCGCACAAGTGTGCTGTTAGTAGCCCTATCAGGGCTCATCTACTATTGAAAGGAAGTGTATGGGAGGTTACTACAGGAAGTTTGAGCTATTGGACTGCCAAGAGCATCTGGAAACGATGTTACTTCACAGGTGGGCTGCATAAAAGTTCAGTGCAATTCTCTGCTTGTGGTGGACGCAGCAAACGGTCTGGTGATTAGAACTGCTGTTCTGGTGGGCCAGTATGTGGATGGTTCATAGCTAAAAAAGCTATGGGTATTAGACCATTGTATAAAACATTCAGCTGTAGACTATCACATCAGTTAATGGATACTGTGCTTGGAAGAAGAAAAAAAAAAACTCATTTTATTTGATTGATTGTATAAGGGTGCATCTCCTGCAAATTGAACTGATCAATCATGACATTTTAAGAAATTTCATAATGTTTGGTGTAACCAAACGCATGGATACCACTGATATCATGCTTCTATGCTTTATTTAAGAGAGGCATGTGGCATGAGCAACCCATGTGGAGAAAGCAAGATGGGAGAGATTGGAAAGGAAAGATACAGGCCATTTGAAGACAGAGTGAGAGAGAGGATGTGGGCTAGAGAGAGAGAGAGAGAGAGAGAGAGAGAGAGAGAGAGTGTCTGCTAGGCAGCTACAGGCCTCCAACTTACCAAAATACCGTCTTTGATTCAAATGTCTTCCCATATCTCTTAAGGGGTCGTTTGGCACCTTGGATTGGAGGGGATTGGAGAGGATTAGAGGGGGTTTCAAATCCCCATGGTTGTTTGGCAGCATAAAGCAACTGGGGATTGCCAATCTAGGGGGTTTCCAATCCCCTCTTTGAGGGGGTTTGTAATCCAAGGTGAGAGCTTGGATTACACCTAAAATCATTTGAATAGTTGCAGGTATAAATGTATGTCACTGTACACTATCATTCTACTAGGCACATGGCCCACTAACGATGATCAGCACCGTCCAAATATTGTCCAGCACCGTCCAAACATTGTCCATATCAATCAACGATTAAAAATCGTTGGTTAGTCACTCAGACATGATCTTGTGCTTGCGATCCATCTGAGACTTGGAATTTCATCACTTTTAGGCAAAACATATATTTTAGCGGGCTTATCACAACCATAGTGTCAAAAATTATATATCTCACTAATTGGGGATATTAAAGTTGATTTAGTAATTAAATTCAAACCCCCGTGAATATACCATGTATAGGTATTTTTGAATTAAAGTTGATTCACACTCAAGGGTACCAAACACACCGAGGGGATTGCCAATCCAGGGGGTTTTCAATCCTGGGGGTTGCGAATCCAGGGGTTCTAAATCCACGCTCCCAAACAGGCCCTAAATATTTAAAATTTGATCCTAAGAGGAAACTAACCGTGGTGCACCAATTGTAGGGCAATATGAAACACTTTCAAGCCATGCACGTTTTTTTAAAAAATAATTTTTATTTTTATTTTTACACACACACACACCCCACACACTCACGCTGGTAGAATTTCACCACCTATGGGTACTCAAACCCTTGATTGGGAGTTGAAACTCCTGACAGTCTACCACCCCAGCAAGAGTAAGGACCCAGGCCATGCATGTTTATAAATCAAGAAAAATGGATTTTTGCAACTGCTTTAAAAATGTCATGTAAATTTATTTTTCCAAAAATATGAAGGCATCGATTAAAGTAATTTACTCTTGTTCTTTTATAAAATTATAAATTTGCCAATACCAAAATATAGAAGTCCCTCGTGTCTCTTTTTCAGATTAGACTCCATCACCTTTTTAAAAAGAAAAGAAAAGAAAAAAAAAAGAGAAAGAAAGAAAGAAAAAAATATATATATATTCTTTTAGTCTAAGCTTCATGGTCCCCACCTCCCCTTGATCCATTGGAGATGACTCAATCACCAGTGATGCCTCGGGATAGCAGGTACGCTAACCAACTCGATTCTCAATCTGGATATTTCAACTAAGCAATAATGATTAAAAAGACATCATCTGATTAATTCTTTTGTTGACTAAACTCACATATATATCATAATCATCATATTACCTACTAAACTTACCTCTATCTATTTAATTTAATTTTAAGATGCTGCCTGTTTATTCCCTAAACTACTCCACTTGCAAAGTCACCCCCATCTACGAATGAGGAATGATGATAGATTTGTGCAGTTTCCTCATCAAAGCACACACAGCAAACATCTCTAATGATCCATGCCGCTGATCAAGTGGCCCACCATGTGCATTAAGACATTGCAAAACATCTATAATAGCTGAATGTGGACCCATCTCTGACCCATCCTTTTTATCAATATACTGATTGAGATTTTCATTACAACAAAAATTATAGTAATCTTGAATATTTGAATTTAAAATTTTATTATCTCTTTATTGATGGCTGCCACACTCTTTCAATCCATTTGCTTTTCAGTACATGGCATATCGATGTGACAGCTGATCGGAACCAAAACTGATCACTGCCACCACACTTGGGCCACAACCAAATACCCAAGGCTCACTCATTTGGTGGCTGAAAATCCAAGACAGGAGGTGTCATTTTCATTGACCAGCTGTTAGCGGTTTCCATCTCACCTAACTCTTTTCAAAATAATTTATTTTGATTAGTTGCTAACTTGCCATCTGTATTATTTTTAATTTTAGTATAAGAATTACTATAATATGGAACCTTGAAAGCTACTGTGTACTCTTATTTTATCAGCCAAAAGGTAGACTATGTAATCAAACCCTATATATTAATACTATTAAATTGTATTAGGTTACTGTAAGATGACATATCATGTCCTGTATTCCAATTAGGGAATATTAATATGCCTATGGGAGTAGAGGAATTTATGTGCACCCATGCACTGCACTGTGGAAATGTGTGCGTTAATCTGAACCATCTATCTTTTGGGTCCACCCTGGATTGGTCACAAACAAAAAAGGGGGAAAAATCAGACTATGTTAAACGGCCTATCAACAAAATTTCACCCCTCGAATCAGGACAATTGCGAGATGCGTCCTTTTGTACATCCCTGATTAGATGGCTGTCCACCAGTTTGTTTGTTTGTTTTTTTCTTTTTGAACCAACCGCATGAACGGTTTGATTCCTGTCTCCTGCTGTCCATTAGTCCATCTCCAACAATAATAGAGGCTATTTTGTATCAGAGACAAACATTGATACCCTGGCAGATTGTGATGGATGATACGCTGGCACTTTGGAGATCATAGAAATTGAATGTTTGGAATATGAGTAATTCACATTTATCTGTCCAAATTATGGTTCCCAAATTGGACGTATCATGGCCCAAAAATTACACTTATTTAATTGTCTGATTATAGGATTAGTAGGCATTTTTAGGACAGTTAAAAATGTAACAGATCTAACGGTCCTATTTCAATAAACCAGTTTTCCAAGAATCATAGGTTAGCAATCTGATTTTGGGACAGTAACTTGACTGTAGGTTGGGCACTTTAGTCAGTTTACTTCGCGTTAATATATGCCACGTGTACAGTTTCTGAGTGCCTGCGTATCAAGTTTCGTATGCTGCTTGAGTATTATATATTCCCCTTTCATATTATTTTATGTTTCGTGGGAACGTATCTCAGTAATTATCAAGCCTTCAATCTGAAAGAGGCAAATAGGTACGAGATTCAGACCGTTCATCTGGTAGTCCCCAACATAGATGGGTGAGAGACCAAAAAATATGGAGTAAAGATGATCCTAGCCATTGATTGGAGTTTCACCGATTTAACCTCAACCATTGACCGACGCTTTCCTCCTTGCCACCCAATAATAATCCTCGGATCCGGAGGAGATCATCCGATCTATGTGATTTCTGAAATACACAACCATCCATGGAAGGTCCCAACAAATGAACGGCCCCGATCACGCAAATGCCTGCAGAGTATACTGAGATTGACTGGCCTTCGGCATTGGATGCTTTGTTGGGAGTGGCAGTGGGTGGGCGGTGTCTCCCAACAACTGTATTCGGTACTCCTTACTCCACATGTGGAGTACATCTTAAAATCCGGCCTAAATAGTGGGACCCACGTTAGATTGGTTAGATACCCAAGAGCAGATCGATCGACTGATCCTGACCTCTGATTAATGAATACTTGTTGAATCTGGAGCTTTTACTACCTTTTCACCATCCATCAGATGTCCACCAAACGTCCACTGACAACCTACCTTTCAAATGTCAATTTTAGGATGTTATTCATCTGTACTGGGTCCCACTAGTTGGTAGGTTCGGATCCGTAAGGTACATGCCACGTGTAGAGTAGCAGGCGTGTCCCTCAACCATACTTTTATCATTACCTCAACTCCTCAACTCTATCGTAAAAAGAATAGATTCCACCCGAGTTTCCTTCTACTCGCCCGCATGAAGTTCCTGAGGTCGGAAGCTGCGTGGGGCCTACATAGATGATTTTGAGAAATCCACACCGTCCATCAATTTCTCCATCTCATTTTAGGACACAATTCCAAAAATGAACTATATCCAAACTCAAGTGGACCACACTGCAGAGGATTGAACGTTCACCGTCAAAACCTTTTTGGAAACACAAAAGTTTTCGATTGGGTAATATTTTTTTTTCAGATGATCCCAGTTAGAATGACCTTATGAACAGTTTGGATGGCATATAAACCATCATGGTGGGGCCCTCGATGGTTTCAATGGTAGGCATTTCTATCCCTACTTTTTCCTGTATTGTGGTCAACTGAAGTTTTAAATCTTTCTCATTTTTTTTTATAATGTTCTCATGTGAGCTAGAGATTCTGAAGGACGGGTCGGATTTCTTATGGAAATCTCAGTGGGCCCCACGTAGCTTACGACCGCAATAACTCCACGTTCCAGCTCGAAGGCAACTCGCGCCCAGATAGACAGATCCCATCACCTACAGGCAACTGTACTGGGATGCGGTTTGCGTGGTGAACCATACACCACCTGGCTACGCAATGTAAGGACTCTGTCCGGCCCACCATAATGTGTGTATTATCCACGCCGTCCATCCTTTTGCCAGCTCATTGAAGGACATGATTCAAAATTGACCACATTCAAAGGTCAAGTGTACTAGAACACACGGTACGCTGGGTTGAACGCTTATAGTTGAAGGATTCTTGTGAGGTACAGACATTTGGATTAAGCCTATATTGTTTTTTGTTTTATTTATTTATTTTTATCCACGTCTGTTGAGCTTATGAACAGGTTGGATGACAAATAAACATCAATGTGCCCTTAAGAAAGATTCAACCATGGATGTCATTATCCTTGTGGCGTGGCCCACTTGAGCTTTTGCTGTCTTCAATTGTTGCTTCGGGCCCTTAAAATATGCTGAAAAAATGGACGGACGGTGTGGATATAACACATACATCACAGTGGCCCCACAGATCCACTACACTATGTTCTTACGCGGTGGTAGGTTCGCTACGCATGGTTCACGGCGCAATCCGCGTCATTGTACCGTTGGAAAGAGAGGGCACGCTGTCTGGATGCAGATCAGGTGGCATTGCGCGTTGCGGGGGGGCATTAGAAAAAAAAAAAAAAAACCTGAAGCAAAACTGAAGTTCAAGTGGACTCCATCACAGTAAAGAGGGACGATTGAATGCATAACAGTAAAAATGTATAGGGCTATAAAAGTTTTATAGGGCCAAGCTGATATTTGTGTTTTCCCTTCATCCAGGTCCATGTGACCTTATGTTGGATGACAAATAAACGCTACGGTGGGTGTTAATGTCCCGTTTCTATGGTGTGGTCCACTTGAGCTTCAGAACTGCCACATTTTGGATTCATGCACTGGAAAATGGATAGACGGCACGGATATAACATGCATTAAGGTGGCCCCCACAGCGCCCAACACATCACCGCATGGGGTCGCGTGGACAACACCACCGAATTCGCATGCTGTGTTGGGCGTTGGGCACCGCGTCAGAATAGACTGATCTCTCTAACATGTACCACCACTTGTGGTACCGTGCATCTTTCCTTACAACATACCACCTGTTTAGGAAATCGGTACCATGAAAACAATGGGCCCCATCAGGAAGGTTTTCTTTCTTTATAATCAGGATGATCCGCTCAGTAGGTGGACCAAGTCTCTACGTTGACTCAAACTGTCGGTTTTCGATGATTCCAACATTCTGGCTCACCTAGAGGTCTGATTTTTGTACCAGGTGATCTTCATGGCGGGGCCTACTGCTTCAATGGTACTGATGCCCTAAACAAACGGCGTGTTGGCGGAAAAGATGGTACAGTACGACAAGCTGCCGTACATTCCCTGCGGGCGATCAGTTCTCATAAATATACTGAAAAAGATTCCTGGTCCGTCTCTCTCTCGCCAAACCTGCCCTAAACCCTCTACCCTCTCCACCTCCGCTCCTTCCCTCCTCAAATGGGCTTTCTCCACAGAAAAGGAAGCCCGGAAAGCCCAAGCCCACTACAAAAGACGCTAGCAGGAAGAGGAAGAAGAAGAGTCACGTCTGGATTCGAGACGAAACCCTAAAAATCAGGTAAGCCTTTGATACCTTCTCCTCGTTTTATTTCTGTCCTGTTTCAAGATTCCTTTCGAACATCGCCAAGCTTCCACGCAAGGTTATATACACCCCACTTGGAAAAGGATTTTCTTGGTATTATCACTCATCTTCGATATTCTTCTTCTTCTTCTTCTTCTTCTTCTTCTTCTTCTTCTTCTCTTTCTTGTTCTGAAAATGTCTGCTTATGAAATTCCTAACGATGCTTTCGGTATGCATCGTTCATCTTAGGTTATTATGTTTGCCGGATTTCTTTCGTTGTTGGAGTGCGATCGATATAATAATAGTATCAGGTAAGTAATTTTTCTCTGTTTATTTATTTATTTTTGTATTTTATCAATTTTCATTCATTTGTTGTATTTTGAAGTTTTGCAAGTTCTATGTGACTTTAAACTCTATTCTCTCTTTGCTGATCTCTTAAGAGTGCTATTTGATATGTAAATTAGGTTTCAAAAGATATTTAAGCTTGGGGAAACATATCAGGTGTCATATATGCATAGGTTCCTTACACATGAGTATAGAATATACATTTGAAGCGTTCTTTCGTCTCTATATCTTTATGTTCTTGTTTCTAACTAAGATATGTGGTCAGGCGTTTGAGTTTATTTGTAATTATCACTGAAAACTGTCTCTGGGTTTGGGTTTTATGCCTGATACAAATACTAACAGTGCATTTGGTTGCAAAATTGAACTGAAGTTAGTCTAATGAGGTGACAATCACTAAACCTTAACATTTGCTTATTAAAAAATAAATAAATTGTAATTACATCATTGGGTTGGAGTTGAAAGTGATGCAGCTACAGTTGGGCCCTACCTGTTATAAATGCTTGGAAGCGTCACTAGTTTTCTTTTTTAAACGTTCTGATCTTTGATGAAAATGAATGCTTTACAGTCCAATTCACTTGTGCGTCCAAATGCAGCCTGCCTGATTAGTGATTACAGTCCAAATATGGTGAGAGAGAACTCTCCTTCATCCAATAGTGGTTCAATTGTGTTCTCTGCGAACACTTCCCTGCATTTGTAATATTGTGATGTTTGTCTGGTTAATCTTGATCTATCCCTAGTTTGTAGTATGCTTTGGTTTGCTTGTATTAATTCATTTGGTCAGCCAAACGTCTGCATCTTCATCACCACTGGATATAATGTGATAATCCTTCTCATTTCGCCTATCTAATATGGACTTGGGGCATTGACATGAAATGAACACCTAGGCTTGAGAGTGCAATCTCAGTCAACATGGGACATGTCCCCTTTGGAAAATATGTAACACTTCCAAGTGGATTTCTTGATCTCTTTAAGAATAAGATATGCATTGTCTCTGTTAGTGGGACAACTTACCTAAGTACTGGTATGGGTATCATGTACAACAAGGATCGTTGTCAGTGTCTGTCAAGATCCAAATTCTCAGTATCTGGGGATGACAAAGAGTGGTCGCTGCTCACAAGTATAATCAATACTCCCATGACTTTATCACGAGTTGAATTTGTTGCCCAATAGGTTTGGTTCACTATAAAAAGCATATGGGCTTCAAGTCATGAGGAAGGGGGATCCCTTATCTGTACTCTCGTCCAACTGTCCAAGTATGAGACATGGGCACTTCAGTGTTTGAAGGATCACAGTATCATATCAGAAATCCTCTTCCTAATAAATCAGGACTGATAAACGCAGGCCAAGACAATTATAATTAAATAAACAAGAACCATGATACTTTGATACCTTCAACATGGTGTTGGTGGTGCTGGCAGTGAAGTATGCCATGATCAAAGGGGAACTAGGAAACACTTTCTCCCTTGAAGAAAAGCTGAATCATCAACAATTTTCAGGCAGGACACACTACCACTACCAATATCTGTACATGTTTAGATCCATCCAGTTGGTGTTTACCATATTTTTATCTCATCAAGAGGCTCATAAGATTTATTGGTAAAGAGATAAGGTGAAATACGCTACTACATCCTGCTCGAGAGTTAGTGTTCCTGCTGTCCTGAGGCAATGACCTGGGATCAAGCTTTCATTTCAGCAAGGCAGTGGTTGTCAGGAACCTCTTCCTTTGAAATTTCAAGCATTGCTTCTTTAGCTTCACTGCTTGGTGCTTCCTTCTGTTCTTTTGCCTGTTCGTTTCCTCTTTTGTACATTTGGAGGATGACCATAGCTCTTTAGACATTGTGTTCATTGTGAATTTTCTTCCATCCATCACGAATTTATATGTATTTCTTTTCTCATCATGGATGGTCTTTTGATGTTGTACCCATGGTTTTCCAAGTGTTATGTGGCAATGGTCCATGGGAGTGACTCTTACCATATATCTTTAGAATATTTTTCCGGAAGCTATAAGTTAAAAAATATCATCAAAATGGATGTTCCTCATACTAGGGTAAATATCGCAATTGCAACAATTTTGTAATTGCTCTTTTAAATACAAAGTTTTCATTACCATTCCCATTGATTATCATCTAAACAATGTTTCCATCCACCCCTACTTTTGTTCAAATACTTAGTGGGGTTTTAGTAGGCACCTGACCCATCATGACATCCACTCTTCGATCAACTGTTGGATCATCTTCATCAATTCTAAATTAGGTTTGGGCAATGGTAAGGGCTCATTTGGATTTGGGGTTAAATTGGGTTTCTAATTTGCAGAATTTTTGGGGAAGATTTGAATTTAGGTTAGAGAATTTGGGCATTTTGACAAATTGGGTGTTCAAGTTGAGAGAAAATTGGAAATTTTGCAAAATTGGGTTTTTAAGGAATTTCAGGATTTTCACACAATTGCAATGTCAAGTTGGGAAATTTGGGGAAATTAGGGTTTGGGAATTGGGAAATTTGGGGTTTTGCTAAATTCGTGTTTTGGGTGAGGGAAATTGGGAAAAATTGTAAACCTAGGTTTGGGGGAATCAGGAATTTTTGGGATTGGGAAATTTTTTGGGTTTGACGACAAGGAAGAGTTGGGAAATAAAAGAAAAAAACAAATATTGAGGAGTGAAACCTTCTCAGATACTAAAACTGATGTAACCAAATTGAAAAGGGAGAATCTTGATTTTTGTTTTTGGGTTTTCAAGAGGGGTGCACTAGGTCTATTTAGTAGTGCAAAGGGTGATGCACAAGATCAAGAACCCCAATAGTAATCAACCGTGTGGGTCCTTTCCCATAAGAAATTAATTTAATATCATGTGAGCTGGTGGCCCACGTATCGATTGCTAAACCAATAAGAACAAAAGGTTGTGATTTTATATCTAACAACTTGCTAGCTGCTATGCTAGTACTAGTAATCACAATAAACCCCAGTTCTTCTTCTATCATAGGCAACACATGCCAAAAGGGAAGCAAAACATGTTATAACCTAAGAAAAATCATCTTTATTATTCCATCATAACCATGGCATTAAAAATGCTTACATTATGGCCGTAAAGGCCATCATGTAAAAGAAACAATCACCCCCTTACATTATGGCCGTAAAGGCCATCATGTAAAAGAAACAATCACCCCCTTATGCAATATGGGGGTGAATCGGTCTGTTATGAAAAAATGGGTTGTAGATAAGCCATGGTGTGTTGTAACAGCCGTTATGGGAAAAATGACCTGTAAAAGCCGTTACAGTTCTTGTAATGGCCCAGTACGCCCCCTTGTAAAGGCTGTAACAGCCCCATAACAGTCCATCACGAGGCTGATAAGGTTTTTTTGGATTTTTTTTTTTTTAAATTAACAAAAGAGACCATAACAGCCGTTACGGGGGCCGTAACGGCTGTTACAGCACATATTGGAAAGGTAATAATGGCGGCCGTTACATCCACTGTCACCATTACGGAATACCTTTAGAAACACTCTGTATCAGCATTGTTACGAGGTCGATGCGCTGTTAGAGGCCGATGCAACCATAAAGGGCGCAATTTGAAATTTTTAATCTTCCACTTTTTTATTCATTTCAAACATGAAGGAAGTTTAAAAACTAAGTATAAACCATACGTAGGATTAATTTGAGGACCAAAACACAAAATTTAGTGGGATTCATTTAATCGAAGCTAAGTGGACCGTATTGGAAATATTGAAAGTGGTAACTTAAAAAAAAAAAAAAAAAAGTTTCCATCCTCATTTTGTTTTACTTATACATAACGAGCCTTAATCCATTAAATCATGCTCGGCATGTGTGTGGAACCTAAATAGTGATTAGGTTATGGCTTGTAATTGTGTAATCAACTCATTATTAATCATATGTAGACCTATAATTTTAATTATGTATTGATGTTAGATATTTGGAAGCCTAAATATGGGAGTTTCTCTCTTTTAGAGTCAATCTCAGGTTAATACTATCAGGTAGCCTGAGACAACATTCTTACTAAAGAATGGCTTGTTACACTCTCAAATGCATGTTCAAAACTAGAAAAGAATACATATCTCTCGAATCCTTATATTTTTCTGAATTTATCCAATATCCTTATACATTTCCCCCTTCAAAAAAGTTTTGACCTTTACAAGGCCGTAACCATCGTTATGGCTCATATTGTAACAGTCACACTGTTGGTTGTTACCATTACCCAATACCTTAATCTTAACTCAGAAAGAGTCTTTACATGTTTATATTTTATTTCTAAAAGCAAGAGAAATCCTAATATAATCTTAACCTTATAATGCTTCTAATCCTAGCCATTTATTTCACTAAATATCAAAATGGCCAAAATACCTTTGAATGTTGTCACAACCTTAGAGGCTTATAAAATTTGCAAGATATTGGCTCATTTGAAGAGTGGCCAATAGGCTTTCAAGCAGGATCAATTTCATGCCATTCAGACATCATTTGATACCTGAAAAATGGTTCACTAAATACCTGAAGATAATAATTAAGGAAAACTGGTTCAACCAACTCTAAGAAATAAGTAGACTATTAATGTGGTCCATAGCACACATCAGGACCAAAATCTTCCATTAAATCAATGTAGACCCCCAAAGTTGTTCAAATCTTCATTGGATGGTTTAGATCCTCCTTGATCACAATGCTTGGATGGGTTCGATCTTTGATTGGCCAGCTTGTGTGGCCGAATCATTCTCCTTGCACATACCCTACATGATTGCATTCTAAGTTAGGCATGGCCTAGGTCATGCCGTGTAGAGGACCTTCTCTTTACTGCTCTGTTGGGACTTGTTGCCATAAAAGATTTTGTGATTTCTCTTCTTCCACATGCCCCACACAATTGCATACGACATCATTGTCAAAACAAGAGACCCATGAGGATGAATGTCACCCGCACGGGGTTTGGGCGAACAGGCAAGTGTCGTGGGGTTGCTCCCCATATACGCAAGTTCAATTCCCCTCCCCGGGATTACCCGATGCATGTGGTTTGTAGGTGATTGCGTGCATCCGCAAGGAATAGTCTTGTTTCAAAATGGGGTAGGGACTCCCTGACGTCGTTAAAAAAAAAAAAAGAAAAAAAAGAAAAGAGGATGAGTGTTCATTCCTCCCATCCCTCAGTCCCTTTAGAAATGGATCTAGTGAGGGTCCATAATACACCGAAAAGTGTAAAAAGAGTGACCCCTACAGCCCTTACAAATTTGAAGTATATTTAGTAGTTACTACTAAATAGTTTTTTAGTACATATTTCTGTAGTTTGATCACTTGACAGTTGAGATTACATAGAGACAGACCAGTGTTTCAAATAGCACCCGTAGCATATGCTACGTAGCGTAGCATGGCTGTAGCGCTACGTAGCGTCCTAAATAGTGTAAATCCCCTGTAGCGTACGCTACAGCGCGTAGCGTCCGTAGCGTAAGCTACAATGTATTTTTTTTACTATTTTACTATTTATTTATTTTTTTCACATTTTCTTTGTATCCAATGTTGAGGAATGTGACACTTGTGTTGTACTTGATGCTTTTAACTTATTTCTTTTCATGATTGTGACTTATGGTTTCAATTGGACATTATTAATTAAAGTGGTTTGCTTAGAAAGTTGTTGATGTGATAATTATTGGCTCATATATGTGGATTGGCTTTTGATAAATGATAGCTAATAACTTGTTTGAACATGCTATTGATAAAATGAATCATCTTTTAGGCATTTTTATTTTTTTATTCCTTTTTTTTTCCACTATTTATTATATTTGTCATATTTTTAAATTAAAAAATAGAAAGCTACGTATTTACACTACACGCTACGTATTTACACCACACACTAGAGAGGGCTGAGCGCTACGCATCATGCTACCGCTATTTAAAACACTGATAGAGACATTGTACTTCTAATTCACTGATTGTTAATAGTTAATATTGATACTAAATAGTTCACACCATGTACTTGTAAATCATATCAAATTGTATCATAATTCACATAATGGGCACATAACTGATGACTACATATTTGTGAGTTGTAATCGGCAACCTACTTACTCTGAAAGGAGCTTTTGTCGTCAACCAGTTAAAGGCTTCCTGAAGCTGGCTCATCTTTCTTTCAATCAAGTTACTAGGGAGGGTAGTAGCATCATGGATATTTTCGCTAAGGCCTGAATACGCAAGATCTGTGTGTGGGTCATTCCTATAAATTGTGTTGAAGGATAGCCTCTTGTCCTTTTTCTTCAATGTTGTTAGTATTTTTGTTTCTAATGTTGACTTGAGGGCCATCGAAAGGCTAGGATCATCTGGTCCTTGCATATTTTGAACCAGATATCATCTAAGCTAGGGCTAGCTGGATGGGCTTTGCAAATGGAATCTCCTTTCCATATGCATTACTCAACATGGATCGTTGGCAACTCTCTTAATAGGTCATATGTATAAAGTTTGGAAGTTATCTAAGATTGATTGTTAAGTCTTGTCCACATGTATGGAACCTAGAGGTGATGGGTTATACACACAAAGTTTAGTGACCCCTAAGATTGGTAAATCATATGGAATCTTGAGATATATGTGTATCTATCCTTACAGGTGACAGTGTGATGTATCAATCAGGTGCATCCATTTATTGGCCCCTATCATGGTTGGCTTATGTTTCAAAAATCACATCCCTTTTTTCAATTAACCCCACCTAAGATTTGACTGGTAACCATTTTCAAAGGCAAATTGCTTGGAACATCTAATCCTTGTGTATTTTGAACCATTTGTAGTCCAAGCTAGATGGAACGTCAAAACAGTAAATCTTCCTTTCACATGTACTGTTGAATGTGGACCATTGGCAACTCTTTTAATAGGTCATACACATAAAGTTTAGTCGAAGTTTGCTAGATCATAGACTCTTATGTATCTAATCCTATAGGTAGTAGAATAGGGTCACTATGCACCAAAGTATGTATCCTTATCAAAACTCCACTCCAGATCAAAACAGGGACAAGATTCCCATGGTTGTTAAACATATTTGAGATGGTGTTTTGTCTCTGTCTGTGCATGTGTGCTTGATTTACAACTTGCAGGTCATCCAGACTGTGGGGCACGCTATCGATAGAGCATGGCTCAATAATCACACTGATTGAGCAATCCTAACAATTCAATTGGTAGCTGTCAAATGGACGGTTAAAAGTACTGAGTGGTATAATTCACCAGACAAAGTCAGATGGTTAACCCAGTGTGCACTGATGAGATGCCTAGGGTCATCCGACCCATGTTTATTTTGAACCATTTGACTACCAAAAATGGGTGAAATGGTACACTACCTACGGCCATCCAAATGGAAACTTACAAGCTAATAAGGGTAGTTTTGTCATGTAAACACTAGCAGTGGGGAATATTTTAGTCATGTGAAATTACTGAAAGAAATGATTTTGCCTTTCTATAGTAGTTTAGGGCGTGTTTGGATGATGGACTACCATGGAATGTGATGTAAAACTCACATTATTACTCCTTGTCTTTGATTGGATATTGCAGAATGTCAAATCACGGTAATCCTTCTGAATCACAGCATCACATGGATTGGCGTACGTGTGTTGACGTGACATAGTATCATAGGCCCCATCATGATGTATGGGTTGTATCCACACCGTTCATCCCTCTTGCACGATCATTTTATGGAATGAGACAAAAAATGAGGCATATCCAAAGCAGAAATGGACCACACCACGGCTAGCATGGGTATTGAACACCTGCCATTGAAAACTTATTGGGGCTTACAGAAGTGTTGGATCAAGCTCATTTTTTGGGACACCCTAAAATAATTTTGCAAAATGGATAAATGGTGTGGATTTAACACATCAACAGAATTACATCAAAGTATATCCAACCAACTAAAGTACTTTACGTGTGGGCAGTGGTGTTGCGAGGGGAGTATTGTGTACGGCCACTACTTTATTTTACTTTTGACTATTGTAGTTATGATAATCATTACTTTTTGACCATACATTACAGCACATTACCGTTGTTTCCGTGAATCCAAACATGCCCTTAGAAATTTGCCTTTGACAAAAAAATTATACTAAACTTCTATGGATATATCACCATAAAGCAGCAAAAACAAAAATAACTATGAAACCTGCAAATTTTAATTTCTTGCAGTGTTCCAAATAGAGAAGGTTAATCAAGTCAAATGACCTATGAGTTAAGGTTCCCAAACTTGATGTGGTTAACATATTTTAAAAAAAACAATTCTAAAACCCCCACAGAAGAAGTTGCCGAGCTCAGTCCTTAACAGAGAAGTATAATCTTTGCAAAGCTCAAGCAAAATTTTCTTGTATGAAATCTTGAACCTAAACCAATCTATACCATACCTTCTGATTTAACTCTAATCATTCAATTCAATGACAATGCTACTTGCCTTATTTGTTCTGATAATAACTAACACGCCTGTAAATAATACTATGGGAATACCCATCATAATCCTATACAATCCATAATTAAGCGGAACTTGTTTAATAATTGGCCGGATTACGTGATCTTGGGCATCTTTTAGCGTGAAAGCAAAATTCATGTCTCTCTTTCTCTATTATATATAAAGAAAGAAAGAAAATCAGTGCAAATATAAATATCTGGCTTCATGCTTGTTCCTGCAAATGCTGGGCCAATTATCCATGAATCCCCTCCAGTGACGGCTTCCATAACCTTTTCTTTTCTTTCTTTCTTTCTTTCTTTCTTTTTTTTAAAAAAAAAAAAATTTCCCAAGGTAGCTTGAGTACCATCCTTAGAAATGCATGTGAATTTGTGCTATATCTTTGTTTGCTGCAGTATGCCCATTTTGTACTGACGAGAATGAAACTGTTGATCTCCATGATTGAAATGACACAGACGTACTGCAAATTACAGAGGTTCCTTTACTATTCTGCTTCGAACGCCCTCAGATGCACCTTCATCTCCCCAGCGTTCCTAAGGAATACCACAAATTCGCCCTCTTATAGGACTCTTGCTAATGGAATGGAGAAGAGCACTGCTATTTCTACATGTCGTAACATGACGAACATGTGTGAAAGCTGGGCCACTCATTATTCGGGGCCTATGACAAACATATTGTGACCAGGAAATTGGCTGGTCCACTCACAGGGAAGGTTTAGAGAGCTGGACAATTGGGAAAAAAAAAAAAGAAAAGAAGAAGAGTAGTGTCCATGTTCAATCCACTCTGGCCCATCTGATGGATGGACTAGCTTGGGTTCGGTTCACTGCATGCTCACATTCCACCCCACCTGCTGAGTAGTCTGGACCTTGCATACCACATTAGTGCTTGTATGGTAAGGCCCCTTGTCCATCTGACTTGCACGAGTCAAGTAGATCAACAATTGAAATCATAGATCATGAGGCTGCCATTGGCACTCCTTCAAATTTACCTTGGCATTTTGGGTTCGAGGCAGAATGTCTCAAACTTTGAGTGTGCACTGTCATTGCCATAGCGAATGTGGCTTTTCAAGGGTTTAGGGTTTGTAGGAGCTGAGTGGTGGGGTTTTAAGAATCTTGGGTTTGTTAAGAGCTAACATGCTTGAGGAGATAAAATAACGCAATGTTCTAGAACAATAATACTATTCATTTAGGGCCTTCTTGCTCGGAGAGAACTGTGGTTGGTAAAGAAAATGAATTCCTTTGATGTAACTGTTTCCTCTGTTTGAGAAACTAAAAAAGAGGAGGAAATTGATTTCCTTTCCCAAAAATATTCCTCAAAAAGTAACTAGAAAACTTTTTCCTGAGTAAAACCTGTTAAATATCCTTTCGATGGTGGGAAAAGAGCTGACCCTACCATATGACATTTTATTTTTTTAACAAAAAGTTCTCGTTATTGCACTTTTCCTTGGTTTGGGTAGGTTTGCCCTTTCAAAATGGCAACACAAACATTGGAAATGGAAAAGGAAATCATTTTCAATGCAAATTCATGGTGCAAAACAAATAGGGCCTGGGTTACGTTTCACTGAACGCTGACATCACTTATGTGATTGATTCTTCTTGTCATAGCTACTATTGATTTATTTTGATCCATGTATATGATTGGTTCTTCTCTGTATACATTCATATCATCTAAAAATTATTATTGTTATCACTTTTCAAAACATCTTCCAAGCCTTCACTGATATGTGATACCTTGCAGGTTGAGATCCACCATTATTTTCTCTGAAGAAAGCCCAAAACAACTCCACCTCCAGAGGAAGTAGCAATGCTACCCACAGGATTGAAAGAAAATCAAAGCCGTGAGAACAATAACCAAAAGGTCCATCCTCAACCCATGGAAGAGATGGCAAATCAGGATGCCATGGAAACCCTGGTATCAAAGATTTTCACAAACATCTCCTCTTTGAAATCAGCCTATATCCAGCTCCAAACCGCTCATACCCCTTATGACCCAGACAAGATCCAAGCTGCTGATAAGCTTGTAATCGAAGAGCTCAAGAACCTCTCTGAGCTCAAGCATTCCTACAGGGATAGCAACCCAAAACCCACTTCTGCTTCATCACAGGATTCCCGATTAGTTGCAGAAATCCAAGAACAACAGAGCCTGTTGAAGACCTACGAAGTGATGGTGAAAAAATTTCAGTCCCAGATTCAGACAAAAGATTCCGAGATTCTCCAACTACAGCAGCAAATCCAGGAATCGAACCAGCGGAGGATGAAACTCGAGAAGAGTCTCAAGCAGAGGGGCTTACAAGGCAAAGAATCAGAAGAATCAGAAGTGGAAAATGGATTCTTCTCTATGGAATTAACCCCGAGTCTATTTTCCTCCGCTGTAGAAGCAACCTACAAATCCATCCATGATTTCTCAAAGCCATTGATCAATCTGATGAAAGCAGCGGGGTGGGACCTCGATGCAGCTGCAGGCGCAATCCAACCTGATGCCGTTTACATGAAAAGGGCCCACAAGAAGTATGCATTTGAATCCCACATCTGCCAAAGAATGTTCAGTGGGTTTCATGAGGAAAGCTTCTCTGTTAAGTCAGATGATCTCACATTCTCAAAGGACAGTTTCTTCCATCAGTTCCTTGCGCTGAGGGCAATGGATCCATTGGATGTTCTGAGCCAGAACCCAGATTCCATTTTCGGGAAATTCTGCCGGGGCAAGTACCTATCGGTCATTCATCCGAAGATGGAGGCTTCTTTCTTTGGGAATTTGGATCAGAGGAACCATGTGTCGAGCGGTGGACATCCACGGACACCCTTCTACCAGGCCTTTCTGAAGCTAGCCAAATCGGTTTGGCTATTGCACAGACTTGCGTTTTCTTTTGATCCCACAGTGACAGTCTTTCAGGTGAGGAAGGGGACGGAGTTCTCAGAGATTTATATGGAAAGCGTTGTGAAAAACATGATCATAGGCGAGGGAGATCAAAGGCCAAAGGTGGCATTTATGGTCATGCCTGGTTTTCGGATTGGGGGTAGTGTGATACAATGCCAGGTTTATCTTTTGGGTGCTAAGTGTGCCGAATGAGATCTAATACGTGAGGTGGTCTTGCTTGCGGTGTTTGATGTTTTGTTGATCCATGCTTTCCATTTCCTTTACTGTGGTATATATGGTTGCTATTTCGTTGTCATAATCATAGTTTGAGAGGATGGGAATTTGTTCCTTTCCCGTTGGCTGGCTTTTGGCAGTTTGAGGGGATTCTTCTTTGCCTTTGTAAATTGTAGGGAAGAGAAGGGATTAGCTAGAAGGTGGCCCTTTTGGTGTGTTGTTGTGTCCTTGCACTGTTATTGTTATCTAAAATTAGTACTGTTTATATATGTTGATTTGAATTTGTTGGGATGTCTGCAGTTGGGATGAATCGAGGGTCTCTATGTACACTGCTTGCCTGCCTTACATGTGTGGACTTGGCCATGTGTAAGATCTGGATCATTCATTAGGCAGTTCAGTTCCCAAAGCATATGCCCTAGCTTTCAATAATCAGGCATTTCTGCCCAATGGTTGTGAGGCCTGTACAAAAGAAGTCGGCAGCTAAATCAGGCAAGAATCCACACTCAACATACACTTGGGGCCTGTTTGGCCCGCTGGATTAGACTGGCTAAGGTGGGATGGAATTGCAACTGGTCCTGCGCCAATTCCACTCCATGTTCGGGAAGACTGGAAAAGCTTGGAAGTACGCTGGATAGAATCGTTTTGGGTCCGTGCTAATATCACTCAATGTTAGCAAGTTGTGTAGGTCCCACCATGATGTGTGGGCTATATCCACACCGTTCACCCATTTTTTGAGATCATTTTAGAGCATAGGCCAAAAAATCAGGTAGATCTAAAGCTCAAGTGTACCCCACCATAGAAAGTAATGGGGATTGAATACTTACCGTTGAAAAATTCTTTGGGGCTACATAAGTTTTGGATCTGCCTCATTTTTAGGTCCATGTCATAAAATGAGGTTACAAAACAAATGAACGGTTTAGATATAACACCTGTGTTATTGTCAATAGTTTCAAATGATGGTGGGTATATCCTTTCACTGTACCACCATGATACAAACAAAAAAGTGAATTAAGCTTATCCCATGGTAGCAGGAAAGAGTCCCTGCCATGGGTAATAATGATGTTTTTTGAATCCCATCCCACCTAATACCGTCGGATCGGTCCGGCCAAACAGGCCCTTGGGGTTTTTGCCTGATTAGTGGATAGCCCGATTTTTATGCTAGAGCACAGGCATGGAATGACCTGACTAATGAACAGCCTTGATTTTTCATGCTGGGGTTGAGCAAACCATATTATCAGTCACAAGATGGGGGCTCTAGTTGTGTTAGAATTCATGCGAGCCTTGTGGTTGGATAAGAATAGCATAGACTAGCGTTCTTGAATGCAAGAGGAATGGATCTCATCTATATGGATTCTCTACCATCCACTTTGTGCATGGTGACTATTGATGTGGATCGTGCATTTGATGGCCAAGGGATTGGTGAAGACAAGTTGCCCATGGTTTGTCTGGTGCGGTTATGCATGAGGCAGATAGCAGCAATATCTGCAAAAGGTTGAATAATGGTAAGGACAGCATGTCTTTTTTCGATAATGGTGAAATAAAAGATGAAAAAAAGTAATTTCCAGCTTGGTGTATGTTAAAGACCCTACGTATGTAATGCAATGTGTGCTGCTATCAATCTTCTTCGATCACCCTACACCATGCGACTGTCCATGTTCAAGAGCCCCCATATATGCTGCATCTGCAACTGTCAATCTTCATTCACCCTACATGCACAATAAGTGCCCACAACTCTACAGATGTCACCATTAGGGGTGGCAACGGGACGAGGCCTGCCCCTACACTAGATCTAAGGCCCGCTATGGGCCTACCACAACAGACCCAAGCTCCATCCCAAAAACTTGATTGGGCCTAGGCCAGATTAGAGCTGACCTGGCCCAACCTCAAAATTGATGACGTCCCTATTTCCCACTAATCCTACTCTATATGTGGATCAAGTGGAGGAACACATTGAGAATAGAAGACATTTTAGAGGAATGAAGCAAATTATCTACATTAAAGATGAATGGATTGCCTAACGAAGGATTGGATTGGCATATTTGAGGGATACAACGCATGGATGTATAAAGTTGCATCTGGCCTGGCTGGACCGGGTTGAGTCAGGCTAAAATGACTAGGACCATACCTAACACGAAAATTGATTGGGCTATGCATGCTAGGCCCAAGCCCGTGAGTCACGGGACAAGGCTTAGAAAAAGCAATGCCTAAACTTTTTCGAGAAATTGGATTATAGACTAATGGATCCTCCTCTATATGTAATTAAATCTAAAAGTATCAACACAAAAGGGAAAAACATTAAATCCAAAAGTATAAACACACAAAATGTTACATAGATACCTCTAATCAATGTTGCGAAAAATGAATATTGCTGCCGACTGCCAATCTTCAATCAGCCTCTTCATAATCAATTACAAACATAAAGTTGGGAAAATCACACCCACATTCCTAGCTTAGAGCTAGGGGTGCACGATGAGAGCTATCTATTAGTAGACTCCATACTTATGGACGAGTAGATGGAAAGGAAGGAGTGAGGAGAAGAATCTCGCCCTATGGATGCAAGGAGTTATGGCTTTTGGAGAGACAAAGTATGGTGCTCTACCACATAATAGACTTTCGTATGCCTTCTTTCATCTAAAGTTTCTAATTTTGTCTGATCATGTACGCATATTGACTTAATCCTTTTACTCCCATGGCCACCATCTTGACCCAATATCCCATGCAAGTTCAAGAGATGGATCACCAGATCTTAACCATTGGATGTCTATCCTAATTGATTTAAAATAAATTAACTATTAAAATTAATTTCAACAGTTGAAATTTTTAAATTAATTATTAGAAAACATTAGGTGCAATGGACAACTAAGAAAATGCTTGACGAACAATCTAAACCACAAGATCAATCCATAAATGTGTCTTAGATAAACAAGTAGATTCCTCGTCAAATTGTGTAGGCATCAACTTGACCCTAAAGCATGCACTAGCACCACCCACATGTCGACCACCAAAGTAATCTCCTAAAATAAGCTAAAATATATATCATCGAGATTTTGAAATCCGCATATGCCCCAATGTCCAGGGTTTAGATTTGTCAATGATGATAGATTCACATGTCAATCTAATCCAAGTACGATGAGTCTCACGGTTTGGAGTAATGAATTAAAACACCAATACATGGGTTAAACAAGTCCATGAACAGGAGTTAATCTCCATGGCACACTTTCATTCCTATATGGGGTAGGCAACAACATAACAACTTGTTATCATGTCCAATGATGGAGACCTTACATAAGATGACCACGTTAAAAATAAATAACTTATGTTCTACGACTTGCTAGTGGTCTTGGTCATTAAGGGCATTGAGATCCATGGCCCGCAACTTTTCCTTAATACATGGTCAATGTATACAATTTCAAATTATGAAAAACAATAAGAAAAATCCTTCCTACTAACATATACAAATTTCACAAGCTAATGAAGTAAAAGAAGGAATCACAATAAAGATAAAAACGAAGGTCATTAGTTTTCAGGGTACAACACTAAATACTAGGCCCAAAGCCAAGTCAAGCTTGTCAAATTAAGCTAACGGTCGCTTGCCACCTTCAATCACCATTAATCTTAAGCTTACCACATATGCTACAATTCATCTTTACCCCCTTGTTTTAAGGTATCTGATGAACAATGAATATAATAACAGCCGAGGACCACGTTACCTACAAAGGTAACATATACAATCTGTTCAAAACACAAACTTTAATTGCATCCACACACATGGACACATCAACCCACCTCATAAGATTTATTGGGGATGAAAAAATCAACTGAATTATTAGATAGTCAGAGAAAGATAATTGATCAGACCATAAAATAGGGTCCACAACATGAACTGTTCCTATCACAGGACCACTCAGAATGTGGGCCCCATTGGGTGGCAACACATGCTGGATCCTGAGTTGGGACAGGCCAAACGAACTCCAGAGCATAGACAAGGAGAATCAGTGTCTATCATGCTCCAGAGCATAGACTGTCACGTGCCATTGCCACGTCTGCAAGCTCATCTTCCCTGATGGATGGCCCATAACTTAATATTTTCCCCAATAGGATGATCCTGACCGTCCGATCAATGTATTTCAATTAAAAGTTAAATTGGACAAAAAAAAAAAAAAAAAGTGGTGTGAAGATGGAGAATGCTTGCTCTCTCAGGCTCTCCATCGTACACATAGAAATAGAATATGTCGATGGCAATCAAGACTCTTGATTTGGTGGGCCACCAAAACTGTAGCCTAATATTCATGGCGATTTGATAACCGTAGCCATCCATTAGGTGAATGTCGGGAATTGCCTTTATTTATTTATTTGTTTATTTTTTTAACACAGACCATGCAGTAGATATCGTTATCGGTGCATTTTTTTATTTTATTTAAAAATCATAGACCATTCACGTGGTAATGCACGAAAGCGGACGGCTATCCATCTTTAATTTTTGACCATCAATGGCGGCTGACCGACCATCGATTTTTTAGCAGTAGTCCATCACAACGGAGCCCTTTGATCAGAATATCTGGATTGGTGAGAGAGAGCAAGCAATATGATGATTCAGACCATCATTGATTCTCCATTATTGTGTTGTTTAGATGATCGAGAACACTATCTCTGTCTCCCATTGCTTATAGATTCCCCGCAACGCTATCATTTACCGTACAGATCTTTCGAATGCGGTGAGCCAGTTGCATTTTTTAAAGAGAAACGCTTCAGCGACTCACACGAGTGATTGAATTGGCGACATGTGCCAACTTGCTCCACAGTTGTGAAGCCACTGGCAATTTGGTCCACCCATCAGGTGGGCCACACGTGTGCACCGGTCATTCTTTCCTTTCCAGCCTTCCATTTCCTGATACACGTGTTGCTCGCCTATACTTGCGTGAATTTTGAGTCCAGGGAAAGGTTCTCGGTGGGCCTCAACTGATGCATCGTCCCCATCTAGATATGTTTGCCACGTTGGCATGTAAATTCCGGACGCGGATTGCGTCCTACCCCCCGCCCGTCTCGAGCTGGGAACGGGCAGGAGCTTTGAGTGGCCACAGTGATGTATGGGTCTAATCCACACCGTCCATCCATCTTTTAGTATCATTTGAGGATATAAACGCCAAAAATAGGCAGATCTAAGAAATATGTGGACTACACAATGGGGATTAAACTCTTACCGTTGAAAACTTCTTGGGGCCCCGGAAGTTTTAGATGGAGCTGATATTTTTGTTTTCTCTTCGTTCATGTGTATGTAACTTTATGAATAGTTTGGATGGCAAATAAACATCACGGTGGGCTCTAGAAAAGTTTCAACGGTGAGAATCATTATCACCGCTGCTTCCTGTGGTGTGTTACACTTGAGCCTTGGATCTGCCTCATTTTTATAGTTTACAATCTAAAATGATACGAAAAAATGTATGGACGGTATGGATAAGATCCATACATCACGGTGGCCACTCAAAGCTCCTGCCCGTTCCCAGCTTGAGACGAGCGGGGTAGTACACAATCCGCGTCCGTACCCATTTTAAAACATTAGCGGGGCGTTAGGCGGTTAGGTGTTTTAACTCAAACGAAAGTGTTTTTTGTTTTTTTAATTATTTTAATAAATCAACGATGGTGAAAACTGAAAATGTAAGGAGTGTGCGTAAAGCAAAAGTCGACGATTATTCATCAAAGGAGCTGTAGCCGTGGTCCGTACTCCCTCACGCACGCTCGTACGCGAATGGCGGTAGAAATGCTATTACGGAAGAGGGGCCACTGTTCATAGTAATTACAATTAGGGGACACAGGAGCTAATGTAGGAATTCTTGTCTGATCTATGCGAGGGGTGTTATAAGGGTCCTACACACCGGCATATGGGTACGTGTGGAACGAGTGGGCCAGTGATCCTACACACCAGCATATGAGTTGTGAAGCCCCTGGCAATTTAGTCCACCCATCAGGTGGGCCACACGTGTGCACCGGTCGTTCTTCCCTTTCCAGCCTTCCATTTCCTGATACACGTGTTGCTCGCCTATACTTGCGTGAATTTTGAGTTCAGGGCAAGCCTATCGGTGGGGAAGCGGATTGGCTGTTGTACCACACATCAGCTACATAGCTGCTGTAGGTATGTGTCGTGCGAAGGCTAGCACTGACGTTCCTCGAGCTCTGAGTCATACGAACTGTTTAAAGTAGATCAAAGTTACGTATGCGTACAGTGGTGTCTTCATCGTACCTACGCTGTTTGCTTATTTTCTAATATCATTTTATAGTATTATCCAAAAATGAATTATATTCAAATAACATCCCGACTACACTACAGATAGCAGTGGAGATAAGGGTTTTCATCGTGAAAAAATTTTTAGGGCTCATCATAAAGTTTATTTTCCATTCAATCATGACAAGGTTACAAAGACATGAATTAAAATGAAAAATAAATTTCATAATGATCCAAAACTTCTACGAACATAAAATGAGTTTTAATAGTAGACATTCAATCCAACTTTTTACAGTGTTGATCACTTGATAATTAGATCTATGTTATTTTTTATCTCAAGCATTAAAACCAGCTCATCAAATGAATGGATAATGCATATCTCGTGATGAGACCCACAGAATTTGCTAACTTCAATAAAACAGCTACATAGTTAGAGTGAGGTACACCAGCCAATCCCCTTCCCATCGGTGGGCCCAAACTGATGCATCGTCCCCATCTAGATATGGTTGCCACGATGGCATGTAAATTCTGGACGCGGATTGCGTCCTAACTCCGCCCGTTCCGTCTCCAGCTGAGAACGGGCAGGGGCTTTGACTGGTCACCGAGATTCATTTTTCGTATCATTTTTGGATATAAACCTATAAATGGTCAGATCCAAGACAAATGTCGACTCTACCATGAGGATCAAACACTTACCGTTGAAAATTTATTGAGGCCATAAAAAATTTTAATGGAGCTAATATTTGTGTTTTCTCTTCATCAAGGTCCATGCAACTTTACTCTACCATGAGGATCAAACACTTACGGTTGAAAACTTATCGGGGCCATAAAAATTTTTAATGGAGCTAATATTTGTGTTTTCTCTTCATCAAGGTCTATGCAACTTTATGAATAGGTTAGATGGTAAATAAATATCATGGCGGGCCTAGAAAAGTTTCAGCAGTTAGAATCATTATCACCGCTGCTTCCTTTGGTGTGGTCCACTTGAGCCTTAGATCTGCCTAATTTTTGCATTGTTTTTTAAAATGATAAAAAATGGAGGGTTGGTGTGGATAAGACCCGTACATCACGGTGGCCACTCAAAGCTCCTGCCCGTTCCCAACTGGAGACGGGCGGGTTTGTACACAAAACAATCCGCGTCCGTACCCATTTTAAAACACCAGCGGTGCGTTAGGCGGTTAGGTGTTTGAACACAAACTAAAGTGTTTTTTTTTTTTTTAAATTTAATTACTTTAGCAAATCAACGGTGGTGGAAAAGTAATGAGTGTGTGTACAGCAAAAGTCGACGATCTGATTGAGAGGATAGAGAGTGGGCCACGGTCATTCATCAAAGGAGCTGTAGCCGTAGTCCGTACTCCCTCACTCAGGCTCGTACGCGAATGGCGGTAGAAATGCTATTACGGAAGAGGGACCATTGTTCATAGTAATTACAATCAGGGGACACAGACGCTGATGAAGGAAGTCTCGTCTGGTCCACGTGAGGGGTATTGTAAGGGTCCTACACACCAGCATATGGGTACGTGTGGAACCAGTGGACCAGTGATCCAAACCATTGGTTTGATGGGCCACGCTTTTAATGGGTGATGTCATTCCTGAATTAAAGGATCCTAAACCGTTAATGTTCTATTTTTCTAAGATACCATAACGAAGGTTTGGGTCTTCAGATTTCCTGTGCATCCGGCTGAGAAGGCGGGACTCTGTGGATATTGGACTTGGATCACATGAAAACGGCCCCACATGCCTGAGAAACAGAAAAAAAAAATGCCAAAGTGCTTATTTCAATGCAATTTCCGCAACTCTTTATTTCCCTCCAACATGGCACACGTGTGGGATATCCAAACCGTGAAAGAGTTGGGCCACAACATGATGATCGCCTGGTGTGATAATTAGGTCAGTATACTCATCGGTTGCGACACAAGTAAAAAATCAACGGACAGCCGATAGTATGACTCAATGTACTTGTGGAGCCATTTTTCGCAATGATCTGGTTTCTACAAGTGGCGGGCTGTGTGGACAGGAGTTCTAACCGCGTACTACTCCTTGCACATGAATTCCCTAGGACACTTGAGAAACTTGTGCAAGATACCGACCGCTCATCGTGCGGGCCCCTCTATCCACACGCTTCCACATGATATCATTATTTTTTAACGAAACAACCGTCAGTTAAAGAAAGTTCCGTTGTGTTTTACGGAATACTTACTAGTCACTGCTCAGAAACCACGTGAGACTTTTTACCCAGCGTCCTTTTGGGGCCATCCCAAACTTACTTTTCCAGTGTAAACCTTTCATGTTCGGACAGACGAATCGAGGACGAAAACACTCCATGCTTTCATATCCTTTTGTTAATAAAATTGTGTACCTATGGCTACGTATTATAACCGTAGCCATTAGTAGCGTAGCCATGACAAAGCAACGGGGCCATAGCTAGTTTGGCCGACCCCGCCAAGGGTTGAGTTTTATAGGGCCACCTTTTAGCACTTTTAGCCATTTTTTAAGCCCCCAAACATCTCCATTTCAAAATTTTTCTAATCCATCTCCCTCAAAATCTAAAAACCTCCCTCTAAGCTCATTCCCTGCATCCAATCTTCTCCGCCAAACCCCATTTCTCTAAATACTCTTCATCTTTAGGTTTTCTATTTATCAAAATTCTCCCTTTCAAACCCAATTCCCTCAAAACCCCTCATTCCCTAAACATATCTTACTCAAGGGATGTTTGGCGTAGGGTATTAAATGGGATTAAGTGGGATAAAATTGTATTTAGTCCAGGATGGAAGTACATTTAGTCCCATGAAATTGCATTTGGTCCATGCAGGATTTCCGTTGATTTTGAAATCCATTACACATGTGGGCCCCACATTGATGCATGCATTTATCTATATCGTTCATCTATATACACCGTTTATATGTAACATTTTAGTTATATATGTGTACAAGTGAACAACATCTGTTGTGAATTTGGTCCGTTGATTACAATTTCATGGTCCACCAAACATTATTTTACTTAATCTAATGTTTTCTAGTAGCAAAAGTTTTATCCCAAACATAGGATTGGATGGTTACAATACCATAGTATTTCTAGACATGCAATCATTGTGCAATAATGGTGTTAATTGAGTGGGGCAAACTTTAAAATCGAGTCGGGCAAACCAAAAATTGAGCAAGTCAAATTGGAAATTGAGCAGGGCAAACTGAAAATTGAGCGGGGAAAGGTGAAAATTGAGCGGGAAAAATTGAAAATTGAGTGGGGCAAACTAGAAATTGAACAAGGCAAATTGAAAATTAAGCGAGGCAAGCTAGAAATTTAGCAAGGCAAACTAAATTTTGAGTGAGGCAAACTTAAAATTGAAGGAGGTAAACTTAAAATTGAGTCAGGGAAACATGAAATTGAGCGAGGCTAACATAAATTTCAATGAACTTGAAATGAAATTGAACTAGCCTAATACATAATTGAACGAGCTTCACATGAAATTCAACAAGTACTTCGGTGAAGTTGACCGAGCAGTTAATGAAAATGACAAAGCGGTTCATAGAATTTTCCATCACATTACATGAATCTGTGGAAGTTCTCGATCATATTTTTATCATTTGTCTGTCAAATTCATAAATTACTTGGGGAATTCAACCAATCATGAATCGGGAATGTTGACGACGACTAGAGCATATTGCCGATAAGTAGGTTAAATAGACCAAGAATTCTTGAAATTGAAAACCAGTTTGCTCAGTACGCTTTTATCATATTGAGTTAACTGATTTGGGCCCACCTTAAATGTATGTGGACTATGCACGACGTTCATCCGTTTTTCCATCTAAATTAAGGGTTTGGGCCCACCTTGAATGTATGTGGACTATCCACGATGTTCATCCGTTTTTCCATCTAAATTAAGGGTTTGAGCCCAAAATCGTAGCATATCCAAATATCAACCGGATCATATCAAAGGAAACAGTGATTCCATCGTAGAAACCTTGCTACGACCCACAATGATGTTTTATTTGTAATCCATGATGTGCACCCCTAGCACGTACCATTTTCTTAAAAGATAACAAGGAATCTATTATTATAGAAAAGTAGCCAGTGGTACAAAAGGAGAAGGAAAGATAATGCATGTAGGGGTGTACATTTAACCAATAGAACTATAGAACCGGACTGGAACCGACCAAACGGTCCGGTTTGTCCGGTTCTAGAGTGCACCGGTTCCGGTTCCGGTTCCAAAAATTAAAGAACCGGTGACATCGGTTCGGTTCTCGGTTTGGGGGTATGTAGAACCGAACCGAATCGTGAACCGATCGGTAGAACCAAACCGTGGATCCGATCCGTAGAATCGAACCGTGGAACTGAACCTTAAACCAAACCGATGTATTTTTGCACACCTTATAATTATTTTCTCTAGAATAATTATTTTCGTAAATGTATTTTTGAACACCTTATACAATATCTAAACCATTCATCAAATGGACCACAACATGGATGGACATGGGCTTGCAATTGGGCTGGATTATAAAAAGCCAAGAACCGTGGAACTGATCCGGAGCCGAACCGGTTTTAACGGTTCGGTTCTAGGGTGCCAACGGTTCGGTTTCGATTCCAAATTTTCTAGAATTGTTAGGAACGGTTCGGTTCCAATTTCACCCCAGAATCAGACCAAACCGAACCGTGTGCACCTCTAAATGTATGTATGTACAGGCCAACATGTACACTTTTCATGTCCCGCTAGTTATTTGAACGGTTGTAAATGGTTCGGATTGGGGTGAAAGGATGGTCTACGAGCATCCAACCTTAAGATATTGAACCTATCTGAACCAATTAGACCCGAGCCGGGGTCCAGACTCACTTGATCAACAATCGGATCTAACTTGTTGATGCTATTGAAGTGTAAATATCGGATCCAATCAAATCAGACCCACTCCTTACTTAACTCGATCAACAATCGGATCCTACGACTTGGATCCGGATCCGACCCCGCCGTTCAGTATATCAAGATGCTACAGTTCAGCCGTTCGGTCGGAGGATCCTATGTCAAGTGTACAACCATTGTACCATTTTGGACCGTTTCAAGCCCTAATAAAGAAAAATAAATAAAATTGAATGGATGCACATCACATCACTGAGGAGTGAAGAAATTTAAAATACACAGATGGGCAAGCTGATGCACTGACTCATCCCAACCGTACACGTGCTCACGTGAACGTAGATCAACCATTGACTGTACCCATTCCTCCTGCCAGTGGGCCACATCCAAAAATAGCACCAACCCCGTGTGCATGGGTAGGTAGCAAATGAACGTATTAATTGATGAAAGAACATTTATTTTCATGTCGGTAGAGAGGCTAGAGCTTGATTTCCGTGGACGCGGATTGCATACTGACGCTGCTAGTACCAACGTCGCTACTGGTCGGTGCTCTGTGGGGCCCACCATGATGTTTGTCTTTTATTCACGCCGTTCATTCATTTTTTCAGATCATTTTATGCGATGAACACAAAAATGAGGCAGATCCAAATCTCAAATGGACCACACCAAAAGAAAACAGTGGAGTGGAGTGGCCGCCATTAAAAACTTCCTACCGCCCAGTGTAATTTTTAATTGCCATCGAATCAGTTGATGAGATCACACAGATCAGGACGAAGGGATAACATAAATATCAGTTTGATCCAAAAATCCTGTAGCCCCAGAGAAGTTTTTAATGATCAACGTTCAATCACCACTATTTCAGGTGGTGTGGGATACCTGAGACCTGGTTCTGTCTAATTTTTTTGCATAACATATTAAAATGAGCTGAAAAAAAATGGATGGACAGAGTGGATAAAACACATACATTCTGGTGGGGACCACAGAGCACAGATCAGTAGCCACTCGCTGCTGGCAGGGTCAATATGCAATCCGCTTCTGATTTCTGCAAAGCCTACTACGTACTATTTTAGGGGGAATAATTTGATACTCCGCCAGAGTATGATACCTGATACGCAGGCTCTCCGAGACTGATAACTTGACACGTACGGCTCAAATTAAACCGACTAAATTGCGGAACACACAGAAAATTTAAAAAAAAAGTCACCATCCCAAAATCAAGTTGCTTGAACGATGATAACATCTGATTCTTGCAAACTTGTTTAGTTCATTCGATATTCTTCATTTTCAACCATCCGATAAATTTCCAGATATCTCGCAATCGGATAACTATATAAGCGTAATTTTTATTTCATGATAGAATTTTGATAGTTTGATTTGAACTACTTGCATGACTAGTACGCAAAAAGTGATGTCTAAGTGCCTACCTATCTTCATCCATCACACTCCTCCAGAGTATCAAAGTATTTCTCTTATTTTATTCAGATATTTCGAAAACGAAGTCTCCAGTCGAATCGGTTGTACAATAATTCATGGACCACACGTTGAATAACTTCCAACCTATCATGTCCGTATAAAATCCAAACCTTTCAATATATTGGTCTCACTGAGATGATTGAATTATGAGAAAATTAGATTTATCGAATTATTAAGTGGACCACAACCTAGAAAATAATATATATATATATATGCGTGGTCCATCAGTTGAGTGGATACAGCTGTTTTTTTGTGTAGGATGATCTTCATGTGGGTATAACCTATTAGATAGGTTGGATAATGCAAATGAATGTCAGATATTAAACACTGTGTGTACAGTTGTACCTTACAGTCCAGCCCGTTGGACTTGAGATCTTTCCAAAAGACTGTGGACGATAAATGCCGCGTATGGTCGCCAGTTCCTCTTTATCCAACCCTTTATTAAATAAAAAGAAAAAAGAAAAAAGGACGTAGGAATCAGGCATGTGAAAACATACCTCCTGTATTCATGAGTAAAGGAATAATGCAATACATGGCCCATGTTTGCACAAATACACGTAGCTTTTCAAGTATAACAGGTGGGTCCCATGTTTTGATAATCCATACCATTGTTTAGCCGTGTCTCACCGTAGATGGTTTATGCCTCAACAATCTTTCTATGGAAATGACCAGCCTTTTGATTCGTCGACGGTTCACATTGAACCGAAGAAGTTCTAGTGCTGGTCCACAGGATCTTGCAACGGTAGTACGCGAGTTGAGTACCCAAGCTTGAGTCGCTCGGCCTCGAACTCGGCCCGACCTGGTCCTCGAGGCTAATTAGTCAACTCAGCTTAGTTCCGTCAGCAGGCAGTTCATGTCGAGTTCGAGTTAAGATTTAATAGAGTTTGCTTGTGTGGCATTTTCACAAGCACATGAACTGTGCATTCAAATTTTTACTATATGTAAAATAGGAACAGCAATTTTACCCATATTTCATTAAATACCTTGTAGACAATGTCCAAATCAAGGAAAAAAAAATATTTCTTATATATATATACACACAGAGGTACTATCTGCTCGACCTCAATATAAGCTCTCCTGAGGTCGAGCTGTGTGGGCCCACCGTGATGCGTGTCGACCATCAACACCGTGCCTTTGATGGGTTCCCTTTAAATTATGGCGTATCCCAAAAATCAGTCGTATACGGAACTCAGGTGGATCATACCATCTAAAATCATGTGAAGACATCGTTAAAATATATAAAAGCATTTGGTGGGGCTCATCTGAAATTTGCATGCGTCTGAAACTTTGTCTGAACCTCATCCAAGTGGGACACACATAATGGATGGGCTGAATTTACAAACCACATCTTGGTGGGCCCAAAAAATGATTATGAATATTTTAATGGTGCACGGCCCCTTCCACTTCTATATATGGTGTGGCCCACACAAGTCACGGATTGACTTGATTTTTAAGACCTAGGCACACGATGGAATGGTGCATCTAACTGATGGGGTAGATGTTCGAAACACATCACGGTGGGGCCTACACAGCTCAACCTCATGGAACAGACTCATAAGGTTAAGCGCATAGTACCTTTTTCCTATATATCAAACATACACTCCGGTGAGCAACATCCATATCAAAATAACTAAATTATTGGTCTAATTCAATCCGAGCCAATTCAACTTGACATTCGATCTAGGCCGAATTGAGCTTGAGCAAGCTCGAACACGGCCCAAAATTTTCTCAAGCTCCGAATACCACCTGGACCGGTATGAATCTAATTTCAAGCCGAGACAAGGTGTGTTTTTACAAGTCGAATCGAGCGAGCTGACCAAGCTAACTCGACTCGTGTACACAGCACGGGAGATTTTCACACGTAGTCAGGCTGGGGCGTGTCCATTACTAACCGTGCGGCACGTGGGTGCCAAAGTTCAAACGATCCACCCCGTCCATTAGGTGTGTTGCCTCGTGTTTAAGCTCGTCCAAAAGATCACTGGGCCACACTGTGGGAAAGAATTGGAATGGGACGCCTACTATTAATTGAGTGTGGGGTCCACCGTGGGTTATTCATGTCAACTAATCCGTTCAGATGCGAATCACTAGGTTGAAGAGACGTTCCAAAAATCACAATCTTTTGAAAACTGTGGGCCCTCGTGAATTTGGAGGTTTCGGGAATGATTTTACACTCTTCCCTATGTTGAAGCAAATGCGAGTTTCGGATCGGTTTGATGGGCAGTGCCAATGTTAAACACCAGGTGGCCCACCTGATGGACGGTGTGGATCTCATCCACATGAAGTCGTTTGCTCCACCGAAGTCGTAAGCACGTCCCAGCCTGCCTAAGCCAGCGTATTCCTTTTTTCTAACACGCTCGTCTTCCATGGGACCCATGTAAGAAATAATTACAGGGTCCTGATGCATCCGAACGTGGATAGTGTCCAGATGCGCCCACCAAGGGCCCTTGTTTTTAATGATCCAGATAGTTTGATCGGATAGATACCATGGTGTACAGAGTAAATTGATCCTGGCCATCCAATATATAACACGTTTTTCCGACCGTTTTGTATGTCATTAATAACTGTTTATACATCGATCCCTCATTGGAGGCGTATGATTATCCAATCTGGGATATTTATTTTTTTTATGAATCCTATTATCTAGCTTGTGGTCCCACAGCTCAATAGCGTGGATCACGAAGTTTCTGGGCCTACTTGTCCTAAATACAGCGTCAGGAAAATTCATGTCCTGACGCGTCAGTACCCTACAATGCCTCTCTATTTATATTCTATCCTCCCTCTGTTCCAACCCTCACCAGAATCATCTCCAAATCCCAAAATATGGAACGTGTCCCGCGCGCCACCATCATTTCGGTGCTCCTCTTCTCTTTGCTCTGCTTCGAGAGCACTGCCCTTCCTGCCCCTTCCACTCACCAACCTGTTCACAAACGAACCGGCGCTACGGATTTCATCAAGGCCTCTTGCAGCGCGACACGCTATCCTGCGCTGTGCGTGCAGTCCCTCTCCGTCTACGCCCGTGCCATCCGGAAGAGCTCGAAGCAGCTGGCGCAGGCCGCGTTGTCCGTGAGCCTCGGCCGGGCCCGGTCCGCCTCGGCATATGTGTCGAAGATGTCGGGCGCCAAAGGCATGAGGCCGCGCGACCACGCTGCGATGAAGGACTGTGTCGAGAACATGGGGGACAGCATCGACCGGCTGGCACGGTCTATCCGCGAGCTGGGGAGAACCGGCCGGGCCAGGTCAGGGAGCTTCCTGTGGCACGTGAGCAACGTGCAGACGTGGGTGAGCGCCGCGCTGACCGACGAGAACACTTGCATGGACGGCTTCGCCGGGCCGGCCATGAGCCGGAACGTGAGGGCCGCGGTCAGGCGTAGGGTCGTCAACGTGGCGCAGGTTACCAGCAATGCTCTCGCGCTCGTGAACCGGTACGCCAAGAGGCCGTAACTGTTCCAATCCGACGTTGGGAAAGAAACACGGGTTGACACGTGTACGGCTTATATTGCAGTGTGGTCGCTTTGATGTTGTTTGATTTTAGTTGTGATTTTGAGGATGGTGGTGTGCTACGTAAGAGCTGGGACAGAGGGTTATGTATATGCGACATGTATTATATTTTATATATGTGTGTGGTTGCTGATGTTTCACTCTGTAACATGGATTTCATGAGTGCGTGTTATTTGGACGCGATTTGGCTAGTGACCCATCATCAGCCAGGTAGCTGTTGTCAAATCTGTGGGCCCAACCATGATATATGTGTTTTATCTACGCTTTCCATCTATTTTTCCAACTTATTTTAGGAGATAAGCTGGAAATGAGGCGGATCCAAATGTCAGGTGGACCACATCATAAGAAACGGTAAAGATTGAACGCTTCTGATGAAAACTTTTTGGAGCCACAAAACTTTCGGATCATGATATGTTTTCCCTTCGTCCTGGCACAGGTGACCTTACCAACAGGCTGATGGCAAATAAGCATTATAACGCATCTTCGTAAGTTTTTAACGGTGAACACTCAATTAGTACACCTGAGACTTTATTCTACCTCATTTTTCGCCCACGCCCTGGAATGGAATAAGATGGCAAAATGGATGGGTTTCACGTATAAAACACATACATCATGGTGGGTGCCACAGAGCTTTGACACCGGCCAGCTGGCGGGTGCTGGGTTCACGAGCCAAACCGCATCCTATTTATTTTGCCTTTTGATCTGAGAAACTCGTGTGCACTATCCTCACGCGTGTGCATATCAGAGACGCACGTCACACAATTTCCACTGTTCAAGTGCCATCTCTTACAAAATAAGGCCAATGCGATCATCCGATGCTTTCACTTAGCAAATGATTGATCAAGAGAAATTTACCAATGATTCAAATATTGATGTACACGTGTCCCTCCCGATGGTCGAATCAGCTATATTTTCAAGGAATATCTGATGAGTGGCTAAGGTATCAAACACGCCTGCCACGTCTTCACGTGTGAGACCGTAGCACTATAACGGAGTAGAGCGTTTTGGGACGCGGATTAGATACTGACAGGTTGAGTAGCGAATCGGCTACTGAAGTGACGTCACCAAGTTCTGTGGGCCCCACTATGATATATGTGTTGTATCCACACCGTACATGCATTTTGAGATATTCTTTTAGGGCATGAGCCAAAGAATGAGGTAGATAAAAATCTGTACCGTCCATGCATTTTGAGATATTCTTTTAGGGCATGAGCCAAAGAATGAGGTAGATAAAAATCTGTAGTGGACTACTACAGAAAACAACGGAGAAAATGATTCCAACCGTTGAAACTGTCATAAGGCTCACATCGTGTTTATTTGAAATCCAACTTATTCAAAAGTTAAAAAAGACATAAAAGAAAGGAAAACGCAAATATCAGCTAAATCTAAAACTTTTGAGGCCTCTAGAAGTTTTTAATGGTGGGATCCACACTATTTCTAATGGTGGGATCCACACTATTTTTTGTGCTGGGTCTACCGGAGCTTTGGATTTAACTCTTCTTTAGATATTACCCTAAAATGATCTCTCCGAATGGATGGAAGGTGTTGATGCAAAACATACATCATGGTGGGGCCAATGAAACTGGTGACGTCACTTCATTAGCTAGACTGGCAACTCAACCCATCAGTATCTAATCCGCGCCCAAAATCCGTGTCTCACGCCGATGAGTCGAAGCGCTGGGAACCGAATTAATCTGCTATTTTTGGGCAAAGTCTAAGACAAATCTGGGGATGCAAGATTAGTAATTTTTAATCGGGACAAGATCTCCTTAAAGGATCTGTGGACCCATGATATCCTGATCAAAGAAATTACAACAGGTGGGGCCCGCATGCCAGATTTGCGAGAGGAAGTTTGCTACTGCCCATCAATGCGCATTGATTCAACCTGTCACATGTGAAGGAGACTGATACACGTGTATAGATCATCCCACTACATACGTCAGGCTCATCAAATATCAGGTGGACCCCACACGTAACCGATGAACAGTCTTGAAACCACGGATGTGTCCCATAACTGATAGTTGGACGGCCCAAGCTTTTTCTTTATTAATCATATTCTACAGTTGCCGAAGCTAATCCAGGGGATGTTCTGCACACGTGTAGGTTAGCAAATGTGCACGTGCAGATGCGCGTGTGGAGTGCTTGTGCAGCAAAGCAGCTACTAGCTAGCATCCCTTCTTTTAGATTGACCCAAATCTGATGAGCGGGCATTGGTCAACAAGATTTAAGACGTGGCATATGACAAGGTGGATCCAGATCGTCCATCTAGTTGATCTTATATGCTTGTTACGCATGGTTGTGGATCACAATGCCTGCGTATCAATCATCACGCTTGCCAGAGTATTAGTTTTTCTCTAGCTAATTAGCCACGTTTCCGATTTCCAATTAATATAAAACTCAGTACATTTGGTTTAAACGGCCGCAAATTGCGGAGTGCGATGGCATGAGAGAGCAGGGCACGCGGAGTGCCTGACTTACGCTAACTGAAACCTTCACTAGATCGACTCTGTCCATCAGGTGGGCCGTTATTTTTTACCGTGGATCCTAAAAATATTCAAATTCAAGATTTTAAAAGGGCCACACCACAGGGAACGGTGTAAAGTCATGACTAGAACTGTAAATTCATATAGTGTAGCTAATATAAGTCTTGGAATCTCCTGGTTTTCTGGAAACTGATTCATCCTGATGTGACGCGTCAAATGAACGGATTGGATTGAATATATGCACGAATGTGAATACCAAGTGAAACTTTTGAAGATTTTAACGGTGGGATTCCAACTCAAAGATTTCCCATGGTGTAGCCCACCTACAGTGATGAATCGGCCTGATTTCTGGTCCCTGTTACAAACACAAGGTGGCGCATCTGATGTACGAGGTGGATCTCATCATTTGGAGTAGCTACGTTGTCGTCAGTGAAGGTAACTAAGGCCCCCGTACGAACGTCATGCAATCGTTTTCTATTCTTTTCACGTTGATTTTCCTTTGACAAATTTGGATCTTTCTACCGCCCAAGATCGACGATGGCTGTAGACAATCCAATCTGTACCCACTCTCCAACTGTTTTTGGATGCATGGAAGCATCTCAATCTTTTCCTTAAATAATTCATGCATCCTGAGCTCATAATCAAAGGTCCATTGAAAGGAGTGGAATCATCTGCAACACATCTAGTTGTTGGAACGTGCATCATCCGAGCTCTGTGGGCCCACCACGATGCGACTGTGACATCCACTCCGTCGATCTGTTCGTTGAGAAATCTCATGTTAGGACCTGATACCAAAATATCAGTCCGATGCTGTCAGATGAGCCACACCACAGAAGACAGTAGAGACGAGGATGCCCACCGTAGAATTCTTCTGGGTGCCTCCGTTGTTAAGATGAAATCCAATCCGTTCATCAGGTGCATCCTACCGGGATAAGGAGTCAACCAAAAAATCAGGCTGATTGAGAATTCAGGTTGTCCACAAATACTAAATTTAGAGTATTTAGGTGCCATTTTATATTGTCACTCCTACTAGAAGTCACCTGAGTTTTGGATGATGATTTTTGTCACTAATGATCAATATGAGGTGGAAAATGTTGTGGACAGACCAAATGTCACACAAGCATCATCATGTTCCCGACGACGGTTGCACTGGGAAGCGGATTGCGTACTGGGTAAACTCTGTGGGGTCCACTATGATATATGAATTTTATCTACTCCGTCCATCCATTTTACAAGATAATTTTAGGGCTCGAACGAAAAAATGAAGCATATCCAAAGCTCAAATGGATCACACCACAGGAAACAGCTTGAATCGAATGTCTAACGTTGAAAAATTATTGGGGGCCATAGAAGTTTTGTATCAAGCTGATATTTTTTATCCCTTCATCCCTGTCTTTGTGATCTTATGAACAGGTTGGATGAAAAATAAACATCACTTTGGGCCCTAGGAAAGTTTCAACAGTGGAAATCATTATTCATACTGTTTCCTATGGTATGGTCCACTTGAGCTTTAGATATGCTTTAATTTTGGGCTCAACCACTAAAATACGGTGTCAAAACATTTGGACGGCGTAGATAAAACACATAAATTCACGGTGGGCCCAACAGAGTTTATTCAGTACAATAAAAGAATTAAGTAGACTGCTCATATTCCCATTCACCCGTCTTTGGATTCTCACGAACAAGCGAGTACGGATATGGAATAATTGTGCAATGCAAAGCAATTGATGGATATTTTTGAAGTCGCGGCGAGAATTAATGAAGAAGGGACCCACTTTGTTTTGTGCGCCGAAAAGTCTCAATACCGACAGCGAGCGAAAAATCGGGAGGAAGTTTACCCCAAAAACAAAAAGAAGCCGCAAGGATTTCGCTACAATCAAATCACAGGGCATTACCACCCTTCTACGTAATTAATTAATAACCTTAGCCTTAGCCAAATGTCTGCAGCACCATTTATCTCAAGAAACACATGACTAACTTCATGCACTTCTCCAAAGTTAGATTACCAATTGTTAGGATTTATGGAACCCGATGGCCAATCCGTAATATTATTGTCTGCTCTACAATCCAATCGGTAGTGATGCAAGTATGATGTTATTGAGCTATGCAAAGTTTTTATATGGGTTGTTATTATCAATAATTCTTTTAGTTATTACATTTTGAAAAAAAAATATATAAGTATTTTTGGCCAAAGCAATCATTTAATGGTCATTTAATTAACTAGCACTTTCACAGGTCAAGCTTTGCACTAAGCTTGCTGGGTTATAGGGGAGGAGCATTCCCTTTCTTGGGGATTTGGGTGCATACCCCAAAGTCTAAAAGAAAATTTTATAATTTTATAAAGAGATTTATATAAATCCTGGTTTATTTGAAGTAATTGATATTTTATCATAAGGGAGAGAGTCGGTCATTATATTGAAAGCCGTTTTTTCTTTTTTCTTTTTTACCTTTGAATAGGGTGGTTTGGCATGATGTCATTAAAAAGGAACTACATAAGTCTACGCTGTAGTTTGCATTATTTTGTTTTTCTTTTGATTTTGATATTATATGCATGTAGTGAAGAAGAGATCTTTTAATTTCAACATTATTGTACGCGTGATCTTTATCCCTACACCAACTAGTCCCATTCAGATGCATACATAAGTCTGAAAACACCAACAACAAATTACCCTCGATTTCTAGGTTCTGAACGTCAACCAGTCCATAATTGGTGTCATGGCCACAATGTTTTCTTTCAGTAAATCATGAAACATTTAATAATATGTAAGCGGGGAACGTGAGTTCTTTAAAAAATCACAGAAATTCCTGTCTTCTTAAAAGCCAATTCAAGAAGAGAAATTATTTGGCGCAACCCCACTATGTCATATAGGTGAGTTATCCAATCCAAGGAAAAAGTCCACTGCGCCATTATCATTACTTTGAGATGAAAATCAGGCTGATTTACTCATTGGGTGGGCAACACCATTACATTGGGTCGTGCAATTTTATATCTATTGATTTTGATGTTGTCCTGCTCAATGAGTAGATTAGCCTGATCAAATACCAGGTGATCATCATGGTGTGCGGCCCATCTTTTTGTGGATTGGATATTCTACATAGGCAACATGGTTGAGGAGAAAAGGAGGATGTATTGTAAGTTATTATACAGCTTGATTATCTCTTTGTTCGACCAATTTGTAATAGATAACTTAAATCACGTGGAAATGAAGAAAATATAATGATGTGGCACAAACCACAATGTTAAACCAAAATTAAAAAATAAAAAATTATGTCATGGAAGTTTTAAAAGCAAATAGGGATCTTATTTTATAAGTTACTAGTTTCCTTGTTAACCGTACAAGGAAATATCATAATTTAATAATTTTATTCGAATTTACTCTTAGGGCCTATTTGGATTCATAAAAAGCACAGTGAAAGGAAATTAAATAGTGATTGTTTGTTGCGTCATTTTTTGTATATATATAAAAAAAAATGTGAGAAACATCAATTCCTACTTTTTATCTTGTTGGAAAATAAATAATTTTATTTTCCATCTCCAACCCTAAGAAATGTATTTTCCCACGGTGCAAGAAAAATGATTTTATTTTTTTATGAGTTAAATCTTAAATGTATCTTTATCCATATCAATCACTTCACATGTACCACATGTGCCAAACAAGCATTGTCCATCTTCAATCATGTCTCACATGTGCCACCATCCATCTTATCTTGTACCCCACATGTGTAAAACGCTTCCAATGTGCTAATGTGCCACACGTGTCACCATCCATCTTGTCTCGTGCCACATGTATCACCATTCATCATACTTGTGTCCCGCATGTGCAAATTAAGCACATCATATGAGCTTATATGTCACACATGCCATCATCCATCTTCACTCCTCCAAATATGGCACGTGCCATTGTAAATCTTCAATTCTCTAAATATGGCACGTATCAATAGCTCTAATGTACACAAGTGTAATCATCTAGCTTTAGTATCCACATGTCAAGTGTGTCAATGCACATCATGTTCCACATGTGTTACTGTACAACTTCATGTACCTTACATATACCACGCAGGCCACAATTTAGTTTAAAGTGTCCACATATACCGTATATACCACATATGTCATTATTTATCTCTAAGCATCCCACATGTGCTAATGTAGCACATGTTAATGACTAAATTTTTTTTCAAGAAAATTATTTGCTTTGCCAAATAGCAAACTTAAAAATAGATTTTAAAATTTTAAAATATCTTGTTAAAAAACAATCAATGAAAACAATATTCCATTTCCTAAGGTTTCGTGGATTTAAATGATGTTTCCTAAGAAACATTATTGTCTTTTTCACTCTTTTCATAAATCCAAATAAGCCCTAAGGTTATTTTTGATGTAAAAATATCATAATTATGATTTTACAATGATTGTTTAAAAGCATAATCCAATAAGTTATTCGATGGTCAAATGCACATGTAATAAAAGACGAATAAATATATTTGCAATGACAACAACTTCACTGTATATTGCAGTGGAAATCTTTTATTTGAACATGAGAATCAATACATCTTTTTTTATTTACTCAAAAAGTATTATCATTACAATTTTATTGTGCCTATACAAACATTAGAATCGTCTGTAAAATTACCTATTTTTTCAGGACATGAGCATCGTAACTTATAATCATTACATTTTTACAATATATTACGGATATAATTTACGATCTAAATAGACTTTAATAGTGGGATTTATTGTGAATGTGCCATATTTAAAAAATTACCTAGCATGCAAGTCATCCCTTTATGTATCTTGTTGATGCAGAAATCTGGTTCACCCTTTGCCAAGCTCCAAGCACTTGAGCCTAGCCCTGTGTGTCTGCACAAGAGAAGGACAAAGGAGACCCTGGCTAGAGCCGGGGACCCTCCGATGCCAAAGTCAGGCTAGGAATCTGGGTCTAAGTAGTGTAGCTGGGGTTTAGGGTGTGAGTTGTTGAGTACCTATAGCAATGGGGCCTTGATGTATTTATACCTGACTGTCGGATGGTCTGGGTCCGTTAATCTCAGCACGATTCACTCAATTAGGAGAATTTTGGGATCGTGGAGATATCGTGCGTAATCCAGGGATCGTGTAGCGTATCAATGGGCGAAATTAGTGGGCACGTCCACTTAAGGCAGTTTCTCAGTTTAGCATCTGAGATGTTTCGCCCTGGTCTCGGCTCGGGACATTCTTCTCCGGATGACGATGAAGATGAGGACAAGGACGATCCCCCGGCTCAGATGTCCTTCTTCGCGTGAGTATGAGCCCTGGGCTCGAAGGTTGTTCCCTCGGCTCAGGTGCTTTGATGTTGCTCTCTTCATCAGTATTCATTATTTCAGGTGATCTTTCGCCCGATCGGACTACAAAGACGCAGGTCCTCAGAACTATAACAAGATCGGATCTTCCCATAACAGAAGCCCCCTACTCTTCGAGGTCGGCTATGGACTCGGAGAGTAAGCACACGGAAGATTAACCGCCTCATCTGCTGAACTTTCTGTGCACGCCGATATTATTATGACTCTGGAATTCTGAAGCGTTGTACCCTCAGGGTTTCCCGCTTATGGGCTAACATTCAGCGGACGCATGGCGACGGTTGGGATTTCGAATCGTCGTTCAGCTTATGGTTGACCGCTACGTATACCCTGGGAGACATTTGAGTGACGTTCCCTTTGCTCGAGCGCCATTTCTTCTACCTGCAGCTTGCCGTTCGATGTCAGGCGCATGCGGCTGGGCAGAGGTTAAACCAGTGACCTGCAGCCACGTGTGCTCATAAAGTCAGCTCGCGACGGTTCGGCGGCAACCATCATGCTTACCATTACTGCAAAGATTCTCTTCGGGCTATATAATCCCCTTCGGAACCACTCTCCCCACTTGCATTCTGAATTTGAAAGTGTAACGGAGAGGGCGATTTTCAGTGAGTGCGATTCCGACCATTTTCAAGTTCCCGACTAGGCGATTCCAGCCGATCAAACATTTTCGACAGAAGCGATTCCCAGTGATCGTCCGGTGAGTCCTTTTCCTTGCGCCTCTTTGCATTCCTTCCTTTCGAGATATCGTCTGACTTGGAAACCGTTCAGGATTATGATGACGACTCCGAATCAGAGAGTTCTGATAATGGAAGGGGGGCCTCAGAGGGACCCTTTGAAGTTGTTCCCTTGTTCCCCCCGCCTCGAAGACAGAAGGAGGCGGGGGCTCAGACTTTTTGAGCCGACAAGAAGAAAGCCGCCCGAGTCAGAACCACCGAGGTCGCAGAGATGCCAATTAGCGGGCGGGCCTCGGAGGTAGTCTTCGGAGGCTCTGTACTATCAAAGTCTCAAATGGGTTGGATCCGCTCGGAGTTTCAAATCCTAGACTCCATGTGGATAAGGGCCCCAAAGCCTCTTGATACTACTGGCATTGCCCGCTGAGAGAGAAGTTACAATTTTTCTGTGCACTGCAATGTGGAGTCCGACTTCCTTTGCATCCTTTCGTCCGAGCCATCACCGCCTACCTCGGACTAGCTCCTAGGTAGTTCACTCCCAACGCTTAGAGGGTCTTAATTTCTTCCTTCATTATCTGACATCAATTTGGAAATCCGGAGCTAACCCCAGAAGAGCTGATAAGCTTGTACCTGGTCAAGCACAACAGTTAAGAACCATGGTACTACTTCGCAACCCATGGCGGCAAAGGGTTGAGGTTGGTGATAAACCTTCCATCTTCCAACAAGGACTGGAAGAATAATTGGTTCTACGCTGTGGGCGAGTGGGAGGCGCCAGCGGCAGAGGTCGGGACTCTGATGACTCGAGTCTCCACCCGATTCTCAAAACCAGGTCGGACTTTAAGCATTTTTCTTCCCTTCACCCCTTTTAGTTACTCTAATCTGATTGAAGCTCTCTTTATCCTTTTAGATTTTTTGAGGGGCACGCCGCTCCTCACCTCGGACCAAAAGAATCGTACTGTTAAGGCTAAGGCGCGATCGGGAGAGCTTCGCTCTTGGTTGGACTTAATCACGGCCTCCAACCTTCACTAGTCTGGGCTTTACAAGTCTCCGCCTCTCCCGACATCCTTCAGTAAGTTTCTCTTCTATCTCTTTCTGGAGAGGCCAAACTTGTTCGTTTCGTTAGCTGAGTAATTATCCTCTACACAAACATGGCCGAGGCATCTGGTTCCCTGAGAAGGAAAGCTGCCCCGATGGCAGAGGAGATGCAGCCCCGGACGAAGACTACCATTCGGAGACAACAGACTGCTCCTCACGAAGAGGGCCCCTCCGGTCCTCTTCTGTATTTGCAGCTCCGACCGCAGCTCCCATTGCCGCAGCCCCCGTTGTGGTGCCCGTCGAGACCCGGGTCCCGACAATCATTGTTCCGACTCCGGCAACCATAACTCATTCCCTTCCTCCGTTCTAACCGATAACGGAGGTCGGTTGGTGTTAGGGCCGAAGTGACTGAAGCATTGGTCGGAGCTCGAGTGGCTGTGTTCCGAGCCGAGACTCGGACGTGGGTCGGAGGAGGATTCTGACCCGAAACCCGCGTTTGGGGGTGTTGAGGCACCTCATGCCTCGCACTCCTTGGTGCGAAGTGAGTTTCCACGATAAGACCAATCGGCTTGGGAGCTGGGTTTTCCTGAGTCGGGCGCAATTGCGGCTCTTGTTGTTGCTTCATCCGGTTTACTTCATCGCGCAGGGGTCTGTATCTCGTTCTGCATGACTCGATATTTACTAGCCCGATTGCGAGAATGTTAGGAAGGCCTCGGAGCTGATTCTGCATGAAGCAGTGAGGAGGAGCGAATCTGTTCATTTGGCCCTGGCTCTACGGCTACTACTTTCTTTTTTCCTCTAGCCATTATGCTCGATAATAGAAACCTGACCTTTTATATCAGATTCCCACAGACGACGCCAAAAATGTTGATGCAGAAATCTGGTTCACCCTTCGCCGAGCTCCTAGCACTTGAACTTAGCCCTGTGTGCTTGCACAAGAAAAGGGCAAAGGAGACCCTGGCTAGAGCCAGGGACCCTCTGATGCCAAAGTCAGGCTAGAAATTTGGGTCTAAGTGGTGTAGCTGGGGTTTAGGGTGTGAGTTGTCACGTACTTGTAGCAATGGGGCCTTGATGTATTTATACCTAACTGTCAGATGGTCTGGGTCCGTTAATCTCAGCACGATTCACTCAATCAGGAGGATTTTCGGATCATGGAGATATCGTGCGTAATCCAGGAATCGTGTAGTGTATCAATGGGCGAAGTTGGCGGGCACGTCCACTTAAGGCAGTTTCTTAGTTTAGCATCTGAGATGTTCCACCCTGGTCTCGGCTCGAGACATTCTTCTCCGGATGACGATGAAGATGAGGACAAGGACGATCCCCAAGCTTGGATGTCCTTCTTCGCATGAGTATGAGCCCTGGGTTCGAAGGTTGTTTCCTCGGCTCAGGCGCTTTGATGTTGCTCTCTTCATCAGTGTTCATTATTTCGGGTGATCTTTCGCTCGATCGGACTACAAAAACGCAAGTCCTCAAAACTATAACAGGCTCGGATCTTCCCATAACATATCTAAAAACATTTATTCTAAATTAATATATAAATTTAATATATATATATTATATTATATTATATTATATATTAATTTCCTTAAGTTTTCTTACTATATTTTACAATAAATCATAATAAAATGCAATATTTTAAAATATGTCAAAATTTTAAAAATCTTGCGATAATATCACTTTGTGTACATTTTACATTATTATCGTGCTAAATATTTATTAACGTGGATGTTATTGACTAGTTCGTATTCATCTCACTACTATGATCCATCATAATACCCAACGGTAGCAATATTTTAAGGGAGATCGAGACCATAACTAATATATTGGTGGGATGTAACGACCTTGGAATTTTTGTGCTAATCTTTCCTTAAGTAGTTGTTTTTGGGGTAATTAGCGCTCTACTTGATTGCTTGTGAAATTCGCATCAATCACTTTAAATTGTATCTCGCATGGCTCTAAACGTGTAGATTAGTGAGCGCTACGTTACTGAAATCTGGGATCCATCGCTAAATCCAGTTGTTATGGAGAATTTTGGAAGATCTGGATCGGACCTGGACCGCGCGTCGAAAGTCCGATGGCGATGATCTTAGGCTGTTGTGGTCACTGAGTTGGGCTTGGTCTTCACCTCAAAAATTAAGTCGATCTGATGTTCTCGGTCGATTTGGTTGAGTTCGGAGTGAAGAGTGTGAGAACGGTTGGAATTTAATAAGCTTTTATGAAATCTGAGTCGTGTCACTCGCGCGACGATTTTAAGCATTCGACCGTTGGATTCTGACCCAATTTCCCTCTGATCAGGATGGTTGGCCCACGCATATCCTAGTGCTTGTGGACGTGAGTTTAAGTGACCGTTGAATTGAGTGTGGTCCGCCACGGCCGATCTGAAGAGCCGGTCGGTCTGAAAACTCAATCGACCTAGATCCATGGTCGGTGAGCTTAAGTCCGACCTTTCGTGGTTATAGGCCCACCGAAGTGCTTCGTTGGATCGAGAAAGGCGTACTTTGGTTATAACCTAAGTATACCTTGACCCTGGGGTTATTACAATCATTTTAAGGCCTATATATAGTCCTTAAACCCTAGCTCTCATTTCCATACGAATTTTCTCTAACCCTAGCTTGGAGAGAGAGTGGAAAAGAGAGAGGAAGTGAGAGAGATTGGTTGGTGAATCACCTTGATTCTTCCTTGTTCTTCTTCACCTTTGAACCTTCACTTTGAATCGTTCCTCTGACGATTCTGAGTTCCTTTGGGGTAAGTTAACCTAACCCTAACCTGTGTTAGAGCTTAGATTAGACTTGGTGTTGTTGTATCTCATTTCTATCCTTATTTTAGGGTATTCTTGCGCCGTTGACGAAGACAACTCGTCTAAATCGAGTTCGGCGGTTCTTTCTTTGCTTAAGGTGCGGACTTTAAGTGTATAGGTTATGGTTTTCAAGGCTTTCAATCCCAGTTAGTGATTTATTCTTGTTATGGATGAGATTTCACATGTCAAATGTTATGTTTACATTGCTTTCCTGATATGCATGTGCTATATTGAGATTTGTGTATTCTAAGTGTATTTATAAAGTACCGTATACGTATAAAATATGCACTTATGTTTGCCATGATTTTTGGTCATGTATGTATGCTAGATGCATGTATGACAACTCCTTGGGAAAAGGAATTGTCTAAGTGCACGTATTTCAACATGCGTCATGTATGTTGTTCCATGAATGCTAAGTGTTTGTAGAAATGCATGAATGATCTACGTGTAACTGATTACACTAAATGCAGGCGTTGAGAAGTGGTTCTCAATACTTCTATGGATGCGCATGATTTCCCTTATGCATTTACATTCCAAGTTATTTAAATTCAAGCATTCCTATGCTTACATTTATGTTAAGTTGATATTCTTCAGATGTGTATGCACCATGATTTGAGTGGTTGTTCCATTACTGTTTTACATTCCATATGAATATCTGTCGTAGTGTAGGATGTTTGGGACTATGCCTTAGTCCAGGAAATCGGTAATTGACCCTTTTGTCGTGGTTGAGATTGCTTTCGCCACGTGAGACGCATTAGACGAACCCGAGTCGTATTAGAGTTGGCGGCAGTGGTTTGGTCACGCGGAGTGTTTGCGCACTCTATGTCGTTCAATTCAATGTGCGCTCGTGCTAGTCGAGTTCGTCAACTAACCCGATTGTCCAGTGTATGTTAACCATGTATGGGCACTACTGCTTGAATCTAGGGTACCGAACTTACCGGTGAAATCCTAATAACCATGGTACCGATCCGCTAAGACTCATGAGCCGAACATGGTGGTATGGGACACCGTGGTCGAGTGTCGGCCTACTGCTGGGGTGACGAGCCTCCCGTAGTGACCGGTGAGCAACTAAACTCGTGAGCCGATTATGGTGGTATGGGACACTATATTCGTGCTGCTGTCGGCTACATTGATTGGTGACGAGCCCTTTGTAGTGACCTCGAGCATACCTGGATACCGCAAGGAGGTGACGAGCCGATCCGTGGTAGTAAGGGCATGAAAGGCGTGCATTGATTGGTGGCGAGCCTTGCTTCGACCTCAACTATATGATCGTATGCAATGTCTCAGGATTGACGACCCTAGTATGGATCATGTTTGGATGGTGATATGAGGAAGGTATCTTAGCTTCCCAATCTGCCGTATGAATTGGACTAATAACAACTTGGTAATCATATCCATGCACCGCATTTGCATGTGCTTTGTAGATGTGGCGCACTTTGAGGCGATGTCATGCGTAACGTAAGATGAAGACGCCGAGGGTGTACGTGTGAGGGCACGCATCATATTGCATTCATACTGTACTAATAAGAGTACTTAGGATTTATTTAATTGCCCCGCTTTATCATTCTTGTTTGATTGAATGATAGCATGTTAACCATGCCTTATTGTTCCACCGAGTTGATCACTCACTCCCACGTTTCGGCGGTGTTACACACCCACCGGACTGTCTTAGGCCCCGATGTTGCAGATGTGGATGCGACGTCGAGGCAGAGCGGGAGCTGGTGATGATGAGGTCGCCTTCTCCTATATGATTTTTGACGGGTTCTAGCGAGCCTCGGTGTGCGGGATCTATGGGATGACTATTTTGGGAACGAAATGATGTAACTTGTACTTATAATTTTGATAAATAACACTTTTACACGATCCGGTTGTATATGTAATTCAGGGACTTACACTTGTACACATATTTTACTATAAGTCTTCCGCTTGCTTTATTCACGTACCCCTGAATCATATCTGCGTTTTGGCTTAATCTATCCCATGTTTATGTGCTAATACATTCAACATACATCATTCATTAATTATGTTGCATAAGTGATGTTTTGGAACTCGAAAGGAGATCGAGACCATAACTAATATAGAGCATGGTGCAGATCTTTTCTTATCACAGTTAGATTGAAAGAAGCCCAAATGAAAGCAGATGTAGCCCATCATATTTGGGCCCAGTCCTATGTAGGGCATGACGTAACTGGGCCTTAGGCGCATTCAATTAAAAAAAATTCATTCTTGATATGGAGAAATTGTCGTTCAAAGTATGAACCGTAAATTGGTCATAACTTTTGATCTGAGTATCATTATGGGACACGCGACATATGAATCTTTATTATAACAAGCTATTCGGGGCCAATTGACCCCGTAATGGGTCGCGTCAGTCCATTTCGCAAGAAAATTCTTACTTCCAATTTAAAATTACAATTAAAAAATTATTATTTTTAATAATATTTAATTTGAATGTATCTTCTTAATTTTAGAGTTTTAGTATATGTGATCTTCTTAAGTTGTTTGTAATCGTATTAGGAATTATCCAGCATGATTAAATTAGAACTTTCTATTTTTAATAAAATTTACTATTTCAAATAAATTTTATTTTAATTGAATTAAGACTCCTAATTAGGATTTTTATCTTTTCTTTATAAGTGATGTAATTAAGAAGTGTGAGCATTATTGAATAATAATTTAAAAAAATAAAAAATAAAAAATTGTCCTATGGATTCAAGGTTTTGCATACTTAAGGTAGATGTTGATCTTCATCTTAACACCCTTCCCCTTCAACTGGACGGTCTAAATCATGCACTTGTGTTACATAATCATACATGTAAGAGCAAACTTATAGCTCTTTTAAATTTTAAGTATGACTAGGATTGTCAATGGACTAGGTTTGGGCCAAGCAAAATTGAAATTTGAAGTCCTAACCTGTTAGGAAATCAAAACTGTTCAAAATCCAGGCCGATGCATGCCTAGGACCAAGCTGTTGATAACCCTAACTAGGATGGCATGCATTTATCCCAAAAAAGAAAAAATTATAGTTGGGCACTCAAAGAGGGGCAAATTGCCTACAAAAGCCTTTCAAGGAAATTTGTTGGGACTGAAAGCTAAGTTGGGCACACTGTGATGTTTGTGAGAAATCCACCTTATCCAGCCGCTTTGATAGATTATGTTGGGACATTGCCCAAAAATGAGGCTGGTCCAAAACTCAAGTGGGCTGCATGAGGAAAAAGTGAGGATTAATTAAATGTCCACCATTGAAACATTTGTGGGAGTGGAGTTTTGGATTAAGATAATATTTTGGCATATAAACATCACAGTGGAACCCATGAAGTTTTAATGGTAGGCATTTTCCTATCAGCTTTTTCTTATCGCTCAGCTCACTTGAGTTTTTAATTTGTTTTATCTTTAGGCCCATGTCCTAACATGCTCTGGCAAAGTAGATGGACAAGATGGATTCCTCAGGAACATCACAGTGATCCCCACCTAGGTCCCTGTGGTAGGAAGTTCTTTGGGAAAGACTTTGGCAGGCAATCTCTGTCATTTATGACACTCCTATAGCCCATCATGATGTATATGTTTTATCCACATTGTCCATCCATTTTGCCAGCTCATTTTAAGGCATGATCACAAAAATGAGCCAGATAAAAATTTCAGGTGGGCCACACCACAAGAAACAGTGATGATTGAACGGCCACCATTAAAACATTCTTCAGGGACCAGAAAAGTTATGGTTTAAGATAACATTTGAGCTTTCCCTTCATCCAAGTCTTTGTGACCTAATTGGCAAATAAACCTTACATTGGCTTAAAAAGTTTTTAATACTGCTTTCAATAACCTCTGTTTCCTGTAGCGTAGACCACCTGAGATTTTGATGTGTTCATTTTTGGGCTCATGCCTTAAATTGATTTGGCAAAATGGAACATACATCGTTGTTGGGCCCACGGAGCACCGTCCAGTGGGTAATTACTTTGGAGTAGGCAATCCGCGTCCCAAACAGGCCCCAGCCCTATTCCATTAAATACGAAAGTATGAACAATATTCTACTTCAACTATTGCATTGTGGTCCCTTTGACAGGATCCCCAACCTTGAAGACTTTCCCGGTCTTCCATCCGACCGTTCACAGGGAAGGCCCATAGTCCCTTCAAATAAGAACACAGGTTGGGGCCTACATCAGAGTCTATCTCGCACTCAAAAGGTAAAATGGCCATGATGACATGGTACCTTCAAAACAAAGTTTAGGATGGCTTTTTCAAAACAGAGAAAGAGGTGATGACTGTCTGCAAAAAGGCCATTAAGCATCAAGAAAAGCCGAGTGTCCTAATGATTCCCTCGTGGATGTACGTATTTGTTTATGGATTAAAAACGACTGAGCCCTGCAGCACATCACATGCAAACAGTACGCTTTTTTGGCTTGCATGACCCGCCATCATGACGTTTTCTTTTTTTCTCTCTTTAAAAAAAAGAAAAAAGCTTTGATCGGCCCACCCCCAAACCTGTTAATCAGGCGTAATTCATCGGGATGAAGTGAAGATATAGAAATTATCGTCATCCATAACTCAGGTGGGCCCCACCAAGTGAAGTTAAGTGGTTTCAGGATTAATTTTACATTGTTTCTCACTAGTTTGTTCTTAAGGGGCATTTATCGGGCTGATCTTTTGTATGTACCGTTCAAATAAGGGTTCAAACCTAATGGACGGGGTGGATTTACATATACAACATCGTGGGCTCGCATAGCTTCGGTGTTGTTAGTGCTATACACGAACGCGTGTGACGTCCTGCTCTGATCTTTGGGACGCATTTCTGTCCTTGCCTTGATTTCGATCCTTTCTAGGATTGGATGAGGGCAGAACGTGTCAGAAACAATAGCGGACGTCATAGGTGTCCATGATCTGGGCCATTCATCAGATAGGGTACGCTTTGAACATGATATATACAAAGGTTCACTGATCAGTCAGGTTAAATTTGTAGGAAAAAATGGACAGTTGAAAAAAAAAAAAAGTCCAAAAGCTCAACATCCACACATGCGTAGCGCACTTGAGGAGTGTACTCTGATTTTTTATTTTTTTATTTTGTATAATGCATGCTCAGTGTTCACTGGCTGATGAATTGGCCAGGTCAGCCAGGTCTCCACCACGTGTGTCATCTGCCCATAACTAAGGTCCACTCATTAGATGAACCACCAAGTGCTGGTCGAACTTAGGCCCTCGGTTCATTTTTTTCATACACATGTAGAGATGGATTATTGAACCAGCTCATTTGATATTCACGGTAGAATTAGTTTCCAAAAACCCGAGTGTTAACTTTGCCACGCCGGAGTCGCAATTGGCCCACACTGAGAGACTCTACTGTGGATAACCAGCAGAGAGGGAAAAAAAAAAAAAACCTCCCGGTCAGAATATCCTAGCCGTACAATATTTGGCATTTCTCATGGTTGATCGTGAACTGTTGCTGTAATATCTCTTGACCGTCCATTTTTTTAGCATCCATTATCAGGGGTGGTAATTAGCCTGGTCAAGCTTGGCCTGGGCTTGATCCAAAACTTAAGATCCAGGCCCATATCCAGCATGTGCCTAGCGTAACAGGCTCACACCCGACCTTAAAAAATAAAAAATAAATAAATAAAAGTTGCGGATCCAACCATTCCCTACCCAAAAATTGATAAAATATATATCCCCCTTAAATTTTCCTAATTTATCTATTTATTAATTGGACAGCACATACTAAAAGTCATTTTTAAGGGAATGAAATCAATATAGTCTGCATTCAGGATAGATGGTTGCCTAAGGATTGAAATGACATATTCTAGAATTTAACACATGTATATGAAATGTCATGTCGGGTCGGGCTAAAATGACTTGAGCCCAAGCCCTACCTAAAAATTGATCAAACCAAATGCACTCGAGACCCCAGCTTGGCCCAAAGCTGGGTCAGGCTCGTCAGTTCAAGCAGGGTCATGGCCTGTTGACCTTTTCCTATTCAAAGGGTTAAGCTTAATAATCTAATCTTGAGGTTTTGGGTACATGAACCGGAGCCATCTATAGTGGATGAATGCACGATGGGCCTGACAACCGAAAATCCAAAGATTTCTGTACGACCTTTCAGCGTGACAGCCATCAGTGTGGAGTGTTAGATGACCTGTTCAGATAAAGTGGTCAAGTTTCAGTTCACCTGCCTGATCAGTGAACCAATTTCACTTTTTAGACCATAAATGATGGCAGTTAGAAGATGGGTCCATGGGGTTTGCTGTTTAGTGGGGCCGTGAACAGTCTGTGCTTGGACCGGGTTGGGCCAAGGTCTTTCCAAGTGGGTCCGTCAAAGTTAAACCTAGTGGTGAACCCTGCTCCGGCTCGTGAAAGGGTAGAAGTGTTGGGTCCATTGAAAGTGTGCCCAACATGCATGATATACAAAAATAGCGTAAACTTGGCCCAAACCAGCCCAATTAATAAACGAGCGTAAATTTTAGGCCAGGGTCCAGACCGCAGGCCAATATAAATTTCAGTCCAAGTACAGTCAAAGCAGGCCATGACTGAAAGCCCGATAGCCATCCCGGGCCTCTGGTTCAACAACTTTCACAGGGCTTCTTATAGCACTAATTAGCTTACCTTGGGCTAAAAATTTTAGACCCATAGGCCGGCCTCAGGACTAAACAACCAACATTAAAAGGGCTGGCTTGTGTTCGCCACTAATGACGTGAACGTAGGGAGTTTTCCTTCCATACACACCACTTCAAAAGCACTAGATTTTGCCCACGTGTCAACATGACACTTGTGAAGGGTGCATCCTAGCCTTGTATCAGGCGGGACCCATGATCTGGCTAAAAGATCAGGACGGTTGGCTACCAGTTTGGTGACACACGTAAAAAAAAATAAAGGACCATGTAAACCGATTTGGATATACTTCAAAATATAGCGTCGAACAGGTGCATGTAGCAGTAAATTTATATGGTACCGAACTCAATTTAGATTGTCCAGGCCGTTGGAATCATTGGACAACTGACGGTCTTAGATCCGCCTGATCTTAAAGAAGGGGCAATCTTCACAGTGGGGCCTACCATTTTCATGGTGCGAATGTTCTACACGTGTGGCACAGGAAAGGTACGTTCCACAAGTTAGTGCCGTTGGCTGGTGATCATTCTCTTAAAATAACACGATGGGACTGCAAAGAGCTGTCATCATTTACTAAGTCCGCATGAGTGTGTATGCTGCTCATCTACATGCCACTATACGTGCCAATGTTCCACTGGGGTGAAAGATCCTAGCGGTCCATCAGTGGGCCACGTTGTTTAGATCTCAAGTTTTCCTAGCGGTGCAATTTAAACGGGGCCTAGTTAATGTGTGAAGCGGAATGATTTTTGTTCCATATTACATGTAAGTCGAGTGTCTTAATTGTTGTTACTTGCAGGTGTATTCTTATCATTTTTTCCCATTTAACTTTGGGATCAAGGACCGATTTAATAGGCCATGTGTGGCACACCTGCCAATGTGGCATAAGAGTAAAGGATCTGGACCATTCATTATAAGGGGTCCATTGGTCGTGGCCAAAAAGTCGATATATCAGCTAATCAGGTACGCGATGTTCTATATGTTGGATGGAGATCATCGATCATCTTTTCTTGAAGCATTCGTGTTTTCTCATGTGTGGCTCACTGGATTAGTGGACCATCCTTATTTTTGCATCATCTGATTTTTAGATTGTGATACACGATGCAGCAGTCCAGGAGGGCAAAATTTACGTTTCCGACGGACATCGTCTGCCGCAAAAAAAAGATTAGTTTAACGACGAGCTTAAGTCCGTCGCTAACGGAAAATGTCCGTCGCGGGCATCTTTTTAATAGAAAATGTGGCGGTTAAGAGTGGTGGGATTTAGCGACAGACCAAAATCCGTCGCTAAAATGACTTGCAATGGATCGCAAACTAATATTTTGCGACTAACTTGGTCCGTTGCAAAGTACCAACCAAGACTTAACCTACAACATTTAGAGACGGATTTTATTTGTTTTTGCGTCAGTCCCTAGTCCATTATAAATTGACGTTTACACCTACCCTTTTTTATATTATTTATTTATATCTAACATTATTTCTGTATTAAATGATTGAATGCATCGATTGTGCGTGCGTGTGTGTGTGTGTATATATACCAATTGAGTACAAAATAATAACAATTTTTTTGCATTTGAATTAATATTTAAATGCATTGTAATATCCATGAAAAATTCCACTCTACATTCTTAGTATTTTATTAGAAATTGAGATTTTAGGGAATATAAGTGTGAAAAAAAAAAATTGAGATTAAAAAAAAATCAAGATTGTTAAATAATTAACATTTTGAAAAAAAAATTTGAGCAAATTAAAAAAAAAATAGTAGGCGTGATAGCTTACGCCGAGATTTATTGACCCATTCCAAATACTACATCGATGGGTGTGGTAGCTTACCGCCTTGTTTTGCCCACACCACTCGTAGGCGTGCACAACGTATTTCACGTATCTATGCTGAAGAAATACGTTCCTAACCCTTCCCACATTATCAAATGGGAGTAGGTACAGTTAAGTGAGGATGCTACTTATGTACTGCGATCGACACGTATTCTAGACCGGAAGGAACATGTGATATATAGTAAGGTTATCCCACTTGTGAAGGTGCTATGGACACATCACACTGAGGAAGAGGCTACTTGGAAAACAGAAGCCGAGGTCCATAAGAACTACCCTCAGATTCTCGAGGAGTACGAAAAGGTACTAATTTCGAGGACGAAATTTTTTCTTATGGGGGGTAGATTGTAACGTCTCGAAAAAATCCGTACAAAAATCCAAGTACCACCTCAGGCAGAAATCACTGAGGACCAAATCCTTTAGAAATTAGACGAAAATTAATTAAGTGCTAAACTGAATAAATCGATGGATTAGCTTGAACCGCTTTTTACACCATCTGTAAGACCCAAAAACTAGCAGAATCTCTAACGCTATATTACTTAAAAATATAGGATCAATCTCAAAACCCAGTTGCTCTCGGGAGCATTATGAAACTCCGTATCGGACTTGGACCGCGTGTCAAAAGTCCAATTACCACAAAGCTATATGATTATGACCGCCTTACTAGGCTTGATAACCATCTCGGAAATCAAATCCAAATAGTACCTAAAAACGCACAACTTGAGCCCGGAGCAAAGTGTGTGAGAAATGCGAATATCTTTAGAAAATGAATTCAAACTTAAGTGATTTGGGTCGTTCGCTTCCAGAAAAAATTTAAAGTTTCAGACCGTCAGATTCTGACCCAATTACACCCTCGGATCAGGAAAAATTTTAAACATATGTCAGTGCACTTGTGGCCCTGATCGAGTACCGGTGATCGTTGAACTGAAACAAGTCCTCCACGGTTAATCCACTGATTCGATCGGACCGAAGTCTTAACTTGAGCTAGATCCAACGTCAGGGAACTTTTCCCCGACCGTATGCAGGAAATGGGCCTCCAGATGAACTCCGTTGGATCGAAACAGCCACTCTTTGATTATAACCTAAGTATACCATGGCCCTGGGGTCATTTTCATCAGTTCTGGGCCTATATAAGGACCTAAACCCACTCTTCTCTCATTCCATATGAAATTCCTAAACCCTAGGAGAGAGGAGAGAAAAGAGAAGGAAAAGGTGAGGAGAAGTGAGAGAGAGTGAGAGATAGTTGCTGGGATTCAATCTCACCGCTCTACGTGCTGAATCGTCTCTCCCGTGTCGTTACACCAGCGATTTCGACTCCATTGTTTAGTAAGAAATCCTAACCCTAATCCGTTTTAGGTATCCAAGTAGAAGAATCGACAAAATAGCTAACCTATTTCGTGATTCAAGTTGCCGTTGTGCCGTAGACGAAGACTTAGTGTTCGAATTGAGTTCGATATGAGTTTACCGGCGAAAAGTGCGGACTATAAACATTTAAGTTATGATTTTTAAGGCTTTTAATATCAATTAATGATTTATGACTGACTTGATTGCGATCACATGTGCTTAAATACGATGTTTTCCATATATTACATATATATGTGTACTATGTTGATTTTAATGCATTTTATGTGTTCGTTGAAATGTTTGATTGAATATGGAATTATGATTTGTACTTGTTATGATTGATGTTTGAGAATACATGATTGTTGTACATGTGAAAACTCCCTTGTAGAAGGATTTGCTATAATACCTGTTATAACTACTATATTACGTGTATGTTGATATGTGTAGTCTAACTGTTTTATAAAATGCTTGAATGAGAAAATGCTTGTTGTAATGTATTTAATGAGGGCGTTGAGATAAGATTCTCAATTTCCTTATCTATAGTTACAGTTTCCTTTATGTAACATATCTTACTACTATGTGATTTATGGATGAAATACCTAAGTATGCTGACATGTGTACTATTTGTTTATTGAAATGCTCAAATGAGATTTATATCTAGATTGGTTGTCACATGTTGTCTTTGACTATCACATATGAATACTATTATTTGGAGTATGATTGAGGCTACAATGTAGTTTAGGCAATCGGTAATGGTTTACGATCGATAGCCGGACTATTTTAGCCACGACGGTTACGTGCGATGAATCCGAGTCGTACGGTAATTATCAACAGTGGTTAGGCCACGAGGAGTGTTTACGCGCTCCATGTCGATTAATTCAATGTGCACTCGTACCAGTTGAGCTATTCAAGTGACCCGATTGCCCTAATGTATGTTCACCATGTATGGACGCTAGAATCTAAGATACCAACTAACCAATGTAATGCCCGTTTAACCTTGGTACCTCGATCCGCTAAGACTCATAAGCCGGGCATGGTGGTATGGGACACCGTGGTCGAGTTGTCAGCCTACACTGGGGCGGCGAGCCTCCCCGTAGTGTCCAGTTAGCAAATCAAACTCGTGAGCCGAATACGGTGGTATGAGACACTGCATTCGAGCTGTTGGCTTACGATTAGGTGACGAGCTTCTCGTAGTGACCTCGAATATATACTAGGACTATGCTAAGGTGATGAGCCTTTCCGTAGTGACTTTGAGTATAAATTAGGCATGTGCTGAGGTGAAGAGCCTCTCTGTAGCGACTTAGAACTGCTATCGTATGAGATTAACTAGGATTGATGACCCTATATGGATCATTGTTTGGGTAAATGATATAAAGGGAGGTGTCTTAGCTTCCCAACCTACTATATGAATAAGACTAATTAAGAACTTGGCTAATTACGCACATGCACCGCATTGCATGTGCCTTTGGCGTTGAAGTTGAGCACAGCGGGAGTATTACATGCCGGATCGTGAGATGATGTCGTAGAGGGAGTGTAGGCGAGGGCATGCATCATTAATACATATCATCCTTGCATTAATCAGAGTACTTAGGAATGTTTGTTGTATTGCTTCATCATTACTAATTGACTGAATTGATAACGTGTTAACCTTTGCCTTATAGCTCCACTGAGTTGATCACTCACTCCCACTCTGAGACGGTGTTTTAAAACACCAACCAGACTCTGTTATAGTTTCGGGTGATGTCGAAACCTACGAGACGGAGCCTGACTTCTACGATGATGAAGAGTTCTCCAATTTGTAACTCTCTGGCAGGTCTGTGTAGACCTGGAGTTAGGTCACCGGGGTTACAGGGATATGGATTAGATGACACTATACTTTATCATTTTGTATATTTTGGAACCAAACGTGTAATTATTTAACCTGGTATCATGTTCATACTATAGGGACTTACACCCACTTATACGTTTTATATACTTATCACAGTCTTCCACTTGCGTAATTTAACTGTCTCTGCAGTATGATATGCTTATTTAGTGTAATCTCATTCATGTTTAATGTGCTAATACAGACAATATTTAATCATCATTATTTATGTTGCATAAGTGATGCGTTGGAACTCGGGAGTTGGGCTCCTGCTCGACCCCCAATTTTCAGGGCGTTACAATACACATGGCCAATTGGCCATGGAGCGGATGGACTTCGTTTGACATTTGTGATGGAGAGATGAATTGTGTCATGCATAGTCGTGAAAGTAACATCCAAGTCTCCCTCTAACACAGGCCAATCGCTAGAACTTTACCATTGATCAGGTTATGCTAAGGGTGTACACAGTTCGGTTTGGTCCGGTTTTGGGGTGAAATCGGAACCGAACCGTTCCTAACGGTTCTACAATTTTTGGAACCGGAACCGGACCGTTAGCACCCTAGAACCAGACCGTGAAAAACGGTTCAGTTTCGGATCGGTTCCATGGTTATGGGCTTTTAAAAATCCAGCCCCATTAAATAATGTTTTGTCATTTCTTCCCCCTCCCTTTGAAACTGATTTCCCATGCCAGAGAAGAAGAATGGATTTTCTTTTTCTTTTTCTTTTAAGTTAAATTTCCACTAAAGAAGGAAAGGAAGCCACAATTCATAAGAACTTTTCAATATAAGTATAAGCTTTCCATCATACTAGGCCTTCCAAGCGAATCCATAGAGGGTATCCGTTGGCACCGCAATAACTTTCCCAGCTTTGACAGCAGTAATTGCTTCTTCAATGCGAATTTTTGTCGCAGGAAGAACAAGCCCTGCCTTATTCTCGACACCTGAATCGTATCTCTTCAAATTCCACGCCATTTGCCTATAGTCCGAAATCCGAATCCCTTCTTTCGGTCAAAAGACCAAAAAAATCCCAACTTGGGCAGTCCTGAAATTCAAAAAAAAAAAAGGCATGGAAAATGGGTTTTGAAGCAGAGAGAGAGAGAGAGGGCGCCTGTAGTGTAGAGCTCTCAGCCATGGGTCGAGAAATAGTAATGCATCCTCTCTCTTCAATCCCCATCTCCAAACCCTCTCTCTCTCTCTCTCTCTCTCTCTCTCTCTCTCCATCTATCTAATATCTAATTCTTGATTTTATTTTTCATTGCTTGAATTGAATAAATCAGCTCGCCCAAGCAAGTGAAGGACGTTGCTCACCAGGACGAGGTTGTCTGCGTCCTCTCCAACACCCTCGAAACCGCTAACGGCCCAAGCATGAAATCGTTCGTGTTTTTCTTTTAGCAGGGGCGAGAGGGGCGAGAGGCAGGGCTGCAGGGGGGCGCTAAAGCTAAAGGCAGAGGAACTTTAGGGCTTTTTTAAAAAAAAACGAATGCTCGGATCCACGGTTCAGATCTACGGTTCGTGGCACGGTTCGGATTAACGGTTCGGATCTACGGTTCGGTTCAACAGTTCGGATCAGTTCCACAGGGCCTTAAACCGGAACCGATCCGTAATCAACGGTTTTGAAAATTTTGGAACCAGAACCGGACCGTTAGCATCCTATAACCGGACCGATCCAACGGTTTCGGTCCGGTTACACGGATCCAACGGTTCGATGTGCACCCCTAGGTTATGCCATGATTATAGCTCAGAAATCTAACCACCCCACTCACCAGATGAGGAGAGGGTATGAGAAAATATATCTACAGTATGGTCAGAAAAATGACCAACAGTTCACATTCAACATAAAAGTGTGGTCCAGATAATGAGTGGACCAGCCTAGCTTTTAGCTCATTCATGTTCATTGTCAGGTCCACCTGATTAATGACCCACATGTCACACCTAAGACCCATTGCTGTGAAGAAAATTGTTAACAGACTACCCCCATTACCTGCGTGGAAAGAAATGTCTCCATTATGTTGGGCCCAGAAATAACGGGGCTCAAAATATCTTGATTTACTTCGAATTGTGTATTAAAGATACAACTGATTGATAGGAGAAAAGGCCTACGTCAGGGATTGAACTCCTGTTGTTGCTACCTAATAGTCTATTTGCAGGTCACCAGTTGAAGTGTTAGGATCCTCTTATAAAAAATTAATCGCACCAGATGAACGGTCTGGATGGCCGGACGATGGAACCCACATGAACAATGCATACACGATACTTTTTGATATGATACCATATCAAACAACCACCTTATCTAAAAGCTCAGGTAGCAGAAGATAGCGTGTCAATGTATATCAAGGGATCTTAACACTTAACAATTGTTATGGATGTACAAATGATATTCAATGGATAAGGTGGGGTTTACATTTTAAGAACCCGTGTGCTCCAATGGCATGGGTACCAGGCAGATGTGTGGCTCACATGATCTGCTGACATAATCCAATCCATCCATAAGATGTGTTACCTTAGCCAATCCATTCATAAGATGTGTTACCTTAGAAAATCCTGAGGACCCAAGAATCAGAACAATCCAAGACTAAGGTGGGACACAGAAGAGCTGGAAAGCAATGACCACTCTTGAATTTCATAGGAGCCCAACTGAGTCGCAAAACAGCCTGAATTTGGCCCGACCCTTCATCTGGACTGGATGAAGGTATGAACGGCCTTGATTATATGTACACAACACAGTAGGCTGCCCACTCTAACCAATGAATGGTGTTCCCTCTCAATACATTCTCTGTTCTGTGGCCCATCAGAGTTTCAGATTGGGCTGATTTTTGGGCTATGGGGATTTCTCAGGAATGCATCTTGTGGACGGTTCGGATACCATGAATGCACCACTGGGTTGCACATGAGGTTGATGTGTGTTCTTGTGTATTCCTTTTGAGATTTTCAAGTAATCACAGGTGGTGAAATCCCTTACGAGTTATTAAAACACTGCCTAAAGCTTTTTAATTTACTTACAACCAAAATCCTATAAACTCATTTTACCGTTGGAAGGAGATTGACACTAACAATTTCTAAAGCAGCAAAAAATCGATTGGCGCGAGCGTTTGCTTGAATGTAGAGAGGCCTAAGTAGCCTGTTATGTAGCTTTGAGTGAAAATCATAAAGATTTCATACACGTTAGTGTAGAAAATGTTCTTTATCATGACTCTTGATTTTGTGGTATGCCACTCGTTTACAGTGATCAGGACCATTGATTTTGTGGTATGCCACCGCAATGAACCTTATGCCATGAATCAAGGGGATTGAACTTCGGTTGCCATCCAATCAATGCAGCTTGGCATTCTAGTGCAACGGGTAAAACACACATGGAACGGATGATCAGAGCTCAGAGTTTTCCGATACTCCAGGTTATTTCCCGCAAGATCAATGGCCCTGATCGCGATACTTTCTTGCCAAGTGTACATTTCTCTATATATCTGACCCTCGGTTCTTCTAGCCTATCGTTATTTTCTGTCCTGCTTGTTGAACAGACAAACGTGAGTGGCTTCTTGCTCGGTAACAAGAAACGGGTTGTTCTCATGAGTGATTGGTGATATGCTCGATCCACTTTCATAAGAGAATTCATGCATTATGGAGCAACAGAACATGAAGACGAGGATTGTTGATTCTAAAACCAATAACTTGGGAAAATTCAATGGCAGCGAAATAAGTGCTGAATGCAGATGAAAGAATAGGTTGGTGGGAGAAATTTTCAGAAAAAGGTTCTAAAGAAGCTGAGAAAGGGTCCCGTGGATTTGAGAGATTAGATGGGATGGAAAATCTCTTCCATGGATTAATAAGGGCCTGTTTGGATGCTACTCGATAAGTAACTTTTCTAACTTGATAAGTTACTTTCAGACTTAGTTGGATAAGTGTCATTGTAAAAGTAACTTATGTGATGAAATTTACTTATTTTTGTATATGTTTTTTTATTTCATTTTAACCTTTTTCTTTTCTACTTCTCTGTCATCTTTCCATGTGATGGATGGTCCATATCAAAGGAGGCTCCACATGATGGACTATCCAAATCGAAGGTGGGGCGCATGGGACAACTCGATCCGGCTAACTCGACTTGTCTGACTCGTTCAGATCCGACTTGACTTGAACCGAATGGATGAGTCGATCCGAACTGAGTAGGTTTTACTCAAGCCGAGTGGAGTTCGAGTTGCCTAGTAACTCCACCCGACTCGACCCAAAACGAGATCCGGTTAGACTTAACTCGATCCGAAACCCGACTCGACTCGGGTCCTTACTCTTGCTCTGGTGGTAGACTCTCAAGAGTTTCAACACCTGGTCAAGGGTTTGAGTACCCATAGGTGGTGAAATCCCACTATGGTGTGAGAGTGTGTAAAAAAAAAAGTTATATATATATATATAACATAATTTCTATCAATTATAACCCTATCTCGACTCAATCCCAAACTCTCTCTCCCTCTCTCATCTTCCTCATCATCCAAGCCCGGCCTCTCTCCCTCCCTCCCTCCCTCATCTTCCTCATCTTCCAAGCCCGACAACCACCCACTACCATCTCCCTCCTCTTCCTCCTCCTCCCTCCTATCCACTCTCTTGGTCTCTCCATCCCTCATCTCTCAGTCCGATTCAGTGCCAACTTGACCTGACTCGGTACTTCTCATCGGATCAGACTCGATCTGAATTAGTCCAGGCCAGACCAGACTCAAATCGAGTTAGGCATGTTGGACTCGGTATCAAGTTTGGGTCAGACCTATTTCAAAACTGGTTCAGGTCGAGTCAACTCTAACTCAGTCCAACTCAACTCCACTTGATGCCCAACTCTAGGCATCATGCCTGCCCATTCACACATGCCTTAAAAAAAAGGTCATTTAGGCCCATTTTATGGTTAGTCATTTTGCTTAAGCACCATATACCTCAAGCAGCTTACCTTGACCCCCTAGGATAAATTACCATTGATGGTAGGCTCCATGTGATGGATAGCCCACGTGAAAGTAGGACACATGTAATGGTGGCCTACATCAAAGGTTGACCCCCTATGATGAACGGCCCACATCAAATGTTGCCCCCCTACAATGAATGACCCACATCCAAAGTGGGCCTGTACGATGGAGGCCCACTTCAAAGTTGGTCCCCACACGATAGACAATCCACATTATAGTTGGGCGCATGATGGACGATCCACATCAATGTCCACACATGATGGAGCCCACATCAATGGTGGGCATTGCATGATGGTCACCTAAATCGAAGGTGAGCCTCACGAAGTGGATGGTTTGCATTGAAAGTGGGCCCCGTATTATAGACAATTCACATAAAAGATAGGGCCAAGGTGGGCCTAATACAATAAATGATTTACGTCAAAGCTTAGCCCCACATGATGAATGATGGATGTTAAAGATAGATTGCACATGGATAAGTAAAAATCAAGAGAGATTTTAATAGAAAAAATATTAAAAAGATAAGGTTAGCCCTACATCTAGGTTAGCCTAATAAAATAATCAATCCACATCAAAAGGTTAGCCCTTCCATGATGGGCGATGGATAATAAAAGATAGATCTTGCATCATGAGTAAAAATTGAAAGAGAGTTTAGTTGAAGATATTGAAAAAATAGAGACCTTGCATCATAAGTAAAAAAATTGAAAGAGAATTTAGCGGAAGAGATTGAAAAAAGATGTTAGAGTCCCTTGATATACATTTATATGCTAGCCTCTAAAAGCTCAAGCTTTTAAAGAAAGGGATGTAGGTGCGTCTCCGCACTGGGGTGGGGTGGCCCACAAGGTAGGGTATATGAGATGCACAATGGCCATGTGGTGGGTCCCACTGTGAGACCTGTGAGATGTGGGTAGCCCACAAAAAGATCTTGGTCGATTTACTTTGGAAGGCTAGATAAATGGATATTGGGGTGCTTCCCCTATAATTCTAGTACTTTTTGTGTTGTCCGGTGCTCCTTGTAACAAGTGCTATCAAAGTGATACCATAAACACCACAGGTCCTAGGGAAGGTTTCAGCAGTGGTGTCATTATCACCACTACTTTTAGTGTGGCTCACTGAATCCCTGCATTTGTTTACCTCTTAGGCTCACGCCACAGAATGATCCGTAAAAATGGATGAACGGCGTTAGTAAAACACATACATCGTGGTGTGTTCCCACAGGCCCCTGAGAGTATAGAGTCTGTCACCAAGGACTTGTGATAAAAAAAGGACCGACGTGTCTGGAAAGTACCCGGGATAAAAAGGGAGCGGATCAGGTGTTGGTGGGGTAACAGCTTAATGGGTGATACTTTTACTTTAAGGCCGACCTTGATGGTGTCAGCTTAATGGGTGTTACTTTTACTTTAAGGCCGACCTTGATGGTGTCAGCCTATGGGTGTTGCTTTATCTTTAACGCCGTCCATCCGTTTTTATACCCCATTTTAGGACTGGATCCCAAAAATTATGCTGATCCAAATATTAGGTGGACCACAACACTGAAAACAGTGGCTATTGAGTGCCTCGCCATAAAAAATACCATAGAGCCCATCTTAAGGTTTTCGTGATATTTATTTGCAATCCAAGTTATTGATAATGTCAAAAGGATCTTGATGAAGGGAAAATACAAATATCATCTTGATCTAAAACTTTTGGGCCTCGAAAAAGTTTTTAATAATTATTCATCACTGTTTCTAGTGGTACAGTCCACCCAAGATTTGGATTTTCTAAGATTTGGGGTTCTTAAGATATGGGGTCGTGTCAGAGGATATACAAGCAAAATAGATAGACTGTGGATATACAGAAAAGAAATCAAGGTGGGCTCCGCTCAATTGGAGTAACACACACTAAGCTATTACCTCGGTGACAACAAATACACTCCCTGATGAAGAAGGACGTGGTATCTTTTAGCTTCAAGTGAATTACGTGTCGCGGGTGACTCCTTAGTGAGTAGAGTTGTACATGAACAGATTTAGCTTGGTTAACTAGCACAACTTGATTTGAAAAAGCTCGATTTAACTTGATTTGAAATTGAGTTTGAGCTGGTCTGAGCTCAAATTGACTCAAATTGAACCTCAACTCAAATCGAACTCAAATTGAACCAGTTCAATGACTTGATTATTCTGATATTGATGTTGCTCATCAAGTGTTTGATGAAATGACTCAACAAAGTGTTGTTTCGGTGCATACATTCTCTGTGAAATCCGCTTGTGATGGGAAAGGTACATATATAAAACAAATTATTACCAAAAAACAAATATTATATGTTAAAACTATCATTGTATATTGATTTTGATGCTGCATGCTAAGTGTTTGATGAAATACTTGTAAATTGCTGCAGCTATTATGTATACCGTGAGAAATTAAAGGTGCATTCTGTGTGTTTGAGAAGATGTTGCACAAGCTTGAACTAACCCGTCATTGACCAAACCAAGATAAGCTGGCTTGATAGGCTCAAGGACCGGGCCAAGCCCAGCTAAGTTTGAATTGGGTTTGCCAATGGCCGAGCAGAGTAGAGCTGTGCTGAGTCTCTCAGGGAGTGTTACCCTTAGGGTAGAGGCCACCTCGATGATGTGTCGTACATCCACTTTGTCCATAAGTTTTCTAAATGGTCCAAAAAATTAAGCAGATCCGAATCTGAGGTGGACCACACCAAAGTAAATAGCGGTGATTGGACGCCTACAACTAAAAACTTCACATGGCTTACTTCTTCATACACAAAGCTTTAAATTGCCATTCACTTATTTTTCCATTGGTACGGTCCACATGAAATTTGAGTTTTATCAATGTTTTGTAAAACGTCTGGTTATAATATGAAAAAAATGGATGGACGGCGTGGATATACAAAAAATTTAATCAAGGTGGGCCCTACACGGCAAGGATAACACCTATAATGTGTTACCCGGGTAACAGCTAATCCGCTCCCCTTTTCGCGCGTGCCTATCGCTGCTGCGCGCGCTACCCTCCCATTCCAGCTTTCCTCCCTCGACTCCCGCCCAAACCCTCCTCTCTTCCCTGTATAAACACCCTCAAACCAAAGCTAATTACTTCTACACTCCTCGAAGGCTTGTAAGCTGTCTGGAGAGGTCGAGCTCTCCCTTAAATCGCTCCATCTCATTATAGGGTTAGGGTTTCAGATCTTCATCTCAGAGAGTGAGAGAGAGAGAGAGGTATAAGATTTTCTTCTCCGATGGCGGAATCTATCGAAGTCAGAGAAAACGCCATCGAATTAGACGAAGAAACCGAAGGCAACAGTGTTGGCTCCAGCGATTTCATCTTCCGGAAGATCGGGGAACCTGTTCCTTTGAAGCCCACCAATTCTGAATTCGACCTCGAAAATGCTCCGGTGCAGGCGCTGGCGGTCTCCGAACAGTCCCGTCTTGTATTTCTCGCGCATACAGAAGGTCGGATTTTTGCTTTTTGCTAGCGCTCTGTTGGTTTCATCTTAGGCTGGGGGTTTCTCGGGGGACTTTTATCTTCACCCCCTGTTTCTTGATAAAATACACCACTCTTCTATTTGGAGAGAGTTCATATCAATGACTGAAACATTTCTTTAAAGGGGTACATGTATAGAGAAAAGGGATGAAAATATCATTTCTCATCTTCAACTGAAGTAAGGACCGTTTCTGCTGCCCAAAATGATGTTTCTTCGATTGTCTAGCAGCTGTAAAGCGGGCCCACATTTTGGTGATCATTAAGAGTAATGCTACGATGATTTGCTTGGGGGCGATCACCCTATTATATCGACACATGTCCTTTGCTCCACATTTAATTGGAAGGAGGTAGCAGGTGAGGCATAAATCTCCATGGGGCTGATTGTGATGATTGTGTGAAATCCACGCTGTTCATCATTTGCCAAAAATCATTCGAAGACTTGATCCCAGAAACCAGCCCCCCCAATGTTACTAAAAGAAATTGAGGAGGCAGAAATCCATAGCCTGAATCATGGCTTGCGCTGTCCTTACGACAGTAAATGACCCTAGACTAGTTAAATTGGTATTGCAAAGGGTTCCAACGAGTCTACCTCCAGGATAATCCAGGCCCAGTCCTAAAAATGTTGTTGCATAAAAGATGGAAAACTAACGCACAACCCAAACACTTTTAAAAAATAACCCAGGAAAAAACGGAAATAGGGGAGGCTTGAGACAGAGAGATTAAGTGAGAGTATGAGATGATTTTCTTATGTTTTGTGGTTCTCCCAGATCTTGTATATATATAATTTGAATGGTTGCTAGGAGAGGCATGAGAGGGTGCCTTGAAGAGGCATTTGTCCGGTGGCAAGAGATGCTTGTCTTTTGATATGAAGTAGTACTATCATAGTATCATTGTAATTTAATTACAATGGGCAACATAACTGACTGGGTCAACACCCTTCCGCATCATCCTGCCTGATTGCCATCTCGATTACCACTAGGGAATTGCCACACCATCCAACTGTATGCATAACTGGCACATGGGTGCCACATCATACAACAGTCAATGCAGAGTCAACCATTGACTGAGCCTTCTTTCTTAGTCATGTTGAGCTGTAGGTTAAGCCATGGTTTGGACCATGGCTAGACTCTAGCAGAAGCTGTAATTGTTGCCAGGGCAGACCCATATCAAGCGGAGCCATTCCTTATCACTTGGTAATAGCAGTTGAACCGTTTGAGATACGCCAATGTAAGATTGGCAACAATTCAATACTAACAAATTCTAAGGTTCTAAAGCATTCCCTCCCAATTAAGGTGCCAAAAGGTTCCCAAGTAGGCCTACAACCCACTGCCCACTCCACGTGCTCTTGTGTGCATGGTTCGTCACATCGTTCTTACAGTACTTGTAGCTCGAACCCTTGATATGGAAAAACCCTATTCCCTTTCCTTTAGCCACTTATCCTTTAAACTTTAAAAAAAGAAGAAAGAAGTTAAAAAGAGCATTTCAAAACATAAAAGGGAACTTTTTTTAGGAGATTCAAATTTTTTGTCGGAAAAATAAAAACACCCCCAAATAATTTTATATTTTGAAAATATCCAACAATCCCTCATATTTTAAAAAATTGCTTAAAAATATTAAAATGCGTCGTTCAAGGTAATTGATAGATTATGCTTACATGGTGTCGTTTAGACATGAACCTTCGCTCAGTTCAAGTACGTTAGGGTTTGTAAAAGTGCTTGGTAACTGCAATTTTGAACTAAGGATTCCATTTAACAAAAATGATATATTGAAAACATAGCGTGTGTGTGTGTGTGTATATATATATATATAATTTCAAGAAGCGAGCGATTAATGGCCTTGTGCTTTTTTTCTAGTTTGGTAAGTGCTTTAGAGATAAGCCCAAGTCTTATAGGAAGCAGCCTCACTTCCACACTTACATAGGCGAACCCATATGAAGTACACCTGTATGACTTGTATAATTCCATATGAATATAGGTACACCTTTATGACTTGTTAAGAGTGAATTCTCAACCTCCCTTATAACCAAGGTGTACTGTTGCGATAACGGTGCCCACCACTACTGATACGGTTATGGGCTGTATCGACTGTTACGGTTATGGACCGTATCCCATGACGGTCGATACGTCCCTCGTAACGGCCATGGATTTTTTTGTTCTAAAAAAATCACAAAAAATCCAGAAAATTCTAAATATTTCAAATATGCATTCATTTATAATTTTGAACGTGTTTATGGTGGTGTAATGGTCTAATTTTGGTGAGAAAGTTGTATCGAATGGTTTAATGAATTTATGAACTCGATAGTCTGAAATTTATTGCAAAACTCATAGTTTTAATTTTCTAACTATCTAATACTAACGATAGATATAATATAATAAATTTAACATCAAAATATCTCACATGTGTAGGTGTTTGAGAATTTTTAAAATTGACCGAAAATAATCCAAAAAAAAAAAAGAAAAAAAAAAGAAAATCAGTTTCATAATCTATAAAATGTACATTCATATGTTCTAATTTGAATAATGCATCATATTCAACTATAATAACAAAGATTAAAAAAGCAGAAGGTATAAATTCTTATTTTTGAAGATTTTTGAAAAATGGCTCACAGAGCTTTGATTCAATTAAATCCTTGAAATAACTTATTTTGATCCTCAAATTCAAGCTAAGGATGGACATAATTTGCAGTAGAATAGTTTAAAAAATAATTTGGAAGAGAAGTGTCAAAAAATGAGAAAAATCGCAATTTAAAAGGATAAAAAAAAACTTGTTGTTTATGACCATTATGCCATGACCGTTACGGGGTAGTAATGACCTTTATGGGGTGTAACGGCCGTTACGGCTCCCGTAACGACCGGTCCGAGCAAAAAACTGGGAGTTGATTGTTTTGACTCCCATATCGCGTAACGGACTCAGCTGCTACGGCTGATACGTAACCGATTTGGTATACCTTGCTTATTACCATACAGGCATGCATACCTTGGATGGGATTGTGTACATTTCTTTTAGTGGATTAATATAGTTACTATTTCGACTTGTGTTTCCCATTGAACTTGAAGTTTCAAATCTCAGGTTGGGTTTTTATCATAAATAACTAATTTTAACGAGCTTTAGATCCATCTTCCTAGACTTCTTCTAGTTTACTCCCCTTGCAAGGCCTTTTGTAAAATGATCAGCTAAAATTCCTTTCACTGTATGAGATGATATTCACTAAATCCTAGCAGCCGTCTAATATAGTTATTACTTAGGCTTATGTGTCTGGATTTCCCATTGTATATCTAAACCTTATGATAGTGTTGCTTCGCTATCATAATGTAAAGATGTAGTAGACATTGGCTTGGACCATAGAGGAGTTTATAAAAAGTAGGCCTCTTACCCATTCCTCTTTTTTTTTCTGCTGCAGCTATATTCCCTCTCCTTTAGCCACTAATAATTTAGATCTTTTTTTGTTAAAAAGAGCATTTTCAAAGCATAAAGGAAAACTTTTTTAAGAGTTCCTTTTTTTGTGGTAAAAAAAACATCCCTAAAATATTTTTATTTTGAAAATATCCAACATCCGAAACTTAAGTGGGCCCCACAACAAGGAATAGCGGGATATGATGCATTCCATTGAAATCTTCCTGGGACCCACCAAAGTCTTGGATAAAACAGGTAGATGGTTTTTCCCTTCATCCTCCATGTACTCATCTCATGAGCAGGTTAGATGTCATATAAACATCACAGTGGGACCCAGGAAGATACCAACGGTGGGCATCTTTGTTCACACTTTTGCCTATGGTGTGCCCCCCTTGAGTTTTGGATCACATGATTTCGGACGCACCTAAAATGGGCTGGCTCAACTGATGGATGGATTGGATGACACATATACATTATGGTGGGCCTGACAGAGATTTATGTTGCCCATGCTGGGAGGAGATGACATGTGTCGCTGTAACACAGCGAATTGCCATAGCATTACTTGATCAATAATGTTCAGCTGGTTTGACCCATGCAAAGGATGGTGCCATGCAGATCTCCATTTAGCTGCATGATTGGTGTTGTTGATAACTATTGAACACGGATCATTGGAAGGCTGTTGATTTGCTGACTACCAGCTGAACATTCAGCTGATCCAGTTGAGGGGATTCTGGTGTTGTGGCCTGTTCATGATGGGCCCACCATATGAACGGCTGGAATGGCTGAACTGTTTAGTTGCTGGGTCCTGCAAAAAGGTAAAAAAGGGAATTTGCTTTACCGAGAATCTTAAAATAGTATAATACATCCTTTAATTTAGGGATGCTTTTGATCTTTAGGGTTTTGTGTTGTGAGGACGAAAGACGTCATTGAATTGGCCAAAGAGATTAAAGAAAAAGGAAAGGGTTCATGTAGCATTCAGGAATTGAGTATTGTGGACATTCAGATTGGTAGAGTTTCCATTCTAGCACTGTCAACAGACTCATCAACACTTGCTGCCTGTGTTGGTGGAGAAATTCTGTTCTTCTCTGTTACTTCGCTGCTCAACAAGGTATTATTTTGGTGAGATATATACAATTCTTGTCATGAGTTCATTTGGGTGCGCATTCCATACTCTTTGGGCCCACCTTATTTTGATCCAGACTTCATTTGGTAGGACCAACTGTGGATGGGTGATGCTGCAAGAAAGTTCACCGTCCATGGGCAGTGCTGCAAAGAGACTCTCCTATCAAGAGTCCTTGCCATTCTACTGTTGTCCTGTAAATGGATGTTTGACAAAGAAATTTGGCTACCTCTTGGATGGCTAGAGTTTTATTCTGTCACCTATCCACTGCGGGGTCCATGAGATGAGCAATTTGGATAATTGAAAAGTTGGACCTGCCTGTACCAAACATTGGCTCAAATGAAGATGCCATTAAGTCAGGCTGGGCCTTGTATGATATCTTTATCTTGATTTAGGTCTTGACTCCTTGTCAACATTTCTTTTGGATTATGTTATTTTAGGGTATATTTGGCACGGGTCATCGCTATGTGGGTTGCATCTCTTGGATATGGTTATTTTATGATGTTTAGAATTGCGACGACAATGGATATTTGGTGTTTGACAGTCACACTATCGCTATAAGCCTGCGTGGATGGTATTATATACTGTTTGATGACACACTGATTTCTCACATGATAATGACAAAATATGTAAATTATTTCTCTTACATGGCAACTGAATTAATGAGTGAACTAATCTGATTTTTGGGCCATAATCTCTACACAGGATGACCCAACTGATGAACTGCTCAGATCTTGCAAAAGTTTTCCATATTGGTACATGCACTAGCATGTAGATGGGTAGGAGTATGCACATGCGTGGACTCCTAATGTTGTATATTGTCCACAATGTGGGACCCATTGATAGGTTGTTGTTCAAAGTTAGATTTTTTGGACAATCCTAACCTCTACTTAATGGGCATCTCTTTGAGATTGAAGAGATAACACATCACACATGCCAACGTGGTGCACTTGTGTGATATCTGGTCCATGTACCAAGTGGGGTCCATCCAAAGTTGAGTTATCGTTTTGGACGGTCTAAAGTTCTGTACAACAACTACGCTGCGTGTATGGTTGCAGAAGTCACCAAATTTTTTAAATGGTCCAGACGTAACACTAGAGTCTAGCCCTTGATCATTCACCATTCCTATGTAAACTTGAATTTTAGTCCCTGTTTTTATCAGATGGTGCAACTCATTGGAAGGCACAGTTTGAGTAATCCAGACCGTTGACCTGACTTGTCCCTTTGTGGATGGACACTCCCAAAATCATTTGAGATTGGGAGGTCCTAGATCACTTGAATATAGACATTGTATTTCTCTTATGAACTGTCAATTTGTTGGCCACAAATTGAAAGGTTAAGACCGTCCTACATATGAGCTTCTTAAATTATATCAATGGGTCTTTTGATGGTTAATATTGATTTAGCACAGGACACCAGTATAATTTTCTGAGTGCATGTGTAACAACCATCATACTCTGTCACAAGGAGTAGGACTGTCGGAGCCCAATTCCCTTCTAGACTGTCCTAGCTTGCCTTGCTTAGGTATACGGGGAGTCGCTTGCTAACTGAGCACAATGTGGGGGAAACAATTATGTGATCCACCTTGTTGGTGTCACCTAATAATGGTCACTATGGATCCCAAAAATCAGAACCGTCCAAAACTTAGGTGGGCCATGCCAAAGGGAATAGTGTAAAATTATGCCTAAAACCTCTAAATTCATGTGGTATAAGCCTACCAAAGTTTTGGAATGTCTTGATTTTTGGGGTGTCCCTTCATCCCATTGGCCCACATTAGATGAATGGATTGGATGGCATATGTGCACCATGATGGGCTCCACATTATTTAGAAGGTACGCTGGGAGCTGAGAATGGGGTACTACGGAGGCTGTCAGCACCGGATTCGGCGATCGGGAATTTTGTGAATCCGGTTTCCGAGTTTGGGGCGTGACATTAATGGTGCATCTCCATCTAACAGTTCCTTGTGGCGTGGCTCACTCAAATTTTGAATTGGCTTGATTTTTGGGCTTTGGGGTGGCAGCTGATGGACGGTTTGGATCCTCCCCTACATCAGCTCAAGTCACACCCCACATTATGGATATGTCAGTCAAGCTGCTGTTTCGCTTGCTCATTTCTCTCTTACGAAATATTTTATTCCACATTTTTTTCTCCGAATCCAGCTATTTGCATAACACCTCAATTGATGCGTAGAAAAAGGGTTATCAGTGGCATTATTTAGCTAAATGTGCTACGAGCATAGCTTGTTAATGTGCCGTACATGAGACAATTGATGCCAATAGTGATATCCTTGTGCAAGTAGCCTATGATGTGTGCCAAAAGTGCCCTTATAGAAGAAAGCATCGTTTGTATAATGAAGAGCCTGTTGGGAATAGTTGAGAGGTTATTTGCCATTGTGGAGATGGTTTGGCATGGAGTGCAAGAAATTGATCTTGAAACTTGAAATGTTGCGAATCTTATCTAGCAGTGATATCATATCTTTGTCCTCTCTGTCTTTCCCTCTCTCTTAAATTGTTTCTTGAAAATTTGAGAACCTGAAAAATGCGTATATTTTCATAGTGATTGATTCACTTATATTCCTCCACTAAAAATCATTTAAACCTAGAAAAGACCAGTGTAAGATCATTTACTAGTCCTCAATAGCATATTAGTTGCACAAGCCAGGGAAACATCCAATGTAACTGAGAGAATTCAGATGTAATCATGATGGTTCAATTGAGAGTACTGATGCAATAGAAAATTGGCTAGGTGAATATGGTCTTGTTCTATTGTAAGCAATGTTTTAAATATCGACAATATCGGCCGATATATCACACGATCTATATTGTATCCCACCTGTGCGATACGAAACGCACTGGTAGTGCCAATATATCTCATATGTTCGATCTAGTAAACATTTTCAATTTCCGATCCCTTTTTTTAGTGAAATTATGTTAAATCAGTGTCAAATGGTTACAAATCCATTGGTTCTTCATGTTTTGCACAAAAAATCATGAAGTTGGAGATTTGATTTCGATATCCATTGGTACTTCATGTTCTCCATGTTTTTTTTTTCCTCGAAATTTTCAACTAGCTGTCAATTGAGACTAATTTCGGAGTATTTAAGAGTATCTGATGAAATGATAATCACATATACTCTAATTTCGAAATTTGAGTGTAGGTGGTCTGATTTGGGAAATTTTCAAAAATTTCCCAATTTCTCCCAAATTGCTTGCAATGTTGCACTCCAAACATGAAATCAAGCCTCTATGATGGCTATTCTACTGATTTGTTAAGTCTTTGTCAATTTTTGGAAAATAAAAATTATTTTTAATTAAAAATTAATAAAAAAATAAAAAAAAATATTTTTTTCTTCTAAATTTCCCTTCAACTAGCTGTTAATTAAAACTAATGTCGAAGTATTTAGGAGTGTTTGATGAAATGATCATCACGTACACTCATAATATTATGCATTCAATTTGAATATAGTTGCATTAGTTCAGTCCGACAATGCTTAGCTTAGAACCCTATACAAAGGAAACCTATTATGTGCACTTCTTATTTGAGACGTTATGATTTAAAAGAGTGTATTAAAGTCTTTTTTCGACAATCCCTGAAGTTTCATTGAAAAATTCAACCATTTTTCCAATGTTTCCTCATGTTTCCCAAAAAGTGCGATAAATTACCCAATACAAACGATATATCCCGTGCGATAACCGATATGTATCCATATCCCAAGGATGCGATACATAATGCGATATTGATATTTCAAACACTGATTGCAAGCTCTGCTGTAGATCTATATCCGAAGTTATACATTCAGATTTGGCATAAAAAAATCTCCAATAATTCATACATAGGTGCAACAGAAAAAAGAAAAATAAGATATCGGTTCTGTTTCTGGCAGATCTGGATCCAATGCCAATATGGAACAACACCAGTAGTAGAGAACAAGAAGTAATGGATAACTAGGCAGAATTACTCCCCAATTCAATGGAATTGCACCAAAGACTGTCATGTCATCTCACCAAAAGAAAAACAATCCCCATTGAAAAAATCCAAGGAAAACTTCATTAAGTTCAAAATAAAATATTAATTACCCATACTGATGCTTGGGCTGCATGTATACAGCCTTGAAAGTCTTTATAGTATCTTGTAGATCTTCCCTAAAATATCTCAATTTGCTCTTGGAAGGAAATAAACAAGAGTTAAAATCTTTCAAAAAACTGCACGTTTCAACCGTGAGTACAACCGTGTGGGTTTCAAAAACCAGGCAGTTGGTATGAGACTCCAAATATTTCTAGCCAATTGTAAATATTCCCAAAATAGTTGCTGCCTATTGTATATATTCCCATACGAAATGCTAAAAAGAAAAAGAAAAAGAAGAGGATATATCCCAGAGAAAATAGAATCTCTCCTAACTGGAAATTATATATTTATGTTGGGGTGGAACAAACCTGCTGGATATAGCATGTAATTTTGAGGGAATAACTTCCGATTGGATCTATGGGCCCCACACTCTAGTTCACAAGCAATCTGGACCATCTAGATCAACAGACCAGCAAGCGGGACCATCCATCCAAGGGCGTTGCGCATTTGGTATGGAAATACATAACATGCTTACTGATATTCAGAGTGTTTTGGGTGATGCCAAAGATGATTGAGACTTTTACGTAGGTGTGGCCATGGAATGACAACCAATGGGGTGCAAAGCAAGGTGTTCCGTATCCGTTACGATATGGCTGTAAAGGCTGATACATATAGCTAACGGCTGTGACCGTTACGCGATATGGGGGTGAAACATGACAATTATTTTTTGTTTTTTTGGACCATATCAGCCGTTACAGGGCATAATGACCATTACCCCGTAATGGTTGAAAAAGGCCACTTCTTTTTTCCATGTGAATCCATTTTTCCCTTATTTTTCACTTTTCTCATTCCAAAAGCTTTCTTTCATCGTTCTACAACAAATTTTAACCGCTCGTACTAAAGTTTTTTGGATTAAAATAGTAAATTTTTCCTTGGGCCATTTTTTTTCAGATTACGTTACCCCGTAGTAGAAGCTCGTGGGCCATTTTTTTCAAAAAAAAAAAATAGTAGTATAATATACATTTTTTTCTTTTTTTCCAATTTCTAATTCTAATGTTTTATTGTAACGCGTAAACATTAGAGACACATAACCATGCCCATGAATTCACCAGACAACCCAATATGACACTCTCGACAAAGATTGGGCCGTTACACTACCATAAACATGTTCAAAATAAAAAATGAATATAGATTTGGAATATTTACATTATTCTAGAATTTCTATATATTTTTTCAGAATTTTTCAAGCAAATTTTTTTTTTTGGGGAACCGTTACGAGGGCCATAAAGGTCGTTACACCCTCGTATCGGTAACGGTGGTGACTGTTATGGCCACCGTTACCGATATGGAATACCTTGGTGCAAAGTGCAAAATTCTCTGGTGTTTTTCTTTGCTATCTGAGCTTTATTTAGTTGATTTGTATGCAACGAATCAGTAGGATGTTCCATGACAAAGCAGAAACATCCATAATCTCTTTTCAAAAGGCTAGAGGGAGAATTGTTATCTAGTTAGGGTTCTCAAAAGCTTTTCGGGATATAATTATGATCATGTAGTGGAATATTGGGAGGATAGTTCTCCTTTTTCCTTGGGGCAATAATCTCTCATCGTCTGCTGTCTTTTCTTAATATATTTTGAGTGCCCTATGTTAAAAAAGGAAAAAATAATAATCTGGCCATCTTAAGAATTTATGTATGGTGTTTTGTCTTCATAAAAGAGTATGTCAGGGATTAAACTGTTTTAAAACTATTTCAGCAATCAAATTAATGTCTGAGTGCTAGATGCATGCATCTTTTGGTGTTTGTTACTATGCTGCTTAGAGAGATAAATTTTCAACTATTTTGCTTTTCTGTATGAGGCCTATAAGCTGTTTTTGTGCTTGGTAATTTGGTTGTTTTGCACCCATTGCTTAAACTGCTCTATTTCTTGCTTGTATTGCCATTATGGAGGAGAAAGGGCCATCTTTTTCATGTTCGCTCGGTGAATCTGGCAATGTTAAGGACTTAAGATGGAGCAAAAATGTGAAGAATTCTTTTGTTGTTCTTTCAAGCGATGGCATGCTATATCATGGAGATCTAGGTGGCCTTCTGAAGGATGTAATGGACACTGTTGATGCCAGTATGTATCTTGTGACTTTGTAAATGTGTTTTTATTCCACAATGTCAAACTTTGGTGTCTCCATGGGGAAGTATATGGATTATATACACATGTACATCCCTCCACCTATTGTTGCGTCAGAGTGATCTTGGGAAAATAAACGCCACTTTGGCCAATGGTGCACCTCTAATCAGGATGAGCTTTGTGAATGGTACATTGCACGAGCCCCTTCCCATTTGGCTACTGATTTTGAACAAAGGTGGGCCATGGGCCGCACAATGCGGTGTGGATGAGAATGGAGAAGGTGAGATGTAAAAGGGAGAAAAAAACTAAATACATGGGTGACAAACCTCATACACGTTACCCTTAAAAAGACATGTACACATGGTTGCATGTGTGATGGATGGAGCAAAAGGATAGATGTAAATCCTTTTGCAAAGGAGAGATTAATATTTTTCTGGCTTTTCTAGTCTCAGGGATCGAATGCTGTGGAAATTGGAAATTGGAGACCTTTTTTCCTACTCTTGGATGCTGTGGAAGTTACACAAGGAACCTCATAGATTCTATTTTCTATTAGATAGGATTTATATGATTTGATTATTTTAATTGTTGCTGTTTGTTTTTCTGTAGTTGATTGGAGTGTGAATGGAGATTATATTGCTGTGGCAACAAGAGGGAATACTTTAAGAATCTTGTCGTCTGAATTCAAGGAACAATTTCATATGTCACTCTTGTTTAAATCATGGGCCGATGATCCTGATGAAATAAAAGGTATGTTTCCATACGTTTTACCCCCCCCCCCCCCAAGAGACACACACACACACACACACACACACATATTTGTACAGTTCCTTATGAGAATCCAAATCTAAAAACTGCAATGTCTTTCTTGAATTTTAGGTGTACTTTTGTCTAACTGTAGAGAAAGTATACCGACTTACCATTAAACCCATTATAAGGTTTTGTTTCCAATGCATGCACATTATGCCAAAAATGTATGGGAATTGCCATTTACGTCCATGACTCTGGATATGTTGGTGTATGAGATATATCCAACTATTTAAGGTTTTTAGCTTTAGTTGCTAATCTTTTTTGTCTTTTCCTTGAAAATTTCACCAGTGGATTCTATCAATTGGGTGCGTTCTGACAGCATCACCATAGGATGCTTTAAATTAACTGAGGATGGCAATGAGAATGGTTATCTGCTTCAAGTGATCACCAACAATGATGGAAAAATTACTGAGGTTAGTTATTACCTGTGCCTTTTGGTCATAAGATCACCATTACTGTTCACATACCAATTTACTTGTCTACATCAGTCCACTCATCAAGTAGATGCCTTCACCCGATGCCCCAGTTCAAATAAAAAATTGGCTAGTGCATGAAACCGATGGCGAAAAATCTTCGGCCAAGTTTCATGGCTGCACATTTATCTCATGTGTTGTTGTCCACTTGATGAGTGAACTTAACTGACTTTAGAGATGCAATCTTCATGGTAGGGTCTACATGGATGGCCTGATGTCCCACACACTGCCTGCTTGGCACATGTGGCTGCATGTAGCCAATGTATAAGGCTGGGTTGTACAATTGCGTGGTACTAGCAAACCTCTATAAATAAATAAATAAATCCGAGCAAGATTAGTGATTTATCATGTCAATGGGAAATCTCTCAGTCAAATCCTTCTACTCGGTTGTCTACCCCACCTTCCCCACATGATTTGGACTCACATCTTATAGGGAAATACAAAAACACCCCCACGTTCTTGCATTTCTTTGGTTGGTTGGAAGAACAAGGTAATCACAATTGACAACGCAAGGAAGAGAGGGTTTATAATTCTGAATAGGTGCATCGTCTTAGGGATAAGGAATCAGAGGGCAACTTGTTCATCCGCTGCCCTTTTGTGCAATAATACGGTGGAAATTTCTTATGTGTACTCAATGGGGGAGCTATTTAGGCTTGGTGTGGCACTAGGAAGGGCTGCAAGAGAAGGCTGACTTTATGGGGGCTATCTTTGCTTGCGGTTCTTTGGGCGGTATGTAATGAATGAAATGTTAGATCTTCTGTGACCAGTGATACCTTGTTGATGTGGTTTTCCTCAAAGCTAAATGTTTGGCCATTGATTGGGTTCGAGCTACAAAGGTTTTCCCTGTCAATCATGGGTGCTTGAGGGGATCATGAGGAGTGTCCTCCGCTTCTTATCTTGGATAATGTCTTGTCATTCATTCGTATAGTTCTTTTCCAATAAAATTTTGGAATCCTTTAAAAACGGCAGTTTAAAAACATAAAATGTGGAGGTTATTCCACCCTTACAGCTGAACGAACAAGCTTTTATGTTCAAATGGCAGTCTCTACATGTGTCATAACGGTTTCAGCTTTGCAGACAAGGCCCCACTTTGGATTTCTACAACATAAAATGTTGGCTTATTTTTCTTAGACTTCAGTTGTACATACGAATATTTTTTGTTACTGTCATTAAATTGTTTTCATACTTTTTTATTGTAGGCTTCCAAGCCGGCGGTGCTTTCCTTCAGTGAATTATTTGCATGTATTGTTGATGATATAGTACCCTTGGGACGTGGACCATATTTGTATGCGAACTACTTGGAGCACTGGTATGGCTGAAAGTTGTTTTTGCTCTTATAATTTTTCATGATTTCCCCCTAAAAAAAGCTAATTCCTAATGATGTTCACTTCATGTATGATCTTTTGGCATAATAGTTGCTTCATGCATTTTAGTTGTTTCATGTTTGTGGTATGGGTTAAAACTACCCATAGAAAAGGTATGGGTTAAAACTTTCGAGGTGTGATAGAAAAATAAGTCTCTAGGAAATGGCACATAGAATTCTTGTAATTTTGTAGATGCTAGAGGATGATTTGTAGACGATGGAAATCTTTTATTATTGTAGATTTAGGAGGATTCTAGAATGCTCCTTGATATTCTAGAAATTCCGTAGATGGTCTTGGAATTACATTAGATTTAGGAAGATTTTAAAATACTGTATAGTCTAGAAATCTCCTGGATGGGCTGGAGAGGTCTATAAATCATGCTCTCATGTACCCATTCTAATAATGCATTTCAATTGTTCTCTTCCTCTAATTCTCTTCTCATTTATTTTTCCTTTCCGTCTACATTATTAAATTGCCATTTTGCGTTTTTGTGTATTAAATTTCATAAAATTTCAAAAGAAGAAGAAGAAAGAAAGAAAAAAAAAATCCGTTTTCATGGGGCATTATAATAGATTTTGCTATCTACATCCACATAAAAATATAATCGAACTTTAAAATCTTCCTCCTCAGAAGTCTTATCCTTTCTTCTCTTAAAAGAACCTAATATTTCATAAATCTTATCTCTTTCGATGAAGACATCAGAGCACCATTCAGGGTCTACTAGAGGAGGAGATCATCACCAGTTTCCCTTTGGATGGATGACCATTAAGTGGGCCCGACTAGACCGTTTTGAAGACCTTACATGCATTTGATGCATTTTCGAAGATCCTACACTAGGAAAATGCATGTGGGTTACATTCTTGAGGAGTCTAGACTGTTGGATTGAGTGCACGCATCGATCAGACTATTGGACCGCGCACGATGGGCCTTTGGATCACTCTTGATCGTGGACCACCCCATTGGCCACGAATAGTTTATGATAGTTTAGATTTGTTTGTTTTGAGTAGTTTTGTCACTGTATGGCTTTGCCATTCGGGAGAAAGTTTGTCTTTTGTTCTATCATAAGAAGAAATAATAGAAAACAAGTAGAATAGAAAATGGTGGTGATCAGAAATTTGTCTGTACGTGGATTTTATAGTTAGGGCCACCAAATGAAGGGCGTAGTGATTCCCAATTGAGAAAGGAAGCAACAACTGAATTAGAATCACTACTCCCATTCCCTTTTAATAAACTTTGGATTTCTATCAAACTGCTACTTCATCTAAATGAAGAACTGGTAGGCTCATCAGAAACAAGATAAACTGGTCAATTCTCCGAAAGCCGAATCAGAGCCATTTTTGGTGGCTTAGTTGTATTGATAAACCTATCCGTTCTGGGGGTTGGACTAGACTAGTTGGTTGAGTTCGTTTCATAGAGTGAGAATACAGTTGCCCTGTTGACTTAGGTGGCCTTTATGGGTTTTGCTACTAAAGATGAATGCATAATTCCTGTTGTTCTTGAAACTCAACTATTGAGCAGGATGACTTGGATTCTGCTCCATAGGGCAGTACGGTCAACCTTGGAGTTCCAAGGTCCACCACGGCTCGCTGTGATGTTCACGGTTGACCGTGAGAATCCACGGTCGACCATGACTTGGTGTAATGTTCAAGGTTGACTGCCGGTGGACCGTGGTGCAACCATCGAATTGTGCGATTTTGCGTAAGTGAGGTATATAAAGCCTAATTCGGATTAGGGCTTTAACATAATATGAGTGTTTTCTCTTAAGGGGCAAGGGTTTTGCTAAGGGAGATGGTTTTTTACACTTGTAAGGGCTTGAGAAGGGATTTTCTCAAGGGATCTAGGGTTTCCTAGGGGTGTGCATCGCAAGGGGAGATCGGGCGATCCTGTAATCGAAGATGGTGAGTGATGTACTCTAAGGTTTTGATTATAGTTGAGATCTCTATCACTTTGTGGCGTGGTTTTTTTTCCGTAAGAGTTTTTCATGTAAAATATTGTGTGTTCTGTGGTTGATTGCTTTTGGTTTGGTTATCTGTTGTATTTTATTATTTTATCTTCGTTTATCGAGCTTCCATAATGCGCACGGATTAGCAGTGGTGTTAGATCCGAATTTCTAATATCTAGGGTTTGATCCGGGTTTGTTGTGGCTTGGGTTTGCATCATTGTGGTGTAATAAGGAGCGTGTTCACTCCCAACATCAATTGTTCAAATGGCATATCACTTCCATTGAATTGGTAATGTTTTCTAAGGTTCCATAAATTAGGATTAATTGTGCTTTTGAAAAAAAAATTATTGAATGAAAAATTCAGTTGTTTTCAATAATTCTCTTTGAAAATTTTCAGATTAATATCACATTTGAGTAATTGGTAGCTGATAATCACTTTGTTTTTTGTGTTAGGGAGCTCATGCTTGCAGCCAATAGGAAGAGTACAGACCAACATATTGTTCTGTTAGGGTGGTCAGGTGGTGACAAGCGAGGAGAAGCAGTGGCTGTTGAGTTTAAACATGATAAAGAAGTCCCAAGGATTGAACTTCCAGGTGTAATACCTTGCACTATGTATTGGAAACAATTGCCTTGATTTCCTTTTTTGTGCATTTTAAGATTAAGGATCAATCTTATTCAATATTTTTGTTGACCACATTTTTTTTAGTGCGTGTAACGTAACTGATTCCAGATGCTATTAGTCCTGGGGTGCTTGTAGAATGTCAACATTTTCACGTAAATGTCTTTCATTTTTGCTTGTAATGAAGGTTCTAAGACTTGGTACCAGGGACTGAACTGAATTGATGCAACAAGAATTGTAACTTAGTGGAGTTTTTTTCTTTTAATAAAACATCAGAAAGACATGGAAAATTTGGGAAAATAGAAAGAGGGGGAAATTATAAAAAAGAAAAGAAACACTATTCACCTATCTACATACATATTATTACAATGTATGTTGAGTTTAGTTATAAAATATATAGAAGTAAATTCTATTCAACTGACAGAGAATCATGTTAAATTCCGGGTTGGATTGAGAAATAGAGTCCGGTTTTGGGTGGACTGGTGGTATAGCTATTTGCCCCTATGCAGAAAATTTGGGCCATTGTATCCACCAAGGTATTCAAAATCAGTTACGTTTCGGCCGTAAGGGCTGATCCGTAACGGTAACAGTAACCGTTACGCGATATGGCCCTAAAACGGGGCACCTCTTTTTTTTGGGTTCGTAACGGCCGTTACGGCCCATAACGGCCGTTACAGTACCGTAACAAACGTTACGGGCCATAACCCTTAAGCAAAATGGAAAAAATGAAAAAAGATGAAAAAAAACATATATATATATATATATATATATATATATATATATATATATATATATATTCCTTTTCTTCTTCTTCTTCTTCTTATTATTATTATTGGGCTGCGGCGGCAACAATTGTTGCCCTTCTTCTTCTTCTTCTCTCTCTCTCTCTCTCTCTCTCTCTCTCTCTTGTTTCGGTCCCCTCTCTCTTCTTTCCCTCTTTTCTTTTCATTTCCCTCCCTCTTCTTTTCTTTTTCCAAAAAAAAAAAACGAATGGGGTGGGGCCCACCTTGATTTTTGTATAGTAAATCCATGCCATCCATAATTTTTCAGGTTCATTTTAAGACACGATCCTTGAAATGAAGGAATCAAAATCTCAATTGGATCACGCAATTGGGATTGAATGCCCACCGTTAAAATCTTCTTAGGGCCCATTATAATGTTTATTTTCCATCCAACCTGTTATTGAGGTCACATGGACCTTCACTTTGATGAAGGGAGAACACAAATAACAGCTTGATCCCAAAATAAAATGTGTTAAGAAATTTTTAATGGTGGGAATTAAATCCTTATTTTCTGATCCACCTAAGATTTGGATCAGCCTCATTTTTTGGTCCATGCCCTGAAATAAGTAGGCAAAAAGGATGGACCACATGGATATACAACAAATGTATTAAGGTGGGCCCCACTTTTAAAGGCATGCTCACTAGTGGTCTACCGAAGATTTAGATTTACTTGAATTTTTGGACCATGCCTTAAAATGAGTTGGCAAAACGGATTGACGGCACGGATATACAAATACATCGAGGTGGCCCGCCTGGCCCACTAGTGGTCCACCTGAGGTCTGGATTTACCTCATTTTTTTGCAATACCCTTAAATGAGTTGAAAAAAGGATGGATGACATGTATATATAATAGATAATCGAGTGAACCCCACGTACATGGCCCTAAAAATTTATACATGAGGTATATATCAACTCAAAATTAACCAATTAAATTTTGGGCCATTGTTGCTAAGTCGCAATCCCAAAATTAAATTGTTTGAACAATTTTCACTATTAGTTTGTAGACACTTATTTTTTGAAATAGGACCATTTGATATTTTTCATTTTTCACTGTCCAATAAATGTCCACCAATCCATTAGTGGGATAAGTGCCAATAGATTGCATTAATTTGAGGCTAGTTTAGGGCATCAAACGGTCCCCTAATTAGCCCCAAATTGACAACACTATTTACCCCAATTTAATTTTAATTTTTTTTAAAGATCCATTGAGGAAAATGATATCAAATTGTTAGGTATACGAATTACATAATAGGATACAAAAGTCCCTAAACTCTATATATTGAAATGAAATGTATGTGAGTCACGAAGTATGCAATGCCCTAGCATTATAAATAAAAGGAAAACTTGAAAATATAAGATGTTTTGGTATTACATTCATTATAGTAAATTTATATAGATATTATATAGTTAGAAAACTAAATGTAAAAGGTTTGCAGTTAATTCCAGGTTGTTAGGTTCATAAATCCATCAGACAACCCGATATAGCATTCTTATCAAAGAGTGGACCGTTACACCACCACAAACATGTTCCAAATTATAAATGAATGCATATTTGGAATATTTAGCATATTCTGGATTTAATGGATATTTTTGCATAATTTTTTGACCTTTTTTTAAAAAAAATAAAAAATAAATTTTTTTTGTTGTACCGTTACACACGCTGCATCGGCTGTTACGGCCCGGTATTGGCCGATACGGGGCGTATCCGTATCGGTAACAGTGGGCACCGTTATGCCCACCGATACCGCAACGGAACACCTTGGTCTCCATTCAGAAGGGGTTGTTTGTAATTTTCTTTCCAAAGGGTTGCAGCAAAACTGTGTTAAACCCACATTTTGGACGTGACTTGTGGGAAAAATAAATTCAGCTGCTGACTCAAAATTTTGGGTGTAACCATGATGTCTATAGGCCATCCAACCCGTTCATTGTTGTGCTACACCCGTATGAAGGGACTGACCATAATTCAAACCATTCCGAAACTCAGGTGAGCCCCACCAAGTGATGTTAGAGGTTTTAGGCATGACTTAGCATTGCTCCAGTTGGTGTGTTCCACCTGAGTTTCGGGTCTTGGCCGATTTTTGGGGAGTCCCATTTTCATGGCGGGTCGCCTCTGATGCATGGTTTGAATGGCTGACCGACTTCATGTTGGGACCAACATGCAGTCAACTGTAATGTATGGTCAACTGCATGGGATCATTCCTCTGTGTGTGTGTGTGTGTGTGTGTGTGTGTGTGCGTGTAAAATTTTTGGCTGGATGATAAATATTACTGTTAACCAGCAGATAAGTTCCAACTTGTCAGGTGCATCTTTGGATGTGAGATCCAACACATCCAATAGGTTGGCATTGAGATGTATCACATGTGTGCAAGATCCAAGCTACTTGTTTGTGGCCGCTTGTTGCATGGCTGTCCTGTTAGAAAAATTAGGTGGATTTACTCATCATGTGGGCCACACTTTACCTGCGCAAGCACATACCTCTCTTTCTCACATGTGTGCATGCTTGCACATGCATGAACTCACACATGCATACAAGCATGCACGATGCATGTGTGCATGCACATACTTGTTGTAGAGATGCGTAGGATGTTGGGATGGATGAGTGACAAGACAAGGAAGGCTGGAATTGGAAATGAATGCATTCGAGGGAATTTAGTAGTAGCATTAATAGGTAATAAGATGGGGAAAGCAAACTTGGATGGTTTGGTCATGTGCAACGAAGACCAAGGATTGTGCCAGTTAGGAGTGTGTACAAGTTAAAGGCTCTAAAAGAGCAAGGAAAGGCCTAAAAGGATGTGCTTGATGACCTATGGTCTAACTAGAGGTCCGACCCTTGATAGAGTGGAATGTGGAAAAGGATTCATGCAGCCAACCCTAATTAATTTGGATAAGGCTTAGATGGTGATAATCTAAAGGGAGGGATATAGACCTTAATCCTAAGCAAAAGATACACAAGACTAATGAGTGTGCAAAAAAGGATTGCCAGAATAGTCTAGGAAACTGACACTGTGAACCGTCTCTCTCTCACACACGCACACTCCATATCATCCTCCCTCCCTCTCTCTTTGCCCACCCACACACACACACATTCACCCCTTATGTAATAGAGCTTCCTCAAATGACTTGAGAACAAAGTGAGAAGGCAAGAATAAGATAAAGTTGCGGAAATTTGGAGATAAGCAATTAAATGAAATATATTTAAAGATGGGATGATGCGCAAGTTTACCTTTTTTTAGGGCAATACAAATATCATATGTATCTAGGGAACTCATTGGACCACAAGTCTTTGAAGAAGATGTGTTGGACGACACGTCATGAATTTCGACCCTCGAATCCCTTTGAAGAAAAACACAAATTTCGAGTCGGAATCCAGATCCAAGCTGATTTGGGGCCGTTTTTGATATGATGAACATTTTCGAGTTTGATCCCCATTTTCTTTTGCTGTAAAATCATGTGAAATTAGTATCAAATGGTAAGAAATCCATGATTCTTTATGTTATGCAAAAAAATAAAAAAATAATCATGGATTCGGAGGCTTCGATTTCGAGGTTTGGGGGAGATGTGCCAATTTGCTGAAAGTTGGGAAAAAGTCAAAATTTCCCAGTTTCTCCCAAATTGGTTGCAATTTTACTGCCCAAACACGAAATTAAACATGTATGCAGCCTGATCTAGTTATTCTTAGTAATTTGGGGTTTTTTTGGAAATAAATAATTTTTAGTTAAAGAATAATTAAAAAATAATATATATGTGTATATATATATATATATATTCTACCCTGATCAGCGGTCAATTGGCCCCCCATTTCAGAGTTTTTTTTAAAAAAATTCTATTCCTAATGCATGCGCAACTCTATGCGGGTCTAAGCCAAAACCACACACATCATTCACAAGTATATTTCTAGTTTTATACTTCTTTTACTTTTAAATGTATTGCTTGTGTTAGTATACATGTCTTCTTACATTTGTAAATTATATGAATTGACTTTGAATGTGTTTGCCTCAGTTCAGTCAGACAACAAAGATTAGGACCCTATATAGAGGAAACCTATTATGTGTACTTTTTTTTTGTGATGTTTTGATTTCTAAGTGTGTATTGATTTCTTTTTTAACAATCCTTGAAGTTTCATTGAGAAATTCAACCAATTTCCCAATGTTTTCCATGTTTCCCAACAACAATGAGACATTGCGCAATGCAACCGATATATCCCATCCGATAACCGGTATGTATCCGTATCCGAAGGCTGTGATACATTATGCGAAAAAGATGCGGAAAGCATTGTGTAGGGTAATACTAATGCTTCCAGAGCTTTTAAATGACACATGTGATGGTCAATCATTAATCCGGACTGTCCATTTTGTTGATCCTAGCCATCTGACAAATAGCATGAAAAATTTATAGTCTAGATTGAACAGAGAAACAGGTCCAGCCATTATCTGGAAACATCTAATCGATAAGCTGCACTGTGGATTGGGTATGATTCTAAAGAAGCATTTTTTTGGTTGATGATGTTTCCATCCTATCCATTACTTGTAAAAAATGGATGGTCATAACAAGTGGACAACATTTGAAGGATCTTAGGATCATACAATCATTGTGATTTTTGTCCATGGCCTACTAATCATGGTATTGAACAAATTGACAGACAGAGTCAATGGTTTGCTATCCTTGTGTCAATTAAAAGCTTTGTGGGAGTTGCTAACGTCTTCATTAGGTAGGGACAATAGCATTCATGTGTATCTCTCTAAACAAATAGGTGAAGTTCGGGTCAGTTTTGTTATTATAATCAAAAGTTTTAAGTTAAAACAAGAAAAAAAGGTGGGAGAACGAGAATAAAAGGTGAAGGTGATGAACTTACTATAACTTTGGAATGTATCTTATTTCCTTAAGTCAATGTTTCATTATGCTTTTTGTCTTTTAACCTTATTTTCTTAAGTCAATGTTTCATTATGCTTTTTGTTTTTTAACCACACGTTCTGTTTTTAGCTATCAATTCGTAAGACAGCAACACGTACCATGTAACTGATTCATACGCTCAGTAAAGTTTGTGATCTCATTTTCAAATTGTGATCGTCTTTGGAGGTAAAGTAGCACTTTTTGGAATATTTGGGTTGTTAGACTGCTCAATGTAAACAGACTGCATATGATCATCTTGCTGCATCTATCTCATCATTTATATTTCAATTGATATGAAGGATATTTATTTCGCACCCCATCGCAAGTTTTGACTGAAATATGTTTCCTTTCTTTCAGAGAGTGGGGATGATAATTTGATCGTGGGATTTGGCATCGACAAAGTTTCCTTATATGAAAAAGTTAAATATGTGCGTGATGCAGAACATAGAGAACTTTCACCATACTGTATTTTACTATGCCTTACTACTGACGGGAAGCTTATCATGTTCCATGTCGCAAGGTACTTCAATAAGATGCTTGTATTTCAGGGCTCCTCCATGGTCTTGAAGTATTTTCAAGCAAACAGATTTTTTATTTTTATTTTCCTCCAGGAAACAGATATTTGTATTTGAATACCGAGGATGTGTCTTTTGTTTCTTCTAAACTTTTTTTTTAATTCCATGATCATACCATATCTTTTTATTGACCTTGAAATAATTTTCTTTCGTAGGATTTCGGATATGGCGGTTCTGCCTCAGACTCCCTCTGCACCTTGTAGTGATATTACTGGTGGGGCGGAGGATTCTGCTTGTGTAGTGAGAATGGGATCAGTGATAAAAGATCATGGAACAGATGCAGTAGTTATGGATGGCAAGTCAAGCCAAATGAATAAAAGTGATGTCATTCTGCAGGAAAATGCTTCACAATTTATTCAACAGAAAGAGTCTTTAAGGTCATCCTCTGTTGTTGATCAAATGTCTGCTGTAAAAAGAAGTGAGAGCGTCACCACGTCTGGGTCTGCCTCTCATGATTCATCATCAGTTGCTGCAAATAAGGAACTGAAGAGTCTCGGGAATATCCAGGCATCTGAAGTAGATGCACAACTCAACGGCCATCCTGCAAGACAAAAGCAAGACAGTGCTACTGCTGGTGTGAATGTAGGGCTTTCCGGCCAAGAAATCTCAAATTTAGAGCAACCACCTGTGAAGTCACCACTTTTAGAGGGATTTAGTCCAGCAATTAAAGATTCCACCAAGACAGGAACACAAAAACTTGATTCAACTCCAATAAGAACTGGCATGACCGCTAGTTCTCTGGCAGGAAACTTACCAAGTGACACATCTGCCACCTGGCAACAAAGCTACAAGGGATCTCTTAAAAGTAGTGAGGTGGGCAAGGGTTTGACAGAAATGACTGGATCTACTGGCGTCAGGAGTATTTCGTCTGGATCCCAGTCCAGTGGAAAACTCTCCAATTCAAATGACCTCAACACAAGGTCTTCGTCTGTTGCCTCTGGTGTCTCAACTCAAAGTGACGCGAATAAAGGTTTTGGTATTTGGACAGGAAATAACAAACATATTCCTGCCAATCAGAGTTTTCCATCTATTGTTCAGCCGAGCGCAAAAATTGTTAGCTCAAAGTCCTCTGAGACAACTCCATCGTCTTCCATATTTTCTTCTGGTAAAGCCACTCAAAGTGAAGGGCGGAGAACAGCTTGGACTGGGGCAGGAAATGCTGAGTCTACAACTCTCATTCATAGCTTTCCAAGCTCGTCACAAGAAGATTCTATGCTTGGGAAGTCTCTTGGCTCTAAAGGGAACCATATGCTCACCTACCAGAGAACGAACCGGTCTCCAGGTGCATTGGACTCGGAACAGGAGTTATCAAAGAGTTATATCAATGTGATCTCTCACGTCTCATGCTCTTACTGATTTTCATGGAAATGTAGCTTTCTTATGTTTGACTTCAATAACTGCATATTCCTTTTAGTTGGTTTATTTGTTGCAATAATGCCTTCTTTAACATATATATATATATATATATATATATATATTGCATGACCATGCCTTTACAGTGGCTTTGCTCTAGACTGTCTCCTTTCATTAGTTGATATAACCAATAAAATCTTGATTGAATGAGACTAGATTAAAAATTAGTGTTGTTTTGTTTATCTTTTTTATTTCTCTATTGTTGGTCAGACTTTTGTGGTAGATCTCATGCTTTTCGAACTTTTCCACCATCCCTTATCAGACTGCATCCAATCTATGCAGTTGTGTTCCTCTATTTTTAGAACCATTGTAGAATATCCATCATCATTTGCACTTTGAGATGATACTTTCCTACCAAACACAATCCTCTTTAATAAGCTCATGCATGTTGATTTGGGGGCTTGGATACCACCAAATTACCAACCTATAGCACTCAAATTCGGGACATGCCATTGCATTGCATTGCAAGATTCTTACTGATTAAATGTACATATATGATTACTTGTCATCTTCGTCGTCGTTATTTTCCACATAAAACTATCTTTATTATTCATTTGTTATTGTTCTTTGTTTCCAAGGGATGTTTTGCAGTTATTTCCTTATAGAATTATTATTACGAGTCATGAAAAACTATGCTAACTTGTTTATATTACCTTGAATGCAAAACTGTATTCCATGGGTTGCAATTCTAAAAATGATTGCAGCAGTTGCTGGCTTAGTCTAGGTGATTCAACTTGCAGCTAATCATCTTGGAAGTTGTTAGTGGTTGTTTTAATGGTTTACCATTTCTTAAAACATGCAGAAGATTCTCATAAAATGGGTGCCACTGAATTTTTTTAACCCTCTCATTCTGAAAAGTTGATCTCTGAAGGAGACTCTCATAATGCAATTCAGTGGGCTTCATCGGATAAGCTGGGGCTGTGGAGGCTCACCTTATGCATTTTAGAGATTAAATCTTTAGCGTCTGTGCAGATTTGTGGCCATTGTCCCCAGGGAGTCAAACTTCATGGTCAAATGTCTCACTAAAGGGAGTCACAAGACTTGAGTGGGTCGCTAACTGTTTGGCCTTTTGTGTATCCGTAGTGTCATTTCCTATCTCGTTTGAAGAAAATTGTTGCCTTTTAAAAGTCCTTGGAACGTGGATTGCGAAATGGATATTGGAGGTAACAAATTGGCATAAGAGCAAAAGAATGCAATAACAACAATTACTAGAGGAAGAACACTAGCAAGAGCTGAAATTGGGCCAACAAGTAATAGGACGTTGCTTCCATGTAACAAATTGGGGCCAGAAAAAATGATGGATGGTCTAGATCCATTTCCCTAACCATACTGACGATAGGGATCATGTGAAAAAAAGTGATTTTTGGATAGTGGTGGGGGATCAAGGGTGGGGCTACATGATGGATGGTCTAGATCAATGATCGGACCGTTTTTACTATGACATGCACCATCCGTTTCCCTAACCATTGAATAGACAGTTCGGCTCATCTAACATAATGATCTTTCTATAATGATGGGCAATCAAGGGCAGGAGCTGCTAGGATCCTTCTAATTAGGTGCTGCACCCAAATCTATCACCGCTTCCTTCACTCGTCATGGAACTATAGTCTAGATAATCGGATCGTTCTTAGTATGATAAATATGGGCGTCCATTGCCCTAGCCATTGTTGATGGTTACGATCATCTGACAGAAGTGATTTTCGACATCGATGGGTGATCAATTATTAGACTGTAGTATGATCAATATGCATCGTCTATTTCCTTTTCCATTAAGGATCATCTGAGCCTTTTTTTTTCCCAAGAGGGATGGGCAATCAAGGGTGGGCATGATGATGGTCTAGATCAAATGAACGGATCATTTGTAGTATTATCAATACCACCTATAATTTCCAACTTATAATTAAACCAGTGTAGGAGTTACAAAATCACAATCACATACTCCAAGATGTTATTAAAACATGGGTGATGATAATTCTCAACAATCATAGTAGTTACCTGGTTATTGAAGTATCTAGGTCATCCATGTGCACCCAATCCATATGGTTACAAAATGTATTGAATATCATTCCTATTTTATGTGGCAACAGGATCTTGTATTTGCTTCAAGCTATTATTTGCAGCATAAGTTCTAGCATTTGTGTATCGTCCCTAATCACAAAATTTATATAACACCTTCCCATACTTCTTTTTTCTTGCGCTTTCTCCATTTATTTACTCAGCTTTTCTTGCTAGTGCTTTCAAAAGAAATTGGGGAGTTGAAACTGTTATTATTAGAGATGTTGTTGAAGAGAAAGAGGTCGAGAAAATTGCTTCAAAAAGGAAGGAAACTAGGAAGACTTAGTCCTTCCCTCTAACATACCACTAAGTGACCATCGGTATGTTTTCTTCCCACGCCAACGATGGTTGGTGATTTAGAAGGAAGAATACCCACTCTAGAGAAACCTCATCTAGGAGAAAATCCCTGCCCCCCTCGATTGTATCCTCATCTCGAGATAAACATCGAGGGAGAATCCAGGCCTATTTCTAACCACATCTTGGTTTAACTTAAAACTAATGAATTGAATTGGGGGCCTAAACCATTTCGGTTTGAGTTGGCTTGGATGGAGGTTGAAGGTTTTAAATATCTGATTTTCGATTGGTCGGCATCCTTCTAGATTGAGGGGTGTACTAGTTCTGTTTTATTAAAAAGTCTCCAGATGCTGAAATTGAAGCTGAAATCTTGGGCATCGGGAAGTTTTTGGATTAAGGGAAGCTGAAATGTCCTCTTTGCTCCAACCATTCAAGATATGGATATTGAGGAGGCTGGGTTATTATCTGATGAGGACAAGATTGCTAGAGCTCAACTTTCCCATGACTATTGTTTAAGGCTTAAAGAGGAAGAGATAAAATGGCATCAGCAATCTCGGGCTATTTGGTTTAACAAGGGAGATCGTAATACAAAGTTCTTTCATAGTATTGTTAATTGCTCGATCGCGGACAAATTCTACCTCCTCCCTTATTGTTGATGAGGTCTTAGTCTCAGATAAAAAGACCATTACTGGCTTGATTGTTGATTTCTATTGTAAGTTGCTTATAACTGAAGATGTGGATCGCCCTAGGATTGATGATTTAAATTTTAAATGCATTTCTGAGGAAGAAGCTTTGCATCTTGAAAGACCCATTGAGATAGAAGAAATTAAAAATGCAGCTGGGGGTTTAGCTAGAGATAAAGCCCCGGGCTCTAATGGTTATCTCATTGCTTTCTTCCAACATATTTGGGATGTCATTCGGATGGAGTCAAAGGCCTTTGTTTTGGAACTCTACAATCACGGCCGTTTGTCTTCAGAAATGGGGAGTGCATTTCTGGCTCTAATTCCTCAAATCAAAGGTGCCCAATGCATTAAAGATTTCTGTCCTATTAGTCTTCTAGGAGGGCCCTACAAAATCCTTTCTAAAATTTTAGTTGAAAGGCTTAGGACAGTGGCCTCCAAGGTTTTCTCTCCCTTTCAATTTGCTTTTGTAGAGGACAGGCAGATTCTTGACCGTGTGCTTATAGCTAATGAAAGCTTGGACTCTTGTATCGAGGATTAAAGAAAAAGCTGGCATACTTTGTAAGCTGGATTCAGAAAAATCTTATGATAATATTTGATTGGGCCTTCCTTGATTATATGTTGGAAAGAATGGGCTTTAGTTTTAGGTGGAGAGTCTGGGTTAGAGTGTGCATATCCTCTCCCAAATTCTCAGTGCTGATCAATGGTTCCCCTTTTGGCTATTTTAGGTCCTCCCCGTAGGCAGGGTGATCCCTTATCCTCTTTCCTCCTTGTTATTGTGACTGAAGCCCTCAGTAGAATGTTGATTAAGGGTCAGATATATTCCACCTTTAGTTTGCTGACGATACCCAGATGAGAATATGGTTACTTTTTTTAGCATGACCATATGCTGGTTTGAGGTAATCTCAAGTCTGAAAGTCAATCTCTCTAAAGGTGAAATCTTTGGTATCAAATATCAATCTTCAGAAGGAGGTATGCAATTCTTTAGTTGGATCTTTTTGGTTGCAAGGTAGGCTGCCTCCCCATTATTTATTTGGGTTTGCCCCTATGCGTTAGAAAACCTCCTCATTTCCTTTGGGCAAAATTGTGGAAAGGATAGAAAGGAAACTCTTAACCCGGAAATTGAATGTTTCATCACTTGGAGGAAGGCTCATTTTGATAAAGACTTTGTTTTCGAATTTGCCCATATACTATCTATCCCTATTCCAATGTCCAAAGTCCATCGTTATTAAGATTGATAAACTACGTCAAAACTTTTTGTGGCAAGGAAGCAATGATTCCATAAAATTTCCCCTCTTAAAATGGAGGGAGGTTTGTACCCCTTTTGATGAAGGGGGGACTGCTGTTAGAAATCTTGATTTGGTTAATAAAGCCCTCCTTGGTAAGTGGATCTAGAGGTTTGGAATAGAGACCAATAGCGTATGGCGCCAAATTATCGCTGGTAAGTATGTCACTTCTCTTTATGGGTGGAGGACAAAAGACTCATCTTTGTATAGAGCGTCTTTCATTTGGAAAAGCATTGCGAAGTTAGCCCCCTGTGTATTTGATAAAATCTCCTTCTCCTTAGGGAATGACCACCGAATTTTGGTTTTGGCTTGATAATTGGTGTGGATCTCCCACGCTGGCTGAATGCTTCCTTAATCTTTTCTCAATCGGCCTTGACCCGTATGTCTTTGTGGGAGAGTCCTTCAATGAAAATGAGAACGGTGGGACTTGGTTGCCTTTGTTTAGAAGAATCCTTACTGACAATGAAATTGACGAGTTTACTAGCCTCTTATCTCGCTTGCAGGAGCTCACCCCTTCTCCTTTTGAGGAGGATGCCGTGCATTGGTCGTTGTCAAGTTCGGCCCTGTTTTCAATTAAATCCATCTATCAACACTTGGCAGCTCCTATAGTCCCAACTCGATGTTGTCATACAGGAGCTCTTTGGGCATACGGTGTCGCTCCAAAAGTAGCGGCCTTTGGATAGTTCGTTGGAAGGAACCAAATCCTCACCATCGATAATTTAAAGAAAAGATGAATGATCTTCCCCAATGTTTGCTTAAATAACGAGGAGACAATAGATCATCTGTTCATCCATTAGCAGTTTTCTCTAGATATGTGGTGGAGCATCCTCAGACTGGCGGGAATCTCATGGGCAATGCCTGATTTTGTTGATCAACTCTTCTGTTTGTGGCATGCTGACCTTGGAAGTGTTATTGGAAATAGGAAATGGAGATTCCTGTTGCATGCTGTTGTCCGGGCCATTTGGGCAAAGAGAAACAATCATTGTTTTAGGAATAGAAGCGTCTCCTCGGCAGGTGTATTCTCTAGAGTTCTTGTGTTTTTTAGTGATTGGGCTCCTTGAATGATTTCCTTTGGGGTCTTTTCCAGACATGGGTCTGGCTCTTTTTATTTATTTTTTTAATTTTAATTTTTAGTTTCTTAGGGTTCTTCTAGTTAGTTTTTTTTTTTTTTTTTGAAAGCTTTTTCCTTCATTTTTCTTATTTCTCTTCTTTTTTTTCTTTTTTTTTTTTCTACTTTCTTTTTTTCTCTTTTTTGTGTTTTCTTTTCCTTCTTTGTTATAATAAAGTTCCCATCTTTCAAAAAAGATGAAGAAGAAAGAAATTGGGTACATGGCTCTCTACCACTACCTAGTTTTAGAGGAAAGGTTCAACATTTCCAGGGTGATCGTAGCAGATTTCGTGTTGTAGATTAATACACTCCAAATGTATCAAAATTAAAATGGGAATGACCCTTGATGAATTCGTGTTACCAAGGAGCTGTATTTATACATGTTGAATTTTTGAATGCCTGTAACTACGAAGTATTTTAGGTAATTGATGAAGTGTTATTGTTTCCTTTCCCAGTTGCATGTAGTTATTGACCATCCAAACTGTGCCGTTGATGCAGCTCTTTGATGTGAAACCACACTAAACACAAAACTGCTCATTTTAGGGGAGTCCCTCTCCAGAAGCTCCACTTTTAAGATGTTTCCATCAAAGCATATTGTCTAGGAAGCAATCCCCAACCAGCATTTTACTAGTCCCGAGCAAAACATGCGAAAAATATTTCGAGAACCACAGGATAATTTCTATAGGCTCAAGTGGTTCCTAAAAAAACAATCCAGATAATAGAATTCTAAAATACATCAATGTTGTGCATTGCCTTCTCCTAAACTCTAGCACTCAGTAAGTTTTATAATCAAGTTCAAAGCATTAATCCTCCAATTAGAACAATTCCAAACATTGAGTTCCATGGGTGAAGGTTCAATTCTTCACTTTCATGATAACATTGATAATTAAAAGAGCATTCAGGACAACCAAAATCTAAACCGAAACTTGCCTAACAGTTCATCTTTTAATTACCTCTTTTATTCCTCCAGCTTTTGATTTTTCCATCGATGGCTTTCACGTTATGTCAACCTTTTTTAAAGATTTTTAATAGGTGGCCTTTTTGAAGGCAACTATTTTTTAGCTGGGTATTGTTATTATTATTATTTTTAAATATGATGGACAAATTCCCCAGGTGGGTTCCTTTCATGTTAAATAATCACCAAGTTAATAATTCAATGTCAAATTGACACTTTAATGTGTAAGCTGGATGTTACATGTGAAATCATGACTCAATCAATGTTTAAAACTTCTAATCGAGGATCAATGACTTGACTTAATTTTGAGATCTCCCATGTGACTAAAATCCAAGAGACATAAGGCATCAACATTAAGTATCTTGTAATTCTATTTCATGGATTAACTTTGAGATTACTCAAATTTGCAGAAATTTCAGAAAATTTTCTCAATTTTTCACAACTTCGCCCAAAGACTAAGAAAACAACGGATTGGCTTGCCTAATCCACACCCCCAACCTAAAATCTACATTGTCATCAATGTAAAAGAGATAAGCATTCAATGCAAATGAGGTAACGAAAAGAAAAGGGAAGTGGTGGAAAGGTAGTACTTGAAGAAGGAATTCCGAGTTTTTTTTTTTCAAAATATTTCAATTTGAAGATGAGTTAGCACAAGAATTAAACTATCAGAAAGTAAACTTTTCTAAACAGCAAAAAGCAAACTATCCTAAACGGTGAAAACCAAACTATCCTAATCCTAAATTCTTTGAAAGCAATAAACCTAACTAGGAAAACAGGGGAAAGCTACTTAGTCATGCCACAAGTTTCCTCCTCTGACCAGTATCTTGATAAATTTCTCAGTAGGTTTCGTAACAAGATCATCCAAAAGCCTTTTTTTGCAATAGGTTTGGATGCCCTGGAGCATGATTTTCCAGAGAAATTTGTAGAGTTCAGCATAAAGTTTCTTTTTAATATCCTGAGGTGTCCAAAGTACATATGATTCACTTGAGTCAGAGCAAGTTTCAGAGTTAGCACAACATGGTGAATCAGAGACTACAAGTAAATAAAATTCAGAGAAATTCTCAGTAGGTGATGTAGTCTCAACATATTCCGAAGTTACAGGCTTCGGTTCAACTTTCAACTCCTCCCTTAATGGTAAACATTCAAGATCTGTGGAAGGAGGGGCTTCATAGTAAGGGTTCTCTCGGTCAGTTACAACCACCGAGGTATTGTTTTGCAAGGCATCCATTATATTTTTTTTAATCATGGGATCATTTGAATCTGCAAAATATGCCAAGCGATCTTTCAGAGAGTTGAGATAGTCAGTTGAGAAAGGCTCATTTTCCACATTGAGGTCTGTGATGATATGCCCAATGATTCTTTCGTCTTCTCTTAGAATAGAGGGAAACATGATCTCTTATTCTTCACCTTGGTGAGAGTCAATTGTCACCGGATACATCTCGCTCTGCCCTGTATAGACAGATTGTGGATCAGTAGGCGCATTTATGTGAAGACTGTTCATTGTTACTACTTAGTAGAGGCAGTATATCATCAAGTGTTGACGGCTTAGAAGGTGGCCTTAACTGTGTGGTTTCAAATTCCAAAGTTATATCGGGCAACTTGTTTATCTCCTTAGTCATACTATAATCTAAATCAGGCGAGTGGTCTACACACGCCTCAAAAGAGCTGGAAGGGTCAATTGAAAGAGGCTTATCCTTCACATTTAAATTAGGCGTGTCAGATGGGTGGAGTAAATCATTATGGTCGACAACTTCCTGTACCTCGTGATCACTTTCCTGAACCATAATTGAAATCGATTCCAGTGAATCTTGGGCTATAAATTCATGATTCTCATCCCAATACTTATCATCTTCCAATTCAGTACAGTTCACAAGTGGGATGCGATCGCTTTCCTCACACTGTTTTTCTAGGTTGAGTTGAAGCACGAATAAACTAGCCTTTTCCTCATTGAAGTCAAGTGTGTCATATGACTGGAGCGTGTCAGTATCATTATATTTGAAAGACACCCATGTCTCTTGATCATTCCTTTGGATAGTCATTAAGATCGACTCTTCGGAAAATTGAGTCGTATGCTCGTTAACACAATCCAACTCTTCATTCTCAATTTCAGTACTTTCCACAAGCGAGTTAGGATCACTTTCCTCGCATTGTGTTTCTAGATTGGGTTAAGATTGTGATAATCTAGCCTCTTCAACCTTATCGAGGCGCAATTCACTCACTTCCATTGATTTCATCATGCTCGCGACAAGTTGGTTGAACTGTTCTTGATAGTCGGTGAAATTCAAACGTGAATCCTCTTGGATCGTTTCTGGTTGGATTTCAAAGGTAGGAGATCCAAGAGAATAGTCACTATAATCAATTGTTAGTTCATCTCTCCAATGTTGATGTTTCCACTGATCATAGTCGTACGGGTCATAGGTGGGAGAATATGATGGTTGTTGGTACATATTATCACCCATAATATAATCTCTCATTGTTTTCTTCTTGTCTGATGGGTGATAATAGTTCTCACTCCCATAATTATGATAACCCTAACAATCACGTACTGTTTTTTTAATCTATGGGGTGTAATTATTCTCCTGCCTATGATCGCGTAAGGACTTCTTAACCGGTGGAACATTGTATTCTGGTTGGTTCTTGATGATGGTTCAGAAAATTTTTAAGACATAGGTAGTTTCCTAACATAATCATCTGACAGCCCTTCACAATTTCTGGCATTCTCTAAAACTAGCTCAGCATACTGACGTTTCCACTCTTGCATATATATGGTGAAACCCTAATCCTGAACCTAATCCTAAAATATAATAAAGAAATATCCTATAGCAATATGAAAAGTAAGTAGAGGAGAAGTTAGAAGGTGTTTACCGATTTGGAGAGTTCTATGTTAGGATCCTACAAAACAGAAAACAATTGCTAGTTTCTAAAAATAAATCAAAAAAAATCCTAACCTAAAAACAAAACAAAAAGTTAGTCCTAAAAACAAATTAGTTTCTAGAAAAAATAAATAGTTTCTAAAAACAAATTAGGAAAGCTTCTAAATCTAGAAATAGAAAGAAAAGTTAGTTTCTAAAAAAAATTAAGAAAGTTTCTAAATCTGGAAATAGAAAGAAAAGTTAGTTTCTAAAAAAAATTAAGAAAGTTTTTAAATATGGAAATAGAAAGAAAAGTTAGTTTCTAAAAACAAATTAGGAAAGATTCTAAATCTGGAAATAGAAAGAAAGAATTAGAAAGAAGTTACTAAGTTAGAAGTTTCTATGTTGGGATCCTGCAGAAGAAAAAAGAAAGTGAATTAGTTTCTAAAAAAGAACTAAGAAAGCAACCTAGTTTCTAAAAAAAGAAAAAGGAAAGTTTCTAAAAATAGAAAGTAAGTTAGTTTCTAAAAACAGAAAAAGGAAAGGAAATTAGTTTCTAAAAACGGATTAGGAAAGTTTATAAAAAATAAAAATTAGTTTCTAAAAACAAATTAGGAAAGTTTCTATTCTAGAATTAGAAAGTAAATTAGTTTCTAAAAACAAAAAAGGAAAGTTTCTAAACCTAGAAACAAAAAGCTAAGTTAGTTTCTAAAATAATTCTGAAAAAATCCTAACCTAAAAATAGAAAGTAGAAAAATCATAATTTTAACCTAATTCCAAAACTAATCAAATCCAGAAAACGCAACCGTCAATCCCCGACAACGACGCCAAAAACTTGTTCACAACCTCAAGTGTAAGGTCGCGATGTAGTAATAATTTCGGTAAGACCGAGGTCGAATCCACAGGGACTGATCTTGTGTGTTTATGAAATTAACTAGAAGTAGAACTAAAAGAAGATATAAAACTAATTCTAAAGTGATTGAGAGAGTAATTGTGAATTAAGTAATTAAAACTAAGAATTTAAAGGTGGGAAAATCCACTTGTAGTGATCAAGGAGCCCTCTTGCTTGATTCAAGTAACACAATTAGAATTGGAGTCATATCCTATCCAATTGGAAAATATATTAATAAAACCAAATCTGAACTTCCATTGACCTAATTCTCAATGAAGGAGAACTATGATAATTAGCAGGGATTCCATCACCAAACCATGCCCAGGAGACAATGGCAAACAACAGGATTTATCAATCCCATAATCTCAAAGCAGGAGAATTGTGAAGATTAGGAAGGATTCCATCACCCTACCATGCCCAAGAGATGATGGTGAACAACAAGACTTATTAATTTCACAATCTTAAATCAGAAAAAGAAGATACTCAAAGATATTGCAGATTTACTGTAATTTGAGTCACAATAAACTGTTAAAAACTGAAAGTATTCTTTAAATATCAAATTAGAATCCATGAAGTTCAACATAAACATGAATTAAAGCAATAGAAACATCCTATCATGCTATAAGCTTCACCTCTTAGCCCTAGCTAAGAGGTTTATCCAACCATAAACATGATTGGACCAAAGTCTCTTAAGAAAAACATGAAAACAACTAAGGAAGAGGAAGAAAAACTCTTGGCGACAGCTTCTCCACCCTTTTGCTCCACTCCTTAAACCCTAGAATATGCCTAGGAATATCCTAGGGACTCCTATTTATAGTTGTGGAACTCCAACTTTCGCACCTAGTTGGAAAACTCTAGAAACCGCCTTAAATTTACGCAGTTTGCTAAAATAGACTTCACTCTGCGCATCCCAAAATAGACTTCACTCTGCACAATTTCACAAAATGACCCAGAGTTTTAGAATATGCTTTTTCAGGATGATTTCAGGATTCCTTTTCTTCACTTCAAATCTTTGATTCTCTTCATTCCTCGCTTGGTTTTCTTGGATCTTTGGCATGTGAATTCTTCAATCTTGGTCTCCTAAGATCCATCCCTTGCCTTGGTGATTCTTGAGCATCAAATCCATGCTTTTAGCACCCTTTTCAATCCAAGCTCTTAAATTCACCTTGCAACACAAACATGAGTAAAATAAAACATTAAGCATTATCATGTTCATAAAACCAAGATATAAATGGGGGATAATATGCAATATTTGACCGTCAACATAGATCTAGCCTTGACCTTTGGCCATTGGTCAATTCTTGGGTGATTATAAATATTCATGATGATTCAAACACCAAAGATCAAGTACTGATTAACTTCAAGTGCAGCAGATTTCTGCATTTAGATGCATGATGCTTATCATAAAATGATCTCTATATGTTTGATGCATATCTATTGTGTCATGTTTGCAGACTCCATCATGCGTATGTACTTAATGGTATATGATACAGCCTTGGTTCTTCATGTCAGGTTATGGACTGCTCATGCATCTTGTGGTGAGAATTTGCTGGTTTTTAAAAGAGCAGTCCCACATGTATATATTTTGCAAGCCTCTCTGGTCAACCCAGGATTTACGCTAGTCAACTTGTACCGATCATTTACTGGCTGACTGGGTTGGGGAAACTGGGCCTGCCCCAATTATCCTGAGTTTCAGTTGGTCATAATGGAAGAAGGGCACGATTCTTTTATCTTCCATGATATGTTCTGACATGGATGGTGATCCTTAAAGATCTCCTAGTTTGGAGATCCTAAATGTTTGGTGACCTGATGGGTCCTGCTATGAACAGGAGAGCCTACAAAATCTCCTATCGACCTGACACGGTGATTGATCGAGTCTTAATGGGAGTCCTGGTTTGCAAACTATGATTTAATATTCTTATTCGGCTTCATTTGCTCAGCTTGTGTTCAGTTTTATTTGGTCATGGATTTGGTTTTTTTTTTTTTTGGACGCAGATGATAACAGTATTAGTTGTACTTTCTAAATCTCTGGAATGACACCGCTAACTAATGATGCTTCCCAAGGACCAAATTTATGATATTTGATTTGCACCAAAGCTTGGCAATGATTGTTCTCAAAATCATATATTTCTCCTTTTCAGTGGCACCAATGGTGTATCTTATGTTCAGGTGATCGAGATGACAAAGGAACTGGATTTTCTTCTATCGGACATTGAAAAAGAGGGTGGTTTCAGGGATGCATGCACTGTCTTCCAGAAAAGATCAGTTTTAGAACTGGAGGAGGGTTTAGAGAGCCTTTCAGAGAGATGTAGAGTGTGGAAGGTAACATTTTTAGTTTGTATCCTTTGTACCTTCTTTTTGCGAGTTTGATGCAATGGTCTAGAAACTAAGGTTGTCGTAGCTTTTACTTTTGTTTACCCCTGCCATACATGTGCCAATGACATACATTATGATCACTTCACAGCTTTGACCACTACTGCTTTTATGGACCCTTCAGAGTTTCTCACATTGATTAGAAAAGAGGCTAATCTTTAATGTTTCTATGCACTTTAGTATTGGATATGTGTCCTCCATTGACCATCATATTTGCAAGATGATTGTGGTCTGATTTGCTTTGCATGTGTTCATATTATTTAATTAATTCAGAAGTGATAATTCATGCAATGGTCAATGCATTTCTTTTTAATTTGCTTATGTAGAAGTTCACTTTTTCATTGACTTTGTAGAAAACATTGGACGAACGGCTTGGCGATATCCAACATCTTAGAGACAAAACTGTGCAAGGTATGTTCTGGATTCTACAAATTACCGAAGTGTAGATTGTTGCCTAAAAGGGCCTATACTTTTTCTTTTTTCACTTGATGATAAGGACGTTTCGATATTTGGTTCAGAAATGCATGCAATTGAAAATTATCTGCAGTGAAACTCAGGGACACAAAAGTCCTTTCCCCTTTGTTAAGGAGTTAAAGAGCGTGGCTTTAGTCTATTAGAATGACCTAATGGATGACAACTTTTGGATCTCCCCAGGTGGTTGTAGCAACGAATGGAACATTGGCTCAAATCTATGTGATGGTTTTAATATATGGAATTTGGGTGATGGAGTCTCCTCCCGCGTTTATTAGTTTAACTGGAGAACCATCTGTTCTCCATTCGTCAGATGTGTGTGCTTTGCTTTGTTACAGAAGTCTGTGGAACACCTTGCATTGTGTTTTCTATCAACACGTATAGAGTTTTTCTTAGTGTTGCATAATATGCAGGTGTTTTTTATTGTGTTTCACCTGACCCCGGGTAGTACTATACACTAGAAAATAGGTAACTCAAATTGAGTAATGTTAGGGATAAGTATATATCTCAATTGTACTATGAAACTTCTGCATAGTGAAATCTCTCCAATCATTCTCTCTTGCACATAGTCACCCAACATGACAAACTGCATATTCCATGTTTTCTTCTTTGTTTTGCTTTCGTTTACTGCATCTATGTGCCATCCCAATCTGTTGATCTGGTAAACCGGTGATGTAGACCACACGGGCCTCAATTATCCCAAGGGCCGAAAAAGAGCAATGGAAAGGGCCATGTGATAGGTGGCATGAACATATCACGGATAGTTCTGATCTTTTTAGCAAGTGTAAGGACATTAGGGGATATTTCTCTAATTCCTAGTGTTGTTTAGTTGTTAGATAGGGAGTTGCAAGGTGGTTGGAGTTTGTTTTGGATTGTTGTGGGTTAGCTGTGATTAACGCTCTGATCACATGATTAGTTGGACGTTTTAGGAGCTATTGCAGCAGATCTATAGATGGTATATAACAAGCATTGTAAATTAATTTTTGAATTTGCAAGAGAAATTTGAGAGGATTTCTGCCCACGCGCATTATTTTCATCTGTCAATGCAACACAGGGAAACTGTGACGCAGGACAGCCCTAATTATGATGCATGCTCATGGATATAATTAAACGGCGGTAATAAAAGGAATAAATGATCTAAAATTCTAACAGTAATCATTATAACTGAGAAAATTATAAAGGAAACATGCAATGGAGCGAGCCATCACTACAACCATGGAATATGGAATTCAATTACTACTTAGGTTGGATCCAGCGAGGGATGAGACCTCCCGATCTTGCATGGTCACACGCAATCGATCAATGAAGATCACTAGTCCGAAGAACCAAGAAATTTCTCGAATTTGGGATTTGAGAATTTGGGGGTTTAGGGTTTAGATCGGTTCTCAAGATTTTGATCGAAGAAGGATTAGCCAAAACTGGAAAATAGAAGGAAGAAAATTATTACCTTGAAGAAGTTGGAGGGGCACAAAAAGAAATTAGAAGAAGAAGATCAAGGGAAGAGAAGAAGCACCATTGGAGAGAAGAGAGGAAGGAGGCAACCAAAGGGCTTGCTTTTCATTAATCAATAGTTGAAATTCGAGTTTAGGGCTTTACCCCACTTAAATAAGCAAATAAAGACATAAAATTACTAAAATACCCCTAGAATAAGCAAATAAAGACATAAAATTACTAAAAGACCCCTAACTAAGTAAAAAACGCGCAAATAACATAAGTACGGGAAAATTTGGGTGCTCGGTCTTCTTTCTTCTATCTTCCTTCACATGTGTCTTCCTGGAGTGGGGTCTTCTATATGTCCAATCACATGTGAAAGGTCTTCAGCTCCTCAATAGTTGCCTATCCATAAGGACGGCACTTGTGGTTGGCACTTTCTTCGTTGGTACACCTTGAATGCGCTTGTGTCCGCATCAATTCCCCTCAGGTGAGAAAAACTCGACTCCGACGAGTTGAAACTTTTGTAGCGCTCGAGTAAATCTGGATCAATACCCTGCAATGCGTCGCCCGACAGCCACGTAGATGCAGACGATGGTTTGTTCTTCCACTTGACAAGATACCTTTGGAAACCCCCATCTCTCGTGGATACTATCTCGTCATCCAAGATTTCCTCAATTGCTTCTTTATGGGTAATGGGTGGAGGAGGGGGTGGAAGGGGTTGGGTAGCAAACTCAGAAAAAGGCCATGAAAGGGACGATGTATCAACAATGGGAGTATGGGCACGGACTAGATCTTCCACATTAAAAGTTGGATTAATGCTCATTTCAGGTGGAAGGTCAACCCGATACGCGTTGGACCCAACCTTTTGTAATATCTTGAATGGTCCAGCACTACACGCTTGTAATTTCTTTGCAGATCCTTGAGAGAATCGCTCTGACCTTATTCGCACCATTATAGTCTCCTTCTTGAAATTCTTGCACTCTACGATGAGAATCAGCTGAAACTTTATAATCATCATTGCTTTTATTTAACTGCTGTCTAATATGTGTATGCAAATCATGAATATGGCGTGCGAATGCATCAGCTGACTCAAAAGACCTTTGGGTAACAGACATAGGTAAGAGATCTATGGGCATTTTAGGTTTATAACCACTTACAATTTCAAAAGGACTCAACCCTGTAGATCTATTAACTGACCCATTATAAGCAAGTTCAGCAGTTGGTAAAATTAGGTCCCAAGTCTTAACATGTTCACCCACTAGACAACGTAGAAGATTTCCAAGGCTACGGTTTACCACTTCAGTTTGACCATCTGTTTGTGGGTGGTAAGCAGTAGAAAATTGCAAACGAGTTCCTATAATGTGCCACAGTGTCTTCCAAAAATAGCTAGTAAATCAAACATCACGATCAGACACTATGGTTTTAGGTAACCTATGGAGACGCACCACACCATCAAAAAAGAGACGAGTAACATGAGACGCATCTGAAGTCTTCGAACATGGGAGGAAATGCGCCATTTTAGAAAAACGGTCCACAACGACAAAAACGGAATCGTGCTTTTTTAGTCTTGGGAAGCCCGAGCACGAAGTCCATACTAATGTCCTGCCACGGAGCATGTGGCACTGGCACTGGCAATGGCGTGTACAGCCCAGTATTTTGCTTTCTTTGCTTTGCCAGCTGACATGTTCGACACTGCCCTAAAACTTTGGCTACGTCTCGCTTGAGGCTTGGCCAATAGAAACGATCTTCCACGAGGGTAATGGTCTTATCACGACCAAAATGGCCAGCTATCCCTCCTGAATGAAGCTCCCAGATGAGGAATTCACCAATGGACATACGGGGAATACAAAGTCTGTCTCCCTTGAAAAGAAAGCCATCTTTAAGAACATATTCACCCATAATATGCTGGTCACTAGAGAGCGACGCGTAAGTACCCCCAAAATCAGGACATATGGGGTATTCATCTTTCAGTTGCTCAAATCCGACTACCTTTACACTCAAGGAGTTGAGCAACGCCACTCTCCTACTAAGGGCATCCGCTGGTTTGTTTTCAACCCCGACCTTGTGTTTTAAAACAAACGAATATTCCTAAAGAAACGCTACCCACTTAGCATGCCTTGGGTTGAGTTTCTTCTGAGAATGCAAATATCTCAAAGCCTCATGATCAGAAAACAAAACGAATTCTTGCGGTAGGAGGTAGTGTCGCCCATGTCTCAGGGATTGCACTACCGCATAAAATTCTTTGTCGTAAGTGGAGTATTTTTGTTTTACCTCATTCAGTTTTTCACTGAAATAGGCCACTGGGTGTCCTTCTTGACTCAACACTCCACCTATACCGACACCAGATGCATCGCACGCTACTACAAAGACTTTAGAAAAGTCAGGTAGACGCATGCCAGGAGCTTCCACCATCTTGCCCTTAATTTCTTTAAAAGCCTTGATGGCGGCTTTAGACCACACGAACTCTCCCTTTTTCATGCACTTGGTAATGGGAGCCATGATCATGCTAAAACCCCTAATGAACCGACGATAAAAAGTTGCTAGGCCATGAAAACTTCGCACCTCATGAATGTTCCTTGGTTCTGGCCACTCAACTATGGCCCTGACTTTTTCAGGGTCTACGCGCATCCCTTTAAATGACACTATAAATCCTAAGAACACAACTTGGCTAGACATGAATGCACATTTTTTAAGATTAGCATACAACTTTTCCTTCCTAAGGACACTACAGACCTTCTTTAAATGTTCAAGGTGTGATTCCTTAGTAGTACTATAAATAAGAATATCGTCAAAGTACACCACTAGGAATTTTTCCATGAACGGCCTCAAAGCTTGTGTCATCACCCGCATGAAAGTACTGGGTGCGTTAGTCAAGCCGAAGGGCATGACCAACCACTCATACAACCCATCTTTCGTCTTAAACGCCGTCTTTCACTCATCTACTAGGCGTATACGGATTTGGTGATATCCACTCTTGAGGTCTATCTTAGAGAATATAATGGACCTGGCCAACATGTCAAGCATATCATCAAGTGTAGGTATAGGGAACCTATACTTGACAGTAATTTTGTTTATGGCACGGCTGTCCACACACATGCGCCACGTGCCGTCTCTCTTTGGCGTCAACAATGCAGGCACGGCACACGGGCTCATACTCTCTTGGATGAAACCCTTTTGCAGAAGCTCATCAACTTGCTTCTTCAACTCTGCATGCACTGCAGGGTTCATCCTGTAGTGAGGAAGGTTCGGTAGAGTAGACCCTGGGACAAGATCAATGGCATGCTGTATGCCCCTCATAGGTGGCAACTCATTCGATAAGTCTTCAGGAAATACATCACTGTATTCCTTCAAGACCGAGGTTACCTCATGGGGCAACTCTGATGGAAACTCAGGTGTAATTTCTCTAGCCACAAGGGCATACACCATAGAATCCTCCTTAGCCTCTTTTTCAAACTCTCTTGCGCTAATTATATGTAAAGACTTGGGTTTGGATTTCCTCATTTCTCTAGGCTCACTTGCCTTCTCATCCTTCTTCTTCCCTAGTGTATTCTCAGGTGGCATGGGATTAAGTTTGATCTTTTTACCATTATACATAAAAGTACACGCATTCGAACGGCCAAAGATCGTGACATCATTATCGAATAGCCATGGTCTACCTAGGATAACATATCCCACATCCATAGGTAAAACATCACACCACAGGGACTCTTTATATGACCCAAACTCGATGGGGACTAGACATTGCTGGGTAACAGGTAGGGATGTCTTGTCAACCCAAGAAACTTTATACGGGTCTGGATGAGGTGTAGATTTCAGTTTTAAGCGATCTAAGATGCTAGTGGAAATCACATTCTGACAACTTCCACTGTCCAATATCACCTTACAATTCTTTTCACCACACTTGGCAATAGTGTAGAAGATAGTGCTTCGATGTCAGTCATCACTACTTCTAGACTGAGCTAACACACGCCTGACTACTGCAAGCGTTGCTTCTCCATTCACTTCTTCTTCATCAGTAAGTCCTCCTTCAGGGTGATACTCTTCAACTTCATAATCACCCTGGTCATCTCCACCCTCGTGGGACTTGCCTATAACTAAGGCTCTCCCATGGCTCTTCGTAGGACACTGATTAGACATGTGGCCAAGGTTGCCACACTCATAGCACCTCACTTGGCTCATGTTACTAGGACCGGCACCAAGAACCCCTTTGCCCTTGTCCTCCCTAGGCCTAGGCGGAACGGTCGCCTGTGCCCTAAGTTGATTACCAATATTAGGTCTAGTTCCTTGGGAACTAGATCTAGCACTGGAGTCTCGGGACTCAAAACGACGAACGACAGGAGCCTTCAGATATTGCTCTAACTCCTGCACGACTTGATATGCTTCATCTAAGTCCGTTAAGGACCGAGTAATAAGCTCGCGCTGAAGATCCGCACAAAGGCCCGTCTTAAAACGCGAGAGCGTTACTAGAGGGTCTTCTCGGATATCACATCGCATCACATACTTTTCAAATTTAGCGATATAGTCAGTTGCAGGCATTGACCCTTGGCGTAAGGATTACCATTGGTCAAGGAGCTTCTGACGGTATGAGAGAGGAAGGTACTTCTCCTTCAACTTCTCTTTCATCTCATACCAATGTGTGATAGGGGCTCTACCAACTCTCTCTATCCTACGCTCGGTGTTGGTCCAGAAGAGCTTGGCTTGACCCACAAGCTTCATCTTAGCAAACCGCATTTGACGGTTTTCTGACATGCCATACCACTCAAAGTAGTGGTCCATGTCAGCAACCCAGTCAAGGAATGCCTTGGGATCCAAGCGCCCATCAAAACTCGGGGGCTCAACTCTCACACTCTTCATCGCATGCTCATCTGGATCATAGCGGTCTTGATGACCACATGTGGCTCGTGCCTCTCGCACCACGCCACGACCGTTAGCACGATCTCTATCCTTACTACCACCACGTGCGGCAGCGCGTTCTTCAATGATTCCTTCCACTTGGGAGTGCGCATCTTCCCCTACAGCGGGGTTTTCCTTTTGGGATGCCTCTAGTTGCTCTACCTTAGTCATGGTAGTGGTAATTTGGTTCTCAAGGCGGGCAAACTCACGCCTTTGACCCGCTTCTAGGGCAGTTATCTTTTGTATCAATTGAGCAAGTTGCTCAGATAACTGCTCGTTATTCATGGTATGTTGAAGTCCGAAACCTCTACCTCTTCTCGTGGGCATACAATGAAGACTTGAACCAAACTCTACCTAACTAGACTACTAGGTGTTATGACTTTCAAGATGAATGCGATGAATGCAAAACTACTATGAACTGACACAATTAAGTTGAAACAGGAGAACTTAAATCTGAAAATTTTTCCAAATTAGGAACTTTCTAAAATTGGAAAGTTTCTAAAATTGAAAACTTTCTAAACCTGGAACTTTCCTAAGTTAAACATAAAAATTAAAACCCTAATTTGATAACTCGATCTAGACAAAAACCATGCAAGCCTAGGCTTTGATACCAAATTTGACGCAGGACAGCCCTAATTATGATGCATGCTCATGGACATAATTAATCGGCGGTAATAAAAAGAATAAATGATCTAAAATTCTAACAGTAATCATCATAACTGAGAAAATCATAAAGGAAACATGCAATGGAGCAGGCCATCACTACAACCATGGATTATGGAATTCAATTACTACTTAGGTTGGATCCAGCGAGGGATGAGACCTCCCGATCTTACATGGTCACACGCAATCGATCAATGAAGATCACTAGTCCGAAGAACCAAGAAGTTTTTCGGATTAGGGATTTGAGAATTTGGGGGTTTAGGGTTTAGATCGGTTCTCAAGATTTTGATCGAAGAAGGATTAGCCAAAACTGAAAAATAGAAGGAAAAAAATTATTACCTTGAAGAAGTTGGAGGGGCACAAGAAGAAATTAGAAGAAGAAGATCAAGGGGAGAGAAGAAGCACCATTAGAGAGAAGAGAGGAAGGAGGCAACCAAAGGGCTTGCTTTTCATTAATCAATAGTTGAAATTCGAGTTTAGGGCTTTACCCCACTTAAATAAGCAAATAAAGATATAAAATTACTAAAATATCCCTAGAATAAGCAAATAAAGACATAAAATTACTAAAAGACCCCTAACTAAGTAAAAAACGCGCAAATAACATAAGTACGGGAAAGTTTGGGTGCTCGGTCTTCTTTCTCCAATCTTCCTTCACATGTGTCTTCCCGGAGTGGGGTTTTCTATATGTCCAATCACATGTGAAAGGTCTTCAGCTCCTCAATAGTCGCCTATCCATAAGGACGGCACTTGTGGTTGGCGCTTTCTTCGTTGGTACACCTTGAATGCGCTTGTGTCCGCATCAAACTGTTTCAGGTTTCCTTTCGAGATATCTTTATTTTAAGTTTCTTCTCATGTTTGAACAATTTTGTAAACTCTAGTTTGATGAAATATTTATCGCACATGAGAGAAGCCTTTAGTAATCAGCACAACTCACAAGTTCCAATTGCTACCCATGGCATTGCATATGAATCATTTCCCATCATCCATTGGTGGTGTGCAGGAATCCTGTTCACATTGAAGTTTCCATTGCTACAAACTTCTCAAAAAGCGAGTGAAAACGTTTCCATTATATATATATATATATATATATATATATATATATATATATATATATATATATATATATAGTCCACTTTTTGCCTTTTCTAAGTGAATAATGACTGAGATCGTCAGATATGGATGGGTTGGCTTCTATAATGTGTTTTCATCTGCTAGATGGTGCATCGTGATATACAAACAACACGTGCTTCTGTATGGTAGTCAATGCACAATGTATATTGTTTTTCATGGTAGCATGACACCTTTCTCAATTTTTGATATGCGGTGCACATTCAAGCACCTACATCTTCAATTTTTTTAAATAGACAGGCATGGTTTATTGTAAACTCTGGGGCAGGCTGTGTATTGATCTATAGTTTGTGTTCTTCAATAATATATGTAATTTTGTTTTCAGTTTTGGCAAGGAAAGTGTATATGGAAGGCGTCGTTAAGCAAGCTTCTAATATGCAATATTGGGAGCTTTGGAATCATCAGAAGCTGAATCCAGAATTTGAACTGAAGAGACAGCAAATACTGAAAATAAACCAGGTACTCACCTGCCATTATTATGAACGTGAACCTATTTCTCATTGCTTGTATTCTATATGTACCTCTGTTGTCTCTCTCTCTCTCTCTCTCTCTCTCTCTCTCTCTCTCTCTCTCTTTTGGCAGAATTTGATGACTCAGATTATAGAACTGGAAAGGCATTTCAATGCCCTTGAGTTCAATAAATTTGGTGACAACAACAGAGTTTCTATGAGGCGGAGAACAGTCAGTAGTTCAGAACCTTCAAGGTATGAAAAATAATCTCCCATTTTCTGACAATAGAATAGAGAATCATACTGGTTTTTGATAATAGATTTTCAAACGAACACCTTAATTGAGGAATTTCAGAGAAATCATACTGGTTTTGGATACATTTCTTCTAAAGAGAAAATCTTACATGTATGACAAACCAGGACTATGTGTACACCCATCTCCCACCTATCAAAGATGGTGGGTAGGAATTCCTACATATTTCAAAATGGATTGGTGGAGTCCACCCTTCTTCAAATGCTTCTTGAATTCCTAGTCACTCTCTTTTGACAGTCGGATATAGGTGTACAAGGATCCTTGGTATACATTGTGTGCCAAACCTGGTTGATTTTTTATAAATAAAATGTTTATTGAGGATGAAAGAAATATACAACCTTGAAGGGCAGAGCTTGTCCAATGCATAGAAGTGGTCCATCTGAGCTTGCCCAATACATGAAGGCGGGCTATTTCATTAGTGTGATGGAAAATATAACTGAAAGAGATCTCGAGGCCATTAGATAAATGCAAGCTCTCATCAGTCATACATCCCAGCCTCCATGGGTATTGGATCCTATCCTATCCAATGTCCATGTAATGCCATTGAGAGAGTCACCTTCTACAAAGATATGATAACATGTGAATTTCAAAAGATTTTTACACCTATCATGGTGCATGGGCCTCAGCCTTTTTCGAGTCCAGATTAAAGTTTCTGTTCTTTTATCATTGAAAATATTCAGAGCAATGGTTCAGGACAGCAAAATGCATTGATGGTGTGTTTGAATTCTTATATTTGAGATTGGACGGAATGGTCACTTGCCCAGATTTCCATTGACCTTGTTTCTTGACCTACAAGGAACGATCTCAATGGCAATTGGAGGCTGCCTCGGTAGAAAACCCTCTGCCAATATTTAGTGGCAATTTGCCTGCCCTTCCAAGCAAAGTGTTAAGCTGCCTTGAGCCCAAGTAGCATAACATCAACTATGAAGTATGATACCATTCTGTCTATTTTCCATATGATTTCAACTTCCTTAATAGGGTTATTTCTTCTAATTGTTTCTTATATTTCTCTGCAGGCAAATTCAGTCTTTGCATAGTTTATATAACACAATGAATTCACAATTAGCAGTGGCTAAGCAACTCTCTGATTGCCTCTCAAAACAGATGGCTGTGCTTAATATAGAGTCACCGCCCGTAAAGAAACAGAATGTAGCAAAAGAGTTGTTTGAGTCAATTGGCCTAGCCTATGATGGTGATGGTTTTCAATCCCCAGATGTGCAAAAAGCTGCCCGTAGTCCAGAATCCATCAAGAAACTCCCATTTTCTTCATTTAGTGCTATCAAGGAACAGTCCAGAAAAAATACATCAAGTGCTCTGAAGTGTGTTGAACCAGAAACTACAAGGAGGAGGAGAGACTCATTGGATAGAGTAATACTTCCCTAAATCCTTTTGAAAAAAAAAATGCTTTTGTGGATTGTTATTTACGTATCCTATGGCCTTATATTTTATCATCTTTCTTGCCTCCTATGCTAGGTATGACTCCATTCTTCATATGACACAATGTCTCTAAACACCTTGCTTTAGACTTTAGGTATTCAACAGAACATGTCCATGGCAACTGATAGGCTGAACATATATATAACCAAATTTGAGATATTTGCTACTAGAAGTATATTGTGTATGGTAATTTAAGTGCATTAATGATGAAAAGTACATTTGCTTACTGTTCTCAACATCTAACCTTAAATGCCCAATAAAATGCTGTCCCTGTTCACTCTTTTTTTTCTATTAGTTAGTGGAAGGTTTTAGAAACCTTCTACCGTTATAAAGTCATCTGGAATGAAGACCAGTTAGTGTGGTGGTGAGAGTTATGTGCTATTGAACCAGTCCAGGGTTGCAGTCTTAAAAGCCTCAATTAAAAGGGTTTTGAATTGTAGTTTACTTGATAAATGTTTAATACCTCCCATCTATAAGCTTGATAATATTTAGCGTCTGTCAGGTGAAAAGAGAGAAAACCTGTAGTTTGCATATTGGGCAGGTACTGATTGGGCTGCATTTATACAGAGCTGGGCTAGTTTCGAGCCTCAGAAAACCACTGTAAAAAGGATGTTGCTAGAGGAACGTTCGAGGGTCAGTAAAAACAAGTCATCTTTTGGGATAACCAAGCTGGCTTTTAATTCTCAACTGGAAGATGGATTTTCTTTCCTTCACCAGAAGGATCATACGACATTGTCATCCTCTTCCCTGCAGGCATCCATAAACAAGCAACGGTCTAACATATATCTATCAAGCAAAGGTAACTGTGTACCATTATTTTAAAGAACTGGATGAAATCACTAACAAGAATATGCCTTTGTATTAATATATATCTATTTTTCTTATAGGCATTCAAGGGAAACCTTCAACACAGGCCTCTGAATCTCCTTCAGTTACTCTGTTCAAATGGTCCAAAGACAGCACAGGAGCATTGGATGCTGGAGGATTGAAATCTCCTTCGATGCAAGTAATGCAGAGAGCCAATCCTCAAGCGCTGTCATCAGCATCGACATCATCACCACTCAGCACTGTTCGGAATAACACTAAAGAGAATTTAGGTTCTGCTGAGCGATCAAGCTTTGGGGCAACTTGTATTGGGCAGTTTCATCCTTCCTCCATCCAAGCTGTTTCAATTTCTGAAACAAGATCTAGTGTCCAGTTAGAAACTCCTACTCCAGATCAAACAGCATCACGAAGTGTTTCTGCCGTTGTATCCACGAGGAATGGATTGCCAAAAAAAGCAGCACATGTAAAGGCTCAGGCAAGTGAGCTTTCAAATTTAAACAGGGGAGAAAATGTTCAGACAAAACAAACAACTGGAAGCATGAAGCATGGGGCAGTAATTCCAGAAAGTCCGTTCGCTGCACCAGAAAAGGTTCATACCTCACCGTTTGCGTCTGTGGCTGTTATTCCGCCTTCTGCTGGTTTGAGTGGAAAAACTTTTCAATTTGATACACCAGTGAGCAGAACCCAGTCTGGTGACACAACATCAGTGGCAACATTTTCTTCATCATTCTCATTATCAACTCCGGCTTCTGCACCTCCTATCCCACTCTCCTCATCACTTAACACTGTATCAGCTGCACCATTGACGTCTCCTAACCCTGTATCGGCTGCACCATCCTCCTCACCTAACCTTGTGTCAACTGCATCATTAACATTTCCTAACTCTGTTTTGGCTGCACCATCCTCCTCACCTAAACTTGTATCAACTACATCATTCACGTCTCCTAACCCAGTATTGGCTGCACCATCCTCATCACCTAACATTGTATCAAGTGTGCCATCCTCTCTACCGGCCATGCCTTTCAGAGGACAATTTCCAAGTACACGGCCCAGCATGGATACCAACAAAACAGTTCCATCATCATCATCATCTTCTTCTTCTTCTTCTTCTTCTTCTTCCTCAACTTTCTCTTTTCAGTGGCAAAAATCACAGGTTCCATCTGCTATTCAATCCCCTTCTGAGGATTCAGCATTACAGGCTCCACCTTCACAACCTACAGCTGCTGATGGTGAAAATAATTCAAGTTCAGGCCCAGCTCAATCACTGGCACGTGCAGCTGAAGTTTCCTCCGGATCATCATCTGGTGGCCAACCCAGTTCTTCTACCACGACTAATATGTTCAACCATTTTGGTGCTGCATCTCGTGTTTCTTTGAACTCTCAACCTGAAAACCCATCTGCTGAACATGTTCTGCTTCCAACACCTTCGAGCACCCCAGCTGAGGGGAAGAATGAAGGTACAGATGTTACTATTACACAAGAGGATGAGATGGATGAGGAAGCTCTGGACACAACTGAGCTGAGCTTGGGATCCCTTGGTGGATTTGGGATTGGATCAAGCCCTGCATCAAATGCATCAAAACCCAACCCTTTTGGTGCTCCATTTGGTTCTGCAGCCACAAATCCTACAACCTCTCCTTTTTCTTTGACAGTTCCCAGTGGAGAGCTGTTTCGACCTGCATCCTTGAGCTTCCCATCTTCTACTCCTCAGTCATCGCAACCAATGAATCAGGGTGCATTTTTTGGTGGATTTGGAAACATGGCCACTTCTCCATCACCAATGGGAAGTGGGTTCGGCCAGCCAGTGCAGATTGGAGCTGGACAGCAAGCACTGGGATCAGTTCTTGGTGCTTTTGGACAGTCGAGGCAGCTGGGTCCTGGTTTACCAGGTGTTGGTTTTGCATCTTCCAGTGGCTTTAATGGGGGTGGTTTTTCAGCTGCTGCAAAGAGCGGGTCACCTGTTTCTGGCTCTGGGTTTGCCACTGTGGCTTCAACTGTTGGAGGGTTTGCCGGTGTTGCTTCTAAAGGTGGTGGGTTTGCCGCTGTTGCTTCTGGCAGTGGTGGTGGTGGTGGAGGATTTGCAGGAGCTGCTTCAGGTAAAATTGTTGATACTTTCACGGAGCTCTTCCCTTACCGAGTCAAACCGGCTCATGTGGAGCAATGCCCTTTGGCAATTTCTTACTTTGATCTTGTGTTTGTGTGTGTTTTTCAGGTGGATTTGGGGCCTTCAGCAACCCACAAGGGAGTGGTGGCTTCTCTGCATTTGGTGGTAGCAATGCCATGGGAACCGGAAAACCACCGGAACTTTTCACACAGATGAGAAGATAGAAGGTTTCCTACAATATTTGCAGTAGAAAGCCAGGTAACCAGACACTACTCTTACTTGGAAGCAATGATACTAATACCCATATTGATGTGTAGGGAGGTGTCTGTTTTTATTTTTATGGAACTGAAGCTGCAGTTTTCTTCTAAATATCAACTCTTCTAGTTTTGGCAGTGTGCTTGTTGTTTCTGCTTGTATACAAATTGGTATCTGACTCATTCGAGTAAATTTTATTTTATTTTTTATAAAGAAGAAGAAGAAAAGAAAAAGAGTCGATGATGCCATTCCTATGGAAGTTATTCCATGTAAGATTCTTCATGGGTTGTTTGTCTTGGTATCTGTTGTAATTTAAGTTATTGTTTCATTTACTCAATTTAATGGAGAGTGATAACGATATGACTGGAACTTGCGTCTGATTTTGAGGCGTACATGTCCTAATGTGGTTTACTAAAGCTTAGAGATTGCTGTAGAGCATAACAATGATACTGAAATGTATTCATGGTTATGAGTGGGTCTTCTTTACAGGAAAAGATAGCCCACATTACATGCACCAACTGGTACATATGCTATTAGATGGCTATTAGCCCGTGTAACCCATGCAACTGTGCAAGCAAGCCTGCACCTTGAATTGGATGGTGGGCTTCATGGAATAGCTAATCTTTTGGATTCGTTTGTCTTGGTGTGTTTGTTGGATGGGTCAGGATAGTGTTCGTAAGGGTTTGCAGGAATTTATCATTTCTTGTAGAAAGCCTAGTTGTGTAAATTAGCGGTTGTAATGGTCGGGTTCAGACCGGGTCGGGTTCAGCCCAAGCCTGACCCATTTACTAAATGGGCGAAGAATTCTTGCCCAAACCTGACTGATGACCCGTTCCCTTCTGACCGGACCTAACCCACTTAAAAATTCTTCAAGCTTGACTCGACATGACCTCACACATTTAATTGACTAGACCTTACACATTTAATTGTAAATCAGTCAGGTTCAACAGACCCAATCCAAACCTGCCATGACCCAACTCAAATTTAAGAATGGAATAGGACACTGAGACTAAGCACAACCTCCCCAGATAAACAGCATATTTTAAAAAATAAATAAATAATAAAAAATTTGATCAATTCTTTTCTTCTTAATTTTGTTCATGGTTTTGGGTTGGATCGGTTTGGGTTGTCTAGTCCAACCCATTGATAACCGCTCGGGTTGGGTCGAGCAGGGTTGAACCCCAGCCTGATTCACAATTTGGGTGAGTCACGCAATAGACACCAGTGTGGATGGAGACCCAATACTGGGTTTGTCTAAAAATTGAATCCTTGTTAATTAGGTTCCTCCCACAGACCTTGATGAAGGGAAAACACAAATGTTCGCTTGGTCCAAAACTTGCCGTGGTCCCCAAAAAGTTTTCAATGGTAGGTGTTCAATCCCAACTGTTTTTCCATGGTGTGGTCCACCTGTGATTTGGATCTGCCTCATTTATGGCTCGTGTCCTAAAATGATCCGGCAAAATGGATGGATTGCGTGGATAAAACACATACATCATGGTGGGGCCCACAGAGCTTTGATACCAGCTAGCTGGTTGGTGTTGGGTTCACTAGCCAAACCGCGGCAAAACACTTCAAATCACAATGCAGGGTGGGGCGTACATCAGATTCTAACTAGCACTCCTAAAGGTAAAATGGATATGATGACATGGTCCATTCAAAACAAAGTGTAGGATGGCTTTTTCAAAATATACAAAAAAGAGGTGACGATTGTCTTTCAAAACACATAAAAAGAGGTGACGACTGTCTGCAAAAAAACCTATTTAAGTATAAAGAAAAGCTAAGTGGTCTATCGGGTCCTTACTCGTTCAAGTACCTATTGCGGTGAAATCTCACTTGTGTTAGTGCGTGTGAAAAAAGAAAAGAAAAAAAGAAGCCAAGTGGTCTATGCCTGTTACGTGGATCCATGTATTTCTTTATGGATAAAAAACGAGCAAGGCCTGTGGCATATCACGTGCAAACAGGGCACTTTTTCCGGCTTGCATGACACAGTCATCATGACTTCATCTCTCTCTCTCTCTCTCTCTTTTTCTTGAAAGCTTTGGTAGGCCTACCCGAGCCTGTTAATCAGGTGTGAGGATGAAGTGAAGATACAAAAATCATCCTGATCCCATACTCAAGTGGGCCCAACCAAGCTAACTAGAAGTTTTAGAATCAGTTTTACATTATTTCCATTAGTGTGCTCGTCAGAGACATTTACCGGGCTGATCTTTTCCATGTGCCGTTCAAATAGGTTTACACCTGATGGACGGGGTGGATTTACATATACAACATGGTGGCTCCGCATGGCATCGGTGTTTTACGCAGCTGCGTAAAGCAGGTGTTGTAGGGTCATGTCACAGTGCTCAGTATCCGATGGCCCCAGTACGTGGATTAGCTACTGACGGCTTCAGTAGCGAGGTTCGCCATTGAAGTGACGTCACCAAGTTTTGTGGGCCTCACCATGATGTATGTATTGTATCCACGCCGTCCATCCATTTGGAGAAATCATTTTAGGACATGAGCAGAAGAATGAGGCAGATCCAAAGTTCAAGTGGACCCACCACAGAAAACAGTTGGTACAGTGACGCCCACCATTGAAAAAGAATCCGGATTCATTAAAAAAAATTTTGGGGGGGGGGGGGAGCGCGGGCAGTTAGAAAAAGGAAAGGTTCAAAAGTTCTACATACACATGCGTGGCTCAGTTGACGAGTGTGCAACTCTGATTTTTTGTACAATGTGTGCTGAGTGTCCACGTGTGGCATCTGACCACAACCAAGATCCACTCATTAGATGGACCACCTGGGGCAGGTTGAATGTAGATCCTCTGTCCATTTTTCTCATACGCATGTAGTGACTGATTATTAGACCAGGCCGTTCGGGCAGGAATGTTCACGGTAGACTCCACTTGATGAATGGTCCAAATTACTCACACTCTTGCCACGTAACTGGTGTGAATTCAATGAAGGGAATCTGCCCTTCCACTTCTCTTGTAGAAAAGAAAGGGACAAAATGCAATGGTGGGGTTGCGATTGGCCCACACTGAGGGGCCTTACCGTGGATAACCTATGCATCGATGAGAGAGAGAGGATTTCGGATTGAAAGACTTGGATTTGATGGACGTGATGGAGAGATGAACCATGTCATGCATAGTCGTGAAAGTAACATCCAGGTCTGGCTCCAACACGGCCCAATCGCTAGAACTTTACCATTGATCAGGTGATGCCATGACTATAGCTCAAAAATCAAACCACCCCACTCACCAGATGAGGAGAGGGTTTGAGAAAATATATCTACAATATGGTCAGAAAAATGAACAACAGTTCACATTCAATATAAAAGTGTGGTCCAGATGATGAGTGGACTAGCCTCTACCTTTCATCTCATTTATGTTCATTGTCAGGTCCACCTGATTAATGACCCACATGTCACAACCAAGACCACAATTGCTACGAAGAAAATCGTTAACGGAGTCCCCGCAGTATTTTTATGGAAAGGTATTTCTCCATTATGTGGGGCCCAGTAATAACGGGGCTCAAATATCTTCATCTACTTGGGATTGTGTATTGAAGACGAAACTGATTGACAGGAGAAAAGGCCTGCATCAGGGATTTGCCGTAGTGAGATTTCACCACTTATGGGTATCAACCCAAGACCTCGTGTTGAAACTCCTTATAGTCTACCACTGGGGTAAGGACGTGAACCCTTCTAGATTGGCTTTACCAAAGGAGTAGCATGATTTTGTTTATCTATGCTGATACACCAAATCAATCTAAATTAAGTGTAGTTTAATAATTTTCTTTATCCATACTAAGTGCTAGCCTAGATTGTATGAATGCCATTTCTTTCTTTTTCTTTTTCAATAGTGTAATTCTTTTTGCCTATGCTAAAGTCATTGACTTAAGAAGGATTTAGATTTAGAATCTCGCCACAAACATAAGATCCTGAGAGAATATATTTATGAATTTTTATTTTCATTTCATTTAATGTAATTGAGTTCCTTCTACTCTCATGTTAAGCAAATCGATTGTTATTTTAAAACGTGGAAGGAACTGGACGGTTGGATCAAGCCTCCCCCAAAATCAGAGTGACTAAGCCCGTTTCGGGAAAGAGATTGCTTAGACCATTCCGGTGAGCGGGTCCAACTATCCAGCTCAACAGTCGACTATTTTTTCTTCTTAATTTTCAACTTTCATTCCTTCATGATGTCACACTCGAACCGGGTCTAGTCACAGCCCGGATCGCTGGAAAGCCATTATATCAACGGTTTGGATCACTAAATCGTGCGGCCCACTTGTACAAACTGAAAACCCTAGAATAATCTGTTATCTTCTCATGTATCCTAGGTAAAAGATTTAGGTATTCCCACCTTGCAATTTGCAGATCCTGTCGGATATTTTGTGCAGCCTCAACGACTGATCGTATGTGTCGGTATTCTTCCAAGTTGGAGAAATCATACGATCCTATCGACCTAAGGCCTTGAACAATATACTGTCGTTTGCAGTTCTGATGGGTGGGGACCGATGGTTCCATTATCGGACCATAGTTTATTGCATCCTGCAAGGGACCACATACTAAAAACTGATTAGATTGTGAGATCTCAGCCGCTACTGCCTGGGACATTTTTAGTTGAACGGCCATTACTGTTAATTTATTTATTTATTTATTTTTTGGGTTAGCTTGTTAGTACACACCCATGTCAGTACACCATTGCTGTTAAATTTTGAAGACCGATCAGAATAATGCAATAGGCCAACGGTCTGGATTAAAGATCAGTAGGCCCATTTGTCAGAACTCAGAACCCGAGTATGCCTATGGTCGAGGACACTATAATTCACCAAGTAGCTAGATATTATAAGGGAGTTTCATGCGTACATATATCATGTGCAGCCAGCCGATGATGGGTACCCCTAAAAGGGACAGTTAGCTGAATGCAATGGAGCACATGGCCCACCCCTCCATAACAAGACAAGAACCATCAATTCATCACGCCCCACTCCCACGTTCCACTGTAGCAACCGTAAAGCTGTTTTTTTAAAAATTTTTCTTTTTTATAAATAAATTTTATCCATGTTTTTTAAAGGGGCCCCCGCAGGTGGATTTCAATGTGGTTGCACTTTATCAGCGTTTGTTCACCGTTGGATGGTGAGAATGGGTCCTACTTGGTACTGAGGTCTCATGTGAAGTTACAGTAGATTGAGCCATTCGAAGTCACCATTTGAACGTGACAGGACGCTGATACGAGTTCACTGTTCACATGTGATTAGTTACGGATGGATATTTGGCGGTGGGCTGATATGACACGGCTGCGAATCGGCTCGTGACTCTGGCACCAGGTGGCTGGTAGAAAAGATCTGTGGCCCCACCATGATGTATGTGTTTTATCTATGCGGACCATCCATTTTTTCAGCTCATTTTAAGACATGAGCACGAAAACGAAGCGGATTCAAAGCTCGAGCGTACCACACCACAGGAAACAGTGGGGATTAAACTCCTACCCTTGAAAACTTCTTGAGAGCCCACCGCAATATTTATTTGCCATCCAAACCTATTGATAAAGTCGCGTAACCCTAGATGAAGGGAAAACACAAATATCAGGCTCGATCCAAAACTCTTGAGGGCCCGGGAAATTTTCAACCGTAGGTGTCGAATCCCCAATGTTTCCTATGTAGTCCGATTAAGCTTTAGATCTTCTTCATTTTCAGCTTGAATCTACGTTCTATGCTTGCTAAAAAATCTTATTTCCCTGCACCGTGATTGGTCCACATCATGTAATTCAATTAAATTGCAACAAGCAGGGTTTTTTGGCTTGTGGCAAGCAGATGATCCGGAATCTTGAGGCTCATGCCCTAAAATGAGCCCGTAAAATGGATGGTAGGTGTGGATAAAGCACACACATCGTGTTGGAGCCCGGAGCCCACGGAGCTGTTCTACCAGCTACCTGGCTGGTACAGGGGTCACCAGCCAATCCACTTCCCATTGTCACATGGTATACAGTGTCAGCTGTGGTGCCACATGTAAACAGTACCTTTCTTATCAGATGCCTGGTAACTTCTGCTGAGAGGTGGGCCTCTGTGGGCATGGATGGATTCTCTAGGCCGTGTATAGGATAGGGAGATGGGCCATGCATTGAGTAAAGTAGGGGGAATAAAACAGAGAATAGATATGTTAGTGTTTAATATCTTAAACTGATTTTCCGCCTTTTTTAAAAATTTCATATTAGAGTAAGTGTGAAGGACGAAAATGACAAAACCTGTGTTGTGGAGACAATTAACCAAAAATTCTCTATTTAAACACTAAGATTATTTTACAATTTTACATTGAATAGATGTTTACCCTTTATCATGTGGCTTAGTGGTAGACTTACAAGAGTTTCAACATGAGATCATTGGTTCGAGCACCTGATATTGGCCTGAGTGCTCGGGTTAATAGGGTGTTTTTTTTATAAAAAAAGTACCACACCATTGGAAACAGTGGTGATTGAATGCCCACCATTAAAAACTTCATAAGGCCCATTATAATGCCCAACATTTGCCATCTAACCTGTTGATGAGGTCCAACTGACTTGAAGGAAGGGTTAAAAAAAAATTGATCCAAAACTTTGGTAGCCATGAGAAGTTTTTAATGGTCAATCACCATTATTTCTTGTGGTGTCGTCAACCTATGTTTGTATCTGCTTTATTTTTTGGCCCATGCCCAAAAATAAGCGAGTAAATTGGATGGATTACATACATATACAACACACACATTTAGGTGGGCTCCATGGTCAAGGCTGCATCGGGTTGGGTGAGGCCAGGCTTCACCTAATCCACTCCAGATCATAGATGGTTGAATCTAAGATTTGGGTAAGCATGGCTTAATTTCTTCAAAATATGTGGTTTTGGAGATGGTTCAAGTGCTCATTCAGAACATCCTAGCACCATACATACAACTGTCCTTCCAATCAGCATACCATGCCATCTTATCATATTATAGGACATGCCTTGATCCATAACTCAAGTGGTAGATTGAGTGAAAGATACCTTGTTTCAACAATGAGGTCTTGGTATAGATCCCTAGTGGGGGTGGCTAATACTAAAGTGTCCACTGGCAGTGGGGGTGTACTAACAAGCTAAAAAACAAAAAACAATCATTTAAAAAAAATAATAAAAATAAAAATTTATAAGACATACCTTTTTACGACAATTATTTTTATCTCTTTTGTAAAAGAGCAATTACTCTAATTACATGAAACTATTGCAATGTTGTCACCGAGATCCTAGTCAGTTTAACCATCGTCACATGATTGCCATGTACTAGCCCTCAACCTACACTACAGTTGCACCAGTAAGTTGAATCTTTCTGTGACTTTGCTTTCCATTCGGTTGCATCTAGGATCGGATGTGTGTGAACCGGTTGAAAAAGCATGTGCCCCCTAATATTCTCCCCGAGGAGTGTAGGTGCAGCAAAAAAAAACTGCCCAAATCATGTGGGTGTGGACTACAGGTACGTGACAAATGATCCTGGATCCCTGCTTACAACAAACAGAAGAGTATATTTTACTGCATGTCCGCATCATCATTGTGCTAATAAGCAAGAGTTTTCTGGAGCAAGCAGTGGATCCGAATTCGTGACAAAATCACAATCCTTTACCATAAAGCAATTTTTCTACTGCCTTCAGTAGGTGGGGTCCACAAAGTGAACCGTCCATATATACTATCAGACCATGCAGATGCACTGGTCCTTTTCACAGTTGGGTCAGAGAAATAATCCTCCAAAGCTACAATGAGTTAATTAAGGACAAAACCAACCTTGTGCCGACACCTCCAATTGCTCAAACTTACAATTACGATGGAAAGTGGGGCCCACTATTTCAAATTACCGAACCAGATCTTTTAGCTATAAAAGGGGCAACACCCTCTCCCTCCAGTCATCAACCAAAAACTCTTATAAACCCTTCCAAAGGCCTCTTTCCTTCCCCTCTTTTCAGCTATAGTAATCGTTTGGTTGTGTGTATGAAAGAGATGGAAGCTTGTTTTAGTAATATTCTTTCTTCTTCCTTCGCTATAGTAGCTCTTCTCACTCTCCTACACCTCACCTCCCTCACGAAGACGTGCTCAGCAGCAAGAGCCCTTCACCACACCAACACAAACACTCAATTCATCCGAACTTCGTGTGTCGCTACCACATACCCACGTGTGTGCTACAACTCGCTCTCCGCCTACGCCACCGACATCCAAACGAGCCCCAAGCAATTGGCCCACACAGCTTTGTCCGTGACCCTAACTGGGGCCCAGTCAACCTCGGCCATGATGTCAAAACTATCGGCCAGGCACGGTTTAAGGCCTGGAGAGGTGGGCGCCATGAGGGACTGCATAGAGAACATGGGAGACTCCATAGACGAGCTTAGGCAATCACTGGAGGAGATGGACCACCTTAGTGGGCCCCACTTCGATTTTCAAATGAGCAACATACAAACGTGGGTGAGCGCCGCACTGACGGACGAGGATACGTGCATGGACGGATTCGATGGCGATGCGATGAACGGAAAGGTTAAGAACATTGTGAGGGGCCAGATAGTGAAGATGGCCCAGCTGACTAGCAATGCGTTAGCCCTCGTCAACAACCTTGCCTCCACTCAATCAAAATCACCCTAGGAAGTTCTAGCATGGTTGATCCATCCATTTCTACCTAGTGTGTAGCCCTAGGCCAGAAGATGTGCTATTTGTATATTGGCATCTGCTACATTTCATATATGGGGGGGAAGATTGTGTGCACATCAATCTCCCAGGGTCCAAAGATGATGGATGGGCGGGAATCCCAACACTCATTTCAGGAATGGGGTTTCCAAATTTCCATTCTGAAAATAATGTTGGATTCCTGGACGCCGTCTTTCTTTCAATGGTGGAAGATATGTCTGCAGTGATTGTCAGCGTACAAACTGTGTGAACCGAAGTTGGGCACATGGTTGAGTTGTGTGTTGTGACAATATGTAGAAAGAAATTAAAATAGGGAAAATCCTATGTTAGGTGTAGATGTGAGAATGTGGACATGGCTTCCTTGATGTGAGCATGCAAGACCTAGCTTCCTAAATCTTCATGGGTTCCTTGGCTGAGCAATGGCCCATGGTACAGGCAAATGAAATCCACAGAAAACTTAAAAAGGGCTAAATCAGTGAAGTTTGGTGTTTGGCCCTAATCTTTCACCTTACATGTGGCCTGCACACATATGGTTATCACGACCAAGGCAGACCTGTGGTGGAGATCAACTGGTAGAGTGAGAATCAGTTTGTTTTGATTTAGATCGGAATTGTGATAATCCCTCTCTCCTAATGGCTTACTGGAGCTAGTGTCTCTACTAGCAGTGGCAATGGGATGGGCTGGCACACCAGTAGTAATTCATGTCAGGTTCACACCTTCACGGTGGCCTGTACTTTGGATCTTGGCCTAGGTTTTGATGCCCGCTTAGGGTTTTAAGTTGTAAATTATTTACAGCTGGTCATTTTTTGGCTGCAAGCTGTAAATGATTTATGGGCAAATGATTGTCTGTGTTTGAATGGCCTGTAAATTATTAAAATCCTGTAAATGGAGAGATAATTTGTACATTTATAGATGGGGAGCTTGTAAATGAAATCGCAGCTTTTACCTATAAATCAAGAGGAGCTTAAAGCTGTAAATGATTTGTAACAGAGATTTTTCAGCATCCAAACATAGAGTAAACCATTTACTTGTAATTAACTAGAATCGGAACTCATTTTTAGGCATCCACCAAACAAGCACTTAGTGTTGTGTATTAAAGATGGAACTGATTCAAAAGAGAAAACCTCCTGTGGGTGGCGCTTCTTATTGTACGTGATGAATATGGCAGGGTTAGGCTGGCACTAAATTGTATACGGTAAGATTAGATGTATTGAATCTTTGATAGAGATATTTTTCTCGTTTTCGTCTGTATGAATATGATTTTAGTGGCAATATATGCTGACTGAAAGTATTTGTGATGTTTTGGGTCGACCAAAGGTCAGGTGGGTTAATCGAACAGAACGTGTAAGTTTTAGAAATTGCTGGTTTTGTTTATTAATCTTGTACAAAAGTATATAAGAGAGTTTCTAAACACAATTAGGGTACTGTAGAGAGAGGCCATACGATTTTTAGGGTTTTTACAAAAGAATAAAGCTTGGGCTTTCGAATCTATAAGTTGATCCATCTCTTGTAATTTTCATATTATAGTGGATCACTTGTCGCTTAGTGTTGTGATTTTTTTTTTGAAAGAATTTTTCTATATAAAATCTTTATGTTTCTCTATGATTGCTCAATTTTCATTTCTCTATTCACATATTTAATTTGTTCTAAAAATGCTTTTGCACCTAACGTATAGCGGTTGTGCACAACATGCATATTCATCACATGTCATGGTATCAAAGCTTAGTGAAGCTTATTGACCTAGTGTGGTTAATGTAGTAAACCAATTGGCAGTTTCTTATAAACATCTTCACGGACATCACCATAAAGGAAGCCAATCTTGACATCCACCTAAAATATTAGCAATGAAGGTAACGATAATCAATATTGTTTAAATATAAGTTTTTTATTTTTGGCAAAATAGGCCATTGTGTTTTCACGATCAACCCTATAGTCTTGAGTGATATCCTTTGTAACTAGCCTAGCTTTGGGTCGTTGAATTGAACCATCTAATTGAGTTTTAATTTCATATATCTATTGATACCCAAATGAAAATTTACCAAGAGGGTGACAATAAGAGCCCTTGAATGTGTGTTCCTTAAGGCATTTAGTTATTTATTTATTTATTTATTTAACAACGCGAATATTTCATTTCACAGGAAAGTATACAACCATTCAGGAGGGTCCTTACAAAAAGGAGAGGACCCCTCCTATCATATAAACTCAATCTGCACAAAAACTTCCCGACAAGGAAAGGAAAAACGAAGAAAACAGAAAGTACCCCAACTACATAATCCTAATACTCCCCATATATACCAGCTTTATCCAAGAGAAGGGACCTACGCACCAGTCTTGGAAGGACGGCACGCGAATCGTACAGCCTATTTGTGCATCCTTCACTAGCCATTCTGGCCAATGCATCCACAACTGAGTTCCCTTCTTGGTAAATGTGGCTGAATTGAAGATCAAGGGAATGCCGAAATAGTTGAATTTTCCCCAGCTTGTACCAGATGTTCCAAGAGTTGTGGCAGAAAGGATTTTCAAACGAATTAGCAATGGTCATCGAGTCAGATTCCACAATTATATTGGAAAGTCCCAGATTAGAACAAATCGTGATGCCATCTAGCATGGCTTGGGCCTCAGCAATAGTGTTTGTAATATGGCCGTAGTTTCTGTGAAAGGCGAAAATAAGGTTGCCTTGGTGATCCTGGAAAACTCCTCCTCCCTCGCTCGGACCCGGGTTACCCCTAGAGAATCAATCAACGTTCATCTTCACCCAACCCTGAGGGGGCCTTGACCAAGTGACTTTGATGCATTTTCTTGCAGGGAGGGGATGGGCTTTATTGATCCTGAGGGCTTGGAGAGTGATGGTGTCTATCATGGAGTTCCTATCCGGGGCCTGAATGCTTGATCCTAGCTCATTGAACCATCGGTTAACCTTGAAGATGATCTTATTTGCTGACATAGGGTAACCCTCAAATCGTGCCTGATTTCTGTTAATCCAAATCTCCCATATGATGATGCTAGGTGCCAGACTAATGAGAGAAGAGATTCTGAATTTCTTACTAGCTTTGGCAGTCCAGCTCTGAATTCTCTGGAGAATAGTCTGATTCGGGGAGATGGCAACATCAAAAAGACGACTGAAATGGCTCCAAATACACGTAGCAATTGCACTCTAGCAAAAGAGGTGGTCCAGAGTCTCCACTCTAGCAGATCTAAAACCAGAGAGATCCTATGGGCCCCTGTTCGGTGCACTGAGAAAGAGGGTTGTAGGCAAATGACTATTGTACGGGTTTGTGATTGGCGAATGGAGACGGTCATTCGGGCTATGGCAAACTTGTTGTTAACCGTTGGTATGATTCCCATCCTCAGGGTGATTCGTGGGCTGTTGGGCTCGATGTTGGTTTGAAGAAGATTGAGAGATCGAGTGGTTAGGTTGGGTCAGCGTAGCTGGCAGGATCTGGAGGCTATTTGGAATCTGCATACAACATTCACAGCAGGAAGCTAAAGTAACTCCACGATTCTGCACGACCTGATCCACGGGGACAGCTTCATGAATGACTTTCCAGGCAAAGATACTCATTTTCGAGGGGATGGTTCTGTTCCATATCCATTTGGTCCAAGGGAGAGAAGGCAGGTGTTGTCTGATGCCATTCCAAGCCGATTTGATTGAGAACTTACCTGCCGCATTTAGGTCCCAAATGAGCTTATCCGTCCTTTCTGTTATTGCGATTGGGAGGGCTGATATTGTCTACATCGCTGCTGGGGTAATATATGGCTGAATTTCTGTCAGGTTCTGAGAAGCCGAATGAGCAAAGAAATCTTTGACTGAAGCATCCTTAAGGCATTTAGTTCTTATATCATTACTTGTTGATAATAGGAATTAGATAAGAGCACATCCATGATGTTGTCTACATAAATTAATCATGTTCTACCATTACATTCTAAGAACGGCATAACTTCAGTTGGATCATAAATCATTTAAGTCTTTTCTTACTACCTCCATCTACATTATTCCAAGCCTTTAATTACATCAACTCACTCATAACCAGCATAGCTCCTAATCTCTATTGCACGAGACTAAACTATTCGTCTACTTCCTTCGGCTTATTATTTCTTCCTGATCTCTATTGCACAAGACTAAACTATTCAAGTCTACTTCCCTCGGCTTATTATTTCTTACTTTACTATTAATTTCTTGAAATGCATTCATTTCTAATTTTGTCTTTCCTCATCTAGTTCCCCATCCATCTCAACATTTGCATTTCAGTTATTTTCATTTAATGAATATGTTGTTACTTAAATACCTACTATTATGTCCCTTGAAGCATGAATTAGGAGTCTCTTTTCTACAAAAATTTAAGGCATCCCAATATCCATTAGATCAAAAGTCTATGATTTGCATTTCACTTGGGGGTCATTTGGCACCGTAGAAACAATGGTAAAGGGTGAGAATTGGTCGTAAAAGCATAAAGTAAGCATGTTTGGATAGTGGTATGATGGTGTTAAATGGATTCATTTTATCACCATTTCACCCATTTCGAATTTCTTGCCAAAAAGTATGTTTTCAAATCCCATTACCACCATTTATCACGGATGATGGCAGCACCAAAATTAACAATATGCTTGCTTCAAGAAGTAATGGGCTCCAACTGTCTTGTTTACATGAAATCCACCTCGATCACTGGGAAACCACCAAATAAATTATTTTTTCTACTTACATTAATAGATAAGTAACTTATTTCAAACAAGTTACCTTGGTTTATGATTAATTATAAGTAACTTTTTTACTTAAAAGTGTACTTAATCACTTCAATTAATTTTTTAAGCTTTTCTTCTTTTCATAAGTTGCTTAAGAGAGGCATAGGAGAGACCAAAGAGATGAGAAGTTGATAAGTAGGTCATTTACCAAACATACTTATCTTCTTAATAAGTAGAAATTAAGATAAGTTACTTGTGCCATAAGTAACTTATCTTAAGCAACTTACTATCCAAACGGGCCCTAAGTGTGTTCCCTTAATTTAAACATAGAACCCAAAAATTAATTTGGTATGTGATTCAAGTAGGTAAAACCAAGAAAAAAGCTATTAGAGACATACACCCTCAATTTTTGCAAGGCCATCATGATGATTATATGAAATCCATTCCAACTGTGAGATACAAAGTTAAAATGTAAGCCTAGGGATAAAAAATCAAGCCCATCCTCAATTCATATAGGCAACATGAAAGGAAATAGTTAAGAGGGTTAGGATTAATTGTTTCCCGTCATATGGCCCACTTGAATTACAGAGCAATTTGACATTTGGACCATATGGCTCAAATTAAGCAATGCACCTCATGATTGGGATGGATTGTACATATAAACATCATAGTATCTATGTAACATAATATTTTTAAGGCCTAGACACGTTTTCCATAAAAATGACTTACTTGACTTCAAGAATTAGTATGCCCCACCTTAATGTTATGGTGAAATCCACCCTAATCAACTTTAGGTGGGCCATACGAAGGGAAACAATTGAGAGAGGTATCACCTATATATTGTTTACAATCGTATGGTCCACATGAATCACAAACCAAGCTGAGTTTTGGGCCTTATGTTTAATATGGAGTAACGCACTTGCTAATTGGAATGGATTTCACATAAGCCTTACGATAGGTCACTTTTAAAATTTTAGTGAAATGTATGTCATGCATGAAGAAAGGTACCAAACACAAATTTTAAATTTACATGAAATCCATATCCGATCCATAGTGCCAAACACCATTTAGAATTCTAATTCACATGTATTTTATGGTAATTCTAATTTAGATTCCAATTCACATAGAATTCATGATGCCCAACGACCTCTACTCTTCAACTTTCGCCGAATCAACTCTTCAAAGTACCGTGGTTTTGTATCCCAACTCCAGGAATCCATGAAAATTTACTATTCGTACCTTGTTTGGGTCATGGATGCGTCCATGCTCCGGGAAAAATAAAAAATAATAATTGTCTAGTATGAAAACACGTTTCATAGTGACATGATCAGAGTGTATCCAGTCATACTGAGAATGCGTGTGATGCTTCATATGATATTTTGAACGTCTCTTTCATCATTTTTTTTAACAATGAAATATACTTATCATCTATGGCGCACGATGAAAAACCTGCAGCAATAATAACCCTTTACAGCGCCATGATGCATCATTAGAAGGATTGGTGTGGCGCGGCCCATCATTAGCCGTCTAATGTTTTAAAACTTGGGAGGGAGTGGACGGTGGCTGGTAGCACCTAGGGATGTCAATGGGTACCCGGACCTGTGGGTATCAGATGGACCTGACCCAATCTTAGTGGGTCCAAGTCCCATCTTTTGGGTTCAGACCTCACTTTGACCCGGTTGAAATTTGGATCTAGTGTGTTCAGGTCGACTCCATGTGATGGACCTGATTATAGTTGGGTAGGTCACACTGGGTCGGTTAGTTTTTATAGAACAATCATATATATTTAATAACACACGTTGATTTTAGCTATGAAGTGAGATTTCCTAAGCCACACAGGAAACAGAACCCATTCACACACCACATATTTGTTAAAGTGGCACATGCATGTACAATCTAATCCATCCATTGGGTGAGTTCAACCACGTAAATGCTCTTATTTTTTCCGAGCCCAGCTTGAAATCTAGATACAAAGAACGATGGATACCCCAACTGGTAATCGAACCTTATTGGATCTGGGTCCGGGTATTCAAGAACTAGACCTGGGCCCAGTTTGCCCAGGTACAGGTAATGTAGAACTTGATCTAGACCCAACCTTTGGATAGCCCTAGTTGTACCTCACCTTCCAACCAAAATGAGTGGAGTCACTAAAAAATCCCTTTAGCCTAACTGGTCCAAGTGAGCAGGTCATGCAGTTCCTTAGGTTCATATTTCCAACTCATCAGTCAAGCCCTAAGGTAAGGTATAAAGTGTTATTAAAAAAAAAACCATTACATATCACTCTACTTTCATGCATCCCATGTGTAAATTAACATATGCTTGAAAAGGGGGTAGCTTTACCTACTGGGGATAGTCTCAGAAGGCAGGCGACAAGCCTTTATCAGACATTATTATGCAGTCTCAGCGAAATGTCTGTTATGCAAGTGGATGTATATGGGTCCCCCTCTAATCCTAAACATTAGAAAAGAACGAATTATATAATACACCGCCATGTCTTCACACTCTATTCACAGGTTTTGTATTCTGACAAGGGGGGCCCACGGAATTGCTAATCCGGACTATGTTTTTGGTTTATGCAATGCTGGATGAATAGAACGATATTAATCTTTCGTTTTCTTGGCCAAAGGTAGAAATGCAAAAAATGGTCCACATTCCAGTAAAAAGAGTCCTAATACGTGTTGATGGTATCTTTCAATTTAGGAGATTTTTGGGGCTCTCCATCTATGGCTGGACTCAATTTAGATCAATGGTCTGGATTGTCAAAACATCAGCCTCACTTCTCTAAATTGGAAAACCATGTATCCTGTGAAAAGATGTGATGACTTATTATATAATTCCTCTTAGCTAAAAAGATAATAAAGGGCCCACTTGGACGCACCTTCCTAACGGGGCCAAGATGCAGTTTTGATGCAAACAGTGGTGGATAATGTGCGATTGGATGCATTTTACCAACCTCCGTCTCATCCTCCGCTCTAAAAAATGGGTACTAAAACACCAACTTAGCAAAACCAATCAGATTAGTTTTTGCGAGTCCACCAAAAAAACAGGCTTAAATACCCCATCCTCAAAAACTCCCATTATGAGGAAGTGCGTCCAAACGGGCCCTAATGACTGATCAACCATATATATGAGTGTTCATGCAAATTGGAAGAGTTATGGCTTTTCTCAACCTGAGGCTTTGAATGACTTGGGCCAGAAATGGGTTGAGGATGTCTGAATTTTACATTGATGACTTATATTTAGGTCACTAGAGTTAAATCATAGCTCGACCTTGAGCATATTTTATATTTCTGATCTCAACCCATAACTCATTGAGCTGGGCCAAAACCCCCTCAGAAGCAAGTCGAGCAAGTTGACCCATGGGCCAAACTGATCCATTACCACTCCCCTGCTCGAGTATTGGTTTCATAACCAGACATTGGTCTACTGCATCATTTATTTTATTTTTTTCCAAAAAGGCGCTGCCACAGCAATTCATTCATCAAAAAACATGTACAACCATTCGGGCGGTCCCTTACATTGGTCTATTGCATACCACTATGAATTACGTCACAGAAATTGATTAGACGGTAAGGTCATAGCCACATGTTCGTGGGACTTCTCCAATTGAATTAGACCATTGATGTTATCACTTCTCAACTGTTGATCTGTCGCTCAGACGCTCAAATGGTAAATGATTGTCCTGTCAAGGAGATTTTTTGCACCCATGGCGGTATGCAACAGGATCTGGATTAACGAACCACAGGAGTCACTTGTCAAAAAACAAAACCCCAAGTATATACTGCCCATGGGCGCCAGTGGGTCGAGGACCCTATGATTCGTCAACTAGCTAGATATTATGAAGCGGGTTGATTAGACATGGTGAATGTATCAAGTACAGCCAGCTAAGTCATTGATAGAACCCCAGAAGGTAGCAATTATTTGATGAGTCCCACACAGCCCATGCCCCAGTACTCCTCGATAAGAAGACAAGCATAGCCACGCCGCCATACCACGTTCCTACCCCTTAACAGCCGTGTGGCTCTTTGTATAGGGGCCCACAGTTGGAATTCGCTATGGTTGTATTTATCCTTTTGTTCACTGTTCAATAATGAGAGTGGGGGCCCTACTTGACTTGGACTTATCCAAAGAAGTTAAAGCAGAAGGGGGTCACTCTTAGTCACCATCTAATCATGACAGGATGCCTTATCAGATTTCACGTGTTGTAAAAATATGGCTTGTTTGGGCATTGTGGAATAGATTGGTGGAGTTCACCTCAAAGAGAATGAGGAGATAAAAATGTTTATGGATTTGCCACTCGCTGAAATTTTGAAATCCACCGCATGTTAGAAACGGTATAATATTAAGTGGTAGAGATTCATAGATTTTGAATAAGAGCCTCCATCATGAGAAAAGAAGGTGTGAGGCACATTTTGGGGCTCTACTTTATGGAATTTGGAGTTAGAGAAGATAATTGGAGCTCTTTGATCTGCACTCACTCATATGGCATTCTCATATAAAACTGATTGTACAAGGAAGATGATCTTAAAGAAAAGAAAATATTTCACTATTTTCTCTAAGATGTTCTCACCTAGTTTTCAAAGCTTCTCACCGAAAACTTTTGGGAGAGTAGTTTAGGGGAAATAAGAACATTTCATTTTCTCTAGAAAGTCGTCACCTAGTTTTCAAGGCTCTTTTTATTGGTTAGGTACTACTGTTGTAATGTGGTGGAAAAAAGAAGATGAGGTATTTATTAATGAAGGTAGTGATATCTTAGGGCGTGTTTGGATTCACGGTTTCAAGTGTATAGTATCGTGTTAGTGGGGTTGATGGGACATGTCCCTCATTTGGAAATGAACGGCGGGTGACGCATTCAACGCGCGCGAATACGCCCGAGAACCACTTTGCATCATTGATGGAAATGTACCGCGCAATCGGCCGGACGTTCAGTCAGACGTAAACAGAAAGAAAGCATTTTCTTCTTTCACTGTGTTGCTGATAATGCCCAGTATGACCGTCTTTTGACAAATCCACACCGTCCATCATCTTCCTCTTGAGATTTAAACCATGAATGGTGAGCTTTGATCATCCGATGATGTGGTCCACTGATATAATCAAGTTGAAACAACAACTGAACGATCTTCTTTTGATCATTGTAGCGATTATGAGGAAGTACATAGCTATGAAAGGTCAACATGTTTTTGATGGGTTTTTCTCCCTCTACCTGATGAACGGTTCATATCCACCTTTCACTGCATGATGGTGGCCCACAACGAAAAGACGGAACCTCTGTTTCGCAACAGAGTCGACGTACGTCGACTCTGTGAAGTTTGGTGGCCCACTTATTGAAGCTTCTTGGAAAATTCACTCCGTCCATTGGATTTAGGACGAAAAACCATTCGGAAGGGAATGCTTTTGGAGTGAAATCAGCGTCGTCCATGAGGGTGTTTACTCCGCCGTCCATTTCATATTTAACGGTTGAGATTCTACAATAGTTTGCATACAAACGAAAGGACACCTAGGCAAGGGTAATGCCCACCCTCTGAAGTGAATGAACGCCTCAGATCATTCAATGGAATAGTGAGTGGGCCCCTCTACACGCACATATATACATCGTGTGGCTCTTATCCGATTGTTTCCAAACATTGATCTGACATGAAATTGTATATATGATAGAGTAATACGTCCTATCCAAACATTGGTTAGTGGCACGTCTCTACTAGATGTATTCTAAATATCGCCCAACGTATACGTGAACAGTACCGAATACAATACAATATAACCAAAATGTGAATCCAAACACGCCCTTAGCTATTAGTAGGTAGGTGATGAGTACAATACAACATGGTTTGTTTTGATTGACTCTTAAAAGCTCAAAGAAACTCTCTCGTTAGTTAGTTAGGGTGGTTGGTTTGGTAATTTATGCTAGGGTCGAGGATAAAAGGGTAATATGATTTTCTCTTAAGGATTTTTTGTAAGAGAATTTGAAAAGGCTTCTACTAAGGGTAAATTGATAGAAAACTTGAAAATTAAGAAAATAATGCCATAATTAGTTCATCATTAAAAGGGTAAAATCAATTTCCACTTGTGATCTTTAATCAAATTCTGACGTCTAACTAATTCAGCAATGATTATAGAAACACTTGATAGCTTCTAAAAGAGAAAATATTCTAACAGAAACTGAATTTCTGCTGCCACCAAATGGCCAATCTCACAATGTTTCGAAGTTTAAATGGGTTAAGTCAAGCTCTAGGTTACTTCAGATTGAGTCGGGGGTGATGTGAGATGGATTTATACTAGTTTATACAAACTTGGATAGGGTGCATGGTTCTAGGTTTTGTGTGAAAAGCAATCCTTATGCTAGGACATGATCAACTATTCCGTTATTGGGTAAGGTGTCCACAGCATCATATATGGTTCCACATGCGGTGCAACATCGCACACATCTTAGGCTCCATGTCATTTGAAACATTACGTTCTTAGTAGATGACAGGTGGGATGTGGAGAGAGGTGGGCCTTTGTCTATGCCTCCACACATACAGGGTGCGGACTGGTGCTACTTGCCTCTAACTCGGGGTTAGCAGGAACTCCAGTAAGTACCCCAAGCTTCATGGGACCCACCATAATATTTGTGTTATATCCACTCTGTTCATCCATTTTTTTCAGTTCATTTTATGACATGATTCCAAACATAAGGCAAGATATATTAGCAATTAGGCCTATATTTGTTTTTCCCTTCATCAACGTGGAAATCACCTTATTAATGTGTTGGCGTGGACAAGAGTGGTAATGGTCCATGTTGGTTGGGTTGGGGTGACCCCAAATCATTTGCTAAATTGGTTTTAAAAAACTCTCAACTGAACCAACTTACTATCCTATCACCCCATAGCCGATCATTACTCTATGGCCCATCCAACCTGCTTAAAATTCATCGAGCCCAATACAACCCGACCCTTTAATTGAAATTTGATAGGCATGGTGAATGTATCAAGTACAGCCAGCTAAGTCATTGATAGAACCCCAGAAGGTAGCAATTATTTGATGAGTCCCACACAGCCCATGCCCCAGTACTCCTCGATAAGAAGACAAGCATAGCCACGCCGCCATACCACGTTCCTACCCCTTAACAGCCGTGTGGCTCTTTGTATAGGGGCCCACAGTTGGAATTCGCTATGGTTGTATTTATCCTTTTGTTCACTGTTCAATAATGAGAGTGGGGGCCCTACTTGACTTGGACTTATCCAAAGAAGTTAAAGCAGAAGGGGGTCACTCTTAGTCACCATCTAATCATGACAGGATGCCTTATCAGATTTCACGTGTTGTAAAAATATGGCTTGTTTGGGCATTGTGGAATAGATTGGTGGAGTTCACCTCAAAGAGAATGAGGAGATATAAATGTTTATGGATTTGCCACTCGCTGAAATTTTGAAATCCACCGCATGTTAGAAACGGTATAATATTAAGTGGTAGAGATTCATAGATTTTGAATAAGAGCCTCCATCATGAGAAAAGAAGGTGTGAGGCACATTTTGGGGCTCTACTTTATGGAATTTGGAGTTAGAGAAGATAATTGGAGCTCTTCGATATGCACTCACTCATATGGCATTCTCATATAAAACTGATTGTACAAGGAAGATGATCTTAAAGAAAAGAAAATATTTCACTATTTTCTCTAAGATGTTCTCACCTAGTTTTCAAAGCTTCTCACCGAAAACTTTTGGGAGAGTAGTTTAGGGGAAATAAGAACATTTCATTTTCTCTAGAAAGTCGTCACCTAGTTTTCAAGGCTCTTCTTATTGGTTAGGTATGTAACGCCCTGAAATTCGGGGGTTGAGCATAACTCAGCTCCCGAGTTCTAAAACATCACTTATGCAACATATTTAATGATGAATGTATGTTGACTGTATTAGTGCATAAAACATGGAATAGATTAAGCCAAAACACAGATATGCTTCAGGGACAAGTGAATAAAGCAAGCGGAAGACTTATAGTAAAATGTGTACAAGTGTAAATCCCTGAATTACATATACAACCAGATCGTGTAAAAGTGTTATTTAACAAAATTATAAGTATCAAATTACATCAGTTCATCCCAAAAGAAATCCCAGCCCCGCGCATCAGATCGAGGCTCGCTAGAACCCGTCTCAAAACCGCATATAGGAGAAGCGCCTCTGTCATCCAGGCTCCGCTCGCCTCGGACGTCGCATCTACATCTGCAACATCGGGGCCTAAGACAGAGTCCGGTGGGTGTGTAACACCGCCCTAAACGTGGAAGTGAGTGATCAACTCGGTGGAACAATAAGGCATCGGTTAACATGTTATCAGTTCAATCAAACAAGAATGATAAAGCAGATAAGTAATTAAATCCTAAGTACTCTTGTTAATGCAAGTATGAATGTAATATGATGCGTGCCCTCACGCGTACACCCTCGCGTCTTCATCTTACGTTACGCATGACATCGCTCAAAGTGCGCCACATCTACAAAGCACATGCAAATATGGTGCATGGATATGATTACCAAGTTGTTATTAGTCCATTTCATACCGCAGTATTGGGAAGCTAAGATACCTTCCTCATGTCACTATCCAAACAATGATCCATACTAGGGTCGTCAATCCTAGATATCTCATACGATCATATAGTTGAGGTCGTAGCAAAGGGCTCGTCACCAATCAATGCACGCCTTTCATGCCCTTACTACCACAGATCGGCTCGTCACCTCCTTGCGGTATCCAGGTATGCTCGAGGTCACTACAAAGGGCTCGTCACCAATCAATGTAGGCCGACAGCACGAATATAGTGTCCCATACCACCATAATCGGCTCACGAGTTTAGTTGCTCATTGGTCACTACGGGGAGGCTCGTTACCCCAGCGTAGGCTGACAGCTCGACCACAGTGTCCCATACCACCATGTCCGGCTCATGAGTCTTAGCGGATCAGGTACCATGGTTATTAGGATTTCACTGGTAAGTTCGGTACCCTAGATTCAAGCAGTAGCGTCCATACATGGTTAACATACATCGGACAATCGGGTTACTTGACGAACTCGACTAGCACGAGCGCACGTTGAGTTGAACGACATAGAGTGCGCAAACACTCCGCATGGCCAGACCACTGCTGACAACTCTAATACGACTCGGGTTCGTCTAATACGTCCTACGTGGCGAAAGCAATCTCAACCACGAATATAGGGTCAATTACCAATCTCCTGGACTAAGGCATAGTCCCAAACATCCTACACTACTACAGATATTCATATGGAATGTAAAACAGTAATGGAACAACCACTCAAATCATGGTACATACTCATCTGAAGAATATCAACTTAATATAAATGTAAGCATAGGAGATGCTTGAATTTAAAGAACTTGAAAGATAACTGCATAAAGGAAAACATGCGCATCCATAGGAGTATTGAGAATCACTTCTCAACGCTCGCAATAAGTGTAATAAGTTACACTTAGATCATTCATGCATTTCTACAAACACTTAGCATACAAGGAACAACATACATAGCGTATGTTGGAATACATGCACTTAGACAATTCCTTTTACCAAGGAGTTGTCATACATGCATCTAGCATACATACATGACAAATAATCATGGCAAACACAAGTGCGTATTTTATACGTATACGGTACTTTATAAATACACTTAGAATACACAAATCTCAATATAGTACATGCATATCAGGAAAGCAATGTAAACATAACATTTGACATGTGAAATCTCATCCATAACAAGAATAAACCACTAACTGGGATTGAAAGCCTTGAAAACCATAACCTATACACTTAAAGTCCGCACCTTAAGCGAAGAAAGAACCGCCGAGCTGATTTAGACGAGTTGTCTTCATCAACGGCGCTAGAATACCCTAAAATAAGGATAGAAATGAGATACAACAACACCAAGTCTAATCTAAGCTCTAACACAGGTTAGGGTTAGGTTAATTTACCCCAAAGGAACTCATAACCGTCAGAAGAACGATTCAAAGTGAAGGTTCAAAGGTGAAGAAGAACAAGAAAAAATTAAGATGAATCACCAACCAATCTCTCTCACTAACTCTCTCTTTTCCACTCTCTTTCCAAACTAGGGTTAGAGAAAATTCGTATGGAAATGAGAGCTAGGGTTAAAGGACTATATATAGGCCTTAAAATGATGGAAATAACCCCAGGGTCAAGGTATACTTAGGTTATAACCAAAGCACGCCTTTCTCGATCCAACAAAGCACTTCTGGTGGGCCTATAACCACGAAAGGTCGAACTTAAGCTCACTGACCATGGATCTAGGTCAGGCTGAGTTTTCGTACCGACCGGCTCTTCAGATCAGCTGTGGCGGACCACACTCAAATCAACGGTCACGGAAACTCGATCAGGTCCACAAGCACTAGGATATGCCTGGGCCAACTATCCTGATCAGAGGGTGAAATTGGGTCAAAATCCAATGGTCAGAATGCTTAAAATCGTCGCGCAAGCGACACGACTCAGATTTTAATAAAAGCTTAATAAATTCCAACCGTTCTCACACTCTTCACTCCGAGCTCAATCAAATCGACCCAGAACATCAGATCGACTTGATTTTCGAGGTGAAGATCAAGCCCAACTCGGTGACCGCAACAGCCTAAGATCATCGCTATCGGACTTTCGACGCACGGTCCAGGTCCGATCCAGATCTTCCAAAAATTTCCCAGAACAACTGGATTTAGCGATGGATCCCAGATTTCAGAGTAACGTGGCGCTCACTAATCTACACGATTAGAGCCATGCAGATACAATTTAAAGTGATTGATGCGAATTTCACAAGCAATCGAGTAAAGCGCTAATTACCCCAAAACAACTACTTAAGGAAAGATAAGCACAAAAATTCCAAGGTCGTTACAAGGTACTACTGTTGTAATGTGGTGGAAAAGAGAAGATGAGGTATTTATTAATGAAGGTGGTGATATCTTAGGGCGTGTTTGGATTCACGGTTTCAAGTGTATAGTATCGTATTAGTGGGGTTGATGGGACATGTCCCTCATTTGGAAATGAACGGCGGGCGACGCATTCAACGCACGCGAATACGCCCGAGAACCACTTTGCATCATCGATGAAAATGTACCGCGCAATCGGCCGGACGTTCAGTCAAACGTAAACAGGAAGAAAGCATTTTCTTCTTTCACTGTGTTGCTGATAATGCCCAGTATGACTGTCTTTTGACAAATCCACACCGTCCATCATCTTCCTCTTGAGATTTAAACCATGAATGGTGAGCTTTGATCATCCGATGATGTGGTCCACTGAGATAATCAAGTTGAAACAACAACTGAACGATCTTCTTTTGATCATTGTAGCGATCATGAGGAAGTACATAGCCATGAAAGGTCAACATGTTTTTGATGGGTTTTTCTCCCTCTACCTGATGAATGGTTCATATCCACCTTTCACTGCATGATGGTGGCCCACAACGAAAAGACGGAACCTCTGTTTCGCAATAGAGTCGACGTATGTCGACTCTGTGAAGTTTGGTGGCCCACTTACTGAAGCTTCTTGGAAAATTCACTCCGTCCATTGAATTTAGGACGAAAAACCATTCGGAAGGGAATGCTTTTGGAGTGAAATCAGCGTCGTCCATGAGGGTGTTTACTCCGCCGTCCATTTCATATTTAACGATTGAGATTCTACAATAGTTTGCATACAAACGAAAAGACACCTAGGCAAGGGTAATGCCCACCCTCTGAAGTGAATGAACGCCTCAGATCATTCAATGGAATAGTGAGTGGGCCCCTCTACACGCACATATATACATCGTGTGGCTCTTATCCGATCGTTTCCAAACATTGATCTGACATGAAATTGTATATATGATAGAGTAATACGTCCTATCCAAACATTGGTTAGTGGCACGTCTCTACTGGATATATTCTAAATATCGCCCAACGTATACGTGAACAGTACCGAATACAATACAATATAACCAAAATGTGAATCCAAACACGCCCTTAGCTATTAGTAGGTAGGTGATGAGTACAATACAACATGGTTTGTTTTGATTGACTCTTAAAAGCTCAAAGAAACTCTCTCGTTAGTTAGTTAGGGTGGTTGGTTTGGTAATTTATGCTAGGGTCGAGGATAAAAGGGTAATATGATTTTCTCTTAAGGATTTTTTGTAAGAGAATTTGAAAAGGCTTCTACTAAGGGTAAATTGATAGAAAACTTGAAAATTAAGAATAATGCCATAATTAGTTCATCATTAAAAGGGTAAAATCAATTTCCACTTGTGATCTTTAATCAAATTCTGACGTCTAACTAATTCAGCAATGATTATAGAAACACTTGATAGCTTCTAAAAGAGAAAATATTCTAACAGAAACTGAATTTCTGCTGCCACCAAATGGCCATTCTCACAATGTTTCGAAGTTTAAATGGGTTAAGTCAAGCTCTAGGTTACTTCAGATTGAGTCGGGGGTGATGTGAGATGGATTTATACTAGTTTATACAAACTTGGATAGGGTGCATGGTTCTAGGTTTTGTGTGAAAAGCAATCCTTATGCTAGGGCATGATCAACTATTCCGTTATTGGGTTAGGTGTCCACAGCATCATATATGGTTCCACATGCGGTGCAACATTGCACACATCTTAGGCTCCTTGTCATTTGAAACATTACGTTCTTAGTAGACGACACGTGGGATGTGGAGAGAGGTGGGCCTTTGTCTATGCCTCCACACATACAGGGTGCAGACTGGTGCTACTTGCCTCCAACTCGGGGTTAGCAGGAACTCCAGTAAGTAACCCAAGCTTCATCGGACCCACCATAATAATTGTGTTATATCCACTCTGTTCATCCATTTTTTTCAGTTCATTTTATGACATGATTAATAACATAAGGCAAGAGATATTAGCAATTAGGCCTATATTTGTTTTTCCCTTCATCAACGTGGAAATCACCTTATTAATGTGTTGGCGTGGACAAGAGTGGTAATGGTCCATGTTGGTTGGGTTGGGGTGACCCCAAATCATTTGCTAAATTGGTTTTAAAAAACTCTCAACTGAACCAACTTACTATCCTATCACCCCATAGCCGATCATTACTCTATGGCCCATCCAACCTGCTTAAAATTCATCGAGCCCAATACAACCCGACCCTTTAATTGAAATTTGATAGGCTTACCCATCACTGCCCAACTCAGGTTTCAAGAGTTTATGGGGGGCAAAAGGCACACTAAGCCCTGTCCAATTACAGTGGATGCATGCACCACACACGTACGCGATACTTGTACATTTATATTACTTCTTTAGGGTTGGATCATTTGGCCCAACCGATTGATACTTTATACGGGCAGGTTGGGTTGGGCATGGTTAAATAGCCACATTTCCTGGCCTGATCTCAACCCACATTTAGCTGGCACAAACCCACCTCAGAAGTGGGTCGGGCAAGTTGCCCCATGGACTAAATTGACTCATTGCCTCTTATGGGTGGGTAAGATGGTTACACAATCAGACCAATGGTCCATCACATCCCTCATTGGAAAACGTTGCCTCGGCAATAGGGTGAAACGGGCATGGTCTAGATTAAGGGATGCTGATTGCGTAATGAGTAACTCGCCCACGTGATTTATGTGTCTTATCCAGGCCGTTGGTCCTTTTATTATTTTTTATTTTTTTGGCTCATTTTCGGCATGAGCCCAAAATTGAAGCATGTCCAAAGCTCAAGTGGACCACACCACAGGAACCAGTGGGAATTGACACTTACCCATTGAAAACTTCTGAGGCCCACGGAAGTTTTGGATCAAGCTGACATTTTTTTGTCTTCCCTTCATTCATGTTCGTGTGACCTTATGAACAGGTTGGATTACAAATAAACATCACGGTGGGCCCTAGAAAGGTTTCAACCGTCTACGTCATTATGCCGCTGTTTCATGTGGTGTAGTCCACTTGAGCTCTGGATATGCTTCAAATGGATGGCGTGGACAAGAAACATACATTACGGTGGGCTCCATGGTGTTTATTGAGTCACTCAGTACGCAATCCGTTTCTGGATTAAAGAGCGACCAGACTGAGTTGCCAAAAATCGCAGAACTCGAGTATACTGAGCTTGGATCGTGCGTCGACCACCTATAATTCCTCAACTAGCTACATATTATTAAGGGGGCTTCATGGAAACATGGGGAGATGTATCACGTGCAGCCACCCATCTGACGGTAGGAACTCCAAAAGGCGTGGCCCGCCCTCGATGAGAAGACAGGCATCGTCAAGCCCCACACCACGTTCCGGCCCCTAGTGGTCCCATTCTCACAGCCGTGCAGCTCTTTTTATCCTTATCTTTTATAGGGGCCCATAGTTGGTTTTGGCTACCGTTGCATATTTGCCAGCGTTTCTACATTATTGGATGAGGGATAGAAACAAAAAGAAAAATAAAATAAAACTAAAATTTTAAAAAGAAAAAAATACGTATGATCCAGATTCCGTAGAAAAAAAATCAGGCAGCTAGGCTTTTCCCGCCAATTTAATCTTCCTGCCGCCTCGCATTGACGGGAATTGGGGAGTGGATTAGGTGTTACCCGGGTAACACCACCGTAGCAGGTGTTTCCCTAACTGTGGGGCCCACCTTGATGTATGTGTCGTATATCCACACCGTCCATCAATTTTTCCAGCTCATTTTCGGCATGGTCTCAAAAATGAAGCTGATCCAGCTGATTCAAATCTAAGGTGGGCCGTGTCACAGGAAACGGTGGTAACTGACCATTAAAAACTTCTTGACACCCACAAAAGTTTTAGATCAAGATGATATTTGTGTTTTCCCTTCATCCAGGTCTCTGTGACCTTATCAACAGGTTGGATGGTAAACATTACTGTGGGCCCTAGGAAGTTTTTAACGGTAGATGTTCAATGACCACTTTTTTTCCTGTAGTGCGGTCGACTTGAGATTTGGATCTGCTTCACTTTTGGGACCATGCCTAAAAGGAGCTGGAAAAACTGATAGACCGCGTGGATATACAGAAAATACATTCAAGGTGAGCCCCACCATCAGGTAAACATCCACTACGGTATTACTCATGCGATGGACCGTACAGATTATATAATCATGCAGATGGGCTAGACCGTTGTGACCAAGCAAAGAATATTCCAAAGCCACGTAGGCAAAATCTTGCTCGTGCTGACGTCTCCAATTGCTCTATAACTTTCAATAACAATGGCAAGTGGGGCCCACTATTTCAAACCGACAGGCCACCACTTTTGCTATAAAAAGGGCAACGCCCTCTCCCACCATTCATCACCCAGAGCCTCTCAAAAGCTTCTTTCCCTTAACCATATTTTCAACTATAGCAAGTCTTTCGCTGTGTGTGAAAAGGCAAGACAGAGAGATGGAAGGTTCTATTAGTAAGACCTTATCTTCTTGTTTTCCTGTAGTGGCTCTTCTCACTCTCCTACACTTCACCTCCCACGTGAAAATGTGCTCAGCAGCAAGAGCCATTCCCAACCCCAACACAAACACCCAATTCATCCGAACATCGTGTGTCGCTACCACATACCCACGTGTGTGCTACGAATCGCTCTCTGCCTACGCCAGCGACATCCAAACGAGCCCCAAGCAATTGGCCCACACAGCTCTGTCCGTGACCCTAACTGAGGCCCAGTCAACCTCTGCCATGATGTCAAAACTATCGGCCGGGTACGGTTTAAGGCCTAGAGAGGTAGGCGCCATGACGGACTGCATAGAGATGATGGGAGACTCCATGGACGAGCTTAGGCAATCACTGGGGGAGATGGACCGCCTTAGTGGGCCCCACTTCCATTTTCAAATGAGCAACATACAAACGTGGGTGAGCGCCGCAATGACGGACGAGGATGCGTGCATGGACGGATTCGATGGCAATGCGATGAACGGAAAGGTTAAGAACATCGTGAGGGGTCGGATAGTGAAGATGGTCCAGCTGACTAGCAATGCTTTAGCCCTCATCAACAACCTTGCCTCCACTCAATCAAAATCACCCTAGGAAGTTGGGAAGGCCAGAAGATGTGTTGTATGTATTGTTGGGGGTGGGGAAGGGGGAAGATTGTGTGCACACGAATCTCCCACAATCCAAAGATTATGGACGGGAATCCCAACGCTCATTTCAACAATGGGGTTTCCAAATTTCCATTCTGAAAATCGTGTTGGATTACCGGCTACTGTCTTTCGATGGTGGAAGATATGTGTGCACTGATTCTCAGCGTACACTAAGTGCGTCCAAGTTGGGCAGATTGGCAGTGGACTGTTTATATGTTCTAAGAAATTAAAATATAGTAAATCCTATTTTAGACGTGGATGTGATGATGTACGGATGGATATGTTTGGATCGATGAATGCCCTGATGTGATGCAAAATCAAGGTTTCTAAAGCTCCATGAGCGCCTAGGTAGAGCAATGGCCCAGTGTATCTTAATCTTCACCTTACAAGTGCCTTATGCATGGTTACCGCGACCAAGGACGGCCCCACAAAGGTGACCAACTTGTAGGTGAGAAATTGACGCAGGGATGAACGTGATGAGGTCGATCACCATCTTCCTCAAGAGGATAACTACTCTGAATCCACGGAACTTCTCTAGACTCCTCACAGAAACTTCTCGAATCCACGAGGAAAGAAAGCAGAAAATAGAAATACATTTTAATAAATTTGAAATTGATTTAATAATCCCAATAAACGAGTTCACAACCCTTTAAATAGGGATACCAAGCAATTGGAGAGAAATCAGAAGCAAACTACAACTACTACTCCTAGAATTCACGACTTACTATAAATAGTAAACTTACTATTTATAGACGGTCGTGATGTCTACTAGTGCGCAAGGTGCGCAAGGTTTTCGGCCAAAAATAGTAAGTGTCCTATTTGGCTTCACCAAACCGTTCTCCTAATTATTCAAAGCTCTTTTCACGTTGGACGCAACTCCTAAAGCCCGACGGATGAAAAGTTATAATCAAACTAAAACTTACTGTTTATAGTAAAAACGAAATTAAAACAGGGAAACGACCGTGGATCCAGGGGTATTTCGTAAATCCAGCTTGTGCAACCCGGCGTAGTGGGTTTGGTTAGCTAAAGTAGCTCGTTCTACCCCAAAATTATATATTTTACGCCCGATAACTCATTCCGGATTGTGAGATACGCCCGATCTAAGGTCCGACGATCTGGATCACTTCTTTCATCGACTGGCCCTTTTCTGATCCATCTTGGCCATGAAACTGTCTGCAACCCGTTCTATTTCAGTCCCCTCCACTTCAAAAGAACTCGTCCTCGAGTTCTCATCCTGCTCTGGTTCATGATACTCGGTCAGGTCCGCGATATTGAAAGTCCGTAAGATCGTCATGTCATCTGGAAGATCAACAACATAAGCGTTGTCATTAATCTTTCGAATGATTAAGACAGGTTAAATCTTCTTATTTTTCAACTTGTTATACGTCCCAGTTGAAAATCTCTCTTTGTGTAGATGGACCATAACGTGGTCGCCCACCTCAAACACTTTTTGTTGCCGGTGCTTGTCCGCTTGTTCCTTGTACTTCTCGTTCGAGGTATGTAGCTTGGTCTATACTTCCGCATGGATGTCCATGATCTTGTCTGTCATTTGTTTTGCTGCAATGTGTGTGCCTAGGTGCTTGGGCAGAGGGACCAAGTTAAGTGTGTGGCGAGGCACTCGTCTGCAGATAATTTGAAACAGTGATTCCCTATCGAGCGGTTCACCATATTGTTGAATGCAAACTCTGCTTGAGACAATGTCAAATCCCACTGCTTCGATTTTTCTCCTGAAATACAGTGAAGAAGGTTTCGCAACGTGCGATTCACAACTTCGGTCTGCCCATCAGTCTATGGGTGGTAAGCATTACTAAATTAAAGTCGTGTATTGAATCGAGTCCACAAAGTCCGCCAAAAGTGGCTAATGAACTTCGTGTCACGATTAGAAGTAATGGTCTTGGGGACCCCGTGTAGCCGTACAACCTCTCTAAAGAATAGATTCACCACGTGTGTTGCATCAAAGGTCTTCTTGCATGGGATAAAGTGCGCCATCTTGGAGAAACGATCTACCACCACAAACACCGAATTTATGCCGCATTGTATTCGTGGGAGACCAAGCACGAAGTCCATTGATAAATCCTCTCGAGGACTGTCAGGCACAGGTAACAGGGTGTAGAGGCCCGTATTCTGAGATTGTCCCTTGGATGTCTGACAAACATGATAACATGGTACGGCTTTTCCCACATTACGTACTAATTACGGCTAGTAATACCGCTCTTCCACAAGAGCTCGTGTCTTGTCTCGCCCAAGGTGTCCACCGAGGCCACTTCCATGTAGCTCCTGAATAATCTGCTCCCTCAGAGAACTTTGGGGAATGCACAATCGATTCCCTTTCAAGAGAAAATCATCCTGTATATGAAAGTCACTGAGGTGACCTTCTTGGCACTTCATCCAAAAATCTTTGAAGTCCTCATGCTCAACATACAACTCCTTGAGATAGTCGAAGCCGACCACCTTGTTGCTCATTGTAACAAGTAATGATGCACGATGGCTAAGTGCATCAACCACCTTATTTTGCTGCCCTGACTTGTGATTCAAAACGAACGTGAATTCCTATAAAAACGCAACCCATCTAGTATACATAAGATTCACGTTAGTCTAACTATTAATAAACTTTAATGCTTGATGGTCAATGTACAGAACAAACTCTCTTTGAATCAGATAATGCTGCCAATGTCGCAATGCCTGAACAACTGCGTACAACTCAAGCTCATAAGTCGACCACTTCTTTCGGGCTTCGCTGAGTTTCTCGTTGTAGAAGGCTACCGGCCTACCTTCCTGTGATAATACTCCTCCAATTCCGACGTATGAAGCGTCACACTCAACCTCAAACAATTTGTCAAAATTAGGAAGCACCAAGACCGGTATTGTAGAAAAACGATACTTGATCTCATGAAAGTTCTTGTCAGCTTTATCGGTCCACTGGAACGATCCTTTTTTTAATACAATCTGTTATAAGCGCAACTATGGTGTTAAAATCTTGCACAAATCGACGATAAAAAGTCGTCAACCCGTGAAAACTCCTCACCCCATGAATGTTTGTCGGGATTGACCATTCCTTAATGACTCGCACATTTTCATCGTCTACATGGATTCCTATGAACGTTACAACAAATCCTAGAAACAATAGGTCATCAATTAAAAAACTACACTTCTTCAAGTTGATGTTCAACTTGTTAATTTATAGGACCTGCAGCACCTGTCTGAGATATTTCTTGTGCTCTGCCCCATCCTGGCTATATATCAATATGTCATCAAAATATACTACCACAAATCGGCCAGTGAACGGTTTTAGAACTTCAATCATCAAACGCATAAAAGTACTTGGTACGTTCGATAGGCCGAAGGGCATGACCAGCCACTCATTCAACCCTTCATTGGTCTTGAATGCCGTTTTTCACTCATCACCGGGTCGGATACGAATCTGATGGTACCCGCTCCTTAAATCTAGTTTAGAGAACACCTTGGCCCCTTCTAGCATATCGAGCATGTCATCCAACTATGGTATTGGGAACCGATATTTGATAGTAATTTTATTGATTGCTCGGCTGTCTACACACATGTGCCAGCTTCCACCTTTTTTTGGTGTTAATAATGCTGGTAAGGCACATGGGCTTATGCGCTCTCAAGAGACCCTTCCGGATCAATTCCTCCACTTGCCCCTAAAGTATCTCACAATTCTTCGGACTCATCCGATAATAAGGGCGGTTGGGCAGGCTAGCCCTGGGGACAAGATTTATGTGATGTTAGATCTCCCACATGGGGGGCAATCCATCAGGTAAATCTTCAGGCTAGACTTCTTTAAATTCGTTTAGCAATAGTCTTAAACTTGGAGGGATGTTTGAGGGTTCCTCTTCCTCGCCTTTCACCACTACGGCGTATACATCGGCGGTTTCCTTAAATTCCTTTATGAAATCCCGAATGGTCAAGAGGGAACTCCCCTCCACTTTAAAGACTTCAGGATGGTTCTCTGGTGCCATAGAGGTAAGGATTATTTTTCGACTATCCTTGACGAATATGTAGACATTGTCTCGTCCCCGATGGGTCGCATCACGGTCCGACTGTCAGGGTCGACCGAGTAGCATATGGCAAGCTTTCATGTTGAGCACGTCACAAAGTATCCGATCCTTATAATTTTTATCAATTGAAAACGATATAGTGCATTGTTCAGTTACCTTGGTCCCATTCACCTTTTTTATTCAGCCAATTGAGTACGGGAAAAGATGTTTCGTCGTTGGTAGCTGCAACTTATCCACCATCACTCTTGAGACGATGTTCTCGCTACTACCACTGTCTATGATCACATTACAGACCTTTCCGTTGACAGTGCATCGAGTACGAAATATATTGTGTCGCTGTGGATGTAATTCCTTTCGTGGGGTATACAGTAATCGCCTCACAACTAGAAATTCATCATGATCCTTGCCCATCACTTCATCGCCACCTGTTATTTCTTCAGTAGTTTTTTCATGTTCATCAAATCCATGGTCTTCTTCTGCGGCCTCATCTTCAGTGCCCCCTTCATTTATAGTCAAGTGTGCTACGGGACGTTGAGGACAAGTGTTTGATAAGTGGCCTCGTTGGCCACAGCGGTAACAATTGTTTGACCTTAGCCGAGCATTAGGATTTAGAATCCTACTCGGGCCTGCTGTTGTGGATGCTGCACGTTGAGGTCTGGATGAGCCACTCCCCGTATCACGGTTTGCGGTTATAGGAGGTTGAGGACGTTCTCCTACTGGATCTTTTCCTCATGCCAGCACTGAATCCTACGTGGGACCCGTCATGGGGGGTCGAGTTGAAGGATAGGGATGAGCAGGAGTTCTTGCAAGTTGTGTTTCTGTCTTACCCGCCAATTAAACTGCTTCATCCACGGTCCCGACTAGGTACATCTGAACTCGATTCTGAATTGTCGGTCGCAACTTACTTATAAATCGTGTCACCTTCTGTGACTCAGATTCTGACAGATCGTTTCGTGTAGCCAACCGCTGGAATTTTTCAGTATAATCTGTGACGGTTCGATTTCTTTGTCGGCAATTTTGGTATTGCTGGAATAATATCTGCTCATAATCACTGGAAAGAAATCGTGATCGAAGAACATTTCATCCGTTGCCATGATAAGATGGGCGCCTTGTTCTGACGGGCTCATAAGAGTTGTAATTGTTCTTACCATGCATAAGCACCAGATTTTAATTTAAACGCTACCAATTTTACCATTTTATGATCTAGCACATCCATATAATCAAAATATCTTTCTACTTCGGCTAACCAATCGAGAAAATCTTTTATACGTAATAAACCATTAAAACTAGGAAGTTCAGTCTTACCTTGATAGTCTCTTTCAGCACGATCTAGATGATCGCCTCCATGGATTGGTCGTCAGGCAAAACCCTCATTAAGGTCTTTGTCGCTAGAACTTAAATCATCTGGTGTAGCCCTACGGTTTGCCACTGATAGTGCTTTACGAAAATTGGGGTTGTGTCGTACAACAACCACGAGTGGTGGAGCCACCATGGGTGGTGGAGCACCGCCTAAGGCTCGGGGCGGTAGTAACGCATCCGCAAGACGATCGAGAGTTACCTGCAGCCCTTGCATAGTCAACTGATTTTTTCGGTGGAAAACTTTCATTCTTTCCGAAAGATAATGAATCTCTGGATCACCGTCCACAGGATTTTAATTCATACCTTTATTGTTTGTCATCGGCCTAAGGGGAATCCTCGCTTTAATACCAATTGACGTAAGGATGAACGTGATGATGTCGATCATCGTCTTCCTCAAGAGGATGACTACTCCGAATCCACGGAGCTTCTCTGGACTCCTCACAGAGATTTCTCGAATCCACGAGGAAAAAAAGCAGAAAATAGAAATAAATTCTAATAAATTCGAAATTGATTTAATAATTCCAATGAATGAGTTCACAACCCTTTAAATAGGGATACCAAGCAATTGGAGAGAAATCAGAAGCAAACTACAACTAAAACTCCTAGAATTCGCAATTTACAATAAATAGTAAACTTACTATTTATAGACGGTCGTGATGTCTACTGGTGCGCAAGGTTTTCGGCCAAAAATAGTACGTGTCCTATTTGGCTTCACCAAACTGTTCTCATAATTATTCTAAGCTCTTTTCACGTTGGACGCAACTCCTAAAGCCCGATGAATGAAGAGTTATAATCAAACTAAAACTTACTATTTATAGTCAAAACGAATTAAAATAGGGAAACGACCATCAATCCAGGGGTATTTTGCAAATCCGGCTTGCACAACCCGAAGCGGGGTTGGTTGGCTAAAGTAGCTCGTTCTATCCCAAAATCATATATTTTATGCCCGATAACTCATTCCGAATTGTGAGATATGCCCGATCTAAGGTCTGATGGTCCGGATCACTTCTGTCGTAGAGCGGAATAGTTCCTTTTGCTTAAGACGGAGCCAGGATCACCTGGGGACATCATGCAATATGACAAGATGATGGCCATCTCCTGAGACCTAAGGTGGATGGACCACAATCCAGCATTCACGTAAAATGGATTTGCCTGACCCAAGGATATTGACCATTGAATTTAGACCGTCCAAAATACTTCCCAAAAGATGATCAAGATCATTCTTTAGGCACGGTGATCTGTCCAAAATATTGACCAGAAATGGATGGTTCAGATAATCGGAGCATCACTAGCGGGGGTCAAAGTGCTAAACAGGCTGGTGGGATTAGTCGCGACTTCAGCAAAACGAACTTACAGAGATTAAAGAAATACCGACTCGGACCTCAAAACTTCATAGCAATTTGAAAAAATAATCTAAGACAGCCAACGTGTAGACATGTGTAGGCCACTTCAAATCATCAAGAGCCAATGGTCCGGACTTAAATTCAACACGGTAATCTTTAGATGAAATGAGGAATGATACCATACACAATGAACGGTGGATCGTACTCATGTACACATCCACATACAGATGTAGATTCTTGATGAGACCATTCAAATGGTGCGCCCCAAAATGGAGCATGGCCCACAATTAACATCTATTTCAAAATCCTAACTGTACATGTCGTATTGAATTCGGACGGCTGATCGTGTTTCCCTTCAACAGTCCATTCGTTCGATGACAGCTTTGCCATATTGGACTTCGTGCCATCCAGACATACCCATTCGGATCGTTGCGTATGTATGACACGTGTCAGTGGAAGTTTACCTGACCTAAGGGCAAGAGGTGAGCACATGATGACTCGATCCGGCTAACTCGTCCGACTCGTTTTGATCCGACTCGGCCCGAACCAAATGGGTGAGTCGGTCCAAACCGAGCAGGCTTCATCCAATCCAAACTCAAACTGAGTCAAGTTCGAGTTACCTAGTAACTCGACCCGACTCGATCTGGTTAGACTCGACTCAATTTGAAACCGGACTCTCTAACTAGAGTTGGGCATCGGACCGAGTCGAATCGAATTGGGTCCAACTTGATTCGGTCCGAAACCTACATGGGTTGACCCGAACTTGATCCGATCCGGGACCGAGTCCGGGACATCTGACTCGAATCGATCCAATGCACAGTTGGCCTGACCCAAATCGAGTCCAACTCGGTCCGGGAAACCGAGTCAGATCGGGTTGGGTCTGTGGGTCAAACTATATGGTATGTGTTATATCCAAACCATCCATGCATTTGGAGAGTTCTTCTTAAGGCTTGCGCCAAAAAATAAAACAGATCTAAAGATCAGTTGGACCACACTACAAAAAAAAACAGTGGAGGATTGAACGTTTACCATTAAAACCCTTTTGGAGATCACGAAAGTTTCGGATTAATATGAAATTTGTTTTTCCACTCCATCCATGTATTTTTAACCCTATTAATAGATTAGATGGAAAATAAACATTATAGTGGGCCCTACAAATTTTTTAACGGTGAAAATTATTATCCTCGCTGCTATTTTCTGTGTGGTCCATTTGAGCTTTAGATATGATTCAATTTTTTTTTCAAATGCTCTAAAATGATCACGAAAAAAGGATAAACGGTATGGATATAATAAATACATCATTATGGGGCCCATGTAATGTTGATCTCATTTAAGTCGTTTGTACAACTCGAAGCTTAAGGCACGTCTCCGCTCGTCTTTGCACGACATGTATCTACCAGCCAGCCTGTAACCTGCTGTGTTGATGGGCGCAGATTAGCGGTTGAGCAGCGACTAGGGAGACTAGCTACTGAAGTCACGTCAACAAGTTCCATGGGACCCACCATGATGTATGTTTTGTATTCACACCTTCCATCCATTTGTAGAGATCATTTTAGGGCAATATCCAAAGGAGTTAAATCCAAAGCTCCAGTGGACCCCAGCACACAAAACAGTGGGACAGAAAGGCCACAAAAGTTTTAGATCAAGTTGATATTTGTGTTTTCCCTTATTTCACGTCTTTTTTAACTTTTTAACAGGTTGGATTTCAAATAAACATTATGATGGGCCTTAGGATAGTTTCAACCGTGGGAATCACTCTCCCCACTGTTTTCTTTGGTGGGGTCCACTACAGATTTTTATTTGCCTCATTCTTTGGTTCATACCCTAAAATGATATCTAAAAATGGATGGACAGTGTGGATATAACACATACATCATAGTGGGGCCCACAGAAATTGGTGAGGTCACTTCAGTAGCTGACTCGCTGCTCAACCTGGCAATATCTAATCCGCGTCTTGTGTTGACATGTGCACTGCCTTGCCTCATGTTGTTTATCCACTGCACTGAGTAAACTTTGTTGGGGCCCACCATGAATGCATGTGGTTTATCCACACCGTCCATTCATTTTTCCAGATCATTTTAGTGGTTGAACCCAAAATTGATGCATATCCAAAGCTCAAGTAGACCACACCAGTCCGTGAACGCTTCACATACGTTTACAAGTTACCCTCTCATTATAATATTCATAATCATTTTTTGAGCCCACCGAGGTGTGGTTCACAAATCCAAACCATTCATTATGTCTGTCCCACTTGGATGAGGGGTCGACCAAGTTTCAAATGCACCCAAATTTTAGGTGGGCCCCACCAAGTGCTTTTATATGTTTTAGGAATGTCTTCACATGATTTAGATGGTATGGCCCACCTGAGTTCCGTATACGGCTAATTTTTGGGATATCCCATAATTTAAAGGGGACCCATCAAATGCACGATGTTGATGCTCGACACGCATCACAATGGGGCCCACACAGCTCGACCTCATGGGAAGTTCACGTGAGCTCGACTGCAGAGAACTATTTCTCTCTCTCTCTCAGCTCAGTGTTCGATGTGTACCTCAAGCCATGAGCAGAGAGAGGGATTGGCTACTCTCCTACCACCAGCACTGGCTGATGGTTGGTGCTCCGTGAACCCACATGATGTATTTATTTCATCCATACCGTCCATCTATTTTTCTAGATAATTTTATGGTACTAAACCAAAAATGAGGTATATCCCGATCTCAAGTGGAGAACACTAACATTGTGCGGATCGGATTAGATCGGATCGGTCCGGATTAGCCACTGATCCAAACTCGATCCGATAAACAATCGGATCTGACTGGCCCTACTCGATCCGCACCGATCCAAACCGTCAGTTCGGTTAGGATCGGGTCAGAAATGCCCAGCTCTCTAACCCTACCCGCCGAACCCTACATCCCTACCCCGACCCGATCCCAAAATTTTTCTCCCTCCCTCATCCTCCTCATCTTCCAAGCCCGGCCTCTGTCTCCCTCCCTCATCCTACTCATCTTCCACGCCTGACAACCACCCACCACCATCACCCTCCTCCTCTCTCCTCTCCACTCTCTCAATCTCTCCCTCCCTCAGCTCTCAATCCAACTAGGTACTTCTGACCAGATCGGACTCGGTCCGGATCAGGCCAGGCTAGTCTGGATTCGAATCGAGTCAAGCATGTTTGACTCAGTATCAAGTTCGGGTTGAGCCTATTTCAAAACCGGATCGAGTTGAGTCCGCCCTAACTCGGCCCGACTCAACTTGATGCCCGGCTCTACCAAGGGCTGTGGAAGGATAGGGTCTGGTTCTGGTCCAATAGTACCCATACCAGCACTAACCGGTCCCGGTCCAAGTCTAGATCTTGAAGACCCAGACCCGGATCCGATTGATTTTTTGTACCCATCGCATCTTTGGATCAAGATTTTGACTTGGTCGGGACAAATAAGAGCATTGAAATGCTTGGGCACCCTGTGGATGGATTGGATCTCACACACATTTGCCAATTTGAGACATGCAAATGTGTAAATGGATTCTCTCACGTGTGGCTTAAGAAATCTCATTTCTATTGAGAGAATAATAATAATAATAATAATAATAATTATTATTATTATATATAATTTTACAATCAAAACTAACTACATCCACATGAACCTGACCTAACCGGACTAGCCCCATTTTTAACCAGGTCCAAAGGTGATTCCCGAACCCAACCTGATTTCTTACCGGATCCAATAAATGGGACCCAGACCTGTTAAAATCAGGTAGGGTACTCTTCAAACATACACATGACATGGTTGTACGGCAATCCTGACCATCCCTATCGCCAACATGAAAAGATGGTGTTTACCATCTCAAATTTGGACCACTCTTTTCTTTTTTACCATCTATTTGATTGGGAGAAACAATTTAGATGGTAAAAAGTAAGAGAGGAATCTACCTTGGGGCATCTGCTTTCATTACTTAAGAACTAATCTGAGGTTAGTTTGTAGGGTTCTGGTGTCATTCAATGCAGTTGGATGTTAATTGCCTACTGCCACTCATCTAGCCTACATGATTGGACCAAATGCTTGGAACCAAACCAAGGTTTGCAAATCAGTTCCGATGCAGCGCCGACGTAACGGCTTCTGGGAAGTTATTACTGGGAGTAATGTGAAGATGCCAAAGAATGATCGATTAAGGGTAATTTGGAAAAGAAAAAATTTGCAAGCAGTAGAGATTTTGAGAAAGATGCTGTGTCTGGAGGTTTGTATGCAGAATTTAGTTACCCACTTGCGTTTGGAATAAAATTGGAAAACTTCCTTGAAGAGAAATTTTACAAGAGCTTTAGGGTAGACAATTTTAAATAGGAGAAGTTGAAACTTAAAAGTGAAAGATTCTATATAACACTTCTAGTGTTGAGGTGGAAAGGATCAAATAATGAAAACAAATATAGTTGACATTTTAGAGTCCATCAAAGAGTGTGATTAGTGATTCCAACATCAGATTCTCTTTTCCTTTATAAAGATGGGAAAGCTAACAACATTGAAGAATCAAACAACTGGATTGAAGAAGATTTTGCTAATACAAAAAGTGAGTTCCACGATCCTGAAATTTAAAGGTGATTATCCCTTCTTCTTTTTCCTTTTTTTTTTTTTTTTGGAAAGGTTGATTATCCTTGGTTTAGAATGCATGGTTTTAATTTCATGGGGTGTCGACAGGAAGGAGAATAATAACAATGGGTCTGTTAGAAAGAGTTTTATTGAAGGAAGAGAAGGATAAGAAAATTATTTATATATATTCAACTTAAACTCGAAAAGCTCCATGTGTCCAAAGGAATCTATTAACTAGTTTTTTGGTAATTGTGTGGATAAAACATTTTCTTGAAGTATTAGAATGTAGTGGAGGCGTAAAGTGAAAATGGATACAAGAAAGCTGATTTTCAAATGTGAAGTGAGTCGAGGATATGCTTAACATCCAAAGCTGAAGGTCAAGATGAAGCATGTAAAGTTTAAATTTGTAACAATGTGAATTTGACACGAATGATGATATCATTGAATATAGTTCACATGTTAGTTTAGATGACAATGACGACTGTTGCAATTGATATAACTCAAGTGGACTTCATGTTTTGCAAGTCCAAAGATGAAGAGGCAGACAAATTTCCAAGAACGTTGATAACAATGATCTTATCAAATTGAATATTTGAAATGTCCAATTTCAGGGAGGATGTTGGAAGTCTTCAAATAGTTGGACTCTCTACAATCTACGAGTTGCAACTTATGAGAGAGAACTGTTGTTTTAAGTTCAGGGCTTTTGAAGGCAATGTGTGAAAATAGTTGTGAGTGGGTTTTGTTTAGGGTTTTATAGTATCCATGGTCATTCTGTTGGATGTATATGCCTTGCAATAGTCAATTATTCAGTGAGATACATTCCACGAAGAGAACAACAAGAGATTCTATGGTTTTTCTATATGATTTCTGGTTGTGTACCTTGATTTAAACATGAGCTTGGATCATGGTTTGACGCATCGTCCGAAACAGGTACGTGTACTTGGTACAGTCATGAATGATGCAGGGCTTTATCACCCCATACAGCCTGTTGTATCATTCATGATGACACCACCATACCAGTATGTATTGGCTAATGAATGAAACTCAACCTCTCTTTTATCAAATCGAAATCAATCATCTATGCAATAAAAAAAGTCTTTATATGATTATATAGTCTTAAAGCAAATATCCATCCATTTATTTCTATAACACATATTGAAAATTATCAAACACCCTCCAATCCTGTCAAAACCACATGGGCTTTCAGGAAACTAGCCATAAGTCACTCGAAAGGTATTGAAATTGCAAAAGCTTAGACTCATTTGAAGGACTCAATAGGCTTTCAAACAGGGTCAATTTCATATTGTTCTGACATCATATAGTACCAAAAGGTGGGCTGCAAAACAAGTGATAGAAATATTAAGGAAGAATTGAACTTTACTTAAATAGCTCAAAACTAGGAACTCTGCCCAAATAACTAAAAACTTACAGAAAAATCTCTCTATAGGAACAATGCTGAGTTTGGAGTTTCAACTAGAGTCTTGACATGGGATGCAGAATGGTCGCCCACTCTTGCCGCCACCATCACAGTCCTCTTAGGGTCTGTTTGGGCAGTGGGATTAGAAGGGATTAGGTGGGATGGGATTCACCTGATCCTGTGCCAATTCCACTCCATGTTTGGGAAGAATGGGAAAGCTTGGAATTACATTAAATGGAATTACATTGGGTCCCGTGCCAATTTCACTCAATGTTTAGCAAGTTGTGTAGGTCCCACCATGATGTGTGGGCTATATCCACACCGTCCACCCATTTATGGAGATTATTTTAAAGTATGGGCCAAAAAATCAGGTAAATCTAAAGCTCAAGTGGACCCCACCATAGAAAGCAACAGTGATTGAATACTTACTGTTGAAAACTTCTTTGGGGCCACATAAGTTTTAGATCTACCTCATTTTTAGGCCCATGCCATAAAATGAGGTTACAAAACAAATGAACGGTTTAGATATAACACGTATGTGTTATTCTCAATAATTTCAAATGATGGTGGGTATATTCATTCAATATACCACCGTATTATCAACAAAGCATGGCATTAATTTTATCCCATGGTATTAGGGGACAATCCCTGCCATGGGTAATAATTATGTTTTTTGAATCCCATCCCACCTAATCCCTTCTAATCCCACTGCCCAAACAGACCCTTAAGGTAAAACAAAAAATGACAACACACATGATTGGCTCAAAATATGGGCTGCAAGGTTTATGGACATGGGCTGCTGGACAATAAATGGAGAAAAATTTGACCCCTAATGCTAGCCGCATCAGTTTCCATTTGCATAGATTCAATAATCAGTGGTGAGAATTGAGAGATGTAATGTCTGTTTACATAGATTCAACAAATTGTATTCAAAACTGGTTTCAATCTCTTTTATCTGCAGTACCGTACAAAGCACCAGGAGCAACATCAGATCTGACTCGAAAGAGTCCATGAATGACATGCTATTCCCAAAGGAAGGAAGAGAAAAAAGCTAAATAGCCAATCAAAACCATAAAAATGAAACCAAGTTTATCAATCTATCCAAAAAATGAAACCGAGTTTACCAATCCAAGGCATGGGTGGAGAGCAGAAATGATTAAATACTTGGTTGTTCTTGCCTCATCTCATCTGGACAATCCCTGCACTGATCAGCTTTTGGATCTTGAGCATCACTTGTGGGTTCTTGAGATGATCCTGTGCAGATGTGGGGTTCTCCTGGAAGTCAACCAATACCTGTCGCACCACAACACCCATGGCAATTCAATCACCCACAGAAAGAGAACAAACCATGGATTGAGAACAGCTCACTTTCTCACATGCAAACGTGCATATAATATAATATCCTACACGTACATAAGACAGCTTTTCTATCAATATGCTATAATAATTTTTTGGAAGAATACTAAATTGCAATGATAATGTTTAACATATTCGAATGTTGCACTATTTCCTTTTTTTTATAATGAATGATAGAATGTTATAATATCGTTAAATGATACAGTAATATCATAGGTAACATGAAATAATGTCACATTGAGCACTGACCAATAAGATGCCCAAGATCCTAAAAGCATACCTGTCTCATGATGGGGTCAGATAGAATGTTCTGAATTTCTGGATCCTGCATTGCCTTTGCCTGCAAAGAAAGAAACACAAGTATAGATCCTTACCTTATAAAGCACTCCTAAGGCAAAGACAAAAATGACTAATATTGGTAAACCAAACTGACCTGTCTCTCTTGCAATTCATCTGGATTGATATCCCCTCGGTTTGCCTTATTGATCTGTTCAACGCATCTGAAAATCAATCCAGAAAATAGAATCAATATCCAAGTACAGTGAAGCATAGCATCGGACAGCTGCGTGCTCAATAGGAGCAGTTTTGGTTCCCATACCTTCGCACGCCATCTAACAACTCCTGGTTGTTTGGGTCGTGTTTTAGCCCATCCTGGTACGTCTCCAGTGCTTTGTCATATTCCTTCATAAAGAACTGGACGGTGCCTTTCCTTGTATATCCTTTCGAAAAGGTTGGATCTAGCTCAATGCATTTTTCAGCATCTTTCAAACCCTCCGGTAAGGCAGCCAGTTTGGTATAGCATGCTGCCCTGTTGCTGTACACCTGCAAAGCAACAAGGGATCATGCACTACACATGCAACTCTTAAAGAAAGAAAGAAAGGGAAAAAAAAAAGAGGTGAGGATCTGCACAGCTTTAAAATGGTTTCGATTCATTAGTCAATTCATAGAGACATGAAGAAGAAAATACACCATGTATAGCGCTATGAGACGAGAAAAGTCAATTGGATACTTTATTTCCATGCAGACAAGGGGCAGTCGGGTCATGCTCTGTAACCCAGGTGTTTAGTAGACTATTGATCAAAATACACAGTGGTTTGTCCACGTTATAGCCCTATCTGGGCTTCAAGAAGAGGCCAGTGTTATTGAAGTTTACCATGCAGGCAAATTTCAGCTATTTTCAAAACAGCAAATGCAAGCATGGGAGTTTGCCACTGATCATGTGCAAGATAGTTATATTGATTAATGCGTCATGTTTTGTATCATGTAAGCTAATGTGAAAATAGAAATAAGAATATTACCCTTGGATCTCGTGGGTTCCTTCTCAGGGCTTCTGTGTAATGTTTCACAGCCTCTGGATACTTCTGTTGCTTGAAAAATTCGTTGCCTGTACATCGGAAGTAAACTAGATGTGGGAATCTGAATATGTTGCCACAAGGCAAAACTAACAGGAACCTCTAGCTACTTGCCAGCAAAGAAAAAGCTGATAGAGATTATATGAATTATAACAACAACAAGAGACAGAAATATCTGGCGAAGAGTATAAAGTTTCAGCATAACTATAATTTGTGGAGGTCAATGACATGGCCAATACCCCTTGCAAGATAAGGGATAATGGGAATGCTCATTTACAAAAGCAGCAGCCAGATCCAGTAAATACAAAATACGTCTGTCGTCTTTTCTTTGGTAGGTAAAATAGGTCTATAGCTTTGATGAATAAAAGAATCATTTTTTACGGAAAACCACAAGAAAGGAAAAGTGCATCTCCGCTTGGTCAATGAGAAAAACAGTACAGAACCAGCAGCAGCCTGATGCAAGGGATGGAGAATTTTCCCAGAACAGTAGGCTGAAGTGAACACACAAAACCATCTAAAACCAGAGATCACACAGCACTGATATGACGGTTTCTTGCAACAAACATCATGAGCAACTTCAACCTTGTCATTGTTATGAAGCAACACTAAAGAAAACTAGGATTAACCGCAAATGACAGGTATACGACCACTGCACAGCATACCAACATAAAGATAGAAAGAAAACAATCATCAGATGATTTAACCACTACAATTGAGGGTATTTTTAAGAAGTTCATTCAAGCCAAATTTCAGTTGAGTAGTGGAGGCAAAGCTGCCTTAAAACTTTCAGTACAACACAGAAAGCAACAGCAACACGAGGAGGTCCATACATTTTCAACCTTTTCTACTCAAAATCAATATTCAGCTCAGTTACAGCTCAGTTAGTATGGGGGCAGAAATCAATTTCGCCCAAGCAAATTCTGAAGAAACCAAATTACACCAAGCCAATGTCAAATCAAAGCATTTCTCTCGTCAAAGCAGCATATGGCTCCTGACAAAAAGAATCCAGTGCAAAACCTATTAACTTAGTCACAAATTCAAAGCTTTCATAGGAGTAAAGAGCTGTACCTTTCTCACGCTCCTCATCTGCTATTTGTGGATCAAAATACTCCTGTTGCTCCAAATCCTTCTTTGCTTTCTCTGCATCAATAAGTTTTTTCAATGTGTCAGGATTGCGATGCTCAGTCAGGGCTTTCTGGAAAGCTTCAATCGCTGGCTCATAGTCCTTGGAGCATTTTGCAAGCTTCACCAAGGCAGTTCCCTTCCTAGTCAAGGCCCTTGCAACCATCTTATAATCTGAACGAAGCTCTCTGCCCCTCTCAACAGCTTTGTCACAATCCTTGATGCAATCGTCATACTAAACACAGAAATGATAGTTCCATAATCTCAGAAAAAATATATATATATACAGGAGAAACTTGAGAAATACCCAGTTCCTATATGAATATGTGACTGCTGATAGAATGTAAAATCTAAAACAGAGTGAACGAATGGGATAAAACCAACAAGAGTTGCACAAAATTAATTCAGATCAAGGAGAATATTATTCACTACCAAAAAAATAAAAATAAAAAAAAAAATGCATAAGATGAAGAAATTGAAAGAACTGGGAAAACTCTTCTAATGCCGACAATGCAATTATCAAATAAAATTGCAACCGGCAAACCAACTGCTAGGTTGTTGCAACAACAGGGCTCAAGCAGCTCATTAAGGTGTATCCATACCAAGGGGCAAGAGTACATGCTTTAAAAATATTCTACTCATTCAAATGAAGCTCCTAACAGATTCTCCTTTTCAAAGGCGTCACTGGTTACAGCAAATGATTTTTTCTTGAAAAACACCTTTGGCCAGCTGGACAAAGAAAATTAATTGGAAAAAAAAAAAAAAAAAACTTGCATTCACAAGCTCTCTCTTATACCTGCACCTGGAGATGCCTCATTAGCCTGGTAAACGATTTCCCTTCATGAATATAATTCTTCCACACATGGTTTTACCAGGGTAATTCTGGTACGGAGTACATTGAAGGGAGTGTGTCACACAACTTACATCCAATACTTGGTAAGGTGCACAATCATGTGGGTTGCTCCAGAATAGTGTATGTATATAGTTTTATATACAAATTGATGTTTTAATTTATATATGAAATGCTGAATGCTATAATTATAGATCCTCCACGAGTATATTATGTATGACTTGATATTTTAATACATATATGAAATTATGCATGTTGTTATTATAGATCCTGCATGCATAGTATTATAAATATGCATGCAATTGCATAAATCATTACATTCTGAAACCTTTTATTAGAAACAAAAAAAACAACATTCTGGATATAAATTTACATCACAACTTAATCAACATTAAGAGGATAGCATCATAATTTCAAATTGGTAAAAATACTAATCCAGATCACAGATGACTCGTAATCTGGATCACACAATTTGGAACACAAAATGTATAGCTGTTGGCAATTATGACACTCAAGACGCCAAAAGGCTACATTCAAGCATAGTGGCAGGCATGGTTCACAATCACAATGTTCACAAAGAGTTCAACCCTTGAGAGCAAGTAATCATGAAAATCAAATCAAATTTATAAGATGACCAACATCTGTCAAGCACCCATACAGTGAGTGAACAAGAAGCCCATCATGGAAAAAATCTAATAGCAACCCCCAGTCAGAGATGGCATGATAAAATATTGATGAAGCACCCTAAGGAAATCAAGGCAGAATTCTTATTATTAGCTACTATGAAGACATAACTGCTTAGCATAACATAGTGCGCAATCAAATACTTCCTTTGAGAAGGCTTTATTTTCTTTTTGAAGGGTATACTACCTTCAAGAAGTTATCTTTTACTTTCACAAAAATCACCATACTGCCTCCAATTTAGGCATCCCATTTAGCCATATGGCCAAGAATGACTCAGCAGGCACTTTGGCTAAAGGAGGTGTGATCCATTCGCTATATAGGACTATGGCCCAACATAGGGCCAGCATGTGAGGATTTTGGGCTGTTTGTTGCAAAATTTGGTGCCTAAATGTTAGAGATAAAAATTTTCAATTGTGGAAGATGGGGGAGCTGATGTGGAAGATATGATTGAAGATTTTGGGGATATTTAGTGGACTTGTTTTTGTTATCTTAGGCAAAACTTTGTTGGTAAGATTTTTATTATTTTAAATAAATTATGGTTACAGATTCTTACAGATTGTCTTTTGGACGGGAGGGTATTGGAGGTAGGCATTCCACATTTTCTAAGTTGTGAGTTTTCTTGAGTAGTATAAGAGAAGAAGTTTGATATCAATAAAGTTATCTCCCTATCTACTTAAATATTCTTGTGGGTGTACTCTTGTCCATTTCTTTGTGATTCAGGTATCGATATCTCATTAACTCGATAACTGAGTTGCATCATTTTGGTATCAAAGTAGGTGATTGTTGAAGAATTTTCGACTCTACATCATCTCTTAATGGCTTTGAAGGTGGTGGCAATGGCAAAGGAAGAGTTTGCGCAAGTAACCCGATTGAGCCACACGCTCATAAAGTAGATCAACTCACACATATGGTAGATAATCTCACTATTACTAATCAAATGGGAGAACTCCAGCATGAAGGGAATCCAGATACTGAAGTTGAAGTTGGAGCAAATGGACACATATGGGAAGGTCCCCACTAAGATTTGAACCAACAACAAGCGGCCCCGGCTTGTGAAGACATCAATGGTCAAATCCTTCGATTGTCGAAACGTGACAGGGAGCCGAAATTATGGTAGAAATTCCAGAATTCCATGGTTGTTTGCATGTTAACTACGTCATCGATTTGCTTATCAAAGTGGAAAAGGTGTTCAAGTATAAGGAAATTGCAAACAATTGGAAGGTTGAATTAGTAACAATGAAGTTTAACATCACGCATTAGCATGATGGGACGATCTCCAAGCCAAACAAACCGTCAAAGTGAGAAGAAGGCAGATTCTTGAGAAAAGATGAAAAATAAGTTAACCATGAAGTTCCTACACACAATTCATTTTTATGACAATCCATGTCAAGTAAATGAATACACCAAGGAGTTTTTCTACATTGACATCACGGCAAAGTTTAATGAGTATGAAGACGTCTGAATCTATGTCAAATAAATGAATACACCAAGGAGTTTTCTACATTGACATCACGGCAGAGTTTCATGAGTATGAAAACCAAAAGATTTCAATATATCTTAATGGTCTTAAACCAAACATCAGAAATGAATTGACTTTTAAACATATATTTAAGATGTCTGATGCATACACACTTGCATTAGAAGTTGATGAGACAACTAATTTGGGACTTACGAGAGATTCGGTGCCCCATGATACCATGTTCTCACGTAAGGCAATCACAAGCCTTCCATAGGTCAAGGGACAATAGGCCAATGTCCATCAATGAAGCCAAATCCCAGCCCAGAGAAGGTGGTTATGGATGAGGGGCTAGTGTGCCCAAAATGCGGTTCCCTAGTGATGACAACAAAGCCCTAACTTCAATTATATGCCTTGCAAGTTGAAGCTAGAAACGATGATAATGTCAAACTGGGGGGCTCGTCTCTTCTTACAGATGGGGCTAGATCTTCTTTTTCTTCTTCTTCTTTTATGAAGACAGGGCGTTCCCACCCCCTTTTAAGGCAATACTAATTCCTGCGGATGCATGCAATCACCTGCAAACCACGTGCATCGGGTAAAGCACAAGGAGGGGAATTGAACTTTCGTCAATGGGGAGCACACCCGTGATGCTGGCCATTAGCCCAAACCCTGGGTGGGTCATATGGGGCTAGATCTGCCCCACTTTGATCATTACGCATTATCGTATTGAATTATTGCAATACATTTAGATTGATTTTATCCAAAAACAACCTAAATTTGCATACTTGTTAAGAAAATCAGTATCCTAAATTTGCATACTTTTTACGAAAATCAATATCCTAAAAGTTGTCGTGTTTTCCAATTTATATATCCATACAATTAAAGAATCAAATTTCTATCTTTCAAAAAAAAAAAGTAGAAGAAGAGCCCACCTTTCCCATCTCCATATAAACTGCTGCCCTGTTCGTTAGAAACGATATATCCTCATCATCAAGTTCCATTGCCCTTGTATAATGCTGAATTGCTGTCTCAAAATCCTTCTTTTTGTAGGCTGCATTACCCACCTCCTTCTCCTTCTGAGCATCTGCCTTCCTCTCCCTCTCCTCTTTCTTCTCATCCATAACACCAGTGGGCTCTGGCTCGACCTCCCTCGCTACCTCCGACTCCACCTGGTTCTTCACTTCCGGCTCCGGCATCGGCACCTCCCTCTCCATCTCGTCCTGTGTTCCCGTCCTCAGTTCCACATTCAACAAAGCCCCAAGCACCGCCAGCATTCGCGGGTCCTTCAAATACAAATTGAGATTGTTCGGGTTCCGCTGCACGTCCTGCATCATCTTCAAGAAATCAGGCTGCTGCAGATATCCCCGCGTCGCCGGGTTCGCTGTCAGCTTCGTCCACACATCCGGGCCCTGGAAAATGTTTCCGAAAGGCGACGACTGAGGCCCGCGAGATCGTGCGGCAGCGGCGGCGGCGGCCTGCGCATCGGCCAATCCCGATTTCAGCGCCTCGTTGTTGGGGTCGATCTCGAGGCCCTTCTTGTAAGAGGCGATTGCATCGTCGAGGCTGCCGAGGCCGACGTGCGCCGCGCCGAGACGGCTGTAGCCTTTGGCCCAGTCGGGCTTGAGATCGACGGTCTTTTGGGCGTCGGCAAGGGCATCAGAGTATTGCTGGAGAGAAGCGTACGCGGCGGAGCGGTTGGAGTAGAGGACGTGATTGGTGGGGGCCAGATCGATGGCTTCCGTGAAGAATCGGACGGCTTCGGAGAAGCGGCCGGCGGAGAAGGCAGCGTTACCCTTGGATTTAGCCTCGTCGGCCATGGCAAATATCCTCTTGGATTTCTCAGATAGAAACCGTCGGAGACTTTTGCAATGGAATCGAAAATGGCATTGTAGGAAGGGGGCTTTAACAAAGACAGTCCTGTTCCTAACGTGATTCTGGAAAGTTCGGAGCGAGTCGTCTCGAGGGTTGAAAGCAGGAGAACGACGCGCCGTCGCACGTACGGAGTTAGTGGAGTTGCACGTACGGCAAATGGGAGGCCGGGGTTCGGGGATTGTCGGGCTGTTGGGCTTGGACCGGAATCGTTCCCAGCGCCTATTTTGCGTAGCGAGTAAGCGCTTCGGGCCCACCGTGTTGTATATGTGAAATCCTCTCCAACCATCCGTGATGATGTTCAACGTGCAGCCCATTAAAAACTCAGATGGGACGCATTATGGCCCACCTGAGTTATACGTCATGTTGTTCTTTATCTTGTCAACGTCCTGCTGAGTCACGCAGGCTCCATGGTGGGCCTAGGTCTAAGCTCAAGGAGAGTTTTGGATCTGGATGATGCTTGGCCCTACGCAACAGTCGTTGTGGATGATTCTGACCCCTTTCGCTGGCAAGAGAATGAATCTGACGCTTGTTCAAGGCATGCTTCACACACTGCCTAAGAGCGGGCCCATTGTTTTGCGGCTGTTGATTAAAGGGCCCCTTGCGCTGAAAAATAGTCAAATCCTCATTTAGGTAGCAACACAGGAAACAATGGCGATTTAAAGCCAGCAATAGGTATTTGTGTTGGGACACATGATATTTGTATTTCATCAGAACCGTTCATAAGGTGCAATTCACTGTGATCAAGGGAATGTACAAAAACTAGACTAATCCAAAGCTCGAGCGAGCAACAATGCATGTATTAGAAGTTTTAGGTGGAATTTACATTGTTCCAGATAGTGTCTGAGTTTTACATCAGAGCTAATCTTTTGTATGCATGGTGACCACAAGGCTATGTTTGCATGCCGTGAATGCCATTCCAAATAATGTTAAAACAAAAACGATTTTCCTTTGATGTGACAATTTTTGTTATTTAGGGCTTGTTTGGCCGGACCGATCCCACGGTATTAGGTGGGATGGGATTCAAAAAACATCATTATTACACATGGCAGGGACTGTTCCCTGTTACCATGGGATGAGCTTAATTCCCTTTTTTGTTTGTAACACGGTGGTACATTGAAAGGATATACCCACCATCATTTGAAACTATTGACAACAACACACGTGTTATATCTAAACCATTAATTTGTTTTGGAACCTCATTTTATGGCATGTAACTAAAAATGAGGCAGATCCAAAACTTATGTGGCCCCAAAGAATTTTTCAACGGTAAGTATTCAATCCCCATTGCTTTCTATGGTGGGGTCCACTTGAGCTTTAGATCTACCTGATTTTTTGGCCTATGCTCTAAAATGATCTCGAAAAATGGGTGGACGGTGTGGATATAGCCCACACATCATGGTGGGACCTCCACAGCTTGCTAACATTGAGTGATATTAGCATGAGACCCAAAACGATTCTATCCAGCCTACTTCCAAGCTTTTCCACTCTTACAAAGCATGGAGTGGAATTGGCACAGGACCATATGCAATTCCATCCCACCTAAGCCCATCTAATCCAGCCGGCCAAACAGGCCCTTAATGACTTACGCAACCTGGTGGGCTCCACAAAGCTTGAGCGCGTAAAGAAAGTGTTGTGTATGGTTTCCGTCCGTTTAGCTGGGTTGGGTTCTTTGGTTATTAGTTAATACTTGAGCTAGGTTTATTCTAGGTTTGATCTGACTTTTATCTGCCCGGGCCTGGTTCACCCGTGTCCTAGCAAAGGGGTTCGAATCCTTACCTCAATGGTAGACTCTTAGGAGTTTAAACACGAGGTCTTGGGTTCATTACCCATAGGTGGTGGAATCCCACTATGGCGTGCGTGGGTGGGTGTGGGTGTGTCGGGTGCGTGGGTAAAAAAAAAAAAAACCGTCCTAGCAAAGGGAAGAGATGCAATGCCACATGCCTGTGTCATGATGTGTCTTGTAAACGAGGGTGCGTGTACCATGATCTCAACTATAATAGGTTAGCTTCCATCCATGATTGCCAACAAAAGATTTTGTTAATTGAATTATCCAGATTGTTAGAAAAAGAAAATGCCCCTCACCAAGCTAAGATGATGAGTTATGACTTGAACTCGAGTGATTTTGCTAAGCACAAAACCACCCATCCCATCCAATAAATGAACATTTCTCGTGTTGTGCAATGCTGCTGCTGAATTTAGTTTCTCACCCATTCACTAATGGCTCTGATGAATGAACTTTTTGTTCCTGTTTATGCATTGCATGTGCCACAGCTCTTATAGGAGCATGCATTGGCTTGGTGCTTAAGATATCTGCCATATTGATGGGAGCAATCCCTGTGCATTCGAATGCATGGGAATTACCATGCTCTTGTCGTATTACACTTACCAATCATCGAAGAGATCCAAACCATTCAATCATTGAAGGGGAAAACCCACTAGTTGCACTTTAATTGGTTTGGTTCAAAGGATAAAAGGCAGGGTAGTGAGTTAAAGGACCCCTCGTGCGTGAGAGGATGGACACGTGTGTGATTCAGGTGGACAACACACACGTTAGACATCCAGGCGAATCATTGAATAGCGCACAATGTAAATATGCCATATACCAAAAATTACACAATACACTCACAAGTGAACCACAAAATTATACTAACTTGGGACCTTTTTGTTGGAAGACATGGTTGAATTTGACCGCGGGACTTTTCTTCCCGCCATCCATTTTCTTACCCAGACAATAGATACAGAAATTTATAAAGAAAGGATGAAGAATCTTCACATGATTTTTATGGTCCTTAGAAAACATATCTAATGGACGTGGGGAGAGAAAAGAGATTCAAGAGGGTATATTAACATGATTATGAATGTACAAGGGAGTGGTAAGAAATGTAAGAACCTCTATTAAAGAGATGAGTTACTTCTTGATTACTATAAGCTTGTATTGTAAGTTGTCATTGAGCCTATACATTTTCGCATTGATTATGAACGAGTTAACAAAGTATTTGCACGAAGAGATCCCGCAATATATGTTGCTTACAGATAATTTGATTTTCATTGACAAGATGATAAAAAGGAAAGCACAAAGTTAGATTTATAAAAAAGGGCCTTAGAATTTAAGGGAATTAAAATTACTCTCTCTCTCTCTCTCTCTATATATATATATATAGAGAGAGAGAGAGAGAGAGTACAATTTTAAAAAAGATTGGAGTGAGAGTGAGGAGTTAATAATGATTAATGGTCAAACTTTTTTCCAAAACTGCCACTTTGAATACCTTGGGTACATAATTTATAAGATTGAAAAAAAAATGATAAGAATATTACCCATAAAATTCAAGCAAGGAGTAAAGAATGAAGATGTGCCTTTAAAATTTTATATAATTGTTATTTATCACTCAAGCTAAATGGAAATTTATCTGTTAGCTTTAAGACCAAGCATGCTTTATGTGGTAGAATGTTAGGCAGCTATAAGATGGATGAAAGCACAATGAAGATGTCTAGATAGATGAGTGGCATGACAAAGAAGGATATAATAAAAAAATTGAATGCATTAGAGGGACTTTAGAGTCACTAATTGATAACAAGATAAATGAAAAGTAGACTTAATAGTTCGGTGATGCGCAATGGACATAAAGAAGTGTGTCGGTTAAAGTGAGTGAGTTGATATAAATTGAAAGTTCTAAAAGAAGGTTGAGTAGTAAGAAAATGTTTGATAACTACTGGTATAAATGAAGTTATGATCTTTGAAGGAGTGAAATGGTAAAAAAAAAAAAAGATTCACATAACCTATCCCAAATAGTTGGGACAACGGCTTAAACGGCGATGATGTTCACCATGTGTCCTATCAGGTGAATGTCCCATATCATTGACGAGTGCCATCTGTTCGTGTCTTTAAGCGTGCGGCCCGTCATGCGACGTGCCCTCACTTAAGTCACAACCCAAGTAAATATTACACCAACTCCATGACAAAGGTTCATTGACCAGACGATATTGTGTCAAGGCTGGTTTTGGTTAGTGCCCGCTCAATGGAGCAGTCCATGATGAATGGTTTAGCAAATGGCCATGTTAACCATTTATTCTTTTTAGTTTATGAAACTGTTTCAATTGGGCTTGTGGCCTGTGGGGGGGAGATGGGATTTCATCCAGGCCCTTGGATTATACATGTGCAGTGGACCAGTGGTTGCATATTGGGCTGGTCCAGGTCTAAGTAGCCACCCAGATGATGATAGGGCATGGCCCTGTCCGAGCCGTTTGAAATTGGAATTGGGTTGAGCTTGGCTGTCCATGGGAAATTCGGTCTAATTCTAGTTCTGATGCTGACCTGTTTGGATTGCACTGTGAAAATGCCCCTTATAAGGCTGGGCACTACTGTTCATGGTCGTGAAATAGTGCACGAGAAAGATGAAAGTGTAGGAAACACTGTTGGATGGTGTACATTCAATGTGAAAGTGGTGGCCCACTCATGGGTGGGTTTTGGGCGACGGAGAGTTCACCTCATCGCACCCGGAACTGATTGCCTGGTGGTGTGTTGACGTCACCAAGTTCAGTAGGCCCCACCATGATGTAACGTGTTATATCCACACTGTCCATCCATTTTAGGAGATCATTTTGGGGGGCGTTTGGCGCATGGTATTAGATGGGATTTGGTGGGATGGAATTGCATTTGGTCACGTGCCAATTCCTCTCACTGTTTGGGAAGAGTGGAATAGCTTGGAATTAGATTAGAGGGAACTGCATTGGGTCCGTTCCAATTCCACTCAATGTTAGCAAGTTGTGTAGGTCCCACCATGATGTATGGGCTATATCCACACCGTCCATCCATTTTTTAAGATCATTTTAGAGTATGTGCCAAAAATTAGGTAATCTAAAGCTCAAGTGGACCCTACCATAGAAAGCAACAGGGATTGAATACCTACCATTGAAAACTTCTTTGGGGCCACATAAGTTTGGATCTGCCTCAGTTTTAGGCCCATGCCATAAAATGAGGTTACAAAACAAATGAACTGTCCGGATATAACACGTTTTAAATGATGATGGGTTTATCCATTAAATGTACCACCGTATTACAAACATGGCATAGAATTAAGCTTGTCCCATGGTATCAGGGGACGACCCCTGCCATGTATAATAATTATGTTTTTTTGAATCCCATCCCACCTAATCCTTCCCAATGCCATGAGCAAAACACACCCTTAGGGCATGGCCCAAAAATGAGGCAGATTAGAAGCTCAAGTGGCCCACACCACAAAAGATAGTGAGGTTTGAATGCCTAACATTGAAAATTTCTCGAGGGCACAAAACTTTTGGGTCAATCTCATATTTGTTTTTCCCTTCAACCAGGTCTATGTGACCACATGAACAGGTTGAATGGCAAATAAACATCATGGTGGCCCTAGGAAGGTTTCGACAGTGGAAATCATAGTCCCCATTGTTTTGTTTTGTTTTTTTTTTTTTTTTTTGGTGGTATGGTCCACTTGAGATTGAATCAGTCTCATTTTTGGACTCATGGCTTAAAATGATCTTGCCAAATGGATTTACGGTGTGGATATAATGCATACATCATAGTGGGCCCACATAAGTTGGTGACGTCAACACACTAAGAAGTGGGGCACACCATGCAATCAGCTTCCATCCCCTCCATGACATGGGCCCACCTGATGAACGGCCCAGTCGCCTCATACCCACCCACCCCAAGTGGATTGGGTACTGAGTAAACTTTGTGGGGTCCTGTGATTTTTGTATGCCATCCAGTTTAACAGATAATTTTAGCTTGAGACAATAAATGAAGCATATTCAGAACTCAAATGAACCACACCATAGGTAAACTAAACTTCTCCTGTTGAAATTTTTTTGGGGCCCACAAAAGTTTTTGATCAAGCTTCTATATATGTTTTCTCTTCATTCATGTCCATGTGATCTTATGAGTCCATGTGATCTTAGGAATAGGTTGGATGACAAATAAACATTACTATGGGGACTAATAATATTTCAATGGTGGAAATCATTAGTCCCACTTTTCCTGTGATATGGTCGGCTTGAGCTTTGGATATGCTTCAGTTTTCGTGTTAACTCCTAAAATGATATGTAAAACAGATGGACGGAATGGATAAACTACATACATTCATGGTGGGCCTAATAGATTTTACTCAATACGATAACAGCATACTGTAAAGCAATCCGATTTCATCCCCACTACGATGCTATCTTCCCCACTGCGAATCGAGAGTGGATTTAGTGGGACCCTGACCTCACCCATAGAGGTGGGTACGGGACGACTCGATCTAGCTAACTCGACTCATCCGACTCGTTCAAATCTGACTTAACCCGTACCGAATGGGTGAGTTGGTCCGAACCGAGCAGGCTTCGCCCAATCCGAACTCAAACCGAGTTGAGTTCAAGTTATATAGTAACTCGACCCGACTCGCCGTGAAACTCGATCGGTTAGACTTGACTTGTTCTGAAACCCGACTCTCTAACCCTACCTGCCGCACCCTATCCTGACCCAATCTGAAAATCCCTCTCTCTCCCTCCGTCATCCTCCTCATCTTCCAAGCCCAACTTCCCTCCTTCCCTCATCTTCCTCATCTTCCAAGCCTAGCAACCACCCACCACGAGAGGTGGGCATTGAGTCGAGTCAGACCAGATTGGGTCCAACTCAACTCGATCCAATTTTTCCAAGAACCGAACCTGAACTCGATCCGATCCGGGACCGAGGCTAGCAGGGTTGACTCAATCCGATCTGAATCCCTGCTGCCCTGACTCGAATCGAGTCTGACCCGGTTAGGGAAACCGAATCGAGTCAAGTCTGTCCAATCAATTCGGACTGGGTTGAATCAAGATCGAGAGAGAGAGAGAGGGAGAGAACGGAGGAGAGATGGGTGGGTGCGAGGGGCACCGCTCCAAAATACTCCAGAATAGAAGATAAAAAAAAAAATAATAATAATAACTATGGTACCTACCTTGTCACGCCCCAAAATTCGGATACCCGAATAGGGTGTCCAGGACCCGAATTCCAGACCCGTGACATATATAAAAATAAAAAAAATAAAAAGATAAAGTATGTCAATTTCATATGCATTTCATTTTTTTCCCACCATAGCCCAAAACTTTAAAATCCAAACACAAACTAAGATAACTAATTACATAATCCGTTATTTCATCGATGCATACTTATTTAACTTAACTTGAAATAAGAAAATCAAGTCAAACATTACTACATTTAGAGTTCTAAAATAAAATAAAATTTATCCTATGTAGAATGACATGCCATGTGCATCCAACCACATTCCATGCTCCACTACTAATAGTAGTACCCTGCATCTTCAAAATGTTCATAACCTGAAATAGTTAAAACATAATGAGTTGACAACTCAATAGGATCACATCAATCCCGAGTTGAAAGTCTCACAAATATTACTAAATTTAACCTCGACATATTAATCAAAATAAGGCGAACATTGGATGTAAAATCATAGTTAATAATTTGACATTCATGAATATGAAATGAATAAATTTTTAATATAGCTTTTCTAAAAATACTAAGATTGGAGTGAACAAAACACTCATGTGTGCTGATCCTTTTAGAGGATGACCCACGGCAGAACACCGGTGTTAACCTTTTAGGGTATGACCATCGGCAGAGCACCGGTATAACCTTTTAGGGACAAAAGCCCAGGGCAGTGCACCCGTGTGTACTGATCCTTTTAGGGAATCTCCCAAGGCAGAGCACCCGTGCTGATCCTTTTGGGAATGACCCTAGGTAGAGCACCCGTGTCGTGCTGATCATTTCGGGAATGACCCTGGGCAGAGCACCCGTAAGAATCATTGCATAAAAGAATAATTGTTCACATTTGATGCACCTAACTTACAAGGAAACATTGTAACAAATAATATCCGAGCACCCATAACAAATAATATGGTGATCCTTTTAAGGCAGAGCACCTGTAAGATTTATCGCATTAAAAAAAATTGTTCACATAATAAATATTTATCATCACCACTAGATAATATTAAATGCAAATAATAATAATAATAATAATAATATTTGCATTGGTTCAGTAGTCAAATAAAGAATATCCTTCAATAGGGAATTACTTATGAATTTTTCAATGTCGATTTCTTATGAATCTTTCAATAGGGATTGATCACCTACCTGCTATGGAAAAATTGTGTGATGGAAGGAAAATAATCTGAAGCGATGCTGATTTCTACGTGTACTATCTTGGATTGATCAACTCTGAACTCGATGTTGAACCCTCACGGATACTCTCCCTTCTCCTGAGCTCTCTTTTTCTTCTCACAGATTTTCTCTATGGTTTTTCTCTCGATAGCATGAGAAATAGGGTATAAAAATGATGTCAGGTGAGTTGGTGGGTTCTGAATTTAATGGACAGTTTAGATTGAGGAGTGGGTCCCACCATGATGATGGCAATCGTGGTAGATGGGTTCCCATCCGCAACCATACCGCGGAGAAGTGGGAAAGAGAGAGAGTCGTGGAGGATATTGTTGTGGGGTGATGCACGTCATCAGTCGTGGAGAAGTGGAAAGAGAAGGAGTCGTGGAGGAGTGGAAAGCAAGTGATGCATGTCACTTGCTTTGTTATTTTTATTTATTTATTTATTTTTGTGAATGAGCCCCACATGAGTGATGTGACAAATCGACATCGTTCATCAGTTTTGCCCATCAAAGTCAGGGCATGTGCCCAAAAATGAGGGTCATCCATAGTTCAGGTGGGCCACACCAACGACAACAGTGGAACCCACCATTAAAAGAAACGGAGTATTACATTCTATCCACTTTAACAAAATTTCATCCTCGAAATTTATGTACCTAAAAAAGGTTAGGATACTTTTCTCGAATTTCTTGTTATCGCTCCCACGATGCTTCTTCCTCGCTGTAATGACTCCATTGTACCTTCACGAGTGGTATAACCTTCGTCCGAAGCACTTGTTCCTTACGATCGAGAATGCGCACATGTTTCTCTTCATATGTGACATTTTCTTAAATCTCTAGCGGCTCCCATTCGATGACATGAGAATTGTCCAGCTTGTACTTTCGAAGCATGGAGACGTAAAATTGTAACGCCATGAAATTTGGGGGTCGAGCATAACTCAGCTCCCAAGTTTCAAAACATCACTTATGCAACATATTGAATGATGGAAGTATGTTGTCTGTATGAGTGCATAAAACATGGAATGGATTGAATCAAACTGCAAACATAATTCAGGGATAAGTGAAAGACGCAAGCGGAAGACTTAAAGAAACATATGTGTACATGTGCAAGTCCCTAAAATACGTATACTCTGCCAGGTCATAATTACAAGTGTTGTTTCAAAATATAAGTATCAAAATGACATCATCTATTACAAATACAAAGAAAACTCAGAATCCCCGCATATCAGGACATGACTCACATGAACCCGCCTGAGAACTGCATAAAAGAAAACGCGTCCTCATCATCCTCATACTCCTGCTCTGCCTCAGAGGTCGCATCATCATCTGCATCTAAGACAGAGTATGGTTGGTGTTGAAACACCATCCCAGAATGTGGGAGTGAGTGATCAACTCAGTGGAACTATACAGTAAAAGTTAACATGTTATCAAATCAATCAAACAGCAATGATAAGGCAATACAATCAAACACGTCCTAATTACTCTTATTAATGTAAGGATGTATGTAGAAATGATGCATGCTCTCGCCTGCACTCCCTCAGCGTCTTCATCTTACGGTACACATGACAACCTCCCGCAGTGCCAACAACTCCAACGCACATACAATGCGGTGCATGAACATGATTACCAAGTTGTTATTAGTCATTTTCATACAGTAGGATTGGAAAGCTAAGGTACCTTCCTCATATTAATTTCCAAACAGTAATCCATTATAGGGTCGTCAGTCCTAGACAATCTCATACGGTCATATGGTTTTAGGTCGCTGCAAAGGGCTCGTCACCAATTAATGCATGCCTATCATACCTTAGTTACTACCCTAAGGCTCTTCACCTCAATGCAGTAGCAAAGTATGCTCGAGGTCACTACAAAGGGCTCGTCACCAATCAATGTAGGCCGACAACACGAATATAGTGTCCCATACCACCATAATCGGCTCACGAGTCTGGTGTGCTCACTGGTCACTACGGGGAGGCTCGTCACTCCAGTGTAGGCCAACAGCTCGACCACGGTGTCCCATACCACCATGCCCGGCTCATGAGTCTTAGCGGATCAAGGTACAATGGTTAACGGGATTGCATTGGTAAGTTTGGTACCCTAAATTCAAACAATAGCGTCCATACATGGTGTACATCCACCAGGACAATCGGGTTACTTGACGAACTCGACTAGCATGAGCGCACATTGAGTTGAACGACATAGAGTGCGCAAATACTACTGTGGCCAAACTACTGCCGACAACCCTAATACGACTCGAGTTTGTCAAACACGTCTTACGTGGCGGAAAACAACCTCGACCACGAACTCAAGGTTTGTTACCGATTTCCTGGACTATTCCATAGTCCCAAACACATTCAATTATAACAGATATTCATATCAACAATTTAGAACAGTAATGGAACAACAATTCTAATCATACAATATGGAAGCATGTGATGAATATCAACTTAACATGGATTTACACATAAGTAGACTTGAAGTTAAACAACAAAGAATGTAAATAGCATGTAGGAAATCATACACATCAATAGGGTAGTTGAGAATCTCTTCTCAACGTCCATAAATAGGTTAATATAATACACACATAACAATTCAGACATTTCTACAAACACTTAGACTACATAGTCCAACATACATGACGTATGTTGGTCATAACACACATTTGGACAATTCCTTTCGCCAAGGAGTTGACACACATACAACTAGCACAAGTACACGATAATTAATCATGGCAAATATATGTTCGTATTTTATACGTATACGATACTTTCTACATATACATAGAATACACAAATCTCAATATATTTCATATATATCAGAAACGCAATATAAACATCAAGTTGGCATGTGAAATTTCATCTATAACAATAATAAACCATTTCCCAACATTGAAAGCCTTAAAAACCATAACCTATACGAATATACTCCGCACCTTAAACCAGAAAAGCACAATAGATCTGATTCAGATGATGCGTCTTCGTCAACGACGACTAGATAACCTAAGGCATGAATAGAAATGAGCTACATAATCACTTAGACAAGTGTAAGCTCTAACACAGGCTAGGGTTTGATTAACTTACATAAGAATGAACTTAGAATCGCCGGAATAATGATTTAAAAGTGATGGTTTAGAGATACAGAGTAACAAGAAAGAATCTCAAGATGATTCACCAACTTCTCTCTCACTTTCTCTCTCTTTTTCCTCTCTCTTTCTTAGTTAGGGTTAGAAAATTCATATGGAATAGAGAGTGAGGGTTTTAAGGTCTTTATATAGGCCTAAAATAGATGAAAACAGCCCTAGGGCCAAGGTATACTTAGGTTATAACCAAATCAGGTCTATATTGGTCCAATAGAGCACTTCTGGTGGTCCTTCCTCCACGTGCGGTCGGACTTAAGCTCATTAACCATGGATCTAGGTCAGGTTGAGTTTTCGTACCGATCGGATTTACAGATCAGCCATGGCGGACCACTCTCAATTCAACGGTCACCGAAACTCAATCAGGTCCACCGGCACTATGATATGCCAGGGCCATCTTCCCTAATCCGAGGGTGAAATTGGGTCAGAATCCAATGGTCAGAAAGCTTAGAATCGGCGCGCAAGCGACACGACTCAAATTTCATAAATTATATTTAATTTCTCAGCTTTCTCACACTCTTTACTCCGCACTAAAGCAAATCGACCCAGGACATCATCTGAACTTGATTTTTGAGGTAATGGTCAAGCCCAACAAGATGACCAAAATTGTCTAAGATCGACGCTATCGGACTTTCGACGCGTGATCCAGGTCCGATACAAAGTTTCCAAGTACTCCCGAGAGCAACTTGATTTAGCGTTGAATCCTATATTTCAGGGTAACATAGCGTTAACGATTCTACAGGTTTTGGGTCCTGTAGATCAAATTTAAAGTGATTGATACTAATTTCACAAGCAATAGAGTTTAACGCTAAATAACCCGCACATAACTTCTAAGGAAAATAGAGGTAGTACTTGGGTCTTTGCACGAAATTTTTCAGGTCATTACAATCTACCCCCCTTAAAGAAAAATTTCTTCTTCGAAATTCATACCTTCTCATACTTCTCAAGGATCTAAGGGTAGCTCTTTCTGACCTCAGCTTCAGTCTCCCAAGTAGCCTCTTCTTCACTATGATGCATCTATAGTACTTTCACAAGAGGGATAACCTTGCTACGCAATACCTGCTTCTTCCTGTCTAGGATACGTGTCGGTCGCAGTACATATGTGGCATCCTCGCTCAACTGCACCTGCTCCCAACTGATAATATGCGAAAGATCAGGAACATACTTCTTCAGCATAGAAAAATGAAATACATTATACACGCCCGCAAGTGGTGTGGGCAAAGCAAGGCGGTATGCTACCGCTCCCACTCGATCCAGTATTTAAAATGGACCAATAAATCTCGGTGTGAGCTTTCCCTTCTTACCGAACCACAGAACTCCCTTCATAGGGGAAATCTTAAGAAATACATGGTCTTCAACCTCAAACTCAAGCGGTCGCCACCTCATATCAGTGTAACTCTTCTCTGAAGTCGCCTGTACCAACTCTGGGCCAATCAAATTACGCTCGCCAACTTCTGCCCAGCAATGCGGTGCTCTACACAGGCGACCATACAATGCCTCGTAGGGAGTCATGCCGATACTCGCCTAGAAGCTATTGTTATACGCAAACTCTGCATAAGGGAGACAATCATCTCAACTGTCCTTGAAATCCAAACACAAGCCCACAATATGTCTTCCAGAATCTGATTACACGTTCCGTCTGCCCGTCTGTCTGCGGATGAAACGCGGTGCTGAACTTCAATTTCACACCCATCGCTTCCTGGATATAAGTCCAGAAGATAAATGTGAATCGCGTGTCTCTGTCAGACACAATCTCCAAGGGAACTCCGTACAGACGTACAATCTCCTTAATGTACAACCTAGCCAACTCGTCTGCAGAGTTTATAACTCTGATCGGTAAGAAATGAGCTGACTTCGTCAATCTGTCGACGATCACCCAAATAGAGTCATGTCCCTTCTTCGTTCTCGGCAACCCTGAAATAAAATCCATAGATATGAAGTCCCACTTCCATTCAGCTATGGGCATGGGCTGAAGCAGTCCAGGAGGTCGGCGATGCTATGCCTTGACCTGCTGGCACGTGAGACAACGAGATATAAATTCAGCAATGTGAACCTTCATGTTGTCCCACCAATAGGATCTCCTCATATCTTGATACATCTTCGTGCTACCTGGATGCATCGCAAGCTTAGAATTATGGGCTAACTCGAGAACCTCCCATCTCAAGTCAGGAATGCCTGGGACACATAGCCGGCCACAAAATCGTAGGCCCCCATCTGAACCAACACTCCACTCGGAGTCCTCATCTGTACCAACCCGCTCTCTCATCTTCGCCAATAGCTCATCATCTGCCTGAGCTGTAATGATCCTTTCGTCAATGAGGGGTTGTACTCGAATGTGTGCGATAACCTCATATGACTCTTCCACCGTAAGTTTCTACTCAAAGTCTCGCACAAACTCTATCATGTCCCATTCTGTTATCATTAGCGGAGCCACAAACTCTATAGCCTTCTTACGACTCAACGCGTCTGCCACAAGGTTTGCCTTGCCCGGATGGTAAGAAACATCGAACTTAAAGTCTTTCAATGTTTTCATCCATCGGCGTTGCCTCATATTCAAGTCACGCTACGTGAAGATATACTTAAGGCTCTTGTGGTCGCAAAAGAGCTCGAACTCCTCTCCGTAAAGGTAATGTCTCCAGAGCTTTAATGTAAAAATGACAACTGCCAACTCCAGGTCATGTGTAGGATAATTCTCTTCGTGTTTCCTCAACGGTCTCGAGGCATATGCAATCACCCTATCCTTCTGCATAAGGACACAACCTAGACCAATGCGAGAGGCGTCAGTATATATCGTATACTTAACCCCTTACTCTGGTAATACTAGCACAGGGGCGGACGTCAACTTGTCCTTCAGCTCCTGAAAAGTTATCTCCGCCTTTTCATTTCAAGCAAACTTCAAATCTTTCCGTGTCAACTGAGACAACGGTCTGGCTATCTTCGAGAAGTCTCGTATGAAGTGTCGATAATAGCCTGCTAGACCCAAAAAGCTTCTCACCTCAGTAACCGAACCAGGCTGCTTTCAGTCCTGAACTGCAGCTACCTTAGCGAGATCGACAAATATGCCTTCCTTGGACACCACATGTCCTAGGAACTTGACTTCCTCTTTTCAGAAATCACATTTCTTGAACTGCACAAAAAACTGATTCTTCCTAAGAGTATCCAAGACCGCTCTTAAGTGCTCCCCGTGCTCTTCCCGACTCGCAGAGTATATCAAAATGTCATCGATAAAGATAATGACAAATCAGAACAAAAATGGCCAAAACACCTTATTTATCAGATCCATGAATACGGCCGGTGCGTTCGTAAGATCGAACAACATCACAAGGAACTCATAATAGCCGAAACTAGTCCTGAATGCGGTCTTCTGCACGTCCTCATTCTTAACGCGCAACTGATGATACCCTAACTGCAGATCAACCTTCGAAAAGTACCGTGCCCCCTTCAACTGATCAGATAGATCATCGATCCTGAGCAAGGGATACTTGTTCTTCACAGTCACCTGATTTAACCTGCGATAATCTATACATAATCGCAAGGAGTCATCCTTCTTCTTCACAAACAGGACAGGTGTTCCCCAAGTAGACACACTAGGTCGAATAAAACCTAGATTCAACAAGTCATCTATCTGCTTCCTCAATTCCTTCATTTTACTCGGAGGCATACGATAGGTGGGCAAAGAAATGAGTGTCGCACCAGGCATGAGATCGATAGTAAAATCAATCTCGCGCTGAGGGGGTAATCAAGGAATTGACTCGAACACATCGTCAAAATCCTGAACTACTGGCGTGCTTTCAAGTGCCGAACTAGCAATACTCTCCAACAGAGAAGTATAATAACCAAAACAGAAAGGGTAACTGACCTGAACAGGGAAAGTAAATGTCTCGTCCTCAGGTCCATGGATTGTCACCAGCCTAGCTTCACAATCAATCTCTACTCACATCTTCGTGAGCCAATCCATACCCAAAATGACATCGTAATGGTATAAAGGTGCGACAAATAGGTCAACTAGGATTGATCTGCTCCCTAGATTAATCAAACAACTCATACAAATCATGGTAATATCAGAGGAGGTCCCTGTAGTAGTAGTGAGCGTCACTCCCTTCATAGTAACAGTGCCCAAACTCAGGCGCTTAACTGCCGTATACGATATAATAGAAGTAGTGGACCCAGTATCCACCAACAAAGAAACGGGAATACCTAAGATGTGAGTTGTAACATCAAAGGATCTCGATGCCAAGTCAGCCCCAGGCGCTTTAGCTGTAAGCACGTGAACTCGAGCCTGCTATGGGCGATTCGACGGTGGAACCATGGGCCGCTGAGGTGGCCTAAAGCGAGGTACAGGAGGTCTGAAGGATGGGTGAGCTGGCGCTGAATGAAGGGGTGGAGGAGATATGACCTGAGGCATCGGACGGCTGATCCTCTGCGATGGAGTAAATCCATTGTCCCACATTTGCGTAAAGCAATTACGATCCGAATGCCCAATCTTTCCACAATACGAACAGCGCAAGTCAGAACGCATCAGCTGAGCGGGCGGCGCTACACGCCTCAGAGGAGAATCTACCCGCGGCCTCTTGCCAAGAAAAGGTGTGCTCGAAAAGTTGGGTCGCGGTTTGGGAACCATAAGTGTTCGCATACAAGACGACCTGTCTCCGTCCTGCTCAGCTCGCAGAGACATGTTTATCAACTCAGCATAAGAAGATATGCTAGCACAGCACATCTTCGATTGGATCTCACGCCTCAACCCCTCAGAAAAATGCCGCATCCGCATCGGCTGATCACCGAGGAGCAATGGAGCATAGCGACCTAGCTCAGTAAACCGGTTCTCATATTCAGTCACCGACATCCCTCCCTGACGGAGGCGAAGGAACTCACTCTCCTTCTCGTGTCGGTACGTAACCGGAAAATACTTCTCGTGGAAGCGTGCCTCAAACGCCTGCCACGTCCACTCAAAACCTTCCGCAACTGTGCGGAGAACACTGTCCCACCATAAACTGGCCTCCTTCTCAAATATGAATGAGGCAAGCTCGACCTGCTCAGCCTCAGAACAGTGAAGCGGCCTCAACATCTTTGAGATGCAATCAATCCAGTACTCAGCCTCCTCGGGTCTATGAGAACCCGCAAATGTGGGAGGTCGTAAGCGCTGGAATTGCTCAAATGTGCCGCTCGCACTAGTGTTCTCAAATGGGTGCATAGGTGAAGCAGGTGGAGTCGCCCCCATCGACTGAGCAAGGATGCCAGCCATGGAAGACAAAAACTGCTACTGGTGCTGCTACTGAATCTGCTGCTGCTACATCAACAACATCATCTGCTTAAACCTATCAGGAGGCGGAGCGAATGAAGATGCATAAGGCGTCGACGCAGATGCACGGTTCGGCTCAGGAACCGAAGGCGTGACTGGTGAAGCCATAGGTGGTATCACAGGAGTCGGCCCAGTAACGGGGCCAGTAGCTGGTTGAGAGTCTAGCCCAGCACCAAAATGAGACGGGCCCGACTGTGGATCCGTCTGGCTATCGCCTATGGGAGAAACCCCAGCAAGCGACTCGCCCAAAGAGAGACGGGCCGAAGTCTTCGAACCCTTAGGAGGCATGCCCTACATTTAATAGAGGATGCAACCTGTGAGATTCAACATCCACATAATTCACCCACACAGCATTTACATCACAACACAAGAAAAAACAACATGCATTTCATTTAACAAAATTGTCGCAATACAAGAAGTGCAGCATTACATGAATCGCGACAGAGAAAGCATGTAAGCTAAAACATCTACAACTTCAAGCAACAAACAACTTCCAAACTACTACGCCTATAATGGCTACACACAAAAACAAATAACAACAGAGTAAGGGACGACTACATCTGCCACTACTCATCAGAATCAGGAGATAGAGGAGGGGCACACTTATCCTGTAGACAACACAGGATAGACTTCAGAGTTCGAGACATCTTCTTGAACTTATGCTTCACGAGGCCTCGAAGATCCATAATATCCTGGCGTAGAACAGCCTGACCCTCCTCAAGCCGAGCAATACGGGCATCCCTGGCAGCCTGATCTGCGCTCTGCTCTGGTGCCACAGGAGGAGAACTCTCACTCGTATCCTGGGCCTCCACCTCTTCCTCGTCCTACTCTTCTTCTTCTTCTATCTCTGCTCCACCTTCGCCATAACTCTCTTCCTCATCGCTCTCTGTCTCATCCTCACTTTCTTCAGGTGAGGCTTGTCGTCGACGAGGCCCAATGTCCAACTGATTAAGGGTCGTCTCATTAATGTAACGAACAGGTACCGACTTTTTCGCCCCACGCCTGTAGCCAAACTCATGTGCAAGCTTACAGATAAGTCGGCCAAATGGGAGCAATTCGATCCTCCTATTCGAACGAGCGATAAGGACAATCTGACGCAAGATGTGCGTTGGCACACATAGCTTCTCTCCTTGCCCCACATAATATAGGAAATCTACCATCAGGCGCGTACACTCAATGCAGTTGCTCTACCTTGGATAAACATTGAATGTGCACATGTGGTGAAGCAAACGGAAGTCGTCCGTCATATTGGTAGCTAAAAAGCTTCTATTCGGCTGCCATTCGACTAGACGACCACATAAGAATCGCGTGCGGCGATCCCTCTCGCGCGCACTACTCAAATTCTTCTCACTCGCATGAACCTCGCCAAGTGGCACGTTTAGGAGTCGGGATATCAAGGAGACGTTGATCGTGGCCTCCCGATCTCTTCCGTAAGGGATCTTGAACTGCAAAGGCTCCAGTGAAGGTTCCTAAATGTGGGCATAAAAAGCTCAGACAGTACCCACATTGACGCGGTATTCGCCCTCGAATAGGGGGCACCAACCGGCCCCTTCCAAGCGCTCCAATAAGAGAAATTCGTCAAATAGCCGCGGATCTACATAAGCTTCAAAAAGGACCCTACGGCCTTTATACACTCCATGAGATAGCTCCGCCAACAGAGTTCTTCCAACGGGAGCTTGAGGATCGAGGTCCCGCTTCGTCTGAAACTCTCGGGTGGCAGTCGTGCTCACGGAGGCACCTCTCGGCCTCTGTGCACAGGTTGGGTGGCTAGGCCCGGCTTCATCAACGGGCGCTCTCTTCTTCCCCATGAAAGAGAGAATGGTGGAGATGGAAAATATGGCCGTAACAAACTCAAATAGGGCCATGGAAAATGAGAGAAAAGAGGGAAATGAGAAGAATGGTGAGGCTCCCACGAATTTGAGACCCAAAGAAAAGATTTGAGTGCTCAAATGGAAAGGAAAGAGAGAGAAAACAGCAATGAAGATGGGTTTTAAGATGGGTAGGATGGGTGTGCACGAAAATGGAAGAGGAAGGAGTTTGGGCAAGGATTTTTGTGGGGTTTTGAGAAAAATTTTAAGAAAAGGAAAGCTTGGAGGGTGAGTTTGTGAAGGAAGTAGGGTTTAGAAAGACTTAAAATCGTGCAACCCTGGATAAGTGGGCACACAAGACCCCACATGCGTCGGCTCGAACCGGCCCGCCCGGCCTGGCCCGCTGGGCGGCGAGGTCATCGCCGGTCTCTGGACATTTCGGCGATGACTCGCCGTTTGGGCGAGGTCCTCCTGGCCCCTATGCTTCAAAAAGATGTGGGTCCCCCCTGAATCCCCCTGGAATTGCCCCGATTGGGCCCTTAGTCCGATTCGACGCATATCGGGCCACTAGGAATAGAATCTGATATAGATTCGAGTTTACAGACATTTTAAGGGCTAGGATGGGATGATACACCATCTAAACTCGTCCATGGATGGTCTAGAAGAGATTTTGGGTGGCTGTGTGTGATCAGGAGTGTGCACAGACTCGATCTCGGCGATCGTTTTCAGTAAACTTTCGCCGATAGGAACAACGAGAAAACATACACAAATTCTAAAATAAGCTCGCACCCTCCTACACTAAGGTGGCGACAGCGTGCGTTGTGTGACCATAACCCAGGTCTGGTTTAATCCAAATCATATTCTGATATCAACTTGTAACGCCCTGAAATTCGGGGGTCGAGCATAACTCAGCTCCCGAGTTTCAAAACATCACTTATGCAATATATTGAATGATGGATGTATGTTGTCTGTATGAGTGCATAAAACATGGAATAGATTAAGCCAAACTGCAAACATAATTTAGGGATAAGTGAAAGATGCAAGTGGAAGACTTAAAGAAACATGTGTACATGTGCAAGTCCCTGAAATACGTATACTCTGTCAGGTCATAATTACAAGTGTTGTTTCAAAATATAAGTATCAAAATGACATCATTTATTACAAATACAAAGAAAACCCAGAATCCCCGCATATCAGGACATGGCTCACATGAACCCGCCTGAGAACTGCATAAAAGAAAATACATCCTCATCATCCTCATACTCCTGCTCTGCCTCAGAGGTCGCATCATCATCTGTGTCTAAGACAGAGTCTGGTTGGTGTTGAAACACCGTCCTAGAATGTGGGAGTGAGTGATCAACTCAGTGAAACTATACAGTAAAAGTTAACATGTTATCAAATCAATCAGGCAGTAATGATAAGGCAATACAATCAAACACGTCCTAATTACTCTTGTTAATGAAAGGATGTATGTAGAAATGATGCATGCTCTCGCCTGCACTCCCTCAGCGTCTTCATCTTACGGTACGCATGACAACCTCCCGCAGTGCCAACAACTCCAACGCACATGCAATGCGGTGCATGAACATGATTACCAAGTTGTTATTAGTCCTTTTCATACAGTAAGATTGGGAAGCTAAGGTATCTTCCTCATATCAATTTTCAAACAGTGATCCATTCTAGGGTCGTCAGTCATAGACAATCTCATACGGTCATATGGTTTTAGGTCGCTGCAAATGGCTCGTCACCAATCAATGCATGCCTATCATACCTTAGTTATTACCCTAAGGCTCTTCGCCTTAATGCAGTAGCAAGGTATGCTCGAGGTCACTACAAAGGGCTCGTCACCAATCAATGTAGGTCGATAGCACGAATATAATGTCTCATACCACCATAATCGGCTCACGAGTCTGGTGTGCTCACTGGTCACTTTGGGGAGGCTCGTCACCCTAACGTAGGCCGACAGCTCAACCACGGTGTCTCATACCACCATGACCGGCTCATGAGTCTTAGCGGATCAAGGTACAATAGTTAACGGGATTGCATTGGTAAGTTTGGTACCCTAGATTCAAACAATAGCGTTCATACATGGTGTACATCCACCGGGACAATCGGGTTACTTGACGAACTCGACTAGCACCAGCGCACGTTGAGTTGAACGACATAGAGTGCGCAAACACTCCGTGTGGCCAAACCACTGCCGACAACCCTAATACGACTCGGGTTCGTCAAATACGTCTTACGTGGCGAAAACAACCTCGGCCACGAACTCAAGGTTTGTTACCGATTTCCTGGACTATTCCATAGTCCCAAACACATTTAATGATAACAGATATTCATATCAACAATTTAGAACAGTAATGGAACAACAATTCTAATCATACAATATGGAAGCATGTGATGAATATCAACTTAACATGGAATTACACATAAGTAGTACTTGAAGTTAACAACAAAGAATGTAAATAGCATGTAGGAAATCATACACATCAATAGGGTAGTTGAGAATCTCTTCTCAACGTCCATAAATAGGTTAATATAATACACACTTAACTATTCAGACATTTCTACAAACACTTAGACTACATAGTCCAACATACATGACGTATGTTGGTAATAACACACATTTGGATAATTTCTTTCGCCAAGGAGTTGACACACATACAACTAGCACAAGTACACGACAATTAATCATGACAAACACATGTTCGTATTTTATACGTTTACGATACTTTCTACATATACATAGAATACACAAATCTCAATATATCTCATATATATCAGAAACGCAATATAAACATCACAGTTGGCATGTGAAATTTCATTCATAACAATAATAAATCATTTCCTAACATTGAAAGCCTTGAAAACCATAACTTATACGAATATAGTCCGCATCTTAAACCAAAAAAGCACAATAGATCTGATTTAGACGATAAGTCTTCGTCAACGACGACTAGATAGCCTAAGGCATGAATAGAAATGAGCTACATCACCACTTAGACAAGTCTAAGCTCTAACACAGGCTAGGGTTTGAGTAACTTACCCAAGAATGAACTTAGAATCGTCGAAATAACAATTTAAAAGTGATGGTTTAGGGATACAGAGTAACAAGAAAGAATCTCAAGATGATTCACGAACTTCTCTCTCACTTTCTCTCTCTTTTTCCTCTCTCTTTCTTAACTAGGGTTAGAAAATTCGTATGGAATAGAGAGTGAGGGTTTTAAGGTCTTTATATAGGCCTAAAATAGATGAAAACAGCCCCAGGGCCAAGGTATACTTAGGTTATAACTAAATCAGGTCTATATTGGTCCAACGGAGCACTTCTGGTGGTCCTTCCTCCACATGCGGTCGGACTTAAGCTCACTGACCATGGATCTAGGTCAGGTTGAGTTTTCGTACCGATCGACTTTATAGATCAGCCGTGGCAGACCACACTGAATTCAACAGTCACCGAAACTCGATCAGGTCCACAAGCACTATGACATGCTCGGGCCATCTTCCCTAATCCGAGGGTGAAATTGGGTCAGAATCTAATGGTCAAAAAGCTTAGAATTGGCGCGCAAGCGACACGACTCAGATTTCATAAATTATATTTAATTTCTCAACTTTCTCACACTCTTTACTCCGGACTCAAGCAAATCGACCCAGACATCATCTAGACTTGATTTTTGAGATGATGGTTAAGCCCAATAAGATGACCAAAATTGTCTAAGATCGACGCTATCGGACTTTCGACGCGCGGTTCAGGTCCGATACAAAGTTTCCAAGTACTCCCGAGAGCAACTGGATTTAGCGTTGAATCCTAGATTTCAGGGTAATATAGCGTTAACGATTCTACAGGTTTTGGGTCCTGTAGATCAAATTTAAAGTGATTGATACTAATTTCACAAGCAATGGAGTTTAAAGCTAAATAACTCACACATAACTTCTAAGGAAAATAGAGGTAGTACTCGGGTCTTTGCACGAAATTTTTCGGTCATTACAAAAATACATTGTGTATATTGGATAACTAAGGCAGTAGGGCCAGCTTGTATGCTACAACTCCTACTCTTTGTAGGATCTCGAAGGGTCCGATAAAACGTGGCGTGAGCTTCCCTTTCTTTCCAAAACGCATAACTCCTTTCATTGGGGACACTTTTATGAACACATGATCTCCCACACAAAACTCTAAGTCTCTGCGTCGATTATCTGCATAGCTCTTTTGGCGACTCTAGGCGGCGCACATGCGTTCCTGGATAATATCAATCTTCTTGGAGGTCTCTTGAATAAGTTCTGGTCCGAACAAGTCCTTTCTCCTACTTCGGTCCAGCAGATTGGTGATCTGCAGGGTCTTCCGTATAAAGCTTCAAATGGTGTCATACCAATGCTGGCTTGGTAGCTATTATTATATGCGAATTCCACCAATGGCAGATGATCGTCCCAATTGCCCCTGAAGTCGAGAATGCAGCTGCGTAACATATCTTCTAAAATCTAGTTCGTCCTTTCTGTTTGTCCATCAGTCTGCGGGTGAAATATTGTGCTACAATCGAGAGTAGTTCCCAAAACTTCCTGTAGACTTGCCTAAAACCATGATTTAAACCTGGGATCTTGGTCGGAGACGATGGATATTAGAGTACCATGAAGTCGGACGATCTCTTGAATATAAATTTTACTCAACTCCACTACTGATGCAGAAATCTTTATCGGGATGAAGTGTGCGGATTTGGTTAACCTATCCACGATCACCCATACAGTGTCATGGTGTCGACCTGTCTTTGGAAATCCAACTACGAAATCCATGGATATATGCTCCCATTTCCACTTGGGGACCGGTAACGGCTGCAAGAGTCCTGGTGGTCTTCGATGGTCTGCCTTCACTTGTTGACATGTCGCACATTTAGATACGTACTCAGCGATTTTCCGCTTCATGTTGTTCCACCAGTATTGGCGCTTAACATCGTGGTACATTTTAGTCTCCATTGGATGGATAGTGAATCTTGATCTATGAGCCTCGTCCAAAATCTCTTGCTTCAAATCAGGTTCGTTTGGAACACATAGCCTTCCACGAAACCTAATCCCTTCATCAGTGCCAATTCGCCATTCTACATTCTCCTTCCCCATTCCTTCTGCTCCTTTTTCTTATAGTCAAACGTCTTCCTTCTGAGCTTCTAGAATACGCCGAATCTAAGAGAAAAGTTTATCATGATCTAATCTCAATTCTAAAGATTAATAAGTTAAACTTAGCTATTAAACTTAAGAAAATAAAAATAAAATTACACACCAGGGCAAGCTGTGCTACTAGGTTACTTAGATGCGCCTGAGGTTCTTCAAGCTAGAGTTGCAGATCGAAATCCTTGATGACATTTAGCATCTCCCACTCTTTGATCATTAGGCTGGCCACAAGTCTTCATGTCTTTCTGCTTAGGGCATCGGCCACAACGTTTGCTTTTCTTGGGTGATATGAAATATCGAAATGGTAGTCTTTTAAAACTTTTATCCATCTTCTCTGACGCATATTCAATTCATTCTAATTAAAAAGATAATTTAAACTCTTATGATCTGAATATAAGTCAAATTGTTCCCCATATAGGTAATGCCTCCAAATTTTTAAAGCAAAAACCACTGCTGTTAACTCCAGATCATGCGTTGGGTAATTTCGCTCGTGAGTCTTTAACTGTCATGATGCGAATGCAATAACTTTGCCTCCTTGCATAAGAACACATCCTAATCCCTGACATGATGACGCATCGGTATAAACGACGAATCTTTCTCCTTTAATAAGTGATGCCAGAACTAGAGCTGATGTCAACTGCTTCTTTAGTTCGATAAATGCTTGCTCACAATCTTGATCCCACTTAAAGTTCGTATTCTTCTTAGTTAGATTACTTAGAAGTCTTGATATATTAGAGAATCCTTTTATAAATCTTCGATAATAACCAGCAAAGCGGAGAAAGCTTCGTACTTCTGACACATTCGAGGGTTGCTCCCATTCTAATATTGCTTCAATTTTAGCTGGGTCCACAGATATCCCTTTCTCTGACACCACATGCCCCAAGAATTTTACTTTATACTTCCAGAAGCCACATTTTGACAACTTAGCATACAATTGATTTTCCTTTAACGTTTGTAAAGTGGTCCTGAGATGTTCGTCATGCTCCTCATAAGTCTTGGAGTATATAAGAATATCATCGATGAATACAATAACGAATCGATCTAAAAAAGGTTTGAATACCCGATTCATAAGATCCATAAATACTGTTAGAGCATTTGTCAATATAAATGGCATTACCAAGAACTCATAGTGCCCCTAACGAGTCTTAAAAGCCGTCTTATGTACATCTTCGTCCTTTATTCTTAACTGATGATAACCTGACCTCAAATCTATTTTAGAAAAGAACCTCGCTCCCTTAAGCCGGTCAAATAAATATTCAATTATAGGAAGATGATATTTGTTCTTGATTATTATTTTATTTAACTGACGATAATCGATACATAATCTCATAGTTTCATCCTTCTTCCTTACAAATAAGACCGGTGCTCCCCATGGTGACGTGCTGCTTTAATGAAACCCTGATCTAGCAATTGTTGGATCTGATCCTTTAATTCTTTTAATTCTACCGGAGTCATACGGTAAGGTGTTCTAGAATAGGTGCAGTTCCGGACATTAGATCGATACCGAAGTCCACATCTCTCTTTGGAGATAACCTTGGAATGTTCTGAAAAACTTCTCGAAACTCCCTAACCACAGGCATTTGTTTAATCCCTTCTCCTGATTGCTCGATTCCCACAATAGCTGACAAACCAATCGGTGTATTCCTTCTTCGTGTCCCACAATTTCAGTGGAGATCGTCTTTCTATGTTCAACGTAATCGTCTTCCTGAAACAATCTATCTTGGCACGATACTGGGACAACACCAATCCATTCCTAAGATGACATTATATTCCCTCATAGGCATAATTATGAGATTTATTGGTAGTATTTCATTTTCAATTATGATGGGGCATTCTCTACATATTTGCTCTAAATTTACGGACTTACCGAGAGGGGTTGCTACAATAATTTTCTTATCTAATCGTACGAGTGATATACCGAGTGAGTATACGAAAAAATAAGATATAAATAAGTGTGTAGTTCCTGAATCGAATAATGCTCTAGCAAGAGAGGTGTAAGTCAAGATAATACCTTCCACCACATCATTAGTAGCTCGAGCACCATGTTAAGGAGTGATATCTGTAGGTTGTGCTGGGTCCTCATAAGCAGAAGCAGTAGTCTTATACATTTGTGCAGCATCATCTTAAGGTGGCGTTGGATCATCATAGCTTCGATTTGGTTCCTCATACGCCTGAAGTTAGGTTGGATCATTTGTGAATGAAGATAGACTGTAAACACGTCTTTGAGCTTGAGGTTGGGGCACCTGACTTTCTGGCCTCAGTTGCTGATATTGGGGAGGCTTAACCTGTTGTTGTGATTGTTGAGGTGGTCTCGAATAAGCTTGAGGGGGTCCAAGTTGCTGAGATCGTGGATGTCGCTGTGTAGGCCTCTCAGGATAAGGTTGTGATGGTCTCGCAGTTGGATGAATCATCTGAGGGGGCGGCAGCGAAGGTCGTAGATACGAAGTAGACGGTGTATAATGAAGAGGCGGCCTGTAAAACGATCGTGGTGGTCCTTGATTCCCTAGATATTGATGACAAGGTGGTAGAAGACAATGGCGGGCAGGATGGTCCACATTTCCGCAGTTATGGCAAGTCCCAGTGAATTGCGTTGAAAGTTGCGTAGTGGCATGCCTAGGTACTGATGTTGGCATCATCTTCTGCTGCTTAGTTGCTTCATGTTGTGTGAGAGATGAATGGGGGCGTGGTCCTGGCTCCACTCCTCATGTCCTTCCATGGCTCGCGGTTCTTCCAATGCTCATCAAAGTCCTTTTCTATTGCGCTGGTGGGTTCAGTGCTTCTGCATACGTTTTAATAAGAAATGGCGCCAGTCGAGTACGAATAGAAGGTTTTAGTCCTTCAACAAACTTCTGCCCTTTATGAAGCTCATCCGGTATAAGAAATGTCGTAAATCGTGCCTACTCTGTAAACTTTGCATCATATTGATGCACCGTCATATTTCTTTATTCTAATTTCATGAATTATGTAACCTTTTGAGCATGTACATAAGCTGGAAAGTATTTATTTTCAAATTTTGTGCAGAATTGGTCCCATGTCCACCTTTCTATTCTCGGGTTCTCCTTGGTCGTAGATTCCTACCAATGATTGGCTTCTCCTTCCAACATATATATTGCTAATTCAGTTTTTTGTTGCTTGTTACATCTCATACCTGAGAAAATTTTCTCCATCTGCCTTTTCCAACTCTCAGCTTCACTTGGGTCAGGCCCACCTTTAAACGTAAGCGGTCTCTGCCTCTTAAACTTTTCCAACAAGGACCCCGTCCCTTCAAAGGCTAAAAGTGTTGCTTGAATCTGCTCCTGAGATTGAGTTATAAGCACTTGCGTTCCCATAAATGAGGCAAATCCTTCCATCGCCTGGAGGATCTTGTCAATAATTGCTCCTTGCCTAGCTGCATCGGGTACTTGAGTCTCCGATGCGGCCCAGATGTTCATACTTTGATCTGTCATAGCCTAGGATAAATAAAGGGAATTATAAATTTTACTGAATAATTTTAAGATTATAAGAAATTAGATGGTTTAATGTAGGCATACATGAAGATCTAAGAGAAGTTAAACTAAGATGTAGTTTAGAACTATGTGCAAAATTTTTTGGTCATAAGGGTGCTATTCTAATTGATATTTTTGATATTTTTAGACATTATTTTTACTTGAAAATTTTTACATAGATATATCTATAAGTCTAATATATCCCTGTAAAATTTCATAATATTTCGAAGCCTATAAAATTTTTAAAAAAAATCAGAGAGTACACGCTATCTAGATTTGGACGATTTCTGGACAGGTTTTTTTAACCTCAAATACATATATTAAGGGTCAGTATTTTTAATTTTTATCTATTTTTTTTATAAAATTATACTTATCAAGCTTCAATTAAGTTTTTTGAATCACTTCAATCGGAGTTTTACTTAAATAGTTATAATTTTTCAAAGTCAAATATGTTATATTGATTATTGCTGTCCAACCTAAGAAATAATTAGAAAAATTCTCAAAAAATTCCTAATGTCCAGATTTGATTTTGTATGTTAATATACAACCAATATGGAATCTAAGTATTATATCACAATAGATTAAAATATCCTACGTATGTATTCTAAATTTCTCATCTCCTAGTTAAGACCATTTAGGAAGACTTAGAGCTAAATCTCTATTTTAAGTCCAATGTTTAAGATCAACCTGGCTCTGATACCAACTTTGTCATGCCCCAAAATTCGAATACCCGAATAGGGTGTCAAAGACCCGAATTCCAGATCCGTGACATGTATAAAAATAAAAAAAAATAAAAAGATAAAGTATGTCAATTTCATATGCATTTCATTTTTTTCCCACCATAACCCAAAACTTTAAAATCCAAACACAAACTAAGATAACTAATTACATAATCTATTATTTCATCGATGCATACTTATTTAACTTAACTTGAAATAAGAAAATCAAGTCAAACATTACTACATTTAGAGTTCTAAAATAAAATAAAATTTATCCTATGTAGAATGACATGCCATGTGCATCAAACCACATTCCATGCTCTACTACTAATAGTAGTACTCTACATCTTCAAAATATTCATAACCTGAAATGGTTAAAACATAATGAGTTGACAACTCAATGGGATCACATCAATCCCGAGTTGAACGTCTCACAAATATTACTAAATTTAACCTCGACATATTAATCAAAATAAGGCGAACATTGGCTGTAAAATTATAGTTAATAATTTGACATTCATGATATGAAATGAATAATTTTTTAACATAAATTTTCTAAAAATACTAAGATTGGAGTGAACAAAACACTCATGTGTGCTGATCCTTTTAGGGGATGACCCACGACAGAGCACCGATGGTGATCATTTTAGGGTATGACCCTCGACAGAGCACCGGTACAACCTTTTAGAGACAAAAGCCTAGTGCAGTGCACTCGTGTGTACTGATCATTTTAAGGAATCACCTAGGGCAGAGCACCCGTACCGATCCTTTTGAGAATGACCCTGGGCAGAGCACCCGTGTCGGGCTGATCATTTCAGGAATGACCCTGGGCAGAGCACCCGTAAGAATGCATAAAAGAATAATTGTTCACATGTTATGCATCTAACTTATAAGGAAACATTGTAACAAATAATATCCGAGCACCCATAACAAATAATATGGTGGTCCTTTTAAGGCAGAGCACCTGTAAGAATTATCGCATTAAAAAAATAATTGTTCACATAATAAATATTCATCATCACCACTAGATAATATTAAATGTAAATAATAATAATAATAATAATAATAATAATAATTGCATTGATTTAGTAGTCAAATAAAGAATATCCTTCAATAGGGAATTACTTATGAATTTTTCAATGTCAATTTCTTATGAATTTTTCAATAGGGATTGATTACCTACCTGCTATGGAAAAATTTTGTGATGGAAGAAAAATAATCTGAAGCAATGCTGATTTCTACGTGTACTAGCTTGGATTGATCAACTCTTGACTCGATGTTGAACCCTCACGGATACTCTCCCTTCTCCTGAGCTCTCTTTTTCTTCTCACAGATTTTCTCTATGGCTTTTCTCTCGATAGCATGGGAAATACGGTATAAAAATGATGTCAGATGAGTTGGTGAGTTTTGAATTTAATGGACGGTTTAGATTAAGAAGTGGGTCCCACGATGATGATGGCAATCATGGTGGATGGGTTCCCATCCGCAACCGTACCACGGAGAAGTGGGAAAGAGAGAGAGAGTCGTGGAGGATATTGTTGTGGGGTGATGCACGTCATCAGTCGTGGAGAAGTGGAAAGAGAGGGAGTCATGGAGGAGTGGAAAGCAAGTGACGCATGTCACTTGCTTTGTTATTTTTATTTTATTTTTATTTTTTGTGAATGGGCCCCACAGGAGTGATGTGACAAATCCACATCGTTCATCAGTTTTGCCCATCAAAGTTAGGGCATGTGCCCAAAAATGAGGGTCATCCATAGTTCAGGTGGGCCACACCAACGGCAACAGTGGAACCCACCGTTAAAAGAAACGGAGTATTACATACCCGATCAATGGAGATGATGAACGGTAATGATGAGTGAGTCGGGCTACTCAGTGGCCGGATCTAGATGGTGTGGCTCTCGTTCAGGTGGAGAAAGAGAAAGGGGGTTTTTAGGGTTCGGGAGGGTTGCCAGGTGTGGGTAGCCGAGTAGGTAAAAAGTTAAGAGTTTAAAAAAAATTACTTATATACACCCATTCTAGATCAGATTGATCCGAATTGACCATTGATCCGAACTCGATCTGATTAATGGTTAGATCTGACTGGGCCAACTCGATCCGACCTCGATCCTGGCCTTTCGGTTCGGTTCGGTTCGGATTGGGTTGAATCCATCGGATCGGACCGATTTCTTCCCAACTCTACCCACCACCATCACCCTCCTCTTCCTTCTCCTCTCTCTCCTTTCCACTCTCTCGGTCTCTTCTTCACTCATCTCTCAATCCAACTCAGTACCAACTCAACCCGACTTGGTACTTTTGACCGAATCGGACTCAGTTTGAATTAGTCCAAGTCAGACCGGAATTGGATTGAGTCAGGCATGCTGGACTCGATGTCAAGTTCAGGTTAGGCCTATTTCAAAACCGGATCAAGTTGAGTCAGCCCTAACTCGAACCGACTCCACTCAATAGCCATCTCTACTCACCCGTGGGGTTATTATGGGGCCTACCGCGATGTATGTATTATGTATCTAAGCCGTTTATCTGTTTTTTCATGTAATTTTAGAATATCATATGGAAAAATGAAGAATACCCAATAATCAAGTCGACCGTATCATAAGAAACAATGGTGATTAACAGTCTTACCATTAAAAACTTCTCAGGCCCACCTTAATATTTCGGTAGTTTTTATTACCATCTAATCTGTTGATGAGGTTACATGATCCTGTGTGAAAGGGAAAAAAAATTATCAGCTTGATCCAAAACTTCTGCGGTATGGTCCACTTGATAATTGGATCGGCATCATTTTTGAAATAACGCACTAAAATGATCTGAAAAAACGGATGGCCAGCGTGGATACATAATATATTCATCAGGGTAGGCCCACGCTAACCCCACCGTGAGGGCCGCACCGTCTTGGGTGAGTCTGGGATCTCACCTAATCCGCCCTCCTGCGAACCCTCTGACGCGAGCCGTGCTGCATATGTGACACATACGCTTACACAGTCCTAGCTATTCAAAATGTGGGCCCCACTGGAGATGGGTCATAATGCAAGAATCCCATCTGGTTATCAGTACCGCTGGTGGCCAAATAATTAACGGTCAACGTGAAAAATTTCAACAGTCCAAAATCCACAAGCAAATGCTCGGATGAATCAGGTATTAGGTTGACGTTTTATGTATAGCGGGGCCTCCTCTTCAGCCGGTTTGGATTGGTCTGTATGTATGCACAGAAGGGACGCGGATTTGCTACTGACCGGTTGATTAGCGAGACTCGCTACGGAAGTGACGTCACCATATTACGTGGGCTCCACCATAATGTATGTTTTATATCAACAGACCATCCATCTGGTGATATCATTTTAGGAATGAGCTAAAAAATTAGGAGTCCGGATCCTCTGTTATCAAGTCAAGAGAGAATTCCTGATACCCAAATCCTCATTGGTCCACGTCACCACTCACTAAAAAAATAAAAAAAATAAAAAACAGCTTCGGACGCCAAACCATTAGGGTAACAGGAATTCTCTGTTGACCTGATAATAGAGGATCCCGACTCAAAAATTAGCCGATCCAAATCTCGAGTGGACCCCATCACAGAAAAACAGTGGAGATTGAACACCTACCTCTAAAAACTTATAGGGCCACAGAAGTTTTCGATCAAGCTGATATTTGTATTTTCACTTCTTTCGTATACGTGCTGAATTATGAACATGTTGGATCTCAAATAAATATCATGGTGGGCCTTTGGAAGGTTTCAAAGGTGGCCGTCACTCTACCCACCCGTTTTATGTGGTGGGGTCCACTAGAGTGGGCGGTATGGATACTACATATACATCATGGTGAGGCCCATATAATATGGTGACGTCACTTCAGTAGCGAGTCTCGCTACTCAACCTGTCAGTAGCTAATCCGCGTCCGCACAGAAGGAGCATTCATCAGCACGGACAGGCATTTTTCCGTCACCCGCGATTGCAGTAGGCAGGCTGTCGACATCGTCTTCTCTTCACATATAAAAGCACCAGGCGGGAAGTGTAAGAGGGCCAGAGCGGCATCCTTCTCTCTCATATTTTCCATGTCTCCTCTCACGGCGGAAGAAGAATTCCAACAAGCAATAGAGGCACGGGAAGAAGACGATGAGCATGGCTGCAAAGAGAGAGTCCTTCTCAAATACTTCCTCCTGGAATGGGAAATCGTCAAATCTCTCCTCGACGGCATCATCTCCAGTGGCCGAGTTACTGATCTATCCACCGTAGGCAAGATTCGATCCATCGTAAGCGTTCCACTCCTCTTCTTTCCTTTCCTTTCTTTCTTTCATTTTATTTTTCTCCATTACCTTAAGTCCTAGAATTGAACAAAAAACACTCCAGAACGCGTGAAGGAATTCGACAACTTACTGAGTTGTAGTGAAATGCTCAGAGAAACTCAATATGTAATCATTCTCGATTTGGCAGTGTTATCTGAGATGGAATTCCTTATCGGAATCTGCATTTTCTTCTAACTTCAAGATCAACCCTAGTAATTCGTGCGAATTATTCATGAGATCTGAAGAAATGCAAGGATTTGTGGCACGGTGTGAAATTACACCCAAGGCATGAAATTAGTGATGATCCATGGTTTGGTAGCGTTGTCATTGAGAGGAATTATGTGATCCTTGAACTGTAGCTCTGCAGTGTACTTAGATTTTATGCGCGGCCTTGTTCCAGTAATCCAGACTGCTGACCTGTTCTGTTGTGCACCACTGGAAGATCTGAAGACTGAAGTTGAATGTGGACAGTTGCTGTATTTCTCTTCTTAACCGTCTATGTTCTAGGCGAATGCAAATTCGCTGTAACCTTGGGTTACAAGAATCCTTTGCAATCCCGAACGTGGACTACTTGAAATGCGCCGTGTGTGTGTCATGTGATGGGCCCACCATGAAAAGGGTAAATTTTTGTTTCATCCATGGAAGTCTCTGAATTGATTTGCAGGCCCACCACACAGAGTGCGCATGTGGCACATTTCAACTGGTCTGCATTAGGGGTTATGAGGATTCCTGTTACTCCAGTTACAAGCAATTCACGTTTGTTCTAGGCCGCAAACCTAAGGTTTAGGACTTGGTATTGTCCTATCAAGGATATCTTTTAGTACATGGTCCATCCACGTCGGCACACAACACACCAATGGTCTGGATTACTGAACGATGGGCCCCACTCGTCAAAACAGAATCGTAGTATGCTGTGCAAAGCTCGGTTTGAGGTCCCTATGATTCCTCTGCCAGGATTCCACTGATTAAGGCTACAATGGGGCCCTTTCATTTTTATCCGCAAGTTCTTCTCTCAATCCAAGTTTCCATTGAAAATGTACCTTGCATATAGTTTTCCACAAAGTCAGCTCTCACTTATGGCATCCCTCACCCTACGGGTGGTTTTTCAAAAGGCTGTTTTCTGATGGTATGGACGAAGTATAAGCTACCATCCCCAATTGAACAGAAGGTGCAGAAACTTTATTTCACTCAAATAGCTTGTGAAACTCATGTTCCCTGCTGCACTTGTTGTCATGATTCTTTTGCACCATATAAGGCTCTTTTTATTTTTTGGCCCTTAACTGAAAAATGAAGAAAATGAAAAAACATGTCTGTGGGCTTTGTGCTACAAGAACACTCAGCATGGAGCCTCGTCATGCTATGATCAAATGAATGTTGGGGAACATATATTACTGTGAAATGGATGTGCTTTGGGGCAGCGTGGAATGCTTAGGCATTGGATGCGATATGGTTTTCCACCTTTTCTGCCTCTAATTGATATCCAATGCACACCAGCTCCTACCTGAAAATAGTGAGCATTATTTTGAGTGAAACTGCATTCTTCCCATCTGCTTTTCAGGGGACCTACAAAGGTCCCCTCAACCCGAATTTGATTTGTTTTTTTGTGCTATAGTCTCCAGCACTCGTTGGATCTGTTTTACTTTCCCTTTTCGTTTTTTCTTTATCCTGCATATTTGATGCACATACTAAATTACTTGTTGCTATTCTGAGAAGATCCTCTTTCTCTATCATGCAGATTGATAAGTATCAACAGCAGGGTGAACTGCTCGAGCCTTACCTGGAGAGCATTGTTTCTCCTCTAATGCATATAGTCCGCTCAAAAACAATTGAAGTGGGGGTTGCCTCTGATGACATTCTTGAGATTATCAAGCCGCTATGCATTATTATTTATTCCCTCGTTACAGTTTGTGGATACAAGATGGTTATTAAATTCTTCCCGCATCAGGTTTCCGATTTAGAACTTGCGGTCTCTCTTTTGGAGAAGTGCCATCATGAAACAGCAATGTCGTCATTGCGGCAGGAAAGCACTGGGGAGATGGAGACCAAATGTGTCATACTTCTTTGGCTTTTCATACTAGTTTTGATTCCATTTGACATCTCATCCGTGGATACTAGTATTGCATATGGTGAATATGTTGGAGGACTTGAGCCCTCCCCTTTGGTATTAAAGATTGTTGGGTTTTCCAAGGATTACCTTTCAAATGCTGGCCCCATGCGTAGAATAGCTGGATTGCTGCTTTCAAGGCTTCTAACACGACCGGACATGCCAAAGGCTTTTAGCAGGTTTGTTATTAGCACTTTTTTCCTTTTAGAATGAGGTTACCAAACCTTATTGATTTTCAGCACAGTGTATAAAGTACTGCTTGCCTGGATCCATTTTTTGTAGCTCATACTTCATGAATTCATTTTGAAAAGAAAAAAAATAATCATTCATGATCAACATATTGCTGCACAAGGATGGCAGTTGGTTGGGTTTCCTAGACTTGTTGTGTCTGAGTTTGACACATGCCTGTGTCTAACTGTCTAAGTGGCATTTTGTTTAATTGGTTGAGGTAATAATGTTGAGTTCTACAAGCCCCCTTCTTAAGACTTCACACCTCTCTTTAGCTTTTGTGAAGACATTGAATGGCATTCATCTATTGGATGGACCTTGGAGCTTGTTTTTATAATGCTTCTAGATCCATCTGCAGTAACTCTGTATACAATAATATTTTTTCCTTTCATGGAGACCAATTTCGATATGCAAGTTCTATTTCATTTCATTTCCTAATGCAAATTCTATCATATGTTGCAAGTTGAAGCCTTTCTAGTGATCCTTCAGCTTACACATTTATCCCTTTGGATACTCCTTCAGCTTCATGGAATGGACACACGAAGTTCTATCTTCTGTCACAGAAGATGTTGCAGATCACTTTCGACTTCTTGGAGTTTTGGAAGCCTTGGCGGCTATTTTCAAGGTTTAATTTTGTCTCTCCTGTGTTATAACCACATTTATATGCATGCTCTGTTTTTCTTACATGTACAAAATGATGCCAACATAAGAATAGAACAATGTTGGCTGTGATTCAAACCATGAAACTTTTGATGCAAACTATGAAATTGTTCCTCATTGCAAGTTGTTCATTCTGTTGTGGGCTGCAACAATGACAAATTGGACCCCTATCTACTCAATTCATGTATTGAAAATTGATATGTATAATCACCATCATCATAATCATAGCATTTCCCAACTATTGGGAGTCCACTTTTCTCATGATTGCTTGGCAGAAGTTCAATGACCGGCTGCCTAACTAATGTCAACTCTTCTTTACTCGAGCATGGGATGGCCGGTGCATTGCTACTGGGAGTCTGAAAATTGAAATGACTAGAGAATGAATATTTGGGTTTTCCTCAAGTTCCCCTAGAGTTGTTGGGTTGGGCTTGGGGCATGGGCATGGTCAGGGTCAGCCTGAGCCAGAACATGAACCAAAACTGAAGTTAGCCATTTTTTTTTTGGCTTGACCTTGATCCAATTAAAATTTTGTCGAGCCTGAACATGGTCCTGTTAAGCAATTTCTACATGCACACTAACTGAATGTAACACATGCACTTCACACACTACTAATGTACAATATTTTTATCATGATCTGGGTCTGTCCAAGTGCAATCTGATATGATGGACCTATCAGCTTGACGTGAGCCCTGCCTGATTACTAATTGAGCCCAAAATGACACAAACCAATATGCCTAGGAAGTATAGGTCCGAGCCAACCCTAGACGGGCCTAAAGGTCTCACGCCTGGAGGGCTGGCCCTATCTGTTGACAGTTGACACCCTTAAGTGCACCTGACATCAAAGAGGAATGACCTATGTACCATATACTCACCTATCTATATAAATATCTGATTGGCAAAACTAACCAATATGTATATGTTGTTTCTATGACATTTCTTATCCTTCATTTTGTTACCGACTCATTTGATGCTTATAGCTTGTCAGGTGTATTCAGGCATTGTTACTGGGGTTTCTAATGCTGCACTAATTACACGATTTGCTTCTATCGTTCTTCAGTTTTAAAATTATTTCCCAGAGCCCAGCACTGGAATAAAATCTGTTGGACACCAAAGATGGTGGCAGACACATTGTTTATACTCCAAATTGCAGTAGTGTTACATGATCTGTTTTGTTATTGTTGGGTTTAAAACAGTTAGCATTATGGAATGCAGAGAAAGAGAGCTCTTTCTGATGGAAAATGTTTGTATTATCCACTGATCAACGTTAGTCCATGGTGGTATTTGCAGTACGTGGCACTGATTAGTCAATTTCATTTTTGCGATAGAATGATATGTTAATATAATCTTGGGAAGCATTTACCTGTCTAGATGCTTTTAGGCCATTTGAGGTTGATGTTCATTTCTACAGGTCAGCTGTTCTTGGTGACAGTTTCCGGTTCTCTTACTCATGGTTTATCTGCTTGAATATTTAGTCAGCTTGAGGTGTTGTTGGGTTCTGAAATCATGAACTATGTTATTGACTTTCAAGAATATAAAATTGCTTGAAGCTGACAGTTCTATTGTGCAGTGTTGTCAAAATCCTATGATTCATGATTTATGATTTGAGTCGAATCTTAAGCAAAACGATTCAAATCCCAATTTTGAATCCCTTTTTATATGAATCTTACGATTTTATGATTTGAATTGTACGATTTACGATTCAAATTCCAATTTATGATTCAAATTATACGTATTTTCTTCTATTTTATGCTACACTTGGCTTTGATTTTATGGTTTTAAATTGGTGTTGGCTTTAAGAATCATTTAGACAAAGCTTTTAAAAAAATGAATCGTTTAGAAAAGGTAAATTATTTTATTTTGTTCTTTATGACAGATTAAATGATATATATTCTCTTCAATGTTAAATTGTCGAGCTTTCTTTTTTTATTTTTTAATTTTATTTAATGATTTCTTACTTCTTAACTGCGGCGTTGAACCACCAAATTGATGTATGACTTATCTGGAATGCTTTTATAGATGGTTACGATCATGTTGACTTATATGTATTGTGGAATGATGGTTAGAAGTCAAAATATATTTTTTCATCAGTCTACAGAATCAAATGTCACTTTTCCAATATGATTCTATATTCAAGAAAGGTAACAAGAACATCAATTATTGAAGGATCCTTGAATGGTTTTGTAAGGAAAATTTCTTGAAAGACAAAGAAAAAGGAAAGGTAAGAATCCTTTAACACTATCGCGACATGGTATTACTTGGTGCATATTGATGGCAAAAGGATGGTTGCAAAGTTTTTTATTTTTTTTCCTGATTTATTTATGTTTTTCATATTTTTAAGAAAATCATAAAAATCTTATGATTTATGATACCATTTTCGATTCGATACGATTCAACCCCTATTATGATTTGCGATATGATAACGATTTTGACAACACTTGTATCGTGGCACATTCTTCAATTGGAAAGGATATCATGGAACATTGATCTAGTATGCTTTCTTTTTCTTGTGTATCTAATAGCTTTCTAATTCCTGGCGATTTTAGTACCTTTTTATGACTTAACTTGAGTTTCTCTTCATAATGCAGGTTGGTAGCCGAAAGGTTTTACTGGATGTGGTTCCTATTGCTTGGAATGACACCTCCTCCTTGATCAAATCCACTGCTGCAGGTAGGAGTTCTCTGCTTCGCAAATTTCTGGTCAAATTAACTCAGCGCGTTGGGCTTGCATGCCTACCTCACCGTTCCTCTTCATGGCACTATGTGATTAGCCAAGTAAGCTTTCACTTCTCACTGTGACTTGCTTTGCCTGTTTCTTGCATTAACCTTCTGAGCTCCTTAATTGATGGTATGCTTGATTTTCCTCTGTTTTTGTGCTTTTAGGCATTCGTGTTCATTTGAGCTTTCTTATCTCATCACTTCTTAAATATACCACTTCCTTGTGCAGGTCCTTTTTTTAAGACCGTATAACATGTTTTGATATGGACTAGTATATATTCGTCCCTGATTGACAGATCTGATACTATATGTTAGAAAACAACCCCAAATTCTCCATATGTGGTTCACCTGAAGGCTGTAATCATTTTTATAAGGACTATGTTATGTATCTTAGTGAAGGTAGGGACAAAATAATAATTTCTATAGGACAATGAAGATTTTCAACAATTCATTCGATGGATAATGACAAAATTTTAAATGGTGAGCAACAATTCAGAGGGTTAGTTAAATAAAATGACCCAGAGAGGTAACAATATGGGAAATAAAAGTAGGAGAAAAGGCTTGAGCTGGCTTTTCATGGATTGGAGAATAAATTTTAGAATTGTTTAAGAGAAGAAGGATAATTAATTGAGAAATGTGTAAGTTATTTTTGACATGATGGGTGGCTAATGTGCATCTGTTTCACATTTATAGGGAAGCCATCTCAATTGTTGATGCTTTAGAATATCAGTAGTTGGGCTTACTGAGTTGCATTGGAGAGTTGGTTCTGCTGGAAGGTGGTTTCAAAATTGCAGAATTGTATTTGTTTATCTTCTACTTAAAAGTCTATCACTGTTGATATATGCTTTTGTCTTGGATGGATTTTCTTTACAGCTAATTTTTACTTAAAAGCTTTTGAAATCAAGATAGTGTCGTCTTCATACTTTCCCCTCTTTTTGCGAGTTCTCTCCCCATGTTGATGAGCTTTTTTGTACTTCGTTCAATATTAGGGAAGAAACAGCTTACTGCCAGAGAATGTTTCCTCAAATATAGCTACCAAAAATGATTCCTGTGATCATGGTCAAGAGGGAGATTTAAGTGCTCATACACAAACTCCTAGATGCCCAGACGAAGAAGATGGAGACATGGATGTACCTGAAATCATAGAGGAGATAATAGAGCTGCTATTGTCTGGGTTGAGAGATACGGTATGTATGAATGATGTAATTATATCCCTATGTAAAACTAAACAAATATTGGTTACCATAATGCCTTAATTCTGTATTGTTTCTTTCAATTCTTTGTTTTCATTTATGTTTCTACATGTTTATTTCCCAAAGTACCAACTAATGTTTATCCTAGCAATGCTAAAGTGCCATTTTAAAGCTGCCGAACATCATGACTCTGTCCTAGTTTTTGCAAACTGCAATTATTCTACATATTTGTAAAGCCTAGTGAATTTCTCGCTCAATGCTTATGCTTAAAGCTGGAACTGTTGATAGTATGTTTGCTTGCAAAGATATGTAAGAGTCTTTGATGCAGGAAGAAATTCTTGATTGCTAGAGTGTCACACAGATGCAAATAAATTTAAAAAAAAAGGAAAGAAAGAAAAGAAAAGAAAAAATCTATGCAAATAATTAAAATTAAAAATACATTGGATCCAAAACAAGTACTTATTGACTCGCAAAATTCTAGTTCTAGTTCAATTTGGAAACCCTATACGATTAGAATTTCTTGATCCTTAACACTCATCTTATACCAAGCAGGAAACCAGCATAATTAGTAATGATCTTAACCAAAAGAAATTAGAAAGTGAATATTAACTTTTCATAGACCATTAGACGCAAACCGCCTACCAAAACGTTAAAATAGCAAAAAATGGACATTGTGTCCTTAATCTTGTAACTGAATTGGAGCCCTGAAAACAGTGTCAAAACAAAGTTACATAGTGAAAATTTCTCTTCTGGAACATAGCTCTCGTTGAGTAGATATTCAGAGACTACTGTCATTCATACAGTTGCTGGTGGAGTTCCTTTGTTTTTTTTTTTTTTTTTTTGAGAAGTAATGGTAATTTGATTAAAGAGAAAGGGATTAGAAAAAGAAGGATCAGCCTGCTGAGAAGGTGAGAAGATTATCCTTTGACAAAAGACAAATTACATCCCTTTAAATTAACAGAGTATGTTGCCCACTCGACCACATACCGTTGCACCCTCTGAACTATAGCAGTTGCCGAGTTGGAAACTCCCTCGAAACATCTCCTGTTTCTTTCTTCCCACACCAACCACCAAGCAGCCAAGAGGAACATTTTGCAGATTGTGGTTCTATCTTTTCCTAACTTTGGCCCATGCCAGCTATATAGCAGCTTATCGGTTGATTCAGGGAAGGACCAAGCAACCTTGAAAGTTTGAAGAATCGCTGTCTACACCTGACTGATGAAAGGGCAGTGGACAAATAGATGGTCCACTGATTCTGCATCCTCCATGCGGCAAAGGCAAATATTTGTAATTGTCATACCCCTCTTCCTCAAGTTGTCGACAGTCAGCACCACCCCGTTCTTCGCTACTAGCCAGCCAAATACTGCTATCTTTTGTGGAACCTTGAACTTCCATACTGAACCTGTCCTGATATTTTCCACCAAAGAATGTTTCCTATCAATAAAGTTGTACAGAGATTTAACCGAGAAAGAGCCGGACTTGTCAACTCTCCATTTCAGGCTATCTTCTCTCTCCTGATCTATCTCGCAACTTATGATGCGTCGTTGCAGGGCTGCATATTCTTCGATCTCCCAGTCATGGAGATTTCTTCTGCATGTGGGATTCCACAGTCTGGTGCCCTATGATGGAGAAGCAGTCAGCCACTCGGATTGACTGATTTGTAGTGAGGCGGAAAATATTCGGAAAATCATCTTTTAAGGTAGATTCCCCCAACCATGTCTTCCCAGAAACGCGTATTATCACATTTTCCTATTGTTATGCCAATACCTTTGATTACCTCCGTCTTTGAAGAAAGAACTCCTTTTCACAGTGCAAATGCTCTATAAACTGATGATTCCTTTGTCCACCAACCTCCCTCAGATCTTCCATATTTGCTCTTGATGAGTCTATTCCACAACGATCCTTTTTCAGTCCCAAGTCTCCAAAAGCATTTACCTAGAAGAGCTCGATTCATTGTTTTGAGATTTCTTATGCCAGCACCCCCGTCTTGAGCATGCTTGCACACCTCCTTCCATTCAACCAAATGGGATTTTTTTTTTTACTCCTTTCCGTGCCATAAAAAATCTCTCTTGAGTCTATCAAGGGTTAGTAGGATCGACGCCGGACATTTGTACAATGACATAAAATATAGTGGCAAGCTTGATAAAGCTGATTTTATCAGTGTAAGCCGGCCTCCCAATGATAGGTATCTGCACTTCCATCTAGCCAGGTATTTCTCGACTCTTTCAATAACTTTGTCCCACAAGCGCTTGAGGGGTTTCCCTACACATAGGGGCAGACCAACAAACATTGTTGGAAGAGATCCCATAGGACAATAAAAAATGTCAGCGAATCTTCTATTTTTTTTTTCCATATTAACACCAAACATCTTCAATTTAGTAAGATTGATTTTGAGACCTGAAACTGCTTCGAAGCATCTAACTATTGTGCGCAGGTTGCTCAGTTTCGTCTGCTTTGCTTCACAAAAAAGGATTGTGTCATCTGCAAACCGTATATGAGAAATGGAATTTTCCGTACCCTTCACCCTGAAACTGCTGACAATGCCTTCTTCTTGACCCTTTTTCAACATTCTAGATATGGTCTTGCCCACAATTAGAAATAAGAATGGGGATAAAAGATCGCCTTGCCTTAGGCCTCTTGAACTAGAAAAGAATCCTTTTGGGGATCCATTAAGTAATACGAAAAATGAAGGAGATCGGACACGAACCCCCATCCATCAAATCCACTTTTCCCCAAACCCCATTCGATTCAACATGTACTGAAGGAATGTCCAGTCCACATGATCATAAGCCTTTTGCAGGTCGAGCTTGCATAAGAGACCCATTCGACCGGATCTATAACAAGAGTCCAAACATTCCGATGCAATTAAAGCTTCGTTAATAATTTGTCTACCTGGAACAAACGCGTTTTGGTTGTCGGAGATGATCTTTCCTAACACACGTTTAAGACGGGATGCCAACACTTTAGCCAATATCTTGTAAGGGGCTCCCAAAAGGTTGATTGGTTTGTAGTTTGTTATGGAATCTGCTCCCGAAAATTTTGGGATGAGAACTAAGAAAGAGGTCCCCAATTCTTTCGATAGTCTGGCTCTGTTGTGGAATTCTGAAATGAACTCTACAATGTCTCCCTTTAACATGTCCCAAAATGATTGGAAGAAGGTGATTGGGAAACCGTCTAGACCAGGAGCCTTGTCTCCTTCTAATTCATCTATTGCACCTTTGATTTCTTCAAGAGAGCACTGGGCTTCCAGGAAACTGCTTTCTTCTGTTGAAATGCGATCGAAGTGGAGGGTATCAAGCTTGGGCCCATCCCATCCCTCATCGCAGGACAGGTTTTTGAAGTAATGAATAACTTCTGTTGTTATACCCTCCTTATCCTCTGTTCGTTCCCCATCCTCTGTCCGTTCCCCATCCTCTGTCCGTTCCCCATTCATCACTAAACTGAGAATTTTATTATTTCTTGCTCGAGCCGAAGCTATAGAGTGGAAAAATCTTGCGTTTTTATCTCCTTCCTTTATCCATTTGCTTCTCAATTTCTGTTTCCAGGAAATTTCGTCTTCAAGGACCCTGGTTGTGTAGTTTTGGATTAACTAAAGTCTTCTGGTCTGCTGATTTGCTGGAATTTGATCTCTTTTAGTATTGGAGTCAATTTTCTGTAGCTCTGCAAGAATTTTAATTGTTTCCAATTCCCTCTTTAGAAGTTCCACTGATTTCCACTCCATCTTAATTTTGAGGAGTTTCAATTTTCTGCACAGTTTGAAACCTGTGTAACCCTCCACCTTAATATCTGTCCACCATTCCTGAATTAACTAATGGAAGTCTTCAATCTTCAACCAAGAAATGTCGAATTTGAACGGCTTAGGGCCCTAGTTTTGAACATCTGCTGAGAGAAGGAGCGGGCTATGATCAGAGGTTGGTCTCGGGAGTGTAGATTGGGAGATAAGAGGGAAGGCTTCTGTCTAATCTGCTAAAACCAAGAACCTGTCGAGCCTCGCGAGTAAGGTATCCCGTATCGGTATCGGTTGGCGTAACGGTGCCCACCGATACCGATACGGATACAGGGGTGTAACGGCAATCAAGCTGAGCGCTGACACTCCTCGAGCTCCGAGTTGTACGAACGGTTCAAAGGAGATCAAAGTTTTATAGGCTCCACAGTGATGTATTTATTATATCCACACTGTTCATCTATTTTTAAATATTATTTTAGAGCATTACCTAAAAAATGAATCGTATCCAAAGATCGTCTGGACCACACCAAAAATAGCAAGGATAATGATTTTCACGTTAAACAATTCGTAGGCCCACGTAACATTTATTTTCCATCCAATCTGTTGATAAGGTAAAAAAGACCCGAATGAAGAGGAAAAACTAATTTCATATTGATCTAAAAGTTATGTGATCCCAAAAAAGTTTTCAATGGTAGACGTTCAATCCCCCATTGCTTTTTGCAGTGTGGTCCACTTGATAATTAGATCTGTATTATTTTTCGTGTCAAGCCTTAAGACAATCTCGTCAAATGAATGGACGGTTTAGATATAACACATTCATCATGCGTGGGGCCCAAAAAACTTTGACATGTGTGCTACACTTCACAATCCAAGTCTCACCTAATTTGGGACCATAAAAAATTGTACCAAAGACATATTAACTTAAAATTTACTAATTAAATTATAAACTGCAATTGCTAACTCACAATGCCAAAATCAAATTATTTGAATAGTTTTTAATTGTTATTTGGTATACTCTTATTTTTTAAAATAGGGCCTTTTGGTTTTTTTCATGATTCACTATCCAATAAATGTCCACTAATACATAAGTGGGATAATGACAATAAATTGCATGAATTTGAGGCTAATTTGGGGCATAGATTGGTCCTCCAAGTCAGCCCGAAATTGGCAACGCCATCTACCTGAATTTAATTTCATTTTTTTAAAGAACTACTGGGAGAAAGATATTAAATTGTTAAGTATATAAATTAGATATTTAGAAAATTAAATATATACATTTTGTAGTCAAATTCAGGTTACCTGGTTCAAAAATTAATCAGACAGTCCGATACAACTTCTCACCAAAGAGTGGACCGTTACACCACCATAAACATGTTCCAATTTATAAATGAATGCATATTTGGAATGCTTAGAATATACCGGATTTAATACATATTTTTTTAATTTTTTTTGGAAATTTTTTTTTTTAACGCCGTTATGGGCCGTTACGCCCCTGTATCTCCGTTACGACCCCGTATCTGTATCAGTTTTAGAGGTCACCGTTACGCCAACCGATACCGATACGGGACACCTTGGTTGGAAGAGATCCCGTAAGACAATAAAAAATGTCAGCGAATCTTCTAATTTATTTATTTATTTTTTTTCCATATTAACACCAAACATCTTCAATTTAGTAAGATTGATTTTGAGACCTGAAACTGCTTCGAAGCATCTAACTATTGTGCACAGGTTGCTCACTTTCGTCTGCTTTGCTTCACAAAAAAGGAGTGTGTCATCTGCAAACCGTATATGAGAAATGGAATTTTCCGTACCCTTCACCTTGAAACTGCTGACAATGCCTTCTTCTTGACCCTTTTTCAACATTCTAGATAGGGCCTCGCCCACAATTAGAAATAAGAATGGGGATAAAAGATCGCCTTGCCTTGGGCCTCTTGAACTAGAAAAGAATCCTTTTGGGGATCCATTAAGTAATACGAAAAATGAAGCAGATCGGACATGAACCCCCATCCATCAAATCCACTTTTCCCTAAACCCCATTTGATTCAACACGTACTGAAGGAATGTCCAGTCCACATGATCATAAGCCTTTTGCAGGTCAAGCTTGCATCAGAGACCCATTCGACCGGATCTATAACAAGAGTCCAAACATTCCGATGCAATTAAAGCTTCGTTAATAATTTGTCTACCTGGAACAAACGCGTTTTGGTTGTCGGAGATGATCTTTCCTAACACACCTTTAAGACAGGACGCCAACACTTTAGCCAATATCTTGTAAGGGGCTCCCAAAAGGTTGATTGGTCTATAGTTTGTAATGAAATCTGCTCCCGAAAATTTTGGGATGAGAACTAAGAAAGAGGTCCCCAATTCTTTCGATAGTCTGGCTCTGTCGTGGAATTCTGAAATGAACTCTACAATGTCTCCCTTTAACATGTCCCAAAATGATTGGAAGAAGGTGATTGGGAAACCGTCTAGACCAGGAGCCTTGTCTCCTTCTAATTCATCTATTGCACCTTTGATTTCTTCAAGAGAGAACTGGGCTTCCAGGAAACTGCTTTCTTCTGTTGAAATGCAATCAAAGTGGAGGTTATCAAGCTTGGGCCCATCCCATCCCTCATCGCAGAACAGGTTTTTGAAGTAATGAATAACTTCTGCTGTTATACGCTCCTTATCCTCTGTCCGTTCCCCATCCTCTGTCCATTCCCCATTCATCACTAAACTGAGAATTTTATTATTTCTTGCTCGAGCCGAAGCTATAGAGTGGAAAAATCTTGCGTTTTTATCTCCTTCCTTTATCCATTTGCTTCTCAATTTCTGTTTCCAGGAAATTTCGTCTTCAAGGACCTTGGTTGTGTAGTTTTGGATTAACTAAAGTCTTCTGGTCCGCTGATATGTTGGAATTTGATCTCTTTTAGTATTGGAGTCAATTTTCTGTAGCTCTGCAAGAATTTCAATCATTTCCAATTCCCTCTTTCGAAGTTCCACTGATTTCCACTCCATCTTAATTTTGAGGAGTTTCAATTTTCTGCACAGTTTGAAACCTGCGTAACCCTCCACCTTAATATCTGTCCACCATTCTTGAATTAACTAATGGAAGTCTTCAATCTTCAACCAAGAAATGTCGAATTTGAATGGCTTAGGGCCCTAGTTTTGAACGTCTGCTGAGAGAAGGAGTGGGCTATGATCAGAGGTTGGTTTCGGGAGTGTAGATTGGGAGATAAGAGGGAAGGCTTCTGTCCAATCTGCTGAAACCAAGAACCTGTCGAGCCTCGCGAGTAAGGTATCCCGTATCGGTATCGGTTGGCGTAATGGTGCCCACCGATACCGATACCGATATGGGGGTGTATTGGCGATACGGGGGCGTAACGGCCCGTAACGGTGTAAATTTTTTTTTTTTGCCAAAAAAATGAAAAAATATGGATTAAATCCGGAATATTCTAAGCATTCCAAATATGCATTCATTTATAAATTGGAACATGTTTATGGTGGTGTAACGGTCCACTCTTTAGTGAGAAGCTGTATCGGACTGTCTGATGAATTTATGAACCAGACATCCTGGTATTGGCTATAGATATTTTATATTTAATTATTTTACTATATAATATCAATATGAATTAATTAGAATGAATCTAATGCCAAAATATCTCATATTTGTAGGTTGACTTGTGTACATTTTATTTCAACATACAATCTAGGGACTTTTATGTCCAATTATATAATTCATATATCTAACAAATTAATATAATTTTTCCCAATAAATCTTAAGAAAAAATTTGAAATTATATTCAAGTAAATAGTGTCGTTGATTTAGAACTGATTTGGTGGACCATTTGATGCCCCAAGTCAATGTTAAATTCATGCAATCTATTGGCACTTATCTCACTAATGGATTGGTGGATATTTATTGAACAGTGATAAATGAAAAATATCAAATGATCATATTTAAAAAAACCAAGTGTTTGCAAATTAACGGTGAGAATCATTTAAACAATTTAATTTTGGAATTGTGACTTGGCAACAATAGTGCCATAATTTAATTTATTAATTTTGAGTTAATGTATGCCTCATGGACAATTTTTACGGCCATGTACATAGGGCCCACCATGATGTATGTATTGTATATCAATGACATCCATCTGTTTTATCAAATCATTTTAAGGCATGGTCCAAAAATAAGGTAGATCCAGATCTAAAGTGGACCACTAGTGGGTGAGGCCTTGAAATTGGGGTCCACCTTGATGTATTTGTATATCCGTGCCGTCAATCTATTTTGCCAACTCATTTTAAAGCATGATCCAAAAAATCAGGTAGATTTAAATCTTAGGTGGACCACTAGTGAATGATGCACTGAACATAGGACCCACCTTGATGCATTTGTTGTATATCCATGCTGTCCATCCTTTTTGCCAACTCATGGTCCAAAAAATGAGGCAAATCCAAATCTTTGGTGGACCACACAATAGGGATTGAATTCCCACAATTAAAACTTATATTATTATTATTATTATTATTATTTGTTAATATTATTTTTGAAGTTGCGAACTTGTGTTTTCCTTGATCCATGTCCATGCAACCTATTCAACAGTTTCAATGGTAAATAAACATTACAGGGTCATAATGGGCATTCAATCCTACCGTTCGGTTCACTTGAGATCCGAATCTACTTCATTTTAGAGACCACGCCTTGAAATGATCAAGAAAAACTGATGGGTGGCATGAATATATAATATAACACATAAATCAAGGTGGACCACATGCACAAAAACAATGCAAGTGCACGGTGGACATTCAATCCTATTGTGCGGTCCACTTAAGATCTGGATCTGCTTCCTTTTAGGGACTATGCCTTGAAATGATCAGGAAAAACTGATGGGTGGCATGGATATATAATACAACACATAAATCAAGGTGGGCCACATGCGCTAAAATAATGCAAGTGTACTAAGCGGCATACGCTGCACACTACCGATGAAACTGGGCGCGGATTAGCTACCTACAGGTTTGAGTAGCGAGTCACGCTACTGAATTGACATTACCAAGTTCCGTGGGCCCCAACATAATGTAAGCTTTATATCCACACCTTCCATCCATTTGTAGAGATCATTTTAGGGCAATATCCAAAGAATGAGTTAAATCCAAAGCTCCAGTGGACCCCAGCACAGAAAACTGTGGGGACAATGACGCCCACCATTAAAAACTTCTAAAGGCCACGAAAGTTTTAGATCAAGCTGATATCTGTGTTTTACCTTATTTCATGTCTTTTTTAACTTTCGAACGGGTTGGATTTCAAATAAAAATTATGGTGGGCCTTAGGATAGTTTCAACGGTGGGAATCACTCTCCCCACTGTTTTCTGTGGTGGGGTCCACTACATCTTTTTATCTGCCTCAATTCTTTGGCTCATGCCCTAAATAATATCTCAAAATGGATGGACGGTGTGGATACAACACATACATCATAGTGGGGTCCACAGAACTTGTTGATGTCACTTCAGTAGCTGACTCGCTACTAACCTGTCAGTATCTAATCCGCGTCCGGCCACGCCTCCATTCATTTTTTTTTTTGAGATTGGGACAGAGGGAGAGAGAAATGAGAGGGAAAAATAAAAATAAAAAGAAAAAAATGAGAAGGAAAGAAAGAGAAAATGAGAGGAGGAGAAAACGAGAGGGAAAAAGAAAGAGGGTGGAGAGGTAGTTGCACCAGAGGGAAAAGAAGAAGAAGAAGAAGCAGGAGGAGCTGCAGTAGCGCCGTGATGAATTACAGCAGTGCCGCGGAGAAGAAGAAGAAGAAGAAGAAGAGGAAGCGAGAATAAGGTTAGATTTTTTTTTTTTTTTTTCCCCTTTAAGGGTTACTGCCCGTAACAACTGTTACGGGCTCGTTACGGCCGTTATGCCTTTTAACGGCCGTTACGGCCCTGTAACGGCCATTTTGGTTTCGTTTTCTACACCTCTCCGTTTCAGCCCCGTATCACGTAACGGTAACCGCCTTTACCGTTACGAATCGGCCATTACGGCCGAAACGTAACCGATTTGGGATACCCTGCTCGCGAGGGTTGGATTTTCCCATTCATTAGACCATGTGAATCTGGCTCCGATGAGAGGAAGGTCCACCAGTTCTTGATCATCTATCCAGTTTGAGAAGAGTTTCATGGCTGTAGATATAGAACCCCCTTCAACTTGTCTTCTGCATAACGTGTAATATTGAAGTCTCCCCCCTATAACCCAAGGCCCACTGAATTTCTGCCTGGCTTCATTCAACTTCGCCCAGAAAATATTTCTCCTCTTCTAGGTTGGGACCATAAACAGAGGTGATTAAACATCTGAAGTTTGTACAATTGTCTTTGAGAATGACCGAGACTGAAAAGTCTCCTATCCAGCTCTGCTCCATGGACCAAGAAGAAGATCTCCATGCCACTAGAATGCCTCCCGAACTTCCTGTAGCATTTAGAGTCTTCCACTGAGCGTCCTTTGCCTTCCATATACTACCCATAAGCTTGGCGTTGAAATTCGGAATCTTTGTTTCCTGGATACATATTACGTCTGCTTTGCTTCTCTCATTGATATCTGTGATGAGGTTTTGCCTAGATCCCATTCCTCTTACATTCCAAGACAGGATTTTCATTTATGAAACTGATCTTCCCTAACGATTTCTCTTGTTTCCTCCCAATCGACCCCCGAAAGATGAGATGGAACTTTGTTGAAGCTGTTTTGGTTCCTTGTTGCTGTTTGTCTTGAGGATGGATTTGTTGGGTGATTTCCTACTTATCAGCGGTTTCCCACGGGATTCTATGCATTGGAACAGAGCTAGGAAATCTTCTGGATGGTCTCCAAAAGAAAGACCGATCGATCTGCCTACGTGATCCATAGCTTCCCTGATCCACCTCTTCTTTAGAAGAATATTCATCAGAGTTTCCCTTTGAGTTGCCGGATTTGAATCTGATGGATCCTCTCCCCCCATTAGATTTGTTACGAATTTGAAGAGGTTCTGCCTCTATGATATCCTCATCGCTATCTTCCTGGAATAAGGTAACAATGGCCTTCTCGGACATATCTTCCCTGGACCTCTTTGACAACGAGCTTGAACTGTTCGAAGATGTTGTCCCCCCCGATCGACTGGATAGAACCTCACCGTCCGATTCGAACGACGCTTCGTCTTCCGCCAGAGGAGATGAGGGGTTGACCATACTGTTGGGACCCGATCTGTAAGGAATGAGGTGATTCGATAAGTGAGGAGTGTAGCACTCCTCGACTCAGGTCTCTCCATTCAAAGTAGAGTCCACTGGGTCTGTAGGCTTGGGATGCCTTAGATTAGGTTCGACCTTTGGATCTGAGTCCTGAAATAAAATCGTTTGGTTTGGAACGTCCTGATCGAAAATATCTTTACTCATCGAATCCTGAGCCTCTTGATATGAATCGTTCGGGAGATCCGAAGCGTTCTCTTCGAAGCTAGCCTCGAGATCGATTTGACTCATCGAGTCCCGAGCCTCCCTCAAATGAACATGTGTAACGCTGTTATTGCCTTGGCTTACAAAATCCTCGATTTTCTGACCGGCGTCTGGCCTTCTTGGAATCCGATCCGAACTTGAGTGCATCTCGTCCCTCCAGGCGTCGCTACTCTCCTTGGATAAGAGACGTGTGTCCTCCTTTGCCAGAGCTATTGCGTGTGTCAGACATCCCCTATTTGATCTGATATCTTCGGGACAACTCTTACCTGGGTTGCGACACGTAGCCATATGGGTAGGTACTCTATGGTTGTTCATGATTGAAGCACGTATTACTCTATAACTTATGTTTGCCCAGATACACCATCGGAAACATTTTCTTTCAAATTTTCTAAATCAAAACAAATGAGCTCATGTGAATTTGTTTTTTTCTTTCATTTGTTTCTTTCCTTCTTTTTTTTTTCCCCCCCTTTTCGGCTTCTGATTCTTTTCTTGTTTCTCTTTTAGCCTCTTTGGTTGTTCGTGAGTGAAGCATGTATTATTCTGTACTTATTTTTGTCCAGATGCACCACAGGAAACATTTTCTTTCATATTTCCTTATCAAAGTATTTAGTTGGATCTGCTGAAATTTAAATTGAGGAAATGCCATTTTTGCAGAAACAACATTTCCGTTATTTGTTTTTGTAAATTTCTTGAAATCATTTATCATCATTCCATTTCCCTCCCATTTCCTAGAAAATGCTTCTTTTTCTTTTCCTTGCCCATACTTATGAAACAAAAATTTCCAAGAAATTGGGGCAAAAGAGAGGAAACCAACCCATCTATCTACGAAGTGCCCACATGTTAGCCACATGCGTCACTGACCATATTCAAGTGTCCCACCTGCCACTATCTTCAGGCTCCCCACATGTGCCAATGTCCCCGCATCTGCCAATGTGCTGCATGAGCAACATGTGCCATCATCTATCTTAAAGCACCACACGTTCCAACATGCCACATGCAACATGTGCCACTGCCCATCTCCAAGTGCCCCACATGTCAAAGTGTCACATAACATGTGCAACACGTGGCACTATTATCTTCAAGTTCCCCACGTGCCACTATTCATCTTCAAGCATCCCACATGTGCCAGTGTCCCACATGTGCCTGGTGTGCCACATGTGACATTGTGATACATGCAACGATCCATCTCCAATTCCACTCATGTGCCACCTTCCATCTTCAAGTAAAACTTCCATGAATGAATAGTGGAAAAAGGAGGAAAAATTTTCAAGAAATCTTGTTGAGAAACAATAAAGGGAAATAGTTTTTCCTTTCGTGCAATTTCCTAGAGATGTTGTTTCCAGGGAAGCAAAAGCAATAATGTTTTTTAAGGTCTCTTTAGAGAAATGGTTGTCATATTCCTCTATTAGAGAGTGAAGGTTAGCAGGATTTCTGTTTCCTCTATCACATGAATACAAAATAGCTGACTCAGCTTATCATCCTTGAGAGACTCAGTTGTGATTTGTGAGGAAACTAGAAAGCCTTTCCTCTTTCACGTAAGATTTGGGGGAGTCTCTCCTTTAGTAGTATGATTACTATATGGTTTTCGTCAAATGGATAGTTTGCCTTTGGATAGTACGCATTCATTTCTCCATACACATCTTCATCAAAGATCGGTGGTTTGCAAAGTGTTCCATAACAGTAATGGCCACCACCCATTACCATTATGATACAGGCTGTAATGGCTGTTACGACCCTTACAAAAAAGTTTCTGGACTGTAAAAGTCCATCGCGAGGCTGTTATGGCTCTTTTTTCTGTAATGGTTACGATTGTTACCGTTATGTAACCGATTTTGAATACCTTGGTGGTTTGTGCCAGTTAACAAAAATTTCTCCCATGGGACAGAGTTACCACTCTTACCGCTTCTTATTGGTCTTCAGAACTCCCTTTTCCGGCTGAGAATGTGAAGTACGGATTGCATTGGTCCCAAAACAAGAACTTACAGTTGCTTCAAAACTCTACATCTTGTGTGTCCAGCGAACCCAATACAATTAGGATTTCCTAATCATAAACAACTTTTTTGCTAAGCCCACACATCTATATAAGGCAGCTCATGCACACACCATACAGTACCAGCATGGTGCATGGTAACAATATCCAACCCATTCATCACAGGGGTACCACTATGTAGATGCCTTAATCTGAGAATCAGGTCAGCCCACAATTCAGTTGGGTCACAAACACGCGCGTCCAGGCCCCATTCCTAATCCAAACCACATTTCAAATTTGAATTTGTGCCTGAACCAACAGGGTCCAATGCGGTACCCGAATCAGGGGTACCACTATGTAGATGCCTTAATCTGAGAATCAGGTCAGCCCACAATTTAGTTGGGTCACAATTAATGAAACAAATCTCTGTCTGAAAAAAAAATCCAAAGCTAAGTGATCTGCCTCTTTCTAATTTCACTGCCCACCTGATGAGTAGACCAGCTTTATTTTTGGGCAAGATCATCTAGATGGTTAGACTGATCTGATAGATTGCTTGGATATTGGCATGTTGCTGCCATGTTGGCACGTTCGGCGGGTGTAGATGATATGCCTTGTATTGTACATGCATGTGGGCTTAGCCCAACTCTTCTAAACAATTAGTCAATATTAGCCATATCTGCATGCATTGAACTCCACTTGTACTATTCTTGATATCTGACATTTTATATTTTTTTTTCAAAATTAGCTTCAATTCGAGAATGAATTATAAAGTTCAGAGAAATCCAACAAATAGAAGTAATATATTAAAATATTGAAGCAAATTTCACCGGAATATAGTTGTATTCATAAGTTTGAATTTAAATAATTGAATAACTTCTTTACTTGGCCTGACTGGAATCTCTTTCTTCAGCTTGCGTTCTCAATCCCAACCTGATTTCGTGACGTAAAATTTGCCATGATTATTTGATAGTGCAGGACACGGTTGTCCGATGGTCTTCAGCAAAAGGCATTGGACGCACAACAGCACGTCTAACAGCTGCCCTTTCAGATGAAGTCCTGTCTTCTATGTTGGAGCTCTTTTCACCAGGCGAGGTTCGCTACCACTATAGTCTCATTCCAATACATCTTCCATTAAAAAAATAATAAACATTCTTGCTCCATGTACATACTTGCATAGGTATGTGTGTGCATAATTATAATATGCATGCATGTGTACGTGCAGGTTCTTCACATTATAATTATTTTGTGGTGGTAGTGGTTCCAAGGGTATATTGTTAGTGAAATATGTTATTGTTTTATAGGGAGATGGTTCATGGCATGGAGGCTGCTTGGCATTGGCTGAGCTGGCTCGCAGAGGCTTGCTGCTACCTACTAGTCTTCCTAAAGTAGTTCCTGTTATTATAAAGGTAACAAAGGCTTCTTCACTCACAAAATCATAGTTTGACCTAAATAACTGTTAAATATTTACTACCCTTTTTCATCTAACTATTGGCTGCTATTTGAAGATCTTTTATTTTATCAAATGTTGCTTGTCTCATGTGTCATGCCATATTTTTTAAAGTGTGTTATGCCATACTTTATAGTCATTATCAACAAATCAATTTACTCTCATTATCATCCTAGAACACACTTCTCTCACCATATTGGAAGCATTTGCCAGGTTGTTTGGACTTTAGAGGTTTCTCAAAAGTAATGTGTTTACTCTTAAAACGCAAGCTGCATTGATGCTATCGGTTTCCCTTTCCCAATATTAATTGTTTGCAACTTTTTTGTATGAATTGGATTAGATGCAATCAGTTTTTATGATAAACTAGACCAAATTGGTACTTTGGGGCCGTTTCTGCCTTAATACATGGGGGCTATCTCTATTATCTTCGAAAAGCAATTAATTTTATTGCTCCAAGAGTTACTTGAGATTCCTTGATAAATGATGTAGGCCCACGACCCACTGTAGGGCCCAACATGTGCTGATTTTGGATGGTTTATTTATAGATTCAGGGCCTAAATAATTAAGAGCTATAATTTACGATTTGTGGGAGATATGTGAGGATGTAATAATACTAATGGAAGATATGGGATTGATTTAAAGATGTTATTGAAAATTTTGAGGATGATTTCGTAGATTTGCTTTCACTATTATTAGGCTTTTACCATTTTAGATAGATTAGATTGATTTGAAATCAATCTCTCAGTTAGGGGAATCCTCATCAAAGATTCAGTGAGGGTCTATAAAAGGTGGGTGGTGTAGGATGTAGGCATTCCAAAAATTTCTAAGTGTGTGAGTTTTTTTTCTTTCTTCCAAGTATTGTAAGAGTAAGTTTAATATCAATAGAGTGCTTCTCTCTTTACTCAAATATTCTTGTGGGTGTACTCTTGTCAATTTATTTATTATTATTATTTTTTGTAATTCGGGTGTGGAGATCTCATTGACTCAATAACTGGGTTGTACCATTTTGGTATTAGAGCAGGTCATCTTTGGGGATTTTTAACTTTATGTCATCGCTTAATGGTGTCAAAGGAGGTTACATGGGAGGAGTTTGTGCAAGTAGCTCAATTGATCTGTCCACTCACAGAGTGACTGGATCAACTCATGCATATGGTAGGCAATCTTATAAATCAAGTGGGAGAGTTCTGGCACGGAGGGAATCTAGAGACTGAAGTTGGAGCACACAGACACGTAGGGTAAGGTTTCACCAAGGTCTTAACTAGCAATAGGCAACTTCGGTTTATGAAGAGACCAATGATCCAATTCTTGGATTGTTGGAATGTGATATAGCGAGTTCGTATTTAAGGTAGAAAATTTGGAATTCCATGGTTAGTTACGTGTTGGTGACTTCATTGGTTGGCTAAGTAAGGTGGAAAATATGTTCAAGTACAAGTAAATTGTCGACAATCGGAAGGTTAAGTTAGTAAGTATGAAGTTTTTTGGTCACGCATTAGTATGATGGGACAATATTCAAACCGAATGAATCCGTCAAAGTAAGGAGAGTAAATTCTTAAGAGAAGATGAAAAAGAAGTTAAAAAAGTTCTTATATGCAATTTATGCCCCTCACAATCTATGTCAAGGGAACATAACATCATGGGTAAGGTTTCGTAAGTATAAAGACCAAAAGATTTCAAGATATCTTATTGGTCTTAACATGGATATCAGAAATGAATTGGCTTTCAAAGATATATTTAGGATATCTGATGTATACATACTTGCATTGAAAGCTGAAGAGATAGTTAATTGGGGACTTGGGAGATGATTTGGTGCTCCATGAGGACCGTCGTCAATGATGGGGCAACATGCTAACTTCCCACGTAAGGCAACCACAAGACCTCCCGTAGGTTGAGGGATGATGGCCAACATCCAACAATGAGGTCAAACCCCAACCCGTGGGAGGTGGTTATGGACTGTGGGCTAGTACGCCCAAGGCAGAGCAAAACGACACTTCTTTCATGTGCTTTAAGTGTGGGCATCCAGGACATCATTTTCTTCACCGCCTTGAACATCAATTCACAATTAAAAGTAAAATTAGCCGAGAGAGGAGAATATGTTGAAGACACTAACCGCTTGTAAATGAATGATGAAGATGATATGAAATATGAATAACATGCATACAAGATGGGGTGCATGTTGGGAAAGATGTAGCAATTGTGTATGGCAATAGGGGTGAGTTGTTGCTTATCCAACGTGTCAATCGAGGGATCCTTACTCTTGCTCGGGTGGTAGACTCTCGGGAGTTTCAACACCCAGTCAAGGGTTCGAGTATCCATAGGTGGTGAAATTCCACTAGCGTGAGTGTGTGGGGTGTGTGTGCGTGTAAAAAAAAAAAAAAAAACCTGTCAATCGAGGGACTGCACTCTCAAAACGTGGATCCCATTCAATCATGTACTATCCTTAGGTTGTCTATTTTAGGAACGGAATTAATCTCCTTCATTATCCTATTCAATCATTTACTATACTTAGGTTGTCTATTTTAGGAATTGAATTATTCTCCTTCATTATCCCTTAAATCAGGGATTGTAATCACCCAAAATTACGGGTCAACATATACCATGCATAGCATTTTGTAATCTATTTAAGAGGATGGAATCTCACAATGGGGACCACCTCAAATTGAATCGAAACTTAATTTCAAGATCTCAACATTTTAGATTTATGTAGAAATATCATGGTATTAGAGCCACGATTCTCTCTTTGAAGTTCGTGCAATTTTCTTTACGATCGGAGACTTCTCGTCTTTGATTTATAGTATTCCTTGTCTCGTCATTCCCATCAATTTTTTATTTGCTACAATACAATAAAGTTTCAACATCTTCTCTCAGTTCGTACAGAACGAGTTTGTGATCTTCCAAGCAACATAAAAAATTGCTCTTAGTTCATGACATCCCGAATATTCAAAACATTCGAAAGATTTTTAGCATTTTCTGCTCATCAGAGGTAGGATTTGTAATCACAGTTATGGTTTTTCAGTTTTCTGCATCAAGTTTCATCTAATCCACACAGCATCAAGGTGCTTTTGTTGGTTATTGGATATGATTCATCGTCTGATCATCTACTGAGACTTCCCTGTGCAGTCGGTAACCATAGATAGGGTTGGCTGACCTGTTTGTTTTCTGTACTTCATTCATAGATTTGATCTATTCTTGGTTGTCAATCATATAAATGGAGAAGTCTGAGGTATTTTTGATTTGCTTTACTAGCAAAAATTATACCTCTTAGGCTTTCCAATTCCAAGTATACCTTGAAGGCAATGAATTGTCGGGGCATGTCTCCAGATCCGATTCGCTGCCTACGAGGATGAGAAAAAGATATCTTCCTAGCACACTCAGGATGCAAAAATCAAATCTTGGATTCTTGGATCAATAGATCCTCAATTCATTTTGCATCTCAAAACCTACAAAACCGCAAGGACGTGGGAAATTTTATAAAAGGTATATCATCAAGGAAATTTTGCACGTCAATTCCAATTAGAATTTGACATTCCTCAATTTCATCAAGGAACTTTATCCATTCAAGAATATTATTTAGGCTTTCTTACTTTATGGGCTGAATATGATGAGATTAAATATGCTAATCTATCTGACATCGTTCTGGCTGAAATACAAGGACTTCAAGTAACTAGTCATAGGGACCAATTTTTTATGAAACTACATTCTGGATATGAGACTGTTCGGTCTAATCTAATGAGTAGGGTTCCATCTCCATCCTTGGATGAATGCCTGAATGAACTTCTTCGTGAGGAATAATGGTAATTGATGGAAGTACATTTGGAACAGAAAACTACAGAAAGTATTGTTGATGTTGCTTACGCTACTCAAGGAAAACCTTATCCTCGTGATATGAGTACCATGCAGTGTTATAGTATGCCTCCTAGTGTCAATAGAAATTTTGTACCTACTGCAACGGAACCTGTCATACCATTACTGAATGCCGTAGACAACCTTAGAATCGGACTACTCCAAATTGGTTTCCTTGTGCCTATACTGCAACAACTGTACATCTGTTCTACAGCCTGCGATTTCATCTGCTTTGACTGCTACCTCTTCATCTAGGACACAACCTAGCTCATCTGCTTCTTTGACCCCCAAAATGGTCCAACTAATGATTCTAAATGCCTTTTCTCCACTTGGTGTCTCAGGTAAAACCAGAAAACCTCATTCTGTTTGGTATTTTGATTCCGGAGCATCAAATCACATGACATTCACATATGAAAATCTTTCCAATGTCAAAAAATACATTGACAATCTCCAAGTTTAGACTGCAAATGGAGACAGTCTTCCAATTCTTGCAGTTGGTGATGTTCCTGGCTGAGTTCCATTGACAAATGTTTCTCTCTCCTCACTTGACCACCAATTTACTTTATGTTGGCCAACTAGTTGACAATAACTGCAATATCTTATTTTCATCTTCAGGTTGTGTGATGCAGGATCAGATGTTGGGGAAGGTGATCGCAAATGGCCCTAAATGTGGATGTCTCTTTCCTTTTTGACTTTCTGCACTTCTTCAGCATAAACCAATAAATGATTTGTTTTGTTTTTTCGTTCAGAATAATTGCCATTGTGCCACAATAGGTTTGGACATCCAAATTTCAAAACTTTATCACTGTTGTTTAATTCTGGATTGACGAATAAATCTGTTGGTGTGAAAAATTGTCTTTTTATTGTACTTGTAAGTTTGGGAAAAGTAAGACCCTTTCATTTCCTACATGTACTACATTAAGTTCAATATGTTTTGATTTAATACATCGCGATTTATGGGAAATTGCTCCATTTATCTCTCATGCCCATTACAAGTGTTTTGTGACCTTTATTGATGATTTTAGTCGTTTTACTTGGGTATACTTCTTGCATTCGAAGTCGGAAGTTTTTCATGCGTCTAAGATGTTTTTACCCTATGCAAGTATCTGTCTGCCTGCTAGATGCTGCAAATAACTATTACTCCTGATGCCTGTACTGTTTGCCTGTGGATCTTTGTAGTAACATATTTTGCACTCAGGTTATTCCAATCTGTCATGGACCCTATCTATGTCCTCTTCTTACTATCTTTTATGACCTTGTTTGACTCTGTTTGTCATTTGCTGACTATGTAAAGAAGCTACATGCATTTTATGGTGTAAAGTTGGTTAGTGCATTCTTTATCAGTATATCTGTTCAGTAGAGATTCAGGCTTTTTATGGCTAAAAATGCAAGTGGATAGATGCTTTGCGCACATGGCACCCATCTTGCTTAAAGCATTACTATTTACTGAAAGCATTTTTTTTTTTTTTCCAACAGGCACTACATTACGATATAAGAAGAGGTCCACACAGTGTCGGATCTCATGTGCGTGATGCTGCTGCATATGTTTGCTGGGCATTTGGTCGCGCATACTCTCATGCAGATATGAAAAGCATATTGGAACAGCTTGCTCCCCACCTTTTAACAGTTGCATGTTATGACCGTGAGGTTAGTAATCTTTTTGTTTCTCACAATGATTTGTATCTAGATTTCGTTTATCTGATGCTGTCTATAAATATCAGTATACCTATAGGTCTGATATGATCAAGAGCTCTATGATGTTTAGGTTAATTGTAGAAGAGCAGCTGCAGCTGCATTTCAAGAGAATGTTGGGAGGCAGGGGAGTTTCCCGCATGGCATTGATATAGTGAATACAGCCGATTATTTCTCTCTCGCCTCACGAGTAAACTCTTATCTCACTGTCGCTGTGTGTATTGCACAGTATGAAGGGTACCTCTATCCTTTTGTGGAAGAATTGCTATTGAACAAAATTTGTCACTGGGTATGCTAAGTTTTCTTTGCATCGTTATTCATTGCTTCTAGTTTTAGTTCTCATGTTTTTTGCAGAATCGACCTCTTTGTAACTGGAGAAAAGTTAGGAACTAGATTTTCACTATGGCTATTGTTGTTGTTGTTGTTATTGTTATTGTTTGTTATTCTTATTGTTATTGTTTTGTAAAGCAGTGGCACCCTTATTGTTGAAAGAGTGGATTCATATAAGTTACGGAAGTACTTAGTTCATGAGCAACAGTGTATTTCTTACACATGACATGAAGCTCAAGTTGATAGATTGTATGGTCAAGAGCAAGTGCAGCTTGTTCATGTTATTGGCTTCTTATTTACCTTCTTATGTGCACCTAGGATTATTAATTCTGTTCACAGCTGCTGTTAGAGGTTGGTAGTCCGTGCTTCCACTTCCCTGTTATATTTGCTACGGTTGGTTGGGTTGCTTAGAAGCTTACTCAACATCATCATCATCAACATAGCCCTGTGCCAGTTATTTGGGGCCCATTTTGTGAATCATTGTTCACCAATCATTCCCCTCACGTGAACTGTATCCGGTCTTCCCAACGGCTTCCCTGTCATCCTCTTTTAAGGTCTCTGCACCTTAGTCATTGTTCCCTCCTTACCTGAACTATTGCCATTCTTCATTCTTCATTGCACATGACTGGGCTATCTTAATCTGCTGGTTAGAAACTGAGCAGCTCAAATGAGCAACATGATTGATTGATTAGGAACTCAATTTAGCATGGAAGTAAGCGCTGCTGCTTTTTTTTTTTTTTTTGTAAATACAATTGTCTTGTGATCTCATTTTAGCAGTTTAACTCGTGTATATGGTATTTCTTCTCCTTCTTCTTTTTCTCCTTTTTTAAAGAGTAAATACAATTGTCTTTGTAACACCCCGAACTTTTCAATACCCGAGTATTGAAAGTCCTCGAGTGTTACCATGAATTTGACTTATTATGTACACGTGTACGGTACCAATCTAGCTAACCTAACCCTACATCCATCCTCCAACGTGAATTTGACTGATTAAGAATGATCTCCATCTATAAATCAAGTCATCCGACCGTTGATCATGTGGTTTGATATATGTACTTTCCCTTGACTAAATCAGTGAATAACTCTTTATCCATAATGATTTAGATGTAAGTTCTTTTGTAAGAATTGTTTAGAAATGGGCATAGAACTATGTAAAACCATTAGATTTCACAAGACTCTTAGATCAACAATAATTATGAAAATGCCATTAACCTAGACCCCTGAATTCTAGATCACATAGTTCTCATGATCCGTTTCATATAAAATTTTATACCATGCCTATATATCATAAATTAACCATACATGTTGAATATCAGCCCTTAGATCATTGTAAAAGTGGCTCAATTGATAAATCAGCCCGTAACCATTGATTTTGGTGTCCATCGAATGAAGAAACCTCGTAGTTAGTCGTAGTAGGATATTTTTCTTCATATGAATGTCTTGGATTTCACATCATATGGACCAAGCGTGAAATATGAAGACCCCCTTTGGTAGACGTTTCCTTGGACGCGAAGTTATCCTTTCGAGGCTTATCAACTCTTTATAAAATCTAGCTCTTCAGATCTAGCCACTTTCTGCCGTTCATCAAAACTCAAACTTGGACCACACCTTGGCCTCACATGACTATGACATTATACAAAATTTGGACCCCGATCTGTGATCCTACACCATTGAACGCGGAAGCCAATTCATTCCTTTTGACACAAAAGGTGAAATTTCATATCTAGGCTTTTTCCACCATCGATCAACAACCAAACTTTGTCCAATTGTTTGCCTATCTTGACTACACGTTTCCTCCAAAATTGGTCTCTGATCATTAAGCGTGGACCACTAATTGAGATTAAGTTCGTTTCAACACCCGCTAGGAGAATTCTAAGATAAGCTTATGTAAAGCTCGGATTTGCTTCATATTTGAGCTCATGGGCCAACATGACGTGACCAGACTAATGAGTGAGCAGACCCATTGATTCCGTACAATCAAACAGAAGGTGTAAAGGTAAAACTTTCGCATGAGGAATCCGGTTAGGTAAGTATTCTTATGGTAATTGTCACCCACATATTCTTGCAAGTTGTGGCCCACCTACAACTTGGATCTGACTCAAACTTGAGGCCATGGGCCACCACGACTTGCGAAAGACGGTGAAGGGCACAGATCAACCAAAGGGCTATCATAAATGGACCCATTGGATCAACAAATGAAATGGATTTTAAACCCATATATCCGCATGTACAGCAACAGACTGTTATGTAAGTGATCTTTATGGTAAGTATCAAGCACACGTCTTTGCAACGTGTGGCCCACCTGAAGCTCAGATCGACTTCGAATTTAGACTCGTGAGTTAACATGACCCGACCCAACTAATCAACGGAATAGATTTTCACAAAAACATCATGGTGGGACCTCACCTACTCCAACAAATGAACCAAGGTTGGTAACAACGTTCGAGTGAAAGCCCCCCAAAAGAAGAGAAGAAATCTCATGCCGCACGCAACTTGAACGGGCGACGTCCGTTTGGAGTCAGTCCGGCCCACCAACATGATCATCTCGGACAATCCGATCCGTCCATCGTGCCCATAGGTCAGAACCGACCAAACCCTAGCACTTTCCACACGTTTTCAGGTCTTCACTTGTGCACAATTTTGAGCACAAAAGAGCCGCTCACAATCGAGTTTCACTGCGCTGTGAAACAACGCCCGAAAAGGAAAGTGTCTTCTTCCCTTCTCGCTTCCACGTTCGAATCCAACTGCAACTGAAATACAGTGGGACCCACCACCAAGAAACGAAGAGCAGATCCACATCATTTAAAGAAACTGATCAGGCAGAAAGAAATCTGATCAAGAAACACCATCAGAAATAGGGCCATCCTTCCCAAGTGAACGTGTGACGTTAGATGCTGCCCAATCACACGACAGGCGATCAAGAGCCAATCATAGACATCCATCGGGTGGCCTTCCTTCACAGAGATATCACCCAACAACTAGATAGGGCCGAACACATTAGATGGAATGAGAGTTTCGATCCGCGCGTAGGCAGCAGTGAAACGCTGTGTGTAAATAGAGCTGCGTAAGATGCAACCTGTATGGACTAAAACTCTCCTTACGCTGGATTTCATCTGAAAGCCTGTAAAGGCTTAACATGCGAGGGAAGAAACCCATCCAGCTATCCCGTCCAATAAGAAGAAAGAAACGAGCGAGAGAAAGAGAGACAAACGAGAGAGAGGGTTGGTGCAGGCACCGGGTCAACTCAGCTCGATTTAGGCTAAGTCAAGCCGGGCTTAGGCGTCCATCACTGGATCTTTTTTAGCAAAGAAAGGAAAGAGAAAGAAAAGAAAAGAAAAGAAGAGAGAGAGAGAGAGAGACAGAGAGAGAGAGAGAGAGAGAGAGAGATCTACGGCAGCAATAAGTGGAGGTCGGCCCCGCTTGAGTTGAGCGATTCAGTAAGAAGCGAGCTACGACTTAAAGTAGGTCCACGCCCAACTCTCTTCCTTCCTAGACTTCTTTCTTTTCCTTTTCCCTAACACATTGATCCAAATCGTGTCGAAAATCCATTAGTTCAAAGAAGGTAACCACTCAAAAGGAATTGTTAATATTAGTTTGAAGATCTAATCCTTCGACGCACACCTACGTTCTAGGAAGAAATAACATTAGAGGTGAGGGTTTTATCCTTTAAGCTTACATTAATTTAAATTGTTATATTTATCTTACCTTTTACATGCCTTCATGTTACTATGAATCCTCCCTGCAATTATATGTTTTACCATCAATTATTTGCCCTTTGGGATTGTTGTGTAATGTTGATTACGAATGATCTTCATGAATTTATGTGGGGGCGATGGATACAAGCCTTGCCCTTGCCTTTATCAATTTATTGAATTAGCCCTTGCCACTCTCCTCTTTATTGAGTTGGTTATTACCACTCTCCTTATATTTGAGTTGGCCATTGCCACGCGTCTATTTGTGGAGTTAGCCATTGCTACTCTTCTTTTTATTGAGTTGACCATTGTTACTCTCCTCTTTATTACGTTGGCCATTGCCACTTTTATCTTGGCTGAGTTGGCCATTGCCACTCTTCTTTTTATGTTATTAGCCTTGTGCTATCTATCTTTAAAGGACTTGAGCTTGTATCTAGATATTCCAAAGCTCTCATGATTCAATGAATTTCCCCTTTTGGTGCAAGTATTATGTTGGGAATCCCTCTTCTAGCAATCGAATAAATATTGTGGACGTAATGTGTTTTCAGTAGCGGCTCTGAGGCGACACGTAATTCCATGTTTCATGGGTGATGGTGCACAAATTGGTGTATGTAAATCGTTATACGTGTTACATCAATTCTTTTCTTTTTGAGGGTTGGATATCGCAATTAGTCGCTCCAATCCGGTCTTTTCTTTTTAGGGGTTGGATGTCGCAATTAGTTGCTCCAATCCAGGTTGCATGATTCACCTAGTTATGTGTTGTGTTTGTCTTGGGATAACCGCATAAATCTATGTTAAAAGTGGCACACGCCGGCGAATCTCCGTAGTATGGGATGCGGGGCAAGTCGGATAACTCTAATCATATTCCACATTGTGGCGATCACTAAGTGTGATGAACCACATATACTTTGCTAGGCATGCATCTCATGTAGATTGCTTATGCATATTGATACCTCTTATAGTTGTGGAGTACGAGACATATCAGAACCTTTACATTGCTTTTATGAATCTCTTGAATTACTGTTAATCTTAAAGGATAACCATCACTATGAGTAGGGCGTTGATAATACATATAAAAAAAAGAAGAAAAAAAGGTGATGTACAGATTGAAGACCTAGAGGACCATCTCCCTATGGAAGACTATACTGAAAGAAAAATATGATGATAGTTTTATTATTTAGTTTTATACTTCCGCTGCAAACTCGATTAATGTAATAAGCTTCCATTGAGAAGGCATTTGATTATTTATTGAATTTCTTTACTCTGATGAAATAATCAATCCAGTCGATTTTATTCTTGTGAATGTTACCTTCATGAATGTATCCAGATGCGATTTAAAAATAAATAAATAATAATAAGGTGCGATTTCTAAAGTATCCAAGTTTTACATTATTAACACCCGGTTTTCTCGGGCACGAGTATAAACTCTGGCCGTAAAAATTCGGGATGTTACAGTCTTATGATCTCATTTTAGCAGTTTAACTTGTGTATGTTGATGTTATTTCCTTTTCTTCTTCTTCTTCTTCTTCTTCCTCCTCCTCCTCCTCTTCTTCTTCTTCTTCTTTGCATGTATAAAGGTAGTCCCATAGGAGTTTTATATTTCTGCCTAACTTGGGAACAATTTGGAGAGAGCTTACCATGCCTATCTCAACTGCCATAGGGATGGAGGTTACTGGCATTCTCTATATATATGAATAAGGAGTCTCTTTCTCTAACGAAAATTTTCTTCATTTTCTGGAGTTTCCTGACTCTCAAATATACTATCTTCATTTACAAAAGATATCTTGGTGCTTGAACTTGGAAGTAGGGTGAGTTGTGTAGTCAAGATTGTTTGCTTGATTTCAGTTTCTTTCATATGAATATCTAACCTACAAATTGTCTACATCCTAGGATAAAGGTCTGAGAGAACTGGCTGCACAAGGTCTTTCTTCTCTTGCAAAATATGATCTTGGATATTTTGCTGATGTTGTGCTCAAGAGACTAATTCCCTATACTCTCTCAACTGATTTGTGTATGCGTCACGGAGCAACCTTAGCTGCTGGGGAACTTGTTTTGGCTTTACATCAGTCTGGTTTTATGCTTTCAACTGGTTAGTATCTCACCAGCTGCTGTTGAACATTATGTATTTAGTTGTTAACTGGAAGTTCTATTGGTTGATTTGGGGTTGTGATGCAATATCTCATGCTTACTGACATTGACTATCATTTCCTTCACAACCATTGGTTGTATTTGTCTTCTTCATATTTCAGGATATCTCCACATCATGTCTGAAAAGAGAATGCCTTCTTGTTTTTGGATGACTACTCTCTTTCATAGATCCATTGGGTTTGTGTTTGTGGTGAACTGCAAGTAACTACAGAAATTCAGTAGTTACCACACACATTATGTACCAGGCTTGTGAGCAGGACATTTTTGTACCTCGTTTTAAGATTAATGTGATATTCTCATTGTAGATATATTTGGTCTTGTCTGCTTAGAGTCAATATGTATCTCCATGTTTCCTTCTTCATATTGTGAAGCATCAATATGTAAAGGTGTTATTCAATGCGTGGGCTGAGAAACTGTGCAGTATGTCCAGGCTTTCAGAATATGCAAGTGTGGTCCATGGTTCTCTGCACAGACCATTCACACTGCGCTGTGGCCCCACTTGTACAAACCGAAAACCTGAACAGCATTGTACAATCTCTCAGCCTGAGCATTGAATACTACCTTGAGCATGTGAAGGCTGAGGTATTGTTATTATTCCTGGTATTTTAGTTATTGTTATTTGTTATCATTATCATTAAACTATGCTATATTTATGTCATACATTGGTAACTAAAATATCATTTTTTAGTCCATTTGTTCTGATGGCATTCCTGTCTAATTTTATACTTGCATAGTGGATATTCAATCTCTTATGCTCTGGAATATGTACCTCTGCGCAACAATTTTCTTTCTATCAAATCTGGGAATAATTCAAAAGAAAATTGATTTCTTCATATTTTCCATTTCTAGATATTATCTCATCCTATTGATTCACAACCTCTTACTAGTTACATGTGTTCATAGTTCTTTTTCCTTGTGTTCAGACCAGCAAAAGTCTGTTGCGGGCATAATTCCTGCTATTGAAAAAGCACGCCTATATCGTGGGAAGGGTGGAGAAATTATGCGCTCTTCTGTGTCACGGCTTATTGAGTGTATGTCTGTCGCTCGTGTATTCTTACCAGAGAAGATAAAACGAACTTTGCTTGATACCGTTAGTGAGAATTTGAAGCATCCTAATGCTCAGATACAGGTGTATTCTCCTTTTGTCTTAGAAATTTACTTCAGTAGTATTCTTGGACTTCTGCAATTGATTTCTACCAGTTAATAATGTACACGCCCTTTGCTTAATAGTTTGCCCATGTGCATCATTTTTACATGCTTTTTATCGATTCTTGATGTGAGTTCTCTCTCTCTCTCTCTCTCTCTCTCTCTCTCTCTCTCTCTCTCTCTTTCTTTTAATAATCTGTTTCACCTATGTACAGGTTTCTGCTGTTGAAGCAATAAAGCACTTTGTTCCAGCATACCTTGCTCACATGGGTGATGGAACTGCCAATAATATAACAAAGTACTTGGAACTCTTGGGTGATCCTAATGTGGCTGCACGACGGGGATCAGCATTGGCCATAGGTGTTTTTCCATTTGAATTTTTGGCTACAAGATGGAGGGATGTGATAACGAAACTCTGTAGCTCTTGTATGATTGAGGTATTATTTTATTTTAGCCTTCTTGTGCTTGTGGTTATTGTTTTCCACTAAAGCAATTGTATGGTTGATCTACTAAAGTGAGTACTTGTATATTCAGGAAAACCCCGATGATCGAGATGCTGAGGCACGTGTAAATGCTATCCGAGGACTTGTATCAGTGTGTGAGACATTAACCAAGGAAAGAAGTTCTTTCCAAAATATGGAGGAAGACTTATCTCTGCATCTGCTGATCAAGGATGAAGTGATGCCAACTTTGTTTAAAGCTCTTGATGACTATTCTGTAGACAATAGAGGTGATGTGGGCTCTTGGGTCCGTGAGGCTGCCATGAATGGCCTTGAAAGATGCACATATATTCTCTGTGAGAGACAATCTGTTGGCTTCACAAGCAATAAACCTGAAGTTGAACATTTGCCTAAGTTGCCTGATAGTGATGTGGTTGCAACAGAGCAGACATACTCATTGTTTAATGAAAGTCTTGCAACGAATTTAGTTTGTGGAATTGTCAAACAGGCTGTTGAGAAAATTGATAAAATAAGAGACATTGCTGGGAAGATCATGCAAAGAATTCTATACAATCCCAGGATCTTTATTCCATCCATACTTCATAGGAAAGCACTGGAAAAAATTGTTCCCAATGATGCAGACTTAAAGTGGGGAGTAAGTATATCTTAAGTTCTTAACTTGGTAGCTGATCGGGTTTTATTTGGAATTTATTTATTTATTTATTTTCTTGCAAGTTCTGTGAGTTGCATCGAGCTTTGTTTCCACTGCTGAATCCAGAAAGATTACATTTATACCATTGGAGTCTGTTGTTTTCTTTTGCAAATGTTTTTCCTTGATGTCCCGTTCTGAGCACATCAATTGGAGTGAATCTTTCATGCTCTGCCAAGCATGCTCTTCGTGCACCTCAACAACTGCAGAAGAGTACTGTCTCATAGAAATCACTATGTTTGTTTTATTCATCTAAATGACATACTAACATGTAGCTCAATGATAGACAGGGTGTCTTTCAACAGTGAGGTGTTGGGTTCTATATGGAAAAGAAAGTGTTACCGACTTATGTGCAGGCATGAGGTCTAACAGTTTTTTTCTGTTTGCCTGAACTGTTATACTGATGGAGAATAGTTTGCTGCATCTCCTATTACTCAAATCTGTAGTTGAATGCCAGATGTTGAAGTAAGTGCATTAACTATTGGGATGAACATTATCCAATGTACGATATTTTCGTTCACGAAAATTATCAATGTACGATATATTTTGTTCACTAATTAATTTTGTTTGTATACTGCAGTGCTCAGATTGTAAATTCTATTAAAATTTTCTTCTTGTTTACCTTTTGTGCATGGTTATCCAGTGGTCTGCCCATGCCTAAGGAAATTCATGAATAGATATTTGTTTTGGTAAAAAAAGAAGCATCATGTTATTTTAACAATGTCTTTGCTTACAGCTGTTTATAATAGATATTTGTTCTGGTAAAAAAGAAGCATCATGTTATTTTAACAATGTCTTTGCTTACAGCTGTTTATAAGTGCCTTGTGAACTTGTCTTATGTTTTCTATGATCTTTCTTCTATTTATGATTTTAGATGAGCAAAAATTACTGAACTTTGCTTCTTTGCCGTACCCCCAAATGAAACTAGCTGACTTGAGGATGTCATTCTTCACTCTTCTGCAGGTACCCAGCATTTCCTATCCACGATTTGTGCTTCTACTTCAGTTTGGCTATTATAGTAAATCGGTGCTTTCTGGGTTAGTTATCTCTATTGGTGGGCTGCAAGATTCCTTGCGAAAGGCATCAGTAGCAGCTTTATTAGATTATCTTCAAGTCTCAGAAAATGAAATGGGTGAGAAAAGACGTGCCAGAGAGCATATGCTGAGTGCTGATCTCCTTTGGGTGCTTGACAACTATGAGAAATGTGACAGAGTCGTTATACCCACTTTGAAGGTGCAAATAGTTTCTTTGAAGCATAAGATTCTTTCGAGCAAATAGTTTTTGACATGGAAACAATATGTTAGTTGTTTTTCCTCAAAAAGTTTGATTTACTGGTTAATCAGCTAGTGTAATGTGAAGATGGTATATATATTTTACTAGATTACTCTCTAAAGTGATGTCATATGGTAGGATTGATATAAGCCCAATGGCTCAAGGTTTATCTATAGTGTCTGGCACGAGTTTGATAAGTCAAATGATTTGATTTTTTAAACGCCATGCACCTGTGATTTATGTCATGGTCGTTCCCCACATTTATTATCTTTTAGCGTTGGCAGGGTATGCTGGGATTCTGTTTGCTGATCATTTCTGGCCATAATTCCAATGCGAATGCTAGAATTAGTTTGCATGTCTATGATTCGGACTTTTTCTTTACTAGTTTTGTGCATGGATTTATTTTCTGTTTCATGGCTATATTTTTCTTCCAGCCACATATTATTACCATTTGAACTTTGATTGATGTGAGGGTTTCTTGTTCTTCTTTCAGACCATTGATATTCTCTTCAACAAAAAGATCTTCTTGAACATGGAGGTCAGTCTTCATTTTGTATTTGTTTTGCTGTTAATGTTTCACTTTAAGAGACTAGTTTCTTGAACATGGAGGTTAGTCTTCATTTTGTATTTATCTTGTGCTTGCTCTTTCTTGTTTTGGCTAAGTGACAGGTTGCCCTTTCTTATTTCATTTATTGTGTGTTTTTTTTTTCCCCCTTTCCTTTAACAGTAAATAAATGTCATAAATATCAGTATATCACCCATTAAATGTTAGTGCTTTCTGAGAGACGAGATTCATTGAATGACAAATATCATCCATTGATGTCACAAATATCATCAGGGAGACTAGATCCATTGAATGTCAACCATTGGATACTCGCCTAAAGCACAAGATTCATTGAATGCCAAGTGGTTCTTGACTTGAATTTGAACACCTATAGGTGGTGATGTTGGTTTGTTACTCATCTTTCTGTTACTTGCCCTATCTCATTTTTAATCTTTGCAATAGAAACCATGGAGGAGGTATGCAGACCTTTTAAGGAGGGAGGGGTGGGTATCATGAGGTTAGAATATGTTAATTCTGCCTTGTTGGGTAAATGGGTTTGGAGGTTTGGGGTCAAAGAGGGTAGCCTTTGGGGGTCTGATGTTCCTGGGAAATATGGGATGTCCAGTTCAGGGTGGTGGATAAAAGAGTGCACTTTCCAGAGCTTCCTTCAGCTGGAAATTTATTGCTCGTTTGGCAAGTAGAGTCTTCTTGGAAATCAGCTTCTCTGTTGGCAGGTGAGAGGGTCCATTTCTGGGAAGATATTTGGATTGGGGACTGTCCTCACACTGCTGACTTCCCTCATTTTCTGTTCAAGACTGCACATTTTGGTCATTAGCTGTTTCCTCCCTTAGGAGAATGATGGTGTTTGGATCCCTCCTTGTCGCCACGACCTTAGGGATGATGAAGCTGATGAGTTGGCTAGTCTTCTCGCTAGATTGGAAGGTGTTCATCCTAATATGGCTGAAAAGGATGGGCTGTTCTGGAGGAGATAAACTGGGGGTGTTTTCTGTTCGCTCATTTTTCGACGTGGTTTCGGAATCCGCTTCTGTTGTTGTTTGCTGTCACACAGGCTTCATCTGGAGCTATGGAGCAAGGTATGCCGTAAAGGCCGTTACAGGGCCGTCAAGGCTGTACGTAAAGGTAACGATGGCAACTGTTAGTTTGTCACTCATTACGGGGTCGTAACAGTCGTAATAGCCATTGTGAAAAAAATGACCTGTAACCGCTGTTAACGACCTGTTACACTCCCTATAAAAGCCGTAATAGCCTCGTAATGGTTTGTTATGGGCCAAATATAGGTTTTTTGGATTTTTTTTTTTTTTTTGTTAACTTTTTTTTGCAACTTTTTTTTTTAAAAAAATTTCTTTCAATAAAAAAAAGAGACTGTAATGGCCGTTACGGGGGCCATAACAACCTTTATGACCTGTATTGTAAAGTTAACGGTGGTGGCCGTTATGGATATCGTTACCGTTACATAATACCTTGCTATGGAGTGCCTTTGAAGGTTGTTGTGTTTATATGGCTTGTGAGTAGGATAGAATCATCTTCTTGCTAGATGGGAAGGTGTTCATCCTAATCTAGCTGAAAAGGATGGGCTGTTTTGGAGGAGAGATAAACCTGTGTGTTTTTTTTTGGTTCCTTTATCAATGTGGTTTTGGTATCCGCTTCTGCTGCTGTCTGCTGTTTGCTGTCACACAAGCTTTCATCTGGAGCTATGGAGTGCCTCTAAAGGTTGTTGCATTTATATGGCTTTCGAGTAGGAATAGAATCCTAACTATTGATCATTTACCAAAAAGGGTGATGGTTCTCCCTAATGCTTGCCTTCTTTGTTTGAAGAATGAGAAATCGGTGAATCATATTTTCATCCATTGCCCGTTCGTGAGGGAAGTCTAGGATGGTATTCTTCCCCCTTTTGACATCCTGTGAGCTATGCCTGGCTCCTTGGAGGAGCTCCTTCATTTGTGGCACGTGGGGGGGCCTCCTGCTAAAGACCGACAAAAATGGTGAATGGTGCTACTAGTGGTTCTATGGTTTGTTTGGTTGGAAAGAAATAACAGATGTTTTAATAATTGTAGGGTTTTGTTGGTAGTGCCATATGGAAAGTTGCTGGTCTAATTGAGGATTGGGTCTCTCAAGTTCTAGATCTATTTAGGGTGGTTTGTCCCTTTAGGGCATGGTATACCATAATGGCCGTTACATAAAGGTAATGGTCGTAACCGTTACATTTTACGGGATCATAATGGCGGCAATAGCTGACGTAAAGAAATAACCCGTAACAGCTGGTATGTAAAGAAATAACCTGTAACAGCCGTTATAGTCCCTGTAATGGCCCATTACACCCCCCATAAAGGTTGTAATGGTCCATTACAGGGCCAATACAAGTTTTTTTTGGATTTTTTTTTTAAAAAAAAAAAATAAAAAAGAGACCATAACAGTCGTTATGGGGGTCATAACGACCATTATAGCCCGTATTGTAAAGATAACGGTGGTGGCCATTATGGCCACCATTACTGTTACAGAATGCTCACCTGCGCACCAGTTATCATGAGAACTTGTGAGAACTTTTTTAGAACTCATCTCCTGAGGTATGAGCGCAAAATCTGAACCGTACATGTGATGCGGTACCCCTAGGGCCCAACTTTCACCCTGATCTAAAACTTTGGTGGGCCATGGAAAAAGGAAACAATTTCCCCCATTGATTTGTCTCTCTTTTGCCATGGCCCACCAAAATTTTGGATAAGGGTGAAAGTTGGGCCCTGGGGGTTTCATGGGGTTCAACATCACATGGATGTTTCAGATATTGCGCTCACATCATGGGAGATGAGTTTTGAAAAAGTTCTCATGAATACCCTTGAGAATTGGTGCGCAGGTGAACATTCCTCTGTGTGTGTGTGTGTACATACATGCATACATACATAGAGAGAGAGAGAGAGAGAGAGAGAGAGAGAGAGAGAGAGAGAGAGAGAGGAATGTATGGGAAATCAAAACTGTGTTGGCTTCTTGAAGGAACAAGGAAATATGAAGCAACAAGGACTTCTAAGAATAACGAATTCTTTTTTATGATATTACATTCTTCAGACCTTGGTCAGCTCTTCATGGTCCGTTGTTCTATACATGTTCTAACAAAATTAGGAAAGAAGTATCCAAGTAATTCTCATTATCCAGTCTGTACTTAGTTGTGGATGGCGCAAAGTGCTAATGTGGTAATTTTGTACATACGACAAGTATGTGTTTGTGTCCACATAATGTTATTGCTCTCCCGTTAGTTTATTCCTTATTATGAGCTTCCATTGACTGGCAGCAACATTTGTTTTCAATCATGACCAACAGGCCCATACTCAGGATTTCGCTGCTGGTATTTTGGATTCCCTGGCTGTTGAGTTGAAGGGATCCAAGGATTTCTCCAAGTTATATACAGGCATATCAATTCTTGGATACCTTGCTTCTGTTCCGGAACCTATCAACTCTCAGGCCTTCTCTCGCCTACTATTTTTCTTAGGCCATCGATACCCAAAGGTATGTTGTAAACCAGACTATTGAGTCAAGATTTCATTCTCATGACTGAGTTTGAAGACGTCCCTTATGATGGATTTTGTACATTTTAACTTTCCTTGGACTAAAGAGTAGATATTGTCTTCAGATACGGAAGGCTGCTGCCGACCAGGTTTACCTCGTCCTCCTCCAAAACGGCAGCCTTGTGGCGGAGGACAAAATGGACAAGGCACTTGAAGTTATCTCAGAAACTTGCTGGGAAGGTGATTTGGAAGAAGCAAAGCATCGAAGACTGGAGTTATATGAGACGGTGGGAGTGGAAGTCGGTTCTCTTCTCAAGGGTAGGATCAGAAAATCAGACAAGGATAGGGATAAGAGAGCTAAAGCTGATGAAAACGAGTCCTATTCCTCGTTAGTTGATTCCACTGGTTTCTGACCAATCTGGAGGAAAATGCCTTGCTTTTCCCATCGCAATTTTTGTCTTTGGATTGGTGTTTCTGAACCCTTGCGGGTTCTTGCTGGAGTCATTGTTTTTTTTTTCTTTAAACTTTCTGCTGCAGTGCCATTACAAGCTCTGAAATTCCACCACTCCAGTTGGATAGGTTGTTTTTATTTCTGTTGTTGGGCATATATGTTGTAATTCCACCACTCTCGGTCGGATAGGTTGTTTTGATTTTTGTTGTTGAGCATATATGTATTCAGTGTTGCATGGAGCTATCAATGGGCTAGCGCCAAGCAGAATGAAAATTTCAAAGGCCGAATCCTACCTCAACATGGTGTGTCTTGGATCTTGTTTTGTTCTCTGCCTCTTTGAAGGATGGAAGGTACCAAAAGGGTTTTTTTTTTTTTTTTTTTTGACCTGTTGTCGAGTCAAGAAAATTTAGAATGGTGGAAGTTGGATGAAGCTTTTATAAGAATTCACATATATTTTTACAGGGTTCAAAACATAAGGGAGAGGGTAAAAGAGAGAGAGCATTGTATACCAATTTTGAAGCAACTACGACTGCAGTAATATATGTGAGCAAATTTTGTGATCCTTCTTGACCAGAGGGTCTTCAATGTCATTGGGATTTGAGTTTGTACAAGTGGGGTCCATGGTTGAGTGATCCAGACTATTGGTCTGCTGGGTCTTACTGTGTCTGTGCAATGACTGCTCCAAAATTATCCTTCACAGGAATCCTCCTTTTTCTATTCTTCTTTTTTTGGAAGGACAATATGACCTTTCAATTTATGGCCTGCAAATAGATAGCTAAGAAGAGAGCACTGATCCACATCCAAAAGAAAAAAGGGATCGTGATACTAGGATCTTCCAATCTCAGGTTATTGTTGCCTATGGAATGGATTAGATCAGGTGGTTTTGATAACTGAACCATGGATCCCACTTGTCCAAGTTGAAAACCCGATGGGTTACAGATACACAATCCCACAATACATGTATGGATCAATTCTAGGAACCAGGTCAGGTGGCCCCACCAAAACAGTACACATAAGACAAGGTCAAGCCAAGTTTTGTAGACCCAAGCCTGATCTAATAAAGGTTAAATCAGACCCAAGCCTGGGTCCATCTAAATGTTTCAACTGGCACATAACATCTCTCATCTTATCATCATAAATGGCAGGACCCGGACACTCAATCTCAGCCAACCAATTGAGTACTGTCCAGATCAACAGGGTTTAGGGCCACTCCCTGAAAGCCCAACAGGCTGACCTTAACCTGACACCCCTGTTCATGTTGCTAATTGATTGAGATGGCCTCTTGGATTTTTGGAAACCAAACTCAAGGGCTTAGCATCAATGAGATAGTTGATTGACTGCCCAGCAGTTCTGAATGGCAGTTGTGGGTTAGTGGCCAATCAATAGTGGTGCCCGCAGGATGCATGGTAAGGATCTCATCCTAGCATGCCGAATGCAATGGATCAGCTCCCACAATTACTTACACTGTTCTTATATATAATTTCACTACTAATTGAACGCAGGGCTCCCAAGGGTGCACACTGGAGCGGCCATGTTAAAGTGCTTTCGCTTCTTTATCATTAACACATCAGTTACGACAAAACTACTGTTGTCAGGATTGTATACACACCCAAAGGCAAAAGGCAGGGCAGACTACACTGAAATACAAGGCAGCAACTATGGTTTTAAAGTATCGATAATAAGTTTTGGACATGGTGCGCCAATCAGGAATGCATGGGGGGGATCACGATCCAATATGAAATGGACCTGCATTGCAGTTCATAATACATTATTGTGTAATATATTCGCCCATTGGTAAAATCTGATACAGAATAAATATATTAAACCGTATGTTTTTAACTTCCATATCAATCATGGTTTCAACCAAGAGAACACATTGGGTGATGAGGGCAGCCGTGCCGTCAGAACCTCTACACCAGTCTCCGTGACCTGCACAAGAACGTTGGTTATAGCTCCAGAATATCCAAAAATATGGTGCAAAAAAAAAGAAAAAAAAAAAAAAGAAAAAGAAAAAAAAGAAAAGGAAAAGAGCGTGCTATATATATATCCAGAACCTATTTCCATATAGGATGCTACAAGGGACTTGTGCGCATGAATGATGAGGGCATACAGCAACCAGAAACTCATACATACCCAACTACTTTGTAAATATTATTTCTCTACTATGATGCCCATGTTCAAATACACAATAGGAAAAAAAATAAAATAAATTAGAAAGGAATTTGCAGAGGAATGGATATCTCCCATAAAATCAGGTATCCTGATCAAATGGGCTGTTTGTACAATATCATGCTACTATTATTTGCAGCAAATCATTTGCTTCATCCTTTTTAATTGGTTTATTTGTTCATTTTTATTGTTATTATTAATTGAGAAATGCCCCAGTGCTCTCAGAGCACTATAAGTTATAGTGCTCCTGGATGCATTGGTTCACTTGGACAGTCCAATAGATCAATCTGAACTCTCCATCAAGTTCAGAACACATTTCATGGGCTACCATGCAAAAGTTACACCGATCTGAACTGTCCATCTAGTTCAGAACACATTTCATGGGCTACCATGCAAAAATTACACTGATCGGATGATTCAATCCATCCTTGATTTGGCCTTATTTTCTAAAGCCATCCATTTTCAAAGCCGTGGCTGGGATGGTTGCAATTGTTGAACAAAAGTGATTCTTAAGAATCATAAGCAATCCACGAACAAATAAATGGATCAAAGTGTTGATTGGACCTATACTTGTGTAAATGATCTTGACCGTCCATATTAAAGCTATTCATTAAATGGTTCGTATTTGTAAGATTGACATGATATTTGCAGGGCAGCCCATGAAATGTGCACTGAAACTAATGAATAGTCTAGATCAATGGACTGGACTAAGTGTCACACTGCAACTAGGAGCACTATAACTTAACAGTGCTTTGAGAGGCACTGGAGCATCTCTCATTATTATTATCAGTTTACCTGTTGCTTCAGCTTGTCCTTCCAGAATTTTGGTTTGAACTGAAAACAGATGCATGACAATGGAGAATACGAAAACTTTTGCACTGAGGTCTGATCCAAATAACACTCTCCTTTCAATAATCACAAAAGGCATTGTTTAAGAGGCATTGTGTAGTGGGAGGAAAGTAATAACGTATAATCCAAATGTTAAGAAGCATATTTCCAGCAAACTACAGTGAGTTACCCTATAACTGTAGCATGCTTGTAGTCTAGCTACAAAGCTGCACAGATTATTTCAGACGGGCAAAGAATCCGTGTTGGGTTCATTCCGATACTGACAATCCATGGATTTGGACATGACACTTCTTGCTCTTTCATCCAGTTTTATCAAAATTTCACATAGCGTAAATGTACATCTAACCATTATTTTCAGGCTGCAAACAACGATGAAAACAAGTTTCATTTTCCAACCTTTTCAACAGAAATGTTCGTGCAGAAATTATCATATTAATCAGACACATGGACACAGAGCGTGTCCCATCTGCAGATAATGTTTTGGGGGATTTTCCAAACCAGACATTCTATACCAGTATCAGATTCCATAGTATGTCCCTGTAATCATGCAAATTGGATTAGACTTCTGTGTGCATTATAGATTCTTAATCCAACAGCATTCAGCTCGCTTGGGAATGCTGAAAGATAGCCCTACATTACTTCACTGGTCTTTATATCCCTTCAGAGTCCATACCTTCTAAATTTTCTCAAGAAACAAGACCAATGTGCTTGTTTTGACAGTATCATCGTTTTAGAAAGGAGAAGAAGGGGTGACCAATGTTTTAAATATCGATGATATTGGCTAATATATCCCACGATATATCTTGCATCGCACCTGTGCGATACGAAATGCACAAGTAGTGCCAATTAATCTCACATGTTTGATCCGGTGAGCATTTTCAATTTCTGATCCCTTTTTTGTTGTTGAAATTATGTTAAATCAGTGTCAAATGGCTATAAATCCATTGGTTCTTCATGTGTTGCATGAAAAATCATGGAGTTGGAGCTTTGATTTCGATATCCATTGGTTCTTCATGTTCTCCATGTTTTTTTTTTCCAGAAATTTTCCTTCAACCAACTGTCAATTTGGACTAATTTCAAAGTAATTGGGAGTATTTGATGAAATGATCATCACATACACTCTAATTTTGAAATTTGGGAGTATGTGGTCCGATTTGGGGAAAATTAAAAAATTTCTCAATCTCCCAAATTGCTTGCAATGTTGCACTCCAAACATGAAATCAAGCATGTATGAGGGCTGATATACTGTTTTGTTAAGTTCATGTCAATTTTTGGAAAGTAAAAATCAATTTTTAATAAAAAATTATTTTTTCTTCGAAAATTGCCTTCAATCAGCTGTCCATTGAGACCAATTTTGAAGTATTTAGGAGTGTTTGATGAAATGATCATCACATACACTCTAAATGTTAGGCATTCAATTTGAATATAGTTGCATTGGTTCATCAAACAACGCATAGCTTAGAACCCTATACAAAGGAAACCTATTATGTTTGCTTCTTTTTAGCTATGATTTAAAAGTGCGTATTAAGGTCTTTTTTAACAATCCATGAAGTTTCATTGAAAAATTCAACCATTTTCCCAATCTCAAAAAAGTGCGATAAATTATCCAATACAAACGATATATCCCATGCGATAACTGATACGTATCTGTATCCCAATGATGCGATACATAACGCAATACTGATATTTCAAATACTGGGTGACTAGTATAGGACCATTGTTAAAGTACATCTATAAATTTGGCTGGTCATACCAATAAAATAGATGTTAGCCAGAAATGTAACTTACCAGGAGAGTGTGCTCGAACTGAGCACTACGCTTGCCATCTTCAGTAACAACGGTCCATCCATCAGGCCATAACCGGTCACGCCAAACTCCTACAAAGGAAGCTTTTATCAGAATGCATTTAAAAAAGGTACTGAAATGCTAGACATTTGCTAAAATCTCAAAAGGATACCTGCACTGATCATGGGTTCAATTGTAAAGGTCTGCCCTGCTTTCATCACACCAACTGCTTTATTTCCTGCTATGGGTCAAGGAAACAGCTACCACAGCTAACAGCAGAAGTTGACAAGTGAGTGAAGAAGATATTAAGTAAACTACATGACCCACACATATATGATGGTGCCTAAGCTGAATTCAGCATTGCTCATGGGCTGATGGTCAGTAACAGAATGAAATACAAAGTCACATCTCCAAAAGTTTATTACTATTTTTAGAAAGGATACTTGCATAATGGGGAATATTTGGAGCACAATGAAACAGCTCCCCAATACCATGACCGCAGTATGATTTGACCTGATCATAAAAGATCTCCAGTGAGGACGTGTTAAAAAAATGCACCATGTCAAACCAAAGATTCCTTTATGTATTGCGAAAGGAAGACACAATTACCACAGAGAACCCTGACATCGTTGCATGTCGATTGATAACCTCCCCCACTTCACGAAACCGAACTCCAGGTTTAACTGAACATGATAAAGTACAAAAATACCAAAATCAATTTTCTTTTACAACATGCAATCAATACTTCACAGTACAGTATGGCAAACTGATCCAAAGAGGACCTGAAAATTTCCAGATCGCCACAAAGATACATTTTAATTCTGCAAAACCAAACAAGAAGTGAAATGTGCACATGAGAAGCTTGTTACGAACAAGATGCTCCAGTTGTTTTTTTTTTTGAAAGATGAAAATATTATTAAGGTCAAGAGGCAAAAAAGAAAGAAAAAAAAAAAAACTATACAACTCCACCTAGCAAACCAGCTCTACTTAGGCACTATGGACACCCAATCAGAAATACATGCAAGACCCAACTGAGAACACTCAACACAGAATTCTTCTTGTTATGAAGGGTCTGATTATTCCTTTTGAGCCAGATTGACCACAGAGAAGCCAGAAGTGCAATCCTCCATCTACGATTCTCAAAGGAACCCTCTCCTCCGCCATGCCAGGTTCTGAACGGGATATCAATTAACCCAGGCATCACCCAGGAAATGTTCGCCGCTCAGAAGATGCCAGACCAAACAAGATGCTGCAGTTCTTTATCAAAACCAAAAGACTGCACGGATGCAACTGTCCAAATACAATGCAAACCAAAATTCATTGCCTTGAACCTTTTCCATCTACAAGTGGCACAATTTTATGTATACCCCCATCATGATCAAGCCTTACTCCAACTAATTGGGGTCGGCTACACAAATCCTGTTCCACCTGAATGTTGGATTGTCAGGATTCATGAGAAAAAGTTGTGGCCAAAATTTGAAGCTGGCTGCCAACCTGACGCAACACTCCCAATAATTAGCTAATTTACATTGTTGTCAGTTATGATGACATACATCACAAAATGTTTCCTGGGTGCATTTCCAGAATTGCCACACAACCAGCATATTCCTAGCTAGGATGACATTTTCTTTCTGTGAGCTCTGCATTGGACTCCAATAAAGTGAGAATCATTGAGTTTCTATGTAAGTTCTAACACAGTTTGTAGAGACAGATTTTTCCACTACATCTTTCAAAATAAGTAAATAAATAAATAAAAATATTCAACAAAGACAGCTCTGTTGCCAGCAATTACTCCTTCTCGAATTCCAGAGGGGGATGGGAAATTATCTGTGTTAGGAACCTTGGGATTGGGATGTGGACGAATATGTGGACCTTCTTCATTGTCTGTCCACAATTTCTCTGGATATCTCTTCCCCTGACAAGCTGATCTGGAATCGTCATAGGTCCGGAAACTTTTCTGTTAAATCTTTATACACAGCCTTGATCCCCACTCCTGCTCCCACTTCACAGATCACTCCTTTCATCTGGAAGTATGCTGCTCCCCCAAAGTTCATATGCTTCGGCTGGCTCGCTGCCATGAACAGGATCCTCACAATCGATAACCTCAGGAAGCATGGGATGCAGATCGTCAATATATGCCCATGTTGCATGCGTAATGAAGAGACAGTCGATCATCTTTTCGTTCACTGCCCTTTCATCACTCTCATTTACTGGGACTTCTGGCCCAGATTCAACTTTACGGGGTGTTGTCTTAATTCTGCTGCGTCCCTGCTTGGTGTGTGGCATGGCCACAAAATCGGGAAAATCAAATCTAGAATCTCGAGAATAGCGATTATTGCAATTTGGTGGGCTGTTCGGAGGGAAAGGAATGATAGAGTCTTTAACGACTTGCAGTCTAATTCTAAATCTGTGGGATCCTATGCTAAGAAGCTGATTGTTGAATGGGTGTCTTGTGTGATGGGTTTAAAAGACTTTAATCTTATTTTCTTAGGTTTCTAGTTTTCCTTGTGGCTGCTACCTCAGCAGTTTTCTTGTATGCTCTTCTTGTTTTTAATGCATTTTCTTCGTCGCTTTTTTTTTTTTTTTAAATAAATAAAAATATTTCTCCACTACATTTCACTCATAATTTAATGGCTAGTGTTAATTCTTTCCATTGCTATAATAAAAGTTCTCATCATTATCACCACTATCTTCTTCTTCTTCTTCTTCTTCTTCTTTTTATTTTATTTTATTTTATAGCTAAAAGGAAAAGCAGCGAGTTAGGTAATCCCTTGCATTTCAAGTTGGTCATTGAACTCCAGCGTTGCATAGCTGTTATATTCTTCATAGAAGTATGAACGTTAAAGAACTTTGCAGTTTCACTGATCCTTCCAGATGACACTCAATCCATAAGATAGTTCTAACTTGGATACTACAATCATTGGTTCTAAGAATGGTGGGAAAGATATTCTTTTCTGCTTTTCTTTTTCTTTGTATAGATAAGTCAAAGGGACAAATGGGATGTAGGCTGACAGAGTAAGGAGCCTAGTAAGGAGACTTTGGAAAGTTCTATTTTCGTTTCTTTTCTGTCTTTTTCTTTTTCTTTTTCTTTCCTTCCTTTTTCTTTCTCTTGTTTCCTTTATTTATTTATTTATTTATTTTGGACTGAATGAGATATTTCATTAGAGAGTGACCGCTACATAGGGGTGCTTGGGTTGGGTTGGGTTGAGGGTCCACCAGAGCACAACCCAACCTGCAATCCGACCCCACCCGAATTCCAACCTGTGGTACCCAACCCGACCCAAATACATGTGATTCTGAATCGGACCTAACCCAAATCAAATTTGCTCAACCCAAACCCAACTAGAATTCAAATCGGGTTGGTGTTATCCAAGTACCCAAAACCCAACTTAAGGACCTTGGCAACCTGGCCCAACCAGTCCTATACTCAGGTTGGTTCAACCAGTTGCAGCCACATTGCTACAGGCATACAACAGCAAGAAAAACAAAATGGAATCAGAAGGAACTGGAATTGTCACAGAACTGCTTCCATGGATGAGGCTAAAGAAAAACAAATAGAAATCAAAAGGAACTGGGAATTGTTAAGGAACTGCCCTCCATGAAAGAGGAGGCTGCATTCTGCATAAGGGTAAGTCCTAAGATATGTCCAAATATGGTATATATCTTTGCTACTGGTTTTCCTGTATGTCGCTGATACATTCTTCTATTTCGTTTCATTCTTGTTGGCCAGCTTCTGGGTGTTGATCTCTCATTTCCCCCCTTTCTATTTAAATGGAATTTGCCATCCCTCCCCATAGGAACACACACAAAGAAAGGGCGGGGGCGGGGGTTCGTGCTTTTGATCTGGTTCAAGTGCAATTGAGCTTCTCACAAAGATGGGGCACATTTAATGGCAGCACACATAGTTGGCATCTATACCTTATCCTCTAAGGCATTTATCTCTAGTACCTCAAAATTCAGTCTGCTAGAATTTTGCTGTGCACAGATGAAATCTGTATGAAAGAAATTTCCCATCTCTTGTATCTTCCATTTTTTTGTCATCTAGAATCAATCATGTGGTGCTTTCTGAGCCACATAATTAAATATAGACATTACAATTACAACAATTATCTGTTGATTATTGGATATGAACAGGATTTACTTCAAGTTATTTAACCACAAGTTAAATATATGAACAATCTCATGAAGTTGGAATATAAGTTATATAACGGATATGATTTTCATATCAAAAATAAAAATAAATTGAAGATTATTTTCATATAAATTTCAATAAGTACCTATAGATATAGCTTTCTCCAAGCATTCATATGTACATTGGATCAGCTGTTTAGATGCTTCATCAACATTTCCCACAAAATATGTTTCATTAAGATCACCTGCACGTTTATTCACAGAAAGGTAAGGCACAATGTTTCCAGGTACACAGAGAAAAGGTTAAAATGGATGATAGCATTGCTTACCATGGACTCCTTTATAGTAGACAGTGACATCAATATTAACAATGTCACCATCCTCCAATCTCCTGTAACAAACAGGAATAATCAGGCAAGAGAATCAGATAAGTCAACATAAAACATCAAACAACCAACCTAAAGTGATGCAAGATGTGTGATCTAACCATTTGGATGCAAGAGATTATTAACGGATTAATCAAAATAAGTCAAATATAATAACATGCCATTCTACTATGATTAAAAGAGTTCCAAATAAATAATAAAATTCAGATTTACATTAAATCACAATCCCACACAGGAATAAACCACAGAAGCATGAAAATCTTAGGCCCAATGAGAGACTGGAACTCTCATGTTAGCATAGGTATGGTTCTAATTCAATGGAAGATTTGCAAAATTCTAGGATTTGGAAATTAGGGGGTTTTGAAGGTTATTGGGGCTAGGGTTTTACCAAATCAAAGAAGGAAGGGGGAAGAGGGTGTATGGCTGTCCGTACAGTCGTCCGTACGGTCTGTATGGACATGCGTAGACCGTATAGTCTTTGGTTTTGATCGATAGGGACTAATTATGGTTGTAGGATGGAAAATGAGACTGTGGAGTATGTTAAAGGGTAAGGAAGATTTTGGTTCTAAAGTGGAGAAATAGAAAAAAAAAAAAAAGAGAATGAAAAATACCTTTTAGAGAAGAATAAGATAGAGATGAAGAGTATAACTAGGCTTCACACATTCGGATCATACCAAGCAATCTCTTTTCACAAAAGAATCTCAAATCACATGAGAGAAAAGGCTTTTCCAGCAAAAGAGTCTTTTTTTTCATTCCATAATAATGGGCTAGGTCTGGACGTCCCCCCACTATATAGTCTCAATAAATGTGTTTTGACAAAAATACCCATACCTCACATGTCCCATAATGCAATAAGCTGAAAATAACTCGTCCTAAACTATAAATAACCATTAAAAACATAAAATCAGCTAATTCCAATACTAATGATCAAAGTGATCAAAGATCAAAATGATCCAACCGCCCAATCGAAGGATCCACAAGATCCAACGGTCCGATCGCCATGTCCTCATGATCCAACGGTCAAAACCCCTCAAATAAGCAGCCTACGTGCATCTTCATAGTGTAGGGTCTTCAAAGATGCACAATCATGCATGTGAGGTCCTCAAGTCCTCAATGTGGCCCACTTGGGCCTATGTATAAATCATCGAGCCAAAGTGAAGGCTAGGCCGATCTCCTCCTTTGGTATACTCTAAATGGTCGTACATCCTCATCATAAAGACTAAATCCATAACAATACAGGATCACCTAATATTCACCCCATTAAAAAGTGGGTTGTTGCAAAGGAGATGAGCAACCTTATACACGAGAAAAAGAAAAGAAACTCTGAATGGCATATTACTGAGAACAGGTTTGATCAATATAATCCAACCTCTGTTTCTTGCTACGGAGCCCACGAAGGAGTTGTGGATACTTCTATGTGAACATCAGATGCTAGATACCACAAGCGTTGGCTTGTTGTAGTTCAACACATTGTTGTGCATAGAACAGATTGACACAAGTCTTTGTTTTCTTTATTGAATCTTTTTTCTCAACATTTAATTTATATTGACAATGGTGTATTGATCAAATGTAATTCGATTGTGGATAAATAGATCTATTTGTCTATGTCCCACAAGTTTGTTTCTTTACTTCACTCAAATGAATCCAAAATATAAATACCCATCTCTCAAAGGTTCACTAATTACTTGACTATTGGCGCCTCTCTTTGTATGTGTTGTTCGGAAAGAGGACTCAATGATTATTCGTTCGCCGAAACCAGAAGTAAAGATTGTGGTAGATAGAGAACCCATAAAAACTTCTTTCAAGGAATGAATGAAGCCTTGAAACTAATTGATTAAAAAATATATTTTAAGACTTTGCTTTGTAACTCTCTGAATCACTACATATATTCCCTCTTGGGTTGTTTTGACCCAATCAATACAAACTCCCCGGATCCCCTTTAGGTTGATTTTATATACAAAGAAAAAGTTGGATGATTTAGAGTATCATTTCCGATTCGATCCCTTTGAATTCCATATTTGAAGTTGCAATTGGATCTATTCATTAAAAAGAATCAATTCGATACATTTCCTATGTACCTCAAATATCCCCTTCTCATAATGAGAAAATGCATATAAGCATATTCCGGTTTGGTCTGGTATGGAATGTATTTGTAATTTGATGATTGAGTTGATTCCATGATTATAAGTTCATAACCCCAGCCCATTCCCATTTTGGTGGAGATTCGTTCACAGGTACAACCTTTGTAATTTCATGGTCTAACTGTGGATTGGCAAATTCCTATTTGGAAGTAGCCAGAGGAAAAGAAAGAAAAAGCAATTCCTGTAGTAGCGACGATCAAAATGGGAGCAACCTTAATCTAAAGAATAAATATATTGACTCCTACAACTCAATAGTTTCCACTTCATCCTCCACACCTCATCCCAGAGATGTTTAGCCAGCTTAGCAATGCAAAGAGGGAGACCAAGGTAGAAGGAAGCTTCCTTGACCTACACCCAAATAAACTAGCCAAGGCAACAACCTTGATTTTAGACAAGCAAAGTCTGCGCTCTTTGGCCCTGGACCTAACATGGGATTACACATATAATGGTTAGAGCGGATCTCACATACATAGGTGGGCCCCATAAAAAATCATTGGGTCGATAATGTTTTTTATTTAATATATTACTCAAATGATGTGGTATGTGAAAATCCACTTCAACCATTAGATGTGTAATCTCACTTTGGGCCCAAGGCAAAAAAATTAGGTTGACTTGTGATTCAGGTGGGCCACACCAAAGGAAACAGTTGATAAAGAGACATTTGCCCTTGATTTTTACAAGGCCCACCCTTGATGATTATATAAGTCCACTCTAACCATTAGATGCCACAACAAAATTTAGAGATGGGACCCAAAAATCAACTCCATCTGTGATTCACATGAGCCACACTGAGGAAAATGGTTTGAAGGGTAAGCATTGCCTATACATTGTTTCCAATCGTGTGGTCCACCTAAATCACGGATGGGGCTGACTTTTGGGCCCTGGACCTAACAAGAGGTGACACCTCATGAACGGTTTGAATTTGACATAAAAACATGGTGGGGCCCACCGAGTAGCAAACCCCATGTATGGGGCTGACATGTGTGGTGACATGGTGTGGATTCAATCAGGTTGAGACCAGACAGTTTCATCGGTCTTTTTTGTAGGGCCCACCTCGATGTATGTGTTGTATAGCCATGTTGTCCATCTGTTTTACCAGAAGATCCAAATCTAAGGTGGGCCACACTACAAGAAACACTGGTAGTTGACCATTAAAAACTTTTTGGGGGTCGCAAAAGTTTCATATCAAGTTGCTATTTGTGTTTTCCCTTCATCTATGTTTGTGTGACATCATCAATAGGTTGGATGGCAAATAAACATTACGGTGGACCCTAGGAAGTTTTTAATGGTGGGCGTTCTATGATCACTGTTTACTGTGGTGTGGCCCACCTGTGATTTGGATTGGCCTCATTTTTGGGAATATGCCCTAAAATTAGCTGGCAAACATGGACAGTGTGGATATACAACACATACACCGAGGTCGGCCCCATAGAAAAGACCTTGAAACCCATGCCGAGACCTCTTTATTTTGTATCAGAGAGAGAGAGAGAGAGAGTGGCACATAGTTTTTTTTTTTTTTTTTTTTACATCCTCTCTCTCTCTCTCTCTCTCTCTCTCTCTTGTTTAATTCTCCTCTCTCAAAAAATGGATTTTTTTTTTTTTGGACTTCCACAAGAGGGGTGAGCTGTTTGGAAATATCATCGATACCAAAATGTATCAATAGTGTCATCGATACATTGTAATAAAAACAAAGGGCCAGCTGCGATAAATTGGGATATATCGCAATATCGGTGATATATAGCGAGATCATATGATATTCACTGCGTTATCAGAAATTTCAGACACTAACTGGGCATATCGTATCACTGGAGTGCAATGATGATAATATCGGCCGATATCATCGATATTGCAAACACTGCCGATAAGAGACAAAGGGATTATTTACAATAACAAGGGATGAGCTAATTTCAGTATTGTTTGAATAAAAACTATGAACCACATAACTTTATCAGGTCCACCATATAAGAACACTAATTCAGTTCCATACATAAACAATAACCTGAAAGATCTTAGTGTGAAAATGATCGAAAAATCCCCAAAAGTACAGTACATTGTCCAAATATTACGCCAAGAGAAAATAATGTCCAACATGCTAACATCTTTACTACACTCGGTAAATATACAAGTATAAAGTATGTCAAAGGATGCCACTCCCCCTTTCCCCACACACAAAAAAAGGGAGAATTAAGTGTCATGTCTATCAACATAATTAAGTGAATCAAATGAAATCAGCATGTGATTGAAAATCTTATCAGCGCATGACCAGTAATTTGGAAAATTGTAACATGAAAATCAACTAAACATGAAATAAACCTGGCATCTGGGATTCCGTGGCAGATAACCTCATTAACCGACCTGCATACAGATATAAGAAGCATAAAATCACTCCCTTCCTCCTACAAAAGCCAATTTAAAGATGATACAATGAAAAAGTACCTACGTGCAGCAAGACTTTGGGAAAAATTTATAATTTAGTGGAGATGGATATGCTCCTGTAAAGTGATGAGGAGACCCAAAGAATTAGCAAGCAATGTTGTGATAACTGAACACAGCTTATGTTCAACAATAACCATAATAGCAGATGAGCAAGAAAAGAATTGGGATTTTGAGATAGAAAATATTAAGATGACAGAAGAAGAAGAAGAGTGGTTAAAAGTTTACTAAGGTGCCAAACTTGTAAATCAGAAACATGTCCAGTGGCATGTCTGATTTTGTGCTAAAGTTTATCTGCTCTCATAGTTTCTTTTTTCTTTTTTTCTTTTCTAAATCAGTAACGACTACTTTATTGAGAGAAAAGAATAAGAACCATCCACCAACACAACCATACCAGGGGATAGTGTCAATCCGTAACTATAAACACCTTAAGGTAAACCATTATCAAGAGTCAGGCAGTCAGCCTCTTTAGGGATGGTTAATGGTAACTTTCCTCGTAGCATTTGTCAATCAAAGCAATCAACATTCTCAATCAGAGCTCCAGTAACCTCTGGGTGGAAGGATTTGCTTTATCTTTCTACCCTTTAAAACCTCCCAGCATTAATGTGGCAACAAACTCGCCACATTTTATTTTCATTTGATTACATTTTCTTTTATTTAGTCATTTAGTACAGCCATTTATCTAGCCGAAATTCCATTTGGAAAATTTGATCCTGAACCAAATACAGACCATGTATTAACATGGGCAGGGAAGGGTACCTAACACCATCACTTCCCCATCACTGAGGCCCTTGCCCAGATTTTTAGATTCAAGACCATGCAATTGGAGTCAAAATATCCAACTTGAGTTCTTTCATATGGAAAATAAACTCCATGGAATTCCAACCACCCTTGGGATCCAAAGAATGGCAGCTTTGGAATTCTACGCCTCTAATTTTCCAGTGAGTTGGCCATTTTATTTCATAACATGCTATGACCTAGTGAGGTTGATTCCCTGTCTGCCACCACTCCATTCATTTTCCATCTTCCTTTTTTCTTCCAAATAATCATGAAGATGAACCCAGCCTCTCTACAGATCAATCTGACACTCAAAGCTTTAGGAGACAAATAAGAAGGCAAAATAAAGGAAAATGCAATCTACTTCTGCTTCTGCAGAAAGGTAGGAGTCATTCTGAAGTCTCCAAAGTTTTGTAAATCAACATATGCAATTTGGAAGAGTGACACAAGTTGAGGTATGTATTTACACCGCTAGCCTTGTAGTCTGTCTGAATTTTGACAAAAGAAATAAAATAAAAAGGACTGACAAATACCAACTCAACCAAACTCTAATCTGACCAGGAGTTTCATTATAGTTCACAGTTCACTTATGAGGGAAGGATGAATAATAATGGGATTCTAGCCACTGTTTCAAGCTTCAGCAGAGCAAGATTAAGGCCTCTATCTAACACACTCCATCACCCATTGCATACAAGTTTTAGAAACCAGCAAGGCGGGACAGGTTTAAAAATCACACTATGATGACATGGCCAAAGAAGACAACTAACCAGCAGCAATTGTTGCCTCATGGACCACCTCATCAATTTCATCAGTTGTCACTCCAGGTTGAATTGCACGAGCAGCTGCATCCAGAACCTCCCTTGCAATCTGAAGATAATTTTAGTAGGGAACGGAGTTCCGCATGCAACTCTCAAATGAATTCAAGTAAATATACCAGCATTTAAGCTATTCAATAAATCTGTCCCTGTGAATAAAGCACAGGTACTAACCTCATCCAACATAGGCAAAAAACTAAAACTGTAAATCAAATACTTACTCGACAAGTTTCTCGCATTCTCTCAATCTGCTCCAATGTTTTGATCTTTGAAGATAACCAGGAAAGTAAAGTTATCTCCTCATCTAGTCAATATCCAACTCATTTTTACCAGGATATCTGGTACAATGAATCCAAAAGCAGTTTCTAAGTCCAACCTTACCTCCACGACATTCTGCAGGTCACTATTGAGCTCAATCTTTGGGATGCCCTGCCAGTTACAAATCAGTCAGATCAGAACAAACCAACAAAACCGAATAACTCCTTGTCATGTCTATAGGGGAACATAGGCACGTGCACGTGCTCACAGCAATCCTAGCATCAACATAAAGTTGTCCACATGCATCCATAACAGAAGGGCACAATGACAGAGCAAAATGCACCCGTCCATCTACTAATTTTTGCTTGGAAGAATGCAAGAAAAGGAACATTTGCATGCATAAACATGTATGTGCCATATACAGATGTGCTCACAGACAACAAGGCCAACATCATACTCATCTTCTTCTACTCCTACCTCTGCTAAATCATCAAAATGGTAGCTAATTGAATTAGGACTCACATCAATGGTCCAATCGGGTTTGTCAATGTTTGCAGGAACAATACGTCGACTTGATATGGGATATTGTCTTAGAGGTCTGCACACAAACACAAAAGAAACTCTAGTCTTAAGGTGACATGAAAAAAAAAACTATATTCTGAGCTCCACAAAATTATAATGCGGTAAAAGTAAAGTGTAAAAAAAGTCCCTAGTGTGATGAAACACTAGATTAAGAAATGAAAAGATACCTCACAGTACATGTAAGAAAATTATGCAAACTAGCATTGCAACTGGGCTTGGCCAAGCCAGGTCCAAGTCCAGCCACTTTTGGTAGGGTTTGGGCTGAGCTAGAGGCCTGTGGTTTGGACCTCAGCATGAGTTTGGGTGCGTAACTAGTTGGGTGGACCTGGGTTTGCATCTTGCAAAAAGTGCAAACAGTAGGCTGGGCTCATCCCAACCAAAATGTTTATTTTGATCAGTCCCAAGCCAACTTAACATTGGTGGACAGAGTATTGGTTGGTGTGCTGAGTGCAGTCTGAGCCTGAATTTTAGCTCACAGGCTGGCTGCAATGAGCCTGGACTCAGAAGCAAAGCTCAAGGGCAGGACACGGACATACTCTGGTCCTGCCCAGCATGGTTACAACCCTAGTACCAAGCACTGATGCATATTGGAAAACATAACTCACTAAAAAAACAAAAACAAAAACAAACTCCAATAAAACGATTATGGAAGAAAGATCTAGATGTGGAAAAAAATACTGTGAATTTTATAACTAATTTAAAATATTTTTCTGGGTAAGAGAAATTTACTAAGAGAAAAAAAATACAACTCTCAATTTTTATTTTTATTTTCTGAAATCTGTTCCTCTTACTCTCCTTTCATCACATGTGTGACACATGCGGGGGTCCACCTTATGGACACTGTGCGTCTCCCTTGGCCCTACTCCAAGGGTTAATGTGTGGACTCTCACCTCTCCTTCATCTGGGATGGATTTGGGAGAAAACTCCTAGGTTGGAATACAACATCGACAAAACAACAGTTCATTGGGCAGGGCTTTTGATAAGGTAAATCCTAACCATTGGTCTTAGATTTTTCTTCTTTAGAAACTTAAGAATATCGAAATGAATAATATTAGGACTGTAAAATCTAACATCTGGGTTTTAAGAACTTTTATATTCCGCCATATTTTTACCCTTAAAAAATCCACTTCGTTTAAAAAATCCCAACTTATAGTCATTTCCATTGTCCATTGCAATAACAATCAAGAAAGCATAAACTCCCAAATGGACAAAATAGAAGATAGACCAAGTGCCATTTAGCTCTATCAACTGCTGCAACAAAGAATAAGACACCCTACTCTCCTATAATCCCATCTCATGCTTTGTTTTGTTAACAACAACATGAAAATGCAGTTCTCAACCTAGACGCAAAGTCCTTTATCTTATTGCAAAGGCAGGCAAGGCGCCAGAGTTTTCTGTATCCTAATCCAAGGAATGAATCTAGAACCATCTTCAACAATGAGAGCACATAGCAAGAGCTAGTTGCAATCTGAAACCCTCCCTAAAACATTACCAAGCAGACAGGTGTTGGACGTTATCAAAATGCACACATGTCATTGGCTTCAAGTAGTTGGACACCATCAAAAAAGACCTCCAACATATTAGCTGAAAAAAAGTCATTCATCCAAGACGCTGTCACATACATCATACATGCTTCCTAGGAGTCTGAATAACAACAACCCCTTGAGAAATGGACATCGTCTAACTGAAATTTATCATCATAACTACCATGGAGAATAGCAATAAGTCCATAAGGAGTTGAAGACTAGCTGAGATAAAGGCTGCCTTTTTTGTTTTGTTTTGAGGAATAAGGATATCAGTGTTAAATACCCTGTCCAATAAAAATGGGGAAGTTTGGATGTTCGAGCCTGGCCTTTTTTTAAACAATAGAGCCAGCCCTCGTTAAGCGCTGCCGAAATTTGTTCATCTGGAGTACTTGCTGTAAGTCTGGACAACTTTGACTTCAAGTGCACCGTCTTGTGTGAGCTCCATGACGCCTTGAAGCAATCCTGGGAGCTGCCATCAAACAGTACATAAGTATAGAAAATAACTGGAAAATCAAATGATAGAATTTCAGACAAATTCAGAAAAAATCCAAATCGTCTAGATGAGTTGGTACAAGAGAAAAAGAAAAGGTGAAGAACAAGAAAGGATTGCAATTTGAACTATGGTCCTGGGCAATAGTGCATGTATGTTGAATCCAATCACAAATACAGATCTCTTTCATCACTCTTAACTGAAACGAGGAAATGCGAACACTGACATGAATAAACATCGTCCTGCTTCCAAGTTCCAAACATGATCAACTAAACTTCTTTTCTTTCATTCTTTTTTTTCTTTTTTTTTTGAGAATAAAAGGATCGACTAAGCTTTCTATAATGAAGAAACAAACATTAATAATTGAGTGTGTGAATGCATCATAATTCAAAAGCAGTCTGCCCCATGAACCTGCCTGTCATACATATAAGGCTAGCTATCAATAGATTATAAAATAGGCATAAAACACAAAAGGAACAAATTTGAACAATATTAGATTGTAAAGATGTTGGCAGAGCTATGACGCATAAATAGAACAAAGTCCGTCCCCCAATTTTTCTAAAAAATGAAGATTGAATACACAATGTAATACAAATTAATGCTACGCTAGAAATGGTTACAAACCAGAATACGGCACTTTCTCGAGGCAGCCTCAACTCTACACATTTGGGACAACTGCACATAGGAAAAGAAAAGGAAAGAATATGGTAAGCTCAAGAAAAAAGCACAAATACCTAACATTTTTCATAATAACATAGACATTGAGTTCTGAACCGTCACAATAAGTAGTGGATCACATGAATGTTATGCAATGCATGACTAATTGAAACACTATAGAATGCTCAAACTGAGGATATGCACAGTATGCTCAGGCTTTCAGTTTGCACAGTTCAGCCAGAGGTTCAGTAATCAAAACGTTAATGTGATGGGACCCACTGTGACGGCCCATACACCAAAAATCTTTGGCACGGGAAAATCCTAACCCTTCAAGAATAGCAATACAAAGAACACAATCAAAAGGTTTTTGAAACCATCATCTCGTGAGTAGAGTTACGAATTCATATGTCAGAAATTGAATGAGGCAACCACTCATGTGGAAGAAAATTTTCAAGAAACAAAACTAAAGAAATAGATGGTGCTTGAGGATTGGTTTGCAATCACTATTATTATCATTTTCACTGGAGAGGCATGAAAATGGAAGCAGCTATAGGAGAGGTCTTAGGGTTTTGAAATGAAAAACATGGAACAGAATGTCAGGGATCTCCCTTTAACCATGACTGCAAAATGAAATTGGACGAGCAAGGGCCTCCACTTGGGGATGGAAAGGGGTAGATGAGTTCCATTAGTCCCTACCAAAGGTTTCACTCAGAGTGTGTTTGGATGCACAATTGAATTGAATTACAAACATTACTTCAACCTAGCATCCCTCAAATTGTAACAACATTTCCAACTATTCATAGTGAGGAAGTAGCCCTCCAATTGTAAGTTTGTTCCTTTCAATTCCAACTTGAAAGTAACACAATTGCAATGTGGAGCCAAAACCCTTAGTGTAATAGAACACGATGGAAGAGGAGAGTGAAACATACAAACTGAACAAAACACATGGACAGCTGCCATATGCAAATTTTCCATTTGAGGAATTACATAGCCCGCAGCTTCGCACAGTATCCATTGGTTTTCAATTCTGACAAGTAGGGTCTATGGTTTTGTAATCTCCGCCACCAAGATTAGGAACCTTTTTCAGTCAAATGCACACCATTCTTGTAGTTCTCTTCTTAAGCATCAATCTATATGCAACAAATCCAAAGGTCGAAATTGTCCTATTGAGGAGATTTTTGGGGCATGGTCCATCTATGGTGGGACACAGCAGACCAACAATCTGGACCACATAACCATGGGCTTGTCACTACCGGAAACCTGTGTATACTCTGCAAAGATACAGGTCATGTGTCATATGGTTTCCGTTAACTGATGCATCCCATTTGGATATTAGCAGAACATAAATACATACATACATACATACATAGAACGTATCTAGCTGGCATAGAAGAACTTACTGAAGATGAGCAGGCTTGCCACAACGAGCACAAGACAAGGTTGATTCCGCCGATGCAATTGAGCCTCCGTCCATCGGATCGAATTCTTGTATTCTACAGCTTCCTTTTTTTTTTCCTTTAGAAGAAATAACAAATGAAAACAAAAGATGGAAATAAGTTATGAATGACTCAATCAATCGATCTCAGTTATGCAGTCAGAGGAGACTTCAAAAAGAAGGGAGAAAAAGAGGAGAAGAAATAAATGGAATAGACCAAAGGAATGAGAAAGAAAAAATAAAACATATGGATGTTTCTTGAAAGTAGAGAAGTAATAAGATTTTTGCAGCAAGAAAAAGGGAGAATTCGCGTACCTGTCTGGAATGGCGAAGATTCACTCCCGCTGTAGTTCTGGACTGTATCTATCGATATCAAATGCGTAAACAGCAGAGAAAGAAGGGGATGAACTCCTTTATAAGACCCCCGCACTAGCTTACGGCATGTTTTAGTATCGTCCGAAACCAGTACTTATCGCCTATACGCATCGGCGAATTACGATACGAACGCCACGCGGGGGGAGTGACGTCTCTACGGAGGTCTAGAGACTAAAAGAGTCCGAGCTGGGCATAAGTCGAGTCGGACCGAGTTAAGGCTGATTCGACTCGATCCGGTTTTGAAATAAGCCTGACCCAAACTCGACTTGACTCGGTACCGAGTCCAGCATACCTGAACTGATCTGAATCCAGGTCTGACCAGGACTAATAGACCGAGTCTGACCTGGTAAGAAGTATCGAGTCGGTTCGAGTTGGCACCGATTCAAATCAAGGGATGAGGGAGGGCGTGGAGAGGAGAGAGAGAAAGAGAGAGGAGGACGGTGGTGGGTAGCCGCCGGGCTTAAAAGAGGAGGGTGGGAGGGAGTGGAGAGGAGAGAGAGAAAGGAGGGTGGTGATGGTGGTGGGTGGTTGTTATGCTTGAAAGAGAAGGAGAAAGACAGCGGAAGAGAAAGTTTGGGATCAGATTGGGGTGGGGTCAAGTGTGGCATGTATGATTAGAGATACTTAAAAATTAAGATTTATTATTATTATTATTATATATACTCGAATCCAAGTCAAGTTGATTTCGAATTGAGCCGAGTCTGACTGGATCGAGTTTTAGGTCGAGTTACTGGGTAACTCGGTCTTAACTCGGTTTGAGTTCAGATTAGGTGAAGCCTACTCAGTTCAGACCAACTCACCCATTCGGTTCAAGTCAAGTTGGGTCCGAACGAGTTGAGTCGGTTCATGCCCAGCTCTAACACTAGGCTAATGTGACGGACTCACTGGGTGGTGACCAACAACCACTAGCTGGTGGAAAAGCTATGTGGACCCCACCATGATGTATATGTTTTATCCAAGTCGTCCATCCATGTTTCTAACTCAAGTAGACTACACCACAAGAAACAGTGGATATTAAATATTATCGTTGAAAACTTCTCAAGGGCGTTATCTTGGCTAATTTAGAATCCTTGATTTTACACAGTTTAAAAAATAGTGGTGACTCGTCAGTGTGGCACTGCTACATGGCTATCCACGCCATCCAATTTGTGCATCCCATTGTTTACAAATCATATATCTAAAATGATAACACTCCTAACCATCCAATTAATGGCCACCGAATGTAGGATTAAGTAAAGCAGTGAGTTGCGCAATCGTAGAGAGAAAAACGAGAGGGTTAATATTAACTTCTGGGTGCCATTTTTGCGTTATGTAGCAGTTGGGTCATCATTTTGGGTGATCTGGATTGCCATGCAACCATGACATTGGCACATTTTAAGACTTATTAATACTTGTAAATGGTATATATCCGACATCTAGCTTAGTTTTACATTGTTGTGGTAAACCTTGTTGTCCAATCTTTAATTCCGTAAGTTTTTATTTAATGATTTCTCAATTAGGATCTACTGACCAAATAGCATGGCCATCTGAATTTTTTACAACCGTGACCGTTCAAGTTTGGAAGACCATTAACAACACTGTTGTTTCAATAGCTTAAATTGCCGTCAATTATTTATTATACTTTCATTATTTTATATGTCAATTGTACTTCATTAATATTTAGATTAATAAAATTCACATGTAGCTTTCTTTTTCAATTTTTTTCTATCTTTATATTAATTTTATTGAAAAATGTGGTGAAGTTATTATCATTGTAAGAAAAGTGCTTATTTGAGGAAAAAAGAATACATCAGTAACTTTGTCTTCACAGATACCTTGTCAATTGGTGGTTGAATAAATGACCAATTTTCAAAGATTCGGTCTTAATTGGATCTCAACATCTGAGTTCGCAAGGTGTTCAATTCAATCCGAGTCTAATACAATTCTAGTATGCCCGACACTTTCATAGTCGAACAGGCATTTGTAATGTGTGATATCATGTGTCCGAATTGGATAGCAACGTAGTGATTTTCTCAGTCATCCGTGATAAAAGCCACTAGATGAATATTTCATATTGATACATCACGCTCCCACTTCTTAACGTGGAGAGGTGACCTATGCTCTTTTCACATCAAGGTCAGTGAGTCCCAACCGCTTCGGATGATATGGCCCAATATCACACACCCCAATTTTTCGGGTGACTTGCACGAGGACAGATTGCAGAGATGATTTTTGGCGCGTGCAAGTGGGCCAGTGCCTCATCACATGGTCCAGATTATCTAATCACTAGCACTATCTTTATAGAATTACGCTTTTAGTAACATATGATTCCCCTACCAGATATTGCTAAAAGTAGTTAAGAATGGGAAAAAGATGTGCAAAACATCTCGAGACATGCTTCATTGATCAAGATCATTCATCTGGTTGGATCCCACGGAATTGATAGATCACACCCTAAATCTAGATGGAATAATATATGTTGATGCAGTTTTCATATAGACTCTTCTTGGTTAACCCTATGTAACCTGCGCACAAGAAAGTAAGAGGCAAAGGAAACCCTGGCTAGTACAGGGGACCCTCCGATGCCTAAGTCAAGAAATTGGGCCTTTGTAAGAAGTGACCTTTCAAGAAAAGAGTCACCATATTTAGATAGAGTATTATGAATGTACATTTCACCATCTATGAATCCCCTTATATAGTCGAGAGGGAGGATAACTACATTTGAAGCCTTCCCCGTGTAGGATTCTTGCTGTACTGGAGATCTTCTCGCATGGGTATTCGGATCTCCCGAAGATTTTCTTGGGATTACAGTCATCCGGGATCCCTGGGATCTGATTTTATCTTCCGAAGATCTTGGGAGAGATCTTTGGGACATTGGAGAGATTCTCGGACTATTCGTTCGGGACAAGGTTGGGCGGGGGATGCACCGGATAAAGTGGAAAACTGGAAGTAGATAATGCTGAGCCTCTTCGACAGATCAGTATTCACTTTGTCAGAGGTTACGCCGACCTAAAGCCAAGCTACATCTGACCTATTGTCGGGTCGATCTATAAACGACCTATGATTGACATGTTGTTATATCGACCTAAGGCCGAGCTATATCTGACCTATGGTCGGGTTGATCTGTAATCGACCTATGACTGACATGTAGTTATGCTGACTTTACTCAATAGGTCAGCCATTTTAGTGGACTTACAGTTGTATCGACCTACTTTAAGGTCAACCTTTCATTGCCAGTAGATGCCTCTTAAGTGGTTTAGCCCTATTGGGTCCCTGCTGGTTTGTAGAGTTAGTCCATTCCATAAGTCATTTTATTTTCCCCCCAACAATCTAGATCATCAATCTATAGTCTGGAAATATATGGTTACTGACAAAATTATAATTGCTAGTATTTTGATTCTTTTGTCGTTATTGTTTTACATTTTGTATTTATTTAATGATTATTATAAAAAAGATATGTTAAGATTTATAAAAATATTTGATATATTTTCTACAATTACTAATGTTGATGTCAAAATCTGGATCACCCTCCGCCGAGCCTTGAGTGCTTGGAACGAACCCTGGTCCTGCGCAAAGCAACAAACAAAGGAGACCCTAGCTCAAGCAAGGGACCCTCCGATGCCTAAGTCAGGCTAAGGAAATCGGGTCTAAGTAGTGTGGAGTAGAGTGAGAGTGTGAGATCTTGCGTACGTGTATCTATAAAAATGATTTGTATTTATACTTGAGGGTTATGATGAACGTGTCCGATAATCTCGGCACGGTCATCGCCACCATGCGAGGGCTACGTGTGCGCAGTCATCGGTAGTTACCCGGAGATCGTGCGCTGGGCATTACTCCGATTGCACATTACCGGGGTTGTGCACTAATGTTGTTGCTAACTAGATTCCCATCCGAACCTACCTCATGGCTTGGATCTTGCTCGCTGACCTAAGCCCATGGATAAGTAGATTGTTGATACGCAAAGTATAGAGGTTCGGGTCGGTCGAGGGTAAAGGATATATCGGCTCAGACATATTGTTACTGCTCCGAGGTCCTACTCACAAGGTTGTGAGAGGATCGGGTCGGCGTTATAGTCCTACAAGAACCCTCAAGTCAGATGTTTTCCTCGGGTCGGACATTACCCGTCCGAGGCTTTATTCATTGACGCCAGAATTAACCTTGACAAGGCTCGGTTCGGATTAACCTATAACAACTAACACAATTTGAAATGTACATTTTACTAGTAGACCAAATGTCTTCCCTAAGTGTAGACAAACAAAATACAATTAGCCTGTTTGAATTTTCAAATTCATTGTAAATGCGCCATGAATACCAGCTTATTACAATTTCACCCTATTTTTAAACAGGTAGGTAATTCTACTTGGGAAAACGGTCCAAAAGGATTAACTTAAATTTGTGGGCCCCATCATGATGTATATGACATATCCGCGTGGTCCATCTGCTTTACCATGACATTTTATGGCATGAGCCGAAAAATGAGGCAAATCCAACATTGAAGTGGCCCACACCAATAGAAACAGTGGCCCTAAGAAGTTTTTAGCGGTGGGTGTTTGATTACCTTTTTCCTGTGGTGTGGTCCACTTGAATTTTAAATATGACTCCTTTTTTGGTTCATGCCCTAAATTCAGTTGGCATAACGGATGGACGGTGTGGATAATCTACATATATCATGGTAGGCCCCACAAATATTAAGTAGCATCCTCGATTTTAGTGTTGAAAAAAGTAACAATCAAATCCATCCTTGAAAACCATGAGGTAATTACCTATGGAAATAATCATTACGTATTTACAATGTAATTATCATTACGTTAGAAAATCAAACAGGCCTTATGTGATTGTTCTCACGTGCACTAAAAAAAAAAGTGTAAGTGGCCTACACATTCCTCAACTTAAACCCTCTACCTAATATAATCAATGATCATAGTCCACTCTATTTGAGCTTGGTGTGAAAATGCCCTTTCATTAATCACCTCCAGTGAAAAGTATCGAACACGAGACGCCTCACACAATCCCATCCATCTTACTGGAGCCCCCTACCCCGAGTGTACAGGCCCTGCATCACACGGGCAACCCCAATTGAGCCGGGTGTGAAAATGCCCCTACATTGGTATTAAACCCTTTTTAAAAACTCTGCCGAATCATTTGATAGTCTCTCTTTATTTATTTTTCTTTTTCACACACATCCACACCCAACAAACAAACACACCCACCCACACCACAAGGGCACTGGATCCCTGGTGTCGGTGTTGATGGTCTCCTTGTAGGTGACGCTTACAACGCAAGACTTTGATATGGTACATGTAATCTATTGATGAGACGATATAGCTCCTTATTGCCGTGTATTCCCCTTGTATTGGGCTGTGTCGGGTTCCATACCGCTGTATCGGTATGTACGACAATACTTCTTTTATTTTAATTCAATAAGGCCGACTAAATTGACTTGAAGAACTGCTTCTCGAAAGTTAGATTTTTAAACGACCCAGGGAGATTTTTCATTCCGTGCCGTCCAAGAAACGTCCTCCAATGCAGTTTGTCAAATAATAAACTAAGCCTAGTTTTTCGACAGTCTAGTTTGAATTACTTGTACACCACGTTCATATTTAAGAGCTGGTGTATCATCCACACGCTATGCCCGAGTATCAATGTTTTTCTGATCTCTGAAGTGACAGTATGAGAATGCTGGGACGTTTCGGGCGAGAACACTGTCGAGCCCATTCATGGCGCACGTGTGAGGGACAACAGCTGCTCAGCAAGTGGGGCCACCAGAACCTGCTCAGACCTGAAAAGATCCAAAATTAGGCCGATCCGAGTCATCCGTTGGGTTATGCCTGTGTGGGAAAAAGGGACGGTTTGATAGACACTAAAAGATGCCATGAGCAGCATTTAAGACACATGCTGATGACTGGGCCACCATGATTTGCGAGCAAGGTAATGTTGCACGTTAGCCTAATCAATGAATCGTGAGTGGTTCCCGCCACTCGTGTTCCACGCTGGCCACCTGTGCAGCAAATGGCCTTTTAATCTCCGCTCTCGCGAATCCGCTTGCCCTTTTTCAAGTACAGATGTGAAACTCGTCCTTCACGTTGAGCCTCCTTTTTTAATTCCAAAAATCCCAGGGTCCCACATCACAGCTGAGCCCCACCGTCTGATACCATCCATTGAATTTGGAATGTTGACAATATTCCGTTTTAGCATCCATTCAATGTTCAACTTCAACGTGCACTTGAACGGTCCTGATTCGATTCTTCTAAGCCATAAAATAAGTAACAAAAAGAATTAGAAATATTAGATGGTGGTCCATTCTGCAATAGAATTTGAGTGGGCCCATAGCTGCAATTGTCTACAAATGATGGTATTGAATTAATCCATCTAACAATCAGTTGATGGTATTGTTTGGTATTGTTTTTCCTTTTATTTTTTATTTTCTGGCAATCCCCAGACATTTTAGACAAACGATCACCTACAACCTATTGCATATGCCCTGCACGGGACACTAGCTGTGAATGAGGTGGGCCTCACCTGGCGCGAAAGATCAGGCTGAGGATTGTTGCAGCTTGTCTGATGAGTGAACTGGCCTGATTGTTGCGCCCATTGATCTTTATGGTGAGGCCCACCTTATTATGCACTATCTTTTGTCAAAGACATGGGATCATTCATCATCTCTACCATGTGTGGTTAGAACTGTCCCAAAAGAAAATCATACAATTAGTCTTTCAAACCAACCAAACCATGAAACATGAAAGAAAATTAGAAGGGGCATTTATATAATTTAGGATGAAGTTGTCTTCACTAAAGTGAGAGCGGAAACATCTGCATAGTTCTAGTTTTTCACTCCAAAATCGCGAATTTGCGTCGGACCAGATTCGTCACAAAATCAAATAAACGACAGATTTCGTCCGTCGCATAGTCGGTGACTGGTTGCAATTTTTTTGCGACGGACACAATCCGTCGCAAAATTAAGTCAGCTACTAATGAAATAAGGTAATGTAAATAATATCATTTGCCCTGAAAACTAAACAAATGATCATCATAATTATGTCCCATCGATTAAAATACAAATCCAAGAGACTTATTCTCAATATTTCTACAAGCATCCAAATAAAACAAGGACAAACGTCCCCCTCCGGGGGAGGGCGCGTGGAGTCAATTCCTCGAAAGAAGCGTCTGAAAGTAGGCATGTTTTGGGATACGCCTATGATCCTATTAAGACTTTCTGGGCCAATCGTGACGCCAATCGTGACCTTGATTGGTTCGAAAGGTGCGTAGGAAGGTATTTACCGCCTTCCCTTCTAGAATTGACTATTCATTTCAGTAAGATTGAAATAGTGGAAGAGGGTGGGGGGAAGAGAAGGATCTTTGCCAGCTATGCCTATCAAAGTAGGCGAACGCTTCTGTAACCGCCCCTATTGGCGTAAGCTCGTGATGCGCTCACCCTACTGAAGGTGCGCTCCACCCGGTTACTAATCAATTGGTTTGTGACACAATTGAAACAAAAGATAAATGATAAAGATGATATATAGAACCTATAAGTTGCTTCCATTGATGTTGCATGTCTGGAAATTCCATGGTATTTTGGTATTCCAATCCCATGTTTGAGATAAAAATCTTGCTATGGGAAAAACACTGGATCTAGCAAAATTCTGCTTGATGGACCATGGAATTGTAATCAACGAACCAACCAAATTCACAATGGATGTCTATATCACTTGTACACATATAACCAAAATATCGCATGTAAAGGGTCTGTATGGATGGATGGCATGGATAAACACATGCATGCACAATAAAACTCATGTACATGCCACACATATTGGCATGATAGTTCTAAAATCCAATTCCAATGATTGTTTTCTATAGTGCCCCTGGAATAATTGCACAACCAATTTTCAAATCAGCGAAGTTACAGGTAATGTGGTCCCACCTTTTTAAAAGAAAAAAAGTGTGAGATTCAATCCATCCATAAAAAGAAAAGAACCACCATAATGATATCCTGCCCAAGAATCAGATTGATCAGCTGCTCATGTCATTTACAATATAAAAATTAAAATGTATGTATCTCGAAAACTCGGCTGAAATTTTCTGAACCCATCCACCTCTTATCAAGGTCGGGGCCTATATATTAAGTGGAAAATCTTTGTTTCTCAAAAAATATGTAGAATTGCTGGTAAATGTAGGGCGTGTAATGTAAGCCCCGTATCCTAGACCGTACCGTTCCATAGACTTCCGCGGTCTTCCCAGTCGAATTCCGGCAACCTTCGACTCTTAATCGGTATTTGCACGCGACCTTGATTCTCATGCCGTCAACCCGAGTCGACTCAACCCAAGACCTTTGCCATAGCGACCGCGCCGTCGCCGCGGTTTCGATGCCGCGACTCGCGCGCCGAGGCGATACCTTAGTCAGGAGATGTGGGCCAGCGTTTAGTGCGAGGAAAACGCCGCGCATTGCAAAACCCAAGAGAATCTCTACGACTTGTCACATCAATCAATCCCATCATATCAAGTACATGTCATGTACACATCACCTTTCACCCTTTCCCAAGCAAGCTCCAAAAGTCAAAAAGTTCTTACAAAGCCCATACTTTTCTTACAACATTTGCCACAAAAGTCAAAAAAGAGCTCTTACACCCATCACTCACCACATCAACACATCCATCACCCATCTCTCTCCCTTTACAAGTCTCTCTCCCTCATTCATTCTCAAACCAACTCTCCCAAGCATGAGAAACACCATACGTATGAACCTCTCCAAGCTTTCCCAAGCATCAAAGGTGGCCCACTTTCTTACCCCTTCATCTCCCATCTCAATCATCCAAACCTCATCTCCTCCGTTGGAATCGAAGCTAATTAAGGAGCTAAGGAAGCCAATGGAGCAAGAAGATCAAGCGGTGTGTGCCTTGATAGGGTAGTTTTAATGTTTTTAAGATGGGTCAAGTGAGGCCAACCGATTAATGGTTGGGATCTCACTTTGAACCCTAAGATGTGGCCGATGGCCCACTTGGATCATCATGATCATTCCATGATGGGGCCATTCTCCATGGACCCCATCATGATGTTTATTTTCCTTGCATACTTAGGGTCATCTAGACCGTTTAATTTAATGGATAAGGGATCTCTACCATTGGATTTTTGATTTAATGGGCCCATATGTAATGGGACCCACTTGATGTATGATTTAGTGCAAGGGAGGGCTCATAGTGCCGGGGTCCCTCCATCATGCGTGTGGCACTCTCTATCCCTCTCTCCCTCTCTTTTTCTTTTCTTTTATGAGATCATGATATGGTTGTGTGACCCACTTGAATGGACCCCACCATGAAGCATGTATTTGATCCAATCCATTTATAGGTGGGGGCTCACTTTTCATATATGTTGTGACCACACCATCCATCATTTGGTGGCCCACCTGAATAGGGCCCACCTTAAAGTGCTATGCAACACTGTCCAGCGTCCAGGGACGCTGGACGTGTAAGGGAAACAAAAATATTAGCTTGATTCACAAGCTTTTTGGGTGGACCACTTGTTCAGGCCCCACCTTGATGAATGTCGTTAATCCAAGCCGTCCAACCTTTTCCTCAGACTATTTTAGGCGTTGAGCCGAGAAATGAGGTTGATCCGAGTATCTGGTGGGCCATAGCATTAAAAACGGTGATTTTCACCTTTCAAATTTGCTTAAAATTTCTTACGCGCCAGGACATGTCCAATATTGGGCTCGATGGACTTGTCATAGTCTGCAGAGACCAATGGCTGGGGTGGATTTACATGATGCGGGCCGCACACCGGAAAAACCACAAGAAAATGCGATTTAAAAAAAAAATATACATGTATTTTAAGCAGCAGCTGCTGCTGTTGTCAGAATGGCAGCAGGCATTGCCTGCGCATGCACGGGCGGACGGGCGGACGACAGCAACCCACAGCCCCAGCCGTGGGCCCCACCATGATGCATATCTGCCATCTAACCCGTTCATTGGGTGGGCCACTCCCTGAAGTGGGCCCACTCCAAAAAATCAGCCTGATCTAGAGCTCAAGTGGCCCACACCGCAGGAAACAGTGGAATTAAACATCTGCCCTTGGAACCCCTTTTCTGGGCCACAGAATTTTTGGATCCAGCTGAGATTTGTTCTCCCTATTCATTTGGGTCCGTAGGACCTTGTCAATGGATCGGATGGTATGTAAACATTATGGTGGGCCCCACATGGGAGCCCACAGTGATATATGTGTTTTGCTTCCACCGTCCAGGCGGACGGTGGAGCCCACTGTGATATTTGTGTTTCTGTCCCCACCGTCCAGGGGACGGTGGGTGTGTTTGTGTGCATGCGTGTGTGGGTGTGTACCTGTGTGTATATATATATTTATATATATATATATAATATTATATTATATATAATATTGTATGTACTATATATAAATTATATATTATATTATATATAATATACTGGTGGTGGGAGGCCCATCTCAGTTCACTTGTGGCCCATGGTTGAGGCCCACTTTGATATATATGTGAGGCCCATGGGTCGAGGCCCATTTGATGTATTAGGGGCCCATGGGTTAAGGCCCATTAAGATGTATTGGGGCCTATGGGTTGAGGCCCATTTGATGTACATATGGGGCCCAATTGGTGTGGCCCATTTGATACACATAAGGCCCATGTGATTAGGCCCATTGTGATGTATTTTAAGGCCCATGGGCTATGGCCCATTGCAATGTACATAAGGCCCGTTGGTGAGGCTCATTAATGCGGCCCATTTGATGAATGTAAGGCCCATGTGATACGGCCCATTTGATATATTGAAGGCCCAATAGGATATACCTAAGGCCCATTGCAATGTGTGATCCCAACATGGTTTATGCAATGATGTTTACAACGGGCTATGCCTTGGGAGTAATGTTAGTTTGACATCCACGTTGCAAGTATAGTGTTGGTTAAATGTCCATATTATGACTCTCCCTAGGGCTCATTATAGGTCCGTACATGTAATGTGTAAGCCGTCTAAGCCCATCTTCGTTATGAACTGCATCCATTACCATATAACCTACTTAGTATAGTTTCATGATTCACGATCATACACATCATATATATGCTTGATATGAGGAGTGACTGATCATAGCATATGCCCTCGGGCAGATTGTTCATGAGCTCCCGGATAGGCGGTGCTGCCCCGCATGAGCGCACGATACGCGCAGGATTGCTGCATGACTGGATAGTGTGATTCATGCATTCGCATTGTGTGATATGGTACTGTACGCCCTAGCGACATCAGGGCCGTAGCCTCCACAGGCGTATCGTGGTTGGCAGGATTGAATACCGAAAATCTTGTTCTACATAGAGTGCTATAAATATCCCTGGGTGAAAGTCCCTAAACCCTTATGGTACCAAGAGATTGCTCCAACGTCTAGACCGAGTGGGTACATGAGCGCCGAGTGCCGATTACCAGACGGTTGTGCTTTCCACTGTGTCATGGTCGGTTGGAAGAGGGTGCGGCCTTACCCGCCCGAGAAGAGGGGGCAATGCTAGGCTGAGTCTGACCAGCTCGAAGAATGGGTCCGCTATTGACGAGCTGAGCCCGATATTGGCAGGAGGATAGTGAGGTCTTTTTCACTCACCTTATTGCACGCGATGGGGCAGCAATCTGGCTTGGAGTGTACTAGACCTCGGTGATATTCCAGATTTGAGCTGTATTGATATTTGGACTTAGATGAGGATTTGTATGCTTGAGTTGCATTTCGCATTGCATGGCCTTGGTATGGCCGACATCATTCATGCTTTGCACCGCATGACCTTAGTACGGCTAATGGTATTCTTGGCTTTCATCAGCATGTTCCGCATTACTCTGATACTGCATAACTGCATTACCACCTTGAGTACACACTTTCACCACCCTCTAAGCTTTCTATAAGCTTATGCATGACCGTTGCGTGCAGGTGACGTTGGAGCACAGCAGCGCCGAGGCAGGAGCGCTTTGTAGATCATCTTGGAGTTTTTTGTTTATTATCATTGTATTTCCCTTTATGCTCATTGTACTTGTAAAGTTTTTGATCATAGTAGAAATGTGATGGAGTTTTTGGTTGTTGTTTGTGGGTTATGCTTTTGGTTATGCTTATTACGAATCAAACTGATGTTGAAAATCCTCCTCGTAGCATCCCAGGATCGGAACTTGGCGAATGGGCACTGAAAGCCGAGAATGGGGTTCTACGGAGGCTGTCGGCGCCGGATTCGGTGATCGGAAATTTTGTGAGCCCGGTTTCCGAGTTTGGGGCGTGACATGTAATATGTGTATATGTATATTTATACATTCATACATCTACAGAAACCCATCTATATCTATGGGTTGTCTTGACAGAATGGGCCCCAACACTAATTTTCAGTCCAGAACATGGAAAGTGTACACTATCTGAACCTCAGTTTGTGTAACCATCCCAAACTTTTTCTTTTTTAATTTGTTAAATTTGTTTGGAATTTTACCTAACTTCCATTATTGTTCTGATTTTTTAAAAATTTCCAGATTCCTTTTTTTTTTTTTTAATTGAATTCGGATTCCTGGCTCGACCATTTTGAATGAGTTGCATTGGTCTCAGCAACACAAGTATGCAACCCAGTAGCAGTCCCAAATAGGTGAGGGACTGAAACAGAGATTTGAAATCGTGTCTTATCCAACATGGTTGTGAATTGTAGCCCTCTTGGATGCAACCTTTATCGCGATAAAATCATGAACTCGGTTTTGTTTTGTTTTTGTTTTAATTTACCAGGTTTTGCGGGGTGTTTGGAGGCCATGATATTGTGTAAAAATCAACATATTTCCTCCATTGATATAGAAACCAGTTCAAGGTTGATTAGACACCATTTATGTCACATCAAGGGCATTATTCATTTTTATCCAATATTCATCCAAACACACCATTAGAACTACTAGCAACCATGAAAACGTGGTTTTTTAAGGCAGTGTTTGTTGGGCAGGATTCATTCCAGTAGCTGTTGCACAAGCAAGAAGGGAGAAAGGCGGAATGGGAGTATCCCTTTCCCATAGCTGGAATAAATATTTCTTTTATGCTGGCACAAATTTTGGACTTGCAATTAGGTACAGGGTTCCCAATTTTGGAAGCTGATGATTAATTAGGTCCCGAGTCTCAACATATGTACAGTGTGATGAGGCTCCCAGATCGTGGGCTCCACGATTCAGTGAATCTGGATTTTGGGGGCCACTATGGATATGGGATGGCCCAAAAGTCTCCCAGATTGGAAGATCCTATCTCTATGATTAGTGGTTTACAAGTAGATATTAAGAAAAGAAAAGAAAAAATACAGCAACAGTATGCATTCAACAGAGGAAAGGCCAAAGATCAAAAAAGCAGATGATCGATAGTAGATCTTTGGGGTGTACCCCATCCAAAGTGGGGCCCATCATATCAAATGTGTATTTTGGGTACTCCAGAAAAACGTGCATTTACTGATGTTCAGGACCCTAAAATGCAGGCTACCTCATTTTCTTCCGTTCTGAACAAGTAGAATATAGCAAAGAGAGATATATGATCTCTGACCAGAGTATTTATTTTATGTTGCCGTGGGCCTTAGTTGGGATAAGCAGGGCTCTTATTTTATGTTGCCGTGGGGTGTTAGCGCTTATAGCAGCCACTTGAAAAAGGCTAGCTAGCAATAGCTACTTATTTCATAGCAGCCAGCTGAAAAACAATAGGGTTCCTGTGTACACCGTCAATAGTAATGGTGCGCAAAGGACCATGGCCCCAAAATTATTGTTGAATTGAATCTAACCCTTCCACTGTTGTCCTGCAAATATTTGTTCTGCTAGCCACTTGCATCTTGTCCACATGAACAGTTACATGCATCACGTCTGCCAATCTAGCGAGTGCTGTGTGCAAAAATCATCCAGTCCATTTATCAGGTGGACCACCCCTATATGGAACGGATGAATGGTCCACCCTCACCTTGTCAACACTTGCATGCATCACACGTGCCAACCTGACAACCCCTATATGGAAAAGATGGACTGTTTAAATAAAATTGCCAAAACATCTTATGTTAGATGTCTGTGTAGTGCGCCTGATGATGGACGGGCCTGATCAGGTTTGGTTCTTAAAAACCTGGATCTGATCGTGTTTGGGTACCCATTGGATCTTTGGATCTAATTTTGGACTTGGCTTTGGGACAGTTAAGAGCATTTACATGATTGGGCCTACCTTCTATACAAAGGCAATTTTTCCTTCCTAATTTCTCTATTTCTGAAAAAGATAGATTCAAAGTTCAAACTAAATGTAAATCCTCTAATGAAACATATTATCTACAATCCTTCCATTCCTAACAGTAAATATACAAAGGAATTTAGTTGCGGGAAGTGGGACAGAATCGGCATAGAATTGAGATAAAATTTTAGCCGCATACAAAAAATATTGGACATAGTATTATACTATATACTAGTAACATACAATCAATATTGGGGCACCATACCGTAAGCTACAAAATTTCACGTCCCCTTAAATAAGGTATCCTCTCTCTCTCTCTCTCTCTCTCTCTCTATATATATATATATATTATAAGTTGTTTATTTTCATTCACATTCGCAAATACATTCATCATCCAACCAACTATTAACAACATTTATAAAAAATAAAAGATATTCAACCAACTCTTTATAATAATTTGCAAATTAACCTACTAGGAACTCTCATGCACTGTAATGTCTTACGGCAGAGCAGGTTTTGAGGAGTTACAAGTTGACTTTGATGACAAAATATAAATGAAGCGATAAAGATATAAATGATTCAAGATTAATTTAAGGTTTTGAGAACTTACAGTTCCTTACAAATTTGTAAGTTCACCAAATAGGAAGGAACTAGACCTGAACATAAACATGATTAAATATCATTTTGGGTGTATTTGGATGCTCAGTTGGTGTGAATAGCAAATTGAACTAAATATAGAGTAAATAGCCCAAGTGAAGTGTGGCAGCATTGCTATCTTACCATAAAGATAGTCTTCTAATGAGAACCTCCACAAATAATATCCTTATTTCCTTGGAGCCCATCTCCATCCAATTGTTTTACAACAATAACCTACTAAAAGAAGCACACATTCTCATTAGTAAAATGCACACAATCCACATTTACTAGAAATTAAAAAAGCCTGTTCTTAACTTAAGCCAAGTGAATATGTATAGGCAAATTGAACTATGGATAAACAAGTTGCACTCTACCTCACTCTTTAGTAAAATGCACACAATCCACATTTACTATGCACCAAGGAGCACACTGTATCTATGCCTGGCCACCTAGATGTGATTCACAAATCCAGCCCATTCACTATGTGTGTCCCACTTGGATGAGGGGTTAGACCAAGTTTCAGTTGCATCCAAAACTCATGTGAGCCCCACTAAGTGCTTTATATCTTTTAGATGTTTGATCAATTCACTCTACTTTACTAATCAATACCTTCAATTTGACTAGTTACTCATCTCGATCAAGTTACATATTAGAAGGATATTGGGCATACAAGACTGATCAACAATATGATGGACCATATATATATATGTATGTATGTATGTATGTATCTTCCAATCTAATGGTCTGATTTGAGTGAAATTTAATTCAAACATCTGAAGTTATTTACTCTTCAAACTGGACTGATCAGATTGTCCAAAATCTGATCAAGATCTTGGCAAACTGTTCGTTTCCCATTTAAAAAGTGTTTTGGATTAATCTAATTCGTTTGAAGTCATAATAGGCTGAATTTTGCAGTATATCCTATTTAGCACGTTATGAATACATTTCATCGTTTTGTTCAGATCGACTTTAGAATAACTTTATCATAGAATTAGATCAATCTCATCATTATAAGTTATTCTTGCCATTACAATTCATTATGAGTTATTCTTGCAAATTTTCAATTTTTTACCAAAATTTTCAATTATCTTCAAAATACATATCATTTTTTTAATCTTTTTTTTTTTTTCAAAATCATGTATTTTCTCAAACACTATCAAATTTTCTTTAAAATTCTGAACTTTTTTCCAATAATCATAATTTTATTTTTAACTTCCCAATTTTCATTTTCAAAATGTCAAAATTTTGCCAAAAATCTCAGAAATTTCAAATCTCATTTTCTTTTTCAAAATCTGAATCTTTCTCAATCATTATCAATTTTAAATCTCATTTTTTTTTTTCAAAATCTCAATTTATTGAAACTTCTCAATTTTTTTGAAAAATGCAATTTTTTATATTTCAAACTTCGATTTTACTAGTCACACGCCACGATCGAGTTTCAGATGAGAAAGATGTTGGGTGGACAAGATTGATCAACAATGTGATGGGCCATATATTGCGATCTAATGGTCAGATTTGAGTTTAAGGTCAGTTTGGATTGTCCAAAATCAGTCTAGATATAGACAAAATGATCATGCCCATTTAAAAAGTGTTTTGGATGGATCTGATTTGTTTCAAGTCGTATTGAGCTGATTTTTGTTCTCTATCCTAATTAGCACGTAGGTTTCAAAAATACTATATCGTTCAGATCAAAATTAGTATGTCACAATTAAACTTCATTAAACTTGGACTATCATTCTTTTCACAAGTGAATCTTTGTGCGCATAAACAGTTAAGGGCGTGTTTGGACGGGCAATGGATATCGACCATGCGACGATATACGACAATAATCCAGACTCTTCCCATCCCACCAGCTGTTTGGCTAGTCTATGTACGGGCGATGGCACCGCCCTCGTAAACGGTGCATGGGATTTCCATCGGATTCAGCGAATTTGTCCCCCTCTTTTCTCCATCCCACCAATTCCCATGGGATTTGCAATGGGATTGAAGAGTCTGCTTCAGACGGCAGGCACAGGCGACTCGGAAGGGTGCTGGAAGAGACGCGGCACTGCAACCAGACCAGTGCTGCTCGTCCATATAAGGTTCATTGCCGGTGAGGATAGGAAGAGGGGAAGCTTCAGGGTTTCATCGTTTGACTCCCTCATCGGCGTTGAGGTGGGTTTTCCACGGCTGTCTTCATCACCCATGTTATATAGCCACGGTCCAACTACTTTGAGAAACGGCATTACCAGCCACGGTGTACCCTGTCCCTGTTTTTGAAAGTGAGGTGAATATTCACGGCCGTCTTCATAACGCCACGAGTTCATCTTCATCGATTGCAGGTAGGTACTCGAACCCAAACAAAAATAATGGTGAATTTCCCTAGTGGTGTGGTGTAAGGTATTGCAATCCTCTCATTCAATGTCTGTTTGGGTGTGTGTGTGTTTGTGTGTTCCTTCTTTTATTTTTTCCATAATGGGTTGTTTAGGGAGTGTTTTTTCTTGGGTTAAAATTGGTCTGATCTATTTTTGGTTGATGACTTTTGCATTCTTTAATTTCTTGGATCTTGAATGGATTTGGGTACTTCATTGTGAGGATAAAAATATCATTTCTGATGATTAATCCAAAACACTCGAAGAAAAACCGGTTTCTGCATTGTGTCTGTGTTTTTTTTTATGTTTTTTTTTTTCGCTTAAAAAATAATAATAATGTGTTGTTTGGGAGTGGTTTTTTCTTTAATTGAAATGGGAGAAATCTATTTTTGGCTGACAGTTTTTAGTTATTTGATGGATCTTACATGGATTTGGGGACTTGTTTCTTTCATTTGTAGTGAAAGACCATTCCATCGAGAAAAAGATCATTTAAAAGGACTAAAAACTGTAGCTGAAGAAACTCCTGCTATCTGCATTGTGTGTACCTGTGTGTGTGTGTTTCTCTTTTTCTCTTTTTCAAAATATAAAAACAATAGGCTGTTCGCTTCGATGGAAATAGATAGGATATGGTGAGATATGGAATTGCCCAAAACATTATCAGGAAGGAATTGCCGATAGTTGGTGGCAAGGAATGAACTGATACCAAATACATTTCAATACAACGACCACAAAAAATGATCAGGAAGGAATTACCGTTCTATGTAGCTTTAGATGGTTCTTGGTGAGGGTTTGATGAAACAGTGGTAGAGTGAAATCGCTGTTCTCATTGTAAAAATGTTAGTGACAGTGGAGTTGAACCTGAATTGGCTAGAGTAGTTCATTGAGTTGATCTAGCCAAAAAAAGTGGAATGGAAAGCCACTAATTTGATTAGTGGTGTTGGAATTTAAACTCCAAAATTACTCCATGATGTTTGATTCTACCACACAAAGAGCTCTCTCCATAATGTTCCAAGTAAATCATTATTACTTTCCTTGAGTCGAGATTTTAGTGGAGCAAAGTGGATGTACATAATAGTTCATTGCATGTCTTACCCTCAGCAAGGGCTTCCCCTCTTGACATGTGCATTGGGCTTGAATTTCATGTACCACTGACTGAATATCTGGCAATTCACTTCCTTTGATGTGTGTTGCATATTCACTACTCATTGCTAAATGCCAATCAAAACTCATAAATTCTTTGCTGGGTTGTTGTTGAGAGTCGAGACTTCATCTTTACTACAAAAGAAAATAAGTGGCTGTTTCTTACCTTTCAAAAAAAAAAGTGGTTGTTTCTCACTTTTAATTTTTTTGATTTGGGTATTAAAAAGAAATTTATTTGGGTGTTGCTATTCTTAATCGAACAGTGAAGAAGATAGCTGTAATCTCTATTTCCTACTTGGGTTTTCTTGTTTGTGACTCATTGCGAACAGAATCAAGTGGAGCTCGAGTTTCATCGAGTTTTCTTTTTCCAAGTTTTAGGAGTTATGACTACTCAAGTGGACTAAATCTTGAACAAGTCTCGACTGAATTGTGACTAAATTGATATTTTTGTTGTCCATCAAAGCACAACTACACATGGGCTTAATTTGCATCTACAAGGCAGCTGGGCATTGGTTGGGTAGTTTGGGACAAAAATGGGGATGTCAATTTGGTTTTCTCAGTTTCAGTAGGCAAAGGAGATCATATCAAACTGTATGGGTATTAAGCTAGTGAGGGATGCTTTCATGGAGCACATGGGCTTCTATGTCGTACATGTAGCCATTGTTTGATCTTTTAACTATTAGAATGGCACAGATGCGGTTAGATTGTTTCCAGGTTTTCAAATTATCAGATGAAATGGTTTGTAACAGTTCTGATACAACCATTTTTTTCTGGCAACATGTCAAATGTTTATGAGTATCTAATCCATGCAAAAGGTGGGCCACACCATGATGGTTGGTGGAAGTAGTCATTGAGTGGGACACCATCAAAATTCATGTACAACTAATGGTATGACTCTGTACACTCATTTGTTGGGACTCCATGTGAGCGCTGAATTGGTTTGTAAAATTCATGATAATTTTTTCAGTGGAAATGTTTGAATGCTTCTATTTTTTACTCACACATAAGAAATCACATGTTTTTATTTTATTTTATGAGTTATATTATGTTTGCATTTTTGGACAACTTGTGAGCATGCTTTCAGTTGAAAAGGGCTTAAGGGAACAGGGGTGCCTTAGAGGTCTTTTATCTTCAATGTTTGACATTTCTCCCTCCTATAATTTGGTTTTTATTTGAATGCTGATATTTTTGTTTCCTTTTCTATATTGCTTATAATAACTAGATCTTTCTTTCTTGTGTTCTGCTGCTGTAATCATATATGAATGGTGTGTTTGAGCCTCTATTTAAAACCTCAGCTAGGGAAGCATTGTTGTGCTTTGCTTCTCTCATCATATATGAATGGTGTGTTTAAGGTTCCAAGTAAATACATCTTGCATTTACAATCTGCCAAAAGAAGAAAAAAGAAAAACCATTTTCTTTTGTTTTCTTCTTCCTTTCTTTTGCTGCTGTAATCTCTGTTAGAAAAGTAGAAGATTACAGAATTCATTTCTGGGTTTTGATTATTGAAGTGGGTTTATGAGATTTTTGCCTTTTTCTAAGACCTTATAATATTTTCCCTTTTCAGATATTACTGTTTTTTTGTTGGATTCTTAGAAGGAGAGTTGGTTGAGCTTGAAATAGAAAACCCACTTCAATATAGCTGGTTTGGTTCATCTTTTTGTGAAAAATAGTATCATGGATTGCATCGAATTCTAAAGAATCACTTTTATTAGGCAATTCAATTTGCAACCATCCATCTCGACGTTTGAAAGGAAGGCAACTACAGAAAATAAGGCCAAATGAAGGAGTGCGATTTTGCATGCGGCCCATGAAATGTGTTCTGGACTTAATGGAGAATTCAGATTGATCAGTTGGAGTGCCCAAGTTAACCAATGCAACTAGGAGCAGCACTAGAACAACTTACAAGTTACCTCGGGTTTTTGTAGCACACTAATGCTACTATATTTTCTTGGTCATTGATTGGATTATCACATGCATCTAATGCTACTCCAAGTCTAATAAAATGACAAGCCAGATTGCATTTTGTATTATACTTGCCAAACACCCTACAAGACCAAATTACATTTTGTATTATACCTACCAAACACAATAGATGACTATATTGCAATTTGGACATGCGCGGACCAAATAAACAAATTCAGGTTGGTGGACATCTCCTTTCCTAATTTCATAGGGAAGGTCCTGACTTCTAATTCATTTGAATCCACCCCAGGATAACGTTTGGTTAATGGATATTTCGCACCTAGTGTAGACCAGATGAAAGCCGACAATCATCGATATCTCCATTGACAGGATGGTGCTTAGAAGGGAGAGTCCTATGATGTGATAGAATTGCAAATATATGACAAAATTATTCTAGCTGAAGTAATGGTATCAAATAATAATGCACATAGAAATAGAGTAGAAGTTGTGAAGATATTTATTAAACCATCGACATTGTACATCTAGGTGTAGGTGACCCGGACAGATGGATAGCAAAGAGGAGGACGAACGTAGGGCCGTGGTCGTTCAAGCGGTGACAGCTTGTGTGGCGGCCGTTGGAGAATACTGCCAAGCTTACATGTTTAAACAACCGACACTTTATGTGGATGAGGAGCGGGCAAGGTTCATCAACTCGATTATTCGGGCCACTGACAGGGATTGTGTTACCTAACTCAGGATGAGTCGACAAGCATTTTTCTTGCTATGTTCTCAACTTCGCGAGAAGACACTTCCTTGTGATACTCGGAATATTAGTCTTGAAGAACAAGTCGTTATTTTTCTTCACACGGTGGGCCATAACATTCGCAATCGTGTCATAGGGCATCGTTTCATTCGCTCGGGTGCGACAGTAAGCCGGCATTTTTATCGCGTTCTTGATGCGATGGTATCGTTGTACCCTATTTACGTGAAACAGGCCGAACAAGAGCCACCCACCGACCTCCAAACAAATCAAAATTGGGCTTCATATTTCCAGGTATAAGTGTTTCTGAAGGTCTCTTTGTTACTCTACTGTTCATTTTTGTCCATCAATTCACAACTACACGCTGATTTAATTTACATGTAACACATCATAGGACTATGTTAGTGCAATTGACAGTACACATATTCCAGCGCACGTTATAGCACCCGATCATGCTAGCTTCCGCAACCGAAAAGGAGTTTTGTCCCAAAATGTTCTTGCAGCCTGCTCATTTGATATGAAGATATTGTATCTGTTAGCTGGCTGGGAAGGTTTTGCATCAGATGCGAGGGTGCTACACAATGCGTTGACTTAAATCGATGATCCTTTGACAGTCCCAAATGGTAGATCACTATAGTCGTTGCACTGGAATATATTTTGATAATTAATGGTTCAATCTGATATGCTTAATGTAACATTAGTTTTAATGTATAGAAAAATATTACGTTGTCGACGCTGGATATGCCCATTCGCAAGGATTTATGGCTCCTTACAGTGGTGTTCGATACCATTTGCAAGAGTATTGAACTGGCAGAGCACCATCGAACATGAGGGAGCTGTTTAATTATCGTCATGCCCAGTTGTGGAATGCAATTGAACGTTGTTTTGGCTTAGTGAAGGGTAGATTTCCAATACTGAAGATGGTGATCCAGTATTCATTTGAAACACAAGTAAAAGTTGTCATTGCTTGCTTTGTCTTACATTATTTCATTCGATCTGATATTAAGTGTGGTGAAGATTTACAGACTACTGGTATATCAGTAGGCGAGATGGAGGGTAACCCTATACCCACCGAGGTCTCCACGCATGACGAGTAACATTGTTTATTTCAATCAAATCAAATGGAGAAAGAAGCCTGGATTAGGGCGCGTGATGTCATCGCTGAGCGAATGTGGGCAGATGCGCAATGTAATAGTAGGACATGATAGTACAGTAGATAGCCGTTGCATTGTAATTTACTTTTGACAAGTTCTGTCTTTACGTATGAAGTACATTAGACCAACTTGTTGTAACTAAATGGAGCGGGTAAGGATTATTCTTGTCATGTTAATCAACCGTATAATTTGTGTAACGTCTCAGAAAAATTAGAACAAATACCCGAGGATCACCTCAGGCAGAAATCACTAAGGACCAAATCCTTTAGAAATTAAACGAAGATTAATTAAGGGCTAAACAAAATCACCTGTCGAATTAGCCTGGACAGCTTTTAATACGAACTGCAAGATTTAAAACCAGTAAAATTGTTAACGCTATATTGCCTAAAAATCTAGGATCCATCTCAAAATCCCGTTACTCTCGGGAGCATCACGAAACTCCGTATCGGACCTGAATAGCGCGTCAAAAGTCTGATTACCGCAAAACTATACGGTTATGATCGCTTTACTGGGCTTGACAACTATCTCAAAAATCAAGTCCTAATAGTATCCAGAAACGCATAACTTGAGCCCGGAGCGAAGTGTGTGAGAAACGCGAATATCTTTAGAAAATGAACTCGAATTTAAGTGAATTGGGCCATTTGCTTGCGGGCCAAATTTAAGATTTCAGACCATCAAATTCTGACCTAACTACACCCTCGGATCAGGGAAAATTTCCAACACAGGTCAGTGTACTTGTGGCCCTAATCGAGTAATGGTGACCGTTAAACTAAAACGCGGTCGATCCATGAACCCGATCGATCCGAAAACTTATCCTGGCATAGATCCATCGTTAGGGGACTTACTCCGGACCGTATACAGAAAAGGGGCCTTCAGATGTGCTCCGTTGGACCGAAACGGCTACTCTTTGGCTATAACTTGAGTACACCATGGCCCTAGGGCCATTGAGACCAGTTCTGGGCCTATATAAGTGCCTTAACCCACCCCTCTCTCATTCCATACGAATTTCAAACCCTAGGAGAGAGAAGAGAGCAAAGAGAGAAGGAAATAGAGAAAGTGAGAGATAAAGTGGGAGATTGTTGCTGGCCTTCGATCCCACCGCTCCCCGTGCCGAACTAGCCTTCCCATATCACTATTCTGGTGATTCCGACTCCATTCTTGGGTAAGAAATACTAACCCTAATCCATTTTAGGGATTCAAATAGAGAAAGTGATGAAATAGCTAACTTATTTCATGTAATAGGTTGTCGTTGTGCCGTAGACAAAGGCTTAGTGTTTAGACTGAGTTCGTTAGGCGTCTACAGGTGAAAGGTACGAACTATAAATGTTTAGGTTATGGTTTTCAAGGATTTCAAAGTCAGTTAATGATTTATGACTGACTCGATTGCTATCACATATGCTTAGATACGATGTTTCCGCGCATTACACATATATATGGACTATGTTGAAAATAATGCATTTCATGTGTTTGTTTAAATGTTTGAATGAGTATTGAATTATGATTTGTGCTTGTTATGATGGATGTTTGGGAATACCTGATTTTTGTACGTGTGACAACTCCTTGGTGAAAGGATTTCCTATAATATGTGTTTTAACTAAGTTATTACATGTATGTAATATGTGTAGTCTAAGTATTTGATAAAATGCCTGAATGAGAAAATGCTTGATGTAATGTACTTAATGAGGGTGTTGAGATAGGATTCTCAATCCCCTTATACATAGTTACAGTTTCTTTTATGTAACCTATCTTACTATTATGTAATTTACAGATGAAATGCCTATGTATGATGACATGTGTAGTATGTATTTGTTGAAATGCTCGAATGAGATTTATGTTTAGATTTGGTTGTCACATGCTGTCTTGAATTATCACATGTGAATGCTATTGGTTGGAGTGTGATTGGGGCTACGATGAAGTCTAGGCAATTGGTAATGGTTTACGATCGATGGTCATACTGGTAGCGACAACGGATACGTTCGAGGAATCTGAGTCGTCCGCTAAATATCGACAGTGGTTACGCCACGCGGAGTGCTTATGCGCTCCATGTCGATTAATTTAACGTATGCTCGTACCAGTCGAGCTTGTCAAGTAACCCGATTGGCCCAACGTATGTTTACCATGTATGGATGCTACTGCTTGAATCTAAGGTACCAAACTCACCAGTGAAAAGTCTATTTAACCTTGGTACCTCGATCCGCTAAGACTCATGAGCCGGACATGGTGGTATGGGATACCGTGGTTGAGCTGTCAGCTTACGCTGGGGCGACGAGCTTCCCCGTAGTGACTAGCGAGCAACCCAAACTCGTGAGTCGAATATGGTGGTATGGGACACTGTATTCGAGCTGTCGGCCTACGCTAAGGTGACGAGCCTTTCCCGTAGTGACCTCGAGTATACCCTAGGACTACGCTAAGGTGACGAGCCTTTCCATAGTGACCTTGAGTATAAACTAGGCCTGTGCTGAGGTGACGAGCCTCTCCGTAATGACCTAAAACTTGCCTATCGTATGTGATTAACTAGGATTGACGACCCTAGATGGATCATCGTTTGGGTAAACGATATAAAGGGAGGTACCTTAGCTTCTCGAATCTACAGTATGAATAAACCTAAATAAATTACTTGGCTAACACGACCATGCACCACATTGCATGTGCTTTGGCGAGGAAGCGCACGTTTAGAGAGTTTGCCATGCGCGATCGTGAGATGATGTCACTGAGGGAGTGCAAGTGAGGGCATACATCATTACAACATACTATTCTTGCATTAACAAGAGTACTTAGGATATGAGTGTTATACTGCTTTATCATTACTGCTTGACTGAATTAATAACATGTTAACCTATGCCTTATAGCTCCACTGCGTTAATCACTCACTCTCACTCTGGGATGGTGTTTTAAAACACCAATTAAACTCTGTTGTAGTTGCAGGTGATGTCGAGGCTTATGAGATGAAGCCTGACTTTTATGATGATGAGGAGTTCTCCTACATGCAACTCTCTGGCGGGTCTATGTAGACCTGAAGTTGCACATTGGGGCTACAGGGATATGGATAGACGATATCACATTTTATGATTTTGTTATTTTGAGAATTATACATGTAATTATTTGACCTGGTGACATGTTCATACTCTAGGGACTCAAATCCATTTATATGTTTTATACAACTATCACAGTCTTCCACTTGCGTAACTTAACTGTCTCTGGAGTATGATATGCTGATTTGGTATAATCCCACTCATGTTTAATGTACTAATACGGACAACATTTAATCATCATTATCTATGTTGCATAAGTGATGTGTTGGAACTCAGGAGTTGAGCTCCTGCTCGACCCCTGATTTTCAGGGCGTTACAATTTGCCTAAAGCACTCCGACTTTCTTTATGCATTGAACTTGGGTGGTTTGATTGTCTGAATAACAGGGCACATAATAGTTTGTTTTCTGTGTAGGTGTAATATCGGACAATTGTCTATCTGATACATCCACACTGATACAGTCGCCCGTTCGGTCCCCTGCTTTACCTACGCGATGTTCACCACGAGAAAAGATAGTTAAATCCCTTGTAAAACCTCTATTCCAGGCAGCAAAGAGCAAGTGGAGCTCTATAATGGATTAAGTTCTATGTAACACATTATTAGAACAAATCGCACTGGGAAGGAAAGCCGACAATGGCTTCAAAGAGAAGCATATCAAGTTGCGGCCGAGCAAGTGACAAGACAAACAGGGGTGCCTGTCACCTGGCAGAACGTACAAAACAGACTCCGATATCATAAAAGAGAGTACAATGATGTTAGGGACATGCTGCTAGTGGATTCGGCTGGGACAATGAGCGTATGGTGGTCACTACACCAGATGAAGTATGGGAAGAGTATCTCAAGGTACTATTAAATCTAGTTGTTCTATATCTGTCTATCCCATGTGTTAGCTTTCAACCCAGATCTTTGATTATATAAATCTGAATACATGGAAATAATATGGAGTGCTCTGTTTCTGTAGTCACACCTACACGCTGTGAGACTAAGGGGCAAGAGGATCGAGAGAATGGATGACCTAAGGGTTATCGTCGGCTCTGATTAAGCGACCGGACGTTATGTGAAGGGATTAAGGACAATGGCTGCATCGTCATCTAGGATTAATCGAGATCTGAACGAGACTTAGACAGAGTTAGATGACGATCTTGACGATCATGTTGACCTCTCCGACGATACGTTGGGAGATTCTATAGGGACCATGCGCGGTCAATTTTCCTTGGACACACCGAGTATGCAAAATCAATGCTATCACGACACTCCCACTCACACATCTGATATAGATCATGGTCGCAGTGGGAGTGGGAGTAGCACCAAGAAACGACAACACCCGCCTCAACCATGTGATGTACTTAGCATTTCTCTGAGGTCTGTTACGGACGCTATACGCGACTTTGGGCTAGGAAAAGAGGTCAACCGAACTAGCAAAGTTCCAGATATCCTTGAAGTGGTGCAGGGCCTAACCAACTCTGAGTTCATTGAAGTTGGTCAGCTCTTAAGAAGGGACGAGAAGATGGCATCCTTCTTTGTCAGCCTACGCCCTGAGTGTTGCGTCAATTGGTTAAAATAAACCCTTCAAGATAAGTTTGGTGATGGTGCTAGTGGTTCCATTTGATGGGCTTTGTCCCATGATGATACTTTTTATGCTTCTAGAATTGTAATAACTAATATTTTTTTCATTTTTTTTTTTTGGCTTGGTTGTGTGGATTGCTTTTTTTTTTTTTTTTTGTTTTAGGTTGGTTTGATGTTAGTAGGTTTACATTTTGTGGATGACATTAAACTGCATACAATCGATAACTATAATGCTTTCATATGATCATATCAAGTAGACATTCATAATATTAGCCAAATCTTAAATTCACAAATTTGAAATATGTAGGCTCTAATACCGGTTTTCGACAAAGGATCAAGGTATGTGTTAATATTATGTTGATTGAGTGTTATTTGTTTCTACAGATGAAGAAGGATAAATATTATGTTGTTCTAGTTGGTTGTCGTGCAAGGATTTCCTGGGAAGATGCTTGATTGGAAGTAGAAGGATACAGTGACAGTAGGTTCTGGGCCTTCAAAAATTAGAGAGAAGCTGCAGCTTATTAGGAGAGTTATTATTATGGCATCATTGCTCAGAGTATAGTATCGCCGCACATCGAGGCACCTACATCCCATTCCAGCGATGGGCTTGCCTCCCAGAGGACGTCATGGTCGTCGACCCAACAGACGACCCGAACAGTGGTTTTTTGAGCGACTTCAACAAATGATGCCGACGTGTCATGGGGCGAAACGTTAGCTGCATTGCTAACAGGTATTGTAGTTGTGTTTTTTATTCTGTATGTTGTCATCAAACTTTGGTTACTTGATTTGCATAGTAAACAATTTTAGTACTAATTAAGCATACCATGATACTATGTTACATGGAATGCAATTCCTGCTTTACCACGTTTATTTGATATACTTATCTTAATTGATGCAAAGGAAGATGATGAGTGAGGCACACCAATGTTCGGAGTATATACTATACACCGTGTCATTCCTAGAGAAAACCAAACACCCCAAAAAAACAAGCTAAGATGGAGAGAGGCTAAAACAGTGCTTTCAAACTCTCAGCAAATATATACAAGACTCTGACCCACCATTCCCATCAGGATGCATCATCTAGAAGGCTTCTGAATCTCTGGACCCGATTACCAGCTCGTTACTAACTCGACGTGTCGTGTATTTCTGGTTTAGCTGATAGCTAATCGCCTTGATCTTCAGGACACATCATCTACACGTGGTTCCAAAGAGACACATTGCACGGATGTACCACATACGTGCCATGAAATGTTATTCGTGTAAGTACATGCAAGTGCAAGGTGTGCGTGTGGGACCTGTACGATATACAATATCTATTGGGCAGGAAAGTGGTGTTTTTTTTTCATGAACTACTAAACTGTGGTAACTCATTCACCGAATAGTAGCATCCACTTAATCCAATCAGATAGCCCACATTGCAATACATCTTGTGGACGATAGCTTGTAAATCACAATAATAGGAAAATCCTGACCTCCTATTTTAGCCAGTTGGAGTTGCGATTTTGTCACTAACTATCTCATTGAAGATAATCAATCGATGGTAAGGCCTCTTGGGCCTATTACAAATTTAGAATAAGATCAATCCAAAATGAGGCCCATGATTTGGATGGTTAGTTTTCGCATACATGTACGTCACACCTACCTGGATGGGTAGGCACAATTCCAATAAATTGTGAGAAACACACACGATAGAATCCTTATTTGGACTATTGACCGGCTAGGCAGAAGAATCCAAAATCTTTCTTAACTGTTGACCTAATGCTGTAATGTTTGAAAGTAAGTGGGTTAAACTAAAATAGAAAAAGGAAAAAGGTATTTGCTGCCTCACAATTACACACGCCGAAACAAGCGCCATACACGTGTGTAATTGCATCCATGTATGAGATCTCTTCCGTTCATCATCCTAGCCCATGTGTGTAATTACACACACCAAAATGGCTTGATGAACGTTCTAGATCTTACGTTTCTGAAGACTGTTGGAGGGTGGAAAAAGATGGCACGGGTGTAGGTGAAAAAGCAATTGGAGGATAGGTCAACATGGTGGTGTGTGGCACATGTGTAGCCACATATGTTTAAAAATAGATGGACGGCATGGATGAGACAAACATCATGGTGGGGCCCACATAGCATGGACCTACCCTGTTTCCCTTGTACGGTCAATTACTGTACAACAAGTGGGCGGGCGTTGGATATGGCTCACGGTCTAGTCCCATGGGATTGGTCCGGCCATCCCAAACACGCCCGGCTACAAATCGACGGTGTAAACCGAAACCCACCGACATCCCAAACACGCTGGCCATCCATCCTGGTATTCCTTCCATCCCATGGGATTAACCAATATCCACTGACACCACCATCATTACCTTGAAAACCATTCCATCCCACCTAATCCCATGGGATTGGTTTGGCCAAACACGCCCTAAAGGTTTAATCAGTGGATGTGCCTAGTAATTTAGTAAAAAATATATTTTTTTTTCACAGATAAATCTCAATTTCCTTTTAAAAATCACATATTTTTCAAAATGTATATTTTTTTACTCCTAATTTTTCTTTCAAAACTTTTAACAAAATATCATTTTTATTATCAAACATTTCAAAAAAAAAAAAAACTAAAATACAAATTCTAAATTTTTATTTTCAAAATCTCAAAAAATTTCCCAAAATCTTTTTTTTTTCCTCAAAAATTTCAAGATGCCTTTTTTTTTTTTTCTTCGAAAGCACCATTTTGTTTTCAACTTTTCAATTTTCTTTTTCAAAATGATATATATTTTTTTTCAAAATCTCAGTGTTTTTATAAATCACTTTTTCTTTTAATTTCAATTTTCAAACATTTTCAATTATTTTTCAATATCACAAATTTTTTCAACTTCTTTGTTTTCCTTTTCAAAATGTCAGTTGTTTTGTTAAAGTATCAATTTTTTAATCTTGTTTTATCTTGAAATTTTCAATTCTTTCGAACTTCTCCATTATATATATATATATATGTGTGTGTGTGTGTGTGTGTGTGTGTGTGTGTGTGTGTGTGTGTGTTTTGAACTTGTCAATTCTTATCGAACTACTCATTTTTTTTTTCAAAATACAAACTCTCATTTTCTTTTTCAAAATATTTTCAATTTTCAAAGTTGTCAAAAATTTCACATTTTTTTCTTTATAATTTTCTTTTTCAGGATATCATTTTTTTTTTCTCGAAATCAACTTCTTTTTTTTCAAAATTGTCAACTTTATTCAATATTCATTTTTTTTTCCAAAAAATAGATTTTTATTAAATCAAGGTTTTTCTTTTTCAAAATCTCAATTTTTTTCAAACGTTGTTAAAATTTTTAAACTTCTTAGTATTCTTTTTCATGTGTTATTACAAATCATTTAAATATTAGTTTTTTTTTTTTTTAAATTAATAATAATTTCCACTCATTTGATATAAAAACAAAATAAAAAATTCTTTCCATTTAATCAATTAATAAAAAATAATCTTAGATACAAATATGTATAAGTAAACTACTGAAATTCTATTAAAAAAACAATTCTTAGACTACAATAAAACAAAATTTTTTCCACCATATTCTAAAAAAACAAGAAAACATGTTTTGGGGAAAAGTCATTTTACGACGGACCATGATCCGTCGCAAATGTCACTAAAAGCCGTCGCTGGGTATTATTTTTGTCACAAATTGATTCTAGCGATGGATTTCGATCCGTCGCTAATTTCTTGACTCAAAAGCGACGGACATTTTCATTGAGTGACGAATTAGATCCGCTGTTAAATTTAGACACTTTTGCGACGGACCAAATCCGTCGCAATTTCCCAATTTTGGTAGTGTTCTACACATTGTAGTGAAATAACAAGAGAGATCACTGCCTTTCTCAAGTGATTAAAACCTTGAATACATAGGAAGAGTTCTTGAGTTCACAAAAAATAAAATAGAAAAATTGATTAATTTATTGAATAATTAATTTAAAATGCTCAATTACGTTATATATGAAAGACCCAAGATCTTAATAAAAGTTCTAATTCAAATAGAACACAAATTACCTCAAATAGCAAAATCTTCCTAAAATAGAAATCTTAATTCAAATAAAATAGAAGTTATCAAAATATTCTAGGCATTATTACATGACGCAATTTTTTAGAACTCCAAAATTTTTTCTTCTAAAAATAGTAAAATTTTCTAAAAATCAGTGTTGAACTGGATGGAGTACGTTTTCTAACATAGCAAGCCAGTTGACCTCGAAAACATCACTAGATAAAGATCGATAAGTTGTGCATTTTGCGATGATGCTCATATTAAAAGTTATGAGTAATTTATGATCTATACTTTGAAAGACAATTTCTCCCTGGTCGAAATAAATTTCTTTAAATAGGACGTGTATTGGGTCCAATTGCGTCATGACCTACGTTTGACTGGTCCTTGAATTTGATAGATTATTCCTACTTCCGTTTAGACTTCTTTTGATCCATTCATGCTAAGAACATATCCATGGCCCGCTCTACATCAATTTCATGAACCTCTTTTAATAGGTTAGCTCTACATCAATTTCATGAACCTCTTTCAACAGGTCAAGCTTATTCTTATAATATTAAAAAGTATATCCAACATGTGCAAGTAGCTAGGATGATTCCACCCACACAATTATCTATTGAAAGTTGGGCTCTTTGGTTTAGAAAGACATGGAAATGGATTTGGAAAATAAGAAGGGTAATTAGGTATTTAGATATTCTAATCAGGCCACCTTTGTTCAACATCTCCATAGCCTAATGGTATGCCGCAAAAAAAAAAAAAAAAAAATGGTATGGGAGATGTTCATGTTTAAGTAGTTAAAAATATGCTGAGGAATAGAGAGGTAAAAAATAGGGAGAATGAAAAGTGCAAGATTAATACAGTTTGGATGAATGTAATGAAAAAAATAGCTAGTTATGTGCATATATGTGTGTATATATCATATAAGAAAATTAAAATAAAAAAATTAAAATTTCCATATCTATAAATAATAATGTATGTCAATGAATGAATGATATTCTTTACCTCTCTCAATTCCTTCTCAAGTAATCCACATACAAATCAGTTTGTCTAAAAAAAATTCACCTTTTACTTAATCGTACTAACTGTCAATTTCTATTTTCTACTTGCCCTTAAAAGTTTAATAATAAAATGTATTTTATTGAAAATACATGTTTAATTTGATTTGGCTAAAAAAGATTTTTTTTTTCTTCGAATTAGTCTGAAAAAGATTTCTAGGTGATTTCCTTGGCCTATCTTTTGGCAAATAGGGAGTTCTTAATGTTTAATCAATTATATGGGGTTTTTTTTTTTTTTTTTTTTAAATTTATTTTATTTAATGCTATGTTGAAAATGGAATTTTTCCAACAAAGGACATCTCTGCCATTAATTTTTTAATGCTAGAAAGCTGCAATTCTCTCTCTCTCTCTCTCTCTCTCTCTCTCTCTCTCTCTCTCTCTCTCTCTCTCTCTCTCCAGTGCATAAGTGCCATCCCACTACTGCCACTAATAAAATAATACGGGCATATTTGGTTTTTCAATTACAATTATAAATAGATATAAATCCTCAATGATTATTTACTCCTGTATGATGACATCACTTACATTTAACTACAATGATAATTTTGTTACATTGTTTATTCCACACAAGTCGCTAATAAAATAATAGTAATTTTATAATGTCAAAATGTAATAATTATAATTATTTTACAAGTGTATTTCTCTCTCGATGTTATATTTAAATGAACACCTGAAAATCATAATGATAGCTTATTTACTTTTTACAAGAAATTGAAAAACCAATAAACACTGTACGGTTCATTTACACAAACCCAGCATAAAACACACTATATGCACATACAAGTGGTTATGCTAGAGAATGATCAGGTCAGAAACACAAGGAAGATGTATGATCATCACCTTATCCAAATCAGGGGGTGATGAGATGCAGGACCCACCTTCTTGAGTTGTTAGGAGGACATGGGATGCAATGGGTCCCACATCACATCATTCTGCCTGAATTGTTCCACATTATGTTATTTCTACCTATACCAATTCATTACTGGGTTAAAGTCCAGGCAAGAAGGGCACACCGGTAGATGGAATCCATGCATTGCCTTGTATGAACCTTGCCACAGTGAATGGATCTGCGTCTCGTGGATCTTTCAACACATGAAACCCAGGCCACTTCACCCTCCTGCCTGTGGATGCTCCACCCCAGAATTCATGTACTCTCCATAGTAGAGAGTAGACAATGCAAAGTTGCCCCTCCACTCGGTCCACCCCCTGGGATTGATCAAGCTGCTGAGGTCTGTCTTCATGAACACGGTCCTGGAGTATTTCTTCCATGGCCTACCCAAATAACTCTTGAATGAGCCCTTCACTTCCTGAAAATCCAAGGCAGGCACAACGCGTGACCGATGGATCGAGATCCTGGTGTTCTCATTAGGGTCTTCTCTTCCTTGAGCAGTTATCATGTTAGATTGGTGTCCCATGGGCCGCCTCACGTAGACATTGCAATTCTGAAATACGGCTGCGGCATTGCCAAATATGAAGTCGACTGTGCCATACACATGGCAATCGCGGTAGAATTGCCTCTGTGAGTGCACTAGGAGTGTGTCTTGGTAACCTTGGAAGCTACATCGGTAGAAGGCAGAGTGGTCGGAGCCCACCATTAGTGCCACAGCCTGGTGCTTTTCAGGGCCTGCTGTGTTCTCGAATGTAATGTCCCTAGCCCAAAAACCATCCCCAGATACACCTGTTTAAAAAAAAATCACAAGGAGTTCTAAGTATGCTAAGAACTTAATTGGCTCAAAATACCGAATCAACTCGATTAGATGAGATTTCTTGCCAGGTCACTAGAAAACTTTGTTTTAAATGTGAATATGAGTGACTCGTGGACTCACTGTCATGCCTCGAAATTTGAGTACAAAGTATGCACCCTCAGACCCGAGTTCAAGTCGTAACTCATACACTAAGTGTACAAACTTCATTCCATTATACGATATTCAGAGGCAAAATTAATATTCATTTATACATTCAAACCATGTTCATTCACAATCATTCACACAAAAATGATTTAATCATCAACATTTGTCCATTCTCAACGACCATAAACATTCAATCAACATAAACTTGACATCATTCATCAGTGAATACAACTTTACAATGAATACTTGCTACAGACCTAGAACAATTCAATTAAATAAAATCTATCGAATGCTTAAAATTATTCAATTAATCAGATCATCCTAATAAATAAAATTCTAATTAAATAATTAAGAATGGTCCAAATGCGGCCATTTCCTCTTCTGATAGGTATGACTATGTCTCATGTGTGTCGTACACCAGTTCAACCACAACTTCTTGTTCATGCACCAACTCAACAACTAATTGCTCATCCATATAATTTTATATTAATAAAGGGTAAGCTGGCTAGGCCTAGTGAGAATTCTCGACAAGGTTTTTTTATATTAAATTATAATAGAATGCCAATAATCATACACAATATAATTTTATAAAGAAAATGCAAATATTTTGTAATGCATCAATGCATCAAGTGAGAATCTGCCTACTTGCCTGAGTTGGAAACCTATTAACCCGCATCTGCCCCTTGGCAGACTTCTACCATTTGGTATGCATAGGCTAGGCCCGCATATACTCTTGAGTAGGCTTCCATTAATATGGTGGGCTTTTGCTAACGATTTTACCAGGTTACTATCTAAGGAGGTCCTTTAAGAATTCAGCATGTGTTGTGCATGCAATTGATAGATGCACAAGCATATCAAAGAATCATATATTGCGTAGATTATTTTGATTATCAAATTTGAATCAACATAGTCTAACACATTAATCAAATCATATTATTATTATTATATTAATATAAAAATCACACATTCATTTAAATCAACTAAGAGTACATGATAATTAAATTAGGGTAATTATACAATATATCAAATAATCCATTTATTTTAACTTGATGAATGGAAAATACATCAGGATCACTCATCTTGATGCGGTGGAGATGATTCCATGAACCAACAGTTTGAATTGAATTAGGACTTCCTAAAATCACATAAATAAGAATTATCTTTAATCTTACGATTACACATAATGAATAAAATGTATGATTCATTATCTATCATTTCTTCATATCAATGTTGCCCATCCAATGGTCCAATCGGTTTAGAATTTAAGATTTTAATTTATTTTAATATTAATGAACTAATGAATGGTGATGATTTAATCATACATTTCAGATTATGTCATATAATTTTCTATGCCAAGTTGTATCTTGCTCAGAGAATTACTCTTCTGATATTTATTCAATTTCGTTAGATTAAGGAAGAAAATTGGTAGATTTATGATCAGTACGGTTCCTTAAGGTGTCAAATTGGTCTGATTCTTAAAAATATTACATAATTAAGTTTTATAACACCCATGAACAGTACAGATAATATTGATCGCTGTCCATCATGGAAAAAATCTCACATTCTACACATTAGCCTTAAAACCATGTGCATACCTTAAAATCTCACATTCTACCCATTAGTCTTAAAATCATGCGCATATCTTTTTACATGAATGAATTAAACGTACACAATGGATGTTTGATTGATCCAATCCGTCTAATGTGTAAATCCATCCAAACTAATTATATATTGAATAAACAAAACAAAGAAAAAAAAATATACTAACTTGAATAAGTAAATTCCAAAAATCCTCCTTTCCACTTTTCCTTTCGTGTTTTTTTTTCTTTTTAGAGTTTTTCTTTAGTTCTTTTAATTTTGATAAGACTCTCGCTCTCTTACGTTCCCCTTTTAAGAAAGAGGTTTCGTTGGAAGACTACGAGATACGAGAAAAGTTTGTATAACGAGAGATAAGAGAAGGATGATGAGAGCGGTGGATCTCTTTCCTACTCAAAAGATAAAAGATAAAATATAAAATATATTTTTTTTTAAAAAAAATACGGGCATTACACTCACTAATTTGATGGTTCGATTTGACTCAACCTCAGTCATCAACAATACATTTTCATAAAAAATGTGAGCAAAGTTTCATATGCTAACTCTCCTGTCATCATGAATGTGGGTTGCATACTGTGTCTTAGGGGGGGCTTGAACTCGATACTACCATTGCTTGTGCTAAGCTCAACATACACACAACGTGGTACGATTTAATTAGACAGCAGAGCATTAAAGGTGGGTCCCAGTTGAGTAGCTACTGGATGGTCATAGGTAAGGCTTGATTGTGTACCTACTTGATCGAACAACTTTCAAAACATACTTTGGGTGGGCCCTAACTTTGATAGAGGTTGCCGTCCAATCAAATCTTGCCACATCATGCTTGTGCTAAGTTCGGCATAGGTGGAGGCAGTACCCAATCTGCCTATGATTGTACCGAATTCAACATCATTATAATATGACAGGATTTAATTAGACAAATTACTGTCATGGATGGGCTCACTCAAATATATACTCGACTGAATAACTTTCAAACATATTTTGTGTGGGCCCTAATTGACATTCAATCAAATCCTGCTGCATTATATATACCTGTGCAAGGTCTGTATAAGAAAAGGTAGTACCAAATGTAAACACACCATTTTGGCCTTGTACTGTGGGTCCCATGCCTATAACCGAGAACCATGCGCTGGAAGCAATCCGCGCCCTAGCTAGCATCACTTAGTGACGTGTTTTCATGCACTTGGAGATGGGTTTTCACTTTCCATTACTACAAGGTGGGCCCCACAAAACAGTTTGGGAAGTTTTATTTGTTGGGAGCCCCCATCAAACTGTTTCCTGTGGTCTAGCCGACCTGAGTTTCAGTTCAAGCTAATTTTTCAGTTGATGGCCTAACACTGAAGGGCACACCTCAAGAATTGGTGGATCTGATGAACACATCAGAGTGGGGCCCATAGTGATAGAATAGCGTCTCAAATTAGCATATTCTCCAGGATTTTGGTTACATGCACCATGCGAGCCCATTCCATGGCTATTGTTCCTTAATTGTAAGTTTTAGATTCTTACCAAAGGTGGCTGATCCGAACGTGGTGGAACCATCCCGGACATTTCGATTGCTGGTAACAATCGTCTTATCCATGCCATCACCAACAAACATCACATTCTTCATATCTCTACTAATCTCCACATTCTCAACATACACGCCAGACTTCACATAAATCACCACTCTTTCAGGTCGCCTTCTCCTTCTTTGGGCAAGAGCTGCAACTGCTTCTTTGACGGTCCTGTAATTGCCTGACCCATCTTTAGCCACCACAAAATCGGCCTTCCCTTTAGCTGCATCCCATGACACTAGAAGTCCCTGGTTGTTGCCCAGATCTGGCCCCGGGCTATCTATATCAACAGTATAACATCCATATGTTAAAAAAAAATGAAACAGACGGACCGGACCCTTTGATACAGTGGGCCTAGGTGTGAATGGTCCAGGGAGAACCTAGCAATGGAATATTTGGCCTTTTTTTTTTCCTAAAGGTTGAATGTACATTCTTACTTTATTAACTATCTATTTATTGGCCAGGCATTGAACTATGAGGATTTTGCACACGAGGACATGGTGTAGGGCTGGCAATGGGCTACGTTGGCCATAGTCCTGCCCTAATCCTTGGCTCTAGCGTTACGGGTGCGCCATGAGAAAGGTTAAAATGATCAACGGTTTAAAATAAGTCCAACTTGAGATTTATTTATTTGAAAGGCCATCCAAAGTAAGTCCTAATACAAACGGTTTGAACAATAGAAACATAACCTCATATCAAAACGTGTGCCTTTAAAGCACACATGTCCATTTCTTGTGAATGGAAACTAATAATAGTGATTTTAAACTGTCCATCCATGATTTAAAAAGATGGCCTACTTAGTGATTGGACTGGCCCAATGGACCAACAGGGTCGAACCATTTTTCATTAGCCCAGCTCTAGCCCAGCCTAGCACTAGGCCTAGATTTCAAGCCCGCCCCACCTCGGGCTTAAGGTCTAGGGCCTGGCCTTATGCGTCACCAGGTCCTTTCCCAGTCCTAACTCCGCGCATAGACCATGGTTTGAAAACAAAACAATAGGCTCATTTCTACAGACTGAAAATCCAAACGTTATTTTGCAAATTTATGTCCCACGCATTGTATCGTGGGGATCGTCTTTCAATGGTATATACTCAGTTATGACAAGTGGGGGCCGTTGATTGGAAATCAAGGCCATTGGTCTGTGGTGTCCCACCTTGGATGGAAAATGCCTTATACATGCGGTAGACAAGACAATCTTACGGGTGGAAAGAGAAATATGACAGCCGTCCGAATTATTCTTGGCCGGCGGTGTGACTCAAGTTAATGTCCTGGGCCGCATTTATCACGTGTAAAGATGCCGCTGACAAGTGCGGCCTACGTATCGTGTTATGAGTATATTTTGAAACCTGACACGTGTGAGTGCACTTCGAGAGCCACACGTTTCTCATATCTGCCAATATAGTACGGTTTCAGAGATCCAAGCTTTCCATCGTGCACAGCAACTGCAATTTCCTAACAAAAAATATCAGTACGATCAGCTTATTTGGTGGACCACACGTAATTCCAATAGGGGTCATACTCTCATTCACGATTTCTTGTACACATTCGTGGCCCACCCGATGAATAGATGGACCCCACGGATGACATGTTGGTAGATGTGAGTACCCGAAATTGCAGTTTCACGAGGTTACTCAACACGCAACCGGGGTTCTTTACTGCACACGGACACGTGCTACGATACATCCGGACGTATTGCCTTTTCTGACGTTGGGACAATAATAGTCAGATACGGTGTCACGTTTCAATGATCCAGACCGTTTATATGATATGGATGACTGTAGTGGGCTATCACCGAAAAACAAAAAAAAGAAAAGAAAGAGGGAAAAAAAAAAAGAAAGAAGGAAAACTTCTAAAGATTTAGAAGACCCTGTCAATGGCCCACGAAACAACCGTTGAAAGGAACGGTTCATATTCACCATCCACAGTAATCAGGCGCTCATTTGAACGGTTTGGATGAAATCCAACAGCTATATTCCCAACGTAAAAAGCAGTACGGCAAAACACGGCCCAAAAATGGAGCGGCTATCGCGTCGCTCATGCTAAGACAATTAGGGCCCACGGACGTGGAGCATGTCACATGTCACTTTCTGCATGCCATCTGTCAATTTTTTCTACAAGGCACGACGATCAAGCGTTACAACCCAAGATTTCATGCCGTTTGTACAAGCGAGGTCCACGATTCATGATCCAAACCATTGGTTATGGCCCACATCGTAGATGGCCCGTCCGCTAAAAGTCTACTGATTTGATTTTCTTTTTGGAACACGAACGGTTTCTTTATTTTCTTATTGGCCAGCTACGAAGAATTAAGATCTTTCCCAAATGGGAGATCTTTGGCACATAAGTCATCCATAGTAGTCTTACAATATCTACAATATCAACGGTCTAGATCACTGGACTATGATGGGGAGAATGTCCCCATGGAGACTATAAAAAACAAAGGTGACAACTTACCAGTCTCGTTCGTCGGCAATGCATAGAAAGCCAAAGCAATGCTGAGCGAAACAGTAAGATTTTCAGCAACTTGAGGAAGCAAAGAGCCCGTCTCACGTATACCATCCAAACATGTCCTATGGTTGGTGAGAGCGGCACTTAGCCATGTAAGAGCATCGTCGCGCCCATGCAATGACCGCAACTGCTGTAGCCGGTATTCGCTATCTTCGTAGAGATGGACACAATCACTCACTGCTATTCCATTGAGGGGAACCCCACGGTGGCGGTCTGGATTGTTTACACTGAGAGATGATGAAGCCCAGTTTGTAGCATGGGCGAGGCGTTCACGTGACACTCGAATCGTGTATCTACGCAGTTGTGACAACGTACATGGCCTGCCAGCCGGGCCACGGCACAAGAGCATGTGAGACAAGCAAGCATCTACGTATGGGGTGCTTGCACAAGCCCATGTGGCCATGTTTTCTTCCATGTGGGAGGCCTTGCTAACCATGGCTAGGAGGAGAAAGAAGCAGATGGCCCATGGACACATTCTCTCTCTCTCTCTCTCTGAAAATTACTAAAGGACCAGCGGCATGGTGGTAGCCTAAAAGGGAAGAGGGCTCTTAGACCACCTGGCACTAGCACTGGCCAAGTGGAACATGTTACTTTAACGGCAACAAGAGGGAAACGGATCGGCTACTCACCGTGCCACAGTGCCACTAGCCAATGGCTACGGTCGGTGCTCTGTGGGCCCCACCATGATGTGTGTGTTTCATCCATGCCGTCAACCCATTCTTCCATATCATTTTATGATATGATCCCAAAAATTAGGTTGATGCAAATCTCAAGTGGACCGCACAGTGTTGATTGAACGGTCACCATTAAAAACTTCCTGGGGCCACAAAAGTTTTGGATCAAGCTGATATATATTTCTTCCCTTCATTCAAGTCTGTATGACCTAATCAACAGGTTAGATGTCAAATAACCATTACAGTGGGCCCTAGGAGGTTTTTAACGGCGGACATTCAATCACAACTGTTTTCCTATGGTGTGGTCCACCTGAGATTTATATCTACCTCATTTTTGGCAAACCCTAAAATTATCTTTCAAAATGGATGGAAGGCGTGGATAAAACACATACATTATGGTAGGGTCCGCATAGCACCGACCACTAGCCACCTGGCTGATGGCAACTGGCAGTGTCACTAGCCAAACCGCGTCCCAACAAGAGGTCGTGGACTGAAATATACGAGGCGAATTTACTGATAGAGCCCTCTTCCACCGTCCACGTGGAAGAGTAGATGTTTAAAGGTGACAGGGTGGATCAGAGCTCTCCACCAGGTGGGCCTTATCATGGATTGTCCATGGTTTAAAAATCACACAGATGAGACAATCCCAGACGTTGCTTTTTCTTACCTTGAGTCTTGTACTGCAATCCTTAAGTACTCCTTTTGCATTTTATCATCCATTTGAAGAGCCACTAATCGTATTTTTGTGAACATCGATGTTGGGTCCACTTGGTCTTATGGTTCAGATAAACTTTTTGCTGTGCCACGTGGACGGCTAAAGAGGAAATCTATCGTATTAAGATAGAGGCGGATCTATCATATCATTTCCCTGACGCAAATAAAATATAAATGCAGTGTGATTCACAATCTCCTTTACAGGAAATCCTAGCCATCCCTTTCATTAACCTTTCCACTCTGAACTGCAGCCATTGAATCGTCTTCGTTCTGCCGTTCATTCGATGGGGAACAATCAAATGTTCAGGAATATCAATTTAGGCTGAATTTTTAGCTTATGGGTCAACACGGTAGGGCCTACTAGATGAACGGTTGTGACAGTTTACTCTCCCACTTGGCGGTGAGAGGTTGCTCTACCATATTATCATTTCTCACCAAACATCAGGTCCAGTAGTCAGTATTGGGCCTGGCCCTCCCAACGGTGGAGGTTAAAAATGGAATTGGGTGTTAATCAGATTTTTGTAGAATTTAACTATAGTGATTTTATGATCAGTGGCCAAAAGTTGTAGGGCCCACAAGTTGGACGGTCCAGATTCACAGAAAGTAAGCCCATGTGTACCGTGGAGTGGAGATGAACAATGAAGAGTATATTGCGCAACGAATTGAAAACTCCCCGTCCCAAGAAATCGGGAATAAGCTGCCACAGGTATATGTGCCTGGAATCTAGGTAGGTTTGATGCCGTCCTTCCTTATGAAGGGTACGTTCATCGTGTCCTCGACCGCGGAAATGCATGGCTCCTGGGGTTTGGTGATCGCTGATCCAGACCGTCCATCTAAATGAGATCCGGACCATAACGGACCCAGACAGTAGCGGATTAGGTAGCGATTAGCTCACCGTCCACCTCGGTATTGAAATTATGTGGCGATATTTGATTGTTGGAGGCATATACTGTGAGAGATGGCCAGTTAAAACCTAAAGAAAAGGCCGAGCCCCACTATCACGGCGTACGCCCCACCAACCAACTTCGCACGAACTTCCTGCGAAAGAAGCTCCATGATGTTTGTGAGAAATCTACTCTACATCTTTCTCCATATCATGGTAGGTCATATCATCTATAAATGAGGCAGATCCACTAGTAAAGCAGGCCGCTCGATCAGAAACAGTGAGGATTAGACATCCACTGTTGAAAAATTGGCGAGGCCACAGAAGTTTTAGATCCGGCTAATATTTGTGTTTTCAGTTCATCCCAATAAGAATTACCTTATGAAAGGTGAATGGATTATAAACATCACGGTGGACCCCAAGGAGATTTCAACGGTACACATTTCCATACCCGCTTTTTTGCGTGGTGCAGCTCACTTAAGGTTTGGATCTAACTCATTTTTGGGCCCATGTCCTGACCTGATCTGTCAAAACGGATGGACGGGTTGGATTTCTCACAAACATCACAGTGGGCCTCACCTAGCTTCTGTTGCGCCCAACGGCCCAGAGCCCATCTCTGACACGGTAGGCCAACCATTCAAATCTCATCCCATCATTTCACCACCAGGGTAGGTGGGTGGTGATCTACTAACCAACCGTACGGATCAGGCATCGGATTGGAATTTAAATTCTTTGTGAGGTGCAGGAAAGGGGAAACGGATTGGCTACTCCCCTGCCACCAGCCAATGGCTGATGTCGGTGCTCTGTGGGTCCCACCATGTTGTATGTGTTTCATCCATGCCGTCCATCTATTTGTATAGATCATTTTATTACATGAGAGAAAAAACGAGGTATAGCCCAATCTCAAGTGGACCACATTACAGGAAACAGTGTTGAATGAATCTCGACCATTAAGATCTGCCCCATTGATCCTCCAAGCATGCGAATGGTTGGTTAAAAGGACATGAAAAGAGCAGCCAACGGTCCCAATTTAGTACCGAAAGGACCCACCTATCTGACCAACAGGATCATGTCATAGCTACCAGGTTTTGGCAAACTCAACCATCCACTACCTTACATGTGGCAGTGAATTCTGACCGTCCGTCTAGTGGGTTCTCTTTCTGGATGGCTCAGGGCCAACATCGTATACTCGTTGTTTTCCCCTAAATCTCCCATACAGTGGTATATACTTGAGTCTCCTTGGCCCGACCAGAACTCTACGTCCTTTAATCTATAGCCGTACATGTGTGTGCATTGTAATACGTTGACCGTTCATCTTGTGGGCCATCAGCAAGTTTGTGATATAACCCAAAAATCCATAATCTACGTCTAACGTACTCCCGTTATATGGTTAGGAGATTGATTACTGTCCACACAGAACGTGCGTGCATGATAAATGATCCAACGTCGGAAAACGTGCGACTTCACACACCTAATGAACAGCCTAGGTCTTGCACAAAAGTGGGAGGTGGGGCTCGGGTGGGCCTATCATTTACTTGGTAGGCTGGGTTTGGACATACGGCAGCGTGGCCTGTGCCCAGTCCATTGTAGCAAGGGTCTGGCAGATGGACGTTTGGGATTGACCTTTTGTATGGGCCTGGACCTTAATTAATGGGTCTGATCAGGCCCAAATTTGGATTTATGACCGCAGGATATGGCTGACCGACATGGCTTTGACACGGACATGGATTTTAATTAATGGGCCTGACCAGGCCCAACTGATAGACAGAGCTTTGACACGGACATGGATTTCTTAGGCGACTCGGTCTTGCTAACTCAAGGGACTCGCGCATGATGCATGCGTGATGCTTATATCATGATTATGTCGGCACGTCCACAGGAATCCAACTTAAGTGATTCTTTACATGAGGCCACTTCCTCAACAAATTTGTGTGTGGACCCCACCGTGATGTGCATGGCATCGACTCCATCCATCACGTGAGCCCCTTTATGTTCTCCTTGGAGCCCAAAAGATCAGGCCCATCCAAAACTCAGGTGGGCCACACCATATAAAACCATCCTAAAAACTTTAAATCACAAGTGTAGCTCATCTGAGTGAATGGACTAAATTTTTGGGGTGTCCATTCATCCGGGTGGGAGCATCTTGTGAATGAATTGAATGGCGTATACAAAACACGGTGGGGTCCCCTACACAATCTGTAAGATTACAAACTTACAATGATGGGTCGTCTCCCTTCCAACTGTTCCTTGTAGTCTGCCCCACCTTTGTTTTTGTTTTGGATCAGCCTGATTGGGCACGTGGTGATCTTGAAGGGTTACACCTTAAGGTGGGACCCACAAGCCAAATTGTAAGATAAGCTTATTCTACAACAGTAGTAGAGGAATTACCGGCCTCCATTTCTATAAAGATAGTTCATTTGGGTTGAAATATGCCGCACCCAGCAATAGATATTATTTTCTCAATGTCTGGCTTAGAAAGGTAACATGCACCGCAAGAGTTGCAGACTACATGTGGTTGTATGTGTATACAGACTCTATACAATTTCCAAATGTATTTCTTATATAATTTTCACATGCTAGGAAGGATTACAATCTTATTCAAGAGATGGACACATTACACAAGGTCGGAAACAAAGGGCTTTCTAAGCTGACTTTGATACAAACGCGGAGGATGGTAAAGACTGTTCGTTGCTCAATACCTCAAACATGGTAGGTCGGATTGTAAACCTATACTTTCCATTCTGTGAATCTTAAACCTAGAAGGCCAGAGTTGAAAATACCGAATAGAAAATGCTAGCCATCACATTTTCATGTTGAAACTTGAATGTTGACTGTTAACCATTTTCCTTTTTAGCCTCCATTTGAAGTAGGCTATTCATATGGTCAGGATAGTCCATCCAGCGAGATTTTGCCACGTGTCATTACATGACTCAAGCTTATCCAAAGCTGGAAGTAAAATATCCCTAAGAATTTAAAACGCTACTGTTATCGAACAATGGATTCTGTGCCATTGCTAACGATGATCAGAAATAATGGCGCGGCTTCGGTGGATCCCTGACTGTGGGGCTCACCTTGATGCATGTTCCTTAAATCCACGCCGTCCAACCGTTTTGAAATCTCATTTTAGGGTATCACAGCAAAAAATAAAGGGGATGCAAATCTTAGGTGGATCACACCATGGGAAATAGTGCTGATTGAATACTCACCATTAAAAACTTCTTCGGGTCATCTGAATGTTTAGTTGCCATCCAACCTGTTGATAGGGTAAAAAAAAACACATGGATAAAGGGCACAAAAATATCAACTTGATCCAAAACTTTTGTCAGCCGAAGAAGTTTTTAATGGTTAATCATGATTGTTCCGTGTGGTGCGATCCACCTAAGATTTGGATCTCCTTTATTTACGGTAATATGACCTGCAATGATATTTCAAAACGGATCGACGACGTGAATTTAAGTAAAATACAATAGGGTGGACCCCACAGTCAGGAATCCGAAGCCGTACCCTAGAAATAGGACCTTCTAACAAGAGAAAACGACAAAAGAAGAGTCAAGAGAGAGAGAGAGGGTCGTACATATCTAACTAATGGTACCACTTGTATGTACTAGGACCCGGAAAATTAGGCACGTACATGAATTTAAAAAAACAATCAAGTAGATAATTGCACCATGTCAATGCCATACTGACATTCCCATGTAGTTTCGGCCATCTATTTTCACATGATTATTTGAGAATTTGATACATGTGGCATGTGCTTCATCTGACAGGAGATATGGGTCATCCATTAGAGTACCGTGCACGTTCTTAGGTGTTGAGAAAAAAAGAAAGAAAGACGGAAGAATTCATTTGAAGAATTCCAGTAAGGCTGGCAATGGGCTGGTAAAGATGATTAGTCTCAACGATCTAGCCTGGCCCAATTAGACAGCTTTTATCTCGGCCTTTACCCTAGTATGGTCCTTGATTCTGGGTGACTACTGTGGAGTGAGTTGCGATGAAGAAGTCGGATGGAATCTTACTGAGTTTGATTTGACTCGGATGAGTCACATCAGACTCATCTGAGTCTTGAAACATCAGGTCTGCTTGTATTTGAGCATGACTCAGGGAATTGGAGTTGGATATGGGCTCGTGATGTTGTGTACCAGACTTTAATTCTGAGCATCTCAATGGATTCTGTTGGCTTTAATTTTGAGCATGGGTTAAGGTTTGAGATGGGGTTTGGATTTGTGATGTGTTTCAAGCTCATGTTTATATCAGCACATGTACGTACCAAAAACATGTTTTTTTTTTTTTAATGGTTCACATATAATCAATCACTATCGAATAAATGATAAAAATTAAAAGTCACATATATTTCAGCCTGTTATACAATATTGTTGGAAGTAATATTGGTCCATCAAGTTAGCTTGAGGTGAGAAGCATTTTTTCAAGGAAATAAATATATATATATATTTTCACTTATGTCAACAAGTTGAGACGTGTTATAAAAGTTAGAGAAATGGTAATTTCTCTTTGGAGCTTAAATGATTTTTCTTATGCTAGCAAGGTGAAAATGAGAGAGGGTTTCTACTAGGAAGAGTGTTCACTAAGATATTCTTCTCATGTATTTGCAAGGTGGAGAGAAGATGTGGGAGGATTTTTTATTTTTTTATTTTTTTATTTTTTAAAGTTCTCTTATTGTACAAGAACAGGTGAATGTTTCTTATATGTTTGTTACATTTGAGTATTGCCTCTTTTATATATTGCACTTTCCTTATTTGCTAGTAGAATAATTTGCTAGTGTTCCTCAGATATAGTCACATTATGATGAACTATATATATCGTGTCTCTTTCTTTATTCATTTTTATATATGCCCAAATTTATGGTGATGGATATTTCACATTGTCTTTGCATAATTATTTGTTGTTGCAATTCAATCAGACGTGAGACCACATGTTAATGAACATCCCGTATTCAGTTAAATGTCTGTGACTAGGATAGTACATACTGACATGCTAGAGTCGTACTTGATTCAAGTTCAATTGAACACTTACAACACTAGGCACCAAATCGGTCGTAGGATCAGACATGTGAATGTTGATTGACTATTCAGCCACCAATGTGCAACAATCAGGTAATTTAGAAGGGGAATGTTAGTATTTCTGAATGAAATCTTTTTGCCTTAAGCCAAAGACTTTTCTTTTAACGATGATCATGATTCTTAAGTTTCTCAATAATGCAATAATAGATAAAAGTATTAAAAATGAGGGTTGGATCGTCGATTTTATTAATTTGGAATTAAGATCAATATAATCAGCAACAATAAAATAAGTAAAGAAAAACAAAAGATAAATACTTACGATTGTTTGTGCGAACAAATAATTGAGGCAAGTGGTTAGCAAGATGTGACTGGTTTGATCTTCCAAGTAAGGATTCGATTGATTGGGGATCAGACGAAGGAGGTAATGGATATTTACACTACTCTTAGGCATACTGCAATAATGACACTAAAAGCAGATCTAAGCTATGTTAATTTCTGTACTTGTTGCAGCAAGATTAGACAAAAGTGGAGGTTTTACGGTTAAAACTAAGATACAATAGTGTCGGGCTATAAAAGAGGTCGTGTGTGATGGCTTGGTTGGTGCCTTGAACTCATTGTTGAGTGCTTCTTATATTGATTGGGAGGGGGGTGACTGTCTTTGAGTTTCTTTATTGGTCCGTGTTTTATCCTCGAAGGTTACAAGACAGTATTTAGTTATATTCAGATTCTTCCTTGTATTTGTAAGTGGCTCGGTTTGTCAGTAATGTGTGTTAGGTTGTCTTGAGTTGGTTGAGCCTCAATTGGAAGATGAAGATAACTAAAGACCTGAAGACTTGTAGCATCAAGGCTTGCACGCATAGATAAATTAAGGTGCCTTAGTAATCATAGCCCCACACCTCTTTAATTCCAAAACAACCAACATCTAAATGATCCATTCTTTTATAGAAAAACACTTGTTTAGATCATCTAAGCCTTAAGAATTAATTTGATCAAGTTCAACTAGGCTTTAGAGGTATTCCATGGATGCTGGGTTCGACCTGGACCATTTTTGGTCTACCCGCAAATAACCAAAAGAATCTAGCAAATAATTAAAAAATTCAGCATATTTTCAATCCAACGATTGAACCTTCGCCTCGATTTAATATGACTGAAATACATATTCAATCCAACTGAAAGGGTCAATTTTTGTCCAAGAACTTTTTAGACTCACCCTGGTTATTTTTAGTCGAATCAAACCTATTTAGGTCCGACCGAACAACTATCCATTATAGATTCGTTGGGGCTTTTTTCTTATAAAATGGGCACTTGGACTTTGGCAAATTAGATGTTTTTTTAGTGGTTTTAAAGGCTCTATGCATACAACTCATATCCTATACATTTAGACTTTAATCCAAAGACATTCATGTCATCTTCCTTGTGATTCATCACTCTATATTAGCATTCGAAGCTCACATTGAAAATATGCATGTTCTCTTACATTTTCTAGAGTATTCTCTAGAGGTTAAATACTAATCCTATAGATAAATCCTTTGTTTATCATCCTCTAGAATGCTTATCTAGGTGAATCCTTTTTTGAAACTAACTATCCCATTAGTTGTAGGAGATTCAACCACCATCCTATTACGTTGGCATCCTCATAGGTAAATTATTAAAAGGTAGTCGATCGTAGGAGTTGAAGATCCACTTCAAAGAGCTGAAGATAAGCCGCATAAAAATTGATCAGGCATCTCAAGAAAGACGCTATCAGCGGGGCTCATTTAAACTAGTAAGAGTTTATTTAAGAGTCAATTGTATGAACAATTCTTATGTAGAGTAGGGTATAAAGTTTGTAATATGAACTCAAGTAAGTCTATATATGAGCTACAAACCGGTGTGTACGTAAAGATTATTGGTTAACCTATAGAAAATCTTTGTGAGTCTCTGTATGAGGTACCAATAGGTGAGTATTAAAGGTTATTGGTAAATTTATAAAAAACTTTTGTAAGTCTTCGAGTGAGCCTTTGACGGGAGTGTACATAGTCTTTATGTGAGCCTCTAGCGGGAGTGTACGTAAGTCCTTGTGAAGGACTGCAAAGGTTGGTGGTAAATCTATAGAAAATCATTATAAAGGTTAATGGTGAACCTATATAAACCATTGAGATAGTGAAATCTGAAAAACTCAAGTTTGAGTTCATCATCCAGGATTGGAGTAAGGATTTAGCTGAACTAATATATATCGTTGTCTTTGTAATTATCAATTGTGAATGTTATTTTATTTATGCTTGTGATTTAATTTGTCTATTTCATATGGATGCATGAATATATTGTATGCTAGGTGTTTAATTTAGTACGCACACTAGATATAATTATCTCATGTCTTAAAATACTTTGTATATTTAGTTGTATATTTTATAGTATAGGATCTTAGACTCATTTAGCCTTATGGTTTAAATTGAATTAATTTGTGAATAATTTTAAATTGTCATATTCACCCCCCTTCTATGACTTAGTCACTATTTTAAGCTTTAATGCAATGTTGAGTCTTCATAGTTGCCGTGAAAGCGCTGATTGTCCCTTGAAAGTTTTCATTTTAGGCATAATTATGTGAGATAATATTGCGTAAGGATCCAAGCCGTTTTGCTTTTAGTAGGTGATGTGTCGTTGAAGGAAGTGAGGTTGGAAGATACTCTTGAAGCGCGAATAAGATTATGTCAATCATTTATACATAGTGTCGACACATGTCATCATTTCATTGGTTCACATGGAATGCATTAGGGCAGGTGTAAACACCTGCACACACATTGAAGTGCTTTAGTAAGTGAGAGCTCAGTTGATTTTAGTTGCAGTTGATAAATGGGTTAAGCTCAATAGGCCATGACTTAACTCAACCCAGTGATTGCTATGCTGACCTAATATATGAGAGACATAGTATTGTATGAGTACAACACGTGCAACACACATTAAGAGGTAATAAGAGAGGGAAATTGGAGAGGGAGATCAAACAGAGAGCAAGAGTGATCATTAAAGTGGATTGCATCGGAGTCCAATGTGAGGTCCATGTGACATCCACTCCTTACATCAAATTTGTTGGCTCATGTTAGGACGTGATTAAAATAATATGCAGATCCAAATTCAAGTGGGCAATACCACATGAAATAATGAAAATGCACACCATTTGAACCTTCAAAAGATCTAGAGTGATGTTTATATGATATCCAAACCATTCATAAGATGATTACCAATTCAATAAAAGAAAATTATAACATCAAAGTTATCCAAAATTTCTATGGCTCCACATTTAATGCTCATTATTTCTTATCGTGTGGCTCACTTAACTTTTGAATTTGCGTGTGTTCCACTTAAGTTTTGAATTTGCTTGAGTTTCTTCTACATGGAGTGAATATCACACTGACATCACAATGACCACATATGACCAAGGCTTACATGGAGGAGGGATGGGTCATGTGTGAATAAATCTGTGTTAGCCTTTTTGTGAATAAAATGTAAGTCATTCATTGACCTCTTTTTGTGTGCAAGATCAATTGCTATGCAAATACACTTTTGTTTTCCCTGAATATCCATTTGGAAAGACATTTTATGTTTTCAAGAACCTAAAAAAGCTTAAGACTCCTCTCAACTAATAGCAGGGTAAAATAGTCCCCTGCCTTTAGTGCTATACACATGTATGTACATACATATAGATATATCTATCCATATACACGCACATACATTACTCATGATATGAGTAATGCTCTCCAGTGCATGGGAGCTTAATGTGCGAACTTTGGGTGGGGTGGTTCACACTGTGATGTGCACATGAAATCTGCACCGTTCATCGGTCAGCTCCTTAGCCCAGGAACCAAAGTTCAGTCCACTCCTTGATTCTGGCGGACCTCACCAAAGGTCCATCTGAATCACGGATGGACTTGGTTTTAGGAACCTGGTGCTAACACATGGTGGCTCATGTGTTGGTTGGAGTGGATGTTACATGCACAACATGCAGGGTCCCATACAAAATCAATGGTGTGTGTCCCCCTCCTAACTGTTTCACTTGCTGTGGGCCCACCCCGAATGATGAACGGGCCTTGGACCTAAATCGAGGGATGCATCTGATGGTTGAAGTGGATGTCACACAAAATTATAGTTGGCTCTGAACAAAATCAACAGTGGGTCCCCCTCCCAACTGTTTTCCATGCTGTGGCCCACTTGAATTATGGTTTGGACTGAACTTTGGTCCCTAGACCTAACATGAGCTGATGCATCTAATTTGTGGGAGTGGATTTCATTTGCACATAATAATGTGGGCCACCCCAACAATGTCTAAGACTTCACATGTTAAGCTCCCATGAGGTCGAAGTCAGTTGGCCCACTGTGATGTGTATCATGTATCCACACCATTAATTAGATGTACCCTTCCATGGTGGGACATGGGTTTAAAAATCAGGGCAATCCATGGTTTAGGTGTAACATAGAAAACAGTTGAGAATAATAAAATGAGGTTCAAACATCCAACCCATCCATTGTGTCCCATTTGGATGAGGGCTCATAGCAAATTTCAGGACATTCCAAAACTCAAGTGGGCCCCACCAAGTGCTGATATTTTAGACATGATTTCACATGGCTTCAGGTGGTGTGGCCCATCAGATTTGGGACATGCCAGGGGACACTACAAATGCATGGTGTGGATTTCAAAGAGATGTGCTTTTCACTTATCAAAAACACAAGATTCTTGAAACTTGAAAGGTTTTTCTTTCCATTACGTGGTACGAACGATAAACCGGAGATAAGATCTGATGCGATGTTTAGTTGCTTACATTTCGGAATCTAGCCCACTGAATTCACTTTGCTGCTCCTCCTTACCCGCCAACTTACCAGACGTCCGAAAGATGGCCCCACCATCTTTAGTTAAGTTGATCACCGAGCATGAAAATCAGACTAATCCACTCATTAGTAAGGCTACACCTGTTAATTGGGTTAGATTGTCACCATACATTAGTTAATTTCAATGGTGTGGTCCACCTGATGAGGGATCTTTATTAGACTGTCAACCTATTGTATGATTTCGATGTCCTACACATCTTGGAGAAAAAGGTGTATATGCAGTTTGGGTAGACTACCTGTATTTGATGGCTGACTTTAAAGTAATCATCAGCAATTTCGGATGGTTATAGATGCTTAGCTGGAATTCAGAGTCCATTGTCCAACTAATATATTCCATGTAACATTTGGAAGCGGATTGGCTGGTGTACCACACACCAACGCATATATAGCTGCCGTAGGTACTTGTCGTGTGAAGACTAACACAGATGCTCCTCAAGCTCCTAGTCGTACGAACCATTGAGAGGAGATCAAAGTTACATGGGCTCCACATGTATTTATTAATTTTCGTAAGGTCACAAAGACCTGGATGAAGAGGAAAAACAAATTTCATATTGATCCAAAACTTCTATAATCCCAAATAGGGTTTCAATGGTAGTTTTTTGTAGTGTGGTCCACTTGATATTTAGATCTGTCTTATTTTTCCTCTCAATCCTAAAGACAAGCTCGCAAAATAGATGGATGGTTTGGATATAATATATAACTCATAATCCAACCCATAGAACTTGCTAACATCACTACACTAGCTATATAGCTGGTGTGAGGTACACCAGCCAATCCGCCTCCCAGCTCAAGGGTGAACAATGATTAAAGATTGAAAAGGAAGAGCGTCTGATATCACATCAGTAACAGGAAGTCATTTAATACGCTGGCACATATGATGCTTGATACGCAGGAAACCGATGGCCTGTTGACTGAATCATCAGAGATATTTCTTACGGGCTTGACATCGGGGGATTTAATTAGAGGTGTACACCAGTTGAAAATATTCGCTTACTCGCTCGACTCGACTCGATTCTGCTCGAAGTGAGTTAGAGCCGAGTACGAGCAGAATTTAGTTACTCGAAATGAGTACAAGCCGAGCACAAGCATGAACGTACTCGACTCGATACTCGATCAGGGGTATAAATACCCTTCTATTACATTTCACGCCCGTCCGTTCAAACTTCAAAAACACTAACCCCCCCCCCCCCCCCCCCCCCCCAAGCGACCATCCCCTTCCGAACGTCATTCCTCTCTCTCTCTCTCTCTCTCTCTCTCTCTCCTTCCTGCCGCTCGTCCAATCATCTCTGTCGTGCTCGTCCAGTTATCCTTGCTCTGCCCTGCTCGCCCAGTGCCCCTGTCTGGTACCGCAGCTCCTCCCTGTTGCTCGTTCGTGCCTGTCCGGTGTGGTAGATCGTCCCTGTTGCTCGACCCTGCCCTCTCTTTGAGATGCTAAACAACCAAGGGATTTGAAATCTCCTCAAATTCCCTAAATCCATGGTGCCAAACGACCCATAAGTGTCTGATTTTTCTCTCATTTCTTTTCTCTCATTATGAATGAGAGAAAATGAGTTAAGTCGGCTAGAAAACCATATGGCAATTGGCACTCAAAAACTCTACTTGAACTCGGCTTGGAATCTACTCGGACTATGCTCGTACTCGACTCGGCTCGGGCTTGCCCAAGCTAAGCTGAGTATGAGCTAGGGCTGAGCATACAGAGCAGGGCAATACTCGACTTGACTCGACTCGTGTACACCTCTAAATTTAATCGAGCCAAGTGACCTTGTCATAGATGGTATGAATGGTCTACTTATTCTAAGCATACATAGACTGCAGATGGCCCAAGCAAATCCTATCATGTCAGGCCAAGTGGATTACTAGCCTAAACGTGTCCTACCTTTGACCCTCTCTAGCCCCAATCAAGCAGATTTGTCTGGGGCTGTCATGATGTATCTATTTATGCACATGTACATCTCTCGTCATGGATTATCTTAAGATATGAGCCCAAAAATAAAGTGTATCTAACTATCAAGTGGACTACACCACATATGACCCTTACATTTAATGTTTTGTGCATTTAATGTAACACAAGCTTATTATTTGGTGTGGTCAACTTGACTGTTGGACCAGCTTTTTTTTTTTTTTTTTGGGCTAGTACCATAAAATGATTTAAGAAAAGAGATGGAAAACATGGATAAACAGATAAATCAGTGTCCGTCAGATAGGACCCACAATCTACATCCACTGTCGGATCAGCATCCAACATTAAGACAGTTAAATGGGACCTAGATTGCGTGGCGTCTTGCTACTACAAGTGTCCATGTTGACCGGACATAATGGGATTTGATTACGCGCCATATGTAAAGCATGTTTGAAATTGGTAGAGGGAGTACATATTGGACAGAATTCCACATCTGACAGCATCTTCCCCAATCAAATCCCATCATATAGGGTGACCACGCGATCCAGATCCAGTCGAATTATACATACACCATACATTATTTCTACTAAATTGAACAATTTGAAGCCGTTGAGTGTTTTATTATTATTTATTTTGAACCGTCCGATGAGCGTCCGCCAATCCGATATTGGGATTATCTAATCTTAATATTTGGTCCCTGTATGCATCTAAAGTAGTACCCATGATTCGGACCATCTAAATGGATCATTTGTATGGCATGTGTGTAAATCCTACGTAATTGGTCGACACCTGTTGCCCCATCCATGAGGTAAGACATTCGTTGAACGGTCCAGATGGATGATTACATGCACGGATCGTAGAGTAGAGATCGAGCACACTGCAGCAACCCAGGTTAGAACTTCTGTCAGTGCCATGTTGACGGTGCACATGGCAAACGTGTGGTGATCGGAATCGTTGTTCTGATGGGCCATCACAAGAATAGAACATGCCCCAAATATCAAGAGAAGTGGATTATCGAAGCCATCCAAAAAGCGATCAGCAAAAATACAGATTACGAGCCCGACCACTGCACGTTTGTCAGGTGGGCCTTGAGGTTGGAACTTCAGTATTTCAAAGGATGAACATGTGTCAAAATCTCAACCGTACAAATGAAATAAAAAACAAAAAGAAAAAACCAAATGATCGCTAGAGGAAGGGCTTGAACCTTCGACCTTGTGGTTAACAGCCACACGCTCTAACCAACTGAGCTACTCCAGCTCGCTGGTTAAAGCGTGTGGCTGTTAAGTATACAAATACATCTGGTGAGTTCCTCACCACCCAATTCCATGTACATTTACATCTTCATATAAATGGCTCTATTGGAAGGTTTGAATTTCCAATACGGATATTTTAGATGGTGAAATCCATCAAATCAACGGTCTTGATCAGTCGACCATGGATCATGGAGGCCACCCGTCAGCGCTTGACGCATCAGGAATATAATTTCTCATTATTTATAAAATCGAACGTGATGACAGGCCCACTGGCCCGGAAAAATAGGACAGAGTCGTTTACACGTTGATTCGGTCAGTCAAAAACTCAGTTCAGATGGATGATGATCTGTGGCCTAAAGGGTGGCAATGGGCTTGCCTGGCCCCACGAGCCTGACCTGGCTTGGACCTATTAGTTTGGTCCATATGCTGGCTTGGGTCTGGCACGCATGGCCCTATTGTTTTCAGGACAGGCATGAGCTCGTCAATTTAGCCAGACTCAGCTCGGCCTAATCCGATTTCATAAGAACATCTCCTCTATCCCACAAAAATGCCAATTTAATTTCAAGTGATCTGTGCATCTTGAATGTGGATTGTTAATTTCGTTCTTCTGAGTGTCCCACTTGAGATTAAAATGCATCTTTGTGCATGTGTGGCCCACCTTATCAACATATAGATTAAGAAAACTGAAATGGAGAATTGGGATTTTACCAATTTCAAGGTCCGTCCGGTCCCAACCAAATATTTCAGGCTCGAACAGTGGACCGCTGTGATACATCCACAGTCGTTATTAGGCCTTTGGTCTTAATGTCCCAACCCCGGCACATTGCCACCCTTACCAACATCCCTGGAAATTAGTAGCATTTCCTGGTGCGTGCGTTGCATCGAGAGCTTTCTAGTTAGTCGCAAGAGGACCATTGGACATTTTTGCATTTTCCACCCTACAATAGATGTCCCACCGATTCGATAGTCAGGTAAAGAAATCTTCTTTATTTTGGTTCGTGATACAGCTTCACTGGGACCATTTGACTTAATCCTATTCGCCAGGTTGGAAAGTTTCTCTCTCTAGATAGCGGTTGGAAAGCTTGGACACGTCTTTATTGGGTTTCCACGTTTCCTGTTCTGATTGATTACCTACCAAGTATCCTACGGTGGAAAATGCTACAAACGCGGAAGCAGATTGCGTGCTGAGTAGTGTACTGAGTAAACTCTGTGAGGTTCACCATGATTTATGTCTTTTATCCATTCCGTCCATCCATTTTAACAGATAATTTTAGGGTTTGAAACAAAAAATGAAGCAGTTAAAAAGAATAAATAGACCACACCACAAGAAACAGAGTAAATTGAAATTCTACCGTTGAAAAATTCTTAGGGGCCACGGAAGTTTTGGATCAAGCTTATATTTGTGTTTTCCCTTCATTCATCTCTGTATAATCTTATTAACATGTTGTATGACAAATAAACATCACTGTGGGGCCGATCAAGGTTTCAACGGTGGAAATCATTATTCCCACTGTTTCCTGTGGTATGATCCACTTGAGCTTTGTTTATCCTTCAATTTTGGGCTCAACCCCTTAAATGATCTGGAAAAACGGATGGACGGAGTGGATAAACTTCAAGGTGGGCCCAACTGAGTTTACTCAGTACGATAAGAGCGTACTGTGTAACTCAGTACGCAATTCGATTTCCACAAAACGCGTGGTATCTTTGGTATGGACCACTCTCTTTATTAAAACACCCTTGCATTAGTTGGACATAAATAGATTTCAGCGACGTGTTTCAATCTACATCAGCTTAAAGAGGTTTGCTAATTTCATACGCGTATAGGAGCCATATTAATCCACACGCAGGTGCATGTGTCAAGATCTGATTGTTTTGAGATCAGAGCTGTCCATCAAGTGTAATACACTGCTAAATCTTCTGGCAAAAAAAATAAGGCTATTGCACCCATTAGGTGGGCCACAGCATATCAAAACAAATGAATGGCTATTTTTTTAACAGTCAACTTACTTTGTAGGTTATGGCCCATATGAAGAGTGAAGGTGTCTAATGTTTTAGCATGATTTTCAATCTTTATAAAGCTCAGATCTCACACGCGGGTTTCATAGTTGCACGTGTGCGGAGTGTGGACTTTGGCGGCTCTACACGCGTGTGGAATTAGCCAACCTCCAGCCTACGTACGCGTTTTCAAGCGGGCCTACATCTACAAGTCAACAATTAAAAAGTCAATATTCAAATATATCCTTCTTCCATTGAAAAGATCCACCACCCATCTCACAAACGCTTCGCTTTCATTCACGGCTGTTTGCTACGCCCATGCGGCGGGTAGAAGCCTGCTCTTCCACACGCAATCACACGTGCCAATATGGAACACATGTGCGAGATCTGAACTTTCCATCAGACGGGCTAAACATATTAGATCTTCTGGTTTGCATATCGGGTCATCTCACTCCTCATTTGGGACACGATATGCAAAACACCGGACCCATAGTTCATTTTTTTAAACTCTTGCATTTCGTTGAGGAGTGCAACGGACTTTTTTTAAAGTCAGAAGTTCTGAACAGTGTACCCACCTGACCGAAAGCTCAGATCTTGCACACGTGTGCCATCCAAGAACTTTTGCTTGCGTGCGAATGGGCAGAAATTCCATACGAGTGTGGCCTTAGCAAACCTCCACATTTACCAACGAAGTCATCACTTCTCATGACTTTTATAATAAAACACCGATTCCTACCTGCATGCATTTCGTACAATTTCGTACCGTCATTGTATTTGTTTTTTCATCTCTCTCCTCCCACGTTCCAAAACAACAACCCCCATTTCTCCTATATAAAGAACCCAAAGGTAGAGACATAGTCCAACCATCAAAACCTCACTAATACTTCGTTCTAAACCCACCAAAAACCCACATTCATGGCGATGCCATTGACAATGCTCGGGCTTTCTGTAATCTTCCTATCCTTTTCTCTCCTTCCTTATCTCGCCTTATCCAACGATGCCCTAAAAGACTTCAAGGGATGGTGCAGCCAAACACCATTCCCAAAATCTTGCGAATATTTCATGGGCCAGCTGCCACCTTCTTCTCCCCCACCAAAACAAAAGTCCGATTTCCAGAAGCTAGCTGTGCAAGTGGCACTAGACCGGGCGCTCCGTGCCGAAAACAACAACAAGTGGCTCGGCAGTAAGTGCCGCAACAAACGAGAAAAGGCAGCATGGGCAGACTGCCTAGCCCTCTACCAGAGCACCATACTTGAACTCAACCGCACAATCGACCCATCCCAGAAGTGCACCGACGTAGATAAACAGACGTGGCTAAGCGCCGCTCTCACTAACCTCGAGACGTGCCGGACGGGTTTCGTTGAGCTGGGAGTGACTGATTATGTATTGCCATTAATGTCAAACAATGTATCTGAATTGATCTGCAACACTCTCGCAATTAACAAACCCCAACCTGCCGCCGAACCAAAACATGGGGTTCCAACTTGGTTATCGGCAGGCGACAGAAAGCTCTTGCAGGCATCTTCAATGAGGGCGGATCTTGTGGTGGCACAAGATGGGTCAGGAGATTTTAGGACCATTCAAGAAGCCATTGATGCGGCTGCATTTAGGAGAGGAAGTGGGAGGTTTGTGATTCGTCTGAAGGCTGGGGTTTATATGGAGAATGTGGTGATTGGAAATAAACTGAAGAATATTATGTTGGTGGGAGATAGCATGAGAAATACTATAGTCACCGGTAGTAGGAGCGTTGGAGGTGGTTCTACTACATTCAATTCCGCCACTGTCGGTAAGTACAATCATCCATCCACTATTGCCTATTTTCTCTTATATTCTCCATGCCAAATTTATAATGACGTTTGTGTCCTTGGTTTCATTAAAATCTTGTAGTTAAGACGATGAGACCTTCAATGAATCCTAAGAATAGGAATAATGCCAGCGAGTTCTTTATTACTAACTAATAGACAACTTCAAACTGAGTTTGTACATGTAGGGCCCATGGTTTTGCGATCAATACCGTTGATCTAATCGCTTGCCGACATCATGGATTAACAAAACCCCTTGAGAAAGTCTAAATTATTGTAGTTAAGACGATGATACCTTCAATGAATCTTAACAATAGGAATAATGCCAGCGAGTTCTTTATTACTAACTAATAGACAACTTCAGACTGAGTTTGTACATGTAGGGCCCATGGCGACATCATGGATTAACAAAACCCCTTGAGAAATATTGACCTTTCAATTGTTAGCCTACAAATTGATGGTCGAGGAAACATACACTAGAGTGTCCACATTCAATGTAATAAAGGCAAAAGATCAGTTGGCTAAGATCTTCCAGTTTGAAAGGTTGTCAGGGTACAAAATATGAGTGTTCTATGTTATTAGCTAGTAAAGAACTCAAGCTCTAATGATGAATACAATAAGGATGGGATCATGTGTCTATGCACTTTTAGAGTTATGTATTTTTTATGCAATTTTAACACAATTTCATGAATTTCAGCTGTCACCGGCGAAGGATTCATCGCCCGCGACATAACATTCCGCAACACAGCGGGTCCTGAGAACCATCAGGCGGTGGCATTACGCTCAGGTGCAGATCTCTCCGTCTTCTACCGTTGTGGTTTTGAAGGATATCAGGACACCCTCTATGTCCATTCCAACCGCCAATTCTACAAGGATTGCTACATATATGGCACGATTGACTTCATATTCGGGAATGCAGCTGTCGTCCTCCAGAACTGCATGATCTACGTGAGGCGGCCCATGGACCGGCAAAAGAACGTTGTAACAGCCCAAGGTAGGACGGATCCCAATCAAAACACAGGAATATCGATTCATAATTCAAGGGTGATGGCTGCTCCTGACCTCAGGCCTGTACTAGGCTCGTTCCAGACGTTCCTTGGCCGACCATGGAAGCAATTCTCAAGAACTGTGTATCTGAAGACCTTCCTCGATAGCTTGGTTGATCCAGCTGGATGGCTGGAATGGGAAGGTGATTTTGCACTGGACACCTTGTACTATGGCGAGTACAGGAACGTAGGGTCTGGATCATCTACGTCCAACCGAGTCAACTGGGGTGGATACCGAGTCATTACCAGCCGATCTGAAGCGTCCCGATTCACCGTCGGGAACTTTATTGCTGGCGATTCATGGTTACCGTCGACCGGCGTACCGTTCCATTCTGGCATTTGATTGGTTCTAGTGTGAGCCACAGGGGACACGTTTACTAATGTGCACCACTAAGGTCGTCAAGAGTCGGCCAGTATTAAATGGGCTCATTGGCGCACGTTAGTAAAACCCGTTTTGTCAATTATACTGCGGAGAGCCGTTTGATTCTTTATTTATTTCTGTTGTTGTAAGATCCTATTAACTGTTATTTCTCTCGATCCATGTCTTGATATAAAATTCAATGTCTGAGTCTACTTTGTAAGGAATCCCCTCGTTTTTTATTCTTGCATCCGTGACAATAATATACAAGTGTATGAGACCCGAGAGTTTTGGGGTTGCTTGATGTAGAGCGGGTCGCGGACAGTTATATGGCCAAGATGGATCAAAAAAGGCCCGGTCGAGGACAGAAATGATCCATACCATTAGACCTTAAATCGGGTGTATTTCGCAATCCGGAATGAGTTATCTAACGTAAAATATATGATTTTGGGGTAGAACGAGCTACTTTAGCCAACCAACCCTGCTATGCCGGGTTACCCAAGCCGGATTTGCGAAATACCACCAGATCGACGATCATTTTCCTATTTTAATTTCATTTTTACTATAAATAGTAAGTTTTAGTTTGATTATAACTCTTCATCCGTTGGTCTCTAGGAGTTGCGTCCAACGGAAAAGAGCTTAGAAAAATTAGGAGAACAGCTTGGTAAAATCAAATAGGACACTTACTATTTTTGGCCGAAAACCTTGCGCAATAGTAGACATCACGACCGTCTATAAATAGTAAGTTTTGAATTCTAGGAGTTTTAGTTGTAGTTTGATTCTGATTTCTTTCCGATTGCTTGGTACCCCTATTTAAAGGGTTGTGAACTCGTTTTTATTAATTCATTAATCAATTTCAAATTTATTAGAATTTATTTCTATTTTCTGCTTTCTTTCCTCGTGGATTCAAGAAGTCTCTGTGAGGAGTCCAGAGAAGTTCCGTGGATTCGGAATAGTTATCCTCTTGAGGAAGACGGCGCTTGACCTCACGTCCTTCCCTACGTTAATTTGGTATCAAAGCGAGGTTTTTCCTTAGATAGATGACTTTTAACGACAGGTCTGGCAACAATCTCATGGGCGGTGCTCCAGAAAATTTATCTTTAATGGTGGCAGCTTTCGAAGCAGCGCAACAAGATAATCGGCAAGCCATGCAAGGGCTGTAGGCTTCCATCGATCGCATAGCGGATCACTTGGCGGAAACCCTTGGGCAACTTCGTGTTTCTAGTGGTAATCCTCTACTGCCAATTGCTAAAACTCGTAATCACTCTAATCGCAGGATAGTACCGGCAGTGCATCCAAGGATCATTCCTGAGGAAGGAGGGTTCAGTGAGGAGGAGATCGATGATATAATCTTCTAACACCCCAGACAAGGCGGCGATCGAGTAGATCGAATAGATCGAGAATTTAAGATACGGGTTGATATTCCTAACTTTAATGACCAACTACACATTAAGAATTTTCTCGATTAGCTTTCTGAATTTGAGTGATTTTTGACTATATAGACATTTCTGAAGCAAAGAAGGTCAAACTTGTGGCCTACAAGTTGAAAGGGAGGAGCTTCAACTTAGTGAAAATAACTCTAACTCTCATGAATTAGGTAGATGAAAGCACCAATCCGCACATGGCAGCGAATGAAGCAGCTACTACGTATCCGATTCCTCCCTAGTGATTACGATCAGGTATTATTCCAACAGTACCAAAATTATCGATAGGGTAGTCAGTTGGTGAGAGAATACGCATAAGAATTTTACCACCTGGCGGCACGTGACGATTTGGTAGAGACTGAATAGCAGCAAGTCATCCGATTCAAGGGTGGATTGCGTATGACAATCCAGGATCAGGTCCAGATGTAGTCCGTCTGGACGATGAATGATGCTATTAAGTTGGCCATTTGGGTAGAAGCGTAACTTGAACGTCTTAACATATGGACCTATCCTATCACAAGGATCGCTGCGGCAAGTCCGCTCCAGGGAGCTTCATAGCCCAAGGGGAAGGAGCCCGTAGGAGCACGCACTCAACTTTCTACGTCTGAGATCCGGGATCAGGGAAGCGGGCAAGCTAGACCCCAAAGGGGCGTATCGACTATTGCTGTTCCAAGTAGAATCTCGAACCCCTATGCTCGACCAAGGCCCGACAACTGCTATCGTTGTGTCTAACGGGGTAACCTATCAAATATTTGTCCCCAGCGAAAAGTGGCGAATGTCACCATTAATGATGGTAGTGTTGATAACTCCTATGAAGATCCAGATGTCGAAGAGCAGGAGCATACCACCGAGGACGAGGCGAATGATTCAAGTTGGGCTCAATAAGATCACGACGAGTTGCTCGTCGTGAGGCAGCTATTATATGCGCTAAGAAAAGAAGTGCATCCACAGTGGCATAACATCTTCCACACTAGGTGTACGGTGAATCGAAAGGTTTGCGACGTGATCATTGACAATGAAAGCAGCGAGAATATCATCTCCAAGGTCATGATGAAAAAATTGTAATTGAAAACAGAGCGTCATCCCTCCCCATATACAATCAGTTGGATCAAGAAAGTTAGCAAAATAAAGGTAACTGAATGGTACACCATATCCTTTTCAATTGACAAACATTATAAGGATGAAGTAGTATGCGATGTGGTTGACATAAAAGCATGTCACATACTACTCGGTCGACCTTGGCAATCTGACCGTGTTGCCACTCATAAAGGGTAAGATAACATATATATCTTCATCAAGGATGGCCGGAAGACCATCTTAACTCCTATGGATCCAAAGGGATCACCTGAAACTTCTAAAGTGGAGGGTCGTTTTCTCTTAACCATATGGGACTTCGTGGAAGAATCCAAAGAAATAGGACAGACTTATGTGTTAATTATAAAATGGGAATAACTCGAGCCTACCATCATCCGTGAAAGACTAAGGCCCTTGTTACATAAATTTAAAGAAATGTGGCCCGATGACCTTCTCGATGGGTTACCCCCCATGCAGGATATCCAACACTATATCGACTTTGTCTCTAGGTCTAGTTTACCTAATCGTCCTCATCATCGAATGAGTTCGAACGAGTGTGAGATTCTGCAGGGCAAGTGGAGGAGCTGATCCGTAAGGGTTTTATTCGAGAAAGCATGAGCCCATATGCCGTACCAGCTCTATTAACTCCAAAAAAAGATGGGAGTTGGCGCAAGTGTGTCGACAGCCAAGCCATCAACAAAATCACCATAAAATACAGATTTTCTATACCACAGTTAGATGCTGAACATGTTAGAGGGTGTAAAAATATTCTCTAAATTGGACCTAAGGAGCAGCTACCATCAGATTCAAATACGGTAGGGTGATGGGTGGAAAACGACCTTTAAGACCAAGGAAGGATTGTACGAATGAATGGTCACATCCTTCAGTCTTTCGAATGCGCCTAACACATTCATGAGATTGATAAACAAAGTTCTGAAACCTTTTATTAAGCAGTTCATTGTGGTTTATTTCGATGATATTTTGATATACAGTCAAGATGAAACCACTCATATAGAACACCTCAAGAAGGTCCTTTAAGTGCTCACTGAAAATAAACTATATCTCAATTTAAAAAAGTGCAGCTTTATGACTGATAGCTTATTATTTTTGGGATTTGTCATAACATTCACGGGCATTCGGGTAGATGAGGAAAAAGTGAAGGCAATTAGAGAATGACCGGTTCCAACAAATATTCATGAAGTGCGAAGTTTTCATGGACTGACGACATTTTATCATCAGTTCATGAAAAATTTTAGTACCATTGTGTCATCAATAACAAATTACATGAAAAAAGGGCAGTTTCAGTGGACTGACTAAGCCGACAGGAATTATGCCGAAATTAAGCACAGATTATCCACGACCCCGGTTCTTGTACTTCTCAACTTTGACAAACTGTTTAAAGTCGAATGTGATGCCTCATATGTCAGGTTGGGAGAGTTTTGTCTCAAGAAGGTAGGCTAGTAGCCTTCTACAGTGAGAAACTTAGTGATGCACGCAAGAAGTGGTCTACATATGAGATCGAGTTGTACGCAGTAGTCCAGGCATTGCGATACTGGCGACATTGTTTGATTCAAAGGAAATTTATACTTTACACGGATCATCAAGCTCTCAAATTCATTAAGACCTAAGCTAACATCAACCGTGTACATGCTAGATGGATCTCGTTTTTGCAGAAATTCACGTTCGTGCTAAAACATAAGTCAGCACAATAGAATAAAGTAGCCGATGCTTTGAGTCGCCGTGCAAATTTGTTAGTCACTATGAGCAATGAAGTTGTCGGGTTTGAGCGCCTCAAGGACCCATATGCCAACGATGACGACTTCAAGGATGCATGGGTTAAATGCTAAGAAGGTCACCTCGGCGACTTACATATGCAAGACGGGTTCCTTTTCAAGGAAAATACCTGTACATCCCCAACAGTTCACTAAGGGAATAGATAATCTAAGAGCTACATGGATGTGGCCTCAGTAGACACCTTGAGCGAGACAAGACGCGATCTCCTGTGGAAGAACGGTATTACTGGCTGCAATTGGTACATAATGTAGGAAAGATAGTCCAACGTTGTTATATTTGTTAGACCTCCAAGGGACAATCTCATAATACGGCCCTTTATACCCTATTACCCGTGCTTGATGGCCCTTAGGAAGATTTATCTATGGACTTCGTGCTTGGTCTCCCACGAACATAACGCGGCATGGATACGGTGTTCCTGGTAGTAGATCGTTTCTCCAAGATGGCGCACTTAATTTATTCCATACAAAAAGACTCTCGATGCAACACACGTGGCGAATTTACTCTTCAGAGAAATTATGTGGCTACACGGGGTTCCCAAGAATATTACTTCTGATCGTGACGAACTCTAAGTTCATTGAAGTTGGTTAGCTCTTAAGCAAGGACGAGCAGATGGCATCCTTCTTTGTCAGCCTATGCCCTGAGCGTTGCGTCAATTGGTTAAAATAAACCCTTCGAGATAAGTTTGGTGATGGTGCTAGTGGTTTCGTTTGATGGGCTTTGTCCCATGATGATACTTTTTATGCTTCTAGAATTGTAATAACGAATATTTTTTTCATTTTTTCATTTTTTTTGGCTTGGTTGTGTGGATTGCTTTTTTTGTTTCAGGTTGGTTTGATGTTGGTAGGTTTACATTTTGTGGATGACATTAAACTACATGCTTCGAATGAAAAGTACAAGGAGTAAGCGGACAAGCATCGGACAAAAGGTATTCGAGGTGGGCGACCAAGTAATGGTCCATTTGCACAAAGAATGTTTTCGACCGAAACATACAACAAGTTGAAGAATAAAAATATTAGACCGGTACCAATCTTCCGAAAGATCAATGACAACGTTTATGTTGTTGATCTTAGATGACATGGCGATCTCACGGACTTTCAACGTTGTAGACTTGACCGAGTATCAAAACCCTTAACACAAGTGTAACGTCTTGGAAAAATCTGTACAAAGACCCTAGTATCACCTTAGGCATAAATCGCTAAGGACCGAATCTTTTAGAATTAAGCAAAAATTAATTAAGTACTAAACTAAATTAATCGGTGGATTAGCTTAAACCACTATCTATATAAACCGCATGACCCAAAACCATTAAAATTGTTAACTCAACATTACTTGAAAACTTGGTGAAATAGGTAAATTAGTTGTTTTCGGGAGCGCATTGAAACTCCGTATTAGACCTAAACCATGCGTCGAAAGTCCGATTACCACGAAACTATAAGGTTATGACCACCTTCTGGGCTTGATAACTATCATGGTAATCGAGTGCCTTGAAGTATTCAGAAAAGCACAACTTGAGCCTGGAGCGAAGTGTGTGAGAAATGTAAATATCTTTAGAAAATGAACTCGATTTAAGTGAATTGGGCCATTCGCTATAGGCCAAATTTAAGTTTCAGACTGTCAGAATTCGACCCAACTACACCCTCGGATCAAGAAAATTTTCCCGCACCCATTGGTATACTTGTGGCCCCGATCGAGGGACGATGACCGTTGAATCAAACAGGTCCTCCATGATCGATCCACTAACTGATCGGACCGAATCTTAACCTGGCATATATCCATTGTCAAGAAATTTTTCCTAGATCGTATGCGAGCAATAGACCTCCATATGAGCTCCGTTGGCCCGAAACAACCACCCTTTGGCTATACCCTAAGTATACCATGCCCCCGGGGCCATTGACATCACTTCTGGGCCTATATAATGGCCTTAACCCACCCCTATCTCATTCCATTTTCTAACCCTAGGAGAGAGAAGAGAGAAAAAAGGAGAAAAAAGTGAGGAGAAGAGAGAGAGAGTTCAGGAGATCGTTACTGGGATTCATTCCCACTACTCCTCATGTTGAATCACCACCCCACCATCGCCACGCCATCAATTCTAGATTCGATTTGGGTAAGAAATCATAACCCTAATCTCAATATTGAAATCCAAATAGAGGAATTAGTGAAATAGCTAACCTATTTCAATGTTTAGGTAGCCATTATGCCGTAGACAAAGACGTGGTGTACGAACTAAGTTCGTAACGAGCGTACTGATGAAAGGTGAAGACTATAAAAATTTAGGTTATGGTTTTCAAGGCTTTCAATGTCAGTTAATGATTTATGACTGACTTGGTTGCTGCCATATGATCTTAGTTACAAGGTTTCGATATACTATACATGTGTGAACTGTGTTCAATCTAAGGTGCATTCCATGTTTTTGTTGAAATGTTTGATTGAGTGTGAAATTGTGATTTATGCTTGCCATGATATCAAATTTAAGGTTCATGTTTGTCATATGCTTTATAAACTAATTTGTATAAGGATTTGCTGAGTTATATGTTGTAACTAACCTAGTCTATGTATTGGTGTATTGTGTGGCCTAAGTGTTTGTTAAATTGTCTGAATGAGAAATTGTTAATGATTTGAACTTATTACAAGTATTAACTTAGGATTCTCAATTACCTTATCTATAATTACAATTTCCTTCAATAACCTACCTTACTACTACTTGATTTATGGATGAAATGCCTATGTATGATAACATGTGTAATATGGTTGTTAAAATGCCCGAATGGGAATTGTATTTGAATTGGTGGTTAAATACTATTTGACTATCACATATGAATGCCTATTGTATTTGAGCATGATTGGGACTACTACGTAGTCTAGGCAATTAGTAACAGTTCCCGATCGAGTGGCCGAACTAATCTCGCCACAACAGATACGTTCGATGAATCTGAGTCGTACGGTAATTATCAGCGGTGGTTAGGCCATGAGGAGTGTGTATGCACTCCATGTCGATTAATCTAATGTGCGCTCGTACCAATCGAACTTGTCAAGTAACTCGATTGGCCTAATGTTTGTTTACCATGTATGGACGCTACTGCTTGAATCAAGGTAACACTTACCAATATAAAGCCCGTTTAACCTTGGTACCACGATCCGCTAAGACTCATGAGATGGGTATGGTGGTGTATGGGATACCGTGGTTGAGTGTCGACCTACGTTGGGGTGAGGAGCCTCCCGTAGTGACCAAGTGAACAAACCAAACTTGTGAGCCGAATATAGTGGTGTATGGGATACCGTATTCGAGTTGCCGACGATCAAGTGATGAGCCTCTCGTAGTGACATTTAGTATAAATTAGGCCTATGTTGAGGTGACGAGCCTCTCGTAGCGACCGAGAGTGGATACCAACTTGTAACGTCCCGAAAATCGGGGGTCAAGCAGAGCCCAATTCCGAGTCCCAAAACATCACTTATGCAACATATATGATGATGATTGAATGTTGTCTATATTAGTGCATTAAACATGAGTGAGATTATATCAAATCAGTATATCATACTCCAAAGGCGGTTAAATAACGTAAGCGGAAGACGAGAGATGTATATAAGCATATATGGAACGTATAGACTATTGCCGGTCTCCAGAGATGAATACATTGCCAAGTCAAATAATTACATGTATTAGTTCAAAATACAAAAATATCAAAGATAGTTCAACTACAAATGATAAGCCTTGTAGCCCCCGTCGATCAGGACGATCTAAGTAAACCCACCTAACTGCATAAAAGAGAACTCTTCGTCGTCGTAGAAGAAGCTCCGCCTCATACGTCGCGTCGCCATCTGCAATTAAGACAGTCTGGTTGGTGTTTAAAACACCATCTCGTAATGTGGGAGTGAGTGATCCACTCAATAGAGCTATAAGGCAAAGGTTAACATGTTATCAATTCAATCAAGCGAAAATGATAAAGCAGACAACAATCAAGCCCTAAATACTCTTGTTAATGCAAAGATGGTATGATATGATGCATAACCTCACCTACATTCCTCCGTGAACTTCATCTCACGGTCGCGCATGCACCACTCCGACACATGCTACTTCCTCGCCAAAGCATTGTGCAATGCAATGTTATGATCGTGTTAACCAAGTTCTTACTTAGGTTTATTCATACATTAGATTCGAAAGCTAACGTACCTCCCTTATATCAATTCTCAAACAATGATCCATTCTAGGCTCGTCGGTCTTAGTAAATCTCATACGATGTTGTGGTTCTAGGGTCACTACAAAGGCTCATCACCTGATCAGTGTAGGTCTAGTTTATACTCTAGTTGCTATGGAAAGACTCGTCGCCTCAATGCGGTATCCAGTAGTGACATCACTACAAAGAGCTTGTCACCTTATCAGTGTAGGCCACCCTGAGTTGTTAAGCCCCGTATCCTAGACCGTACCGTTCTGTAGACTTCCGTGGTTTTACCGGTCGAATTCCGGCAACCTTCGACCCTTAACCGGTATTTGTGCGCGACCCTGAGTCACACGCCGTCAACCTGAATTGACTTAAACCGAGACTTGTACCCTTGTGACCGCGCCGTTGCCGCAGTTTCGATGCTACGTCTCGTACGCCGATCCGATACTCTAGCCAAGAGATGTGGGCCAGCGTTCAGTGCGAGAAAAACGCTGCGCGTGCAAATTCTGAGAGAATCTCTACGACTTGTCGCATCAATCAATCCCATCATGTCAAGTACACATCACCTTTCACCCATTCCCAAGTAACCCTAAAGTCAAAAAGAGTTCTTACACACCCATGCCTTTCTTACACCAAGAAACCACAAAAGTAAAAAAGGCTTTACACACTCATCCCTCTCTGTCCCATCCATCACTCTATCACATCTCTCTCTTTACAACACACTCTCTCTCTCTTTTCAAACTCACTCCCAAGCAACAATCCCAAGCAAAGAGAGATGCTCACGTCCAAGCCCTTCCCAAGAGAGAAAGTGATTTTTGTGGCCCACTTCCTAACCCCCTCATCTCCCATCTTAACCATCCAAACTCCATCTCCTCCGTTGGAATCGAAGTTAAGGAGTAAAGGAAGCTTAGGGAGTAAGAAGGAACGGTGGGTGATCTTGGATCTCCACTTATTTATTTTGTTTTTTGATTTAAGGGCCCACTTGTCGTGGGACCCACCTTGATGTATGCTTTGTATCAAAGAGGGGCCCATAGTGGCGGGGCTCCTCCGCCCTCTCCGTTCTCTCTCTCTCTCTCCATTGTTTTTTTGTGTATGATGGCCTATGACACACTTGATGCATGATCCACGCCATCCATTGATGTGGACCCCACTGTTTTCATGGCTGGTAGGTGCCATGGGCAAAACACAAAGATCATGCTAATCCAAAACAGGTGGGCCATGTGGGACCCACCTTGTGAGGTGTACATCCACATCGTCAGTCTTGGCGGATGCACCAGTGGAGGGTGCAGCTAACAGTGAAGTGTTCTGATGGTGAGTGTGGACTAACGTGGGTGGCTAACAGTGTGGTGTGGCTGACAATGGGAGTAGCTAACAGTGGAGTGTGTATGGACAGTGGGGTCCATGGGCCCCATCCACGCCCTCCACCCCACGTGTGAGGCCACACCATGGGGTATGTGTTCTATCCAAAGCGTCCATCGTCATTGGGTGGTGGGACCACGTCGGTGTGGGGCCCTCCTTGGTGCGTGTGCACACCCAGCCCCATAGCTCAGGTGGCAGACCGAGTGAAAGATACCTCGTTTCAGCACTGGAGATCTTGGTATTGATCCTGTGGAGGTGGCTAACATGGAGTGTGTACTGACATGGTTGTGGACGGATTGTGGGGTCTGTGGGACCCATCCATGCCGTCCATCCGTATAAGATGGCCCCCCCATGATGCATGTATTGTGTCCACCGTCCATCTGACGGTGGGACACACCCCACGTGTGGGGCCCTCCTTGATGTAGGTGACCGTTCGGGTCTCTCAAGGGCCGGACGTTGGATGTAACATATATATTATATATATTATATATTATGATATGAGAGGGTGGGCCCTACGTGGGACCCACCTCTGCCCTCTCTTTTGTACATAAAAGCTGCTGTGCAGCAGTATAATATATATTATATATTATATATCATATATATGGCATGTGAGGGTGGGCCCTACGTGGGACCCACCTCTCTCTTTTAATGAAGAAAAGCTGCATGTACAACAGCTGACCTCTTTCATATATATATAAATATATTTTATATTGCTTGAGGGTGGGCACCATGTGGGACCCATCTCTGCCTTCATGAAATAGCTGTAGCTGCAACGTGCAACACCTATGCTATTGTGTACGTCCAGCATAGGACGTGGACCACACCATACTTTATGTGTTGTATCCACCGTCCATCAGTTTGGGACGGTGGGATCCACCAGCAGGAGAACGGGTTGGCTGGGGTACCTCATACCAGCTACAAGGCTGGTGAGTTGAAGTCGGTAAGTTCTGTAGCCCCATGATGCATATGTCTATTTACACCATCCACTATTTGGACGGTGGGGCCCATCATGCATGATACATGTGTTGTATCCATACCATCCAACCATTTTGAGATACCATTCATGGTATGAGTAAAGAATGAGTTAGAATTAAAATTCAAATGGACCCCACCATCAAAGCAGTGGACAGTGACATCCACCGCTCAAAACTTCTATGGCCCCCTAGTTCCCAATATTGTTTCCACTTCACTTATCTCTATGTTAACTTGTGAATAAGTCAGATCTCAAATATACATAAGGGTGGGCCTGATTTGATATACACGAGGCCCATCGGTGTGACCTATTTGATGTACATGAAGTCCATTGGTGTGGCCCATATAGTGTGGCCCATGTGATGTGACCCGCTTGGCATAAGAGGCCCATTGAGATGTATTCGAGGCCTTGGTGCGAGGCCCACCTATTGTGTATATTCGAGGCCCAATGTGATTTATGTTGGCCCGTGTGACGAGGCCCATGTGAAGTAAATGAGGCCCATCATGATTATACGTGAGGCCATGAGCCTATTATATGTTGAGCCGTATGTAGGCCACCCTTTGGGAGTAATGTTGGTTTGATGTCCACATTGATGGGCAATGATGGTTAGATGTCCTCATTGTGACCTTCCTTTAGGCCTTGTTAGGCCCATTCCCTTCATGGGTTAACCCAAATAAGTGGGCCCCATTCGCTGTAGATGAATGACTTCATAACCACGGCCGACACCGATTATCGACCCTGATTATCGGTGCCGATGCTAATTATCGGTGCCGATTGTCGAGGTCGATGCTGATTATCGACCATAATTATCGGTGCCGATTATCGATGCTGATTATTGGTGCTGATTGCCGAGGCCGACGCCGGTTATCAATATCGATTAGGAGTATGTGACAACATAACATCATGATACATACCCATACGCATCATCTGCATGCTTTGTGATGAGATGAATGATTGATCGACCCGTAGTTAAGGCCCATTGTGACACGTATTAGGCCCATGATGCATGGCCCATTTGATGTATTCAAGACCCATGTGTAGGGCCCACATGTCATGTATTTGAGGCCCATGGGCAATGCCCATTGTAATGTATTCATGGCCCATGGGTAAGGCTCATTATGATGTATTCATGGCCAATGGGCAAGGCCCATTGTGATATGTATTAGGCCCATGAGTAGGGTCCACCTGTTGTGTATATGTGGCCCTTGAGTAAGGCCCATCGTGTTGTATATTAAGCCTTTGTGTGAGGCCGTGGGCCCATTATATGTTTGGCTCTGTGGCCACTCCTTGGGGGCAATGTTGGTTAAATGTCCACATTGTCGAGGCCGATTGTTGATGCCGGTTATTGATACCGATTATGAGTATGTGATAGCATAACATCATAATACATGCCCATACGCATCATCTGCATGTTTGTTATGAGATGTGATTGACCATTGCATATGCCATAGGGCAGGTTGTTCATAGGGCTCCCTGATAGGCGGAGTTGCCCCACATGAGAGCATGGCATGCACAGGATTGATGCATGATTGGACTGTGTGACTCATGCATCTCGCATTGTGTGACATGACCACTCTACGCCCTAGCGACATCAGGGCCATAGCCTCCACAGGTATTTCGTGGATGGTCAGATGGGACACCAAAAATCTGTTCTACATGGGGTGCTATAGATATCCCTGGGTGAAAGTCTCTAAACCCTCTTGGTTCCAGAGGTTGTTCCAACATCTAGACTGAGTGGATGCATAAGTGCATGAGGATCGTATACCGTTAGGCCGCGTCTCCCACTGTGTCATGGTCGGTTGGAAGGGGGTACGGCCTTACCTACCCGAGAGGAGGGGGCAATGCTAGGCTGAGTCTGACCAGCTCGAGGAATGGGTCCGCTATCGACGAGCCGGGCCCGATATTGGCAGGTGGATAGTGAGGTCTCTTCCACTCACCTTGTTGTGCGCGATGGGGCGGCAATCTGGTTTGGAGTGTAATAGACCCCAGTGATTTTTCAGAGAGGAACCGTACTGATATGTTGACTTATTGAGTAGGAGTTGCATACTCATGCATTCGTTTCATTCACTATTCACTCGGGTTGGTGGTGTGCAACTAATTGTTGAGTACCTTCGCAATGGTCAGGATTTTGGTTGGGGTGCGCGACTAACCTAAGATCAGGAGTTTACCACATTAAGTCTGACTATCTAAATTTAGGTATGGGACTAGTTTGGATGGAATTCCCTTGTGATGGACCTCGTAGCTTGCGATACTTTGTACTATCATCCCGACTTCACTCCAGTTTGGTTATTTCATTTGGATAGAATTCTCTTATGATGGACCACATAGCCTACGATACTACCTACTATCATCCCGACTTCACTCCAGCTTGGTCATTTCATTTGCACCGCATATTGCATTGCATCCTTGGCATCTGATACTTGACTCTTTATAGCATTGTATTGAATACTTGGCTTACTATGTCTCCGCATTGCATAACAGATCTACATTACTTTCTCAGTATTTGCCTTATTATGATTTGCATTGCTTACTCTGATATCGCTTACTTGACACTTACCTTATGCACGCACTTACACCACCCTCTAAGCTTTCTATAAGCTTATGCATGATAGATGCGTGCAGGTGATGTTAAGTTGTAGCAACATGGAGCTTGGAGCATGTAGCTGACTTTTGGAGTTTCGATTTTGACATATGTATTTCCCTTTCAGCATTGTATTCAAATGTTTATATTAGTGAATATGTGATGATGATGTTGCTTTTGTGATTTAGGTAAACTTGTGGTTATGTTCCATTAAAAAAATAAAAATAAAAATTCATACTAAAAATCCTCCTTGTAGGATTCGAGGATTGGAATTAGACATGTGAGTGCTGAGATCCGAGAATGGGGCACTACGAAGGCTGTCGGTGCCAGATTCGGCAATCGAAAATTTTATGAGCCCGTTTTTTGAGTTTGGGGTGTGAATACTGTGTCCCATACCACCGTATTTGGCTCACGAGGCGATGTTGCTCACTAGTTACTGCAGAGAGGCTCGTCGCCCCAGCGTAGGCCGACAGCTCAACATGGTGTCCTATACCACCATGTCCGGCTCATGAGTCTTAGCGGATCGAGGTACCAAAGTTAAATGGGTTTTTCACTGGTGAGTTTGGTACCTTAGATTTAAGCAGTGGCATCCATACATGATGAACATACATCAGGTCAATCGGGTTACTTGATAAGCTCGACCGGTATGAGCATACATTGAGTCGATCGACATGGAGCGCGTAAGCACTCTGCGTGACCTAACCACTGTCAACTAGTAGTGTACGACTCGAATTCCTCAAACGTGTCTGGTGTGGCGAAACAACCTCGGCCACCAAACCAGGACGTGTTACCAATTGCCTGGACTATTTCATAGTCCCAACCACACTCGATTCCAACAAGTAATCACATGAAGTAGTAAATGCAGTATTGAACAAATAATTCAGATCCTATAACCATTTAGCATTTTATGAAATACAGAATAAACATGGATTCCCATATACGCATTCCATAAGTAAAATAACTAATATAGTGCAGGTTGCATGGAGAGATTTATACACACAGTTAAGGTATTGAGTGTCTTATCTCGACACTCGTATAAAGTACAATGCACCAAATACTTACTCATACTGACATTTTTACAAACACTTATACTACACATATCAACATACATAACATATGTTGATTATAACATATACTTGGAAAGATCCTTCCAACTAGGAGTTGTCACATACACAACAATCATGTATTTGCATTCCATAGATACGGCAGGCACAAATCATAATCCCATATTCATTCAATCATTTCAACTAACACATGGAGTACACTACACTCAACATAGTTCATATATATGTGTAAAGCGCGGGAAACATCGTATCTAAGCATGTGATAGCATTCAAGTCAGTCATAAATCATTAACTGACATTGAAAGCCTTGAAAACCATAACCTAAACATTTATAGTCCTCACCTTTCACCGGTAGACTCGTAACGAACTTAGTTTAAACACTAAGCCTTTGTCTACGGCACAATGACAACCTATAGCATGAAATAGGTTAGCTATTTCATCTAATACACTGTTTGGAAACCTAAAACAGATTAGACTTAGGATTTCTTACCTAAGAACAGAACCAGAATCAACGGTATAGCGACACGGTAGCGATGTTTCGATACTTAGAGCGGCAGGGAACGATCTCTGTAGCAAAACCCTAACTTCCCTCACACTTTCTCTCTCTTTCCTTCTCTTTCTTTTCTCTTCTCTCACCTAGGTTAGAAAATTCGTATGGAGTGAGAGAGAGGGGGTTTTAAGCCTTTATATAGGCCCAGGACTGATGGAAATGGCCCCAGGGCCAAGGTATACTTAGGTTATATCCAAAGGGCGTCTGTTTCAGTCCAACGGAGCACTTCTGGTGGCCTCCCTTCAGCATGCGGTCGGACTTAAGCTCCCTGACATTGGATCTAGGTCAAGCTGAGTTTTCGGTCCAATCAGATTTACAGATCGACCGTGGCGGACCAGTTTCAGTTCGACGGTCACCGGTACTCGATCAGGGCCACAAGTGCACCGACATGAGTTGGAAATTTTTCTTGATCCGAGGGTGTACTTGGGTCAGATTCTGATGGTCTGAATCCTTAGATTTGGCTTATAAGTGAAACGACTCAATTCACTTAAGTCCCAGTTCATTTCCTAAAGATATTCGTGTTTCTTATACACTTCGCTCCGGGCTCAAGTTGGGCGTTTCTGAATACTATTAGGACTTGATTTCTGAGGTGGTTGTCAAGTCCAGGAATGCGGTCCTAATCGTATGGTTTCGCAGTAATCAAATTGTCAACATGCCATCCAAGTCTGATACGGAGTTTAAAGGTGCTCCCGAGAGCAAACGAGTTCAGAGATTGATTTTAGATTTTAGGGTAAAGTAGCGTTAACGATTCTACACATTTTGAGTCTTGCAGTTCGTGTTTATAGTGATTAGTGCTAATTTTTCAGATACTCCAGTGTAGCACTAGCTAATTCTCATCTAATTTCTAAAGGAATTGGTCCTGGGTGATTTCTTCCTGAGGTGATACTCGGGTCCTTACACAGATTTTTCCGAGACGTTACAATCTACCCCCCTTAAAGAAAAGTTTCTTCTTCGAAATTAGTACCTTTTCGTACTCCTTGAGAATCTGCGGGTAGTTCTTACAGACCTCAGCTTCAGTTTTCCAAATAACCTCTTCCTCGGTGTGATGCGTCCACAGTACCTTCACAAGTGGGATAACCTTGCTACGCAATACCTGCTCATTCCTGTTTAGGATCCGCGTCGGTCGCAGTACATATGTAGCATCCTCACTCAACTGAACTTGCTCCCATCTGATAATGTGGGAAGGATCAGGAATGTATTTCTTCAGCATAGATACATGAAATACATTATGCACGCCCGCAAGTGGTGTGGGCAGAGCAAGACGGTATGCCACCACACCCACTCGATCAAGTATCTGAAATGGGCCAATGAATCTCGGCGTAAGCTTTCCCTTCTTGCCAAACCGAAGGACTCCCTTCATAGGGAAAACTCTGAAGAACACATGGTCTTCAACCTCAAACTCAAGCGGTCGCCGCCTTCTATCAGCGTAGCTCTTCTGTCTGCTCTGTGCTGCCTGAAGTCGACGTCTGATGATATCAATCTTCTCTAAGGTCGCCTGTACTAACTCTGGGCCAATCAGACTCTTCTCACCAACCTCTGCCCAGCAATTCAATGCTCGACGGGGTGCCCATACAAGGCCTCATAGGGAGCCATGCCAATACTCGCCTGGAAACTGTTGTTATAAGAAAACTCTGCATACGGGAGACAGTCATCCCAACTGTCCTTGAAATCAAGTACACAAGCTCACAGCATATCTTCCAACACCTGATTCACCCGTTCTGTTTACCCGTCAGTCTGTGGGTGGAACGCGGTACTGAACTTTAGTTTTACACCCATCACTTCCTGGATACGAGTCCAGAAGATAGATGTGAATTTCGTGTCTCGGTCCGACACAATCTCTAGAGAAACTCCATGCAGAGTACAATCTCCTTGATGTACAACCTAGCTAACTCGTTGGTAGAGTTTGAGACTTTAATCGAGAGGAAGTGGGCCGATTTCGTCAACCGGTCCACGATCATTCAAATAGAGTCATGTCCTTTCCTCGTCTTCGGTAGCCCTGAGATGAAGTCTATAGACATGAAATCCCACTTCCATTCAGCTATAGGCATGGGCTGAAGTAGTCCAGGAGGTCGGGGGTGTTCAGCCTTGACCTGCTAGCATATGAGACAACGGACACATAATCGCTATGTGGGCCTTCATATTGTCCCACCATAGAGCTGGCCTCCTTCTCAAATATGAAGGTGACCAACTCCACTTGCTCTGCCTCAGTGCAGTGTAGTGGCTTAAGCATCTTAGAGATGTGATCAAGCCAATACTTGGCTTCCTCGGGTTGGTGAGTACTGCGAAAGTAGGAGGCCACAAGCACTAGAATCGCTTAAAATGGCCGCTAGCACCCGCATTCCCAGCAGGGTGCACAGGTGATGCAGGTGGAGCCACACCCATACTCTGGGTAAAGACCTCCGCCATGGTAGCCAGAAACTGTTACTGCTACTGTTGTTGCTGTATCTGCTGCTGCTGCATCAACAGCATCTACTCTAACTATCTGGAGAGGGGCCGTCTGAGGCAGGTAAGGTGTCGAGGTGGACGCACAGTTCTGCTCAGGAACCGGTGGTGTAGCAGGTGTCGGCCCATTAGTGGGGCCAGTGGTCGGCTGAGAATCCAGCATGGTGTCAGAGGGAGATGGGCCCAAACTAGGGTTCGTATGACTATTGCTCAAGGGAGGTGCCTTGTCAAACGATTCGCCCAGCATGAGACGTGCCGTACTCTGAGAGGCCTTAGGTGGCATTCCCTATATACAACATAGGGTGTAACCCAGGTCAGATTCAACATACTCACAACTTAACTACACAACATTCACATTACGGCTCAAAGAAACTTCATGCATTTCATTTAACAAAATCATCACAATACATGAGATACAACATTACATGAATCATGATAGAAGATGCATGTGAGCTAATACAATAAAGACTTCAAACACTAAAACATACTACCAAACTACCATACCACTAAGCCTATTGAGGTTATACATAGAAACAAAAAAATAAAAAAAATAAAAGACCACTGCATGCACGACTAGTCGTCAGAATCCGACGATGGTGGAGGTGCACCCTTTCCTGCACATAGCACAGGATAGCCCTCAAAGCACGAGACACCTTGCTAAATTTTCACTTCACGAAGGCCTGAGTCTCTTCAACCTTAGCTCGGGTATGTGTGATCTCCTATTTCTGGGTAACTTGGCCCTCTTTAAGTTGAGCTAAGCGAGCTTGTATAACAGCCCGATCACCATCGCGGCCCTACGTAGCAAGAGGAGAGCCCTCATCAGTGTCTTGGGCCTCCTCTTCTTCCTCTGTTTCCTCTTCTTCTATTTCATCTCTACCTTCTTCATCATTCTCTTCCTCTTCACTTTCTGTTTCATCCTCACTCTCGTCGAGTCGGGCTTAACGCTGTCGTTGGTCAATCTCCATATTGTTGAGAGTGGTGTCGTTGATGAAATGGATCGGCATAGGAACTTCTGCGCCAAGTCTGTAGGTGAATTCACATGCAAGCTTGCATATTAGTTGGTCGAATGGGAGTGAAATGGACGTCCTGGAAGAGCGCGCAGTCTACACTATCTGTAGTAGCACATACGTAAGCACGCACAGCTTCTCTCCCTGCCCAGCTCGATACAAAAAGTCTACCATCAGGCGTGTGCACTCGCTGCGATTCCTCCACCTGGGATGCACGTTGTACGCGAAGATGTGATGGAGCAGGCGGAAGTCATCAGTCATATTGGATGCTAGGAGGCTATTGTTTGGATTCCAGTGGGCTAGTTGGCCACAAAGGAATTGCATGCGGTGATCTTTTTCAAGTGCACTCCGAAGATTCTTCTCACTAGCATGGACCTCGCCAAGCTGCATTCCCATAACTCGAGCTATTAAGGCAGCATTGACTGTGAGATCCCACCTCCCCACAGGAAATTTAAATTGCAAAGGCGCTAGCATTGGCTCCCGTATATGTGCGTAGAAGGCTCAAACAGTGGTCGCATTCGCACAAGACTTGCCCTCAAACATGGGATCCCATCTGGCCTCCACCAGGCGCTCCATCAACAGATATTCCCCAAAGAGCTTCTCATCCACGTGTGCCTCAAAAAGAACCCTACGGCCCTAGAATCTTCCATGGGACAGATCCGCTAGTAGAACTCTCTCGAGGGGAGTTTGGGGATCGAGGTCCCGCTTTGTCATTAGCTCTCAATCGAAGCTTGTACTAGCAGTGGTGCCTCTCGGTCTCCTTGAACGAGTAGGGCGACTAGGCCCGGCCTCCTCCTTAGGAGTCGTCTTCTTTCTTATGAGAGAAAAAAGTATGGAAATGAAGAAGATGGCCGCCACAGGCTCAAAAAGAGCCATGGAAGTGGAATAATTTGAGGAAATAGAATGGGTTGTAGGACTTGAAGATATATGAGTCACAAATGAAAGGTTTGTGCATTCAAATCGAAAAAAATGAGAGAGATAGGTGGTGGGTGTTGATGAAAATGGTGGAGGGGTGTATGAAATGAAGGAAAAAGAGGAAATATGAGGATAGAGGGAAGATTTGAGAGAGGAGAAAGGGTTTCTGAAGAGAAAGGGAAGCTTGGAGGGGTGGGAAATGAAGTGGGGGAGAAAATGGAACAAATAAGGGGGGTCCCACGTGATTCCATGGGCCCCACAGCATCCCACCTATATCAGCTCGCTCGGCCCGTGCCGGCCCCGTGCGCCCGACCGGTGTAGCCTCGCCAATCCGGAGATGGCATCGCCGGTCCCTAGAGGTCCCGGCGATGGCTCGCCCCCTGGGCGATGCCATCCTCCCCGAGTGCCAGAAACATGCGAGGCCCACTCTGGGTCCCCCCGATTAATACGATTTTGGCCACGGAGTCCGTTCGAGTCATTTCGGGTCTTATCTCATGTACATTTGCATTTTTCGGGTCGTTTGAGGTTGAAATAGGTTAAATCTTCATCTAAACCAATTGATTGATGGTCTAGAAGTGATCCGGGGTTGCCAAAAGTGATCACAGGTGTGTACGGGCCCGATCTCGGTGGTCGATTTCAGTTAATTTTATCGATTGGCGAAACTGGGAATCCTATTCCTGTTTCTACATTTTATATATCCCTTTATCACTTTTGGTATCGAACTTATCTAGATTTTCTTGGTCACGTAAAATATAGCTGTAATGCCCTGAAAATCGGGGGTCGAGTAGGAGCTCAACTCCCGAGTCCCAAAACATCACTTATGCAACATATATGATGATGATTGAATGTTGTCTGTATTAGTGCATTAAACATGAGTGGGATTATACCGAATCAGTATATCATACTCCAGAGGTAGTTAAATAACGCAAGCGGAAGACTAAGAGATGTATATAAGCGTATATGGAACGTATAGACTATTGCCGGTCTCCAGAGTATAAATACAATGCCAAGTCAAATAATTACATATATTAGTTCAAAATATAAAATATCAAAGATAGTCCAACTACAAATGATAAGCCCTGCAACCCTCGTCGATCAGGATGGTCTAAGTAAACCCACTTGATAACTGCATGTAAGAGAACTCCTCATCATCATTGTAGAAGTTAGGCTCCGCCTCATGCGTCGTGTTGCCATCTGCATGTAAGACAGAGTCTGGTTGGTGTTTAAAACACCGTCCCAGAATGTGGGAGTGAGTGATCAACTTTGGAGCTATAAGGCAAAGGTTAACATGTTATCAATTCAATTAAGCAGAAATAATAAAGCAGTACAACAATCAAGCCCTAAATACTCTTGTTAATGTAAAGATGGTATGATATAATGCATGCCCTCGCCTGCACTCCCTTTGCGAACTTCATCTTACGGTTGTGGCATGCACTACTCCAGACACATGCTACTTCCTCGCCAAAGCACCGTGCAATGTAATGTTATGATTGTGTTAACCAAGTTCTTACATAGGTTTATTCATACAGCAGAGTTGGGAAGCTAAGATACCTCCCTTATATCAATTCTTAAACAATGATCCATTCTAGGGTCGTCAGTCCTAGTAAATCTCATACGATGTTGTGGTTCTAGGTCACTACAAAGGGCTCGTCACCTGATTAGTATAGGCCTAGTTTATACTCTAGTTGCTACGGAAAGACTCGTCACCTCAACTCAGTCTTAGAGTATGCTTGAGGTCACTACAAAGGGCTTGTCACCTTATCGGTGTAGGCTGACAACTCTATAATGTCCCATACTACCGTATTCAGCTCACGAGACAGTGTTGCTCACTAGTCACTACGGGGAGGCTCGTTGCCCTAGCGTAGGCCGATAACTCGACCACGGTGACCCATATCACCATGTCCAGCTTATGAGTCTTAGCGAATTAAGGTACCAAAGTTAAATGGGTTTTCCACTGGTGAGTTTGGTACCTTAGAATCAAGCAGTAGCATCCATACATGGTGAACATACATCGGGCCAATTGGGTTACTTGACAAGCTCGACTGGTATGAGCATACATCAAGCCAATCGACATGGAGCTCGTAAGCACTCCGCGTGGCCTAACCACTGTCGACTAGCAGCATACGACTTGGATTCCTCGAACGTGTCTGGTGTGGCGAAATAACCTCGACCGCCAAACCAGGATGTGTTACCGATTGCCTGGACTATTTCATAGTCCCAATCACACTCGATTCCAACAAGTAATCACATGGAGTAGTAAATGCAGTATTGAACAAATAATTCAAATCCTACAACCATTTAGCATTTTATGAAATACAACATAAACATGGATTCCCACGTACGCATTCCATAAGTAAAACAGACAATATAGTGCAGGTTGCATGGAGAGATTTATACACACAGTTAAGGTAATTGAGAATCTTATCTCGACACCCGTATAAAGTACAATGCACCAAATACTTACTCATACCGACATTTTTACAAACACTTAGACTACACATATCAACATACATAACATATGTTGATTATAACATATATTTGGACAGATCCTTCCAACAAGGAGTTGTCACATACACAACAATCATGTATTTGCATTCCATAGACACAGCAGGCACAAATCATAATCCCATATTCATTCAGTCATTTCAACAAACACTGGAGTACACTACACTTAACATAGTTCGTATATATGTGTAAAGCGCGGGAAACATCGTATCTAATGTGATAGCATTCAAGTCACCATAAATCATTAATCGACATTGAAAGCCTTGAAAACCATAACCTAAACATTTATAGTCCACGCCTTTCACCGGTAGACTCGTAACGAACTTAGTTTAAACATTAAGCCTTTGTCTACAGCACACAACGAGAACCTATAGCATGAAATAGGTTAGCTATTTCATCTAATACACCGTTTGGATTCTGAAAGCAGTTAGGGTTAGGATTTCTTACCTAAGAACTGAACCAGAATCGCCCAGTATAGAGACATGGTAACGGTGTTTCGATACTTAGAGCGGCATGGAAGGATCTCGTAGCAAAACCCCAACTTCCCTCACACTTTCTCTCTCTTTCCTTCTCTTTCTTTTTCTTCTCTCACCTAGGTTAGAAAATTCGTATGGAGTGAGAGAGAGGGGGTTTTAAGCCTTTATATAGGCCTAGGATTGATGGAAATAGCCTTGGGGCCAAGGTATACTTAGATTATATCCAAAGGGCATCTGTTTCACCAACGGAGCACTTTTGGTGGCCTCCCTTCAGGGATGCGGTCAGACTTAAGCTCTCTAACATTAGATATAGGTCAAGCTGAATTTTCGGTCCGATCGGATTCTGATTGACCGTGGCGGACGATTTGATTTAATGGTCACCAGACTCAATCGGGGCCACAAGTGAACCAACATGAGTTAAAAATTTTTCCGATCCGAGAGTGTAATTGAGTCAGATTCTGACGATTCTTAGATTTGGCCTGCAAGCAAACGACTTAATTCACTTAAATCGAGTTCGTTTTCTAAAGATATTCGCATTTCTCACACACTTCACTCCGGCTCAAGTTGTGCGTTTCGAACACTATTAGGACTTGATTTCGAGATGGTTGTTAAGCCCAAGAAAGTGGTCATATTCGTATAATTTCACGGTCATCGGACTTTCGACGCGTGGTCCAGTCCGATACGGAGTTTCAAGGTGCTCCGAGAGTACTGGGTCTAGAGATTGATCTTAGACTTAGGGTAAAGTAGTGACAATGATTCCTGCATGTTTTGGGTCTTGCAGATCATATTTAAAGTGATTAGTGTTACTTTCACAGATAATCTAGTTTAGCTTCATAGGTACTCTAGTTTAGTACTAGCTAATTCTCGTATAATTTCTACAGGATTTGGTCCTGAGTGATTTCTGCTGAGGTGATACTCGGGTCCTTATACGAATTTTTCCGAAACGTTACACCAGCTGTTTTTCAATCAAGGGTGATGTTGCCTGTAACTTGCCTATCATATATGATTAATTAGGATTGACGACCCTAGATGGATTATTATTTGGGTAAATGATATAAAGGGAGGTACCTTAACTTCTCGAATTTGTTGTATGAATAAGCCCAATCAAGAACTTCGGCTAACACGTGCATGCACCGCATTGCATGTGCTTTGGCGATGAAGGCACAAATGGGAGTAACATGTGTGACCGTGAGATGGTGTCGAGGAGTGCAGGCGAGGGTATGCATCATTATAGCATATCATACCGCATTAACAAGAGTACTTAGGACATGATTGTTGTCTGCTTTATATTACTACTTGACTGGATTGATAACATATTAACCTTTGCCTTATAGTACTACGAGTTGATCACTTAGTCCCACTTTGGGACGGTGTTTTAAAATACAAACCAGACTCTATTTTAGCTGCAGATGATGCGTAGCCTGCGAGGCGGAACCAGACTTTTATGATGATAAGGAGGAGCTCTCCTATGTGCAAAAGCTGGTCTATGTAGACCATGTACTTGATCGACGGGATTACAGGATTATATGATTTAGTCGAACTTTTACACTTTGTTATTTTATATATTTTCAAACAAACATGTATATATTTAGCTGGTGACATGATCATACTCTAGGGGTTATAACCACTTATATACGTTATATATCTATCACATGCTGTTTTACTATAATCCCACTCATGTTTTAATGTACTAATGTGGACAACATTTAATCATCATTATCTATGTTACATAAGTGATGCGTTAGAACTTGGGAGTTGATCTTTGCTCGACTCTCGATTTTCGGGGCGGCATAACGAGAACTCGAGGACGAGTTCTTTTGAAGTGGAGGGGATTGATGTAGAGCGGGTTGCAGATAGTTTCATGGCCAAGATGGATCAGAAAAGGCCCGGTCGACGATAGAAGTGATCCGGACCGTCGGACTTTAGATCGGGCGTATCTCACAATCCGGAATGAGTTATCTGACGTAAAAATTTATGATTTTGGGGTAGAACGAGCTACTTTAGCCAATCAACCCCGCAACGTCGGGTTGCACAGCCCGAAATTACGAAAAACCCCTTGATCGACGGTCGTTTCCCTATTTTAATTTCGTTTTTACTATAAATAGTAAGTTTTACTTTGATTATAACTCTTCATCCGTTGGGCTTTAGGAGTTGCACCCAACGTGAAGAGAGCTTAGAAAAATTAGGAGAACGGTTTGGTGAAGCCAAATAGGATATTTACTATTTTGGCCGAAAACCTTGCACGCTAGTAGACATCACGACCATCTATAAATAGTAAGTTTACTATTTATAGTAAGTAACAAATTCTAGGAGTTTAATTGTAGTTTGATTCTGATTTCTTTCACATTGCTTGGTATCCCTATTTAAAGGGTTGTGAACTCATTTTTAATTCATTCATTAATCAATTTTGAATTTATTAGAATTTATTTCTATTTTCTTGCTTTTTTTCCTCGTGAATTCGAGAAGTCTTTTGTAAGGAATCCTCTCGTTTTGATTCTTGTATACGTGCCAATAAAATGCAAGTGTATGAGATCCGGGACTTTTGGGGGTGCTACACAGCCCATGCATGCACGTGATTGGTTTTTACCCTGACAGAATGCGAGAGATGATAGACGGGAACCTGAAAATTACTTAGAAAATGCACAAATGGTCGCAGTGGACCGGGATGCCCCGCCCAGCCTAGGTAAGCCAGCTTTGAAGGGCCAGGGCTTGGACCATTAAGCTTGGTTAAAGGGCTGGGCTTTAGCTGGAGATCTAAGTATATTGTTCGAGCAGGTCTGGTCAGAGCCAATGATGAATAGTCCGCCAGTGTCCATTGGCCCAAGTGGTGGTTTGATTTTTCATATAGCCTGTAAATACCATAGGTAATAATTATTTATCTAATTAATTACCACATCATTACCGATGCTAACGTTGACATTTGCTTTTTGAATCTTAAAATTGAGGACAGCTACCAAATAAATGTGGGGCCCACCATGATGTATGTGGCTTATCCACACCATCCATCCGTTGTGCTGGCTAATTTTAGGGCATGAGTGTAAAAATGAAACAAATCCAAAGCTTGAGTGGAACACCCTATAGGAAATAATGGGAATTGAATGCCTATTGTTAAAAACTTTTCAGGCCAGAGGTCTTGGGTCAACTAATTGATATTTGTATTTTCTTCTTATCCATATCCGTGTGATCTTATGAATGGGTTAGATGACAAATAAACATCAACGTGGGCCTGGTAAAGTAAAGAGCTTTCAATAGTGGATGTTATACGGCTACTGTTTCCTTTGATGTGGACCACTTGAGCTTTGGATTTACCCCATTATTTGGTTCATGCACCAAAATGTTTCAATAGAATGGATGGATGGTGTGGATATGTCACATATATCATAGTGGGTCCCACAAATTTAAGTTGGTCCTTTTAAATTGAGCAATAATACACATGAATTTTCAAACAAGCTAAAAGAGTAATAATTGCTTACGACTATATTTACAAAGAATAAGAAAAATCAAACAGGCCCTAAGTGCATAACACACACACACACACACACACACACACACACACACACACAATATATATATATATATATATATATATATATATATATATATATAAAGTTTAGGGCCTCTTTAGTTTGTTAGGCTTGGGTTGGCCAAGGCTAGGGTCTAGGGCTCTAGGGCTAGCCAGAAGCTATAGACCCATTGCCAACCTAATAAGTGGAGTGGCCCGATCCTTGGGCAATGGCATGCATGTTGACTGTAGTGAATGAACTTCTTCTCTAACTTATGGATACCATCTCTCGAAATTATTTGTGGGAATAAGGGAGAGTTATTTGATACTTTGGCAAGGTACAACACTTGATACTCAGGCACTTGGAAATTAAAAATATGGCCTGCCTTAACTGAGGTTAAACAACTATATTTTGGAACTGTTAATCGGATTGGTTCAACAATATTAATTTGTTATTCACGGTGACTTGTTTGTTAGGATTGGACCATTGGATAATCTTCAATTTTAACATAGATATCCAATGGATCCAATGGTCAGATCGTTAAGGAACCGTAATTTTATTTTTTGTCCATAATGCATCCAAAGTAGGACTCATGATTTAGGCAGTTTAACTTGACTTACATGTGCCATTAGGGGTGGCAATGGGCTGGCTAGGCTTTTAGCTGGATTGGACCCATTAGCTGGGCCTATGGCCAGCTAGCCTGATCAAATTTCGGGGCTTCTTTTGGGCTCAAGTCATTTCCGCGTGGACCACTTTTATACGTACATCATGTATTCTATCCTGTAAGTATGCCATTCCAATCCGCAGTGAGGCAACACTTGCAATATCCTACATGTAACCTGCTTCATCAAGACATAAATTAAGAAAATTAACCGTTATAAACAAGGTTCATCAATTTTTAGGATGGGCTGAGTATCAAGTGTTGTACCTTGCCAAAGTATCAAATAACTCTCCCTTATTCCCACAAATAATTTCGAGAGATGGTATCCATAAGTTAGAGAAGAAGTTCATTCACTACAGTCAACATGCATGCCATTGCCCAAGGATCGGGCCACTCCACTTATTAGGTGAGTGACATGTGTAGGTTAAATATAGGCCGGTCTCCAGCTATCATTTGTACCTGGTCCAGTACTCCATGAGTGGGCTGGAAAATTCTTTGAGCCTGGGAACGTTCACCATGGATCAACTGATAAATGGCCCAAAGATTAAGTATACATGCCCTGAAAAGTCAATGATGATGGGTAAAATAACGTATAGTTTATGACCACAGGTCAGTCTTACACCATGAGTTGCATGATTAATGTGAGAGAAAATATTAACTAACTATGATTTTATTCCACTCACACACTCACATACACTCACATACTGACACCCCACACACTCTAGTGCACTCACACTACAAGGGATGCTCGAGTTTCAACATCATGTTGACACTCCAAAGAGTATACAATTGAGGTACAATAACAAGTGTAAAGCTTGATCTTTAATGAGCCATGAACATCTTCACAACAGCTAAATTTGACTAGAATCTTTTCTTCTTAATCTAAGTCATCAATTTCAGGCATTTTACATGTGACCCTTATTGGTTGGTCACTAGTGAGGTGCACCAACAATTATTGATAGGCCACTAGCACCACCTCGATTAGCTGTAAAAGGAGCATATTAAGAAGAGCTCAGAGCTCCACACTCTAAATACATTTATCTACTACTCATTTATCTTTTATTTCCTTAGTTTAGCTTAACATATGTAGCTATTGCATAGTGGCTCCAGTTACAATACTTTAGAAATATGAGTAGATATCATCAGCCTTAAGTTGAAGGATAATGTTTAATTAAATTCCGATTCAGTTGTTCATATCAATTCGGTCATATTTTGCTGACCACATGCCTTGATTGTCTATTCTAATAGGCAAATTGTCTATTTATTTTAATTTAGTATTTTTTTTTCATTTATTTACCTGGTTGATTATTATTTTGTTGATTACCTTAGAATGCATTTTAATATCAATAAAATCAACATTTTATTTATCTTTATTTTATTTATTTATACATTCTTGTTCATTTAAAATGTATACAAATGTAAAGAGTGGATAAAGAAAAAGTCCTTATAGTTGTAGACTCATGTTTATCATTATCAGGTAAAAAAAGTTCATTCGAAATTACTAACCCCATACTCTTTAACAAATCGCTTTAACAGAACACAAACTAGTGACTACAAGGGATGCTCATGTTGAAACTCCAAATAGTATACTATTGAGGTACAATAACAAGTGTAAAGCTTGATCTTTAATGAGCCATGAACATCTTCACAACAGCTAAATTTGACTAGAATCTTTTCTTCTTAATCTAAGTCATCAATTTCAGGCATTTTACATGTGACCCTTATTGGTTGGTCACTAGTGAGGTGCACCAACAATTATTGATTGGCCACTAGCACCAACAACCAAGGAATAGTGGATCATAGATGTATTCCACTAAGAAAAATAGGAGGAGAAAAAAGAAAATATTAATTTCACAAAAGATCTCACGTGACACGCCATACCAACCATTTCATCACGTTGATTACCACTATAACTCAGCTTTAACATGTGTAAGTCACGCAGATTTCTTAATCTGGTTTACACCACAATCTTATCGGGGAAAATCTCAATGTCAAGGTATTTTTAAGCTTTTTCCATGTGTAACATGGGATAAGTACTGATTATAGCACAAAGACTTAAAATAAAAAAAATAAAATAAAAAAAAATAAAATAAAATAAACAACCAGAATTGTGTTTTGTATGTTTTAAATTAACTAACCTAACTGAGATATGACATTCCCATCTCAGCAGGATTAGCACACGAAGAGTTAGTATGATCCAAGCATCAAGAGCTCCTCAACCTCAATCTCAAAGTTTTTCATGAAATCACTTGCCATAGGTAGAAAATTCCTATTTTTCTTTTCCTGTATTTTGATTGGTACATGCCATCATTGATAATGTCAGTATTATTGCATTAAATGGTATGTGATGATGTGGTCGAATTAAATTACAACAAGAAAGATTTTACTGCCCCTACAAGCTGAGGATCCCGGTTCTTCTAACGGACTGTCCATTGTTTCATTTGACATGACCCATCTAATGATTAGATCTGCATGATATTTTGGGGAAACCCATATTTTGTCATTAAGTAGAGGATTGATACAATAACCAGAAGCAAATTGCATCCTGCTCTCCCTGGAAGGATTTGGGTCAGGTAGGGGCCCACCGTGATGTATGCAGTGTGAGATATATATCCATGCTGTCCATCCATTTTTTAGATCAGTTTATGGTAAGGATTCAAAAATAGGGCAGATCCAAGGCTCAATTGAAACACACCATAAATAGTGGTGTCAACACCATAAGATGTAGTGGTGACAATGATGCTCCCGTTGAAATCTTCCCGAGGCCACCGTGATATTTATTTTCCATCCAACCTGTTCACAAGGTCACATATACCAGAATTTAGGTAAAAAAAATAAATATTAGCTTGATTAAAATTCTATGGCTCCTAAAAAGCTGTTAATGGTGGCCGTTCAACCTCACTGTGTGACCTGCTTGGGTCTTGGATCTGCCTAATTTTTTTAGTTCATACCCTAAAAAGATCCAGAAAAATTGATAGACGGCATGGATAATTAAAATCCATACGTCACGGTGATACGTACCGAGCCCTTGTCCGTCCAGGCGGGGGCAGGACGCAATCCGCTTCTGCCACATGCACATTATGGTGGGCCAAGCTAGTTGCATGAATCCGCCTCCTAATCTAATGCTTTATAAAAATAATACTACTTGCAATTAAACACAAAACACAATGTAAAGATAAGGATGCCAAACGGAATCTATTTCGTTGTCTAACCGTTTTCTTATAAGTTAAGATTTATATTATAGATGATTTTTGGATTTGAGGAATGTTCACCTACAATGCATTGCATTGTACGTAAATTTCAAATGCAATGGGTGCACACGTGTGAACATTCCTCGTGTTTGCGGGGAATCTGATCTCTGAACGGTGGAGATTAGCCGGTGTAAGAGTCAGATCAATCCGGTCATAAATAAGGGAGGCGACGCGTTTACATCAGACCATACTGTCCACAGTTTTAATTTAAACTATCCATTGTGTTCATATGGTGTAGCCCATTTGATAATTGGATCGGTCTGATTTTCAAGCCATGCGGATTTCAAGCCATTATTTTCTTTTACTTGCAATACACACAATATCTGGAATTTTATAGCAATTGCTTCCACGAGGAAGGACGGATGGTTGGAAAGAGGTCAGAATAACGATAAAATGGAAAGGAATGGAGATCACACGATGTACAGAAAGCAAAGAAAATCGATGTACAGGATTGTCTCAGAAGTGTGGTTTTTCAAGCATGTGCCATCCATGATTAGGTTCACTTGATGGACGGCCATGATAGATAATTCACCAGCGCTAATATACTGTGGAGAGATGGGTCTTTTACATCTAGGTCCCAACGAGCTCTGCCGTCTCTTTACTTTAATATTTATTTTAATGAAATGCCGTCTCATCTTTAATCTCCATTCTTTAATTAAAAGTCAGATTTTATGGAGGTCAACTTCATTAATGATGGACGACTTGACATTTGGATTATTTTCTGATACATCTTCGTATGATTTCCCGTGTCATTTTAATGGACGCCATTACCCTTTACAGTAATCTGAGTATCCCTAAGTTCTGCGGCAGCCACCTCAATATTCATGTGTCATCTGCTCCGTTCATCCGTTTCTCCAGCGCATTTTACGATGAGAGCACGAAAATGAGACAGATCCAAAACTCAAGTCGGCCACACCATTGCGTGAGCTAATTTCGGTAGGTCATTTAAAAAAAAAAAAAAAAAAACTCGGTTTGACTGAGTGATCTTAACCTCTCATTATCGGTCTTTTCTTTCTTTCTTTCTTTTTTTTTTTTTTAGCTGACATCTGGCTGTCGAGCATTGTTTCATCTAGACCATACATAAAATCTCCACCAATCAACCAACCATTGAAATTGGCTCGTAAGAATTGGAAGGGTAAGTTTTAAGTTGTAGGCATGGCACGTGTGCAATTTGCTACTGTCCATTTGTCAGTCATTATACTCTTTCAAACTACCAAAGTTTCTTAGTAAACATATTTTAAGAGCCCCAGCTTCGGTGTATAATGTACATTGCGTAAACCAATCTCCCACCGTTTAAAGATGGAATGCAGGAATCACGACATGCATTTGAGACTGGAGTATTAAAATGAGAGAGAAGTTAATTATTTAGAAACTGCATGATTGGATTCCTATCCGTAGACGGATGGTACTTGAAAGAGAGGTTGGCCCACCAATCAAAAACCCATGATCACAGACGAGTAATTAACGGAGACTTTTTTGTTTAGAAAGAGAGAGAAAGAGTGTGTGTGACTTAAATCTCTGAGGAAGGTCATGAGAACTTAGGTCTCATATCTGAGGAAGGTCACGAAAACTCTAGCCCTTTACGTAATAACCGTAACTGAGTTCCGACGGACCACAGTTACGGTGCAGGCGACCTGTACACGTGGCACATACTTGAAATCTGAACCGACCAACTAATTGACCTACTTAGAGAGAATGCATTGACAACTAAAAACTACTCTAAGGGCACTCAAATGTGCGTGTATCTAAAGGATGGCAATAGGCGGACGGTCCAAATTCAACAAAAAAAAAAAAAAAATCATTAATCAGATGACAGATTTTGTTTAATCAGTCTGATTCCGGAGATATGATCAATCTAGAGTGGGCCTTACTATCTAGTTGGTATGAATTGGATGAACAATAGCACATGCCACGTGTACAGTAGCGAACGAGCACTGTAGTTGTCGTATGGTGCTCAGAACCCTTATTATCCCGGACTAGACGGTGTAGAATAATTGCATGTGTGAAGATTATAGTCCATAAAATGCATTAGTTATCAACTCCTAATAGTATTTGAGTGAATAAACTAGAAAACCTAACCTTGTTGACTTGGCCATCATACCGTCCTTGAAGTCCTTTAATTACTATATTTTCAGTCTCAAAATCGGTCGAAGCATTTTTAAACTTAGCCTACTCGCGTGCCTAGGTTCATATGTTTACGTTGCACAATTTAGAAGGTGTTGCTGTCGCTTCAATCGTACATATGGCATCGTTTTACGGCAATCCACACTGTCCATATCGCTAGCTGAACTGTGGATGGAGCATGATGGAAAAAAAATTGCTCTAAGAAAATAATATCAGCTACCGATTTTTCCCTTTAAATTTACCATTTATCATTTACTTTTTAACTGTCCATTTCGTGGCCATTAATTAGATGGTTAAGATTGCTTGATGAGTCTCATTTTAGGAACATAATCTATCCATGATGGCTTCCACAATTTGGATGGTCCAGATAACCGTACATGAGTGCCACATGTGAATAGGATAAACTGTGCAAGGACATGCACTGCAGGAGCCTAAACTCTTTATCGTTTGCCATACAAGTGACGTACATGGATCAGATCGAAACAGTACATATTGACCAAGTTCGAATGTTAATAATTAAAAAAAAAAAAAAAACACAGAAAAAGAAATAAAGAACCAAACCATTTAATAAGTGGCTTGCAAGTGGACGTCAAAATGACATGGTTCACAAAGAGTCACGCTCACCTGTGTACCTTTTATATGTGTCATAGGCATCTAATCTGAACAGTCTATGTGATGCGAAATTCTACGAAACCTTAAGGGACAAATTTTCACTTGATTTAAAATTCTAGTGAGCCATAGAAAAGCGAAATACATACAAATCAAGGGAAGAAACTGTTTTCACTTTGCATGGCCCGCCGGAATTTTGGATCAAAGTAAAAATTGAGCCCAAGGTGTTTTATGTGGTGCTTCTTCACATAGACAGTTCAGATTTTGGAGTCAAATCAAGTACGAGGGATTCTAAAAAATGTTCGCACTAAGTCACGTGTGTGTGTGTGTGTGTATATATATTGGCTAGTGAGCAATTAATGGTGGAGGCCAAGTGAGGAACGTTCATCATCTTTATGCCACATGTACAGCAAGCAATGTGGAGGCATGGTAATTCCCGTACTCTCAGGTGCACCGTACAAGTTAGTATCTAATCTAAGTAGAAACAAATAGAAACAATTAAACGCACAATATTATTGAGAAGGGTACTTTTGTCCCAATATTTTAAATAATTAAATTTCATAAACTTGGATGCGTGGTTCATGATTTTCCCTACAGGCCAACTCACGCGGTCCTAGCCTCTAGAAACTTGTTCAAGTCTACCGAAAAAGCAATACAAAACATTTTCAAACCCACCCTTTTGATAGTACCCCATTTATTTCTACATTTGGTAATGTATATTAGTAAAAAGCTGTACTAGCGTATTGCCAAAAGTTGAAATAATGGTCTATCAAGCCAATGGCACGGATGAGGGTATTAATTTCTAAAAGTATAAACCTCTTTCTCATAAAATAGGGATTTTTGTCGCGAAATTCTTATACGATTCTTATTTTATGAAACAATGACTTTAGTTGTGTACAGTATCAAAAACGTGTTTTTGGGTTTACAACAAATGAATTTGAAAGCTTTTGGGTGGTGAACCTTATTTTCTATTTCTTTTAATTTAGTTCGTATGATCCTTGTGGGATGCGCTTGGTGGACACACTATGTTGGCCTCACAAATAAATGATAGAATTGTAGTCCGTCGAAAATCATGTTTTAGTAATTTCAACAGGGCGTGGATTATGTGAGACCCCGGAATCACACAAGACGGCACGGCCCTTAACATGGGTCCCACCTTGATGCATGTTTATGTATCTACACTGTTCATCCATTTTTTTTCTTGATCATTTTAGGGCATTATGCCAAAAATAAAGCAAATCTAATTATCATGTGTATCATACAATAGGAAATAGTGGTGATTGACCATTGATAGACTATAAAAGTTATGGATCAAGCTGATACTTGTTTTTCCCTTTTCTCGAGGCTTATGTTACCTTATCAATAAATTGAATGACAAATAAACACTTCAGAAACATTAAAGTGCGACCTAAGAATTTTTTAATGGTAGGCAGTTCAATCACAACTGTTTCCTATGATATGGTCTGTCTGATAATTGGATATGCATCATTTTTAAGGTAATGCCATAAAATGATCTAGAAGAGCGAATGGATGGGTGGATACAGAATACGTACATCAAGGTGGGCCCAATGGTAAGGGCTGTACTAGGCTCCCATTTCAACAAGTCAAGGCATTGTTTAGCCTGTAAAGATCTTTTAAAAATATCCACCGAACTACTCAACTGCCGGGAAGGCCATTGTTATTCACCTGTGTATGAACTATATTGCCTATATGAGGCCCACCGTGTTGTGTGTGCCATCCAAACAGAGCATTAAGTGAGATTGACAATGACATGACCTAAAAAAGCAGGTTTTATAATCATTAGGTGGCCACCATAGCATAGAAAACCATGAAGAGCTACCCAAAATCTCTCAATCGATGTGGTAGCTAGCTAGCCTATATATGATGGTTGGATTGATTCTTGAGAGGTCCAGATTTGATGAGAGATGACCCTGCTGAACAGGTCTGATGCCATTCATACACCTAAGTGGGCCATAAACAAAAACCCTGCATGATAAACTTAGTCTATAAGGCCTCAATGAAAAATTGATTTTATTTTATAATGAATCTCCTTTCACGTGCATGACGTTAACAAAACTAAGAACGTGGTCCTAACTTCCTTTTGCCGCCGCGGAGACCAGTTCCACTACTGCTATTGGAGAGAGAATCATTTACAACTAGTTCCGTGTGGGGCCTCTGGGATGTGTTTCTAGCATCTAATCCGTCCATCAGGTCCCTCCACCATGGAAATAAAGGGAAACATAAAAAGTCAGGCGGATCCAATCATCATGTGGCCACGTCATAGAAAGCAATGAACCACCTCCCAAGAAACATCCAAATCACGTGATGGCCCATCTGATGATTGGATTGGCATGATATTGCCATTTGCATGGTGGGCCAACCTTTTGTACACACACCACGGTGGGTCCACACGTAACAGTTGAAATGATAATTTATAAGATGCGTAGCTGGCATTTTTGCACAGTACACACAATTAAATCTGCTAAGTGGGGCACATGGTTCTGTGATATTCCAGACCATAGTTGAGGTTAGCCATCCATGTTAGGACGCAACAGATCGACGGTCTAGATTACAGAACCATGGGCCTCACTTGGTAGAACTGAAAACTCATGCATATTGTTCGAAGATGCGGGCACGTACTTTTTTCTATTCATATGTTTAGGTCTGAGAAAATTACAACTGTAGACTCAACCTTTTATCCAGCGACTTCTTTTAGAAATCCAAAACTTACCTTCCCAACTTAGATCTTCCACGTACGGACAGAGCATTTGAGGACGAAAATACCCCTGCTTACCCCACCTATAGCTACGGTTATAATTCGTAGCTATAGTTTAACAGAAACGAAAACCACTTCAAAAAGCAGTGGTATTTTCATCATCAAATGCTCTGTCCGTACGTGCAAGGTCTAAGTTGGAATGTAAGTTTTGGATCCTTCATAAAAGACGCTGGATATAAGGTGGAGTCTACAATGGTAATTTTCTCTTTAGGCCTTATCTCTAGTGCAATTCCTACAAGTTCTTTAAATGTAGTTATGTAGAATTCATCTATTGTATGTGTGGGATGAACGAATGCCAATCCAGCTGTGAATAGTCGGGCCCCCATAGTCGAAGCAGCCAAACCCGAAAAACCAGGGAGCGGATTTGTTGTTATCCGGGTAACCGTGTGGGGCCCACTAGAAACATTAATGAATGACCATTAAAAGAAATTTGTGGGCCACGAAACTTTGGATCAAGCTGATCTTTGTATTATCACTTCATCTATATCTTCTTGACATTATCAACAGGTTGGATTGCAAATAAACATTATGAAAACCTTAGGATTGGGCCGTTTGGAATTTTTAATGGTGAGGCACTCAATCACCACTGTTTCCTGTGGTGTGGTCCACCTGAGGTTTGGATCTACATAATTTTGGACCCCATCCTAAAACGGGCTGGAGAAATGGATGGATGGACGGTGTGGATATACAACACATCATCAAGGTGGGCCCCACGGTAAGGGTAACACCCTAATGTGTTACCCGGGTCCATCGGTATGGATGGTTAGAAGTGAAAAACGTACATATATGTCAAAGTCGAAGAGTCACCATACTTACAAAATAGTGGCAAATGATCATCTTACTCTAGGCCGCCTACCCATTGCTTGGTCAGCTTGCCTATTGCCATTGCATTTCTTATTATCAACTGTCCCTTCACATTCAAATATTTAAGCTGGATTCCCATGACTTCCACCCTCATTCCTCCTATATATAGGATTGCCATGGAGACAGATTTCTATGCTCTAAGTCCATAGAAAAAACCATTGATGGCAGTGCCGGAGATGATGCTTGCGCTATTAGCAATATTCATGTCCTTTTCTCTCCTTCCGTCTCCTGTTACTTCAAACGAAGCACCCCCCGACATAACATCATGGTGCAGCCAAACACCATACCCAAAACCCTGCGAGTATTTTCTGTCCCACCTCCCTCCTTCAAGCGTCCCCAAAAAGAAATCCGACTTCAAAAAGATTGTGATGCAACTAGCCATGGACCGGGCCCTCAAGGCCCAGAGCCATACTAGGTGGCTCGGTGATAAGTGCCGCAACCATCTCGAGAAAGTCGCATGGGCCGACTGCCTTGAGCTATATGAAAACACCATACTACAACTCAACCACACCATCAACCCAACCGCCGGTTGCACCGACGTCGACGCTCAAACATGGCTGAGCACCGCACTCACGAGCCTCGATACATGCCAGACAGGCTTCATCGAGCTGGGAGCAGCTGAGTACATGTTGCCGCTAATGTCGAACAACGTGTCCAAGTTGATTTGCAACTCTCTAGCGATCAACAACCCACTGCCCTCCGCGAACGAAACACATAAAGGCGGGTACCCGAGCTGGGTAAGGCCTGGTGAACGGAAGCTCCTGCAGGCGTCGGCAACACCAGCTTCGCAGGCGAATCTTGTTGTGGCCAAAGACGGATCGGGCAACTTTAAGACCATTAAAGCGGCAGTAGACGCGGCGTCGAAGAGGAAGGGAAGTGGGAGGTTTGTGATTTATGTGAAGGCAGGAGTATATAAAGAGAATGTGGTTATAGGAAACAATATGGACAATATAATGTTTGTGGGAGATGGGATTGGGAAGACTATAGTCACCGGTAGCAAGAGCGTCGGAGGAGGTTCTACCACTTTCGATTCGGCCACTTTCGGTAAGGGCAATAAGTTTTGGTTTTGAGACCTTGAACAGTACGGCTGCCTATATGGGTACCGACCCGAAGGTACCCGGTGGACCCGACCCAATTTGAATGGGTTCTGGTCCCATTTCTTGGACCTGTTAAGAAATAGTCGGGTTTGGGCTTCATCTTTTGGACCCAGTTAAAATTGGTTCTTGTCAGGTTGGGATCGGGTCCATGTGATGGATCGGTTAAGGCTGGGTCGGGTCTGGTCCCATCCACGTTGGCAGCCGTTAGTTTTGATAGTGCAATTATATATATTTAATATACGTTGATGATTTTAACAACAAAATAATATTTCCTAAGCCGCAAATATGTAAGAAAGTCCATTTATACAAGGGTGTGTAGTTTAATCCACTCATCAGGTGAGCTTAGACATTTAAATGCTGTTATTTTTCCTGAACCTAATTCCAAACCCATATTCAAAGACCCAATGAATACCCAACCCAATCTCGAATAGGATATCCAAGAACTAGACCCAGGACCCAACAAGACAGGAACCTCATTAGCCTGAGTACATCGGTTTAATTTTTCGGGAGAGATTTTCACATTTTAACATTTTTTGTAGCAATATTAACAGGAAAATATTGCTGAAAACAACATATTTAAAAATAATTATTATAAATCATTAAATATTTTAAAAATTAAAATATTAGTAGACATTAATTAGTTTAAATTTATTCTGATAAAATCATGAAAATTTTTAAAATGCCAAGATTTTGAAACTATCATTGCATACTCACGGTAAGATAATTTTATGAATTTTCCACAAGAATACTGTGATATTTTCGAAATCTCCATGATATTTGTCACAATGCTGACCACTTGGACAACAACATATTAGCTGTTAATTTTCTCAGTTTTTAGTAGTTTGAACCAAGTGCATTTTAGGGAAGGCAACATGGGCAGATCGGCATGGGCTAGGACTTGTCTTGGCCAAGGGTTGGGTTCCAGGTCAGGCTTGAAATCTAGGTTTGGTGCCTACTATGATGCTTTTAGTATTTTGCACCACCAGTGGCCAGGGTTTGGGTGCTCAAGGCCGAGCTTGAAAATCTAATTAATGCCCTGCACAAATCATCAACTGGGCTATCATTATAAACAAGGAATAAATGCACCCATTTAACATACGCGTGTAGTTTCAAAGACATTTGTTATCAGTTTGAAGTCATGTTTCAACGATCTCAACCATTTACGTGTGAAAGTTATCATGGACAAAGTTAAGAAAAGAAAAATAATAATAATAATAATAATACTAATAATGAAATATTGACTAAACTATTTCAAACCTTTGATCATTTATCACTGCATATGGCACGCCCATGAGAGCTAAGGCTTTTTAGCTGGGCTAGAACTAGGCCAGGAAATGGCAGCTCCTCAAGGACTAGGCCTGGCTAGAACCACCCTCGAGTGGTTCCTAACCAGGCCTACTGTATTCATGAGTGGATGGGATAAAAAGAGGTGCTGATAAGCGGTCAAGTGGTGTAAGGTTTGGTATTGTTTCAAACCGTTGAATGAGAACTGCTAGCTTACTGGCATCTGCCCTTCTTTTCAAAGTGCAATTACGGGTATATTCCAATCAGTATCTTTTTGACCAAAATGCCCTCGGGGACTAGAATTTCTTGGACCTTCTCTTTCCCTACGTCAGAGTTAGATATTTGTGTCCCGCATCCTTACAGTAATAAGCTTACTTTTATTACAATACAAATTCCTAACTATAACAGAACGGCAATGGTACATGAAGTAGTACATTCATAAAATTCCCCACACGTGCCAACCCAACATTTTTGAGGGTTCTCCGAGCCCTCGCAAGGTTCAACAGAAAATAAGTGAGATGCACATGTACAATGAATATGGAACATTGGCTCTATTTTTCAACTCAACAGGCTTCTTCTTTTTTATCCGTACTAAGACCCACATGATGAGTGGAACAGCCTGATCTATTAATAGGCCTACAAAGTGAGCCCCACCTTTTGCCTAGCTTGGACAATTGTGACACATGAGAATGTACATACACTCTCATTATTTATCATCATTAATCTTTGCATTACATGTGCATTTCAGCTATCATCGGCAGCGGATTCATAGCCCGCGACGTGACATTCCAAAACACGGCCGGTGCTGCAAAACATCAGGCAGTAGCATTGCGATCCGGCTCTGATCTATCCGTCTTCTACCGCTGCAGCTTCGAAGGGTACCAGGACACCCTCTACGTCCACTCCCAGAGGCAATTCTATAAAGAATGCGATATATACGGCACCGTCGACTTCATTTTTGGAAATGCGGCCGTTGTTTTCCAGAACTGCAACATCTATGTAAGGAGACCGATGAGTGGACAGCAGACCACGGTTACAGCCCAAGGCCGTATGGACCCAAATCAAAATACCGGGATTTCAATCCATAATTCTAGAGTCACGGCCGCTTCGGACTTAAGGCCAGTGCAGGGGTCCGTCAAATCATACCTTGGAAGGCCATGGAAGGAATACTCTCGGACGGTCTATATGCAGACGTTCCTCGATAGCTTGATCAATCCGGCCGGTTGGTTGGAATGGAGTGGCAATTTTGCTCTAAACACATTGTATTATGTTGAGTACATGAACACAGGCCCAGGTTCCTCCACCGACAACCGTGTGAAATGGCGGGGCTACAACGTCATAACCAATCCCACGGAAGTTTCTCAGTTCACCGTCGAGAACTTCATATCTGGCGGGTCGTGGATACCTTCCGCCGGCGTGCCTTTCACTTCCAGCCTTTGATTAGTGCTAACATGGGCCGTGGGGGAACGTTTAATTATGTGTAAGGCTGTAAGGCATTAGTAGTTATTTTTTCTACCGTGCTGGAAAGGGAACATAACCCTGTGGCGCATGGTAGAGAAACTGGTGTCAAATAATGTTCCTTTATAAGGATCCGTTGATTTTTATTTTTAGGTATTCTTATAACATTGTACGAACGGTTTGTATCATTCCTCTCTTGGGTAGTAATAACTAACAAGATATCATGATGTTTATTTTCATTTTTCTTTGCATTTTCACAAGGCATATGATACATGAATAAGGTGGCCCACCTGGTGAACTGGGACAAAACTCAGGTCCACTCATCAAGTACGTCACATGTGTACATTGAATATGGACACTTGATTATTTAAAACGTCCATCGCTTTTGTATGTGATTAGTAGACAGGCCTGAGTTTGGTGAAAGGTTTTTAATTATCTACTCCATGACATGCTAAAAAGTTTTAGACGAGCGGATTGCCTGTGCCTGTAATCGGAAGCTGTGTGGGGCTAACAGAGATGCCCGTGACAAATCCACTCCGTCCATCAGTTTTGCAAGACCACAATTGGGTAGGAATCTAAAATTAAGGCAGATCTAAGACTCATGTGGGCCATACCACATGAAAAGACGGGGATTGAAAGCCTACCATTCCTGTCCTATTGTGGTCTTGCAAAACTGATGGATGGAGTGGATTTGTCACGAGAATCTCTGTGAGTCCCACACAGCTTCCGACAACAGGAACTTTTCGTTTGGTGCGGCCCACATGAGTTCTTTTATAAATGTTGGAATAGGAATTAGGCAGAGCGTTGGTAAGCCACGCGGATGTAAAGGGAGCTCATGTAAACGATACACGTGTGCTGGATAGCACATTGATACGAGATCCAATTTTGGACAGTTTGGATCATGCATATGCATGCCACGAATTCAATGGCTGAGTGCATGAGTATGGCTTTCATACTCTCCCCGAGTATTAAATAATTCACCAATAATTCCTTTTTATATACGTTGCACCAGTGAGGATCTTTACTCTTGCGCGGGTGGTTGACTCTCGGGAGTTTCAACACCCGGTCAAGGGTTCGAGTATGTAGGGTGTGTCTGCGTGGGATTTTTTTATTTTTTATTTTTAAATGCTGAAAGCCCACACGGGTGTAAAGGGAGCTCACATACACGGTACACGTGTTCTAACATGGCACCCCTCATTGTGTTTTGGCAATTCTTTTTTTATAACTATAATAGATGTGGGCCCCCCTAAATGAGTAGAAGCGGTGATCATGGGCCAGGCCGCGTTCGGTCCTAGCCCAGCCCTATTCCCTAAGCCTAGGCCCTGATTTGCCAGAAGCGAGCCAAGCCCGAATCCCAGGCTAACGGCCCATTGACAGCCTATGGACCCGGAAGGCCTTTGGGCCTGATGTTTGAATTGTTTAGGCCAGACCCGAACATTGCAAGAGTTATTTTATATGGGTTCTTCCACCGATGGATATGTATGGTGTCCAAGGGTTCTAAGTTTTCACAAGCGAAGCCCATGGTTTAGTGATCCACACCGTAGGTCTGATGCAATTAGTAGACCATGACTCTATATCTCTCTGATTAAGAGCTTCTTTCTTTTTCAGTTGAACGTGGACCTTTTCTCCTCTTCTCTTCTTAGCCATCCATTTACAAGCCAAAGATTGAAATGTTAATATTATCCTTCAAGGAGATTTTTGGAGGGTGGACCATCCACAGTGTAGCCAACAAACCGATGGTCTGGATTACTGAATCATGGGACCAACTTGAGTGAGTATATTTACACCCTTAATGGCCATATAGTGTGGCAGGTTTGGTCTCTCTACTCCACCCATTTATTGAGTGGGCCTGATAGCCCATTTTTGTAAACGGCCTGTCCATTACACCATAAGCTGGCCCGCAGAAATGAAAGATTTACAAAACTCTGCATGATGTGGACCCATTTATTTCAGCGGGCCTAACAAGCGGGCCCAGATTTGCACCCGTCCCTGATCACTAGGCCCAAGATCAGCACGGCGAACTGGATAGATAAGTCAAAGAAGCCAAGCTCGCTTTGGCGCAGCATTCCTCTGCTAATGTCTATGCTTTTTAGGATAATGAGATCTCACTTAAAACAGGTTTCTCTCATTCTCTTGGTTTAAAATCTCAGTAAGATTTCTCACACGGTAATTAGTTGTGGACCATAAAATTATTGTCCAACTAGCTCATAAGTTTCAACATGTAATGTTTGTGCAGCATCCGATCCGTTCAAAAAGTTGGGCCCGCTCTAAAGAACTCGTTATAAAAAAAAACAGGTAAATCCACCTATTAAGTGCCCACACCATAAATAACAATGGAAAGACATCAAGTTGTTCCAGAGTGCATGTTGCCCGCCTCATGTTTCATTGGACCAGGTGTTTGTGCCATGTGGTCTTAATGGAGGGTTGAATCTTTTGGTCGGCCTGGATTGGATATCATTAACACATGACACATTGCTAATTATGTGCTAGTTGGTCATGGGAGACCTCATTCTCTAAATGCTTGGGCCTTGGTTATTTTTGCGCTTTCTATGACATGGCCCACCTGATGATTGGATCGGCCTGATTTTTTTTTATGGTGGAGGCTGCCTATTTGATGGTTGGATGTCATAAAGAAATCACATGATCATTTTGAAAACTCATAATATTCAAGGCTTTTTTTTAAAAAAAAAAAATTCAGATTTTTTTGAGAAGTTTTTCACATAAAAGTCTCAACTAACTCATATCCTCATTTCCGGTATGATATAATGCGCAACTGAATCAACCAATGCTCGTGAAAAAAAAAAAACAAGAAGAAAGAAAAAAAAGTGAGCATGTGCTTGTAGTGCAATAGAAATGTCATGGGCCATGAGAGGGAGAGCCTCAACTAAAAGAGAATGCAAGGGATTGGAGGTGTGTTAGTGGGTGGAATCTCAGCCATTTAGCATCTGTTTTAGAGGAAGGGATAGAGACTACTTTAGCAGGGATAACATTCTTTTTGGTGCACTACAGTTTTAAATAAATCCCAAACAGACAAAAGAAGATTCACCAAATGAATATTTAAGAAGCCCATCAACCCCACCAGAAGAATCTCCATCTCTTTGCCTTGTTTCTCTAGGCTGCATGCAAGACAAAAGATAAAGAGGAAATCCATTTTCTTATTCTAGTTAGGTAAACATAGAGAAAAGGTGTATGTATACATACACGAGAAATGCTAATTGCACTAACCTTACACATGGAAATGAGAAACATGTGTGAGAAACTGAAGTATCTGATAATCAGGCCATCCTCACTGGTTACGTTGGGGTATGTCTCAAAAACTATGCTATTGTGCTCATCAAGTGGACCACGATTGTACATAGAATTTGAACAGTTGGTTTGATTCCTTTCAGGGCCTTTTTGAATTTATGGAAACTAAGAAATTGATGAAGAAAGAAAAACACCACATTTAATGAATTTTGTGGAAAAGAATCCTTAATCAATTTCTTTTAATATATTATTTTACACGGTTAAGGGTCAAAAAGTGAGATGTCTCCCACTAAAGGTGGAAATATCATTTTCCTAAGTTCTAGAGAGGAAAAGGCAAAAGTCCTTTATTTATTATTATTATTTTGCAGAAATGTAAGGAAATGAAAACCCATTTCCTCGTCTTTGGCAAAACCATAACACTAGAGAAAATTAGTTTTCTTTTCTCCTTTGAATTCTTTTTTGCATCTATCCAAACGAGCCCTTAACTTTTTATTTATAAATGTGTGGACGGCTCTACAGTTGCATGGATCCGATAACCTGATGAGTGGATCAGATCTTGCATACGTGTTTCTCATTTCCACGTGTGAGAGGAGTGGGGTAGAGAGAGAGAGAGAGAGAGAGAGAGAGAGAGAGAGAATGCTTGCCAAATGCTTTTCTTAAAAAGGAGAGGAAAACAATCACAACGGCGACGCCAGCCAATACGCCTACGATGATGGATACTGTTCTGCCCACATCGTCCTCGTTGGAAGAATCTACGCATTCAAAAGAAAAAGCAATGGGGATGAGTCTATCTCCAATATTAAGGAAAAAGCATAACAAAGGCTGTCATGCACCATCTGACTTGTCCCTTCATATCCACTCAGTTAAGTGGTCAGCGATCTCGAACGTCCAATCAGTGGGCCATGTCTCAAAATCCACACCCTTTGAGGGACACTAACCATCCCATCAACTAGCCTTTGATGTTCGTTCCCGCTAACTTTTGTAGACTGTCAAAAAAGCAGAGCACATGTAACGGATGGCAAGGACCTGGGAACATTTACTTTTGAAACTTCTGCCCGTTTAAGAGGTGGCCCACCAAATGGACGTTCCTATTAATGAACTTTGCATTTGCAGCATCTAGGCTGCACCGAGTTACCCTGTAAGGCCCACAGTCACATATCACAATTGCTATGCTGTGTGAATTTAAAAATTAGAATTCCAGTAAGAAGTTTTAAAAAAAAAAAAGGAGAAGAAGAAGAAGTAGAAACTTCGATACTCTGATAGTGTGATGTATAGTACTCAGGCACTTAGAAATTACCTACACCACATAAAAGTAATTGAAATTAATTAATCTATATCCAAATAATGGTCTCATTGTAGATGTAACATGGAGTATAGATTTGGCTTATTTGATCATCTGGCTATCGTGTATAAGTGGACATTTAGTACTGGACGTTTAAAATGGAAATATCCCATTGTTATATTTCAATAAACGGATGTCCAGAATCAGAGGTTAGGTTTGTTCAACCATTCTGATTTTGGGACTGACTCAGCGACTGTGGGTTCCACAGCTTACTTGGCTTAATTTGAGTTTGTGTATGCCACTCGTTAAATTGTGGAGTGTATGTGTATCAGGCATCATACTCTGCCAGAATATCATATAACTCCCCTAAACAAAGTGGGCAAACTCTATATCATTTTTTATTTGGGAATTTTATAAAAGCAAACTACCTGCTTAATATTGAATTTACATTAAATTACTCTATTAATTTAAATAATTATCCTTGGACTACTTTATTTCTTAATGGAAATTGTGGTCCTCTAGCAACTAGGTGTAGGCCTAGGGCCCAAAAATTAGCCCATCTATGATTTTGGTGGATTACAGGACCGGAACACAGTGTACAAGGCAACCATCACCCTCGGAGCTCATGCTTAAATTTTAATGTGGCATTTAATGGTTGGATTGGATTTCATATAATCATTGAGGTGGGCCTGTAAAAATTGCCACATCCACTCTCATTTTTATACAGCCCACTATGATGATTATATAAAATTCACTCCAACTAATAGATGTCACACCAAAAATTATGTTGGACCAAACATCATGCCAATCTGACACTCATGTGGGCCACACTAAGGAAAATAGTTTTATTAGGTAAGGGTTGCCTTGTGCATTGTTTCCAATAGTGTAGTACATATGAATAAGGATGGGGCCGATTTTTGGGTCTTGGCCCAAAGATGGGATGATGCATCTACTGGTCATGATTAGATTTCATATAAACATCACATTGGGCCCACCCCATCCATGGACCCCTTTGCACACACTACCCACCCACTTCTGGTAAGAAATCTAATACCAGTAGAGTTGTACATGAGTCAAATCGAGTCAAGCTTGACCCAGCTCCACTAGCAGGCTACCCCAGCTCGAACTCAGCTCGGCTTGATCCTTGAACCTGACTGGGCAGCTCAACTCAACTAGATAGCAGCTCGGGCCTGCTTGAGCCAAGTTTGAGCCAAGCTTAAACTGAATCTTTTGAGCTGAGTTCAAGTTCGACCCTACAAGCAAAGTTCAAGTTTAGGTTTTATAATTTTTAATATATATAATATATAATAGATAATATTAATAATTTATAATTTATTTAAATATATAAATATATACAAAATATTTATACTAAGTGTGAACCGGACTGAGTTGAGTCGATTCAAATGGAGTCAAGTTCCGAGCCAATTCGAATTTGGTCTAGCTCGGACAGTTCGAAATTTTTTCCAACTCAAAAAATCAGCTTGACTAGGCTTGAACCCAGTTTCAAACTGAGACGAGTCGAGCTTTTCCAAGCTGAGTCGAGTTGAGTGAGTTAACTGAGCTAACTCGGTTCGTGTACAGCTCTAAATACATGTATCCAATCATAATTACGTAAATTAATGGGATCGTTCATTGTTGACCTATTTGATAAAGGTAGTGGAATGTAAACTCTATAATCAGTTGGTAGTTTTTTGAAAAATTCACTCTTTATTTTATAACGAGGAAAAGTAGATGACGTGGGTAGTTTTCACACCCCACATGCACCAGCAGCACACGTGACAACCTTGCAAGTACATGGGGCATCTGAACGGTGCATAAGGTGGCCCCCACCGTGAAGAGGAATATATGCAAAACAAGGCAGGCTGCTTTAGTAATCAAGTATGTCACTTATATTCGAAAGGAACAAATGGTCTATTAAAGAATGACAATGGTCGACTCGCCAGACACACTGGCCCCCCCTGATGAGTGGACCATTATTTTTTCATATGATATCTCCGCAGTGTGGTCCACCTTATACACCCACTCATATGGTCAACCGATCGACAATAATCAAAATCAGTCAAATTCAATACTGAATAAACCACAATCTTTTCTCCTTCCATTTCTAATTTTTTTTCAATACTTCTTGTGGCAGATGGTTCGAGACCTTGAAATGACAGTCTCATCCAACCGTCCACCTCACAGACTTAGTGCCCGGTCCAACATTCAAAACAATAAGGTTGAATAAGGTCAAACTCAGAAGAAAACATAGAAAGTAAAAGAACATTAGCAGTTAGGAAGTTTGAATTGCACCTGCAGAAGAGTAATACCCAGAAGCCCAGTATCGAGCGTAGCACTGCGCAAGATAGACATCAGCGGCCAATGCCGACCCGCAGACGTTCTTCAGCTGCGACACAGCTTCCGAAAGGCAAGCTGAGCAATCGCTCGAACTCAAATCCCCCATGCACTGAGAAACACCCTCCACCGTTCCCACGCTTCTAACTCGAAAACCGACCCCCGACTGCATGTCGGCAAGAACATCGTCTCTTTTCCTAAAGAACTCATCATCGTTGCTCGTACTCGGACTACATTTCTTGTACATCAGCGTCGTATCAAGACGATTCAAGAAGTTAACGTTATCATATCGGACGAAGCATCCGTCTAACTGCAAGCCAGCAGCGTACGCGTAAACACAGACCAATCCGAGTTGGGCGACGGCGCTTTGGACACAGCTGGCACAATCAGCTGTGCTCAGATCTCCGCGGCATTGGTAGAGGCCATATACGGCAGCGTCGGGAGGTGTAGAGCTGTCGTTGCCGGTGGCTAAGCTGTTGTAAGAGGATTGGGAGGCTGAGTTGGATAGAGAAGATAATAAGTTGTTGAGGTTGGATTGGAAAGGGGAGTTGGGTTGGTATTTGGGTTGAGAGCAGCCCCCATAGATGAAGAGATGGGGTGAGGATTGAGAGAGAGATATGTGAAGTAAAAGGAAGAGAAGAAAGAAGGAGGAGGAGAGTTTTAGGGTTTGGAGGGTGGTGTTTGGAAAGGAGGAAGAGTGTTTGTGAAGGGTTTTGCACATCTTGTTTCTCTTTTTGAGGGTTTGGTGGCCTTGTTTTGTTTTGTTTTAATTGTGGGCGGTGGCAGCAGAGATTTTTTTTTTCTTTTTTCTTTTTTCGTCTTTTTATGGTGGGCCCACTTGGGTTTTTTTTTAGGGTAATACAGATACTCAAAATTGCATTATTTGGGAGAAGATTTCTATGTTAGTTATAAATAGTATTATAACAATATTGGTGGTGAGCCATCAAACTCACATGTTGTGCTGATGTATAGCAGATCCAGACCATCCAAGTTGTAGGTGGATGAAGCATATCTCTAAAATCATACTGATCAAACAATCATCACTATCCAATTAATGATTTTCAAATGGATGCTTAAAAATATTTAGTTGAGTGGTCCAAATTATAAGGACAAATCGGATGGTTGATATTATATTCTAGACTCAATTTCTGGGTTATGCTCCATCCAGAGTTGGGTCAGTGATTTGGACAGTCCGGATTGCCTTAAAAATATGCCATGAGAGTCACCTCCATTTTCTGAATGGTATAAAACTAACAAAGGAGTCTTGGCACTGTTTAACACTGGAGTCAAGGTCAAAAGGCGTAACGAAGATATCCCTTCTTTCGTTGGGGAGGAGTAAGAGGAATGCGAAAGGGAACGCGAGCATGCATTTTATCGGTGCCGTGTCATCTCTCATGTGTAAACGTTTCATACGTGTTTAGGATCCATGCCGTTCATCAGGTCATTCTGATTCTTTAGACTCTCATTGACCAGAATAATAGGCTAGTTTGATGATTATGGGTTGCTTACTTGCTTAAGAAGTGGACGGTTAAATGAATTTGATGAATTATGTATACTAGATGTGTGTACCAGATTCGGTTTGTGAATGGGCAGTTACTGGTGTCAATCACCTAATGAATGCCATGGATCTGGCACACATGTGCCACGATGACACGTGTGCGGCGAAGCCCTCCGTCCATCTCAGGCGAGCTTGCAGACTACCTCAGTTAGCATTCCTAGAGGACTTGTACGATTCTAGAGGACTTGGTACGGTTGGATTTTGGTGATCCGGGCCGTTGACCTGATGGGACCCACATTGGATGGAGGATCTTAAGCAAAATCTCCAAAATGGAACATTCCAGACTCTTTCGATTGGTGGTCTGCAAACAAACAGTCACGCCAAATTGTACAAATGGTCTCGATTTACAGTACAAAACTGACGATTAGGATCTAGCAATCTGGACCACAGACCAAAAATAGAAAATAAACGGTTGGGAGACAAGGAGCTGAGCCATGTGAGATGGTGGTTACGAGCCAACTGTTGCCATGAGTAGGATGGAAGGACAACCATCATAAAACATGGCAGGGGAATTCGAAGCAGGGCGGATTCAGGTCTGGGGCCACTTTTATATGTGTGTTTTATACCCACGCCGTCCAACCGTTTTTCCAATTCATTTCAGGACATGATCCGATAACCGAAGAAGATACAAATCTCAGGTAGACTACACCAAAGAAATCAGTGGTGATTGAACGCCCACCGTTAAAAACTCCATAGGGCCCACTGTAATATCTATTTTCCATCCAACCTGTTGATAGGGTCAAACAGAGATGGATGATGGGAAAACACAAATATCAGCTTGATCCAAAACTTTTGTGGCCCACAAGAAGTTTTTAATGGTCAATCAGCACCATTTCATGTGGTATGGATTTGCTTCATTTTTTAGCCCACGAAGTAAAATGAGGTTGAAAAACAAATGGATGGTGTGGATATACAACACATATATCAATCTGGGCCACGATCACGGCCTAACCGATCCCGTTGTTATGACCAAATCCACTCCCATTTTGAAAGACACCAACACGCGCCAACCTGGCATATTTATACAGGATCCGATCCATTAACCAGGTGGAGAACACCGTCAGAAATTCCTGGCTAGAAAATAAGGAAGTTTTACTTTTTAGGTGGGCCACACGTACTCTTCTACTCGCTTCTTAGACCTCTCCTTGAGCAAATGGCTTAAAAAGTAGGAATTAGAAAAGAAAACATGTTCCATGGCATAATATCGGTATCGTGTCGTGATGTGATTCGCTCTATTACTACTATTTGACAAATTTGAAAAAGTGGAGTGGCCGGTCCCACTACAACGTTTGCAGAATGAGCTTTTCATACAATGCCATGTATGGCGTCTATCTTGACGTAGAGCCAAAATCCGATCTGTCCATAAGGTGCACCATTTAGAGCTTACTTTGTATACCAAAATTCACCCAGATTCAATATACAGGTGGGTCACACCATGGGGAACAGTCAGGATGGGGACATCCACCATTAAAACCTTCCATCCCGACTTTGGGGCCAATCGTGTTTTGTATATTCCATCTAATCCATTCAGAAAGTGTGTCAGATCAGGATTAATGAATATAATAATAATCATGCACTTCCAAATATCAGGTGGAGCACACCAAGTGATTTTACAGATTTTAGAAATGATTTTACATGGTGTTGTCCATCTGAGTTTTTTATTGGCACGATTTTTGGGTTCTAAGGAAAACAAGGGGATACACATGATGGACGGATTGGATTTTATTCATACATCGTGGTGGCCCCACACTCTAGGCTGTAGAATAAATTATTCTGCAAACGGTGAAGAAGAACCTGCATGAAAAAAGAAAAGAAGAAAGGAATATGAAGCAAAACGTTAGAATCCCTGTAGCACTTCCACTTTTGTGGACCTCACCATACGATAAATCAACGGTGAAGGATAGCAGTTTCCCTGTACATCATCAACATCGCTGAGTAGCCATGGTAGCCATCTGGACGTCCCAATGTATGTGAGATCTGGGCCTTTCATCAGGAGGGTCGCACCACGAACATGCTACTTATAAAAAATAATTTTAAAATAAGTTTATAAAAAATAAAAAAATAGAAAAAAGGCCGTTGGATTCATTAGATAGGCCACATGTGGATTAGAAAATGGACAGTTTGTACAAAGATCGATAGTCTATCTAAAGTTACTGCTTAATGCACGGGGTGGCCTGATTTTTGGGCATGGGCATATTCCTTATAAACGGCTAAGATCTCACATGTGCAGTACATTGGAGAGCCGAAAGCGGTCCATTGTGTTGGAAAAACTAGAGCTAGGGATGAACATGCAGTATGTCTGGGCTCGGACGCCCAAAGTAACTAGACCCCCTGGGCTCAAGCCCACCCTATTAAACCATAAGCTGGCTAATATACAAAATGTCCGCAAGCATGAGCCTTTCCTTGCGATCCATTTGTCAGGCCTGAAAGCTTACTCAAGCACGATCTATCTTGCTGCTAATGGTCATGCCGGACGAAAGCCCATTGGCCTCTCGTGAGTAGCTTGCAGCTTATGGGATGGGCCTCCTTTAGGGCCCAAATGTACTGCCCAAGCCTACTTTCAGGGCTGACAAATAAGTGGACCGTCCATGCCTTCCAATTTGGGCTTGGGTCTGTGGCCATTTATGGCTACTATGGGCCCGACATGACCAATTTTCAAGGCTCGTGGCCAAATCCTTCCAAGAATTTCAGGGCCAAAGATAAATGGATTGAGCTCATGGCCATTCATCAAGGTCGCTTTTCATGTTAACCATTTGGAAAATTAACTTGGTTCGGTTATTAAGTGGGCCACACATTTTATTGAATGTAAACACATCATTTCTAAAAGCTGTCCATTCCCCATATGTGGTGGACGTCATTATCCTCACTGGTGGGCCCAATGTATCTTGGGCCTGCAAAAGAAACGTAAGCAATCCACATAGACGGTGGCCCATCAGCTACAACCATTGGCGCCACATATACAAATTGTGCGTCATCAAAAAACAAAAAGATGCAAATTCCTCCAGCAAGCTTAATCTGTGACCTCGGCTGCAAAAAGCTCTATGTGGCCATAGTGATGTATGTATGATATCATTTTTATCTACCAATTGAGCCTCTCACACATTAATAGGTAATTTAAAAACTAGATAGATCCAAAATTCAAGTCATCAACGCCATGGGAAAAAATAGGAATGTGATGCATGCTATTGAAATCATGTTAGGGATAACTGTCATATTCATATGTCATCCGATCCATTCATAAGCTGATTCCCACCCGGATGAAGGAAAACACAAATATAAGTTTGATTTAAAACTTTAGCAGCCCAAAGAAGGCTTCAAGAGCAGGCCATCAATCCCCATTGTTTTTTTTTATTTTGGGTTAGCTCGTTCAGTACACACACTCCATGTTAGCCACCCCCGCAAGGGATCGATACCGAGACCGAAGTGTTGAAACGAGGTATCTCCACTCAGTCTGCCAGTTGAGCTATGGATCTGGGTGTATCAATCCCCATTGTTTTTTATACAAAGACTACTCATGTTCTGTATCAGCTTCATTTTGTTTTGTTTTCTAATAGCTATTAATGAGGAAATGATAGTATAGAGAAATGGAGCTTTTTTCGAGAAATTTTCAGGTCTATTACATACATTCAACTGGAAGAAACAGTGACAATTTCCATAAGCTGCCTTTCCATGCGGATTGCCCTGAGGCCATAATTTCAATTCTTGGTTTAAATCAGAACCGTCCATTCCTAAACTAAATCAATCTAATTCATGAACTACATTTTATTAGTGAGCCCACAGATATCCTGGTGGTTCCATCCACCTTCACCCAAAAAGAGGGAAACAAAAAATAGCCCTCTGGGAACTTTAACAGGAATTGGAAATTTGTGAAGACCTTTTGTAGTGGCACTGTAAAGGGATGTCATATGCTTAGAAAGTCACAAAGTAAAACATGAAAATGGAGAAGGTAGAATTTGCTTTCTAGTCTTTAATTTAAGAAAAGAACAGGTTTTGTAAATTACCACCAAAAGAATAATGTGTTTGCAAATACAGACATAAAAATAATATATTTACAAGTAGGCCCCTTCTAGGGGTGAAAGCTGGCATGCAGCAAGGAGTTGAATTCTCTTGAAAAAGAAGTTAGCTAAGTTGTTCAACATTATTAATTTATAATTTATTGCAAATGCCTACTTTATGCTAATTTTTCCTAACTACTACTAGTATTATGAGATGTTTTTAAAAAATAACAAAACTACCCATACCTAAAACCTCTCTCTCTCTCCAACTGAAATAAACAAATAAATACTTATAAAAATTAATTTGTGATATATTTCATGTAAAGAAGAATTAAAGGACTTATATTCCACTGGAGAAGAATATTGCGATGTGTTCCTCATGGGCATTTTTGTTATTTTCTAACAGTTGCTAACAAAAGTTGTGAAAAACTAATAGAATGCATTTGATATAACAGAAAATTAATAATATATTTATTTGCAAACTATATATTTTTATGCGGGTATTTGCAAATATTTTATTATTAATGGGAGAATATGCAAAAACTAATCAGTTACAGAGAACAATACCATAACTGGCCCACCATGAAGATCGCCCTTCTCAAAAATAAAACTAATCCACTTACTATACATGAGTAACACATGTGCCTTTTGAGGCAGATTGTCAGTTGTCCATTGATTGTAACAGGGAGGGATGAATGAACTAGCTCAATTTCTATGATAGATGATCTTCATGATAGGGCCTATCATTTTCATAGTGTTAATGTCCTACACAACTGACATGCTGGTGGGGAAGATGGTATGGTACTCTGTTGTGTAACCTTTCTTCTTTGAAGGCAAGAAAAAACAAATTGTTACAAACCCAGGAGAAAACCTGAAAATGACATTAAGATTTTAAAAAATAAATAAATAAATTTTTTATTTTTATTTTTTTTAAAGTGGGAAAGAAATGAAATAATTTTTTAATGTTGAGGAAAGAAAAAGGTTGGGGATGAAGTTGTGCTAAATCTTTATGCTTTTTCAAAAGGATCGTACTTTAGATTATTGCTTTCAAATGGTATTTCTACGTTTCCTTATCCTTATCCTTCTTTTTCTCTCTTTCTCTTTTTCTTCCCCCGAAAAGCTCATTCAATTGAAGGACCTCCTAAGTTAATGCACAGTTGCCAACTGCTTACTTGTCATGTTTGTGTGACATCCAATCCGTGAAAAAGGTTGATCTAATAATCGCAAAAATCCAGCCGTTCTACTCATCAGATGGGCCACAACCATGCTTTTCTACAGTGGATTTGCCTGATTTTTGCATCAGGTATTTCTTCGTGGTGAGGCCAACATTTCAAGATGGATTGCATGTTGTTTATAGCTGACAGATAAATGCTTATGTGCTACTTGGACTGTAACTTTTCTTTCCATCTAGTTGCACGTGAGACTTCACTCACACGTGTGTAGATTAAGTCATCTAACGATCGGATTAGGCATCTAAAATATTAGCAATATTTGTAGATTGAACTGAACAAATCATATTGATGGTAGTATTATAGAGATTTATCATCTGATGACCCTCTCTAGTATGCATGCTAATACTCCGATCCTGCAGAGAAAATAACAGCCTAACGGATGGATAGAATGGTCCCATCAGTTCAATTTTTAGCAGTTCACCTGTCAAGATCTTGCAAGTGACTTGGGCCTTGGGGTCCCTTTCCCCTTCATTTAATTTAGAAGCGACTTTGGATAACCACTGATGCGATGCTGACCAAAACCACTATCCCTAAGAATAATGCAGGGCTGGTTCCTTTTGAAAACCACTATCCCTAAGAATAACGCAGGGCTGGTTCCTTTTGAAAATCACCATCATCTTAGTTATCAACCGCTCATCCACGATGTACCCATGTATGAGATTTTGTCCGCTCGTTTGTTGAGGCCACCGTTGGGTGGGCCGTAGGCAAGAAATCAGATCTTCTGCCCATTGAATTTGAATTTCTTCTTCTACCATGTAGATGTGTTCTTACAAAGTCATCAATCAGTGGCTAGGATTACTTGAATGGTGCGAGTTTTAATGGTGGGTGTTCAATCACCACTGTTTCCTGTGGCGTGGTCCACCTGAGATTTGGATCTGCCTCATTTCTGGGCTCATTGCCTAAAATGAGCTGGCAAATTGGGTGAACGGCTTGGATTAAACACATACATCATGGTGGGGCCCACGGCTTTTCCAGTAGCAGATTATAGACGCCGGTGTTGTGTGCTACAACTAGGCAATCGGAGTCCGTAGTGACGGACCGGTGCATAAGATTTGCACTATAGATGATCCATCGTACCCGATTAGACTATCATATCATAAAATTCCTCTTTAACACCGACAGCAGAGAGCCATTAACGTCATCTCCACAAGAGGTTATCGTTGGTGCAAAGCATCGACGAATGTTGTGGGCTACTACGCTACTTTTTGAAAAGAAAACGAAAGTGGTTTGATTCCCAAAACATCATGGAACATAGAATCTCTGATAAACAAGACCTCCTAACCATTGCAAAACAAAGAGAACAACAAGACCTCCTAACTAGAGGTGTACACGAGTCGAGCCAAGTATTGCCCAACTCGTGCTCGAGTCCCAACTCGTGCTTGGCTTGGCTCGTCCGAGTTCGAGCAGAGTTCAAGCAAAGTTTTCGAGTCAATTTCGAGCCAAGTTCGAGCAGATCTGGACCCTTCATTTCATTGGAATCCGCAGCACCATCTATCCTGTCAGGTACATGTGATGGGAATGACAACGGGTCTTGAAACTGACCACACGATCGCCCTGAAGGGCATTTCTGTGAATTGCAGTAAAGGAATGGGCATTAGTAGTGTTGTTGTTGCTGCTAATCATAACAGCACAAGCGATGAAGATGAACTGGGTTTTAGGGAAGATGGGAGCGATGTGAATTTGAATGGGGCGAAGGGTAAAAAGGGGTCTCTGTGGCAACAGATGAAGTGGATGGATGACATTGTCCGGATGCTGATCACAGCCGTCTTGTGTGTCGGCGTGGATGGGACAACCCCAGATGGTCCTACAGATGGGCTGCACAAGAGGGGAACCAGTGATGGGATGGGCTGGATGGCCAATGGGATGGCTGAGAGAGGATGAGGGTGGGTTAGGAATTTTTATTTTATTTTATTTTTTTTTAAACGGGCACTGGGATGAACGATGGAGTTAGGGTTTTTTGTTTTGAAAATTAGAAGGCTATATATACCCTGGTCCCTGTACTGAGTCGAGCTGAGTCGAGTAGATTTCGAGTACTATTCAAGTCGAGCAGGGTCAAGCTCATGCTTGGATCGAACTCATTTCAAGCTCCAAAAATCAGCTCGTGCTCGGCTCAAACTCATTTCAAGCCAAGTCGAGTCGAGCGAGTTACCGAGCTAACTCTGCTCGTGTACAGCTCTACTCCTAACCATTGCAAAACAAAGAGAACATGCTACCGTTTTCCTAATAACTTGCCGGCCTCAAAATGTTACCATAGCTTTCAATTATTCGTGACAAAGTCTATGTCATCATGAAACCAGCACTGAATGGTTGAATCATGCCACGATTCCTCCCTCCTCTTCCGATGGAGTACTGGAAAAAAATAAAAAATAAATTAAAAGTGCAGGAATTGTTCATGTTTGATACAGTACCCATCAGAAAAAAATTTGGTTAAAAAATGTTAACACCAAAAATTCCATGAATGAAAGTTCCAGTTTAATATGTCGAGGACTTTGAAAACAACAACGAAAAAAAAGAAGAAAAAAAGGTGAAGAAATGGCTGTGCTTGTATACTTGAATTAAAATAATTAAATTTTCTACATGTATGAATGATAATGTGTATTGAAAGAAGAATAGAGTTCTTTGCCTCTCTTAAATCCTTCCTTTTCAAGTAATTCTCATATAAATCCATGTCTCTATTAAATTTACCCCAAAAGTTCTTTTTGAATAAAACATGTTTTATTGAAAAAAAAAAACAAGTTTAATTCAGTTTGCCCAAAAAAGTGGGTTTTTTTTTTTTTTTTGGGCCTGCCTTTCAAAATATGAGTATTAAATGGTTGATTTTGCTAACTAGGGTCCCACCGCCTGCAAACCATCCATGAGAGAGATGTATATGACCTGAATAAAATGTACTTGCCTATTCAATGCTCCAAGGTTAGGTGGACAACTCAAGAATTCACCATAGTTCGAAAAATCAACTCCCCTCGCAATCCACCCAGGTCAGGTTGTCTCGAAGACATGGATGAGCCTTTGACTTGATATTTAATAATTAGATCAATAATATTTATATATTTTAATAAGTTCTATGATACAATATATAATAATAATAATTCAAGAAGCAAATATTCAGCTCTTGGCTGGCTGATTAGAGACGTCAGTACTATACCAGAGGTCTTCTAGAGTTCAAAACCTGCCTCTTTTTATAATGAAATCCATCCCAAGAGGGTGATAAGTTCAAGATGTTGCAGGTTGATGACACGGGCCCTGAGTCGATTCAAGGAGCCAGACCACATCGAGACCGAGTCACTCTCAAAATTGAGTTTCATGGTGGTTCATCGATATGTAGTCCTCATTGACCAGTGGAAGACCAATGCATCCACGGCTAATGGGGTTAGTGACCCCAACAACCAATACTTACAGGCTTGCGAAGCCACAATACTGGTGTCCCTATCAATCAGAGCTTTCTAAAACCCTCAAAAGGATCCAGCCATTTTCAGCACTCCTAGAAATAAAATAAAAGACAGCAAATACAAGTCATTTTGTAGTAATAAGACCAAATAGATTGGTATGCCCTTAAAAGAAGGAAAAATAGCAGTTCGAAAGCTCTTCCCCAAAAGACCCATTGCACAGCATATGGACTGGTGATAAATGTGGAAAGGCCTTTTGAGGAATATTGTGTTCAACAACCATATTGTACTGGGCAGAAAAAAAAAAAAAAAAAAAAAAAAAAGAACAAAAAAAAAAAGAACAAAAGAAAGGAATAAAAGGGAGATATTAACCAAAATCGCAATGATAATTTCGCTTGGATATCTAGCATACGAGCATTAAACCAATGTCAGCTACCTGTTTCAACTCAAGAATCACATCAAGAGCACAATTCTAAAGAATTCTCATGAATTAAACCAAATTGGAAACTTTCAAATGTTCTCTAAAGCAAGCAAAACAGAGCAAAACCGCTTAATGGTTTCTCCTATTTATGCAGCTGAACAATTAGCTGTAAAATCTTCCACAGGATACCTATTGTAACTGACACTGGCATTAAAGCAACCACTGCTGCATCATCCTGACTGCTGTTCAAGTACCTGCACCATAGATTGAATATCACATCAATAAACACATGAATCATGGCAGCCGAATTACTCTGAAACTAGAGTTAATACACACAGGTAGGCAAATGGTATTTGCCAAGGTCTTGGAAAAGGAAGTTGTACAGAGCAATGTAAACCCTCCACTTTATTATGATGCACCACACAAACACCTGGGCCTGTGTACTCTAACAGCAGCAAACATAGTACTTAGGTGGAATGTTGGGACTTGAAGAGTTAGAACTAATGGCCCAGGCCATGACATTGCTATTGGTATAGCTTTTGCCTTGACCTGAACATGCCCTCAGTGAACAGTTGGAAACACATCCTATTTGTTAGAGGCCACCCCAAGAAGGTGACAGGCAGTAAGCAATACGAACATGTGACAACTATATGCTGCACGAAATGAGACATGGCAGCATGCAAGATCAAAGGGCTTTGCAGAACTTGATTGTAACTAGGGTTGTTGACAGGCACCCAGTGTGGGGACTGTTATGTTTTGAACATGTTAAATGTGGGGGACTGATTTCTTCTCCTCTTTGAAGCTTTGAGGGTTTGAGTTTAAAATTTGGTTTTCGTATATTGGATCTCTCACCACTGATATGGGGTCATATTGCCCCATTTCAGGCTGTATTGCGCTATTTCGGGCCGATGCAGGCTGAAAGAGCCATATCATTCCTGGACAACATCGATATGTATCAGTTTCAGAGTATAATTTAAACTCTGTTTTAGTAGGCATGGCAATGGACCAGGCCAGGGCCTGAATTTTGAACTATTCGGGTCAGGCTCCCACAGCAGCCCTATTCAAAAATTTGCTTTTTTGGGCCCAGGACCAGCCCATTGCCAGCCTTATTTGAGGGTTGAGACTATAGTGCTCCTTTCTCTTTCATGTATGCTTGTTGGGAATATTAGTTCTCCAGGCCTTTGCTTAAGTTGAGAAACTGGTGAGACTGTCAGTGCTCCAATAACTATTTTTGAAGGATAACTGTTACTTAACTAGAAGGAGAAGATGTACAGAGGGGATGCCTTAATCAGATTACAAAGGCCCAACATCAGATAGAACCGATGGGGGGGCAAACTAACAAAAAACAACAGCAAAGCTTCACTCTATCAATCATCTTCAATCAACATTGAGGCACAACTGACTTCGTTTTTTGGCCAAGTCACCAGCACAGTCATTTTCTTCTCTCAGGATGTGGGCGAATGAGATTTGCTGACACACACAGATCCAAAGCTTCGTCAATGAGGTCAGCCACTCTCCATCGGCATCCCCAGGTTTTGGCCCAGGAGATGGCATTGCTTTAGTTACCTTCTACAATTGCCAGGATGAGATTGAAATCACTGATTATTTTGATGGCTTGAAGAAGGGTAGTTGCTACTGCATACTTAGAATCTCTGATGCCTACAGACCCTGAGAACGTAGCAATCAATGCCCCTCTTTTGTTGCAGATGATGCCTTACCGCTGGACTCAGATTGCTGAATGAACATCAAATGAAATTTATGTTGAACAATCCTGCAGGAGGGGCTTTCCAGCTGCTGTGTGAATTTGTCTGCTTGAACCGCAACTACAACACTTCAATCCAATTTTGACCCAGAATGGATTACAAGATACCTTTGAAGTTTGAACTTCATGTCTGCTTTTGCCAAATCTGTGACCAGACGAAAACTTGCTTCCACTAAAGAACTTATGCGTGAGGATTTGCCCTTGAAACACATGTTTGTTACTTTCCAGCCACACTGTCCACAGCTAGGCCCATCACTGTCCACAAAAGGTAGCCCACTTGGCCCCAAGCAGTATTACACCAACCATCTTACAAATCTTTTACAAAACCCCAAAAAATGCATCAGATGCCACATTTTGACACGACTGCTTTCTAGATATCCATCACCACCCTGAAATGAAGTAAACATGATTTGATTCCTCATGATATGGGGCATCTGTTGGGGATCCCCACACCCCTTTTCTTCATATTATCGATTATCAGGATCTTTCCTGGACATGCAGTCCAAGAGAATGCTCTCACTTTCAGTGTAATTGGCGTCCAAACAGGCCCCAAGGATCTTCCCAGAACGTCACATTATCGCTGGCGCCACCCTGAATTTGAATGGTTCATACAATTTTTGCACCCAAGTTATTGCTCTGCAGATATTAGAGCTACTCCTCCAATCAGTGACAGCTACGTCCCAACCAAGGTATTCAATAACAGTAACGGTGGATGTAACGGCTGACTTTATAACTGTTACAAGCCCGTATCAGACCATTGTCTATCTATTAAGGTTGATTCTGACAATGCTACTTCTTGATAAGTTCACGTTCAGACCAGATCATCATCATCATCATCTAATGTAGGGGCATTTTCACACTGGGCTCGAGTGGGGTCGCCTGTTGGATGCAGGAGCACACTTGGGGTGGGTGACCCATGCGATTTGAGGCTCACGAGGGAGGTCTCGTGTTCGAGGCTCCATACCAGGGGTGATTAATGCGCATTTCGCACCGGGCTTGAGTGGGGTAACCCGTGGGATGCGGGGACACACTTGGGGTGGGCGGCCCACGTGATTTCGGGCCCATGAAGGGGGTTCGGCCGAGGTCCTAACTCATGAGATGTGGGGCCTAGGCTATGAGATAAAGAGATTAATTCACTACACTCTAACAATTCGAGCTTTTAGAGCAAGTGGTTAATTGTCCTGCATCAAATTGGTATCAAAGCGGGAGGTCTCGTGTTCGAGACTCCTCACCGAGGGTGATTAATGCAGGGGCATTTTCACACTGGGCTCGAGTGGGGTCACCTGTTGGATGCAGGGGCACACTCGAGGTGGGTGACCCATGTGATTTGTGGCTCACGAGGGAGGTCTTGTGTTCGAGACTCCTTACCAGGGGTGATTAATGCGCATTTCACATCGGGCTCGAGTGAGGTAGCACGTGGTATGCGGGGACACACTCGGGGTGGGCGGCCCATGTGATTTGGGGCCCATGAAGGGGGTTCGGCCGAGGTCCTAACCCATGAGATGTGGGGCCTAGGCTATGAGATAAAGGGATTAATTCGCTACACTCTAACAGTTCGAGCTTTTATAGCAAGTGGTAGGTTGATTGCAATCAATGCTCAGACCAGATACGACTTCAAAACAAAGATGGATATCTTTTATGTATGGGCTTCCCTTCTGGATCCGTCTCCCAAAAAATTATGTCAGGTACTTATAACACAGAACTCAAAACATTACTTAATCATCTTAGCTTCTCTCCCAACAAAATGAGGTTAGCTTTTAGATGGTAGATTGGAAAGTTCTATGGTCGGCTACCCACAAAAAACAAAAAGCCGCTATCTAATTGACTATTACATAGGTTGATTATAATAAAGCGCTATCTAATTGTCTATTATATAGGTTGATTGCAATCAATGCTCAGACCAGATACGACTTCAAAACAAAGATGGATATCTTTTATGTACGGGCTTCCCTTCTGGATCCGTCTCCCAAAAAATTATGCCATGTACTTATAACACAGAATTCAAAACATTACTTAATCATCTTAGCTTCTCTCCCAACAAAATGGGGTTAGCTTTTAGATGGTAGATTGGAAAGTTTTATGGTCGTCTACCCGCCAAAAAAAAATAAAAAATAGACAAACGAAAAAAAACAAAAAACAAAAAATCAACCTTCCTTTTTTACCCAAGGTCTGGAACAGGAATTAAAAATTGATTTCAATGTATTGTATCAATCGCTACTGAAGCTAAATTGTATAGGCCAATGCTGGCTGATACAGGCCAATGCCCCCTTTTCAAAAAATAAAAATAAAAATGGAAAGGGAGTTGGGTGCAAAATGAAGGTATTCTTCGCATCGCAGGAACAAGGGAAAATATTAAAATATGGGCAACGCCAACCCATCCCCCTCTCCTAATAAAGGATCATACCAAGTCCACAGAAGAGGATCTTCATGATCCTGTTAAAAACAAATTAGCGACTCAGGAAACCAAAGATGAAAGCACAGCCTATTAAGGAGAATCTAGCTGAAGGACATAAAACTAATAAGCAACTCAAAATTACTCTGTGTGCATCCACACACACACATACATACATATCCATCATGTCACACACATATCCATTGTTTAGGGACCCAAACAATGCACTATTAGACAAAACCATGCTCCAGATCCCTCTCCAATCACAATTTTTCCACCAAAATTCATGTTTTGATGCAAAACAACTCATGTGGAGTTGTTAAAACACAACTACAAAAAATTGTTTTTACTTTTTACATTTCTGATTTTTTGCTGATTTATGTTGGTTCTAGCATAAACATCGCAAATATCACAAATAGGCAATATAGCAGCAACTATTGCACAATATATGTGAAATTATTACTCCATTAGTGTCGTGTGCCCTGAAAAGCTAATGTTGATCCTAACCATTATGGTGACAATGGGTCCTGTATGTACATGTTACTAATGTCATAATAAATATATATGTGGATTTATATTAACCATTTATGCATTCCTGAGTTAAAGGAGAGGGTTTCCTCCGTTGTCCTTTGGAACTTGAGTTTAGGCACAATGGCCACTCGCCAATGGAGAGTTGTTTTCCATAGATCTCAGTGCCCTGTTAGTCCATGAACACCTCGCAAGTTTTAGGATGACCCTATGGTTATTCTTATGTGGTCAACCTTTGCAAGCGGACCAATGATGAGTCGGGATGGAAAGTCTCCAACATCGGACTCAATAATGAGTTGTTGCTTTTGCGCTACCCACATAGGAGTGTAAACGTTCACATATATGGAATCTTGTTATTAGACCATTTGGACACTTGCATTAGATAATCGCTCCAAGTCTCTAGATTAGGAGACAAATCATATTCCGCCCAGATAAACTTATGTACATACCAACTTTGATTAATCCTTAGTCTTTGGGTCTCGATGCATGGCTCAGTGGTAGACACTCTACGTCAACATTGAAGTTCTGGTTTGAGTGCCCATGTGGGGTGTCTACACGAGGTGGGTGTGTTATTAAAAAAATTAAAAATTAAAAGACCTAAGGACATGTAGAGTTCAAGTTCCTAGTGTAATGTGCTTTGGCCCTCCTCACGAGGACACTTTAGTTGGCTCATATAAAAGTGTGGTTTGGTGCATGCATTAGGGCATGGTTGAGGTCCATATGATCCTACAAAGGATCAGAATTTCCTAGGAACACTTTTATGGCTTAGATCTTAGTGATCGCACCATCCGTCAAATTAATTTTAGTTAGGCCTGGCACACAAAATGATTTTGAATGTTTTATTAAATGTTTTTAATCATTGATCTTTCGTTTAAACTATTAATAATTAAATAATAATAATAATAATAATAATAATAGCACTTGATGGATATCCATTGGTTAAGATCTTATGGTCCACCCACCTATTTGCATGGGTATTGGATTATAGGTGAATGGCCATGGTTAGTGGAGGGATTGCATCAATTTGGATACATGGGTAGGCAAGATCAGAGATGTGGTTGGACATACGAAAGTCTATAGGGAAGAGGAGCACCATAATTAGTGTCTCACTGAAACCCTGACGCCTTGTATATATTTAATCCCGAAGGGGGTGGAGAGAGACCTCGACACTATCACAAGATGAATTTGTCCCTAATTGAGACAATTCACCATAAGTTCTAAAAAGAAAACAATAATGGAGTTAAGAACCCAAGTAGGTTGGATTTCAAATCTTGAGGAAGAGAGACACCTTTATCTAAGTACCAAACTCAGATACCCTAGTATTTTAAGGAACCAGGTCTCACAGAAATTACCAGCACACATCAATTTAAAAGCCATTAAACATGTGGTCAAACAATGAGATTTCAAACATCATATGCAGAAATAGTCAGCTAAAGGACCAACGTCAATTCAATTTCCAGAAAGATATACCTAAACTACAGCATAAAGAAACATATTAAAGATTAAAGTACCCACTGCAAGAACACACACAAGCGCAAACCAAGACATCGAGAACGTAACATTCTAACGCAATGAAGCTCGGGTGAAAATGGAACATACAGTGAAAGAACCAGAATAGTAAACGTGGCAATGCATAAATGCTAGATACAAGGAAATAATAGGTGCAGTGGAGTAAAGAACTTAAGATTAATCATCATCATCATCTTAGCCTTTCTCTTTTAAAGGAAAATCATCAACTTAGCCTTTCTCCCAGCAATTCAAGGTCAGCAAGTGGTGGAGTTAAGATCAGTACAAAAATATTCAAGGGCTCAACTGCTATGTGTATTTTCCAACATTTAATAAATGGTATTGATGTCCACCAAACATATGGCATGGATGTATGTCAACCCATGCCATCCAAACCCCAGCCTCTTTGTGGGTGGAGCATGTCCTAAAATCTCATTACTCGAACAATTGTAACCATCCAATTGGTAGGCACCATATTGATGGTCAAAATAGTTTATTTTTTAACTCAACAGCCAATATCAAATGGTAAAGCTTGCATGATCAGTGTAACTTTATCCATCAAAACTATGATTTGATAAACCACAATTGATGTATAAAAATTCAATGTATATGGAGGATGGGTTGAACCCATTTTTAAAAATGGCGGAAAATACACACAGTAACAGGCCCAAGCTTCCCACCTTTTCTAACCACTTCTTCTCTGTTTTATTTTCCTTTCCTCACACCTTTGTCATTAACCACCCAAAATAATAATAATAATCTTCCATGATTCAACTTTAACGTTATCAAAAAGATGGCAACCAAAAAAACAAAAATACAAAGAAAACCTACAATGCTTGAAGCCGCAACACCATTCTCTCCGGCGTCCAAATGATGCCAGCCCTCTCTCTCACATCACCGATCTTTTCCATTCCTCCCTATCAATCCCAATCCCATTTAAAACTTGAAAAGATTTTTTAAAATGAAACTTCAAAAGAATTTAAAAGAGCCTAGCAAGAACACCCTTCACAACATCAACACAAGCATCATAACACAACAACAACAACACACAGATAAATAGAAGTATATTTATTTGAAGAAAAACTTTAATACTCTGTGTGATGGATGATACACAGGCAGTTAGAAATAAATTAGAAATTGCATATATGGCAAAAGTCAAATTAAACTATCCAAATTATGGTTCCCATTTTAGATGCATTGTAAATTAAAATTTATGCTTGTTTGATTAACTGACTATTTGATTGGTGGACATTTAAGGAATGGTCGAAAATGAAAAAATAAAAATAAAATAAAAAATCCAATGCTCCTATTTCAAGAAACAAATGTCCATGAATCAGAGGTTAGGATTGTTCAACAATTTAATGATAGTGGGTCCCACAATTTAATCGGTTTAATTGAGTTAATGTATGCAACGTGTACAAGTTCTGAGCGCCTGCGTATCAAGCGTCATACACCCGCCTCAGTATCATATAAAACTCCCCATTTTATTTTCTACGACAGCGGTGCACCGGAACGGAAGGGGCGTGGTTCCTAGGAACAGTAATAAAGACTCACAAAGAGAATACTAGCGATCTTGACAAGTGCGGGGGAGGGTACCCTGAGACAGCTCGCAACAAGCGCGCGAATCGACCGACAGGTGCGATGTGAGGCGTGCTGCGGCCACGACGCTGTGAAGTGGAAGGAGCGACTGCGTGCACCCAAGCTCCCCAAGAGACCTGGTCATTTTGAGAAATAAAGATGGGAGTTTTCGTCAAAATGCTAAAAATTAGGGGGAAATGGGGTTTTTTCTTTCCTTTTTTACCTGGGATTGACGAAGGAGAGACGGATACGTGGGGGCCGAGGGGCGGCGAGGGGAGGAGGAGGGCGGAGGCGGGGAAGTGGTGGGGCGGAGCGGAACGACGAAGATCTTGCGGTGGAGAGAAGAGTCCTTGAAAGCGATCCTGTTCGCCCAGCCATCTCTCTTTCTGTAATGTCTCTCTTTCTGTAATGTCTCTAGGGTTTTGGACTGCAGGGTTTAAGAGGAGAGAGTCTTTGTTACTCTGGCAGAGTGTGATGGATGATACGCAGACACTTGGAAATTACTTAGACATGGCATATTTAGAATCCAAGTAATTCAAATTATTGTTTTCAATTTGGATGTATCATGGTCCAAAAATTACGCTTATTTAATTACCCGAACATTGCGATTGAGGACATTTATCAAGTTTAAAAATGAAAAATATCCAATAACCCCATTTTAACAAATGTTTTCACCAAGGCGCGGATTGGGGTATACCCCACCAGTAGCCTGAGACGGACGGGCCTATTGGGGCTAGTTGGCCCCAAAGTAATATACGTGTTTTATCCTGAGTCGTCCATCCATTTTGAAAGATCAATTTAAGATGTAAGACTAAAAAGAAAGCAGATCACACGCTAGATTGGATCACACAATGGGACAATGACCCCATAGGGTCAACCAACTGTGATGTTTATTGTCCATCTAACCTGTTCACAAGGTCACGTAGACCACTCTGAAGGGAAAACATAAATATCAGCTTGATCCAAAGCTTACGTCGGACCAAGAGCTTTTCGTGTTCAATCCCAACTAGAGGTGTACACGAGCTGAACCGAGTTGAGCTTGGCATAGCTTAGACTCGACTCGGCCACTAGCTAACCCCAACTCGAATTCGGCTTGGATCGGTCCTCGAGCCTGATTGTTCAGCTCGGTTCGGTTGGATCAGCAGATCGGGCCAGTTCGAGCCAAGTTTGAGCCAGGATCGAGCTGAGTTCGCCTGTGATTTCCATAAACATATGAACTATACCTTCAAATTCTCACGTAAAACAGCAGCAACGATTTTACAGGTATTTTATCAAACACTCCCTATGAAACATTAAAATCAAGAAAAAAAAAAAGGTATTTATTTCATATACATAACACTTCGTTAAGTCATTTCATCAAACACTTACTGAGCAACATCAATATCAAAGTATTTGAGTCACTGAACTAGTTTGATCCAAGTTCAATTCGAGTTGGGTTCGGTTCGGCTCGGTTCGGTTCAAAATTTTTTCGAGCTCAAATAATCAGCTCAAACTCAGTTTCAAACCAAGTGAACCTGAGCATTTTCGGGTCAAGTCAAGCAAGCTAACCGAGCTAACTCGGTTCATGTACAGCCCTAATCCTAACTGTTTCCTATGGTGTGGTCCACTTGAAATTTGATAGGCCTTATTTCTAAGCTCATGACCTATAATGATTTTTCAAAATGAGTGTAGAGCGTGGATAAAACACATACATCACGTGGGCTTAACAGAGACCGTCCGTCTCTAGCAAGGTTCCGGTGGGAGTTGTACCCATTCCGGGTTAGTGTTGTTCAACCAATCTAATCTAGAGGTTTTAACTCGGAGACAATGAGTTTCACATCGGTTTAATTTGAGTTTGTGTACGTCACTTAACAATTTCCGAGCGCCTGCTTATAATGCGACATACGCAGCCAGAGAATCAAATAACTCCCGGAGGATTGCATCCATACTCTGCGAGTGGGATATTTGATACCCAAACACTAATAAATTTCACACGCGACGTATAGATAATTTAAATCAAGCCGTCCAAATCGCGTGCCCTTTCCATGACTTGTAAATTCAAAATTACACTGGTTTGATTCCGTAACTGATAGATATGGTGGAATTCAGTGAACGGTCAGGATACAAAGCTGTCTAACAGTCTGAATTCAACGCACAAAATGCCTGTTAATCAGAGGTAAGGATCTTTCTATCAATCTCATTTATTCATGATAATCTATTTAGAGCAAGACCTGCAATTTGGGCAGTTCAATTCGAGTTGATGTATTCCAAGTGGACAAAGTCTGGCCGAATGGCTATCAAACATCACGCTCCACTTCGTGGACTCGGATTCCGTAGCGATACCGGCTGGAAAAGCTCTATGGGCCCCACTATGATTTATGTGTTTTATCAAAGCCGTTCATCCATTTTAACATCTGATTTCAGGGCATCATGCAAGAAATGAGGCTGATCCAAATATCAGGTGAATCACACCACAGAAAACAGTGGTGACTGAACACCCACCATTAAAAACTTCATCAGGGTGACAAAAGTTTTGGATCAAGATGATATTTATGTTTTCCCTTCATCCAGATGTGTGACCTAATCAACAGCTTAGATGGAAAATCAACATTTCAGTGGACACTAGAAAGTTTGTAACAATGGGCGTTATGTTACTACTGTTTTCTACTGTGTAGTTTACTTTAGATTTGGATCTTTCTCAATTTTTACGCATATTCTGGAATAAGCCAGAAAAATGGATGAACAATGTGAATAAAACACATACATCAGGGTGGGACTAGAGTTGGGCATGGAGTCGAGTCGAACCAAGTTAGGGCTGACTCGACTTGATCTGGTTTTGAAATAGGCCTAACCCGAACTCGATCCGACTCGATACTGAGTCCAAAATGCCCTACTCAATACCGAGTCTAGCATGCCCGACTCGATCTGAGTTTAGTTTGACTTGGATTGATCCGGACCAAGTCTGATCCGGTCAGAAGTACCGAGTTGGGTCAAGTTGGCACCAAGTCAGATTGAGAGATGAGAGAGGGAGAGAGTGAGAGAGGAGGAAGAGGAAGAAGAGGAGGAGGGTGACGGTGGTCGGTGGTTGTCGGGCTTGAAAGAAGAGGAGGATGAGGGAGGGAAAGAGAGAGGTTGGGATCGGGTCTGGATAGGGTTAGAGATTTGGGTCAAGTCGGGTTTCAAATCGAGTCGAGTCTAACTAGATGGAGTTTCGGGTAGAATCGGGTCTGAGTTACTTGGTAACTGGAACTCGACTCAGTTTGAGTTCGGATTGAGCGAAGCTTACTCGGTTCAGACCGACTCGCTCATTTGGTTCGGGTTGAGTTGGATCGGAACGTATCGGACGAGTCGATTTAGCTGGATCGAGTTGTCCCATACCCACCTCTAGGTGGGGCCAACCAAGCTTTTCCAGCACCGACATTCACTGCCAAAACCGAGTCCATCTTCAAAGCGGTGGCCATTTATCTCTGTACAATCATGACAATACAGACTGTCCAAACCATGGACCCCATCCTCGTTGGATTATAGCGTCAAAATCTATAATGCGTTGGACAAGCTTAACCATCCATTTGATAGCCAGCAGTCGGACAAGCAAAAGCATTTAGTCCATACGATTCTAAAATAGTACTCTATTCATTGCTTCCACCATTTAGATGATTCAGATTGACATACATTTATGCAGGTGTAAAATGGATGAGTAGCCGTCGTTTCAAAATGGTGATGAACTATCAGGGTGGTTTTCGAGACTGTATGCAGTATACCTCTCAATGCAATCCATAACATTGGGCCCCTCTTTAGATAGACCATATGCCCAAATGGAAGGTCCTAATTTCTTTTTATTTATTAAATCTGGTCCACTGAGGGCCTGGTTGGTAGATACTTAAAAACAAGCTTATCTCATTTAATTAATTATAATTATATATTTCATATCATCACAAATATATGTTAAACATTATTAAAAAGAAATATAATCTATGATATATAATTAGAAATTAACTAAAATGTGATGAATTCATTTTTTAAAGGTCAATTGGTACTATTTTGTTTGGACTTGGCTCTCTCCACCATAAAGCATGTTTGAAAATTGGTAGGATTTGATTGGATGACAAGCCATTGCTAGAAATCAGCCCTCATAAAGCATGTTTGAAAATTATTTTGTTGACTGGATTGTCTCTAACAACAGCCCACTGTCCTAACACATCCCACCATAATATGGGTGAATGAACGTCAGTACAAGCAGGCAATACTCAATTTGTCTCCACCAAACGATCCCACCTGTTGTGTGAATTATAAGACCGAGTTTGTTTGTTTTTTTATTTAAAGCAAAAAATTTATTTTTTCACTAATTCTATCAGCCATGAGAAGGAAAACAACACGACATATAAAATATTTACAATAATACTTCATATCATCACAAATATATTTTAACCATTATAAAAAAGAAATATAATCTATAATATATAATTAGAAATTAACTAAAATGTGATGAACTCATATTTTTAAAGGTCAATTGGTACCATTATGTTTGGACTTAGCTCTCTTCACCATTTTCATAGTGGGATTTGATTGGATGACAAGCCAATGCTAGAAATCAGCCCTCAAAGCATGTTTGAAAATTATTTTGTTGACCAGATTGTCTCTAACAACGGCCCACTGTCCAATCACATCCCAACATAATATGGGTGAATGAAGGTCAGTACAAGTGGGCAATGCTCAATTTGTGTCTCCACCAAACGATCCCACTTGTTGTGTGAATTATAAGACTGAGTTTGTTTGTTTTTTTATTTAAAGCAAAAAAAAATTACTTTTTCAATAATTCTATCAGCCATGAGAAGGAAAACAACTCGACATATAAAATATTTACAATACGATGTAGAAATACGCCTTCACCATCAAGCTGAGCTATAACTTTTGTTCCATGCTGCATTCACATTAAAACCAACAAGTAAATGTTGTATATTGAAGTGCATATATATATTCTATGTACACTTGATGTGTGCATGTGTATGAAGCCTTTTTTTAGCATGACCTTGGGCCACTGCTTCATTGCACCCATGCTTCATTGTGTTTGAGTCCTAGATTAACCGTCTGGGCTAATCGGGTTTGATTGTTATCAAGTCCATCTCTCTCTCTCCCTCTCTGCAATCAAACCTGGCTGAATTGGTGATGCACGGATGAACGTGATGAGGATAACTACTCCGAATCCATGGAGCTTCTCTAGACTCCTCACAGAGACTTCTCAAATCCACGAGGAAAGAAAGCAGAAAATAAAAATAAATTCTAAGAAATTCGAAATTGATTAATTGATGAATAAAAATGAGTTCACAATCCTTTAAATAGGGGTACCAAGCAATGGGAAAGAAATCAGAATCAAACTACAACTCAAACTCCTAGAATCCGTGACTTACTATAAATAGTAAACTTACTATTTTATAGACGGTCGTGATGTCTACTAGTGAGCAAGGTTTTTGGCCAAAAATAGTAAGTGTCCTATTTGGCTTCACCAAACCGTTCTCCTAATTATTCTAAGCTCTTTTCATGTTGGGCGCAACTCCTAAAGCCCGACGGAAGAAGAGTTATAATCAAACTAAAACTTACTATTTATAGTAAAAAAGAAATTAAAATAGGGAAACGACCATCGATCCAGGGGTTTTTCACAATTCTGGGCTGCGTAACTCGGCGTAGCAGGGTTGGTTGGCTTCAGTAGCTCGTTCTACCCCAAAATCATATATTTTACGTCAGATAACTCATTCCGGATTGCAAGATACGCCCGATTTAAGGTTCGATGGTCTGGATCACTTCTGTCGTCGACCGGGCCTTTTCTGATCCATCTTGGCCATGTAACTATCCGCGACCCGCTCTACATCAGTCTCCTCCACTTCAAAAGAACTCGTCCTCGAGTTCTCGTCATGCTCTGGTTCATGATACTCGGTCAGGTCCGCGACATTGAAAGTCCGTGAGATTGTCATATCATCTGGAAGATCAACAACATAAGCGTTGTCATTGATCTTTCAGATAATTGGTACCGGTCTAATCTTCTTATTTTTCAACTTGTTGTATGTCCCAGTCAGAAATCTCTCTTTGCACAGATGGACCGTAACGCGGTCGCCCACCTCGAACACTTTTTGTCGTCGATGCTTGTCCGTTTGTTCCTTGTACTTCTCGTTCAAGGCATGTAGCTTGGTCTGCACTTCTGCATGGATGCTCATGATCTTGTCTGCCATATGTTCTATTGCAATGCTAGAGCTTGGGTGCTTGGGCAGAGAGACTAAGTCAAGTGTGTGGCGAGGCACTCGTCCGTAGATAATCTGGAACGGTGATCTCCCTGTCGAGCGGTTCACTATATTATTGAATGCAAACTCTACTTGAAACAAGGTCAAATCCCACTGCTTCAGTTTTTCTTCTGAAATACAGCGAAGGAGGTTTCCCAACGTGCGATTCACAACTTCGGTCTACCCATCAGTTTGTGGGTGGTAAGCACTACTGAATTGAAGTCGTGTATCAAATCGATTCCATAAAGTTTGCCAAAAGTGGCTAATAAACTTCGTGTCACGATCAGAAGTAATGGTCTTGGGGACCCCGTGTAGCCGTACGACCTCCCTGAAAAATAGATTCACCACGTGTGTTGCATCGAGGGTCTTCTTGCATGGGATAAAGTGCGCCATCTTGGAGAAACGATCTACCACCACGAACACCGAATCCATGCCGCGTTGTGTTCGTGGGAGACCAAGCATGAAGTCCATTGATAAATCCTCCTAAGAATCGTTAGGCACAGGTAACAGGGTGTAGAGGCTCATATTCTGAGATTGCCCCTTGGAGATCTGACAAACATGGCAACGTTGTACGACTTTTCCCACATCGCGCACTAATTACGGCCAGTAATACTGCTCTTCACAAGAGCTAGCATCTTGTCTCGCCCCAGGTGTCCACCGAGGCCACCTCCATGTAGCTCCTGAATAATCTATTCCCTCAGAGAACTTTGGGGGATGCACAATCGATTCCCTTTGAAGAGAAAATCATCATGTATATGAAGGTCACTAGGGTGACCTTCTTAGTACTTCATCCAAAATCTTTGAAGTCCTCATCCTCGGCATACAGCTCTTTCAGACAGTCAAAGCCGACCACCTCGTTGTTCATCGTAACAAGTAGTGATGCACGACGGCTAAGTGCATTAGCCACCTTGTTCTGCTGCCCTGACTTGTGCTTCAGAACGAACGTGAATTCCTGTAAAAATACAACTCATTTAGCATGCACACGATTCACGTTAGTCTGACTATTAATAAACTTTAATGCTTGATGGTCAGTGTACAAAACAAACTCTCTTTGAATCAGATAATGCCGTCAATGTCGCAGCGCCTGAACAACTGTGTACAATTCAAGCTCATAAGTCGACCACTTCTTTCGGGCTTCGCTGAGCTTCTCGTTGTAGAATGCTACCGGCCTACCGTCCTGTGATAATACTCATCCAATTCCGACATATGAAGCATCACACTCAACCTCAAACAATTTGTCGAAATTAGGAAGCACCAAAACCGGTGTTGTAGACAAACGATGCTTGATCTCATGAAAGCTCTTGTCAGCTTTATCGGTCCACTGGAACGGTCCTTTTTTCATGCAATCTGTTATAGGCGCGACTATGGTACTAAAATCTCACACAAATCGACGATAGAAAGTCGTCAACCCGTGAAAACTCTTCACCTCATGAATGTTTGTCGGGATCGGCTATTCCCTAATAGCTCACACCTTTTCATCGTCCACACGAATGCCTGTGGATGTTACAACAAATCCTAAAAACAACAGGCTGTTAGTTAAAAAACTACACTTCTTTAAGTTGAGGTACAACTTATTAATTTGTAGGACCTACAGCACCTGCTTGAGATGTTTCCTGTGCTCTACCTCATCCTAACTATATATCAATATATCATCAAAATATACTACCACAAATCGGTCAGTGAACGGTTTTAAAACTTGATTCATCAAACGCATAAAAGTACTTGGTGCGTTCGATAGGCCGAAGGGCATGACCAGCCACTCATACAACCCTTTTTTGGTCTTGAATGTCATTTTCCACTTATCACCGGGTCGAATACGAATCTTATGGTACCCTCTCCTTAGATCTAATTTAGAGAACACCTTGGCCCCTTCTAACATATCGAACATGTCGTCCAACTGTAGTATTGGGAACCGATATTTGATGGTAATTTTATTGATTGCCTGGCTGTCGACACGTATGCGCCAGCTTCCATCTTTTTTTAGCGTTAATAATGCTGGTACGGCACATGGGCTTATGCTCTCTCTCAAGAGACCCTTACGGATCAATTCCTCCACTTACCCCTAAAGTATCTCACACTCCTTCGGACTCATCCGATAATGAGGGCGGTTGGGCAGGCTAGCCCCAGGGACGAGGTCTATGTGATGTTGGATGTCCCTCATGGGGGGCAATCTATCAGGTAAATCCTCAGGTCAGACTTCTTTGAATTTGTTTAGCAACAGTCTTAAACTTGGAGGGATGTTTGAGGGTTTATCTTCCTCGTCCTTCACCACTACAGCGTATACCTCACCGATTTCCTTCGATTCCTTCATAAAATCCCGAATTGTTAAGAGGGAACTCCCCTCCACTTTAGAGGCTTTAGGGTGGTTCTCTGGTGCCATAGGGGCAAGGATTATTTTTTAACTATCCTTGACGAATACGTAAACATTATCTCGTCCCCGATGGGTCGCATCACAGTCCGACTGCCAGGGTCGACCGAGTAACATATGACAAGCTTCCATATTGACCACGTCACAAAGTATTTGATCTTTATAATTTTTGCCAATTGAAAACGAGATAGTGCATTGTTCAGTTATCTTGGTCTTATTCACCTTTTTTATCTAGCCAATTGAGTACGGGGAATGATGTTTCATTATTAGTAGCCGCAACTTGTCCACCATCACTCTTAAGATGATGTTCTCGCTACTACTACTGTCTATGATCACATCACAGACCTTTCCAATGACGGTGCACTGAGTACGAAATATATTATGTCGTTGTGGATGTAATTCTTTTCGTGGGGCATACAACAATCGCCTCACAACTAAAAATTTGCCACGATCCTCGCCTGTCATTTCATCGTCACCTGTTATTTCTTTAGTGATTTGTTCATGTTCATCAAAGTGATGATCTTCTTCTGCGGCCTCATCTTCAGTGCCCCCTTTCGTTTATAGTCAAGTGTGCTGCAGGACGTTGAGGACAAGTGTTTGATAAGTGACCTAGTTGGCCACAGCGGTAACAATTGTTCGACCTTGGCCGAGCATAAGGATTTGAAATCCTACTCGGACTCGCTGTTATGGGTGCTGCACGTTGAGGTCTGGATGAGCCGCTCCCCGTATCACGGTTTGCGGTTGTAGGAAGTTGAGGTACTGGGTCTTTTCCTCATGGCAGCACTGGATCCTGCGTGGGACCCGTCATGGGGGGTCGAGTTGAAGGATATGAACGAGCAGGAGCTCTTGCAAGTTGTATTTCTGCCCTACCCACCAATTGAACTGCTTCATCCATAGTCTCGACTGGGTACATCTGAACTCGGTCTTGAGTTGTTGGTCGCAACCCACCTATAAATCGTAGCACCTTCTGTGACTCAGATTCTGACAGATCGTTTCGTGTAGACAGCTGTTGAAATTCTTCAGTGTAATCTGTGACTGTTCGATTTCCTTGTCTACAATTTTAATATTGCTGGAATAATATCTGCTCATAATCACTGGGGAGAAATCGAGATCGAAGAAGACGTCTCATCCGTGACCATGATAAGATGGACGCCTTGTTCTGGCAGGCTCGTGAGAGTTGTAATTGTTTCCACCATGCAGAAACACCAGATTTTAATTTAAACGCTATCAATTTTACCCTTTTATAATCTGGCACGTCTATGTAATCAAAATATCTCTCTACTTAGGCTAGTCAAATCTTCTATACATAATAAACCGTTAAAACTAAGAAGTTCAACCTTATCTTGATAGTCTCTTTCAGCACGATATAGATAATCACCTCCATTGATTGGTCGTCTGGCAAAACCCTCATTAAGGTCCTCGTAGCTAGAATTTGAATCATCTGGTGTAGCCCTACGGTTTGCCACTGGTAGTGCTTTACGAAAATCGGGGTTGCATCTACAGCAACCATGGGTGGTGGAGCAACTATGGGTGGGGGAGCAACCAAAGGTGGTGAAGCACCCCCTAGGGCTCGGGGTGGGAGTAGTGCATCCGCAAGACGGTCGAGAGTTGCCTGCAGCCCTTGCATGGTCAACTGACTCTCCCGGTGGAAAGCATTCATTCTTTCCGAAAGATAACGAATCCTTGGATCACTGTCCACAGGATTTTGATTCATACCTTCATTTTTTGTCATCGGCCCGAAGGGAATCCTCGCTTTGATACCAATTGACGCAGGGATGAACGTGATGAGGATAACTACTTTGAATCCACGAAGCTTCTCTGGACTCCTCATAAAGACTTCTCGAATCCACGAGGAAAGAAAGCAGAAAATAGAAATAAATTCTAAGAAATTCGAAATTGATTAATTGATGAATAAAAACGAGTTCACAACCCTTTAAATAGGGGTACCAAGCAATGAGAAAGAAATCAGAATCAAACTACAACTCAAAACTCCTAGAATCCGCGACTTACTATAGACGGTCGTGATGTCTACTAGTGCGCAAGGTTTTCAGCCAAAAATAGTAAGTGTCCTATTTGGCTTCACCAAACCGTTCTCCTAATTATTCTAAGCTCTTTTCACGTTGGGCGCAACTCCTAAAGCCCGACGGAAGAAGAGTTATAATCAAACTAAAACTTACTATTTATAGTAAAAATGAAATTAAAATAGGGAAACGACCATCGATCCAGGAGTTTTTCACAATTCCGGGCTGCGTAACCCGGTGTAGCAGGGTTGGTTGGCTTCAGTAGCTCATTCTACCCCAAAATCATATATTTTACGTCAGATAACTCATTCCGGATTGCAAGATACGCCCGATTTAAGGTTCGATGGTCTGAATCACTTCTGTCGTCGACCGGGCCTTTTCTGATCCATCTTGGCCATGTAACTGTCCGCGACCCGCTCTACATCAATTGGGTTAACCATCCGGTCTTTAGACCAAGACTTAGAGTTGGATTCAGGTTGAGATGAGAACATTTACATAGTTTGGGCACACCCAATGGAAGAATTAGATCGTAAACTCATATGTTACTTGGACACATTTGTGACATATACACTGATTACTTGCCTCCAAGTGCAGAGATTCGTAAGTAATATCCCGTGAATGCAAGGTCGATCCCACAAGGAGATGAATTACGAAAAGGAGAAAATCAAATGCAAAACAAACTAAGTAATAAAAACTAAACCGATGATTTGATTTTGAGAGTTTTGAAAGGATGCAATTCAACTGAATTAAAACAACACCCAAGCTTCAAAGTTCCACACATAGGTTAATGTTCCAAAATCATGATAACTTGGATAACACAACTAGGATCCAAGCACTATGGTCGGCCTAATCAGAAAATAAAATAATTTAAACATTTTAAATAAATGATATAAAAGATTAGAAAATCATAGATTAGTACCATTGATATATATTCTTAGGCATCAGTGAATTTAAGAATTCATATCTATAAGATAATGAATATCAAATAAATGTAACAGGTTAAGAACCTCTCCTATCTAAGAAATCTAATTGATTAAAGGTAAGCTTATCCATCAATGTGGATCTCATATGATGGAAACATATGGATCTCATATGAGGATAAAAAACTAAACCCAAATAATAGATAACATGCATACACTATTCTTCTCATCATTAAAATAATCAATCATCATAACTATGAAGACATTAAACCAATGTGTTTCCCTTCTAGCTTGGGCTAGAGGGAACTTAGAAGACATAATTAAATTGCAAAATAGAAAAGCAATAAGAAAGAAATAAATTCAAATACAAAAGATCTAAAAGAAAAAAAATAATTTATAAAATTTTAATAAAATTGAAAACTCTCTAAAAACCCTAAATCTTGCTCTTGCATGCTTTAAATGATCCTTAGGAATGCCCTGGGAAGCCATATTTATAAGTGAAGAATTTCAACTTTTGCACCTAGTTGGAAAACTCTAGAAACCACCTCAAATTTTAATAGCTTTTTAAAATAGACTTCACTATATGCAGTTTTCCAAAATAGACTTCAGAATTTAAAATATGCTTTTTCAGGACAATTTTAGGATTCCTTTTCTTCACTTTAAATCTTTAATTATCTTCATTCTTCACTTAGTTTTCTTGGATCTTTGGAATGTGAATTCTTCAATCTTGATCTCTTAAGATCCATCCCTTGCCTTGATGATTCTTGAGCATCAAACCCATACTTTTAACACATTTTTCAATTCAAGCTCTTAAATTCATTTTGCAACACAAACATGAGTAAAATATAACATTAAGCTGATTCATGTTCATAAAATCAAGATATAAATGAGGAAAATTATGCAATATTTGAGTCTCAACATACACCAGCCCTCTGACATGTATGTGGTTCAATATATCTTATTTGTGGTGTGTAACTCAAAATGTATATAACACATACAATATAATAGTTAAAACTAGGTAGCTAGTCCTGATTTTAACTCTGTGGGAGCTGGTGGGCTCAACTAGAACCCAACTTGACCATAATTTTTAACCAAGTCTAAAATGTCAAGACCCAAATCCGACCTAATTTCATTATGGATTAGAAAAAGGACCCGGACCTATTAAAATCAGGTTGGGTCCGTCGGGTACCCAAGGCTTCAGTTACCTATTGACAGCCAAGCTAAGAGAGTGGGTAGATGAGGTGGGTGTGACAAACCTTATGTTATTAATAATTGTGACAAACCAACTAGAAGGTGGGCCCCAATATTAGAAACAGGTGGTAGTGATTTAGAAGTGTACATTTGTTTTGCAACTTGTACCCACTTGACCGGCCGATCAACCTAATTCTTGGGCTGGGGCATCACTATAATGGTGCCTTTCTAATGCAAGGAGGGATGTGATGAGGTCGAACAACATCTTCCTCATGATATAACTACTTCGAATCCATAGAGCTCTCTATACACCTCACGGAGCTTCGTCGAATCCACCCGAGATAAAAGTAGCAATAATTCTTAATAAATTTGAAATAATTTGATTGATGATAAAAATAAATAAATAAATAAATTTACCAACCCTTTAAATAATGAGCTTAAACCTAGGACGGAGTTTAGACTTAGACTCCTACTCAAACACCCTAAAAACATGACTTACCATAAATAATAAACTTACTATTTATAGATGGCCTACATTCCTATTAAACTTTATGGTTTTTGGCCAAAAATAGTAAGTATCCTATTTGGCCCAACCACGTTATTCTCATAACTCTTCTAAGCATTTTTCATGTTGGCACCTAACTCTTCTAAGCATTTTTGAATAACTCTTCTAAGCGTTTTTCATGTTGGCACCTAACTCTTCTAAGCATTTTTCATGATGGCACGACTCATACTACTCAAATGATCAAAGGTTATACTCAAAATAAAACTTACTATTTATGGTAAAAATATAATTAAATGAGACTTTTGACTGTCAATCTAATGAAATCTCGCAAATCGTGCATGACAACCCATTATTGTAGGGTCGTTAGATGGCTTAAGTAGCTTCTCCTACCCAAAATCATATATAATATGTTGAAAAACTCATCATAGTTAATTTGTGAGATACCTTTATTTAAGGTCACAATGATCCGGATCATTTCCGCCTCCTATCGGGGCTTCTCTAGTCCATCTATGCCATGAAAGTGTATGCAACCTGCTCTACATCACTTTCTAATGGATGGATGGGATCTTGGACCTACGTGGCATGGTGGCAAAAGTGTAGCATGTACATGAGTTGCATTGTAAACGTGCATGGGCTTAAAAAATCTCATCTCTGGAGGAGCGGACAGACAGACTTTCCTGTAACCCCACCTGCAGCGTTGTGAGGCTCACTGCAATGATCGGCCAGCATCCACCTCATCCATCCATTTTTCCATATCATGTTTTTCAATGCTCACCATTGAAACCTTCATGGGAAATTGTTTTTCTTATGCATATTTACCGGATATGCATTTTTTCACACAAGCAATTCTCACTTGAGAATTAATCAAGAAATTGCAAGAAACAATGCCAAAGAGGCCCATAAGGGTGCGTTCGGTTACACCAAATATCACGAAATTTCTCTGATTTGGTGAAAAATTTCACAAAATTTCATGAATTTGGTGCACCCAATCAAACCAAATTAGCGACTTTTTTTACATGCCCATGGGTTGTGTGGACAATACAAACCCACGTGGACGGGCCACGGCTCAGAAATTATACTTACTGGACAACCCTAACTCATAGAATCCCATGAAGGATTTTGGTAAGAAAATGAATAATTTACACTGTGAGATTGTAACTCCTAAATCCTGTGTCTACATTCCCACTGAACAACCATATCTCTCCCTCCATCCTTCTTTACGTTAGAATAGCCACCCTAGAAATCTCAACCGTCCATTTTGATTATATTTATCTGATTGTTCAGGACCTTTTTTTCGAAAATTATTTTTATCAATGATTTAATACACTACATTAATATATTTATAGGTCACTTTCTTTGCGTTGGCACGCATAGTTCGACCATTTTGAGTTTGATTTGTAATTGCTAGTTCAGTACTTCCTCAAAAATCTTCCCCTGCTTGAGGCAGTCACATCCTGTTCGGTTTTCAAATTGCTTAAGTTGCATTTGAGGTCACCTTGTTAAATGGACTAGTATGATGATCTGCATATCCCCTTCATAATTAGCGGATGCCTCCAGCAGTTTCTAATTCTAGCGTGGTTGGCCACTGAATACGTGGCTATTGAGGAAAATAGCAACAGCATGCATTCAGTTGAAGTGATTCAGCAATTAATTAAAACTACAGAGGAGAAAAGGAAAAAAATTACCTCTCCTTAGACGATGATTTACTCTTGAGATGAGGTGATAACACAATATTATCTGCAGGTCGTGTGTTGCTCTTCAAAATCACGATAGGATAGCTTGGCTGCATTTGTACACGGAAAAGTAAGGGAGGAAAGTAAAATATTAATTTAAAGGCTTAATGCATATTTTATTTATATAAATGAAAATTCAGTATAATCAGCATATAAAAGTAAATAAAGCAAGAAAATTTACCAACAACCGTTTAAGCAGGCGAGACGGCTGTGAGCTGGACAATCTTTCAGACTTGGTTAGTCATGAGATGGTTGTGAAAAAAAAATAAAATCTGACAGTCGTAGCTTTGGTTAGTAGGATGTGATCAAGAAATTACTAAGAACTTTGGGATTTGGAGGGAATCCAACAATAAGTTCATGGATATTTATCTAAATTAAATTGACTTGCTGTATTGATGTGCTAGATAGAAGTGGAGACTAAACTAAGCTATACTTATCATCGATCCGGACTGATTACAACATGTTGTTGAACAAAGGCAGAAATGCAAAAACTAGACTTTTATTTAGCTTGTTAGTACACACCACACTGTCAATACACACTCCACTGTTAGCCACTCCCACTAGAGAATCGATACCAAGACCTCAACGTTGAAATGAGGGTATCTTCATTTAGTGCTAAAACTAGGCTAAGCTATAAAGAGTGTGGAGGGATGAAATATTGATAGCCATTATGGAGTTAAAAAGGAGTTAATTGATTTGGATTGGTGAAGTTCTGAAACTCTTTTTTATGTATTTCTTTTATAAAAGTTAGGAGGTGATGGCCTTATGTATCGTTTTTGGAATTTTCGGAATCAGTTTTCGATAAGTTAGTGACCTTGGCTTGATACGTTTCTTTTTTGAGACATGGTTAGTTACACGATATACCATTGCATATGGGTGCATTTTCTAATTTCAGATGATTTTTCTCTTAACACCCAATATTCAGGTGTGCGAGGCCAATCATATTTAACCATGTCTTTGGGTATCATTGCAGCCTAAAATACACATTTGAAATATAATGCGTACACTCTTGATTGCCACGTGTTGCAGGTAGAATGATTGCATTTAGGCTTTTGTAATACGTACATCTCTGAGTATTTTAGTCTTCCTAATGTGACACGTCTCTAGGAGAGACGTTCGGAATCCTAATGATCTCCCTTTCGAATTTCGCAAGTGTCCTCTGTGTCTCCGTATGAACATGCTAACACATGGTGGCATCTTCCTCGTTGCTTCTGACTACAATCGATTTGGTGTAAACACCGTGGGCACAAATAAGATCATGAAAGTTTTACCCCATGAGTTTATCAAACCTTGGTATTGTGGTTTCTAATGGAATACACATGAGATACAAGCCACAATCACACCGTACATGTGGTCATCCACATTGATTGCATTGTCAGTCCAATCCGGACTCAGAAGATGGACTATTTGCTTAACGAAAAGAAAACTCGGAGATGAATAAAAGATCAGAAATAAGAAAAGGCTTTAGTTTTCTATATATTTCCAAAACAGTCTGAGAGAGAGAGAGAGAGAGAGAGAGAGAGAGAGAGAGAGAGTAATTGTAGTTAAAAAAAAAAAAAAAAACTAACTAGTAATTAGAGAAAATATAAAACTAACCTAATTACAGCAATATTTTGAATGGTGCAGAACGGTTAGAGATGTCTAGAAAAAAAAAAAATTTAAGAGAAAGAAATGTTCTCTCACCCAAAAACACATCAAGCCCAAGTCTGAGACTCAGCCTACCCGGCATGGCTTAGCGCATGTCCATGAGAAAAATTAGCCTGCACACTCGTTCCCATGCATCTCATGTATAGCCTCTAGAAGGAGCTCAAGCCTTTATACACCACCCCAACTTCTACTTTAAAAGTAGATTTTTCTCTCCTCTATTCTATATGGGACAATACAAAAGCAGTAGTATTCATTTACTAAAAGAAAAGAGTAAAAGCCCCTGCCACTTGAAGACTTTTCGTCCGATGGTCAACTTTTCTTAAACAAATACTCACTAACTCAAAATTGATTAGAATAATAAATAAATAAAAAGAATGAGCAAACATTGAAAAGTATTCATATAGAAAGGCATCCTAAGACTTGAAACCTTGTTTAGAGAAATATTTTAGACTAATAAGTGTTGGGGGCCTTGCACAAAACCTTATGATATAGCCTCCCGAAACAAACCAGAATTATGGATAATAAAGCAATGAAATAAATCAAAGCATAAATCACACACCACATAAGAGATTTTTACGTGGAAAACCCTCAAAGAGGTAAAAACCACGGGACCTTGTCCAGATCAACAATCCACTATGAAGTAGAACGTTACAACTGTCTTCACTCACGCAGGAGTAGATAAATAATAAGATAATAAAAGAAAGACGGAAAGATCTCACCGATTATGAGGACGTATAAGTGTTGAGATATAAATTGTACAGTAGATAACTTCCACGAGCATAACCTTCCTTCTACTAGCTTCCTCTCTCTTTTTCTCTCTTTCTCTCATATCGTTAATAGCCCTTTTGTATTTTTCATATCCCTATAAAAACCCTAAGAACCCCTATTTATAGTTTTAGGAAACTCCTTTCTACATCCCAGTTGTGAAAGGACTCAGATTTTCGCAATCCGCAAAATCGCGAAACGAATCTGCGTAACCACGACCGGTCGAGCTCCACCCACGACCAGTCGAGCACTCCCGGAAAAAATAGTCTAAAGTCGCTGGACTTTAAGTCGAGTTAGGACTCGACTCCACGACTGGTCGTGCACCAGCCCTCGACCGGTCGAGCACGGAAAAAAAATCTCATCAAATCTCTCCCTTTTTGACCCAGGAGGGATTTACCTTCTTCAAGCCAGCCTGGTTTATACAAACCTCAAACTTGCCTTTGAGCAAAGCCTTTGTCATCATGTCTGACCCATTATCGTCTGTGTGGACCTTCTCAAGCTGTAACACCTTCTGTTTCAAAGTACCACTGATCCAGTGATACCGAATCTTTATGTGTTTTGACTTGGAATGCTGACTTGGATTATTGCTCAAGTATATAGCACTCTAACTATCGCAATAGACCACGTGCTCCTCCTGCTTCAGGCTAAGTTCCTGTAAGAACCTCTTCATCCAAAGCATCTCTTTACATGCTTCTGTGACTACAATGTACTCGGCCTTTGTCATCGACAATGCTACGACCTTCTGTAGCTTGCTCTACCAAGAAACTGCTCCCCCTGCAAACGTAAACATGAACCCCCGAGGTAGATTCTTGGAGTCTATGTCGCCTACCATATCTATATCTGTGTAGCCTTCTAACATAGGTTTTCCGTCACCATAGTATAAGCTTAACCTGGATGAGCCTCTTAGATACCGTAATATCCACTTTACCACTGCCGAATGTTTTTTGCTAGGATTGGCAAGATACCGGCTGACAACACCAACCGCGTATGCTATGTCTGGGCGTGTACACACCATAGCATACATCAAAGCTCCAACAGCTGACGCGTAGGGTATCTTCTGCATCTCTTCCACCTCTGCCTTCGTCTTGGGACACTGTCTGTCGCTCAATCTGAAGTTACCATCCAGTAGAGTACTGACCGGCTTCGCTGCATTCATATTAAACCGCTCTAGGATTTTCTCAATATACCACTCTTGTGACAGCCAAAGCTTTCTGCTGCTTCTGTCATGGGTTATCTCCATTCCTAGGATGTGTCTAGCCGGGCCCAAGTCTTTTATTGCAAAAGACTTGCCCAACTCTTGTTTTAGCCTATCGATCTTCTTGATGTCATTTCCCATGATGAGTATATCATCAATGTATAACAGTAGAACTAAGAAATCACCATCTGAGAACTTGCGGTGAACACACAGTAGTCCGACTCCATTCTGTTATACCCATGTTGTAACATGAACGTGTCGAACTTTTTGTACCATTGCCGTGGAGCCTGTTTCAGCCCATACAAGCTCTTCATCAGCCTACACACCATATGCTCTTTGCTCTTGACTTCAAACCCCTCTGGTTGGTGCATGTAGATCTCTTCTTCCAAGTCACCATGGAGGAAGACAATTTTAACATCTAACTGTTCTATCTCCAGATCCATGCTAGCCGCCAACCCAAGCAACACCTGTATAAATGTCATCTTCACCACTGGTGAGAATATCTCCTCGAAGTCTATACCTTTTCTCTAACCAAACCCTTTCACCACAAATCTGGCATTAGACCTTGTTTGTGAATTCTTTTACTCAACCTTCTTTCTGAACACCCACTTATTGCTCAAAGCTTTCTTGCCCTTGGGCAATTTCACCATGTCATAGGTGTGGTTCTTATGTAAAAATTTCATCTCCTCTTGCATAGCTCTCAACCACTCCCCCTTATGCTTATCGGCTAGGGCCTCAAAATAATCTTCTAACTCTCCCTCATCAGTCAGCATAATATACTCATGCGGCGAGTACCTCTTGGACGGTTGTCTGTCCCTAGATGACCTTCTCACATGTGGCTCAATAGGTAGATCAAGTGGGGGCTGCTCCCCTAGTCCATCTTTTAAAGGAACTCCCTCGTCCTCTATACCTTACTGTACTCCCCCGTCATCAGGCACCAGGGAGGAATAATCGGATCAATCTCCTTTAGCTTACCTAAACTAGGCTGGTTCTTCTCTAGCTTACCAATGTCTTCTATACACTGATCTTTAAAGAAAACCACATCTTTGCTCTTGACGAGCTTCTTCTCGGTCGGATCCCATAATCTGTAACTGAACTTTTCATCACCGTACCCTAAGAACACACACTGTCTGATCTTCATATCGAGCTTAGACCTTTCATCCTTTGGTACGTGAACGGATGCTTTGCAGCCAAACACCCTGAGATGACTGTACGATGGATCCTGTCCAGTCCACACCTTCTCAGGTACTTTTCCATTCAACGGGGCTGATAGAGACCTATTTATTAAATACACTACTATGTGCATTGCTTCTCCCCAGAACGTCTTGGGCAATTTCGCATGAGATAACATGCATCTGATTCTCTCTACAATGGTGCGATTCATTCGTTCAGCCACACCATTATGCTGGGGCGTCTTGAGAACCGTTTGTTCATGCCATATACCCAGGAACTTGCAATACTCATGAAAGTCACCAATATATTCACCACTATTGTCAGTGTGGATGCACTTCATTGATCTATCTATCTCTCTCTCGACCATAGCATGAAATAATTTAAACACACCAAAGACCTCGTCCTTGGATTTTAAAGCATAAACTCAAACCCTCCTAGATGCATCATCTATAAAAGTAACAAAATACAATGCCTCACCCAAGGTTTTTATCCTCATAGGACCACAAACATCAAAATAAACCAAATCTAATGCATGCACTTTATTAACATGAGAAGCAGATTTAATAAATGAAACTCTATGCTATTACCCTGATAAATAATAAAGATAGGTTTTGAGAAGTGTACCTGTCACGTCTGGAAGGAGCCGCTTCCTCGCTAGTACATGAAGCACTTTTTCACTCGTATGGCCTAGACGCCTATGCCACATGTCAATAGCTGAATCTTCTATGCATTTAACCCACCCTCACACATACTAACACTTGCCTTGTAAAGGGTACAACACTTCTTTCCTCTAGCTGTAATCAACGAACCCTTGATGAGCTTCCATCGCCCACCAGCAAATCTACTTTCATAGCCATCATCATCCAACATTCCCGTCGACATCAAGTTGAGGCGAAGGTCTGCGATATGCCTCACATCCCTAAGAACCAGTGTGCAGCCCACATCGGTCTTCACACAAATATCACCGACTCCCACGATCTTCGATATGCCAGAATTTTCCATCTTTACGGTCCCATAGTCACCTAACTTGTAACTTGTGAAGAAGTCCTTGCGTGGAGTCGCATGAAAAGAAGCTCCCGAGTCAATCACCCAGTCAGTGTCCTGACTCGTAGCCGTGAGACATATATCGTGATCTGCTGAAAGAATAACTACAACGTCGCCATCTGAAGCGACTGCAGTGGAATCTGATTCATCTTCCTTTTTTTTCCTTTCTTGTCGTTCTTAGCCTTATGACATTCATGCTTATAGTGGCCCTTCTTGTCACAATTCCAGCATTTAATATCTTTTCTGTTACTCGACTTGTCTCTTGATTTATATCAGGCCTTCCCGCCCTCCTTGTTCTTTCCCCTCCCCCGTTCCTATATCACAAGGGCCTCTTGCTAAGTAAACCTCTGAGACTTCCTCCTTGTCTCTTCATTAAAGAGACAGCTAGTTACTTATTCCATGGATATCTTTCCGTCTGGCGTGGATTTACTTAGAGATACCACCAATGTCTCTCAACTGTCAAGTAATTAATTAAGCAATAGTAAAGCCTGTAATTCATCATCCAGGACCATCTTCATAGAGGAGAGTTGATTCACTATATTGCTGACCTCATTTATGTGCTTGGCTACAAAACCACCATCTTTGAACTTGAAATTCACAAGTCGTCTTATCAGAAAAATCCTATTACCGGCTGTCTTCCTCTCATACAGCCCTTCTAATTTCAGCCATAAGCTAGCGGCTGAGGTCTCCGTAGACACATGGTGGAATACGGAATTGTCTAACCATTGTCTAATAAACTCTACCGTCTTCCAGTCTATCTTTTTCCAATCATCATTAGACATATCCTTTGATTTTGCTGATATATCTAAAATCGGAGAATATAGGTCCTTGCAATAAAGCAAGTCCTCCATCTTAGCCTTCCATATGGTCTAGTTAGAACCATTGAGGCTGATCATCCTTAATGTGCCACCTTCCATAATTCAAAACCGATCCTACCCATTCAATGAACTTGGCTTTGATACCACTTTATTGGGGGCCTTGCACAAAACATTAAGATCTAGCCTCTCGGAATAAACCAGAATTGTGGATAATAAAGCAATGAAATAAATCAAAGCATAAATCACACACCACACAAAAGATTTTTACGTGGAAAACCCTCAAAGAAGTAAAAACCACGGGACCTTGTCCAGATCAGAAATCCACTATGAAGTAGAACGTTACAACCGTTTTCACTCACGCAGGAGTGAATAAACAATGAGATAATAAAAGAAAAACGGAGAGATCTCAACGATTACGAGGGCGTAGAAGCGCTGAGATATAAATTGCACAGTAGATAACTTCCACGAGCATAACTTCCCTTCTACTAGCTTCCTCTCTCTTTCTCTCTTTCTCTCACACCTTTGATAGTCCTCTTGTGTTTTTTATATCCCTAGAAAAATCCTAGGAACCCCTATTTATAGTTTTAGGAAGCTCCTTTCCGCATCCCAGTTACGAAAGGACTCAGATTTTCGCAATCCGCAAAATTGCGGAACGAATCTGCATAACCACGACCGATCGAGACAAGGCCACGACTGGTCGAGCGCCACCCACGACCGGTCGAGCACCCCCGGAAAAAATAGTCTAAAGTCGCTGGACTTTGAGTCAAGTCAGGACTTACCTCCACGATTGGTCGTGCACCAGCCCTCGACCGGTCTTGTAAGGCTCACAACCGATCGAGCACGGAAAAAAAAACCCCATCGATAAGATTTTTAGTGATTTGGTCTTAAACTAAAGACCTTTTACTACAATTGTTTAAATACTTCATACATAATTTTCAAATCCTTAAGTCACGAAACATTTTAGACTAATAAGATCTTTAGTGATTCAGTCTTAAATTACCAAATACCTTTTACTACAATTGTTTTATATAGATGAAGTTCCACTTCCACACTTATTAGATTGTTCTCTAGAGTACTCTATTAATCCTGTTTTAATAAGTGCTCTAGAGAATAATTTAGGTTCTCATAGGATGTAGCTCTACTTGTAAATTTATATAGATGAAATCTATTGAGGGTGTTCTTATAGCTATACATCCAATTATGAAGCTATAGATTTTATGAAGGGTTTTCAATCCAACCTTTGCTAAGTTAACGATAACGATTTTTAGTCACTAAAGAAAAGAAAAAAGTGAAAACGTAGCCTCGCCCATGGCACGTCTACTCGATCTGAATCAATCGATTGGTGGTCCTCCCTTGACTGACTGTCACGAACCGTTCATTTGGTGGGGCCAGTTTGGGATATTTGATTTGGCATAAAACCTTTGAAATCAAAAGGCTAACTTTATATCTGCGAAAGAAACAAGCAGAATGCATTTTCTGATTCAACCCTTTTGTAAGAAACTGATGGATGATTAATAAGAAAGCGAACGACCCTGTAAATTCCTGGGCCCAAAAGGTAAGCCACGCTTTGGCGAGATAACGATGGCTCATCAAGTGGGCCCCATTGAAAGGCATCTCACGTGCAGTGTACATGCATTTAACTAATCTGATAAATGGTGAGGAAACATGCGGTGAGCATGATACAACCTATGGGATCATTTGGATGTTAGCAAATGGAGGCAAATGGGAGGAATTGGGATTAAGGGGAGGTAAATGGCCATTATATATGTGGTTCCTTGGCGAATTGAAGAGCCGCAATTGAGTCTCTCACTGACTCTATCTTACAGATTCCCTTCCACACCAACAAAGCAATACACGACAAACACCATAAGAACATATGGAAATCATGATGAGTCTGATTATATGAGCTGTCCGTTTTCTTATTGCTAGCTATTTATAATAATTATCCTTCTTTGGTGGACCTCTCCTTTGGTTTTTAGAGTTGAATAGGAGCCGTTCAACATTTTCTTCTCATTCTTTTAAATTAATCCATAGATAGTTGTCCTATATTTCCAGTGCTAGAATTTCTAGTATAGATTCCACAGCATGGGCAGCCCCACCCAAACCACTTGAAATATGGGCCATAGCGGCAGCGAGACATTCGATCTTAAGCTCATTTTTACTTGGTTTCGACTCTAAATCCAGTTTGTCATATACATGCTGAGCTGCTTTGATGAGAATGGTCCAATTTTTCTATAACCATATTTAAGTGGTGATTGTAACATTTGATTTCTGAAGTCAATGAGCTTGCCATCGAAAATTTCCCTTCAATCTAAATTCATCCAAAGACAACGATGGCCGCAGTCAACCATTCGGCATTAGTTATATGATGGCCCACGTACAGGGTAGCAATGGGTCCAGTTTAATCCGGTGGGAGTCAGACCAAGCCGGACCCATGTGCTAAGCAGGTGAATAATTATAACCCTGCCATTTAACACACGACCCATTACTAAGCATGAGCTGACCTGACCCATTAAACTAAAATAGGGTTGGGCTCGACTGACCTGACTTGCCAGGAACCAAGTCAGGTTTAACAACGAAGCATGAGGCTACATGAGACGTTTGAAAACTTTAGATTTGGAAGGATTTGGGGTATTTCAAATTCATTAGTTGTTTGACTGGGTGGATTTGAGGGTATTCCAAATCTAAGGGATTTCAAATCCCTTCCTTATGCTTGGATTATTAATCCTCTTCCTCGTTTTTTAATCTTTCTTTTTTATTATTTTTAAAGGTACGAAAGTTGAATGTTTAACATACGTGTCACTAGGTTACTAATTTATTGTATACATGGCTTGCTGATGATATATCAAAACAATAAAATTATCAACTATATGATCACTAAAATTACATTAATAGAATGAATTGAGCCATCCAAACATTGTTCATGTAAATCAGCAGTTAAAAAATGTTACTTAGTTACTTGTAATCCTATGCATGTGGCCCATCCGAGGCTTAAAATTTCATCATTTTTTTTTCGAAGTATATATTTCAATAAATTTATTACAATCATTATGTCAAACATCACATATGTGCACTAATTAGAAATATTAAAATTAATTTAGTAACTAAATTCAAACCCTATAAATATACTACATAACTTAAGTGTGTAGCTATTTTTGGATTAGATGGAATTCCGAATCTAGGGTGACAAACACAACTAAAGAATTTCAAATCCAAGGGATTTCCCATCCAGGTATTCCGTATCTGCAGTGCCAAAGGAGGTACGTAAGTAAAACCCTGCCTAACCAATGGACATGTATAAAAGTAAATCACCGTACTTTTATTGTCTATTTGGTTTTGAACATTGGGCTGGTTTGAGTCATATGGTCCAACCCATTGATAAATTAAGTGGGGTTCGATCCAAGCCCGGACTGAAATGGGTTGCATTTCTAGCCTGAAAACCCAACCTTTTACCCATTAGGTTTGGCCCCAACCCACCTTAAAAGAAGTTTAACCTGTTGATTAAGGCTGGCAATGGACTAGGCCTAGACTAGAATAACTAAACTTTTGAATAGGATTGAACTAAAGGACAAGGCCTAGCCAGTTGCAGGCCTACCGTTGACACACAGGCTGATCCGAACCATCGTCACTACTGCCCTCTACACAACTAGAGTTGGGCATCGAGTTGAGTCAAACCGAGTTAGGGCTGACCCGACTCGATCTGATTTTGAAATAGGCCTAACCCAAACTCGATCCAACTCGGTATTGAGTCCTGCATGCCTGACCCGATTGGAATCCGGGTCCAGCCTGGACTGATTTGGACCGAATCCGACCCCGTCAGAAGTATCGAGTTGGGCCGAGTTAGCACTGAGTTGGATCGAGGGAGGGAGGGAGGGACTGGAGAGGAGAGAGAGGGGAGGAGGAGGGTGGTGGTGGTGGTGGTGGTTGGCTGCCGTGCTAGGAAGAGGAGAATGAGGACGGAGAGTTTGAGATCGGGTCGAAGTCAGGGTCAGGTGTGGCAGAGTTACAAATAGTTAGAAATTAGGTGTGTGTGTGTGTGTATCTGAACTCAAGTCAAGTTAGGTATTGGATCGAGTTGAGTCTGACTAGATCAAGTTTCAAGTCGAGTTAATGGGTAACTCGGGCTAAACTTGGTTTGAGTTTAGATTAGGCGAAGCCTAATGAGTTCGGGTCAAGTTAATGGGTAACTCGGACTAAACTTGGTTTGAGTTTAGATTAGGCGAAGCCTAATGAGTTCAGGTCAAGTTAATGGGTAACTCGGACTCGACTTGGTTTGAGTTTAGATTGGACAAAGCCTACTCAGTTCGAATAGACTCACCCATTCAATTCGGGTCCAGTTCCATGTGACCACGTGGTACCATTAGAGTCAATCGGGTCATCCCATGCCCAGCTCTACACACAACGTAAATGTACCGTCGTTACATGTGGAGACAATTCCGAATATCATTCAACGCCAAGAATGGCACATGCAAAACTATTTTGTTATCGTCATCATCTCATCCATCACCTCGAACTTACATTTGCTAACCAGTGCAAATGTGCGGGCAAACCCCCTTAATGCTTCCGTATGCAGCAACTTGGAACACTGGTGGAACGCGGGCAAACCCCCTTAATGCTTCCGTATGCAGCAACTTGGAACACTGGTGGAGCATCCAAGCCGTCCATCAGTTGGAACATACTGTTCTGATGATCTGACCAAAAAATAAACCAGTCACTGTTCAGGTGGACGACAGTGTAAACTGCAAAGGACGGCTAAATTTTAATGGCTCCGTTTATCACACTAAACCCACATGATGAGTGATCGGTGGAGTAACTTCATTTACGCAGCCATTGATCTTTTATTGGCTCTTCGGTAGTGACCCCTCACTGGCCACTGCTGGGAAAGCCGTGGGCCGCAACATGATGTATGTGGTTTATCCACGCCGATCATCCATTTTTCCAGCTCATTTTAGAAAATGAGGCTCAAAACGAGGTAGATAAAAATTTCAGGAGGGCCACACTATGGGAAACAGTGGTAACTGATCGCCCATCATTAAAAACTTTTCAGGGACTACTGTAACGTTTATTTGCCATCCCACCTGTTGATTAGGTCACATTAACCTGAAATGAAGAGAAAACGCATCCAAAACTTTTGTGGCCTTTCAGAAGTTTTTAATAGTTGTCGTTCAATCACGACCGTTTCATTTTTGGGATCATGCATCTGGATGGATGGCTACGGTAGGGACATTTAACAGAGCTTTTTCTGGGTAACGGAGGGGTCACTATCGAATCCAGTCATTTTCTATCATTTCATGTATCTAAAAGTATGGATGTTCCCACAGGTGTGAATGAAGGTATAGAACGCGGACGCGTTTGGGATTTCCATACTAATCAACACAAAAATGAATCGAACAACCTTTTTATAAGATGAGTTACTGTCTAAATTACGTTACTAAAAGTTTTCTATTGTGATAGATAATCTTTTTATAAGATGATAGTTTCATAATGTAATCTCTCGTTATCTACCTCTGCACTTAGATCTTATACCCGTTTCAAGACCCAAACTTATTGTCGGCCAACCACTAGCCACAGTTGCAGGTTGCTCCATCGCCACCGCACGTTGCCGTACAAAACCTACCTCGTTGGATGATCTGGCTGTGGGGCCACCATGATGTATATTCCTTACATCCACCCCGTCCATCCGTTTTGAAAGCTAATTTTACTTATCATGTTTGAAATGAAGCATATTAAAGTCTTAGCTGAGCCACACAAAAGGAAACATTGTTGACTGAATACCCACCATTAAAAATTTCTCGAGGCCCACTCAAATATAACCTTGATCCAAAACTTTTGTAGTCCATATTAAGTTTTTAATGACCAATCCACGCTGTTTCCTGTGGTGTGGTCCACCTGAGATTTGGAGCTACTTCGTTTTTGAGATCGCGCGCTAAAATGAAATGTCAAAATCGATGAACGGCATGGATGTAAGGCAAATATATGATAGGGGCCACAGAGCCATCGATCCAAACCCATTTCTGACAGCCAGAAGCCATTTACAACAAATCGCGAATGGCAAAATCTGCTTGTTTCCTACAGTTATTGAATTTTTATTTATTTTTTTAATGAACGTTTACCTGACCGTCGCTTTGTGCACCATTTATTCGAAAGTCTGAAATTTTAGAATGTTGAAATTTTTTGAGACAATCACCTTCTATCGTTGTATATCTAACAGTTTGGATAGTTAAATAGGACACCAGATCCGACGGCTGTAGTACCGAGATATCATATTGAAATATGTAAAGATATACAAATCTCTCTACTTAAAAGTTTACACCACCAAATCGTAATTACTAACAACAAAACAGAAAATATCCACTAATTAAAATCCACCCAACAACGACCGGCGCTTCCGCGTCACTTTCCGGCGTCTTTCTGCGGCAGCGATCATCATCTGCACGCTCTCGAACTCCGATATCTGGCACGGTAAGTTAATCCCGCCGGTATGGTTGAAACCGTACTCCCGCTCTGCCTGCCTCAGCAGCCCCCCGAACAGGGGATGGTTGAAGTAGATCACCGGCACCAGGAACCGGTGCGGATCGTTGTCTTTCTGACCTACATAAACCGCCAGATGGCCTTTCGGGACCGCTACAGGTTTTGCGTCGAACGACGTCTGACCCACACGGGAGTAATCTGAAGACCGGCGCCTGGAAAAGCAGAGCCTTTTGGTGAGGCAATGGCCCCAGCTGCAGATTTTCGTTATTGTCTTTGGTTTTATACGGTCTTCGTGGTTTAACCGTATGAATCCTGAGGGGGACCTCTGCTTGGGTTTGACGATCCAACTCCATAGCCCGAGGACCTTTCTACCGATCCTAAAACCCCTCAGCTTCCTCATCGTTCACAAAAGAGAGTGGGAAGGAAGAAGAGGGAGGGTGTTTTGGGTATTTAGGAAAAAGGCCAGGGGTCTGAGATGGACATGGTGAAACGGAAGAGGGTGAGGTAGATCTCGGAAAGGGAAGATGGGATGTTGGACATGGTGGGGATATTTCATCCACAGCTAGGGTGGAATCGAGGTTTGGATTTCGATTCCTCCATCTCTTCCCCTTTCTAGTAATGATTTTCTTCTACTTTCTGCAATTTCTTGCTGCGATTGTAATATCTTGTGTTCTTACTTTGTCGGGGGATTTAAGATGCGGGATTTATAGGAAAGGGAATGCGATTTGGGAAGGAAGATGAGAAGATTAAAATTTGAATATTAGAGGAAATTAGAATCTAGTCAATTATATCAAATTGATATGAAATTGCTATTGAAAAGGAAAGTAAATTTTAAAAAATATTCACTAATAATAGCAATGAAATTCACGAGAAATGTTCCAGCGCTCTCATAGCACTACAAGTTACCGTGCTCCTAGTTGCATTGGGACAGTTACACAGTCCAATCCATTGATCTAGACTGTTCATTAGGTCTTGTGCACATTTCATGGTCTACCATGCAAGAACCGCACTAATCTCACAAATATTAACCATTTAACCAATGGCACGTAATATGGACAGTCAAGATCTTTACACAAAACAGGCCACACCTACAGTTCAATCCATTTATTTGGTAGGATCCACTATGAATTGCGTATGATTCTAAAATAGTCATTTCATTCATAGTGTTAACAAAAAAAAAAAACCTAAATCAAGGGTGGAGATCATCCCATCTGTGTGATTTTTGCATAGTGGTCCATTAAATGTGTTCTAGAATTAATGGACAGTTCAGATTGATTCATCAGACTTTCCAAGTGGACTAATGCAACCATAGCCCCAATCTTACCTCTTCCCTGCTCCACTAAGAAGGCAATACTCAGTAACGACCATAATAACTTAAGGAAACCATGGCAGCTACAAGTTTATCTTGCCTCTGTCGCAGCTCATGAACCAGAGTGGGCGACATGTTTGGAATGGTCCGATGATGTGAACCGTCCATTTTCTTGTAACCTCAACAAATACGCTATTTTTCTATATTCGCCCTTTCATTGATTATCCTATCTTTAGAGTGACTGCGATCCATTGAAGATTTTTATTTTCAATGTCTTGAATACGTCAATGGCTAGTAACGGTCACAGTCATCCCACACCGGATTCCACGGTATGAGCAGTTTAGATCATCAGACTACTCAGCATGTGGATGTCAATGGGCAGTATCACAAACTGGAAATGAACCTGGCTTTAGATCGGGCATGGAACAACTAGCCTGGCCTGTGTACTGATCTTGAGATCCACATACATGTCCTAAGCCATTCACAAGTTGGGCTAAGGCTCAAGGTACTAATCTAATGACTTTTGGGCTGCATCGTGTCAGCCCTCGTCCATCTATGACTGTGGATCTGGTGTGAGTTACTGGACCCTGAGCCAACACGGTGAGATGGTATGATGACTCCAATGGTTAATGTTGTGCGTTACAACCACAAATAAATTATTCACCTAATATTATCTTTCATCGATTATTTAAAAAATTCCTTATTAGAGTTGGATGCCAAACATTAAAAATCATCTTTTCAATAGTCTAAATTCATTTAAGATAATAATGGTGAAGATAATCAGAAGGTGGGCCCATTGACCCACCGTCATGTATGTATTTTATATCCACACCTTTCATTCAAAATCTCCGGTGGACCACCCCACAGGAAATAAGGGCGATTGACCATTAAAAATTTATTATGGTTAGTAAAAGATTCTCATACTAATATTTGAATTTTATCTTCGTCACGGTTTAACTAACCTTCTAAATAAGCTGGATGGCAAATAAACATCACTTAATAAGTTTTTAATGGAGGACGTTTCATCAAGCATGTTTCCTGTGGTGTGGCTCATCTTTGTGATCTGTATCTGTTTTATTTTTAAGCTCATACCCTACCATGAGTTGGCAAAATATATGGACGGTGTGAACATACAACACATGGCTCTACAATAACGGCCTGACCAGACTTGGTGTTAGCCGGACCTAACATTCGCCCTAGAAGGAACCTGAACTTGGAACACAAAAACGTGGAACATCCAAGCCGTCCATGGGATGGGAGATAACTTTTTCATGATCCGACCCAACACATCAAACCGGTACAATAATCTGATGGATGATAGTGTAAACTGCAAAGGACGGCTAAAATCTTGCCATCTGCGTTGATCACACCTGCACGCATGATGAGTAATGAAACGGTGAGTAGCTTCAACTTTTAGAATGGGATTCTAGACAGGTAAGATCTTTTGCACGTGTGGTGGGTGTATGAGACACGTGTGGGGATTCTCGTACCCCTTATCGTCAAAACCGAGTACCAATCAACACAAAAATTTATCCACTTAAAACCATCATATAGTAATTACAAACACTAATCCCATCTATTATTAACAATATTAAACAGAAAGCACTCACTAACTAAAATTCACCCAACATCGACGGGCGTCTCCGCGTCAATTTCCGGCGGCTCTCTCCGGCAGCGATCCTCGTCTGCACGCTCTCGAACTCCGATATCGGACACGGTATGGTAATCCCGCCTGTATGGTTGAAACCGTACTCCCGTTCTGCCTCCCTCAGCAGCTGCCCGAACAGGGGATGGTTGAAGTAGATCACCGGCACAAGGAAACGATGGGGATCGTTGTCTTTCTGACCCACATAGACCGCCAGATGGCCTTTCGGTACCTCCACCGGTTTGGCGTCGAACGGCGTCTGAACCACACGGGCGTAATCTGACGACCGGTGGCTGGAAAAGGAGAGCCTTTTGGTGAGACAACGGCCCCAGCTGCAGATTCTCGTCATCGTCTTGTGTTTTATACGGTCTTCGTGGTTTAACCGTATGTATCCTGAGGCGGATCTCCACTTGGGTTTGATGATCCACCTCCAGAGCCTGAGGACCTTTCTACCGAGCCTAAAACCCCTGAGCTTTCTCATGATTTATGGAAGAGCCTGGGAAGGAAGAAAAGGGGGAAGGAAAGGTGGGAGGGTTTTGGGTATTTAGGAGAAGGGCCACGGGTTTGCGATGAACATGGCCAGGCGGAAAAGGGTGAGACAGACGTCGGAAAGGGAAGATGGGATGTTGGACATGTTGGGGATATTTCATCTACAGCCAGTATGGAATCGTGGATTGGATTCAGGTTCCTACATCTCTTCCCTTTCTGTGTCTGCTTTTCTTCTTCTTCTTCTTCTCTCTATATCTCACACACACTCTTCCTTTTCTTTTGCTAGTCTGTAATTAGTTGTGGGATTTGTAGGGCTTGCAACAGTAACGTGTATTTATAAGAGAGGGAGAGGGAGAGCGTTTTGATGGTCAAACGAAGAGAGAGAGTGTGTGCAGAGAAGAGATGAACAGAGGGGGAATGGTATATAAGAAGAGAGGGCGAGGAGGTCAAGGGTCAGCCGCGGAGACGAAGCAGATTCTTCTCGGCTCTCCCACTTAGCCGGCTTTTAATACGGCTCTAATTTGCTTTTGATTTACTTGTTCAGTAGGAACGTTGATACTCTGGTAGAGCGTAATGAACGATACGCAGGCACTTACAAATTACTTAGAAGCTGCATGCGTGGCTCCACCAAAGCAGAGATCAACCGTCCAGTTTTATTTTTGACCGTATATTATAAATAGATAATTGTGCTAATTTAATTATCCGAATATCCTATTGGTTGATATCTATTAGGCGGTCAAAATGAAAGATACCCTTATTCAATCCATATGAAGGGTTCCAAAATTTATCAACTTAGTATAAAAGCAGATTGCGTGGGACCTCACAACATTTACTTTGATGGTGCGGATATGTAGTGGAATTTGAATGGGCTACGTATCCCTTGAAATACAGCCAAAACTGTTATAGGTGTACTCAATCATTGTGTCCATCATCGACGGCCGCAAGTAGGCAGCCCAATCAAATCCTCAACAAGCCCAACCAAGTCTCATCACCATCCCTGTTATTTCATGTGAGGTGATCTGCATGGTCTTTAGATATACTTATACTTTGGGCTCAAGTTTTAAAATTAGTTGGCAAAATGATCGGATAGACAGCCAGTATGATAGACGGCCTCGATCAAACATATCAGAGCCGCCCTAAAGAGGCCTGCACACAGAGAGTTGCGGGGTCACCACGCAATCCGCGTGGAGTGTCGTGCACACTTTCTTCTGGCAGTTGAGTATCGTACAATCCCCGTACTTAGGAATTCTATACATTGCATTGAATTCGGGCACACAATATTCAACCATCCATTGTATGTTCATTAATCGGTTGGATGGAACATTAATTCATTCGAATTTTTGGAATATGACCCATCTACAGAAGAATTTATAATTTGGGCGGTTTGATTTCAACAAAGAATGCTTTTATATACGAAAATTTGTTATAGAAACACTGCGAATAATTTTTGCATCTGTAACTCTACGCGCAAAGAGCAGCAGGGCAGCGCGAGACTACTAGACATGCCATAGGAAACCGTAGCGATTGTACGCCCAACTTAATATTTTTGCAGCGTTTATTCGCCATACAACCTTCTGAGCATAAAGAGAAAAAACAAATATTAGCTTGATCGGAAACTTATTAACGGACAATCAGCACTGTTTCCTATGGTATGGTCCGCTTAGGAATTAATTCTATTTTATTTTTAGGCTCATGCACTAAGAATAATCTAAAAAAACAGACGGACAGCGTAGACATAGAATAAATAGATCAAGGTGGCCCCTGTTGGGGATTTGCTCTGTGGAATCACACAGATATGGATATAGGATAACAATTCAATAATAACAAGCAATTACAGAAGAATATAAAATTTTAATGTAGAAAATCCTTGCGGAAAAAAATTATGGCACAAAGCGACAGAAATCCACTATGAAAAGAAAGTTACAAGAGAGAGGACTTACCCGATTCAAACAACCTTGAATCTTACCCTTGTTACACCCTTTGATAACCCTAGAACCCCTTTAGAAAGCTTTAGAATAATTTTTCACCCCCCTAGAAAAAACCCTAGGGATTCCTATTTATAGTTTAGGCAACTTCCTTTCGCACCTTGCGAAAGACCGATTCAAATTTCTGCAATCCGCATCAGATTCGGAAACGAATCTGCGTAACTACAACTAGCGAGCCGAGGCTACGACTGGTCGTAGGACCCCTACGACTGATCATGAATCCCGAACACCAAAGAAGAGAGCTCCCTAGACTTTGAGTCGAGCGGGCTACGACCGGTCGAGACGACCCCTATGACTGGTCGAGCAATCCCTACGACCGGTCGTAGGCGTTGAAGACTTTCTGACAACAATCTCCACCAAGTCTTCAACCTTCAACCGTGTAGCACCTTAACCTCTCCTCTTATCTCTTCATCACATCATAGCTTCAATCAACGCTTCTCATGCACACTCCGTCCTTCTTTTACGTCATCGCCAAGCCCAGAGAAGTTGCACAGAACTTGAACTTCTCTGTAAGAACGACCTTAGTGAGCATGTCTGCTGGATTCACACTGGTGTGTATCTTTTCCAATGTGACGTCTCCTTCCTCATAAAGTGGTGACGAACATCAATGTGTTTAGTACGTGAGTGATAAACAAAATTTTTAACCAAATTGATAGCGCTCTCGCTATCACAGTTAACCGGCACGGCCTCCTCCTGAAGTCTCAACTGATTTATCATGCCTCTGAGCCAAACACCTTCTTTAAAAACTTCCGTCACTGACATATATTCTGCTTCGGTCATGGAAAGAACCATCACGGATTGAAGTTTCGACATCCAACTAATTGCTCCACCCGATAATACAAACGAGTATCCTGAAGTAGACTTCCTGAAATTTATACTTCCTGCGTAGTCAGAATCCACATACTCTACCAACTTTGTCATTGTTTTCTCAAAAGTTAAGACGTAGTCTTTCGTACCTTGAATATATCGAAGTAGCCATTTTACCGCTTTCCAATGTTGCTTGCTGGTGTTTGACATGTATCTACTCACAACACCGACTGCTTGTGAAATATTCGCTCTCATACAGACCATGACATACATTAAACTGCCAACCGCATTCGAATAAGGCACATGAGATATAACCTGTTTTTTCTCATTGGATTTAAGACATTGTTCTGAGGAAAGCTTGAAGTGAGCGGTGTGGGGAACGCTTACCAACTTTGCTTAATCCATCCCATACTTGATCAATACCTTTTCAAGGTATTCTGCCTGTGATAACTAAAGCCTGCTCCTCTTCCTGTCTTTATGAATATCTTGCCGAGAACCCTCTTTGCAGCCCCCAGATCTTTCATCTCGAATGTCCCTAATAACTGAGTCTTCAGTACGTTAATTTCAGACATATTATGACAGGCGATCAACATATCATCAATATACAGTACTAGGATGATAAATTTTTCATCACTCAGTGTCTTGTAATAGACACAGTGATCGTATTCACTCTGAGTAAATTTCTGACTTACCATGAAAGAATCAAATTTTTTATACCACTGCCTAGGCGACTGTTTCAAGCCGTACAACGACTTCATTAACCGGCAAACCTTTTTCTCTGCTCCTTTAACTTCGTAGCCCTCTGGTTGCTTCATGTAGATCTGTTCTTTTAATTCCCCATGCAGGAATGCAGTCTTCATATCCATCTGTTCTAGCTTGAGATCGTATTGGGCAACCAGCACCAACACGAATCTGATAGATACCTGTTTAACTATCGGCGCGAATATCTCTGTGAAGTCGATTCCTTCTCTCTGAGTATAACACTTCACTCCAAACCTTGTTTTGTATCTATCCTGTTTCCTTTTGAATAATCACTTGCATTTGATCGCTTTTCGGCCCACAGAAAGCTCCACCAACTTCCATGTGTGATTTTTGTGTAACGACTCCATCTCATCATCCATCGCCGCCTTCCACTTTTCTGCATCAGGCTCATCAAGAGCGTCCTAAATAGTAGACGGGTCTCCCTCATCTATAATGAGGGCATATGCAATATTAGAGTCGTCTCTATATCTTGCTGGTAACCTACGATCACGTGGTGGGTTCCTTCTCACAGGTGGTTGCTCCACCTAACCCTGTACCTCTGTCTTCGCATCTGTCTCTGCCTGTGTATCATCTGTATCAATCTGGACGTCTACGATCACCCTTTCCGGTTCCTCTTGCTCCTTTTGATCATTCTTGCGAAATAGGGAGTTTTCATCTAATCTGATGTCACGGCTAGTGATGACCTTGCGTGTGACCTTTTCGAATAACCTGTAACCTTTCACACCAATGTCATAGCTAACAAAGATATACTTTTTGGCTCTATGGTCTAGCTTATCTCTCTCAACTGACGGTACATGAGAGTAAGTCTCACAACCAAATATGCGTAGACCTGAGTAGTCGATTTTCTAACCACTCCATACTTCCTCTAGAATTTTACATTCAATTGTCGTTGAAGGAGACTGGTTTACCAAATAGCAAGCCGTGTTAACGGCCTCAGTCCATAGGTCCTTGCCCAACGCAGCCTTACTTAACATGTATCTAACCCTCTCCAGGAGAGTTCGATTCATTCGCTCAGCCACACTGTTTTGCTCGGGTGTGTGGCGCACTGTGTTGTGCCTGATGATCTCTTCATCCTTGCAATAATCATTAAACTCAGTGGAAGTAAATTCTTCACCATTGTCAGTCCTTAAAACTTTTATTTTTCGCCCTGACTGTTTTTTCACCATTACCTTCCATTGCTTGAATATGGTGAAAACTTCGGATTTACGTTTCATGAAGTAAACCCAAACTTTCTTGGAGTAGTAATCAATGAATAAAACAAACCATGACGACCCCCCAATGGAAACTTCTGGTGATGGCCCCCATACATCAGAGTGCACATAATCAAGCACTCCCTTACAAACATGTTTTCCAGATTTAAAAGATAGTCTAGATTGTTTACCATATATACAATGTTCGCATATATCTAAATCAGAAATTTTAAAAGCTGGAATCAAACATCGATCAGAAAGTACCTTCATGCCTTGCTCGCTCATGTGACCTAGACGAGCATGCCACATACGTAGAGACGTGGAGTTTGCAATAGCTGCTGCTGCTCCACCTGCCAAAGTGCTCCCAATCAACCTGTAAAGGTTTCCATGCCTCTGCGCTCTCATAACCACGAGTGCCCCTTTTGAAACTTTAAAGACACCATCAATACCAGTGAACTTGCACCCTATAGCCTCGAGTGCCCAAGAGAAATTAGACTTTTCTTTATATCAGGAACGTGCCTGACGTCAATCAAGGTACGCTCCATCCCATCAAACATTTTGATACTCACTGTGCCAATAGCCACAACATTACAGGCATTGTCATTACCCAGAAAAACCCGTCCACCATCGCATTCCTTGTAACTGGCGAACCAACTTCGATGAGGAGTCATGTGATAAGATGCTCCTGTGTCAAGTATTCACTCGTCTTTATGATTGTCGTGTAAGTGACCAATCATGGAAACGGATAGAACATCACCACCACTTGATTCTTCATCAGATGTGACTACATTGGCCTCCTTGGAAGAAGCCGCTGAATTTTCTTTATTCGTTTTAGGATTTCTACAATCCTTCTTCATGTGTCCAGACAACCCACAATTCTAACACTCTAATTTTCCTTTGCCTTTGTCATTGGATTTGGATCTAGGTCTTGAGGACTCTATATCTTGCTCAGAATCTCTGCCCCTCATAATCAGTGCATTAAAAAATGCCTCCATGTTACCGTTTTACTTTCTTATAGCCTTTCCTTGAAGGGCTGAGATAACGGTGTCAACACTTAGGGTTTTATTTGCTGTGCACATCGTGTCCCTGAAAGACTCATATGATGCAGGAAGAGAATTCAACAATATACATGCCTGTTCCTCGTCTTTGACCACTTCCTCCATATCTAGCAACTTGCACATCAATTTATTAAAGTTGCTGATATGGGCTTATAGATTTTCACCCTCTGCCATCTTGAAGGAATAACACTTTAGCTTCAAGTGTAGGCGATTTTCAGAGGACTTCTTTGCATAGATGTTCTTTAACTTCGCCCACAAACCAGCCGTAGTTTTCTCCCTCAAAATATTATAGAGAACCTCATCCGTGAGACATAAACGGATAGAGGCTAAAGCATTACTATTAAAGTTTTTCCATTCATCATCTTTCATGATAGATTTTCGCTCCCCAAGAGCCTTAATCTCGCCTTGCTTGGTCAACAGGTTAATCATCTTAACCTTCCATAACTCAAAATTATTTTTGCTCGAGTACTTCTAAATATCAAACTTGTTGTTTCTCATTATCACTAATCCTGCAGATTCAGATCTGTGCCCCAACGATTGCTCTGATATCACTTGTTGGGGATTTTCTCTGCAGAATCACACAGATCTAGATCTAGGATATCAATTCAATAGTAACAAGCAATCACAGAAGAACACAAAGTTTTAACATGGAAAACCCTTGTGGGAAAAAATCACGGCACAAAGCGATAGAAATCCACTATGAAAAGAAAATTACAAGAGAGAGGACTTACTTGATTTAAACAACCTTGAATCTTACCCTTGCTATTCCCTTTGATAACCCTAGAACCGCTTTAGAAAGCTTTAGAATAATTTCCTATCCCCCTAGAAAAAACCCTAGGGACCTCTATTTATAGCTTAGGCAACTTCCTTTCGCACCTTGCGAAAGACCGACTCAAATTTCCGCAGTCCGCATCAGATTCGGAAACGAATCTGCGTAAATACGACTAGTCGAGTCGAGGCTACGACTGGTTGTAAGATCCCTACGACTGGTCGAGCAATCCCTACGACCGGTCGTAAATCCCGGACACCAAAGAAAAGAGCTCCGTGGACTTTGAGTCGAGCGGGCTACGACCAGTCGAGACGACTCCCACGACCGGTCGAGCAATCCTTACGACCGGTCGTAGGCGATGAAGACTTTCTGATAAAAGCCCCACGGTAAGGGCCGCGCCTAATCTGCTCCCAAGGGAAGAATGCAATTTGAAGATGCACATCTGCACGCGCGCATACGCAAGCCCAAGCGCTCATTTATATTGATGTGGCCCACGTGGAGAAATCCGGTTCCTTGGTCAGGCGAATCCTACTCCGAATGCTCCATCTCCCAAAAATCCGGTTCGTTCAGAGAATCACGTTCGCTTCGTTTGTGTGGTGACTGGACGGTAAGAGAAATCCACATTAATCGTACATACGCGGCCCAACCACTAAAATCTACCATACATTCACCATGAGCAATTCATGGTTAACATTCCTGATCTCGCAGTAGTATGCCACATCAGCACGTGGGACACTTGTGCTTGGCTAGGGCCAGAACAACTTGGTTTTTCAACGATCAAAAAATGTTCATCCCACCATCAACATGCTATGCCCCAAAATGTGTAATATTGGTAGAATCTTATCTTTTATTATTTGCATCTCTCATCCATGGTAGGGTCAATCGTATCAACGGTCTGAATGGCTTAAATATGATCCTAGTTATACATAATCTAAGGCAGAGGATACTCCACAATATCCTCTGGCCAAGGATCACATAAGTAGTGGGCTCTTATCCTGTGCTGATTGAAAATTTTGGGACGCGGACTACGTCCTACCCTCGCCCGTTTCTAGCCACGGACGGGCAGTTCTATATGCAGGCCCACCGTGATTTATATGTTTATCCACACCGTCTATCCCTTTTCTCATATTATTTTAGAATATAAACAAAAAAATTAGTGGATCCACCGCTTAACTGGACCACACCGAATAATGAGCTTGGTTGCATTCAATGCATATAGCATTAAATGCAAGAGTCATCTATGGTGTGATCCACTTGACCGTTGAATCTTTTTTATTTTTGTGCACATACCTTGAAGTTATCTTAGAGAAGGGATGGACGGCATGGATAAACATATACATCACGGTGGGCCTGCCAACAGAACTGCCCGTTCGTGGCTAGGACCGGCGGGGCGATTGCATCCGAAATTTTGATGGTCAAACAAGACAAGGCGATTTTATTTGTACGGAAGGACGGATTTTTATACAAAGGAATTAAAGGCGCACACGTGGCTACCAAATATCTTATCATTATCAGTGGTGGGTGACACGTGAGTTGCACGTGGTGTACGGAAGATGCTCTACCATAGTTACCGTGTGTCTCGCTGTACGCTCGTGTCCGGCCCTTCTAAGTGCGTTCTTGCGGGTACGCCTTTCTGGTACTCGTTGCCTGAGTCTGCTCACTCATGCCGACGTCGCTGGTGATCAGGTGGACCGTCCCTTGTACACCCGAAACTGCGGAACCGGACTGGCTGGTGTACCTCACACGGTTATATAAGCTGCTGTATTGTCGTGGGCCTGATCATGAGGTATGTGTTATATCAAAACTTTCCGTACATTTGGCGAGCTCATCTTAAGGCTTGATATGAAAAATAAGAAAGATTTAACTATCAAGTGGACCACACTGTAAAAAGTAGTGGAGGATTGAACGTCTACCATTGAAACCCTTTTTAGGGCCACGAAAGCTTTGAATCAATATGAAATTTGTTTTTCCTGTTCATTCAAGTCTTTGTGACCTTATGAGCAGATTGGATGGAAAGTAAACGTTATGGTGGGCCCTAAGAATTGTTTAATGGTGAAAATCATTATCTCTACTGCTATTTGTGGTGTGGTCCATATGATCTTTAGATATGATTCATTTTTTGAATAATGCTCTAGAATGATCTCTAAAACTATATTAACGGTGTAGATATAATAAATACATCACTGTTGGGCCATATAACTTTGATCCCCTTTGAACCGTTCGTACAACTTGGAGCTCGAGGAGCGTCGGTGCTCGTCTTCGCACGACACGTACCTACAGGAGCTATAAAGCTGGTGTGTGGTACAACAGCCATCCGCTTCCCGATACTACGTGCTTCCTAAAGAAATTGACGGTTTAAAGAAACTGGTATGCGGTTCTTATTTGTTGCAGCCTGTACCCTACCAGTGAGTGGGCCAAACTATCCACGGAGAACATTTCTACGGTTGATCTCATCTGGTCATTGGTCAAATAAAACTCTCCAAATCAGTGACCTACTATAGATAGATTTTAATCCCTTGCTTGTGAACATTTTTCATTTGTCACTGAGTTTGGGTATTAACTATTTTTCATTTTAATCATCCATCAGATGTCCTCTAATTAAACTCAGGGATTAAATCTAGCCTAATTGTTGGTTTATGTCCCACCTATGATGGGACCCACTATTCAAACAGTTTTTTAGTTACATTTATGTCACGTGTATGCTTGTGTACCCTCACATCCTGCAAGATCTAAGGGCCTCTTTAGGAGCGTGGATGTGGACTTTAACAATTAAAGACGGATTTTTCATTAGGATAAAACTACTATAAATATCATTATATCATTATAGTTATATTACACACGGTCAAGACTCTTAATCCATCACTATTTTTAAAGTGGCAAATGGGCCGGACTCTTACACGGGCTATTTACCATCAACCATATGATTTAGCCGTGAAATGAATGGTGGGGATTCCTTCGTTTTTGTAGCTATAGAACTATGTTCCATCCATTTTCAAAAGGTGGAGAACTATCACAAACTATCACAAGAGGCTAGCTAATATATTATAGTTCTCTTTAAAAATGCAACGTTAGAAGTCAGGAAATTGATTGGTTTATGCTTATAAAACACTCAAATACATAATTACTTTGTATAATGTGCAAAAGGATCTTGACTGTACACATTAGGTAATCCAAAAGCATTAACTAGAAGGTGTTTATGGCTTGAGACCACTCCCACCTAATAATAATAATAATAATAATATAAATAAATAAATAATATAGAAGTTAACATATACTTGTGGCTTGAAAATGGACAACTGAAACGAAATTGAGCAGGTGCCATAACTTGAACGGTGGAAATGGCCATACACATGAAATAGAGGATTATTTTCATATTGTTTCTCCTTTTGTTTGTACATACACGTTATTTTTATGAAGAAAAGGAACGTTTTTGTTGCAACAGGAAGAAATAACAACCTTCCATATAAAGAACGTGACAGCTCCACTTTCACCTTTCGAATTCTCTCTTTCTTTGTCTTTTTAACTCAAAGCAAGGAAATTTCCGTAATTAGTATTGCTTGACTAATTATACGATGCTCGACTGAGAATATGTGCACCATACTCGAGCTCGGAGTTTGTACGGTGAGCCATATCATTATAATCCGTCCGGACCCATCTGGACGGACCATGCCCCAAAATCTCTTGGATAGAGCAATCCTAACCTTCGAATTGGTGGCTCGCACAGAGAGTCGAGAAACACAAATGGAAAAGATCCAATACTTGTGGCCACGATCTTCTAACCTGGTTGTTTCACAGAGAATGGTCCACCTACTTTATTCCACGTGTGCCCATTTTCACAGGAGATAAATCTTTGATACTCTTTCTGAGGATAATGGATGATACGTGGGCATGGATGCTGTTAAACTGTCCAAATTATAGATCCTAGTAATTTAGATATTCTATGAACCAAAAATGATACTCATTTGATTACCTAACCATTGGATTAGTTTAATATTCGATGGTCCTGTTTCAACAAACAAGTGTCCATGATTGTTTTGAAAATGAAACTAAGAGACAGTGGGCTCGACACTTTAGTGGGTTAAATGTTTGACAACTGCACAGTTTCTAAGCCTGCGTATCAAGCATGGCTGTCTGTCAGAGTATCAAACAACTTTCTGTTTCATAAAGGCCAGATATCTGACTCAGCCGACGGCGCCGAGCCGAGCCGAAGGAAGATACGTACGGTGACCGTACGCATCACGAGGATAAGGTTGCTACTTGCTACAGCAAGTTGCTGATGAATAAAAAACGTGGGACCGATGCGGATGGGGCGGGGGACGATGAATGCCACATGGTCCAATAGAAATGTGAAACGCACCGGGATTCTAAAGCGGCGTGCGATCCGTTAGAAGAGGCGGTCATATACGACAAATCCCTCTTCCTTCTAACTTTCATTGCGCTTGCGTTTTCGTCGAAGGAGACCCCTCACGAGTCGATAACTATCCCTTCTCTCTGCGTGTGAGATGCAGGAGCCTCTTTTGGACACGCGGACAGACCTTGTACACGTTAAAATAGATGAACGGCGTGGATAAAATATATAAATCACGGTGGGCCCCACAGAGCCCCTGACATGACCGTCCGTCTCTAATCGGGTCCTCGTTCGGGTAGTACACAATCCGCATCCCGTAAAAACCAGTCACATATCTCATGAAATTAAATGCTTTTCTTCTGACTGCTCATTTTCCTCGTGCACTTGTGGGCCCCCCGATCAGCGTATCGACCTGATTTTTCGCATCGGCATTTTATTAGTGAACCCCATCTGATGGAGTGGCCCGGATGTTTCGCACAGGTGCTACATCAACACCGAACAACGGAGAATAGGGTACGGATGGCTACTTCATGTCCCGAGTAGCCATACCGCGCCTGCTGCGGGAAAAAAGCCATGGTAGCTTTCGCTGCCCTTACTTTTTAAAAATCCCCGTTAAACGGGCTGTTGATCGCTTCGAGACACTTCCTTTCCAGCAAAATTAGTTAACATTCCAACGAAAAGATTCCACAAACAACTGTTCTCGTTACATAAAATGGCTTGCCTTTTATCACTACTCATCATCAAGTGGGCCCACTCTAGAGTCCGGACCAACTTTCTTGTAACCGCCTGGAGAGGGAGTCCCTGTAGACGTAAGGCCAATGGGGCCCAACTCCATGTCCCCGTGACATCAGTTGTCTTCGTCACTTTCTTCTACTTGAAACGAGATAGATCTAAAAAGGCAAGTGGCCCTATCACATGAAACTGGGGAAATTGAATGCCCACCCACCGTTCAGACCTTCGCTATTGCCATTCAAGTTTTTGTTACCATCCTGAAGCTGTAAAAAAGCTTAGCTTGCGTATTAGTTAAGTTCTAAACATTACTGTCCTATGTTTAAGTCATGGAAGGAGTGACCCGTAAAAAGAATTAACTTGGGAGTAGAGTGAAAGCTGCCATGGCGTGAAAATGGCTATCTAAACAACCAGCAATCACCGAATGAAATCAGCTAATTGGATAACTAAAGTGCAGCCAACATGCCTTTTGAATAACTATCAAGAAAAGAGGCTAGAGTGAGTGTCACTACTGAGTGGGCTGCCATAGACGTCGACGGTGGAGGATGGTGGAATGTTATGATCTCAGTGGTCTAAAAAAGCTTAGTTTGACGCCTTCCATCAATCCTAAAGCTTTTGGTGTATTTGTTAGGTTTTTAATAATTTCGGATTAGGATATATTTGTGTTTCTATTCATTCTAATGGGAATACTTGATAAAAAAATCGAATGGTACACAAACATCATGGTTATACCATGAAGGTTTAATGATGAGTGTTTAATCTCCACTAGCATGGCTTACTTGAGTTTTGGATTTACTTCATTTTAAGGTCATGTATTAAAATGAACTAGAGAAACTGATGGATGGATTGGATGTCACACAAGCATCATGGTGGGCCTCGTAACACTTTTCCATCAGGAACTTCTTCTAAGTGCCATACAAGAAAATGCATCCTTTGAATTCAAGCAGACTTTGCATCAGCATAAGCTGTGTCCATAATTATAACCTATTCGTAGTTTGTCAAATCCATTTATGTATGGAACCTAACAAAGTAAGTATATTATGTCCTAAAATATGATCCCCTATAAGAAAAAACACGACAATTAGTGAGAATTTGTCTTTACAAAAAAATGGAATAATAATTAAGATAACTTGCCCTCAGCTGGTGGACATGTTCCTACGCATGTATCATATGTGCAAAATATGTCACATGTGAGACTATTCAAGTTTAAATTTATCATGTACACACATATGCCACCTTCAATCTTCAACCGCTCTACATGTGCCACATGTTAATTTACATGTGCACTATAAATACTACATATATCCCACCATCTACAAAGGTTCCCAATATGTATCACACCAAATCTTTACTCCAATTCTAGATTGGTTGTAAATAAGGAAGAAATGCGAGTCTTGACCGTGTGACTTAACATAGTTGAACATAGATAACACATACCGACACAACTTTTCTTACACAGAAATAGTTATTGAATGACCACCAACTAGCCAACGAAGACCTACAAAGTGAAAAAAATACATTTCATATTATCCCTCGTGAAAGTGCAATAGTTAGATAGTTATGATGATGTAATTAGATAAAAAATAGGCCTTGTTTACACTTATCCTAACGCGTTCATGCAGACTAATGAAACGTCGCCACGTGTTGGCACTACATATGAATGACGGATGAAATTATACTCACGCCTCTAGGATATCTTTCACCCCATATCCATTGGTGATACATCACCTGCTAAAAGCAGAACGGCTCAAAACCGTACACACACCCACGACACTATGATGAAGGACACGTGGTCCTTACTCGAGTGGCACATGCGGTCGAAGCAGTGTGCTCAACAAAGCTTATAAAGACCCACCGTGATAAGAAGTCTATCACAATTGAGATACACTCGGTAAGGTTATCTCACACAATCCTACTAAAATAAAGAACCTCTCTAGAGACGAAATACTTTAACAAAGACAACGAATGTTCGAGAAGCCAATTCCTTCTAAAACGGAAAAAAAAATAAAAATCAAATGACGTGATGAGAGATCTGAGTTCGACTAAGATATTGATTGATCTCATAACATTCAAGGATCACTGTAGTCAAGTTGGTAAGGAGATCTAAAAACGAATTGATTTTGTAACCTTCAAGAATCTTGGACCAGCAAGGAAACCTAATAAGGGTTGCCACCTCCTGAGCCATACAATGAGCATACGACGAAGAGTTCAAGGCCCTCGCCAAACAAAATCTCTCTACGTAGCGCAACACAGTCTATCTTAGTTATACTTTTTAGTTCCTCTACTTATGTCCAGCGTCTTTGCAGAACATTTGGAATTTAAGATAGCTTAAATGGTTGTTATCCAACGTCACCGCTGTATTATGCCTAGGAGAAGTATAAATATCCATGACCTATCGTTGTTAAATCCCCTGATCAACTAAGTCCTTACTTAAGAGATTACGCCCCAGTCACATCCTGGTGACCATTCGCCTTGATTATTTATCCATATAGGGGATTGCAGGTATTTATCTTCTATTTATTTATTTGGTTATTTTGTATCGCCAAAGGATGTGTCAGATCCGAGGCATGGTTCACTAAACCGAGACAGAAGTTAAGTCGGTTCGGACGAACCATCAGCGATCCGGGCATGCATCGGGCCGATCTTCTTATCGGATCGGCAAGCTCAAGTTAAATCCTCATCCATAATATGATGGGATAAGATCCCCGAACCCGAAGCTCACGGGATCGGATGAAGACTGAAGATGGGCACGATCCTATCTCCGTGATACCAGGAGAGGATCCCGCACACGATATCAGGAGGAGAATCCTCGTACGATTAAATGCTCCAGCAGCTATAAAAGAGGAACCTCCATCGTCTTGTGAGGTAGGCAAAAATTCTTTCTCAAAACCCCTCAATACATTTAGACCCGGAATCCAGGCCTGACTTTGGCATCGGAGGGTCCCCTGCTCAAGCCAGGGTCTCCTTTGTCCTCTTTCCGTGCAGGTATACGAAGGTCTAAGAGGACGAACCAGATTTTTGCACCAACAGTTTGGCGCCGTCTGTGGGAACCGTACAAAAAAGCCATCTCATATTTCTATATTGAATTCCATGGTGATGACTAGAAGGACGGTCCCAGAAGAAGATTTGAATGAGATTGCGATTACAGGGCCAGCGGGTCCAGTCGCGGTCCCCGCAGCCCAGAACCCACCTAACAACCGCCAACGAGGAGCGACCAGAACAAGCAACAATCAGCAGGGTCGCAACGATAGGCGGTTGGACCAGGAGGTTCAAGAAATCCGGTCTGATATGAATATGATGAAGCAGATGCTGGAACGAATGTATCAGCAGCAAATGCAGCCACTCCCGCATCCTCAAGGGGAGACAGCGCACGTACCGACTGCGGCGGTTGATCCTCAACCTTCCGCGCCGCAGTCTTTCCGGCCGAGCCAACCCCAAGGCGAATCAGAACCATCTCTAGCACAGTCAGCCAACGCTTCCCTGCCCCCGACCGATCTTCGACACGAGATAGAGCGTAGAAGGCGCAACCGCCCTTCCGTGGACCTTAGAAAGCTGATATTCAAAATTTTAAAAGAGAAGTGCGGGAAGAAATGGCGAAAGAGATGGCGGGCATGAAGCACTGCCGGAACATGTATTCGACCAGATCCGAAGCAAAGGCGTCCCCCTTTGTGGACTCGGTAATGAAGGCTCGGTTGCCCGAGAGGTTTCGATTACCTCAAATCACTCCTTTCACCGGCAAGACCGACCCGACGGAGCACATCGAATGCTTTAGAACCTATATGGAGCTCCACGATGCCTCGGATGCAGTAATGTGTCGGGCCTTTTCTCTTACATTAACCGATGTAGCTCGACTGTGGTTCAAACAATTGAAACCAAAGTCCATCAGCTCATTCGTTGAGCTGATCGACGCCTTCCTCACCAACTTCATCGGCGGAAAAAAGAAATTGAAGCCCCCTGCACATCTGAACAACATAGTTCAAAAGCAGGGAGAGCTATTGAAAGATTATATCAAGCGTTTCAATTTCGAATCCCTTCAGGTTCGAAAACATTCAGAAGAAACGGCTCTCAATGCGCTCATGCAAGGAGTTAGAGATAAGCCATTCCTGGCATCTCTAGACAAAACTCCGCCCGATACTCTGGCAGAATTTATGGCACGGTCGGATAAGTATGCAAACGCCGAAGAAACGCGAATTCTGCGTGAAACTAAAACTTTGGTCAAAGAGTCAGCCAAAAAGGAAGCCGACTCGGCCGGAGGAAGGAAACGCAAGGATGATCAAGCGCATGATGAGCGAAGGTCAGGCAAACGACCAGATCGAAGATTTTCCACATATACCCCCCTGAACAAGACTCAGGAGCAGGTATTAATGGAAATCAAAAGCGAAGGCTTTGTCAACTGGCCCAGTAAGCTCAGGAGTAATCCTAATCGGCGGGACAAGGATAAATACTGCCATTATCACCGTGATCACGGGCATAACACGAGTGATTGCCGTCACCTAAAGGAGGAGATCGAACGACTCATAAAGGACGGCCGACTCAAAGAACATGTGGTTAAAGCTGGGGCGGCCGAGGGACGTCCGACCGAGAGTCAGCCTATGGAAGAAATCCGGACAATTATCGGCGGTCCGCGAGGTGGGGGCGATTCAAACAATGCTCGAAGGAATCATGCGAGAAAACTTAGTCAGCCTAAGTCCGAGCTTATGATTATAGATCGGCCACCAAAGGAGAAGAAAAGGGAAAGATATTGCATTTCGTTCACAGAGGAAGATGCCCGAGGTATCTATCACCCCCACGATGACGCATTGATTGTCACCCTGACTATCGCTAACCGAAAAGTGTTCCGGATACTCGTCGATACGGGGTCATCTGCAGACGTGTTGTTTACTCAGGCGTTCGACAAAATGGGGATCGAACGATCCATGCTACGCCCAGTTCGGACCCCGTTAATCGATTTTTCCGGAGGACAAGTACTGCCCGAAGGGATTGTCTCGTTACCACTCACTGCTGGTAGTGCCCCACATCAGACGACGATGATGGTTGAATTCTTGGTCGTCGATCAACCCTCAGTATACAACGCAATACTCGGCCGACCTTCATTGAGTCTCCTCCAGGCCGTGGTATCCACATACCATCTTTCACTGAAATTTTCGACTGAGTCGGGAGTAGGAATTGTCAAAGGAGACCAGTAAGATGCGAGGCGTTGTTACATGATAGTTGTAAAGGGAACCGCCGACAAAAGTCCGATCAACATATCAACGATCGAATCATTGGACCCTCGGGGCGAGAGTCATGAACGAGGGCAGCCGGTCGAAGATCTTATCTCGGTCCCCTTGGTCGAAACAGATGGATCCAAGACGGTACGAATTGGCTCGTCTTTACAGTCCCCCTTGAAAGAAAAGCTGATAGCCCTGCTCCGTAGGTACGCCGACGTATTTGCCTGGTGTCATGAAGATATGTCCGAGATCGACCCCTCTGTGATGACTCACCGACTCAACATCGATCCGTCATATCGACCGATCCGACAGAAGCGACGACCGCTCGGCCCTGAACGATACGCCATCATTGAAGAAGAAGTCAACAAACTCCTCCAGGCTAATTTCATAGAAGAAATACACTATCCAGAATGGGTCGCGAATGTCGTGCTTGTAAAGAAATCCAACGGGAAGTGGCGAGTCTGTATTGACTATACTGACTTAAATAAAGCCTGCCCGAAGGATAGCTTTCCGCTTTCGAGGATAGACCGGCTAGTAGATAGTACCGCCGGACATGAGCTCCTTAGCTTCATGGATGCATATTCAGGGTATAATCAAATTGCAATGCATCAAACAGATAAATCAAAAACTACCTTTGTCACCGACAAAGGCCTTTATTGTTACCGAGTGATGCCATTTGGTCTGAAGAATGCCGGCGCAACTTATCAAAGATTAGTTAACAAAATCTTTGCTCGGCTTATAGGCCGAACCATGGAAGTATACATTGACGACATGCTCGTCAAAAGTATACACGCGGCAGATCATGTGAATGATTTGGAAGAAATGTTTCTCATCCTACGAAAGTTTCGGATGAAGCTGAATCCGAGTAAATGTGCTTTTGGGGTGGGCTCTGGAAAGTTCCTCGATTTCTTGGTTAGTCAGCTAGGAATAGAGGCAAACCCCGAGAAGATAAAGGCTTTGATTGATATGGAATCCCCTAAAACCATTAAGGACATCCAAAGGTTGACTGGACGAGTCGCAGCACTTAATCGGTTCCTGTCCAGAGCCACGGATAAATGTCTCCCTTTCTTCAAACAATTGAAAGGAAGACAAACAATGGGTTGGACGGAAGAATGTAAGCGACATTCCAACAATTAAAATCATATCTCGGTTCTCCACCTCTCTTATCAAAACCCGAATCAGGGGAGTCCCTGCTCCTTTACCTAGCAGTATCCGAGGCAGCGGTTAGCTCGGCTTTGATACGAGAATCCGAAGGAAAGCAACTGCCGGTTTATTACGTCAGCAAAGCATTATTGCCAGCAGAAACGAGATACCCAAGCTTGGAAAAAGTGGCCTTGGCTTTAATAACTTCCTCTCGCCGACTCAGGCCGTATTTCCATGCCCATACCATCATCGTGATGACCGATCTTCCGCTTCGCCAGGTATTGCAGAAACAAGCTTCCGGCCGACTCACGAAGTGGGCTATCGAACTAAGTGAGTTTGACATTCAATACAGACCGAAGGTAGCAATCAAAGGGCAAGCCGTAGCTAATTTTATTGCCGAGGGAACACCACCAACCGAACTCCCGGTCAACGATATGTCAAAGGATGTTGCAGTTCCAACAACAACCGCTCCCCCGACCCTACCCTGCCCTATTCCCTGGAAACTGTTTGTCGACGGTTCTTCCAACTCGAAGGCAAGTGGGGCTGGGGTTGTGCTGGAAACCCCCAATCATACCTATATACAGTATGCCTTACGACTTGGATTCCAAGCGTCGAACAATACGACAGAATACGTAGCATTGTTTCTCGGACTCCGACTCGCCGCTAGTATGGGAGTTACGCACCTAGCGTTTTCAGCGATTCTCAGTTGGTTGTTAATCAAGTTACCGGTGTATACCAGACACGGAAAGACCAACTAAGAGCATACATGGAGAAAGCGAAAGAACTTATCAATGGATTTCAACTCGTCGTGTCACTCGGATCCCTCGTACAGAAAACGGCAAAGCCGATTTATTAGCAAAGCTCGCCTCCGCCGATGAAGATGATATACCCAGGTCCGTCCCTATCGAATACGTCGATAAGCCGAGTATAAATGAACCAATTAGCGAGGCCGTCAATACAATCGACTCGGAACCATCCTGGATCGATCCAATCCGCCAATACCTTGACAAGGGAAAGCTGCCTGAAGATCGTGCCGAGGCTCGACGAGTTAAGATCCGAGCCTCCCGTTACACCATACTCAACGGAACCCTCTATAAGAAAGGTTACTACGCTCCGTTGCTGCGGTGCCTCAAACCCAGTGAGGCGAACTATGTATTACGTGAAATCCATAAAGGAATCTGCGGAAACCACTCTGGAGGGCGATCTCTCGCCCACAAGGTCCTACGACAGGGATATTACTGGCCCACTATCCAACACGACGCTCGCAAGCTCGTCCAAAAATGTGACAAATGTCAACGGTTCGCGGCAATTCCGAGGCAAGCCCCCGAGGCACTGACGCCGATGACTGGTCCCTGGCCCTTCGCACAGTGGGGTGTCGACATCATAGGTCCACTCCCTATGGGAAAAGGTCAGACCAAGTTTGCTGTGGTAGCAGTGGATTATTTCACGAAGTGGGCCGAGGCAGAGCCATTAGCTAAAATAACCGAGCAGAAGATCACCGAGTTTGTATGGAAAAATATTATCTGCCGATTCGGAGTACCCCGTACCATTATTACAGACAATGGAAGGCAATTTGATAATAGGAGCTTTCGCGAGATGTGCGACAACCTCGGAATCAGAAACGTCTATTCTTCACCTCATCATCCTCAAACTAACGGACAAGTTGAGGCGGTTAACAAGATTATCAAGCAACATCTTCGGACCAAGCTTGACCGGGCCAAAGGAGCATGGGCCGAAGAGCTCCCGAAAATTCTTTGGGCTTACCGAACTACGGCTCGAACCGCCATAGGAGAAACTTCCTTTTCACTCGCGTATGGCTCGGAAGCCGTCACTCCCGTTGAAATCGGATTACATTCGGCTCGAATCACTTCGTTCAATGCGGAAGAAAATGAAGAACTCCTTACACTCGGGCTCAACCTTCTGGACGAACAAAGGGAAGTGGGGCGGCTGTGCACCGAGGCACGACAACGACAAGTGGCTCGGTTCTACAATACCCTAGTTAAGATCAGGAGGTTTCGAATGGGAGATATGGTTCTCCGAAAAGTATTTTCCAATACCAAGAAATTTGGATCGGGTACGTTGGGACCCAATTGGGAAGGACCCTATATCGTCTCGGGCACCATCCGACCAGGAACGTATCGGCTAGAAGATCTAAACGGACAATCATTGCCTCATCCTTGGAACGCTGAGCACCTCAAGATTTACTATCCTTAGCTCGGTACTCAATGTTTAAAGACTCTGAACTAAGAAAGATTAAAGCCAAGTCAAATGAATAAAACTAAGCGTTTTCTTTCATTCATCAACCACATGCGAGTACAACATGTGAATACATCGATTTTAAAAAAAAAAACACAAGGGGCCCTGGTTACTGTCCTCCGGTAGGAACGGTACCCGAAGCATTCTCGCATGTACCGGCCTCATCCCCAGCAGTGACTTCAGCAGCGGCGTCCGGATTCTCGGATTCCGAGGCTCCTCCACCCTCGATTTCTGAGAGATCAAGGTTAGGAAAAGATTTCTTTATGTCTTTGACACATTCCAGAAATCCGCTTTGGAACAAGCGATCTCTCTCATCCTCGAACTCCGCTGACTCAAGGAAAGCTTGGACGGCTTGGTCCCTAGCCTTCTCAGCCTCCCGAGTCTTCTCGTTGGCCTGCTGAATATGCCCCGCCGCCTCAAGCTTAGCCCGAGCCAAGTCATCTGCACAAGAAGCATGGACTGCGAGAACTCGTCGGTTCTCTTCTTCAGCTCTGGAAAGGAGAGCCAATACCCGAGTAACCTCGGCTTGCGCTTCATCGAGGGCTCTCCTGGAGGAAGCCGCCTCTGCTTTTGCGTCTTCGGCAGCTTTCCAGGCAAGGGCCGCCTCGCCTATCAAAACGCCGACCCGAGTTTCGGCATCCTCGCGTCGCCCTTCGGCTTCCGACAGAAGAGTCTGCAGCCGATGAGTCGAAGATAACTCTTTGCTGGCCTTAACCAAGCAGGGAGCGAGTTCAAAAAGCACCCTTGCTGCATGGCCGATGGTTTGCGATGAAGGAGCGTTGTAGAGACTGATGAACTCTTTTTCGCTCCCATGGGCTAAGGCCCAGGGAACCATCCCCGACACCACCTTCTGCAGGACGGACGGCCCTTCTTGGTTCGTTTCCTCCCCTCTGGAGGATGCAGCCCTCGTCTCTTCTTCCCCTTTGGAAGACGCAGCCCTAGTCTCTTCCTCCTGTCTCGAAACATCCGTCGCAACGTGTCCCGAGTCGGGTGCCGCCTGAGGTTCCGAGGCTGCGGCCACCGTCACTTCCACCCTTTCTTCCGGGTCAGAAATTACGACGACAGTAGGGGCAGAAGAACTCGCAGGCTCCTTCTCCTTCCGCACCACTCTTTGTCTCTTCGGCGGCCGAGGCTCCGACAGAAGAACTGATCGCGGAGGAGCCTTTAACTTCGAAACCGCCCTAAGAGGAGGACGAGCTCCAGTCATTTCCGAGGGGGCTGATTCGGGAACAATCCTGAGATGGGGTCGAGCTTCGGGCAAATCTATAAATTAAAAAAAAAAAAAAAAGAAAAAACGAAGTAAGTCAGGAAAAATTCAGAAGATATATTAAGACACATTTTCAATTACCTGTGACGGCCGAGTCAAGACCTGCGAGATGAAGACGCTCCGGCTGTAAGAGCACCTTCCAGGACCTATCTGCCAAATCCAACGTCCTCAACTCTTTGATCCGAGCTGAAGCACTGGAGCCGAGCTTTTGCCGCTTCTTTGGAATATCTGCCGGACATAAGCCCGTCAAACTCAGAATATTACAAAAATAAAGAAGGGCAAGAGAGAAGACCCAAGTCACCTGCTCTCTGGAACGCCCGAGGAACCCGAGCCTCGCAGGACCCGGACTCAGCCGTCTCCCAGCGACCACAGGCCCAAAACCAACGTTCTCTCCAATGCTTGTTGGAAGTGGGAGGGTCGGTTATTAGGGAGCCGCCTCCGCCCCGCCAAGCAGCGAAGACATAAAAGCCGGGGTAGTTCGGGTTCACGCGCACTTGGTATAAGTGGAGAAATTAGTCGACTGTTAGCGGTGGCTGTTCCATCTCAGCCCACAACACCTCACACCCGAATAAATTCATCCACCCATTCGGAACTATTTGCCCGGGATCTGAATACGAGATAAAACTCTCCGGACAATGGCCTGAAGGGGGAGCAGCCGCATTGCATCGAGACTTGGTAGATCGCGACCGCCCACCGGAGGATGATCCGGCAAGTCATTCGGACGGGAGATAAGTGATAACCAATTCGGGGATGTGATACCCGATTCGGATCCTGTCTAAGTCCGCCTCAAGTTAAAACTGAAGGAACAGGGCCGCTTAGATCATCCCCGATCCTTCTCCTTCAGACTCGGCGTGTGCAACTTATCAACAGGAACCGGCCCAGAGGTTCCCTCGGCAATCAATATTTCCTCTTCCTCCTCCTCTTCTTCCTCCACGCCCCTTGGAAAATTAGGCCTTCCGGCGGGTTATTAAAGACGACCCACCACGAGCGGGATCAGCGAAGCGGGCGCTCGCCGAGCTTCGGTGACCCTCTCGAGAAAGAAAGCGGCGTTCGCATCAAGCTGCTATCTCTAGCGGTAAGGAAGGCGATTCCGCAACATTCCATAAACGTTGCGCTTCGCCTTCATCTCCTGAAACTCCCTCCTGGGGACTTAGAACCTCTAGCCGCCATTATCACTAAATAAAGAGGAAGGAAAGACACAGGAGGGAGGAAGGAAAACGAAAATGGCGAAAGGAGCCGCTGACAGTTAAGAAAGAGGAAAGGAAGAAGACGAAAGACCGAAAAAGCTCCAAAGAAAATGCAAAGCGGGAATGGCAGTAGAAGTTAGAAATGCGGGACCCCCACCATTTTATAAGATTGCCATGTGGCGGAAGCGATTAATGGGAAAATGATTCGACGCCTGCATCGACTCCCCCACTCGACACGTGGCGCACGTCGACTGACGACAATAATACCCTTGCTACGTGTCCAACCCTCATTGGCGGGGTGAGCGATTTGACGGCTGTCGGCGCATGCGATGTCAGAAACTGAACCGTCTCCCGTCAAAGGCGACACAGAATGCATTAAATGACTACTTATTGTCTCGGACTAAGTTATGAACCGACTCAAAACTCACTACTCCTAAGTGTCATATGAAACACACGGAGTAAGGGGGCTTACTGTTGGGGACAAAAGATACAAAGTTCGGAGACTCGGACTTAATGCCTCGGGTCGCCAAAGGATGTGTCAGATCCGAGGCATGGTTCGCTAACCCGAGGCAGTTAAGTCGGTTCGGACGACACATCGGCGATCCGGGCATGCATCGGGCCGATCTTCTTATCGGATCGGCCAGCGTAAAGCCTCACTCCGAATATCTTGGGATAAGATCCCCGACCCAAGCTCACGGGATCGGATGAAGGCGAAGATGGGCACGATCCTATCTCCGTGATACCGGGAGAGGATCCCGCACACGATATCGGGAGGAGAATCCTCGTGCGATTAAATGCAGCTATAAAAGAGGAACCTCCATCGTCTTGTGAGGTAGGCAAAAATTCTTTCTCAAAACCCCTCAATACATTTAGACCCAAAATACAGGCCTGACTTTGGCATCGGAGGGTCCCCTGCTCAAGCCAGGGTCTCCTTTGTCCTCTTTCCATCCTGGTGACCATTCGCCTTGATTATTTATCCATATAGGGGATTGCAGGTATTTATCTTCTATTTATTTATTTGGTTATTTTGTATATATTCTTCACTAATTATATTGAGTTCTAATTATAAATTCATAAAATTAACATTTTAGTCTTTAATTTTTAATTCTTTCTATCCATCGTTACATTATAGAGAAACTTAAGGGCCATGGTTATTGTCGAAAGAAAAGTTCTTGGTTCAAGCCAAAATGTTCTAATTAAGAAAGACTAACCCTCCCCTTTTAAATTAATTAATTGGTATAATATTGATGGCTTGATAGTCTGGTCAAACTTCACAAGTCTAATCCTATAGTTGATTCGACACCCGGGGTCGCAAGCATACAATTAAACTTGAGTCTAATATGACTTTAGCATACCCACGCCATCTTACACTAACGCATTTGATTGATTATATATGTGTCGTTCGTTAACCCACGTAGTCTTGTATTTGATTGAATATCAACTAGTCCAACTCGATGAATGCTCTAAGTGAGATCCATCCAATGGAATGCACCAATCACAACTATTATTTCTACTAAGAACATTGACTCCAAGCTCCCATTGGCAGCACAACATGAATATCCAACGTGCATGAAACAAGTATCTTGTCGTTATGAACCCGCCAAAATGTTAATTTTTTAATTAACATTTGGACACATGTTCCCGTGCTAATGTGCAGACTTAAAACAAAATGTGACTTTGTTGAAGGAATGCTTAGCGCATTCGCCTCACACACGGGAATGAAGACCGCATGTTTGAGATCTGAGCAGCTGATCATCAGGCAAACACACTTACATAGGTGACACAATCAACAGGTGGGCCACCCATTTAGAAGACAAATGAGTGTTTCTATTTAAGTTTGCAGCCTAAGATGTGATCAGATCAACCTGACTTTTGAGACATGTCATCTACACATATATAGGACATTCCATGACAAGCGGCTGTGATCTCACGAATGTGTTTGTCTTTCGCGCGTGTGATGGAGCGTATGCATTTTGGAGGGAAGAAATATCCACAAATGCGGATGGTTTAATAGAAAAAAGAATGCAGTACGAGAGTGCCGTAACAGTTGTGTTTCCGTTTTGGCTGGGAACTCAACAAAACGACATAGAAAGCGGCACTTTGAGAGAGGGAGAGAGATTACGAACTACGGACTCTTCGGATGAGACAGAAGATAAGATCACAATGCCTTCCCTACATGTCCTTGAAACTGCAAACCCTCGTACCTAAACATAGATGGAGATGGACGGACACAATGACCTCGTTGTAATATATATATATATATATATATATATATATATATTAAAGGAAGAAATAGATTAATATAAGATATTTTGAATCGTAGCATTTATTTCTTCTTCTTCTTCTTCTTTTCATCTGCCTCGCCCAGCTTCCATACGCGCACGTGCCAAAATAACACGGTATGCGTGATCAGAGCGTTCCATCAAGTGGGAAACAATGGTTAGATCTTCATCCGATAAAGTAGGCCCTTTCACTCCTTAATTAGGTGATCCACAATGAACAAAATGCAAGAATAGTCGAAGCAATTTTTCACTCACCTGCGCGAAATGTACTGAATTTTAGACCAGAAGATCTAAAAAGTGGTCGGCGGTCAGGCACACATGTGCCACGTTGGCATGCGTGGGCCTAGCAAACGGCACTGTTATCTTAATTAACAAAAGACGTGCACCTAACGTGTGATACATGGTCGTACCATGCGGTTGACTACGTGTCCTTGTTTGGTCGTTATTTTGTAATATTGCGAAAATGGGCTCATCGACCGACTTTGTACAAAAAGTCTGCGGACCCTTGTCTTGTCCGAAGCGGATTGCCTTTGCCAGGGGCTGTGTGGGCCCACATAAATGTCCGTGACAAATTATATCACTCCGTACATTTGTTTTGAAAGACCACCGTTGATGCAAACATTTGGCTCACCCACTCCAGTCTCCGAACACAGGTACTAGACCCTATAAACTTGTATGGGATGAAGACAAAGGAGACCCTGATTAGGCAAGGAGTCCCTTCAATGCCAAAGTCAGGCTATGAATCTGAGTCTAAGTGGTGTAAATAGGCTTTGGGTAAGAGACTGCGTACCAGTTCTTGTTGATGTGTCTCTTATTTATACCTCTGGTTGAAGTGATTGTGTTCGTCATTCTCGTCACTACTTCTGCCATTAAGCGTGAATGGTGTATGTGCTGATATTGGCAGTTATTTAGCAATCATGTGCCAGAAATTACTCCTCATGTGCATTGATTGTAGGCCACGTCCTCATCCGGGCCAACCCTGAAGTCTAGATCTTGCCTATAACAGTCCGAGCCCACAAGTGGTTCGAGCCTAGTCGCTCATCGTCAAGGGTCTACTTGGATGCAACGGATGGAGTTTGTAATGGTTTTTTCTGGATTCCAGGCTGATGTGAAAGCTTTACAAAAGAACTTAAAATCTGAACATCAATCATCATGACTTAGTCAAAGTAGAGGGGCTAATACCGTGCCACATGTCGGCTTGCCGTCCCACTTGCATTGGTGAGGCTACTCAACTAACCGAACCGAGCTTACCTCAATTAGGGTCGGCTCAAGTTCTCCCATAACAACCACAATATGCTATGGTTATAAACATCAGGCAGATCCGAAGCTCTTGTGGGCCATGCCACACGAAACAGTGGAACAAAAACGTCCACCATTGAAATCTTTACTAATAGAAGTTTTGTGTCAAGATTATATTTGTTCCTACGGTTTATCTTAGTGGTAATAACCACATGAACGGTTTGGATGGCATATAAACATCATGGTTAGCTCTCAATGGTGGACGCTTCTGTACCCACTGTTTCGTTGGTGTGGCCCACCTGAGTTTTGAATATATCTGATGTTTATAACCCCGTCCTATTGTGGTCTTTCAAAACAGATGGACAGAGACATCTCTGTGGGGCCCAGTGACTGACTACTCAGTTTCCAGGCACACATGTTGATGTGGCACGTGTTGCAGGATCTGGTCCCTTCATCAAGTAGTCTCAGCTAGGCAACATGGGTAAACATGGACCATTGGTTATGTTTTTAAGTGTTCATTGTACTTATGCAAGTGTGGCCTGCCTGATGGGTTGATCAATCCGTCTTTCAGTGTGATCAATGTGCTCCCAACCTGATCAATGGCCCAGATCTTGCACATGTATACATGTCAGCAACCGTGCCTTGAAACCCCTCCTAGTGTCACGGGTCATTATCCTATCCATGATGATCCAGTCGAAAGATTAGACGGTCTAATTACTAAGTCACTTCTTCAATAATCTATAGCCTAAAAGTCACGCTGATCAGATGTTGATAAGCGTCTGATCGACGGCCCACTTTCAAACCGTGAGCAAGAGTCCAAGAAAATGTCTGTGGATTGAACGGTCAGAGATGGCTAATTTCTGCTGTCCATGGGTCAGTTCGAATAGTAGAGGCAGTACAGCATAAAAAGGAAAATAATCACCACTGTTTCCTGTGGTGTCGTCCACCTGGGATTTGGATCTGCTTCTTTTTTTTGGACTCATGCCATGAAATGAGTTCACAACATGGATGGACAGCGTGGATGTACAACACATACATAAAGGTGGGCCCCATGCTCATGACCTGACCGAACTCGGTTTTACTCCGTCCAAACAGAATCCGCTTCCCGGGTGTTCCTCATGTTCACCGCAACCCGCAAAAATCACCTCGATCCAAATATCAGGTGGGAGTGGGACAACTCCAACGCAGACCACCGGCAGCAATTTTCAATCACCTAAAATCTACATATTCACGTGTAATGGTCCACCTGAGTTTCGATGTTTCCCTTCATCCTGATGGGACGCACCTCATTATCAGGTTGGGTGGCATCTACAAAACATGGTGGACCCTCCATCTCAAAGTTTCCTAATAAGTGGGCGTCGCTCTCCCATCATTTTCCCATTTGTGTGGCCCACCTAAGTTGTGTGTAAGTCAGGAGAAGTTGGATGGCACTCACACGTCACGGTGGGCCTCACACACCTCAGACACATAGTAATTACCATACATTCCAACGTATGCGACCATTCCGCAATCTAAAAATTCATCCTTCACATATGGTCCCCCAATATAAAAGTTCACTAACCGACGGCAGAGATCATAGGTCAGGTCCTATCTTTCCCAAAAAAAAAAAAGAAAATGTGAGACCCATCAATCGGCCATCGAAGGCTACAAATAACATTAAAAATGATGATAATAATAATAACAAAAAAGAGAATTATTTGACTCACATGGTGGTTAATAAAATAAATACAGAAAAATGGACGTTATAAGCAATGGATTGAAGGAAAAATGAGAAAAATTCCAGGGTTAGGTAACAAAGATTTGGTGTATCACTTTGACGGTCGAGTCTGCCCCTAGTCTCATTTTTCACACCAGTTTTTCTTTCACACGAAAACGATCACCTACTTACCTACTAGATTTTGCAATGTTCTGGTGTCTAAGAATGCCAGGGGTGTCCTGTGCGCCCATTTATAAAAAGAAGCATATGGTTCAGAGATCGATGCCGTTGAACTGATGGGACCTGCCATGGAAAGATGATTTACCCAATAAAAAATTAAAAAAAAAATCCCACATCGGAGATTCGTAATTCTTCCATGACACCAGCTTAGTGGTAGATGGTTTATAGGAAAATGCAGGAATAGTCCAGGAAAAAGTTGAAAATTGGATGGCTAGGATCTACCAGTCTGGAAGGGTTTTGGGTTACCTATCATCGGAATTGAGTCCTATAAGATCAATGGTGTGGGTTAGCAAACCATGTTGGCCCTGTGATACATCAGGAATATACCTACTAAAATCCCTAAATTCATGTGGTGGTGACCCACCTTCATTATGTACTGGCCTCAATTTTGGGGTCTTCCTTCAACTCGGTGGAGCTGGTTTAATGAATGGATTGGATGGAATATGCAAAGCATGTTTATCCCCACGCAGAAGTCTGGAAGTTTCTACGGTGGAGGATAGCTTGGATGGCACACGCACATCCCGATGGGTGCCACATGTGGGAACATGCATAAATTCGAATGTATGTGACCAATCCCCGGCCACAGATTAAAAATAAATAAATAAATAAATACTTGCAGCAAAGTAGGTAATCTCTAACCATTTGATCCACGACTTTTTTCCTAGACTATTGTTACGAACGTTTCTGAGCTGTCCAAAAGATGGGTCATGTATCAGATATGAACTTCCAATTAGTGCCATTAATAACCTACTACTCACGAGACCTAGACATCCATAAGACTTCCGGGCCCAGTCCATCAACGGTGAGGATTTCATGCATGGCCCCACCTTGGGTATACCTACCCTCGAACAAGCACCTCATGATTCCTCTTTCCATTAAATGAGAGATCCAATAACATCTACTTCAGCAAACAACTTGGTTACGTTGAAAGGTCTGGCACCTCTATCTATTCAGTAGGAAAAGGAGCAATCGATGAATGGGTCCACCATCCCCCTATTTACAGTCTGGGGACCACAAAAATCACAAAAATTCTCCTGGTCCCCCCGGATCCTATTGGCAGAAACGGAGGGTCCCACAGGCTTTCAACAGAACCATGATCAGGGGATCACTTATGGTCCACAAGTAAAATAAAACATGACTATTTAGTATGATTATGAGATGTAAATTAGGGTAGATAACCAATCGAAAAGGACGGTCCACCTTCCCATCTAAAAACCACACAAAAATGTCATGTTAGAACAAGTTCATGACAGAATTATGATTCAATCTTAATTAAAATACAATTCTATTATAAGATGATGACGATTAGTCATTTCTAATTTAAAGATTACAAAAATTGCTTGTCAAATCAATAATACAAAATATCACATACAATTCACAAAGGGAAGAAAACAAAAAAGAAAGCAACTTTGAAATAGACCATGGTTACCAGGCATGCTGGTGAAATTGGTACGAGCCGCCCTAATACATCATTGCTCAAGAACCCTAAAAACTTTTATTCCATCCCAGCCCGCCCGGGTCAACTCAAAGAATCGATCAGGTCTGCCCACCTGACTACACCGACCTCCATGGAATGGACTGTGTATAAGGTCAACATAACATTTCATGGCTATCATGCAAAGTCATTCTGATTGAAAAATAAAATCCTAAAAAGCCCTCTCATCAGACAATCTGAACCATTCCCTCCATCGCTCGGAGAATGGATGGCTATAGAAAGGAAAGAAAGGCATCTCACCTATAGAGACCAAATCACACTAACAAGTGGGTTTCTTGGCGACTGGGCTCAAAATCTCGGCTATGCTAGGTACCAGATGGCCGACTTTTAGAATTATAGCTAGCCTGCACCAATGTTATATATTCTACTCTAAAAGACCTACGGAAGTGACTGAGTTCACTAACCCTTCTTTTTTCTTTGAATAAGAATTCCTAACAAAATCTCACGAGGATCGAACTATTAAAAAACTGGAACAGAAAATCCATGTACCCAAGCAATCCAAATCTCAGTTCCTACAGAGATCCAGCCAGGATACACCACCAGTAACCGGTCCAAACGGACCTGGTATTACTGGGCATTTGGAATGGGTCAACACTCCTGTCAACCGATCTCCGATTTTCCATTCAAATCTTACCCCCTCCCCTCTTCATGGACCACCACAAGAAATTCATCCCACAGCATGATCTCATCCATCCGAATGTTGACATCATCTTGTTACATCAATTATTCTCCCAGCCAGAAGTAATATGGTTAGTGATGTCTTGGTAAAATGATTCCTCAAGGAATCAAAAGCGCACACAACTACATGGATGATTCTAATCATGATTGGGCTTATTATGTTCTAACTGATCACTACCATCAATTTTTCATGACACTGGTCAGGTGATTAGGTTCGTGCCTCATAAAGAACAGGCTGAAATGAATTATCTAGATTGATTTGTAGGCCCATGTTAGTCTAAATGCAAGTACATAAGTTCACTCCCGTATAGTGTTTCTATCTTGCTATTTATAGAGAATGACTCGGTAGTTATTGGTTCTATCCCTCTATTTAAAGAGAATGACTCGGTAGTTATTAGTTCTATCCCTCTATTATTGAGAATGACCAAGTAATTATTAGTTTGACCATATTTATTGCAAGAGGCAGACATAAACCTGTTAGAAAATACAAAGCACTAGGGCCTGCTTTCCATGTTGCTTCTTTTACGAAACGATTCATGGATAGATAGTTTCCTGTACCAAACAATGATGTGGAAAGCGATATAAAGCATTTGGTGAAATGAATCAAATCGCATCAGAGTAAGCGTCAAACTCCAAACTACAGTTTTTTTCTGGCGAAAGATTAATAATAGTCAATATAAACACAAGAAATGTAAATGAGTGCTTTCCAAAGTCTAAAATATCAAACTGGGGCTCCACCAACACGCTAAAAACAAATCAACACAACCCTATCCTTTGGAGATGCTCTGGCATGATCTGCTTTTGAGACAAACATTCAAAAAGGGTTCAACCAAACAAGTCCTTTTCACTATGGAAAAAAAAAACACTACTATTCAAAGGAAATCATCTCCACACAAAAACCATTCTAATCAAGACCTCTTCCCCACAAAACTCAAATCAAATAAATAAGATTCAAAAATCAGCTTGACAAAGTTTGGATTACTTGCGAGTTTCAGCAAATAGGGATCAACTAATAAATTACCATGGTAAATCATTTCCACAGGAATACAGACCAGGAATCCACCATTACCATGCCAATATTGTAGGTAAAGGTGCAATTAACGGAGTTTCATTCTCGGCTGATTGATATAAAAAGCAGATTGCATAGTTATAAAGCATCATTAAACTCATAAACAAAAGCTTCAACACCTAAAGGACATCTATTTTATCGATGAACATCAATCATGCAAGTTTCTGTGTTATGCACAATGGCCGTAAACAATGACAATGACAAAAATGTGAAGGCTCAGAGGTATCACTTACCAAAACGAATAAACAAATAGACAAATAAATAAAAACCATAACCAGATATTTGTGCTTTCAGGTAGCTCGCCTGTGCTGCATAGGGTCCCCAGAACTTAAAACATGCATCACTAGTAATAACTGCAATCTGGTTGTCCCTCCACAAGTGGCTGCTTGATGGTTGCTTGTTCACCCATGCATAGAATGTTGCCTTCAAATTACTTGGTTTCATCAGCATCATTCATTAAATGACGTGTATTGTCATTTCTTTTCATCATCATTAAATGACGTGTATTGTCATTTCTACATGTATTGTCATTTCTTTTCACCGCTACCTTACTTCCAAGTGATGGAAAACTGGACATTGAGTTGATAGCGAGAATCTGAACTCTATCATCAATCAAATCAGAAAATAAAGGCACAAAGCTAAGTCTATAAGAGCATCTTCAGACCAAGAACAGTGACAGAGTAATGAAGAAGATTACCGAGACCATAAATAGCAGTTGTAAAGCCATGGCGGGACACTGCAAACAAGGCAAGTGAATTTTTTCTTCCTTGCCCAAAATAATGAGGAAAAAAAAAATGACATCAGAAGAAATGCTTACTAGCCACTGCAAGGAGCAGTTATGTGATTTGGTTATAATGGTGAAGAGCAAAAAAATGGATTTTTTATTTTTTATTTTTTCCTTTTTATTGCTGGTAACAAATATAACAATGTGATAACAAAAAAGAAAAAAAAAGAAAAAGAAAAAGAAAAAGAAAAAGAAAAGAAAAGAATAAATGCCTGCCAGAATGGCAGCACTTGTAAACTGATACACACAAGTACTCAATGTTCCACTTCCCCTTCAAAATTGCAGAATTACTAGATGCTTCTGGTTATTATATAGCTTATTTTATACTCTCTCTTTCTTTTTTTTTTAGTCACTCCAGCTCCCGCCTCCTGATGCTTCTGGTAATGAAAGATCAACACAGATTTAAATATAGACATCACAAATGTACATGCACATGTTTAATCCCTGGTTTGGAACAGAGCACAAAGGAATTTTTCTTTTTACAATATCTGAAATACCTCTGCTGCATCATTCCTATGTTAAAAATAGTGAAAGTATCTTCTGTTATAACCTGCAATGAGGAACTCGATTGAACCTTTAGAGCTGAAATTGTTAGCAGAGATGAACCCTCAACTTGCATTTTCACCCAGCTCCCACCATCCAAATCAGCCCCAAGCAACCCAAATATGCCAAGGGAGAAATTGTGGGATTGAACTTCCAGATATAAAAGTACCAAACGTGTTGGGGGTTGAACAAGTCAAGTCATGAGTTTTCAAAACTGTAGCTCAATGCCTTAATTGTCCACTTATTGTCTAAAAGAATGTGGGTGGGATCTGACATCCCTATGCAGAATAGAATCCTACAAGCAGCTGCTTCATGGAGATATTCCAAGCTCCTTGCAGCTCTGATTGCAATGCCAACATGAGTTCCCTAGTCTATGGGCTCTTTCCCTTGGATCCAATCTAAACAATCTCTTAGATCTCCATTCAACATGTACTAAAATACCAGGCCTCATAGATTCCTTGGGACTGAGAAATAGCCAGGAAAAGTTACTACATGACAGCATGGTCATGATATTGGCTCAACCTGAGAAAGCAAAACAGATGTGTGAAACTTCGATCATACAAATGTTTGGAATTACTGACGTAAAGATTAGTCCCACCAATATGACAAATTTCAATGATATCTTGAAGATAGTGTGATATTGTCACTACACATTTTAAAGAAAATAATTGGAAATTATCACAATAGTTTCAACTAAATTACAAATGTTGCAATGTTAACATGTTAGATATCCTGACATTTGAAAATTTTCCCTTAAACTTCCTTTCTACAGCTTATATATATATATATATATATATATATATATATATATATATATATATATATATATATATATATATATATATATAGGAGGAGAGTTGATTTCAGGGAGGCAGCCAGTTGTTGAAGTTTTGGAGGCATTCAGCAGAGCCAAGTTGACATCAAAAAGCTTGAACAAGGCTCGAAGATGAAAATTAAGGCGATGATGCCGATTCACACATGTTTTCATATTTCCATTATGCTTATTTATTTATATTTTCTCTGAGAAATTCCCATTGCCAGTCCTAAGCATGGATGGAGGGGGGTTGTGTCGGTTGGCAGTTGGAGTCAAACTTATGGCATAACCTCCAGTATGAATCCAAACAATAGGGAGAGGAGGATCTCCACATGGTCTTTCTTGACATAGAGAAAGCTTAGGTTAGGATCCCTAGAGAGTTAATCTAGTGGGTGTTGGGGAAAAAAGGAGTTTCAAGAGGATATATTAATATGATTAAGGATGTATGAAGGAGTGGAAACAAATGTGAGGACCACTAATGGAAAGACAAGTGAGTTCCCAATTATAATAGGCTTGCATCCATAGTATTAAAAAACAGTTACATAACGGATGTTACGTGACAGTAATAATGGGAGCCAATACGCGATGGATTAGTTAATTATATGTATGCATAATTAGATGAATGCTAAGAGTTAATAGTTACACTCCCACACACACATGTACACTATCATTTATAGTCTACTTGCTTAGCATATTGCATCCATTGTAGTCTATGTGATTGGACCCTTTATTATCTTGGAAGCCTTAGAGTTAATTGCTTTACTTAGTTTTAATTGACATATTTGACATAGCCACCATTCTATAGCTCTACCAAGCTTCCGCACGCGCCGTGGTATCCTACATCACGCAATTTCAGCTAGATTTATGAAAGGGTGCTTTAGAATCCGAAGGATTTAAAACTAGTTGGACTAAAACAAAGTGCATGGAGTGCAATTTTAGTAACAATAGGAGTGGGAACGAGGAGTCAGTAAAGATTTTTGACCAAGAAGTTTTCCGAAATGATTATTTTCAATATCTTAGGTCAATAATTTATGAGTGGAGAGATTGAGAAGGATGTTAACCATAGAATTCAAGTGGGGTGAAAGAAATGGAGATGTGCCTTTGGAGTTTTATGTGATCACCATGTGACCACTCAAACTAAAAGGGAAATTTTATAGGATAGCGATAAGACTAGTAACACTTTATGGGATAAAATGTTGGGCAATAAAGGAACAACATATTCATAAGATGAGTGCAGCTGAAATGAGGATGTTGAGATAGATGAGTAGCAAGACAATGATAGAATTAGAAATGAATGCACTTGAGGGAATTTATGAGTAGCACCAATAGGTAATAAGGTAAGTAAAAGTAGACTTAGATGGTTTGGTCATGTGCAACAGAGACCAAGAACTGCGCTGGTTAAAAGGCGTGAGTTGGTACAAGTTGAAAGCTCTAACAACGCAAGGGAGAGGCCCAAAAAACACATGGGTAGAGGTAGTAAGAAAAGATTTGATGACCTATGGTCTAACTGAAGTTATGGCCCTTGATAGAGTGGAATGGCAGAGAAGGATTCATCCAGCCGACCCCAATTAGTTGGGATGAGGCTTAGTTGATAAAGATGATGAACCAGGGTCTTGAAAATTTTAGAAGATTGTCATGCTGGATGCACTTGGCAGGTTTTGAATTGCATAGATGCTGACATGGCTCATAGGAAATTACTTAATTTGTTTTGCTTGTTTTTTATATTATAAATTTAAATGCTTTTCCCTGTTCATCTAGATATATTTTTTGATGGAGGTATTATGTAATGATTAGCTTGAGAATATCTACAGTTCTCAGCTGGTACAAGTGAAGCCCACAGTTCGGTGACCAAAACTAATGACATGATGGGCAGCTCCTTAGATGGCCCATGAAAAGAAAAGATCACAAATTGGAATATCCTAGTCATCAGTTTAATGTGCACCATCTCTGTATTTCTTTCTCAACCATTTCTTTGATCATCAGCAATTCTATGGTTTTGTAAGATAATTTTGGGGCATGTGCTATCCACGGTGGTTTCCATGATATCAACAGTTTGGAACACTGAGTATGGTGTACTACTGTACTTTGATTAAATCATTAAAAAATCAACAACGAATATAATGTATGCCAAAATAAATAAGGTGACAGTTTCTTACTTAAATACAAGAATAACATGCCATGAGCAGATCAGTATATCACGCAACATAAATTATACATGGAATAGGATGTCATCACACAACATTTTCTTTTGTAATACATTCGAAGTTTGCAACAGATCCACTTGGCATGATATCATAAAAATTTCCATGTCTCAGCATCCCACAGAAAATTTTCTCAGCTGATAGATTCCTGGAAATGGAAGCTAAAAAATGAAATCAGTTTAATCCTCCCCTTTTATTACATCTGGAAGGAGATTGAAACATTTTATTAAAACATTTCAATTGCGGCAATATGAATTTTAAGCTTTATAATTTCCAATTTTTGTGGGTATTAAATGAATCGATCTTCTCTTTCACTCTCTCATCAGTGTTTCCTGTTGTATCATCTCGAAGAGGGAATATTTGAACCTTGAGCAGAGGCTTTTTGCAGTATACTCAGGGTTTCAGTTTTTTGGAAAGTACGCCCCATGGTTTGGTTGTCTACAAAATTGGCGTGTTGTGTCCCACAGTGGATGGACCATGCCCCAAAAATCTCCTGATGACACAATCCTAGCCTTTTTATTTTGGCCTACAGATAGATACTCCACAAGATAAATTCAGCAATGGCCTATATTCAACAGAAAAAAGGGTGCCAGCACTGGTGGCTAGTAACAGCGAACAATGTGGGAGATTTTTGGGGCATAAGCCATCCACATTAGGATGCAGGCGACATTTTTTTCCTGGAGCATGGAGTACCAAAGCATGGGCCCCACTTCAGAACTGAAAACTGTGTATACTGCACAAAACTACGAGATTTTTATAATTCCTGTCTTCAAAAGGTCATATGCCACAGCAGTTTTTTCTTTTATTCGAAATTTTTTTTTTTTTTTTGTGTGGCATCATATCTAAAAAGTCATGTAGCACAGCAGTGGTTTGTGCATCTTTCAATGTTAGAGGCTGTTACAGGAATTGAAAGCTACAAAAAAAAATTATTAAAAGAAAAAGAGCCAAGATAGCACGCCAACAACAACCCGCTCAAACAAACAGAAGATTACAATGCTTTAACAAATTTATACAAGCAGCCCATTCTGCCAAACGGGATTTAGCCCTACAAATAACTTGAGAAGAAGAGTTGTTGATAGTATTGAACCATGTTCCATTTCTCTCCTCCCAAACTGTCCAAATTACAGCCAACATCAGTACATCACTAATCTCCACTCAGGCCTCTCCTTCTTCCCAAGATTCAACCCGTGCCGGGCCCTAAACAGATTCACCGTTGTGTCCAGCATCACCCAGGACAAACCTAGAGCATTGAAAAGGCTACCACACCATGTGTGAATGGACAATGAATAAACAGGTGGTCCACAGATTCAGCACCTCCCATATACAGCAAGCACACATTAGGGATGATCATTCCGGAGATTGTCAATTGTTAGAACTTGATTTCCCCCAACAAGCCATGCAAAGGCCATTAATTTGAGAGAAGCCCTATAGTGCCACACCATAGAAGTAGACGCCTGACTAATAGTCCTCTCTGGAGCCCAGAGCATCTTATAAAGATTTGCATTTATGAGATTGATTCTGGAACAATATATAGGTCTTAAAAATCTCACAGAAGAAAAGAGATTATTGTTTTAACTGTCTAGCCACACTATGAAACAGCACAAACTAAGTCTACAAACTTCCAAATGATTGTGTTAGAAATTAGATACGTACCGGGTCTACAATTACAGGCTGTAGAACAGTTAGCTCCAAGAGCATGGCTCTCTGTTTATAGATTGCGAGAAGCACACAATACCTGGCCCTTCAGAAATTCACCTGCAAAAGGCGCGATTAGTGAATCAGATTCCATGATAGAAGAAAAGGGAGCCATTATGTAGATAAAAACTCCAAAGGTAGAACTATATGGATCACACACAAGCTTTAAATATTAATAACACACATGTTGAAGCATTGTAAATAGCATTCACTCCCTTCGTGTCAGATGATATATAATCAATGATTCAAGGTTTATACTATAGGACAACCAATACATTTAAGGATGTATCTTGGTACTAACCACAAGAAATGTACTGAAACCAAAGGATGCTAGTGATGCAAGCCAGGATAATTTCCAGTGGAAGCTTCACGTATTACAGCTGAAACAAAAGCAACATACACCTGTTACATTACATTCAGCAGTTGGCCTCAGAAAAACTTGCCTTGAAGTAACATATTCATATTTATAGGCAAAATATAATTAGAAAAATAAGCTTTATGTTGGACATTATAAATGCCCACAGACCCTCTTTGATATGATGGGAAGAAAAAAAGTGCTTCTAGACCATTCTGAACATGGTCAAAAGCAATTTGATAAATAGGTACTACATGATGCTCAGTAAAACAAAATGGTGTTTTCTGCTTGGCCCAGGGACCAGCAGACCTGGAACTCCTTTCAGTGATTGAATTTGGAACTGATCCGATGCTTACATTGGCTTTTCTTCCTGACGTGAGTATTTCGCGGGATCACGCCACGTATTCCAAAGTCCTTGACGAAGGACCATCCAGGATTCGTGTCGATCATCCGGAGGATCGACAAGGAATAGTTATTTCCAAACCCAACTCCGAGCCAAGCATCATAGGCTCCCCTGAAGCCTTCTCGAACTCAGCTCTGATTATCAGAGAGGACTGTCTGCTTCAGGCTCCTCACCTCCTAACGAAGCTCGATGACGATGTAGACAGTATTTCCTCCTTCCATTCCTCTTTTAGAACAGAGTTTGATGACCCAAGCTCCCTGCGACCTGGCAGTTTATCAGACGCGGAGTTATCCCTCGCTCGGTTCTTTGAGGAAGATCAGCAGATAGTTGACACCAAACCCCTGCAGATGAAGGCAGGCAAGATTGCAGAGGAAACGGAAGGCCAAGATAGCCAAGAATCGTCAGACAGGAAGAGTTTGATTGCTAAGGATATTCAGAAGAAGAGATGGGTTGGGGACGCGGTGGGTCACATCAGGAGATCGATCGGTCTGTCTTTTGGTGACCACCCGGAGGATTTCATTTCCTTATTCCACTGTATAGAGTCTCGTGGACGACCCTTAACCACAACCATTTCTCCTAAATTCAGGCGCCCCAAGATAAACCATAATAGGGAACTACAAGCTCTCCGCTTTGATGCGGTTCAATCCACTGGGACTGATCGGGTTTCGACCATTGAGGGTCGAAGGGGCAGAATCGTTTCCAGATGATAGTTCTATCTTGGAATGTCCGCGGGGTGGGCTCTTACCGTAAACATAGCATCATAAAAAGATATGTGCTCCAGAAGCAAGGCCGACATTATTTGTTTGCAGGAAACTAAAGTTCCCAAATTCTCTGACGGGCTTTCTCGATCGCTTTGGAAGATGAAAGACATCAAATGGGTGATGCTGAATGCGTCTGGCAGTTCGGGAGGGATAGTTATGGCTTGGAATTCCTCAGTCTGGTCCCTAGAGCATACTTGGGTGGGTAAATTCTCTGTATCTATTGTTCTCAAACAGGTATCTTCCAATTCGTCTTGCCTTTTCTCTTCGGTGTATGGCCCTTGTCAAGCAGATAGAAGGCCTGAATTCTAGGAGGAGCTAAATCATGTCAGGGATTCATTTAATGGTCCGTGGTGCGTAGGTGGGGGTTTCAATATCATCAGATTTGCAGAGGAAAAATCTAACGACAGAAAAGTTTCTCCAGCGATGAGGCAGTTCTCGAAATGGATCAATAATCATGCGTTGATCGACCTTCCTCTCCAAGGCGCCAGATACGCGTGGTCGAATGACAGGGCTAATCCAATACGCGCGAGATTGGATAGGTTCCTCGTTTCGACAGAATTCCTAGATCAATTCCCTCTTATAACTCAATCGGTGCTTCCTAGGCCCACCTCTGATCATTGTCCGGTAATTCTCAACTCCACCGAGGAGAATTGGGGGCCAAAACCTTTCCGATTTGATATATCCTAGTTGAGAACAGATGGTTTTTATCAAATGGTGTCTGACTGTTGGAAGGGTTTCTCAGTAAAAGGCTATGCAGGGTTCAGATTATTTAAGAAGCTCAAACTTCTCAAGGGCAAACTCAAGGAATGGAAGAATTTGTTTCTTCGTAAAAGACAGATAGAAACGGCAGCGATTCTGGAAGAGATTCTCCTAGCAGATTCCCTGGCGGAAGAAGGCCCTATGACTGCCGACAGTTGGATCCAGCGGGCCAACCTTATTCACAGTTACTCCGTTAGAACCCTTGAAGAAGAGATTTCCTGGAAACAAAAATACCGCAGTTCTTGGATATTGGAAGGCGACAAGAACACGAAATATTTTCACAATATGGTCAACATCCGTGCGAGAACTAATAAGATCAAAGTTTTAGAAGTTAACGGGGTCCGGATCAACTCTCAGGAAGGAATATCGGAAGCGGCAATCGACTATTTCAGTTCTCTCCTCCGAAAAGAGGAATAGACCAGACCGAAGCTCGATTTTCTCCCATTCGCTCAACTCTAAGCAGAAGAAGCCTCATCTATAGAAGCCCAATTCTTGATAGCAGAAGTCAAGAAAGAGATCAGCTCATTATTGGGCGATAAGGCACCAGGTCCCGACGGTTTTCCGATGGCGTTTTTCCAGACGTTCTAGGAAGTCCTATAGGGGGATATTATGGCGTTTGTCTCTGAATTCCACGAACGCAGTTGCCTATACAAAAAATTAGGAGTAGCTTTCATCGCCCTCATCCCAAAGAAACAAGGACCTTTAACTTTGAAGGAATTTCGGCCGATCAGTCTCGTAGGCAGGCCTTACAGGATCTTGGCTAAGTTTCTCGCTACTCGGATTAGAAAGGTAATGGGGAAGATCATCTCTGAGAATCAGAGTGCTTTCATTGCCGGAAGACAGATCATTGACAGTGCTCTCATCGCCAATGAGTGTTTAGATACTATCCGCAAGGCCAAGTCTAAAAATATTCTTTGCAAGCTAGACATCGAGAAAGCATATGATCATGTGGACTGGGAGTTCCTTCAGTATATGATGTAGAAAATGGGGTTCGGTGCGAAATGGTGTGGCTGGATTAAGGAGTGTGTTGGTACAACGTCCTTCTCGATTATTCTTAATGGCTCTCCTAGAGGTTTTTTTGTCAGTTCGAGGGGCCTCCGACAGGGAGATCCCCTGTCTCCTTTTCTCTTCCTAATAGTGGGTGAAGCCTTATCGAAGATGTTGCAAAAAGGAGTAGATGCCGGGATCATTGGAGGAGTCCAAATCAGTAATATGTCTCCCATTTCTCACATTTAGTACGCGGATGATACCTTCGGCGAAGCCAAGTTAGATAAGGTGAGCAATCTTCGCACCATCATCCGTTGTTTCGAAGCAGTCTCGGGCCTGCGGGTTAATCTGGCAAAATCCACAATTATCGGTGTCAACATGGAAGATCCGAAGGTCTCGGAGTTTGCCGAAATTCTTAACTGCTCTATCAGCTCCCTCACATCAACGTTTGTCGGCCTTCCTCTATCTGCTAGAAATCCCCCTCTATCGATGTGGGCCAGAGTCATCGATAGATTTGACAAATATCTTGCCTCTTGGAAATGCAAGTATATATCTATAGGGGGTCGTCTTACGATGATTAAAGCCGTCCTTTCCAGTCTTTCATTATACTTCATGTCATTAGTCAAATGCCCAAAACCCGTTTTGAACAAGCTAGAAAGACTAAGACGCGATTTTCTTTGGTTCGGCATAGGGGAGAAGAAAAAATTTCACATGGTCCACTGGAACAAGGTTTGCCTTCCCATTGAAGACGGCGGTGCTAGTGTCAGAAAGCTGAAATGGATGAACAGGGTGCTTCTTGGAAAATGGTCTTGGCGGCTCGGATCCGAACCCGGTGCCTTGTGGAAAACATTGGTCAAGAGTAAATATGGCCGGTCTGCTAGAGGATGGTGGACCAAAGATTCAACAACGTATAGAGCATCTGCTTTATGGAAAGGAGTGCTACAGATGAAACAAGAAGTTATAAAAGGGATTCACTTTTCGGTCGGTAATGGGAACAATATATCTTTCTGGTACGACGTTTGGATTGGAGACGGTCCCCTAAAAGATGCCTTCCCCAAGGTCTTTCGTCTCGCCATTAACCGGAATGCAACCGTTTCAGATTCCTATTCCTTTCCCGGGTCCAAGTTAGTATGGGATATTCAGTGCCATAGGAATTTGCTTGATGATGAAATATCGGAACTGACTGGCCTGTTGTCTATTCTCAACAACTGTAACCCAGACCATCAAGAATCAGATAGCATCCGTTGGTATCAGGATAAGAAAGGGACCTTCTCAGTCAAGTCATTATATCACCGCATCACCAACAGCCCTCGCCCTTCGACTGCACCTTTCACGGATCTCATGTGGAGATACAAACTGCCGCCTAAGATTGCTGCTTTCTGCTGGTTGGTCGGTAACAGGAGAGTTTTGATAGTTGACAATCTTAGGAAAAGAGGCATGTGCATCCCTAATATTTGCCTTTGTTGTATGGCAAAAGCAGAATCGGTGAACTGAACCATCTCTTTATTCATTGTCCTCTAACGATGCAGTTATGGGCAGCAGTATTCTCCTGGTTCAATATTTCATGGGTTCTTCTCTCCTCTCCAATCAATTTGTTTAAAGCTTGGCACGGGGCTGATTTTGGCGTTCAAAATAATCAGGTTTGGAGAAGATCGTTAGCGGCAGTGTGGTGGGTGACTTGGGAAGAAGGCAATCAGAGATGTTTCGAAGGAAAGTCTAATGCCCTTGGGTCAATTATCAGAAGGGTTCATTTACTCATTGTGGAATGGGATTCCCACTCGTTGCAGTCTGCCCCTCTGTCCTTGTTTTAGTTTTCTTTTGATTTTGCCTTTTGTCGAGTGTTGGTTTGCTATCTCAGCAGGCCAACTCTCCTTGTATCTTCTTCTTCTTTCTTTTATATAAATTTTCGTCACTCCTTAAAAAAAAGATAGTTGCTAGATTTAGATCCATCATGATAGTAACAATATAGAAGTATTTGCATTTTTTCATAGATAGTGAATCGTATAATTGAAGAAACAAAAAAAGAAGAGAAAAAAATAAAATCGCAGGTGAAATCAAGTGAGAGGTGTTAAAAAGGGTTGAGTGTAATGCAGCTGGCCTATTTGGGCCTGTGCAGGCTTTATTGTACATGTTATTTGAGCTATTGAGCTTTATTTTACTGTTGCGTAGTGGTTAGGCCCATAGGAATAGTTTTTTACTTCATTACTTAAGCATGGAGGCATAATCGTAATTTCCACATTCTTTTTAGTGAAGCCCTGATAAAAACATAAGAGGGGGCGTGTGGAGGAAATATGGTGGGCATCCGTCAACACCTCTTCTTCTCTCTTTTCCTCCTTTCTCTTTCTTCTTCTTTTCACTTATTCTCTTCATTGTTCTCTATTTTCTGCTATAGAATCCCTCTTCAGACGTTTTACATGGTATCAAAGCAATGTTGGGAGTGATTTTGGTATTGAATCTTCTCTTTACAAATCCTTAATTTTTGGATCGAGATTAGAGGACCCGAAACACTAGAGTGCTGATCGGACCTTAAGGAAAGAGTGTTCTTCATTTGTTTTTGTGCAGAAAATCACATGTTTTCTTCATTGTTTGTCAAGTAAAGGGAACTGCTTGCAAAAAGGGAGCCTAGGAGCCTTGCCTTGAAGATGAAGGCTTGATGATTTGTATATTAAGGTGATGTTTAAGTTTTTTTCCTTCCGTTAGTTTGTGTCGGAAGCAGTTTTTTTTTATAGTTCCATGCATCTGTTACATGCTGTGCAATGTATGAATGAGGTTGAAGTGAGTTCTAGTTGATGAGGGCCTGAAAATTTCTATGTGATATAATTGCGAGATGTAGTTGTGCATGACTCGACTTGTAGATCAGCATTTTCTATATAAGTTGAAGTAAATTAGTTTGAAAGTAGTTATGAAGCTGAAAGGTGTAGTTAGTGGTCCCTCATCACTAGGAGAAGTGTCTGGACCACTGTTTAACGCATCCATAACATCTGTGAAATAGAATGGGAAGAATTAGTTTCGTTGGTCCAAATCAGTTAAAGTATTTCTCTTAACCCGAGAAAAGGATCAATTCCTCTTGGAGTCTAAACTGGAGGAATATGATTCTACATATAGATAGTGGATGCGTGATGATGCCCAGATTAGATCGTGTTATGGAATAGCATGGAACCCAAGGTGGGCTCCAATTTAGTATATTCTTAAACATTCCAAAAGATGATTGGGATACCATAAAAAAAGGTGTACTCCTCAAAGCAGAATATCTCATGAGTCTATTAGTTGTATGAGGAGGTTTTCTCATTCCAAAAGGGAGACAAGTCTTGGTAAGTAGTTTGCTAAATTGAGTGGCATGCGGGAAGAGCACTCAATATATCATCCTATCACCTCATATATTACTCTTATGAAGAAGCAATTGGATGATTTGTAGTAAAACTTTTGTCTAATTTGCCAAAGAATATTAGTAGACTAAATATCATATTTTGTGTGGTGTGTCAATCCCTTCGGCTACTGAAGTTTATACTAGGATTTAGAGTCTCTCTTGCAAATGATTTTGAATGCACCTCCTGGTAATGCATCTGATAAAGGTGCATTGGTTTCTTCATCTGGTTTCACTGGTGTGCGTGGAGGCCATGGTGGCCGTTAGGTCGTGGTATGTATCGTCATGGCAGAGGTGATAGACTGCAAAGGAAGATTGAGGTGGCCACAGTGTTAGAGGAGTTCACATATGCACTCATTGTGGTCTAATGAATCACACTATGGACTTTTGTTGAGATCTCCATAAAAAGGCTTCAAAAGCTAATCAAGTCTTATGATGGATGATGTTTCTGCTTGTGGTAGGGATCTTTTTTTTTTTTTTTTGGGAAAGATGAGACATTTTATTAGGCAGAGCCAAGAACCCGTGTGTCTGTGTGTCTCTATGTTGGCAATGTCCCCAAAGCTTTTAAATGGCATGTAGGGCATCCAATCATCAATCTAGATGGTTTACTCAATAGTACTACTATGAGCAAGCCATGGTGCAAAAATTACACCGATCGAAAGATCCTAACCCTTTGAATGGGGCAAATTTGGTACGACCATCCATTGTCTATAAGCCATAAGTGAGTCACATGGTTAGAATCATCAAACCAAAAAGCTACTTTGGAATCATAAGCAATACAAAGTAGGATCTATGGAATAGATGTTTCAAAATGATCATTCAACCTATTTTGCTTCCCCACTTAACCTTGGTTGTCCATTTTTTATGCTGTTGATCAGATGTTTAGGGTCATCCGATTGGCGTGATTCTTGCACCATGGCTTGCTCCCAATAGTACTACCACATGAACCGTCCAAATTGATGATTGGATGGCCCATGTGTCATTTAAACACTTTGGGGACGTTGCTGACACCCCCAATAAAGGTGGGAAAATTAGCAAAACCCCACACACGCATGTATGCTCACGTGCGCACACATATAGGAGTGAGTTGTTAGAAATTGAAGGCTTTAAAAGGGCAAGGGGAAGTCCCGAAAGGATTTGAATGGAGGTAGTAACAAAAGAATTGATGACCTATGGTCTAACTAAACGTATGCGCCCCCGCGCCCCCCCCCCCCCCCTTTTTTTTTTGAAAGGTCTAAATGTATGGCCCTTGATAGAGTGGAATGGCAAAACAAGACTCATGCATTTGACCTTAATAATTGGGATAAGGCTTAGATGATGATGATAATGATGATGATGATGTAAAAATATATATGTGCCAGTCAGCTTATCCAAATGCAAGGAATCAAGAATGGAGATACCCGATGGTTGTCAACGGCATATAACATCTGTAGAATTTAGAGAAGGGAGGCACGTAGTTCAACCCATTCCCCGAGAAAAGTAATCAACATCAATCGGCAACTGGGTTTCAGGTCCCTGTGTTGAGAAGTTTACAGTGACATGTCTATAAATAATTGCTTGACAACACAAAAAAAGAGATAAATAACATATCTTAAGGACAAATTTTACCTTGAAGCGGTGTACACTACACACTCCCATGACCGATGTAGGATTCTGCATAGAATAAGCGAGCAACTCAAGAAGATTGCACCATGTGCGTGATAGAACCAACACTAGTTCTCATACACAAGCATATTTTCCTCAATCACAAAAGCCAAGTCGAACTCTCTCTGCTTATAACATGTGTCTACAAGCATCCTCTTTGTTGATTCATTGGGAGCCTTTCCTCTTTTGAGCATTGCATCGAAAACTCTGTGAGCCTCCAGCAATTTGGATTCTTCGCACAACATGCAAAGGAAACGGTTATAATTATGTTGGTGCAGCACATAGCCATGCGAATTCATCTCTTCAAACAGATTCAAGGCAAGATCGCTGGAATTGCTATTACACAGGCATGCAACCAATCTATCGTAAGAAACCTTGTTGGGAACTAAGCCCCTCTTATGCATTGTACGTGAGACCGATAAAGCCTCAATTGCTCTTCCAGCCATACAAAGGCCTTTAATCAACGTGTTGTATGTGCCCTTATCCGGGGTGCATCCATTCGCATTCATCTGGTTGAATAACTTGACTGCCAAATCAATCTTACCAAATCTACTGTGACCATCGATGAGAATGGTGTAAGTCACATGATTAGGAGCCACACCAGCTTCCAGCATAAAATCTAGAAGATCATATGCATCTTGCATCATGTCTGCTCTACAAAGTCCATTAATCATCCCATTGTAGACATGTAAATCTGGCATCAGTCCTGTCACTGCCATATCTTGCATCAGCTTTAAAGCAAGCTCAATCTTTTTGTCAGGAGAGTGGCAAAAAATTCTTTTATTCAATTCTCCTGGTACTAAAGTTTTTTGGGGCAGCAAACTGAAAAGCAACCGTCTCATATTCTCTGATCTTTTATCTAACAAAGGTTCCCTTCTACGGCTACGCGAGATGTTTCTGCAAATCCCACCAATCAAAGATCCATATGTGAACAAATTAGGCTCAATCTGGTTTCTAACCATTAGATTGAACAAGCCAGAGGCAAAGCTGATCTCTCCTTTCCGGCAAAACTGATGGATAAGCATTGTGTAAAGATAAGTGTCCGGTGCGAAGCCATCTTCCAACATCCTACCAAGATACTCGCATCCCTTAGTGATCATGTTTTTCTTCATTAATCCATTTATAAGTGCAGCGTAAGCATGGGAACTAGTCTGAAAGCCATGCGCTATCATCTCATCAAATAGATGACAAGCATCAACAGCTCTTCCATTTTTAGAGTACCCATTAATCAATGTGGTATAGATTATTTCGTCAGGTGTCGCTCCAGCCTTGAGCATCCTTTGGAACATAAACTCAGCTTCCTTCACTCTATTCTCCTTACACAACGAACCAATTATAGAATCATAAATTGCAACTGTAGGTTCTAACCCTCTCTCAACCATATCTTCAAACACCATTAAAGCCGATCCTACTTCCCCCTGTTTGCAATGTGCATTTATCACTATCAAATAAGTAGCCAGGTTGGGAAAAACACCCCTGCCTTTCATAACACCCAACAGCGACCCAGCATCTTTGACCCGACCCTCCTTAAAAAGACATCTGATCAAGGAATTATAGGTAGAAACTAAAGGCTCGCATCCATGACCGACCATTTTATCCATGAAAAGAAGAGCAAGATCCATCTTCCCTTCTGCACAGAAGGCATTTATCAGGATATTGAATGCCACTTGAGCAGGAACAATATCACTTCTTACAATTTCATTGAAAAGTAGCTCGATTTCTCGATGCCGAGTCTCATCCGCACATGAACTAGTTGACCCAACAAAAATCGATGCATCTATATTGCACCCATGCTTGGCTATTGCCTGCAGTGTCTTGAGTGCTATAAGGGGCTCGTGACCTTTCGGATATGAATTGATCAACGATAAAAACATTACATGGTCAGGAGCCAAACCCCCATCCAACATCTTTTTAAACAACTGATCGGCCTCCACCAGCCTGTTTTCCTTGGCAAGTGCAGATATCAAAACCGTATAACAATGCAAATTAGGAGCTAAACCACTACGAGCCATCGCATCGAAAAGCTGTAGAGCACAATCAACCCTCCTATCTTTACAGTACTTATTAATCATGATTTGGTAAGTTACTGTGTTTGGCTCCAACTGGCTCTCCACCATCTCGTTAAAACACTGACAACCCGAATCGACATAGCCCAACCTCAAGAACCCGTAAATCAACGTGTTGTACACGTAAGTGTCGGGCCCGCAGCCCATTTCCTGCATTCTCTGAAAAACATCAAGAGCCAACTCCATCTTACCCTCCTTGCAGTACCCATTAATGAGTGAAGTATACATGACCCGATTCGGGAAGAAACCATGCGACTCCATCTCTCTGCATAGTAACTCTGCTTCCTTCACTCTCCTCTGCTTGCAGAAATTATAAACTAGAGATTTATACAAGTGAAGTGTCGGCCGAGTGCCAGATTTGACCATTACAGAGAACACTTCAACGGCCTCCACTAAATACCCTTTCGAGGAAAGGCTGTTAATGAGCAAGTTGAAGGACGAATGCCCGGGAAAGATGTCCACCCCAACCATTTGAAAAAAGAGATTGACGGCATCCGAGAATTTCCCTACCATACAGAACCTGCGAATCAACATATCATATGCGGGCTTCGACGGCAGGCATCCAATTTCAACAATTCGATCGAAATGGGCCTTCGCTTGTGATAGTTTCCCCAACCTACAACAACAGACTACCATGCAATTCAACACAGACGGATCAGAATCGGTACCTCTGCTGACAGCATGAAGGTGTTCGGCCTTTTCAGTCTGGCCGGAGCTCACAAGAGACCGGAGGAGAGAGCTGTAGCTGGCGGGATCAAATTCAAGCCCACGTGAAGCAGCGAATTCAACGGTGGAGATGGCATCGGGCAGAGATGAGTTCTTGATGATGCGGTAGATGACTCCGTGAGCAGCGGAGAGCATGCCACGACTGACGAGGTGGTCTGCGAGGGCGAGGCAGTGATTTCGGTGGTCCTCAGCGGGAGTGGACGGAGACGAGTAGGAATCGAGTGGGATGAGAGAGGTGTTTGTGGTTGTGGTTTTGACAGGGAAGGTAGAGAGAGGGAAATGGGGTGGATTCAGGGGCTTTTTGGTAATTTTAACTATCATTGTAATGGTAGTAGTAGAAGCCAGGGATGTTTGATGGTCCTCTTCATGGGGAGGAGACATGAAGTTGGGAGGAATATAGGGTGGGGAAGAGGCTACTTTGGTAGTAAAAAGAGGGAGGGTATTGGTAGAGTTTCATGAAATGGCAGGGATAAGAGACATGGAAAGTAGGGATGAGAAGACAGCAGAAAAGAGGAGGGAGTTTGTGGCGCGGGGATTTTCTTATTAGGGTTAGGAAGAGAGTACGGAGCAGTGTTTAAAATGCGAACCGGAAGATAACTGTACGGTCCGGTCCGGTCCAACCAGGAGACAGGCAGAAGAAGGGGACGCGACTTTCCTGCGCCCATTCCCAATCGACGCCCATTAGCTGCTACTGGGAAACAGCTTAGGCCTGTTTGGGAGCGTGGATATGGAACCCCCTGGATTGGAAAACCTTGGATTTACAATCCTCACGGTGTGTTTGGCACCATGGAGTGTGAATCAACTTTAATCCAAAAATACCTCTGCATGGTATATTCACGGGGGTTTCAATTTAATTACTAAATTAACTTTAATATCTCCAATTACTGAGATATATAATTTTTGATACTATGGTTGTGATAAGCTCGCTGAAATATATGCTTTGCCTGAAAATGATGAAATTCCAACTCTCAGGTGGACCGCAAGCATAAGATCATGTCTAAGTGACTAACCAACAATTTTTAATCATTGATTAGTAGGGATAATGTTTGGATGGTGCTAGACAATGTTTGAACGGTGTTAATTTACATGGATAGTGTTTGGACGGTGCTGATCATCATTAGTGGGCCATGTGCCCAATAAAATGATAGTGTAAAGTGACACACATGTCACACATGCAATTATTGAAATGATTTTAGGTGTAATTCAAGCTCTCACCTTGGATTGCAACTCCCTCAAAGAGGAGATCAAATACCCCTGGATCTGCAACCCCTAGTTACTTTATGCACCAAACAACTTATGGGATTTGAAACCCTCTCCAATCCCCTCTAATCCACGGTGCCAAACGACGCTAGGTAGTTTTAATGATATTGTTTTATATCACTCCGTTATTTCGTTTATGCAGTACATTTCAGGAGGTTATACTAAATTTTAACCATATTCAAATCTCAGGTGAACCACAGAATAAGGAATAGAGAGGTTTGAACGCTTACTTTTAAAAACTTTTCAAAACTTATTTTAAGCGGATCCATAATATTTATTTCCAATCAAACCCATTGATAAAGTCAACCAAAATTGGACCAAGGAAAAAATACAAATATTAGCTTAGCTTGATTCAAAAACTTCTTTGGCTTAAAGGAAGAGGCTTTGCATTCATTTGTAAAGGTGGTCATATTTTTAGGGAAATCTAAGCAATTTATCTAGTAGGCACTCGTAATGAAGTTGCAAAAGGCTATGAAATAAGGAAATTGGAGAATCATAGCGACTGAACCATTAAACTGAAGGTTGGTGGTTTTTAAAGGTTCGAAGAAGCATTTAATTGGCTAGATTGGATGGCTAGAATTCTCCGACTAGTGGCATGTGTGCATACGAAGACATGGAATGCGACTCGTCCAAATAGACTTGGATTCAGTCGAGTTCGACTTGATTCGGTGCCACGAGTCACCCTCAATATCCCTGACTTGGTCCCACTTGATGAGTCACCCCCTCGATTCTCCTGACCCGCTTTTAATGGGTTCGGGTCGTATTCATTAGACCCGTTAAGAAATCGGGTTGGGTTTGGGTCTCACCTTTTGTAACCCGTAAAAATCGGGTCTAGCCCACTTTAGCAAGATCCAGACAGTTCATCAACCCGAACCTTAGTTCCATGGTCTGGTCTCCATCCTACTTACAAGCTTAAAAAAGAGGACGGGCTTCTCCAAGCCAGCCCAATAATAGCCCTACAAACGAAGGTGCCTTCGTTGGTGTCAACCTTGTGTAAAACTGGGCCTACCTATCCACTTATCCAGACTGTTCAAATTGTTGGAATGGTATATAAAAAATAAAAAAAAGAAAAAGAAAAATAATAATAATAAAAAGAAAATAGGTGCAACAGCACGTTGCTGCATGCAGGATTCAGTGATTTTGTTCTGCATAAGGGCCCAGCATATGGATGGTCTGAATCAGTGGAATGTGGGCCCATCAGAGTATTGGCAGTGATAGGCCTTGCTTAGATTCTAATTCTATAATGGCCCCTTTGAGCCCATTGCCATATTTGAAAGGCAAGTAAGAAAAATGGAATTCCATACAGCGCATATCATAAATCTCTATCAAGCATGTGGAAATTCTGCATGGTGATTGAAGAGTGTTGATTTGGTGGACCACCACATGCATAGGTAAAATCCCACAAGAACTGGGCAATTGGATGGTTAGTTCGAAATGAGTGGTCCCACGCATCGGACGGGCGTAACTCATAACAACTGGATGGAGGTAGTTATCTCATCACTGCCCTTTTTTGTCAGTAGCCCATTCACATGCTGGCCCTGAGTATGGGGCCCAGAAAAACATCCAAGGTTGCAACTGGACCGGGCCAAACGGGTCTACAACAAATGGTGTAAACTATGAAACGGCTTGAGCAGGACCACGCCCATTAAATAATTCTCAGCCCAACGGTCCTAAATAAGTTAGGCTTGACCGGACCTTCCTATTAGGCCTTTACGTCATGGATTGCTGACTGGCCCGAGTCAACCTCAACTCGATTGAGTCCAATTCAGTTTCATACCATGTGTAATGGCACCCAAGTTTCCTGACTCAGGCGAGTCATGACTCAGCTTATAAAGACTGGATGAGTCAAGCCAAGTCGGCAAGTCAAAACCATGCCTTGTGTAAAGCTATTGAAGAACCCAGTTATTTACTGGGCCTGAAGACTCAGCAAATGCTGAACCAGAGTACCGAGCCCTTGGGCTCACTTAAATCTAGAAAAGCAGGCTAGGTATTGACGTAGGGATGAACATGATGAGGTCGATCACCATTTTCCTCAAGGATAACTACACCGAATTCACAGAGCTTCTTTGAAATCCTCACATAAACTTCTCGAACCGACAAAGAAAAAAGCGAGGAAAATATAAATAAATTCTATAAAATTCGTAATTTAATTAATTGAATCAAATAAACGAGTTCACAAGATACTAAGCCATGGGAGAAGTTTCAGAATCAAACTACAACTAAAATTCCTAGAATTCGTAACTTACTATAAATAGTAAACTTACTATTTACAGACGGCGTGATTTCCATTGGTGCGCAAGATTTTCAGCAAAAAATAGTGTCCTATTTAGCTTCACCACCCTTTTTTCCTAATTATTCTAAGCATGTTGCGCGCAACTCCTAGAGCCCAATGGATGAAGAGTTATAATCAAACTAAGACTTACTATTTATGGTAAAAATGGAAGTAAAATAGGGAAGCGACCTTAGATCTGATGGTATTTTGCAAATTCAGCTTGGGCAACCTGGCGTAGGGGGTTAGGTGGCTGAAGTAGCTTGTCCTACCACAAAATCATATATGGTACGTCCAATAGCTCATTCTGGATTGCGATATATGCCCGATTTATGGTTTGACGGTCCGGATCACTTCTGTCGTCAACCGGGCCTTTTCTGATCCATCTTGGCCATGAAACTGTCTGCGACCCGCTCTACATCAGGTATGGGCTGGCCTAGCCTGGTTGCAATCCTACCTCCATCTAGGCCGCTCAATGGGTCAGGTTGGCCTGTCGACTTTTTTGGATTGGCCCATTTTAATCCGGGCTTGGAGTATAATATTGGGCCCGTGGGTGGGTGGACCCGAACCTAAAATTTAAGTCCGTTTGTTTAATCGGGATGATCTTAAATTATGTCCAAGAGCCCTTTACCCGGCCCAAGACTGGCCCGTTTAATTTTTCAAGGTCACTTTTGTCTTATGACATGCATGGTGGGACACCCTAACGAACATCCCAGATCTAGCACAAAAGCGGGTGGTTGGGCTTCTCAGCTGGGTTCAAATTTTAAAGGCCGGAGTTGGGCCGTTTCAATAGCCTGTCACGAGCCCGGGCCAGGCTTTGGCCTAGGTTTTGCTTCACGGGCCGGGCTTGTAGAGGCCTGGTACTTGTCTAATGGGATTGTTCACATCTGCGTTGAGATCTTTAGGCCGAGTGGGCCAGATTCCTGAATTGGGCCTTGAGAGGCATCAGCAAAGCCCAGTCGCAACATGGGAAACTTGGTTTGTTGAATAAGGGTGGCAATGGGCCGTGTAGCCGGCCTGACCCAACAAGCCCGGCCAGGATTTGGGGAGGGTTGGACCCATCAGCTTGGCCAGTGAGCTAGGCTTGGGCTCAAATACTTTTAGCCCTGCCCAACCTGGCCTGAATTGACTTTGAATTAGGCAAATCCATACATATTCTCGAAGGTTTCGTTCCTATAAACATGTATATATATTTCCATGTGTGGGCCACTTGATCAACGGATAGATCAAGAACATTCATATGGAAAATAGGCATTTTATCAATTTTTGAGTCAGGACAGGGCCGAACCATTTTTTAAGACCCGGGCCCACACCTACTGCTGACCATGCACCTCCCATGGCTTTAAGAAAAGCGACCTGGCTCAGCTATTTGCATGCTTTGTACCCCTTCATCAGTCTCCTTTTCATACATTGACGAGGACTTGTTCTGGGCTGTCCACCTCCCCCAAACAATCCAAATTCCATAATGCAAATGGTCCCTACAAAAGGATAAGAGAAGCTCGTAGAAGTGGCTAGATTCCTCCGTTGCTATGATCAGTGATATGGTGTGGAAGACCCATAATTAAAGTTCACATGGCTTAAGAGTATCCTTGATGGATCAGAATCGTTAATTTCATGTATTACAATGAAAAGTTATGCCAATCCTATGATTCTGACCATCAGATCAATGGCCTATAACATGGACGGTCAAGATAGTATATATAAGAATTGGTCAAATCAGCAACTTGGTACATCCATTTGTTAGCAACTATGATGATCTGTATGGCTCCAATAATTCATATAAAGAGGCAATTCTAACCGTACCTTTCATGGCTTGGCATAATGGGTGGCTGTAAAAAGTAAAGGTTTCCAACTTGGGGATGGATGACATCATACAACAGGTTATGTCATTTTCATGGATGGCAAGAAATGTGTGCTGACCTAATGGATGGTCCAGATCAATGGGTTGCAGTGTCCAAGAGTCCGGATGAAGCTAGGAGAGTAATATACCGTACCGTGTCTTGAGATGGCACTGGATCATCTCTCTTAGAAGAAAAGAAAACGGCTCCTATCTTTGAAGTTTTAACCATGGGAGTGTCCAACGCGGATGGCGTACCGACCCAGCCAGTAGCGTCGCTACCTGTCGGTGCTCTGTGGGCCATGATGTATGTGTTTTAACCACGCCGTCCATTCATTTTGCAGGCTCATTTTACGACATGAGCTTAGCAATGAGGCGGGTCTAAATCTTAGGTGGACCACACAACAGTAAAAAAAGAAGAAGTGGTGATTGACCCTCACCATTAAAAACTTATTGGGGCCCACAAAAGTTTTGGATCAAGCTACTATTTATGTTTTCCCTTCAACCAGGTCTGTGTGACCTAATCAACAGGTTGGATGGCAAATAAACAATACAGTAGGCCTTAGGAAGTTTTTAACGGTGGACGTTCAATAACTACTTTTTTTCCCTTTAGTGTGGTCCACTTGAGATTTGGATCTGCCTCATTTTAGGGGCTCAACTTGGCTGAGACCTTGGAACCAGCGATGTGGGTGGTACCCTGACCATGGGTCCCACCTTGACGTGTGCCCTGTGAATCTATGCTGTCCACCGGTTTTGCCAACCTATTTTATGGCATGAGCCCAAAATGAGCATATACAAACCTCAGGTGGACCACCTTGATGTGTGCACTGTGAATCCATGCTGTCCATCGGTTTTGCCAACCTATTTTATGGCATGAGCCCAAAACCAAGCAGATACAAATATCAGGTGGACCAGAAACGGTGGTCAATAACAATTAAAAACTTCTTGTGGGGATCAAGCTGATATGTTTGTTTTCCCTTCATACAAGGGTGCCGATTGGGTACTACCCCACATCGGGATGTAGCTAGGGACGGACGGCCCTATCAGGGGAGAAGTATGTATTTTATCCAAGTTTTTTTGACATATCATTTAGGATAGGAGCTCTTAAAAGAGGTAAATTGAAGGCTTGAGTGGACCAAATCACAGGAGGCAGTGGTGACAATGACGCCCATTGATGAAACCTTCCTTGGGTCCAACATGATGTTTATTTGTCATCCAACCTGTTCATTAGGACGCACAGACCTAGTTGAAGGGAAACATAAATATTTGCTTGATCTAAAGCTACTGTAATGTATTCAATCTCCACTGTTTCCTCCTGTAGCGTGATTCACTTAAACCTTTTATCTATTTCCTTTTTTATCTCATGCCCTAAAATGTCATGTCAAAATAAGTAAATGGCAGGGATAAAACACAAACATCAAGGTGGGCTCTACAAAGTCCTTGCGTGGACCATTCCTCTCTATCTAGGTTCCAGTGGGGCTGTACCCAATCCACGCCCTTCATTGAAGCTCATCTGACCTTACCAATAGGTTGGATGGCATAAAAACATTACAGTAGATCCTAGTAAGCTTTCATTCCTATGGTGTGGTCCTCTTGAGATTTCTATCTGCATCATTTTTGGATACATGCTATAAATGAGTTGGAAAAACGAATGGATGTCACTACAAGAAATCCCACTTTTATCGACGAAAATTTTCGTCGCTAAAAGCTAAATTTTCGTAGCTAAAATCTTTTAGCGATGAAAATTTTCGTCGCTAAATTCGTCGCTAAAAGATCAACCCAGAAGGTTTTAATCGACGAAAAATTTTAATCGTCGGCAAAGGCAAACTTTTTAGCAACGAATTTTTTCGTCATTAAAAAAACTTCTAGCGACGAATATTTTCGTCGCTAAAAAATAAATGTTAAACTTTTAGCGATGATAGTTTTCGTCGCTAAAAATAATTACAAAACTTTTAGCGACGAAAAGTTTCGTCGCTAAAAAATAAATGTTAAACTTTTAGTGACGATAGTTTTCGTCGCTAAAAATAATTATAAAACTTTTAACAACGAAAATTTTCATCGCTAAAAAATAAATGTTAAACTTTTAGCGACGATAGTTTTCGTCATTAAAAATAATTACAAAACTTGTAACGACGAAAATTTTCGTCGCTAAAAAATAAATGTTAAACTTTTAGCGACGATAGTTTTCGCCGCTAAAAATAATTACAAAACTTTTAGTGACGAACATTTTCATCGCTAAAAAATAAATGTTAAACTTTTAGCGACGAACATTTTCGTTGCTAAAAAATACGTAAAAAACATTTACTAATGAAAATTTTCGTAGGTAAAAATATTTACAAAACATAAAAGTCTCATTTTTTTTAAAAAATATTTCAGCACAAAATTCCTGATATATACCTGTTACAATATTCATCCTGATATACACCTGTTATATAATATATTTCATCATATTCACATTCACATCCATCTAAACGCAAACTAGTAATTCCTGGTTGAGGAAATCCTTGTACTGTGGATGTATTATTAGTGAAAGAGAACCACATGCGATTATATATTTTAAGCTCACTGGCCATGCATATCCTTCAGCTTATATTTTATACCTGCAGAATTGTGAATCAAGTGTCAACACAAAGAAGTAACATGTGCAGAAAATGCATTTCTCACACTCTCTAACATATATTATAACAACTTAGCAAAGTGACTTACCGATAATTACATTGATTTGCTAGTTTGGATTGCTTGAAACCTGCTCTTGCTTCTTCAGCCCAATCCTAAAATGCAGTGCAGAGATGGTATATTTGTCAAAACAAGGTTGCCACCATACATGCAGCATGGATTGTACATCTAAGTAGAGAAATGCCATTAATATGCTCAAAGGACTTACTTGACGCATGATCTGAGCACCCCTAAGTCTTGGAGTTATTACAGCTTAGTAACTTTGTACGTATGGGAGACTGAACATCTGAATTACCTTTCCAGACTGAACATCTGAACAATGGAGCTCATTAGATCACCACAATGGATCACATAACCATTGGCTCCACTTTTACAAATTGAATAACCAAGCACACTACGCACATAATTTTACTAAGCCAAAGTGCATGTGAAGCCCTGACCATCCGCATGCCATACGTGTGCAAGATTCAAGCATTCCATTGGATGGACCTCACTGTTTGCATGATTTGATAGTTTTTCTAAGTCATGGTTAAAGGAGTCAATGACCAAGGTCTTAGTCGCGTAGACAGCGTGTCTGACGGAGCATATATATGATGGTACCCTTGCTCAAGAATTAGTTTTTTTTAAAAAAATTTATTTTAAAATTTTACGATATGGACTCAAAAATTACTTATATCCAAATCTCAGGTCGACCATACAACAGGAAACAGTGTTGATTGAATGCCCACAATTAAAAACTTTCTAAGGTCCACCGTAATGTTTAGTTTCCATCCAAACTGTTGGTAAGGTAAGAAAACAAAAAAAAAAAAAAACTTGGATTGAGGGAAAATTCAGAGATCGTCTTTATTCAAAAATTAACACAATCTAAAATTGGAAAGAAATCAACTTAGATTGGCTGTTTAAAAAAAAAGAAAAAAAAACTTCTCATAAGGTAACTAGCAAACCTAGCAAAACTTAGAAGCTATCTTTGACTTGAATTTACAAAGAAACTAATTTAAACAGATCTTGGAACTCTAGATTAGAAAATATCAAGAACTCCAAGCCAAAGCCCAAACTGGAAACCTTCCTCATCATATCACTACCCGATTTGGCTCTTGGTGGGACCCCAAACCAAATGATGAACTCGTCAGACAAAAATCTATTGCAAACTCGCTACTGTTGCGTTCATTAGTTAATCCGCGTTCGTAGACACCTCTCATAGACACGCACGCCACGCATGCAAAACATCATTTTCAAACCAAACTACACTCGCTATTTTCAAATCTCACACAGGCACTTCATTCCCCCACTCTCTCCCTCGATTTCCCCACTCTCACCTCTCCGTCTCTCTCTCTTGAAGCAAAAAAGAAGAAGAAAAAAAAATAATCTCTTTTATGTTTTTTCAATCCATCTTCTATTTTCTTCTTAAGAAGAAAATTCATATTTACTAATATTCTCATTTTTCTATTTTTTAAAAGAATGAGTTCGGACTCCGAAAGCGTCGGCTCCAGCACTCGTACTTTTAGCCCAAACCCTAACCAAAGACTCCAAAATTATCAAACTGCCACTGTGCGGGAACCCCCCCAAATCTAGGAAAATCTAATGACTTGCAGTCAACTATTGCACAATATATGAACCTTAGCAGCACCAGAAAGGTATACATAGTTTTGCACGTTGAAATTATTTAAACAAACTTTTCGTAGTTAAAAGTCTCATCCACGTTTTTTAGCTACGAACATTTTCGTAGTGTTCGTAGCTAAAAGTAAACCTTTAAATTGTTTACAGCCTTTAGCGAGGAAACTTTTCGTAGCTAAAAGTCCCATCCATGTTTTTTAACGACGAAAATTTTCGTAGCTAAAAATAAACCTTTTAATTTTTTTCAAAAATTGTTTACAGCCTTTAGCGACGGAACATTTCGTAGCTAAAAGTCTTATCCACGTTTTTTAGCGACGAAAATTTTCGTAGCTAAAAGAAAACCTTTCGATTTATTTTAAAAATTGTTTACAGTCTTTACTGACGAAACTTTTCGTAGCTAAAAATCTCATCCACTGTTTTTATCGACGAAAATTTTCCTAGTTAAAAGTAAACCTTTTGATTTTTTTTCAAAAATTGTTTACAGCCTATATCGATGAAAATTTTCATATCTCAAAGTCTCATCTACGTTTTTTAGCGATGAAAATGTTTGTAGCTAAAAATAAACCTTTCGATTTTCTTTAAAAATTGTTTACAGCCTTTAGTGACGAAACGGTTCGTAGCTAAAAGTTTCATCCACATTTTCATGTTTTTTAACGACGAAAAGTTTCGTAGCTAAAAGAAAACTTTTCAATTTTTTTCAAAAATTGTTTACAGTCTTTAGCGATGAAACTTTTCGTAGCTAAAAGTCTCATCCATAGTTTTTACCGACGAAAATTTTCCTAGTTAAAAGTAAACCTTTCGATTTTTTTCAAAAATTGTTTACAGCATATAGCGATGAAAATTTTCATAGCTAAAAGTCTCATCCACGTTTTTTAGCGATGAAAATGTTCATAGCTAAAAATAAACCTTTTGATTTTTTTCAAAAATTGTTTACAGTCTTTAGCGACGAAACTTTTCGTAGCTAAAAGTCTCATCCACAGTTTTTAGCGACGTAAATTTTCCTCGTTAAAAGTAAACCTTTCAATTTTTTTCAAAAATTGTTTACAGCCTATAGCGATGAAAATTTTCATAGCTAAAAGTCTCATTCACGTTTTTTAGCGATGAAAATGTTCGTAGCTAAAAATAAACCTTTCGATTTTTTTCAAAAACTGTTTACAGCCTTTAGTGACGAAACGTTTCGTAGCTAAAAGTTTCATCCACATTTTTTAGCAAACCTTTTGATTTATTTTGAAAAATTGTTTATAGCCTTTAACGACGAAACTTTTCGTAGCTAAAAGTCTCATCCACGATTTTTAGCTATGAAATTTTCTTGACTTTTTTCAAAAATTGTTTACAGCCTTTAACGACGAAACTTTTCGTAGCTAAAAGTCTCATTCGCATTTTTTAGCGACGAAAAGTTTCGTAGCTAAAAGTAAACCTTCCGATTTTCTTCAAAAATTGTTTATAGCCTTTAGTTGTAGCCTTTAGCGACGAAACGTTTCGTAGCTAAAAGTTTCATCCACGTTTTTCTGTGGAGCAAGTTTTTGTAGTTGAAAGTAAACCTTTCGATTTTTTTCAAAAATTGTTTACAGCCTTTAGCGATGAAACTTTTCGTAGCTAAAAGTCTCATCCACGTTTTTTAGCTACGAAAATTTTCTTAACTAGTTTATAGCCTTTAGCGACGAAAATTGTCGTAGCTAAAAGTCTCATCCATGTTTTTTAGCTACGAACATTTTCGTAGTTAAAAGTAACTTTTTATTGGAAACAACCTTTACCGATGAAAATTTTCATCGGTAAAAGTGACTTTTAGTTAAGAATTTACAATTTCGTCGCTAAAAGTAAACTTTTAGTGACAAAAATCTCTTTCGTCCTCATCACTAAAAGTTTCGTCGCTAAAAACCCTCTTTCTTGTAGTGTGTGTACGTATACAACGCAACCCCAGGGGATCACCCGCATAGCTGGTTGTGGAGTCCCAACCAAGTTGTGGGCTCATTATGGAGTAGCTCATGCTCTGATATGAGTTGGCAAAATGGGTGGATGGGTGGCAGGGTTAGTGTGCAATCGAGGGCCCTTCCTAATGACTTTGGGAATGGTGTAAAATAATGAGTAGAAGATTGCTATCTTTCTTGGGATAGGCAAAATCTTGAATTTACAAAATAGTTCTTAAATTCACAGGTATGAAAAAAGGAAAATTTAAAATTGTATCGAGATATGATTAAGTTTGCATAATTTATTAAAAAAATAAAACCTTAATTCATTTAGAAGTTATCCGAAATAACAAAATCATTAGTTATTCAAAATAATAACACTTTGGTAAAGCCTAGTTTGCCAAAATAAAGATATACTTTTATAGAAGATTCTTAACATGATTACAAGTAATTTTTAAAATCACAATTTTGAATTAGAATGGTGCATTTTCTTGTTAAACGGATTGATGTGACTTATTAGGGATAGTTGACTCTGGATAGATTACATAAAAATTAATAAGGTGTGCGTTTCATAAGGATGTTTGGATCAAAAGTTACTATTGATCTATGGTCCAAACTTCAAACGACACTTTTTCATTATTCAAAATAAATTTGGACAAGCTTAGGCATAGTTACCGTTGATTTATGGTCCAAACTAGGCTGAATGGACCACTTTCACTTTCATTCAGGCTTTTTTAGGTCCAATTGTACCAAGAATATGTCGACGACCCGCTCTACATCACTTAGCATGAATCTCAAATTTCACGAGAGCTTTTCAAAAATTTTCTTAAATTATTATTAGAATAAGAAATGTGAATTATTTATTTTTTTAAAGATTTTTATCCCAAAGTTCCTCTTAACCATGGAGTTCACCAAATAATAACTCCACAGACAGAATCTACCATAATAATAATTCTTGGGAAATGAAATTACTAGAGTTCATCTAGTGTGTGTGTGTGTGTGTGTGTGTGTGGGAAAAGGTACTATGCGCTCGATCGCATAGTACCTTTCCATGAGGTCGAGTGCTGGCAACACACTAGCGATCGGATGTTGAAAATTCCAAACCAATGGTGAGATTTTATAGGATGAGTGGAGAAACAATCAATGAAACCGATTATTAAAATACGACTCCGTGTATTTCCAGCAAAAAATTTTAGGCTGTGTTTGGGCATTTGCATTAGGGTGGTTTACGAGGGGTAGGATTGTAAAATCTATCCCGATTCCATCCCATGTATGTTTGGGCAACCTTTCATCCGTCTCAGCTTTCACTTCCAAAATCGTCTGTCAGAGGAGAAGGATTTAGGCAGGATTCGGGCGATCCCGCGGGTGGGATTCAAACGGTCTTCGGACGACTTCTCGAGCTCATCATCTCGCAGTGATAGTGCATCTAGAGTATAGCCACAGCAGGATGCGAAGTTCCTGCTAGATGAAGATAACAATGAAGGCGGGTAATGGCGGGAATGGTAGGAATCCTTCATCGATTTATACCCCTACAGCCAATGGTTGGATGTGAATAGGGAGAAGAGGGCTCCTTGTTCTGAAACGAGGAGCGATTGTTGAAAATAAGTAAGCCCCTTCATAAGGACCACTGATTTGGGGTTTCTTTTAGAAAAACTCTTCCTCTATTTCTCTATTATGAATTGGATTTGATCGGATGTTCGTCATTGTTCACTCCTGTGTTGCAGACAGGCTACATCTCCGCCTACTTGGAGCTCTTCGGCCAGAGCGGAGGATATTGATCGTCCCAAGTTAAAACGGATTTCCTGTAAGTATCTGAAAAATGGGGCTTTTCATTTTTTCTTTTATTTTTTTACAATATATTGGATGAAAATTGTTCTGAAATGGGGTGGAAAGAAGAGGTAACCCTGTTGCGTAGGACACCCGATTTGAAGATTTTTCATGAAATTTATTTCTCATTGTCTCTTTTATTATATGGATTTGGGATGAAGAGGTGATTTCTTTCAAGATTAGGGGGTCTTTTTTCATGTCTTTTCTGCTGTATCATGTTTGTTGAAATGCATCCTAGATGTTTGAATCTACAAATGATTGTAGCCAAGTGTAAGCTCTTACTGAGCAATGCATCACTCCGTGATGCACCACTATTGATCATAACAAGGTGAGATATTTGTTTTGTTACAAATAAAAGTGATGGAATTTCCGTGATGCACCACTATTGATCATAACAAGATGAGATATTTGTTTTGTTATAAATAAAAGTGATGGAATTTTAAAAATAAGATGATGTTTAGAAAAAATTAGACATGGAAAAAGAATTCCAGTGATCAAGATTTCAGTTTCAAATCCTTTGGGATGTCTCCCGTGAATTTTTTTTTTTTTTAAATCCATTTTAATGATTATTGGATCAACAGAGGATCATGTGTTAAATTGGTATGCTTAATCTTTTCCTTCTCTCAATACAAATCATCACATACTGACATATCCCGTCTTGAATAGGTAGTACTCATGATCTAGTAGTACAATATGAAGTAGTTTACTGGGTCGATGTACGATGCTTTTAATGTTAAACCATATATTCTCGTCCTCAGGTATGACATGATTTCCATCAAATATCTACGTATTCGTAATTTATGCCTAATTCATTTAATAAACAGTTTGGGATTGATTGCCTTGATTCTACATCATTTTACAGTAAGGTCATGCAACATACAACCACGCAGGCCTGCATCCAAGTCAAGGTTTTGATTCTCTCGGCGTGTGTAAGTTTTAGCGAATGGACCGGTAAATTTATATCATTTTTATTTTTTTTGCAGACTTCTTACCAAAATGCAAAAAAATGAGATAATAATTCGACATTCATTTTGTATTGCTTCTGTAGACAGCATTTCATTTTCCTGGTTGAAGATCCGTGAGGTGGCAGTCTCAATCTGATTTATCACCATGACATAAACATTGTGGTCGTCTGATAGGGGAGAGTGACACAACGTGAAAGAAGTTTAGGAATTTTTTGTGGATATTTCAGGAGTTGATATGATTTGAGCATATAACGTATTTCTTGAGTCTAACATAATTATCAATGATAGCAATAATGCCTTTTGTGGTAATATTTCAGCTTATATTAGACAGATGTTAACCTCTGTTTCTAGGGTGTGATCCACCCAATGTAGCCCATGGCTAGTGGTCGGTGCTCTGTAGACCCCACCATGATATAGGTCCTTCATCCATGTCGTCCATCACCTTTTTGTACATCATTTCATGGAATGAGACCACAATCTCAAGTGGACCACGTTACAGGAATCAGTTTCATTTTGAATGATTGTCGGCCATAAAAAATCGAATGGGGGCCATAATAGTTACATGTGATAAGAATTTTTTTTTTTATCCCCCTAATCAGACGGTCTTTTTGACACATTGATTAGCCACCTCGCTACTGTGTTGGGACTCACAACGATGTATTTGTTTTATCCATGCCATCCATCCATTTTGGATCATTATTCTAGGACATGATCTCAGAAATGAGGTAGATATAAATATCAGCTGGACCACACCATAAGAAAATAACGTTTTTTGAATGCCCACCATTAAAAACTTTCCAGAGCTCGCTTTTATTTTTATTTGTGGTCCAATTTGTTGATCAGGTCACAAAGACCTAGATGAAGGGAAAACACCCATATCAACTTTATCCCAAAAATTACTTGTGACCCCAAGAAGTTTTAAACGGTATGTTCAATCACCACAATTTCAAGTGGTGTGATCCACCTGAGTTTTTTGATCTGCTTCATTTTTTTTGCTCAGGTCTAAAAATGTGCTGCAAAATAGATTGACAGCGTGGATAAAACGCATACATCATGGTAGGACCCATAGACTAGGCAATCGGTGTCCCACTCATTAGCCACCTTTCTGGGTCCTACCGTTAATGACCACTAATTTCACTTCCAGCATACTTCTGTAGTCCACCTGATGAGCAGACTGGGCTGTCCTTTGGCCCAATCATATACATGGTGGGGCATGTATCTAAGGCGGACATTAGGTAGGCCCCACCTTGGATGTGATTGTGTCAGAAAACAAGGCCCATCCAACAATCCCCGATGATGATATTGAGTATTGACTGTGGACCATTGATGAAGCTCATCTTAGTTTTTACCATATGTTGTATCCCATGGGCAATCCAAACAACCCCACACCGTGACATCCCATGGGATGAAGGGAATCCCATGAATTTCAAACATAAAGTCGGATCATCCTGGGATTGAGGTGTATACTTCTATCCCAAAACAATCCACTGTCTATCATAAATGCTGCTGTCGGCGCAATTCCATCCCATGTAATCCACCCTAACACATATGCCCAAATAGGCCCTTAGCATGAAATGCTGGTATGGAAACCTAGGTGGGGCCTACCATGGGCTTTTTTGAGAAATCCACCCCGTCCATTGGTTTTTCTATATCATTTAATGGGTCAAGCCTAACATTGAAACAAATCAAGTCTCAAGTTGGTCATATCATTGGAAACAGTCTGAATAATGATTTCAACCATTGAAATCTTGTTAGGCGTCACAGTGATGTTTATTTGTCATCCAATCTATTCATAAGATCATACAGACATGGATGAAGAGAAAAAACAAATATAAGTTTGATTCAAAACTTCCGTGGCCCCCAAGCATTTTTCAACTGTAGATGTTCAATTCAACTGTTTCATGTGGTGTGGTCCATTTGAATATTCTATATGATTAAGTTGTGGGCTCACGCCCTAAGATTATATGGTAAAATGGATGGACGGAGCAGATCAGATACATAAGGTGGACCTCATAGAGTTTACTCAGTACACTATAGCGAGTTACTCGCTGCGCAATCTGCTTCCATCAAACAGGCCCGTTTGGGAAACGGATTGGCTGCTCCCCTGCCACCAACTAATGGCGGGTGGTTGGTGCTCTGTGCGCCCCACAATGATGTGTATGTTTCATCCATGCTGTCCATCTATTTCTCTTGATCGTGTTCGGGTATGAGACCAAAAATAAGGTATATCCCGATCTCAAGTGGACCACATTACAGGAAACAGTGTTGATTGAATGTAGACCATTAAAAACTTTTTGGGAGCCAAAAAAGTTTTGGATTAAGATGATATTTGTTTTTTCACTTCATCTACGTCTGAATGGCCTAATCAACAGATTGGATGTCAAATAAACAGTATAGTGGGCCTTAGGAGGATTTTAATGGTGGATATCCAATCACTATTGTTTTCCTTTGGTGTGGTCCACCTGAGACTTATATTCCTTTCATTTTTGGGATTAAGCCATAACATGATAGGTAAAAATGGATGACGAAATGGATGAAACACATACATCATGGTGGGGCCCATAGAGCACCGACTACCACCACTGGGCTAGTGGCATGGGGAGTAACCAATCGGTTTCCGCCGGTTCCGCACTGACGCAAAAGAAAAAGGACACGGCGCCATAACCCCACCCAAACGGTAATTCGTCGGGGCAGGGCTCCGTGGGGCCGAACATGATGTAAGTGTTTTATCCACGTCATTCATTGCTTTTCTCACTCAAACAAAAGATTTAGTCAATCAATTTACCAAACAGGCTATATGAAAATTTGGATGTTTTTGGCACTATATGTATGATGTAGCCTACCTTTTGGTTGGATTCACAAGAATTTTATTTGTTTGATCTTTGTGATAGGATTCATCTATTAAAATTTAGAGGGTTGAATGTCACACGCACATATAAATCTGGCTCCACAATTTTCAGCTTTATTACTTATTAAAAAGAATAAATAAGGGTAATTTGTAATTTCATTCCTCAGAAGGCACCCTACCTTCATTTTTTTTTTCAGTAAAATTTGAATTCAGTAGTAATTTTGTGTTCATAAATAAATATAAAATTTCTAATAATATTTATACAACAAATTCTGTAAACTTTTTACTATTTTGACGAAAATATCACTATCAGAAATCTGGCGATAATATTAGAATAATATTATTTAATGTGCTTTAAACGATATTATTGGTAGATTTTCGAAATACCGCTGATATTTGTCCCACTGCTTCCTAGTGCTCACCTACTCCAAGCACATGTGCTAACATGACACACATGTGCAAGATCTAAAATTTCCATCAGGTGGTAAACATTGTCCAGGTCATGATTTTCATACACAGATGCGTTGGGTGACTTGGGCTCGGTTGGAGCATGAATCAACCGGGCTAGTCATTGCTGACTTGGCCGAGCCAAGCCGATTTAAATCTAACTCGAGCGAGTCCTGACTCAACTTGAGACTGGATGAGTCGGGTCTGAATCTCCAAGTATTTTAACCATGGCTTAGATTTTCTAGCTTAATATATAATCAACAAGTTTCTCCCGTCCGTTTGGACATGTCATAGAGGCCCTTCTCAATTGGACGGCTGCCATTGTGATTGAGGCCCATTTAATTCTTACGGCTATATTGACAAGAGTTTATATATATATATATATATATATATATATATATATATATATATATATATATATATATATATATATATATATATATATATATATAATTTATTTATTTATTTTAATTAATATTGACATAGGCATGTTTAATCAAGTTTCCATTCCTCAGAGAAAAGAATACACTTTCGTTCCGAGTTTTTATCTTTCACACTGGGTGACTCGGGTTGCCTCGTTTGGTCTCTGGAGTCCGGTCACGATCCACTTCCGTTGAGGGGTGGCTTGTCCAAGACGGGAATATTTTAGAGGTGACTCTTGATATTATCAATGGCCTCATTTTGATGGTAAGCTACATTACGCAAGCTACTTATGACTCAACTAGTTTATCCTAGTTTATACTTGCGTCGCACATAAGTATGCATCGTGCTTATTAATCACAGGCTAAAAAAACAACGTAAAAGTACTTATCTCTCAAGTTTATTTTATTCACCCTTAATATCCACCATCCATCATATGGGGCCAATCTTTGATGTAGACCATTCATTTTGTTGGGTCCGCCTTGGCTGTATCATCAATGCGAACCATCTATTGTGTGGGCCTACCTTCAATGTGGACTATGTACCTTGCAAGTGTTGCGCAGCATGCCAACAACGCAGTGAACTGAGATTCAATTTCCGGTCTCACCCATAAACGATAAACAAGAAGAAATATAGACTAGAAACAGAATCAAAACATTTCAAACAAACCACAAGACAAGATATACGTGGAAAAACTCTAAACAAGGGTAAAAAAATCACAGATGCAAACTTCCACTATGAAAAAAAACGAAGATTACAAGGCAATATACTAACCTCTCCCTTTGGAAGTACAGAGAAAACCCTTTGCCCACACTTTAGAATTATTTTTCATACCCTAGAAAAGCCTTAGGGACACCTATTTATAGTTTAGGCAACTTTCCTTTTGCACCTCTACGAAAATCGACTCAAAAAATCGCAATCCGTGTAAGATCCAGAAATGAATCCGCGTAACCTCGACTGGTCGAGCAGGCTGCTCGACCAGTCGAGCATGGGCCACGACCGGTCGAGGACCTCGAAACTCAAAACCTGATGTTCGTTGGACTTTGAGTCGAGCCAGTCCTCGATTGGTCGAGTGAGCCACTCGACCGGTTGAGCAGGACACTCGACTGGTCGAGTGGCCCCCAGATGTGGCTCCACATCTCAACATGCAATGGTGCTGAGGGACTTCTATTGATGAGATATACGACAGTATTCACAGCATCTGCCCAAAAAGTTTTAGGCAATCCTTCATGTAACCTTATGCTCCTGGCGCGCTCAAGGATGGTCATGTTAATACACTCAGCCACACCATTCTGCTGCGGTGTCTCTGAAATCGTTTTCTGATGTTTGAGTCCATTTATTGTACAATACTCCTCAAACCTCTTATCACAGTACTCTCCCCCATTATCAGATCTGAGATATTTTACTGTTTTACCTGTCTCATTTTCTACCATAATTTTTCACTTCTTAAATACATTAAATACATCAGATTTATGCATTAAGAAATAGACCCATAGTTTTCTACTAGAATCATCAATAAAAGAAACAAAGTAACGTGAGCCACCAAGAGATAATACCTATGCTGGTCCCCACACATCAGTGTGTACAAGCTCCAACAGATGCGTCTTTGGAACGTGTCCTGTCTTCTTGAAACTTACCCTCTTTTACTTGCCATACACGTTGTCCTCACAGAATTCCAAGTTAATAGACTTCAACCCTGGTAGCTCCCCCTTTTGACAATAACACTCTTATCCCTTTCTCACTCATATGTCCCAATCTCTGATGCCATAACTGCCGATTCACTCCAGTTGATGTGACTACGAGTGAACTATACGATCCTAAAGTCACGTATAAGGTACCTTCCTTCTTGCCTCGAGATATCATCAAGGCACCTTTTGTGATCTTCCAGGAATCACTGGTGAATGTCGTCACATAACTGGTATCGGCCAACTGCCCCACTGAGATTAAGTTATGTTTCAAACTTGGTACATGTCTGACATCCTTCAATTTCAAAGCCGTTCCATCTTTCTGATTTACATGAACGTCTCCCTTTCTAACAATACCGCATGGCTCATCATCACCCAGGTAAACTCTCCCGAAGTCGCCTGATACATAGTTACGCAGAACTTCCTTACATGAAGTGACATGAAACGAAACACCCGAGTCTATAACCCAAGACTCATTCCTCGTATCAAGAGACAAGATCAATGCCTCTATGTCACTCTCTTCAGATAGATTCACTGAATCCTTCCCGCCTTGAGAGCTTCATTCTTGTTTCTTGAGTGCCTTTCAATCACGTTTGATGTGCCCCTTCTTGCCGCAATACCAACGCCGGTCTTTGTCTTTCGGTCCCTTGGACTTCTTTCTTGACTTAAAACGTCCATGTTTATTGCATCCTTTGTTCAGCGATCTTTCTCTTCCTTCAATGTTTAGAGCATTCCTTGAATCGCCTTAAACTCCTAATGCCTTTCTTCTAGATTCTTCGCTGAGAATTAGACTAGCCACATCATCAAATTTTAGCTTTGTTGACCTTGAAGAATTGCTCACAAAAATCACCAATCCATCCCAACTGTCTGACAAACTGGACAAGATCAATAACACCCTGACCTCGTCCTCAAAAATAATGCCAACGGATTCCAACTGGCTCGTGATTGTGTTCAACTCGTTTAGATATTCAGCCACACTCCCACCACCTGACACTTCATGTTGAATAGTTGTTTCATAAGATGAACCTTGTTGGATGCTGAGGATTTTTCATACATGGTGGTTAGGACTTTCATTAATTCTTTTGTGGTTTTCACCTTGGATATATTGAAGGCAACGCACTTAGACAAAGACAGTTGGATCGTTCCTAAAGCCTTCTGATCTAATAAAAACTATTCATCATCTGTCATCTTTTCTGGTTTCTTCTCTTTTCCTCTTAGAGGAATATAGAGGTCCTTCTAATACAGATAATCCTCCATCTGCATCTTCCAGAAGGCAAAGTTTGAACCATCAAACTTTTAAATTCTAGTCTTCCCTTCTTCCGTCATCGCTCCCAATAGAACTAAACCAATAGCTCTGATATCAGTTGTTGCGCAGCATGCCAACAACGTAGTGAACCGAGATCCAATCTTCGGTCTCACCCACAAACGATAAGAATAAATATAGACTAGAAACAGAATCAAAGCATTCCAAACAAACCATAAGATAACATATATGTGAAAAAATTTCGAACAAGGGTAAAAAATCACGGATGCAAACTTCCACTATGAAGAAAAACGAAGATTATAAGGCAATATACTAACCTCTTCCTTGAAAGTACAGAGAAAACCCTTTGCCCACACCTTAGAATTATTTTTCATACCCTAAAAAAGCCCTAAGGACACCTATTTATAGTTTAAGCAACTTTTCTTTCGCACCTCTGTGAAAATCGACTCAAAAAACTGCAGTCTGTGCAAGATCCGGAAACGAATCTGTGTAACCTCTACTGGTTGAGCAGGCTGCTTGACCGGTCGAGCGGACCCTCAACCGGTCGAGCATGGGTCACGATTGGTCGAGCACCTCGGAACCCAAAACCTGCTACTCGCTGGACTTTGAGTCGAGCCAGTCCTCGACTGGTTGAGTGGGCCTCTCGACTGGTCGAGTAGGGCACTCGACTGGTCAAGCGGCCCCCAGATGTGGCTCCACATCTCAACAGCAAGGCCTACCTTCAATGTGGGCTATTCATCATGCATATGTGGGGCCTACTTTGGATGTGAGTCGTCTATCATGTCGGATGTTGAATGCAGACTGTCCATCATGCGGGACCCACCTTTAATGTGGACCATCCATCATGTGGTGCCACCTTGGATGGGGGCCATTCATCATTAGGAGCTGACCTTTCATGTGGATTGTCTTCATGTCGGGCCCACCTTGATATGGGTTAACCATTAAGGTGGGCCTTACTATAAATGTTGTTGTCCATCACGTGGAGTCCACTTTCAATATGCACTGCCTAGCATATATATGGAGCCACCTTTGATGTGGATCGCCCATTTTGTGGGTCCCACCTTTGACGTGGATCATCCATTTTGTGAGGCCCACCTTGGATGTGAGCATTCACTATTAAGGGCCAACCTTTCATGTAGAACGTCCATTATTGTGGGGCCCACCTTGATACGAGTAATCCATCATTTGAGGCCCACTCTTAATGTCCACTGCCGATCTCGTGGAGCCCACCTTTGATGTGGACCATCCATGGCGTGGGCTCCACCTTCAATGTGGGTTGTATATCATGCAGAGCTTGCCTTGGATGTGGGTCATTCACCATTAGGGGTCAACCTTTGATGTGGAGCACCCATTATATGGGGCCCACCTTAATGTGTGCTATTCATCATGTGGACTTACCATTAATGTTAATTGTCTATCATGTGGAGCCCACTCTTGATGTAGACCAACCATGCATTGTGTGGGTCCCACCTTTGATGTGAGCGGTCCATCATGCAGGGCCACATTTGATATGGATTGTCCATTATATATATGGAGAGATGAGAAAGAGAGAAGTAAAATGTTAGAAGATATTTTTTAGGCTATAAATAGTTTTAAAGTGTTAAATTACTTTCAAAAAGATGCATACCAATTTTACTTAACATAACAAAGTAATTTATCCGCTGCTATAAGTAAAAAAGGTAAGTTACTCATTAGATGGTACCTAAATAGGTCCTAAACTAAATATAACTAAACAGAGTCCATGTTGGCTTAGATGAATCACATCAACTCAAACCAATAAAAAAAATTATGTTCATATATATCAAAATGTAGGATTGTAGATTGTCCTACTTATGAGATCGTAAATCCTATGGCTCCTCCTTCACATGCTTGGGTTGTCACAATTGCTTTTCAATGTATTTCTCATTTTTTTTTTAAATTTACAAAGGTATTGTATACATTTATAGAGAGATTTGCTATGCTATTCTTAGCTATACAGATTACACTATATAGATTTTCAGGACTAGAATCTCTTTGATTTGGTTTATTCCTATAATTTCTTAATTGACAACTCACGCCAACACTCCCCCTCAAGTGGAAGCATCCAAATCTTCAATGCGCAACTTGTCTAGTGAGTTATAAAATTCTTTGCTTGATACGACCTTTGTAAGAATATCCGCTAGTTGATTTCAGACTTCACGAATAGAAACTAAATTATTTTAGCTTCGAGATTTTCTTTAATAAAATGTTTGTCAATCTCCACATGTTTAGTATGATCATGCTGGATAGGATTGTGAGTAATTGCGATAGCTGCCTTGTTATTACAAAAAAGATCCATCTCGGAGGTAGGAGTAAATCCAATTTTCGTTAGAAATCTTCTGAGCTATAGAAGTTCACAGAGTCCTTTAGCTATTCCACGGAACTCTGCTTCCGCACTTGATAATGCCACCACCTTTTACTTCTTACTCCTCCATGTAATAAGATTCTCCCCCAACAAACATGAAATAGTCGGAGGTGGATCTTTTGTCTGTGGTGTTCCCCACCTAATCTGCGTCTGTATAACCACTAACTCTGAGATGGTTATTTTTTGAAAACATAAGCCCTTTTTCTGGGGAGGATTTTAAGTATCACATAATCTGGACCACTGCTTCCATATGATCCTTACTAGGTTAGTGCATAAATTGACTTACAACACTTACTGCATAAGCAACATCAGGGTGGGTATGTGAGAGGTAAATAAGTTTCCCAACTAACCTCTAGTATCTTCCTTTGTCTGTTGGCATTTGGCTTGAATATTCCCCAAGCTTATGATTCTGAATAATTGGAGGGTCTGCTGGCTTACAATCCAACATTCCAACATCGCATAGTAAATCCAATATATTTTTTGTTGGGAAAGAAATGTACCTTGCTTTGATCTAGCCACCTCTATTCTAAGAAAATATTTAAGGCCTCCCAAATTTTTCATCTCAAATTCGGTTGCTAATTGTTTCTGCAGCTTAGCGATTTCCTCTGTATAATCCCCTGTGATGAACATATCATCAACATATATGATTAAAGTTATTACCTTGCCCTGTTGGTGCTTCAGAAATAATGTATGATCCGAATTATTTTGACAAAAGCCATACTTCTTCATTGCTTAACTGAACCACCCAAACCATGCTCGAGGTGATTGTTTCAGTCCATACAGTGCACGCTGCAATTTGCACACAACTTCAGTTTTTGAGGATGCTGTGTAGCCTGGAGGAGTATCCATGTAGACTTCCTCTTCAAGGTCACCATGAAGAAATGTGTTCTTTACATCAAGCTGATGCAATGGCCAATCCAGGTTGGCTGCGAGAGATAGTAGAACCCTGACTATATTTAGTTTAGCTACTGGTGAAAAGGTTTCTTGATAATCTATACCATATGTCTGAGTGTATCTTTTTGCAACTAGCCTCGCCTTGTATCATTCTATAAATCCATCTGCCTTGTGTTTAATAGAGAAGACCCACCTGCACCCGACTGTCTTCTTCCCTTGGGGTAGTGGAACTAAGGTCCATATTTGATTTTTTAGTACTGTCCTCATTTCTTCCTCCATTGCTTTGGTCCACTTGGGATCCATTAATGCTTCCTGAATTGTAGTGGGAATATGACATGCGGAAAGCTCATGTGAGAATGTCTTGAGAGGCTCAGGTAACTTTTCGGTGGAAACATAGTTCGCAATTGGATATCTCGCATTTCTTTCCTCAATGTTTGGAGAATATCTATTTGGTGGCTTTTCCAGGTTATACCTGAAAGGTAAGTTATACCCATCGAAAGTATCTATGTTATTTATAAATGAGGGTGTTCAGATATTACTTACCTCAGGAATATTCTCAGGACATAGACTTGCAGGTACTAAGAGATGAGGGGATTCTGGTGCTTCTCCTGATGGTGTAGGCTCAGTTTCCGGAGGTCCTCTAGATTCAAAGGATATGTCTGGCCCTGAAGATGTATCTGTTGATTCCTCACCAATTATTGATGTGTCATTCCGATCTTCAAGCCATTTAACGGTTAGCCACTTCAACTCTTCATCTCTCCCTAAAGTGGAGGCCGAGGAAGGATAGAATGATGTAGATTCCAGAAAAGTTACATCCATAGTCACATAGGTACACTGAGTAATAGGGTTATAGCAGCGGTAGCCTTTTTGATGCGTAGCATAGCCCAAGAAGAAGCACCGAAGAACACATGGGTCAAGTTTGGTGCGCTGGTTCTTAGGAAGGTGTACATAGGCCACACATCCAAATATGCGAGGAGGGAGCATTAGGGCTGTAGGTAGAGAGACCGAGGCTGCCAGGGACTGTAATGGAGTTTGAAAATTTAAGATTTTTGAGGGAAGACGGTTGATTAAATGGACAACAGTAGTAACAGCATCGGGCCAATATCGTGTGAGGACAGACGCGTCGAGGAGGAGAGCCCGGGCAGTCTCAAGAATATGGCGATTTTTTCACTTAGCGACCCCATTCTATTGTGGGGTCTGAGGACATGAGGTCTCGTGGATAAGGCCATGATGTTGGAAATAGACATGAAAGTGGTGATTAACATATTTGCCACCATTGTCAGAACGGAGAATCCGGATCTGAGCAGAAAACTGGGTCTTAATCATAGAATGAAAGGACTGAAAGATCTGAAATACTGCATCCTTATGTTTCAACAAGTATAACCAGGTCATGCGGATGTAGTCATCAACACATATCACAAACTAGCGTATACCAGAGACAATAAATAAGGGAGATGGTCCCCATACATTCGAATGGATTAAAGAAAAAAGGGGTATCACTTTTATTCATGCTTAATGGATAAGTAGCCTTATGATTCTTAGCTAAAATACAAGTATTACAAGTAAATTCAGAGGTCTCAACATTGAAAAATAAATCAAGAAACAAATGCCGTAGATACCCGAATAATGGGTGTCCCAAACGACGATGCCACAACCAAATCTATCGAGTCTTGGAGCCAGGCGAAGAAGATGTGTGATGTGCTCGACCTGAATTGAAATCTTCCATGTAGTATAATCCTCCCTTCTTATTACCACGCCCAATTATCTCCTTGGTGAGAATATCCTGAATAAGATAAAAATCGAAAAACATTAACACCACATAATGTAACTCTGTAGTAATTTGGCTAACAGACAATAACTTGTGGGACAAGGAGGGAACAAGTAAAGTATGTGATAAAAGAAGATAGGGTGATAGGGTCATAGATCCGGCCCCTGTGACCGGTGAGATCATCCCATTGGCATTTACAATGCTAGTGTGCCGTGGAGATGAGTGGTGAGAGAGATCCATGGGATCAAAAGTTATATGGTCCGTAGCTCCAGAGTCGAGAAGCCAATCACCACGGTCGACATCTTGGCGATGACTAAGCAAGGTGTGACAGAGATTACCTTGATCCACAAGGGAGAAGTCCTGTTGGGAGGGGACAGTGGGTGGGATTAGAGAGAGATAAGGTTTAGTTGTTGCTACAGCAACCTTGCCCGTGCCTTCAGCTGTATCAGCAGTATCCCATTTTTTCTTAGCTTGGAATTCGTGCCACCAATCAGGGTATCCATGCAACTCGAAACAGTTGTCAGGTTTGTGCTTCATATTACCACAGTGAGAACATTTAATACTGTCAAATGAGGATCAACCTTTAGAGACAGATTTTCTATGATGTTGGGGAGTTGATTCAGAGAACCCAAGCTTGAGGCCTCTCGAAGCAAGCACAGCTCCTGGAGGTTCATGATCACCTGCGTTCATCACCACCTGGCGAAGGGCCTCTCTACGGACATGAGCATAAGCTTACTCCATGGTGAAAAACGGGTGTAGCTGCAACACGTCATTGCGGATATTGTCCAGCTTGTCGTCAAGGCCATCTAAGAAGACATAGACCCGATCTTTTCGGAGGAGATTATTATACCTTTGAATGTCAGCAGGGCATTTCATTGGATTTGGACGTCGAAAATCAATCTCATGACAAACACCTTGCAAGTCAGTGTAGTATTTTTTCAGGGATTCACCTGCTTAGCGGAGACGTGAGACACGACGCCGGAGATCATAAACCTGGGATGTATCACCACCATCGAAATAGGTGGTGGCAGCAGAGTCCCACACCTGTTTAGCCATGGGAAAATGAATAAAATTTTCGATTAAAGTCGGATCCATGGAATTGATCAGCCATCCTTTGACAATGGCGTTGTCAGTGCACCATTTGCAGAAGGACAGATCAGTAGGAGATGATGGGGTCAGTTCGCCATTGATGTAGCCTAACTTGTCTTTGCCGAAGATATACATCTAGACAACTTGGGACCATAAGCTATAGTTGGAACCATCCAACCTGATGCCAATCGGTAGATCCACGGGTTCAAAGGTCACGGTTGGGGCCTGAGCTTTGGACAGAGCTTCGACCATCTTAGAGGTGAATAATTAAGAAAGTATCTGGTCGGTGGGAGATTCATCCATCTGGATTGGGGTTTCGTTGGATGCCATAGGAGAGGGTGGTGGGCGGAAGGAAGTTTAGAAGCTAGTAATAGATGGGCGTGAACAAGGGCCAGATCGTGACTGGCTTTGATACCATGTCACAATTGCTTTTCAGTATATTTCTTATTTTTTCATTTACAAAGGTATTGTATACATTTATAGAGAGATTTGCTACGCTATTCTTAGCTATACAGATTACACTATACAGATTTTCAGGACTAGAATCTCTTTGATTTGGTTTATTCCTATAATCTCTTAATTGACAACTCACGCAAACATGGGTTTCTCTTTCTTAGATTTTTCAAGGAGATTTTTTAGGGTGGGAGAAAAATCCCTAAAGGGATTATAGGTAATTACATTGTAGGAGTTTTCGGGATTCCTTTATTTACCTGTAAAGGCTCTACACGCTATAAATTCATTATAATTTTTAATTGTAATATGAAACTTAGCAGAAGCCATTCTCATATTATAGAAAAATGTCTTTATAGCCACCTCCACATCATAAGTTGAGTAAATATCTGAATCCAGTAGAGTAGGATTCAGAATCGGATATCGTTCCCCTCCTCGAGACCTATATGACCTTCCTACTTATGATGTGATTTCCTATTATGAAAATTGTCCACCCACCACCCTAAAAGAGATCCATCCCATCTATCTGATGACCTCCTTTTTATTTCCATTAATGTTGGATTGAATGAATAACCTCTCGAGTTGGCCATCAACCCTCGCTACTCCAATCGAGTATAAATTTGAAATTTGACAAAACCTCAATTTCAGATTGTAGGTAAAGTCTGTACAGCTAAAAATGCATTATACATAATAAAACACAATAGATGATACATACTCAAAGGGTATGGAATCTACCATATAATGTGTACTATACATCCAATCTATCCATCACATGTTTCCTTTAATGCTCTCTCATGGCCTAAGAAAAGAAACTTGATTTATCTAATTGACCGCATGAAAAAGAAGGATGGGACGCCAAGCATTACAAACTTCAAATTGCATTTGATGTCGACTGTGATGGGTGGAGGACATTCCATTCATCTAGTGCCTACATGCTTTAATGCTCTCTTAATTAGGGCCTCAAGAAATCAAGTCCTTTTATTTGATTTGCCCATTTTAGCAAAATTTCTCCCCAAGCTTTATGTGGATAAACAATCCGCCAAACACATAATTTGTTTATCTATAAATAGAATACTAATTAAAAACCAAATAAAAATAACATGTAAATAATTTACACTTAAATCTTTTTTCACGTGTAAAGTGTTTATAACTTAAAATTCTACAACCATCCAAATAACTCTTAAACTTATCCCCATGTCTCCTTAAAAAGTGGGAGTACTCTCTTATACTTATTGGCCAAGGATGCTCTGCATTAATTTCACCACTTCTTACTAGACCTGACTTTCCATATTACAAAATTCCTCATATAGTAGAAAATTCATTTTCCTATACATTATTTCTCCAATTTTTAATTTATCAAAAGTCATAAAAATTCACATATATCATATATAACTATATAATTTAACTAATAATTTTACCATAGGAGAAAATCAATAGAAAGGTAAATTGTTCTTTTGTAAATTGTTTCTTTTGACAAAAATAAGATATTGTGGCTGTTGGACATCTTATCACCATTAAATAAACCAACATCCAGACATTAACTTAATTGTTAGACCTGAAATTTGAATCCATCCCTATGATCTAAGGATCAGTGAGTCTTAGGAAATGATTTTCCAAAATTAATCCCATTGATCTTCAAGATCTATTAATTCTTTTTTTTTTTTTTTGAAAACATTAAGATTCACTATCAACTGCAGTGAGATCTTGATTTTAATGTAGTTCTTATGATCGGTTAGTCCCCGAGTTCAATGGAGATATAAATGGCAAGATCAAATGCTTGGCTATTGCACAACCTCAAACCAATGGATGACAGCTCTCCAAGTACAGATTGCATCTAATGCAAGTGAACAATCCACAAGTCTATCTTAACTTGAGATTTAAGCCTAAGAAGCGCCTAATGCATGGGGGTGATTGGAGCCGTTCAAGAGATAGCTCCCATCATCTTGAAGCTGTGGCCGAATGTTGGTTTGCTACAAACGAACCTACCCATGCGGATATGAAATCGGAAAGAATGCTCATCTTTGTAGAAAGAGAGGACGGTCCAAAGTCCCATACATGGTGGCCCAGCTAGCCAGCGGTCTACAATTTCACTCATGGCTCGATGCAATATAAACTTGAAAAACGAAAAGTTCAAGAAATAAACAATTCGAGCCCGGTGCTATGATACGAACACCCATGTTCGTTGACTCATCTCTCCCTCTCCATCCCACCTACTCCGATCCTAATCATGCTAATATCTCCTTCAATTTCAATCTCTCATCTCGTTTTAAAATCTTGCAATGAATTCAGAATGTGTTCCTTTTAAAAAATAAAAAAATAAAAAATCTTGCAATGAATGCTTCCTACACCAATCAAATTACATGGGATTACAACTAACTAACTATACTTAATGAGAAGGTGTCAGGTCCAACTAGTTGGACCATATGTTACATTCCACCCAATGGATTACTTCCTACGTATGAAGTTCTTGTGACATCCATTCCTCCTAATAGATTGGCTCCACCATGAGTATCACCTAATACAAAAATCAGCCTTATCCAATCAAAAAGTGAGCCACACCATATAAAATAGTGTATAGCCATTGGTAAATAGAAAAATACAAGTGTGGACCACTTTATTAGTGGATGGTATTATTTTTGCATGAAGTGTTCTTCATGGTGGGGCCAATATATTAAAATGGTTGGATTTCCCATGCACTCAGCAAGTTAGAGGTTATCCATTGGGTGGACTATAACCTGTGGTGCAATCAGTTGGACTTGAGAATTTCTCGTACTTAATACATAATGCTTCTCAATAATTTACCATAATTAGTGTGAAAAAAGGAAAGGAGATTTACAGTAAAGAGGGAACTACTTTTTAATGTAACCATAGAATCTCTAATAACCCTAAATTTGTGGCCGCATAATGTCTGCATTGGATCCACCCTATCCATCATCAGTTCTGCTGGCCCATGTTAGGATGTGAACTAAAAAATCACACAAAACAAAAATTCAAGTGGGCCACACCACAAAAATAGTGGGAATTGAACACTCCTCATTCAAACCATTTTATGACAATAGAAGTTTTGGATTAAGCTGATCTTTGTGTTTTCCGTCGTCTTGGTGAGATCACCTTCTCAACAGGTTGGATGGCAAGTGAAAAGTCTCATATGTGAGCACTTCCATCTCCACTATTTCATGTGGGGCTAACTTGGGCTTTGAATTTGCCTCATCCTTTGGGCTAATGTGCTAAAAATATGAGTTGGGTAATTAAGAGACAGCCATAATATATATAACATAGACATCAGGGTGGGCCACAGAGATGTTACAGGCAGGGAGGATTGAAAGAAATGTTCATAGGACACATGTTAATGTTGCAGATATGTGTGAGATCGACGACAGTCATTAAGTTGGCCAACTTTGAAAATGTTCTTTCTATAAATTAGGAGATGGGTGGAGAGGAAAAGTAAACAATGGTCTAAATTGGACACACAAATCAGTCCCCTTACTAAGGCCAGGTCACGTTTGCCCTAAGCTTGACTGGATAAACCGTCCGGATGCTCCAACCATGTGGAAAGTTATCACGTGTGCCACGAAGATTCTTTTTGTAAGTTCTTGTTGCGACTCTCCAAGTGGCATTGGTTGTAAATTCTAATACCTTCTACCGACAATTCCACCCGACAAATAGCACTTGTTATCGTTGTGATTTCATATCGCGAGAACTATAGCGGATTTCCTCTTCCCTGCATCGAGAATGCGTGTGGACACCTTTGCTAGTTTTGTACAATTTTTTTAAAAAAAATCTGTGACGCATACTCCTCATCACAAATGTCACTGATTTGAACCTATCCAAACCATCCGAATTGCAGGTCCCATTGTGCATGGAGCATACATCCCACCAATCAATCAATCCTAATCATCCAATCAACATCTGTAAATTGATGGTTAAAAGTAAACCACTGAGCAGCCTGAATTCGAAGAAGAAGAAGAAAAAAAGAACCCACAGTTGGGTCAGCTATTTAAACGGTCAAGATTGCAGTAAAACAATGCCAAAGTGGACTTGAAAAGAGCCACAACCATTCTTTAAATGGTGAAAAACGAACATGGGAGTGGAAGACCCATGCGAATAAGATGGTAATGATTCGAGTTTCCACTGTCAAGCGCTTTATTGTTGTAATTTCGTATTCTTATTATTATGATTATAATGGAAATAATCAGGGTGAAGGCGACATATAAACCAAATGCAAATCATACTCTCTTCTTATTATTATGTTTGGGTGAGATTTCATATATTTCCCAACTCTTAGATGACACATATTGCCAAAAGTGGTACATGACCTATCAAACCTACAAAACTGTAATTATTCGGTTCATTAAACCGTCAGCATTGAGTTGACCATCTGGTTTTTGGGTCTGAGGATAAATGGCCCTACGTTTGGTAAAGAGAGTAATTACTCGGACCTACTGCTCATGATACACATGGCAACGCGGCACAAATGTCTGGGCATTTCTTTCATCAGGTGGGCTCGGAACACAGCACTCAGGTCGGGATTGGGGGTGTACATCGAGTCGAGCCGAGTTGGTTCAACTCGGCCACTAGCTGACCTGAGCTCAAACTCAGCTCAGCTCGGTTTGGTTTGGTCAGCAGCTCAGGCCGAGTTCGACCCAAGATCGAGCCGAGTTCGCCATTGAGGCATTTTCACAAACACCAGTACTGCACCTTCAAGATATCACTGTATTTGAGATAGCAACAATGGTTTTCCAAGTATTTTATCAAACACCTTCTAAGCAACATAAAAATCAAGAAAAAAAAAAGGTGTTGGTTTCATATACATACCTTGCCACCAGCCACACTTCTTTGAGTCATTTCATCAAACACTCCGTGAACAACATCAATATCAAAATAATCGAGTCACTGAACTGGTTCGATCCAAGTTTAATTTGAGCTGGGGCCAACTTGAACTCAGCTCAAACTCATTTTCGAGCTCAAAAAATCAGCTCGACTCAACTCGAACTCGACCTCAAACCGAGTCAAATCGAGCTTTTTCGAGTCGAGTTGAGCAAGCTAACTGAGCTAGCTTGATTCATGTACACCCTTAGACGGGATTGTGTTGACGTGGTAAAGCTCTATGGGCCCCACTATAATGTATGTGTTATATCTACACCGGCCATCCAATTTTCAAGATCATTTTAGGACATGAGATAAAAAATGAAATAGATACAAATATCAAGTGGACCATACCATAGGAAATAGTGGAGATTGAATGCTTGCCATTGAAAACTTATCCACAGTCACAAAACTTTTGGATCAAGCTGATGTTTGGGTTTTCCCTTCATCCAGGTTTTTGTGACCTTATGAATAGGTTGGATGGAAAATAAACATCATGCATGGTGTGCTAAGGTGTCCCACTGCTTTCAGTGGTGTGATCTGCTTGAGCTTTGGATCTTACTCATTTTTGTGCTCATGCCCTAGGATGATCTGAAAAAATGGATGAACGGTGTGGATATAACATATACATCATGGTGGGCCCACAGAACTTTACCACTTCAATGCAACAAAGACCTTGGTGCTGTATTCTACACCACGCAATCTGAGTCCTCATCGGGTAGGGTGCATTGTGATTATTCTCTCGCCGAAAAGAAAAAAGAAGAAGAAGGTGCCCCTCATCAGAGGTTTCACACGTGTATGATAAAAATAGACGGTTGGGAACTGAAATTTAATGTACGTCCATTCTGGCCTATACCTTGATCCAAGTATTTTACATGGTCTGCCCTACTAGATGAATGGACCTGATGTATCGGTCGGTGCTGCTGACCACTACTTAAATCTCACTCGTTTGTGCATGGTTTGATATGACTCGTCCGAGTCGAGTTGAATAAGTTGGTCACTCCAGTCGTTGCAGGATGTGGGAGGCTTGAACTAACTTGGATGGTTGTCTAGACTTGGCCCCAATTAACCCCTGTGTGACTCATCTAACTCAAATTTTATTTTATTTTTATTTTATTTAATTATTTTGCCATTTTTGTTTTCAAATCCTAGATCTAGATTATATATTGAAGTCTCTAAAAAAGATTTACAAGCCTCATGAGAATTTATTAATTTAATAAAAATATTTTATTAATTAAAAATTAAAAAGAGGTGTTCTCATTTAAGCACAATACATTAATGTTTATTGCATTTTTAGGTTACACATTTACTAGATTTTATCTTAAAGTTAGTTTAGGTATCATTTTTTTCTTTTATTGTTTTAAAAAGATGGTTGGCCTGATCAGGGCCAGTCGCCTCCACCTTACCTGGAACACTAAACTCAGGATGAGACGAGTCTGGCAACGTTTGAAGGCTTAGGGCATGTTTGGTTTTCCAATTTCTAATAAAATGTAAAGTAAATGTATTATCATTATCATTTTTATTTAAAGTAAATTATAATCATTACGTTTTTGCATTATAAAATTATTAATTTTAGAGTAAAACAAACAATGTAACAAAATTATCATTACAGTTGAATATAAATGATGCCTTAAAAACCATGATCTTGTGCTAGCATTACTTATTAGCAAGAAGCATATTGCATCCAACCCTGCTTGGACGATAATCAGTCTAGGCAGGTAACCTACTATGATGTATGGGGTTATCCATGTTGTCCATCTATTTTTTTATATTATTTCAGGGTATAAACCCATAAATGAAGCAAATCTTGGCCACATAGTAGGAATTGAACACCTATCATTAAAATCTTCTTGGTAGCTGCAAAAGTTTTAGATCAAACTAACATTTATGTTTTCCCTTCATCTAGGTCTATATGATCTTATGAACAAGTTAAATGTCAAATAAACATCACTTTAGCATGTTAGAAAGGTTTCAATGATGGGTGTCTGCTGCTTAGTTTAGTGTGGTCTACTTAAGCATTGGATTTATCTCATTTTTAGGCTTGAGCCTAAATGATATGGAAAAGTGGATGGATGGCATTGATGAAATCCATACATCATGATTGACCCACAGAGCCCCTGCGTGTATGGATTATCGTCTAGCTAGGCAGGCAGGACGCAATCCTAACCTTCCCTTAGCAAGGTTATTTTGCTGGAAAAATGTTCACATACAATGCCTTCTAACCCTTTACTTGTGTTGAACATCCTAGCCATCGAAAGTTGGGCCGCACCATAAAGATCAACTGATGGGGAAATTTATCCACCCCAACCCTTAGGTGGGCCATACCCATAATGTCCGTCCACCTATGAGGCCAGTCATGCATGTAAATTGTCAGTATGGACTATTAGTAAGTTATAACCTTCCATAACTTTTGTGCAGGGGTGGGCCATCTGACGAGTGAACCAGTCTGTTCTTGTGTATATCAACTTCACTTTGGAGGCCAGCTTATGCACCCTCGAGATCTTCCATACCGTTGTCAGATTCTCACGTGTGCTGCATGTAAAGGTATGTGGGGGATAGTAAACATCTAGAAGTGGAAAGCTTTTTTAAAAGAGCACTTAGAAAGTTATTATGAGAGAGCTAGCTAGAGGATTCGTTGCTTGCCCAATCAGTGATGGCCCCACATGCTTGCTTTAATAGCCGATCTAATCTGTTCATTCGATGGGCCCTCTCCATTAAATGTTTTTTTAATATATATCAATTCCACGTCATTTGAATAGGTATCGGACGCTTTGTGGAGAGTTTTTGTTTTGGGTGGTGGGCTAGGCCTTTTCCTAAACTGTTTAGAGATCTGACAGCAGTTGAAAACACTGTAGTTAATGTGTCGGTCAGGCCTTGACTGTGGGACCCACCTTGATCTATGTGTTGTATATCCACGACGTCCATCCGTTTTGCTGGCTCATTTTTAGGTTATGGCCGAAAGTAAAGTAGATAGAAATCTCAGATGGACCACACCACAGAAAACAGTGGTGATTGAATGCTTGTGGGCCACAAAAATTTTGGATCAAGCTGATATTTGTGTTTTCCCTTCATCCAGCTCTGTATGACCCTATCAATAGATTGGATGGCAAATAAACGTTACGGTGGGTCCTAGGAAGCTTTTAATGGTAGGCATTCAATCACCACTGTTTCCTCTGCCGTGTTTCACCTGAGACTTGGATCTACTTAATTTTTGGGTTCCTCTAAGAAAATGAGGTGGAAAAACGGATGGACGGCGTGGATACACGACACATACATCAAGGTGGGCTCTGCGGTCACAGCCTGACCGAACTGGTGTTACCCAGGGCGGCTTCACCGAAGCCACTCCCGTATGACATTTTAGTCCCTCCAGATCGTGTACCACACACGTGCAAATGTGTATGATGATCCCAACCGTACATCCTGTGGGCCTCGATTGAGCCTTTTTTATTCAATATAACCATCATAACTTCTAATAAGTAGTTCATTCTCACATAATAGAAACCCGGTCATCTTCTGAGCATGTCCCATTCAATATCAGAAGTACGAAATGGACGGTTTCTATCTCATCCATGTGTGCCACTGGTTCAGAATGACACAGAGGCAGGGAATCTGCTCCCATTAACTGCCCTTGAACTTAAACAGTTGAGGATGGAAATTGCAAGTGGTGCACCTTCAATAGGGTTACTTTTGTGCACTAGTCTACTGATTGGTCCATCTAACCATCCCATCCTCATGTGGGGCCCACATAGATAGGCCATAGACAAGGACAGTCAGGCGCAGGAAAATCTACCGTCCTCATTCGATTGTAATATACCAACCGAACAGACCCCATGTAAACATTTTCGAATGACGAAAGTGACCCTAGACCTCAAGTCTCTCGAGGATGCTAGAAACAAGGAAACGTTCAGCAAGTTATCCGGTTCTTCCGATGGCAAAAAAAACATGTGAAGAAAGTAAGTATTGAGGAATGATAAGTGAGAGATGGTCCGTCGAAATGCATTGTCTGGGGCGTGGTCTTGCCCGTGAAAATTACACTGAGTTTTGTCCCCAGCACATGCTCTCACGTGGCAAGCTCTTTGTTCTTGTGAATGTGAATGTGTTACATCACCTTTTTGAATATCGGTCTCACCTATCCGCTGTTCGCTGTTACGATCTGAATGTATAGCCTCGCTCATGACATCTAAGTCTCGGAGATTTTATCAACAAGTGTAAAAATATAAAAAGAAAAAATAAAGAAAAATAAAAAAGAAATGGGATTGACCACCTTTAAAGCTTCCAGCTAGAGTGTGGGGCTCACCATGTTTTTTAATATGCTATCCAATCCATTAAGCAGATGCGCCCCACTAGGATGAATGGACAACCTAAAACTTAGGCTATTAAAAAATTCAGGTGGGCCAAACCACGTGATTTTTAGAGGATTCATGAATGCTATTACGTACTGTGGCCCACCTGATTTTTGGATGGATTGGATGCATGAACACGTCACTGTGGGATCCACACACTAAGTTCTATAATAAGCTTATTTACCAGACGGTGCAGAGGAACCGGCCTCGGTAAGAATTTCAAGTTTCTTACTTAACTGAACCCATCTATCCAACGGTCAGAAAAGTTCTCAACAGCTTGAAGCATTGGTCCCCAATTTCGTACAGTGTGTTATCGTTTACGAACCTTTCAACATCATTCATGGGTTAGCATGCTCATCGATCTGGACCGTACATTCGATTGACTGCCTTTTGTGTAGGTCACTGGCCAAAACGATTATTGATTGGATGGTCTTGACAATGCAAGAAGCAGGTTACGGCATCCATCAATTGGACGATTAATACGATTTAAGAATGGAAACTTGAAAAAAGTAGTTTAAAATGGTATTAGCCGTCTGATCGAGTGACATTGCATGATAACAAGGGGTGGTCATTCCAATCTTGTTTCAGGTAATCGTATAAAATGTGCATGTCCTTTCAAATGCACAGCTCGCATCAACGTGGCAGACTAGCAAAGACCTTCATTTGGTGAGTACATCACTACATTTACCTGCCACAATGGATTAAAACATCTTCCGAAGAAACATGCATATGATGATATGCTTTGTTTTGGGTTGGCGATACAAAGCATGGTGTGTAAATTGGTTTTTGCGTGTCAAATTCCTAACGGCTGATATCAGGTTGTATCATCCTTTATAACCCTTATATTAGACTGTATCTAGCCGATACGGGCTGATACAGCATGTTTATGGACCATACCAAGTAAATATGAGGCGATGCGTACTGGTATGGTATGAAACTTCAAACCTTGATACAAAGTAGAATGTTGATGGTCATTGACCAACTTATGGGATTTTAAGTATGCATACTTAGATATTAACGGCCAGGCCAGTTCTTCTACAAGTCCTCACAGAATAAGCTTATCTTAATACTACATGTGTGCCCCCTTTTTTTTTAAAAAAAATTTCATGTGGGCTCACCTGGCCGGGAATACGGAGTACCATGCCTGTTTGGCAGAGTTGTCCAAGCGTGAAATTTGGAGGTTTTTGGATAATTGTCCATTGTTTGTTCAGCGGGTCTACCGTTTGTTTCATGTGTTATTCAACTGATGTATTATGTAAGCCCCGACAAGATTATGGGTTGCCCCAAAATCAGGCCTAAATAATTGTTAGGTGGGTCATATTATCAAATGGTGGATAAGTACCTTTTAAAACCTCCACTTCAGAAAGTGCTCTACATGCAGGTGGATCATCTTATTTTTGGAGTGTCTAACTTTTATGGTAGGTCCTTGTAACTCATGCAATTCTGGTAGACTCACAAGAGTTTCAAAACAAGATCATAGGTTCCAGAACCCATTTTGGTGAAAAATCATTATGGTCTGAGTGTGCTGTAAGAAATAAAAATAAAAACATTTCTTTGAGGGTAGGCATTGCTAGACAATTTGGATGTTATTAAAGTATAAGCTATATATTTATAATAGTATATCTAGATAATTATGTGGGTGGATATACACATACACACACTTCTGTATATTCATGCCATTCTCAATGAAATAATCAATTGCAATTTTCCACAATGCAATCTCTTATTCTTATCTATATATATATATATATATATATATATATATATATATATATATATATATATTTCTCTCTCTCTCTCTCTCTCTCTCTCAATATATAAAAAAATCAGATTTTACCAAATAATGTCTCCATGAATGGAAATTATCGGGCAATGTTTTTTGGGGAGAGAAATTAACTAAATACCTCATTTGTGGGGCCCGCGAGCTATATCCCTGACATCCCCATCCAATTTTTAATATAATGTGCCATACCATCTGGTGATACGATTGGCTAGACTTTTAGATCATGTGAATAACATAGTGGGTTTCACATGTTATTGATGTTATGCACATGCCACCTGGGATCCGTAATTCTAAACTTCACAATCTTTTCAAGGAAAAAACACAGTAAAATAAATGAGGGTATTGTGATACTTTCACCCCTTGAAAAGCATCTCTCAAGCTTTATTTGCAAAAATGCAAATTTCTAAGAAATTTTATGGGAAAAATCCCTATATACATATTATCCCAGAGAGATGCTCCGGTGTTCTCAGAGCACATTAAATTATAGTGCTCCTACTTGTATCAGTTCAATTGGACGGTCCAAGATCAATATGAATTGCCCATTGAGTTTAGAACACATTTCATAGGCCATGCAAAAATTACACTGGTCAAATGATATAATCCATTATTAATTTGACTTATTTTCTATAGCTATTATTTTTCTTAGCCATGATGGGGTCCTAAAAAACTGATGAATTAAATTGCTAATAGAACCTATTTTTGTGTAAATGATCTTGATCGTCCATGTTAAAGGTTAGTGATCAAATGGGTATAGTTGCAAGATTAGTGTGATATTTCTATGGTAGTCCATGAAATGTATGTTGGACATAATGAACAGTCCAGATCAGTGCATTGGACTGTCTAAGTGGGCCACGCATAACTAGGAGTACTATGACTCATATAACTTAAATCGCTTTGAATCACTGGTGCATCTCTCATTATGCTAAAAGAAAAAAGTAAGGGGTAGTTTCGTCATCCTGTAACTTTTTGTACTTCTTCCTCGTCACGCTTCTTAAAGGCCAATGCCTATTTAATTACTTGTGCTTCCGTAACAGAAGCTCACAGAGGCTTCAGAAGAAAGAGTAGTTGTTTAATGCGCTTGAAGAGTAGAACCATCCACCCACATGCACCCAGCCATCCACCGCACAAATTGTAGGCCTCCATGTGAATGGGCCATAGTCCAATACAATTCTCAAGGATGGTTCAAAGCGCCCTATTTTGTGGCCTTAGAATGGACAGTAAAAAATAGAACTGCAGCGGTTAAAATTCGGAAAACAAATTTATATTAATCTGATTTTAGAACAGTCTGATTGAATGAACACCATCAATCAAATGTTAGAGAAATTATTTGAACGGTTTAGATTAGAAAAAAGAAGTTCCTTGTGTGATTTTCCAGTGTGCAGGTCACGGATGGTCATTCCCTGCATTAGTATGAAGAAATGCAAGTGTTTAGTAGCTGGCCAATAGCGTGTGGCCTCGTATTTGTGTTTTTTTAATCCCTCCGCGTCCGTAGGGATAAGCTGCGGAGTAGAAGATATGATGGGTACGGGTAGAGAAGGGAAGAGATGTGGGGCCCAAGGAGTATTAGAGAAGCCGCATTGGGTTGTGTTGCGGTCGGATCCAGCCACCCAAACGGGTCCACCTCTTTTCTAACGGAGTTTGGAAACGTGGCGGACGGAAAGGAATGATGGATAGATATACATCCGCAATGATTGCTAGCTTCGGTCCCACCCGTTAATCTCAACCCCACTCCACACCCTTCATTGTCCCCTCAGCCATGCTAAGGCCACTCGCGGGCACTCGCCAAAGCGTCACACGTGCACCAGATCTGGGCCATTCATAGCGTGACTGCTGCCCCTTCCTGAAAGCCAGGTAGTTGGCTTACCAGGTGGACCTCACGAGATAAATGGACGGTTGGATAACAAGTGGTCAGAATTCCGTATCTGATGTACACGTGTAAGCCACACGATGCATGGAATCTGGTTTTTTGGCTAGGGAGTGTGCAGGTTGGGCCCCACCTGATCAGTGGTCTTGATCTCCCACAAGTAAGCTGCTTTTGCACGAGTGTCATGAATTTTGCTGCTACAATCTGGATAGGTGCGGATGAGCATGGAAGTAACTATGTGGCCCCTCCGTGGTTAGCTTTATGGGGTGACGAGTTCCACCCAGGGTCAACCTTTCCGACGACCTTATATTAAAAGGTTTTGGACTTTTGTTTAAGACTGATAACTTGAATTAATTAATGTACATGCGGACAAGAGAAGCTGCGCTAAAGCGAACTAACATGCACTTTTGCTATTAATAGGCGTGGCTATGTCTGAAATAAGTGTTATAATTAAATCTACATCTATGCAGTCTGTCTCACGAGTGGGGGCATTTTCGGAATATATTTTATGAATGGAGTTTACATTATGTTAATTTGTAATTGGTTGTGTTTGGACCGGGTATAAGGCGGGGGTATGCAAGAAAAAGTAATATTGTTACTTAAGTAGATTATTATAAACTAACATCCTCGTTAAAGGAAATAAATTTTTTACCTTGATTGTTTATTTGTTTTTTTAAAAAAAAAAAAATTAAAAATGATTAAGAATATATATATATATATGGGGAAACGCTCACCTGCGAACCAGTTCGTACGTACTAGGTACGAACTTTTTTGGGAACCCATCATATGTGATGTGGATCAAAAATCTGAACCATTCATGTGAAGCAGCACCTCCTAAACCCCCCAGGTCCAAGTTTTACTTTGATCTAAAACTTTGATGGACCATGAAAAATGAAAACAGTTTCCTCCCTTGATTTGCATTTCTCTTTGCTATGGCCCACAAGAATATTAGATCGGGATGAAAATTTATCACATAAGGTTTTATGAGATTCCGCATCACATGGACCGTTCAGATTAAACACCCATGACACGTGTGCAAAGGTGCGCACGTGCGTAGGTGCGCAAGGGAGCATGACTATATATATATATATATATATATATATATATATATATATATATATATATATATATATATTTATGTTTTTCTTTATTAGGCTTGTAGCTTTATCAAAGAAAACCTTTTCTCCTTTCAATTTAAGCATTTAAAATATTACATAAGAGAAAAAGAATTATAATTGTCACAATATAAGGAGCATGTGCATTGTAAGTTACTTAAAATGAGCTACTTACCTCTTCTTGTTTTCTACTTATTAAACTGAAGTGATTAAGTAACTTCAAATAAAATAAAAAAATTACTTATAAATGATTATAAACTAAACTTACTCATTTAAAATAAGTTACTTATCTATTGCAGTAAGTAGAAAGGGTATCTTATTTGGTGGTATCCAAACGGGCCTTTTTTTTAAGAATAAAAAAAATTTTACTTTGTTGGTAAGATGGAAAAGATAACAAACTTCTATGACATTTTACACTTTTTAAATAAATGCTAAACATTTTAAAGACATAAGCTGAAAGCTTATACTAATTTATCCTCCATCCAAACACACCCAATGGGTGGTTAAAGGACTCAAAGTTTGTAAATACCATTTCAAACATCAAGAAACTCGCAGATGGAGAAAAAGAAAAATAGTCTCACCCTTAAGAGGGGCGGCCAACAGCAATAAATGAACAACGGTCAAGAAAAGAAATGCAAGGATGGCTCACATGCGACCATGAAAACAAAATATTCAACCTAGGGAATTTTTTGGTGCATGGGCCCACCCATGTTGAGGCTCATTGCATCAATGGTTAGGATAGCTGAAATACCGGCATGTCCTGCACAAAATGAAAATCAAATGTACCTTACAAAGTCTCCCCCTGACTTTTACAATAACCTCTTGGCTTAGTACATTTTGTGAATTGAGATCTAAGTACTTACGGATGGCTGAAAAAGTCGTAATGGAGATATTTGAGAATACAATATAGTAAATCATCCTACATTGTAGTATAGTACCGCATTCTATAGTATAATACAGTATCATATACGATACGATAGTATATATAGTATACTTTAGAATAGATAAATTTCGTTGGAGGCTGTAATTTGTGGAGGAAATGAAAATAACGACCGGACTGTTGGAGGCTGTTATTAGTTACAGAGGTGGGTTCTTCTTCTATACAAGATATCTGGCGTAGTTACCACGTGCGCCTGTGACATTTCGCCAACTACCGATGGATTTCAGCCTCGTGCCAAAAAATGAAACCTTCCAGTAAAAGTTAAAAAAGTAGATTATTTATTTATTTTCATCAAAGCAGATATTTGAACAAAAGGCATGGCTGGTTTGCTAGTATTTTTTAATCTTACATGTGGGGCAGGTCGTTTAGAAAAAGTAGACCGTTCAGACTTTAGGGCCCACTGCAGATGGGATGTAGCCCAAGATGGATGGTCCAGATTGAATACATCTATGAGTACTATCACGATCCAATAAAGAAGGAAAGAAGACGGCTAGCGATGCAGGCCATGGGCCAAGATGACTTTTGGATCACGTGTGAGGCTTTTGCTTCACTTTTCTACCGCTTAACAAACATAAATAAACGAGGGAAACTTTGATACTCAGGCAGAGTATGATGATGATACACTAGCACTTACAAATTACTTAGAAATTATATTCTTAGCATTCAACTAAATGAAATTAAACTGTCCAAATTATGGTCCCTCAGTTTAGATGCATCAGTGACCAAAAAATAATTTTAATTGATCATTTGACTACCTGATTAGTGGACGGCTAAAAATGAAATAAAATCCAACGGTCATATTTAAACAAACATGTTTCCAAAAATCAGAGGTCAGAATTATCCATCCGATCTGAATTTGGTACCGTTTATTTGAGTTAAGATATGACACGCATACAATATCTAAGTGCATGTGTATCAGGCGTCATACACTTGCCTGAGTATCATTTGACTCCTCTAAATAAAATCCATTTATTGATATTTATTTAAAATTTTATTTTCCATGAGCACCGGCGAAAGAACGGCCGATAAAAAGCAAAAGGCGAGCAACACCCACCGTCTGTTGCTATCAACGCCGCACGCTAGGGAACGTCTACAACACATGTCGAGACAGGTGTGCATCTACCCGGGCCGGAGTGGGCCAATGGCCGGGCCCATGGTGGGCCCATCCGGACAACCGGCCAGCACCCAAGTTGCGAACCTAATGATCGTGGGCAAGCCCACGCCGGACCATGAGCCGCCACGTACTGAGTCGCGAGCATCATTCCTCCCGTGGGCCCCGCAACCGCACTCACTCGCCCTACGCTGCCTTTTTAACCTTGTGTGGCTCGGCGGCTCGGGTCCTCGGCTGGCGGCTGTTTGGTTTTTGTTCCCATTTGGAGGTACGTCGCTTTCGTTATGCTGAGGGCGGTCGGTGGGGTCCACCCCCTTGAAAGTGACACTCACACTTAAATAATCAGAAGTTGTGTCTATAGAATTCATAACCCACCAACCAAAGGCCCCGTGCTGTTGTTGTTGATTTTTTTAGGCTTTGAAATGTCTGAAATACCCTTATCATGGAAGATTTCGTTAGCACTTGTCTCCACTGGTGAAGCGGATTGCGTAATGAGTAAACTCTGTAGGGCCCACCGTGATGTATGTGTCTTATCCACACCGTCCATCTATCTTATCAGCACATTTTAAGGCATGTGACCAAAATTGAAACATATCCAAAGCTCAAATAGATCACACCATAGGAAATAGTGGGGATGATAACGTCCGCAATTGAAACCTTCGTAGGGCCATAGTGATGTTTATTTGATATCAAACCTGTTTATAAGGCCACATAGACAGGGATGAAGAGAAAACACAAATATCAATTTAATCCAAAACTTGTGGGACCCCCAAGAAGTTTTCAACAGTAGGGGTACAATTCACACTGTTTCCTGTAGTGTGGTCCACTTGATATTTGGATATGCTTCAAATTTGGGTTCGCACACTAAAATGAGCTGGTAAAATAGATGGACGGCCTGGATAAAGCGCATATATCAGGAAGGGTCCTACGGAGTTTACTCACTACACTAGGTGGCCACTTGCAAAGACGGTTTGGTGATCTCAACCGTCCGGATTCTGGAGTGATTATCGTACCGTAAGCAGTTCAGAAAACTGCCCCTTACACGGAAAGTACGGTACGGACATCAGACCAGACCATACTACAGGTGGGCCACATGGGACTGCATAAACTGATGACCATGAGCAAAAACGAACTCTTATCCCTCATAGCAAACAACAAAACGAAGGAGACAATGATTTCATCGTGGAAAACATTAGATATGCTCTTTTGAAACCATTTTCAAGCTATCCAGATTTGCATAACATTCTTTTCATATCATCAAAAGGAGCAAGGGTGGAAATTTATGCAGATACAGTGGCCGTACATTACCTTGATCATTGAGAGAGAACCGTTGATCTGGGGACCACACGTAAAGGGTGGTTTTAGCTGGCGAGAATTAATGCAATTTCTACCAACCAGTAGGCTCTCCTTCTATGTCTAAGAAATCTGTATCTAGCGAGAGTATACCATTTCCATAGGATAGAAATATTGCTCCCTACTTTGTTGCTGCAGATGTGAATCTTGTTTTGGGTGGATTTATAATTTTATAATTATTTATTTAATTACAAGAACAGGGGAATTTTTTAGGTCATGGTACCACTAGCTAGGGTTGGCAATGGGCCAGGCAAACTCAACGGTTTGAGTTGTCTTAATTGGCTGATTACTTCAACATCTGGGCCCAGACCATCCCTTGACCTGCCTATTACCACGCCTATTAATCACATTGATTAGCTGGAGTCATATATACACCCTTTATACTGTTATTTTAGTTACTGCTTTTTATCTTCTTCTTCATCCTTTTTTTTTTAGCACTGTTTCTGAATTGCTTGGATCTTACCTGATTTCTGCCTTTCGCCATCTCATGTTATGACTTTGATTTGGATTGATTTACAAAGCTAGGCTTACACTAGGTTCTAATTAATACACACGCGGTTGACGTGCCTGTATGGGAAGATAATCTGCACTGTCCATCAGATGGTCCTTGCAATGGATGGATGGTTATGGATATCCAACCAATGTGGTATTTATAGTATCACCTGTCAAGAATATGACACAGCGGATGGACGGTCCAGATCATCTAATCACGGAGAAATACAAGACCGCGATCTAAGCAAGCCCAACTTGGCCACCCTAGAAGAACATGTTGTAATAATAGTATCCACGGAAGGGCAGTTCTGTCACAGTCAACAATATAACATGATGTTTTCAATTCCACCTCAGCCCAGGTGGGGATGAAGATGGCCCCACCACCCTAGAAAGATAAAATAAAAATAAATAAAAAGTGAGGGTGACTTTTAGTAGAGACTGTCCGGTTACGTCACCACTAAAATCCAACCAAAATTCTGCAGTTTTTCCTGGCCCACAAACGTGTAGACCCTATGCATCACACGTGCCAACATGGAATACGTATGTTAGATCCAAGCTTTCCAATCGTTGAGTCATGCATTGTGGGCCCAAAAATCAGTTCTTTATATTAAAAAATGGATGGCTAGAAAAAGATTATTTCATACATCAAGACAGGCTGATTTTTAATAAAGAAGAAATAATCAGAGGGGCCCAAGTGCTAGAAATCTTGGATGGTAGACTCGTGTGCTAAATTAGCACGTGTGCTTGCGTGTAGATGGGCGGGGCTCTAGGTGCGTGTGGGCCTGGCCAGCCTCTTCCATTCATTCCTTTTTTTTTTTTTTTTAGTTTATTTATTTATTTTTGCGTTTTATTTCACTTAGATAGCAGGCTTTAAGAAAGGCGGGGGCTGTTGCCGGTATCCCTTCTGTTTATCGCCGTTAGTGCAGGTGTAGCTCTCCCGCACTTACCGGCAAGGTCGAGGACAAACACGTCCTCTTTCGAAGGGTGGTCCTTTTCAGTTGCGGGTGGCGGTGGCGGTTGCCTCCACGCACGCTCTTCCTTTTCTCCCGCCATTTTCTCGCCATCTCCCCAAAGCTTTCCCATCAATCCAGCGACCCCAGAGAGAGAGAGAGAGAGAGAGAGAGAGAGAGAGACAGAGAGAGAGAGAGCGTGCGCGCATTGTCTTTTCTCATTCTCTCAACCCTTTCTTATTTAACGCCATTCTCTCTCCGTTCTCCCATTCGCCAACCTTTTTTCTCGTTTCTCTTCGTTGTTCTCTCCTCCTCCTCGGGATCCGATCGCTTCTTTATTCCTGTCCGACAAGATCTGACGGTCCAAAAAGCACGACCAGGTGTTGCTACCAGGCTCGGTTCCCGAGGATTCTGTTTTCTGTTTTGTCTTCTTCTTCTCTCTCCCTCATTCTCTTTGACTGGAAGGGCCGAGGAATAGCCGATTCAGATCCTAAGGTGTGCGATTGGAGTTCTCTGACCTGTGAGCTATCTTCTTCCTTCCTTCTCTCCACGTTGCTTTTCTACTCGTGTTCGAGCTATTCATGATAATCTATGTTTCATTATTTTTTAAATTTAATTATTGTTTTTGTTTGTGGAATGAGGATGAGGTTATGCGTTTGCAGATCTTAGAACCTTCCATGCAGTGTATTATGATACTGAAATGGCCATCTTCTTTTGAATTTCTCTTAAGCTGGGTCGATGAAAGATGGATCCAGATCTGGGTTGCTGGTGTTTGCTGATTGATATTTCTTAGATTCGCTCGTCTTTGGTGAATCAACTATAACAGATCCAATGAAGATTTCCAATCTGTCTCATTACTCCTGGTGCAAAATTAACAGTGCGATTTCTGATGAATGCTATTGATCGACGGTTTTCTTTTTTCTTTTAATTTTTTTTTTTTCCTGACTAATGCCATGCATATGGAATATGTAGGATTCTTTTCTTTTTTTTATTTAAATTTTTTTAAATTTTTAAATTTTTTTTTTTTTCTAAACCTTAATCACCTCTCTTTGACAATATTATCAAGCATCGTCTGACTTGATTCTATCGCAATACATCAAACATAATACTACTTCTTAGGATGAGACATGACTCCACATACAATCATATTTTCATTCGATCATCAAAACAAGTTTCTAACCCTTAATTTAGTACGTAATATTAAAACAAAAGCTTTATACGAACTGGAATTTCCTAAAAGTTTACTTGAGGATGTATCCTTCTCGGATAGAGCTATTGCCTTTTTTCTGCGCATGACATATCAGTGAAAGATAGAGCTATCACCTTTTTCCACGCATGACATATCAGTAAAAGATTGAAATGAATGTCTAAGATAGAAAAATGCATTTGTTTGCTTTCACGATTTTCTGAAGGGGTCCTAGAATCTGTTAGAAAATTATTAGCTACAACATCATAACACGATTTCTCTTTGCTTGCCGGATCAAGTAAGCTATCTTGGTGGAACCATTCACATTTCTTGTTGTTATATAATAAAAATCCTTCACTGTTTTATGAATTGAAATCATTTCATGATTGCTTAACCCTTTTGCATGTATTTTAATATGTGGGATATCCTTCAAAACTTATAAAACCTAGACAACAGAAAATGCTAAGAACATACATGCAAATTAGGGAGTAAATTATCAACTACAACTTATAAAGGAAAACAAAAAAGTGATTATGGGAATGTTGATTACATGTGATCGACTATATACAAATATTATAATTTTCAATTTCATTTGTAAGATAAAACCATGTCAAATAGCATAGCTAGAGAGAGTTTTGAATTATAGGTACCCAGAAATAGGTCATTTTGAATGAGTTTGTGAAATTTTTTAATAACTTTCTTTTCTTCATTTGTATTTTTTTAGTTATGTTAGTATCTCAACAGTGTAGTCTAAATAAAACTTTTCTTTAAACAAGGGGAACATTACCTTGATTAATTGCAAGTTTTGATGTTTGCATTATTGAGCATTCTTGTTTTCCAGTTTTAATTGCAGAAAAGGATTAGGAAGTTGATGGTTCTTTATAGGTTTTGTAAGGTAAGTAAAGCCATTGGTAAGCAAATTGATAAATAGCTTAGTTATGCATGTTAATTATACCATATAAGACAATCGTAGAACCTTTTTTTTTTTCTTCTTTTCTTTTTAATTTTCATTCATTCTTCCACAATATTAGAACCTAATCTGTTTTTATTTCTTTATTTATTTTTTATTTTTATTTTTTTGTCATAGACTGCCTTTTTTTTTTTTTTTTTTTTTTCCAAAAAGGATTTACATAGAACCTAATCTGTTATAAATTGGAATTTGTCTCGTTGTTAATAAGATCTTTGCCATTCCTTCCTACATATATATACTCATGTAATTATTGATTTATATATTACAATGTAAGACCTTGTAAATATAGCCAAAGTTCACAATTAAACTTGTAAAAATCCAATGCAGTACAAAGTTTTGCATTTGCAACACAATGCCATAACATCTAAAGCACTTTAAGTGAAATCATAATGTTTTCCTCTACGTAGGAAGCTAAGAACAAGCTTGTTAAATATTTAACAGGCAACAATATGTGTTAGTGATTTCAAGTAACATGCATTATCACATATATTCGAGTAGAAGAGCAAGCAAGCTGAAAGCTTCTCTCTACTAGGTTGTTTTCTAATTATGGTCAAGCTTTCGAAATTTAAGTCATTAGTAAGATATCTTTCCATGGGTAGCCAACTAGAAATGCATATATATTAATGCAAAATACAAAAGTATTCTTCATTGTTTATGTGATCTCCTTCGTATTTCGTAAATTTGGACAAAGAAGGTAATCCTATGCTTATTCTTAGGACTCACTAATCATCACCCTTCCTAAAATTGATTTTATTATTATTCTTCTTTTTGTGTGGTTATTTTTTTACTAAGAAAAACTATTCGGAACATTATAGGACTCACCATATTCAACCTCTCAACAAAACCATACCTTGTTTGTATCTTATGCTACCAATACTGATACGGTCCAGAAGGATATTTGCTCAAACTTGGTTTATTAATGTAATATGCTTCAATTCTGGTGGTTTGCTCCCACCTTTTGGTAAAAAAGAAAAAAAGGGCACCTGGATGAGCAAGATCCAAAAAGTTGATAATTTCTGCCTAAACTACTCTTGGATCCAAAGGAGAAGGGGCTTGCCTTCGTATCATGCTTTCCACAAACATTGCATCTGATTGAATCCGAAGAATGTAGGACCCCCTTTTATTCCTTCGAAGATCAGAAAGTTCAGAAATTTATTGGACAATAGTTTTAGGATTGCTGATATTACAGCTTTTCATAATGTACACGCTAAAGAATGTTTTCCTCATATTCCATTTTTGTGCACAGAGTAATATGGTAAGTGTAAAAATTAATAAAGCTTGAACTACAATAAGATCTTTGAAGCATGGCACTTTGTTGGTGTTAACTACACATAAGAATGGTTTTGTAGTTCCCGTTGGCAAGAACATGGAACAATCTTTAGTCTCATAGGCTTGAGACGGTTTAATTTCATAGTTCTTTTACTTCTTTTTCTTCTTCTTTGTTTTTGTTTTTGTTTTTTTTTTTTCTTTTTTGATAAATTGACAAGAAGCATAAGGAACATATATACTTACTTCCCCCCCAAATAAATAAAAAAATAAATAAAATAAAATAAAGCATAAGGGACTTATTTTACATGCTTGTGTATATATATATATATATATATATATATATATATATATATATATATATATATTTTTTTTTTTTTTTTCTTTCTTTCTTATTATTATTCTTCTTCTTTTGGAAATTCACTTTTATCATAAAAATACTTTGAAATACCTCAAATTTGATGTATATCGGTATAATCTGTTGCATCTTTTGTTCAAAGTCACTCTTCAATTATATGTACTTAAATTGCAAACTAAGCAATTTTTAAGGGATCTAATGAAAAAATAGAAGATCAAAGCTTAAGTAGAATGTGTGTTTCGAACTTGTGTACTCTGATCAGTGAAAAGTCCTTTAATCCTTGAGAAAGTGCAATTTATTAGTGATAGGTATAACGAGTAAATATAGAAGTGCCATAGAATTAGTTTCAATGCTTTATTTGGTTAATCAAAGGAAGATTACACATTTTAGCAAAGAAGAAAAATCATGTCATCAATTTCATTACCAACTTTAGCGATTATGGTAGCTTAAAGCATTGGGTCCCATGGACTTAAGTGGTTTTGTAAAATTATTGCTTCTAGAGATGGTACTATATTGGATATTATTTACCTTTGTCCAAACAATCACCTATTTTAAAAATAATAATAAAAAAGAAAAATTGCTTGATTAGATGAAAGTTGTGACCATTCTTTTTATACAAGGATAGACCACAAAAATAACATAGGTATTCAACTGTAGGAAATTGTAAGCTATATATAAAGATGTTTTTTCCACTTATTATTATTATTATTATTATTTATTTTATAAATAAAATTATGAAGAGAATTTAAAGGGAAAAAATAGCAACAAAACTCATAATTAGCACCATAATTTGCTAATGTCAGTGGGAAAATTGCCTTTCTCGACAATCATGATATTTTATCCAAACATGTGGTTTCTGAATCACCGATGCAATTTCTAAAGCTTCATGATTACCTACTATTCATTTTAAGGTTGCCTTGAGGTCACTTCAAATTTCATTCTTGGACTTTTCTGGATAACTTTAACTGCACGTCTTCGGGCTTTTGCTCAATGTTAATATTTTGGGACCTAGGCGGAAATCCAAGCTTCATTTTTTTTTTTTTCCCCTTTAATGGAGAATGAGCTTAATTTTTATTAGATGATGAATAGGCTGAAACACATTCTACTACTGACTGAATCCAAGTAATTTTATCAATCTTCAAGCTCCACTCACCGCACAGTCTACCTTTGCATACCACTAAAGCCTTTGAATAGGTGTCTATTAGATACGCTGCTTTGCTAATTGCAAGTTATATTGCATCGCATTTGGGGATGTGGACATTCAAACAATTTAATCTAAACTGTCCATTTTGTATAGCTCAATCTTTCGGGACTACCATGAAAATACAATACTATGATCGATTTTACCAAAAGTCATGGAAAAAAGGCCAAACATTAATATCAGAAATCACTTCGATCAGATGCACCATAAAATTCCCTCTGTGACTTGAAAACATATGTTTATGGCAAAAAGGCCAACTTCCAGAGATATGTGATCATCTGACCAGTGTGATCTTTGCAATGTGGATAATGAAGAGTGGGCTAGAAAAAATGGGTGGTTCAGATTGATTGATTAGAGTATCCAAATGTCCAATTGCAAGTCATAGCACTTAGTGTTATCCATCTCTCTCTCTCTCTCTCTCTCTCTCTCTCTCTCTCTCTCTCTCTCTCTCTCTCTCTCCCCCCGTCCGTCCATCCATCCATCCATCCATCCATTCATCCATCCATCCATCCATCTATCTATCTATCCATCTATCCATCTATCTATGTGTGTGTGTAGGTATGTATGTATGTATGTGTATGTACTATGTACATATAGCTAGTATACTTGTGACCTGCTGTAAAGTAAAAGAAAATTCCTGAATGTTAGTTTTTAAAATCTGTATAGCCATTATTTGAATTATGAACTGATGGCGTAATATCACATGAATTGCAGGATTTCATTATTCATCAGGGGAATATGAATACTTTTACACATGTTCCCCCAGGTTTTCGGTTCCATCCCACAGATGAAGAACTCGTCGATTATTACCTTAGAAAGAAGGTTGCATCAAGAAGAATTGACCTCGATGTCATCAAGGATATTGATCTTTACAAAATTGAGCCATGGGATCTTCAGGGTATGGCTTCCCATTTGTCACCTCTTCAAAGGTCATGTTGATGTTGTATTATTCAAAGGAATTTCGATTTTATTTAATACTGTTTGGTTTGATCAATTTGAACAGAAAAATGTAAGATTGGAACAGAAGAGCAGAATGAATGGTATTTCTTTAGCCATAAAGATAAGAAGTATCCGACAGGAACCCGCACTAATAGAGCAACAACAGCAGGGTTTTGGAAAGCAACAGGAAGAGACAAGGCCATTTACTCTAAGCATAACTTGATTGGGATGAGGAAGACCTTAGTCTTTTATAAAGGTCGAGCCCCGAATGGGCAAAAGTCAGATTGGATAATGCACGAGTACAGGCTGGAAACGAATGAAAATGCAACTCCACAGGCAAGTAGTTTTAGTCAGGATTTATGTTTTATCTTACAATTATATACTACACTCTTCAACTATCACAGGAAAAACATAAAAAAAAACTCCCATTTCTACGAACATCATGCAATTGGAAATTTCCTACATACTTTATGTTGCCTCTTATATGGGAGTCATTGCCAAATGCATGGGTACATTCCCATGGAATTTGATTCCCAAATTTCAGGAGATGCAGCAATCTTTCATCTATTCTGCATGGACTACTTTATAGATTCATTGCTTTTACTAATCTCATGACATGCCACGAGTGTAATTGCCCATTGGTGGGTCTTTGAGCCTTTTGTTTCCTTTTAGGATGCATTTGGATGCACTACTGAACTGAATTGCAATTACTAGTCTAAAAAGCGGAAATAACCAAATTGCACTTTCCTTCAGTAGCATTCATACCGACGGACTCGACTGCAGATTGCAATTACGTTAGTTTCAAGTTAGACTTGAAAGGAACGTAACTGCACTCTGGAGGCTTATCCCTCTTCAATAACGTTTGTCACATCCTCTTGAAACATCAAAAACTTTTGTCATATCCTCTTGACTGTACGCCATATTCACAGTTCAGTTCACTTGTGCATTCAAAAGCAGCCTTACATGGATATCCTAAGCAACATCCATGATACTAAGAAAATGACAAAAAAAAAAAAAAAAAAAACCATGATACTAAGAACATGACAAAAAAAAAAAAAACAATCATAGAATCCCAATAGTTTCCTTGATCTATGATCCTCTCTGGCTCTTTTTCTACTTCCATCCATGTGTTTCCTTCTCTAATATATATTGATTTGCTCAAAGAAATGAAGAAGAAACAAAAAGAAGAAGAAGAAGAAGAAGATGATGATGATGATGATGAAGAAGATGAAGAAGAAGAAGAAGAGTTGGTTTTGCTAATGATTCAGACATCATACTGATTCTTTTTTGAAACAAAAACTGTCCATTTCAAAGCATGGGATGGGCAATTTGGCAAATCAAGTCACACTTCCTTGACGTTCATCCCTAGGGGTGTTCAATGCATCTTTTTTAGTGTGTTTCATTTCTTTCCTCATACCTTCTTTTGATGGAAATGATACTCTGGCCTAACGTATCTACATGTTCAGGAAGAAGGTTGGGTAGTCTGTAGGGTGTTCAAGAAGCGAGTAACCGCAATCCGTAAAGTCAGCGAGCATGAGTCGCCTTGCTGGTATGATGAACAAGTCTCCTTCATGCCCGAACTTGATTCTCCGAAGAGGATAGCTCCTGATATGGGATACCACAATCCCTATTCCTGCAAGCAAGAGCTCGAACTGCATTACCACATGCCCCATGACCCCTTCCTCCAGCTTCCTCAATTAGAGAGCCCCAAGCTTCCGAATTCTGCTACCACTATAAGCTGCAATTCTGTTGTGGCTTATGGCCTTGACATCAACCAAGGAAGCACTCTCCAGTCGTCTTCTCTCACACAAGAAGAACAGATGCATCAAAACCACCAACACCAGATGAACTCAGTATACAATCATAATACTGAGCAAGCAGTCGACCAAGTGACTGATTGGCGGGTTCTTGACAAGTTTGTGGCTTCTCAGCTTAGCCAAGAGGATGTTTCCAAAGAACCCAACTACTCAAACCCAGAGAACGCCTTCAACGTTTCCGACCACATGAACCTACTCATCCGGCAATCCAACAAGGCGGAAGCAGCAGCAGACTATGCATCAACGTCCACTTCGAGCTGCCAAATCGACCTGTGGAAGTGAAAGCCTGCACAAATCCATCAATATAAATATATACTGATCATAGGAAGTACATTATAATATGAAAAGACATGATTCAGATTCCTGTACATAATAAACTAAAGCCTTAGTTGTTGGGCCGCTGCATATCCCTTGTAATGTTTATTAAAACCACCCAACTGGGTTTAGGCCTATCTCCTACTCTTAATAAGATTAGATTATTAGGTGGATGGTGCAGCCGAGCGTTTGCTGTGACTGACTCGGTGAGTGTCGATTGTATTACATGTTTGGTGGCAGCTCTGTCTGCATGTAATGGCCATTATTATACAGTCCAGTGTTCAACAGACGTGCTCGCTGTTGGTTGGATTGATGTCTTTGATTGTTCTACTTGTAATAGCATTATTAAAAGATTTTTATTTCATAAACTTCTAGACTACTATTCTGTCTTTTGGCTTCTCTTCTAGTCCATTGGTAAATCTTAATGACAGGATTTTGATGCGTAATGCAGAGAGCAGACGAGAGAAAACCATGATTTGCACTCTGCAGGATAAAAACCGCAACCACAAGGCCCAAATTTCGGGGACACTCGAAAATCCAAGAAAGCTGTTGGCTAAAATGAAAAAAGAAGAAGAAGAAGAAGAAGAAGAAGAAGAAGAAGAAGAAAGAAGACTTGATCAAGGAAGATGAAAAATATAAGTTGGGCCCCATCTTGTGCCTACATAACAATGGACGGGGATTGTGGAGACCTTGCCACCACAGACCTCCGTGGTGGCAGGACTCTCTGGGGCCCACCATTTTTATCCAAGCCGTCTATCCGTTTGCCAGCTCATTGTAGGGCATGAGCCTAAAATTGAAGCATATCGAAAGCTCAAGTGGAGCACACCAAAGGAAATAGTGGGGATTCAAAGCCTACCACTGAAAACTTCTTGAGGGCCATGGAAGCTTTCGATCAAGCTGATATTTGTGTTTTCCCTTTATACAGTTCTGCGTGACCTTTTGTTTTTTTAAAAGGTCTGTGTGACCTTATGAACAGGTTGGATGGTAAATAAACATGGGCCCTAGGAAGGTTTCAACAGTGGATGTCATTATCCTCACTGTTTTCTATGGTGTGGTCCACTTGAGCTTTGGATATGCTTCAATTTTGGATCATGCCCTAAGATGAGCTGGTAAAACGGTTGGATGGTGTGGATAAAACACATACATCATGGTGGAAACCACAGAATCCTACCACCATGGTCACCACACAATCAGCGTCCGGTAACAAGCAAGCAAATGGAAAAAAAAAAAAAAAAAAAAAAAAAAAGAAAAAGAAAAAAAAAAGAAAAAGAAAGAACAGAAGATATTATCAACCAGTTTGCGAGAGGGGATCTTATCTATCTAGCAAGTGAAACAAAACTGAGATAATCAGAAGTGTAAAAACCTCATCTTGAACTCTTGCAAGAAATCATACCATATGCCTTGCTTTAGGATACATTTGGATATTAGGTTCTCAAGGGTGACAGGATGTGCGTCAGCCCAAGGTTGCGATAAGAAATGCATATCGACTTGATTTGAGGCAGAAAAGGAAGGAAAACACTAGCCTGCATAATGCAGGATGTGTTTTCTGCACTGGTCCAAACACAAAGTGCATTAAGGACGCTTGGGAAGCCCCACAATACACAATTCGATGACACTTATATACTATCAGAAGGTTGAATTCAAGTTGAAGTAGAATTTTCAAATAACTACGGAACTATATTCTGTGTATTTGTATGAAAAAAAAGGTTTTTATTTATTTATTTATTTTAACTTGAGCAAGGACTATATATAGTTGAGGGTGTGTTTGCATGTCCAAATAAAAATAATTGTAATGCTTCGCTTGTGAGTTTATTTTAGTGTTGTTGAGTTGTTTGGCTGGCCTAACTATATCATTACTTTTCTTATAATCATACTAACTGTGAGATTAACCTGATAGAAGTTAACACACTTTATACTCCTAAACAGATAGAAAGCCAAAAGTGCAAAAGTAATTTCTCATAGGGATAACTAATCTTTTGTAATTATAAAAAAAAAAAAAATAATAAAAAAAAAAAAAAAAAAAAAAATCTCATGAGAAGAAAGTTCATTTATAAACCACCCCCTCATTCTCTGTCAGCCTCTTTTTCTCATGCAAAGCAAATTTCTGCATTGCCGAATGCCCATTTCCAAATAGAACTGGAGGAGCGCTAGTAGCTCCCATCATAGAAGTTCTATGCAGCTCCTTCCATATGGTACATAAGGAAAAAATATCTGGTGATTGCAACTGTTGATTTGGTAGATCAACACATGTGGAGGTAGCTGCATAGACCTTCTAAGTGGAAAACTGCAAATCAGCATTCCTCTTGCTAAGAATTAAACCACACCATCATAAACTCTCTTTTTTTTTTTTCACCATCTTAAACTCATTTAATGAAAGCAACTAAAGTAAGTAAGTTCATGATGAGCCTTGAGACTTGTGTGATGGGGAGCATGCACCCATATGGCATGAGATCCCTCTGCACCTAATGAACCCACGTGAGAATTACTAGGATAGAAGACACCAAACCATTGAAAAGGATTTATTCATATTTGCTTCTATGTCTTTCAGGAAAACAATAAACTTAAAGGCCTCACTCTTTCCTTTTTTTTGTCACAAAGACTTACCAGAATTTGGAGATGAGCCTTAAAGAAGCAAGTTGTGGAATCTTCCTCAACCAACAAATACCAAAAAAGCAAAGATAGGTACAGACATCTGGCTGCATTTGGATGCTTGCTTGAACTGAGTTGCAATCCTTCAATTCAATAAGCAGGAAATGTCCCGAGTGCTGATAATTCATTCCACTCAATAATGATGGACTTTCATCCAAATTGCAATTATTATTGTTTCAAGTCCAACTTGAAACTCATATGGAATTGCAATTAGGGAATTTCTTGCCATTACGAACTGAAATGATACCAACCTCACGAGTACTCCACCATAATGAATTAACTTAATGGAAATCCAGTTTAAGAGTGCATCGAATGCACCCCTATAATGTGTTACAATAAAAGATGATAAACCTAAGCATCAAGGACCCTAAGCTCCTAAGCAGCCCTTGATTGGTCCATGTATGCGGTCAAAATCAGTCACGTATGGGGCCCTTTTTTTTTTTTTTTTTTTTTCTAATATGGTTCACCACCAATGTAACCAATCACAGGTAGCGGAGGTGAATTTTCTACTCAAGCGTGTAGATCGGCCTTTCTTATATATAAAATTAAAAAGAAAATACCGCAAGAGGATAAAGGATTATACTTCTCTTAGACGACTATTTGAGAGAGAGAGAGAGAGAGAGAGAGAGAGAGAGAGAGAGAGAGAGAGAGAGAGAGAGAGAGAGAGAGCTTATTGAAGCAGCCGTCATGAAGCATCTGAGTCGAGGAGAAATCAGCATCGGAATCCTATCAACCTTAAGATGAAACAACTCTCTCAATGTAGAATCTACTCTCACTACATCCATGCAAGAAGAAGAAAAACAGTAAGAGGAAAAGAAGTCTACAGCTATAAACTAACAAGAAAAGGCTCAACATAGAATTTTGAATTTCATATGCATCCCAAGTTTCATCTCCCACTTGTCTTCATCACCACACACACACACACACACACACACACACACACACAAAAGAAAGACAATAGACAGAAACCAAAGAAGAAGAAGAAGAAGAACGCTTGCCTACCAGAAAAACACATTCCTTGCCTACCATGTAGTGGAACAAGAATGACACTGAACTGCAACAAACGACAGGAGAAGGTGAATTGGATTCGAGAAAATGAGATATCTGTAAAACAGTAAATCGCCAATTACCATTGAGTTAAAAATGGAAATTGAGAGGTGAAGAAGCAGTTGGCTAGTCAAGCAAGCATGCTCCTTTTAAGGCATGAAATTTTCAAAACGACAAACTCATTTCGCCTGTCGCCATGAACTCATAAATCATCATCTCCCTCCCTTACAGAGTAGATTCCTGAGATTTCTTTGATCCTACACCTGTAGATATGCATATTACGACGGGCTTATAGTTTGTACAAGGGCCTATGGATTAGTAATCCAGACCATTGGTCGGTTGGGCTGAATGTTGATGGTCCATGCCGCTAAAATAATCTTCTCGAGAAGACTGCCCCAACCTTTCAACTTATGGACTTCAAATAGACGGTCTAGATAGAATTACAGGATAGGTCATCAACTGAGAAAGGCACAAGATTGGTATCTAGACTGTTCCAATCTTGGCAATCTCTTTGGCATGGTCCGTCCATAGTGAGGCCCACTAAACCAATGGCTGAGATCACTAAACAAGGGTCCTCACCTGTAGAAACTGAAAACCCGAGTAGAGTACTATAGCTTACATGTCCTCATACAATCCTGTATATATATTTTCCTTACAAGGTAGGAATCCTGGGCAAAGGAAAGCTGATGAGGATGAATGCTTCTGACTATGTTTGACATGCACTCATTCTCTTATTAAAGCTCATCTCCTTTTCTTTTCGTTTCTGCTTTTGTTCGTTATTGGTCTTGTGCCTTTTACGTTCCTCCATCCATGGAGAGAGAGAGAGAGAGACTGCAGTGTCAAGTCAAATTAGAGCCCTCCTACAAACACGCATGAATGAAGTGGGGCTGAATAATTAGGGCGTCTTTAGTGTTGTTTTGTTTGTAGAGGAAGTTAACATCATTCTCGAGTGCGCACTCATGTGACTGACTGCATGTCCTGCTACTCCAACTCACTCTCTCTCTCTCTCTCTCTCTCTCTGGGTCTCTCTCTCTCGCTCTCTCTCATCCTACGTACCATCATATCATGTGTTTTTTAGGAATTAATGTTGAGGTCAAACGATGATCCAAACCTTTCAATGTGCAGGTCCGAACTTGGAAGGTCCATAAGAAAAATTAACTACTTGATCTGTGGACAGATTAAATCAGAGAATGGTTAGCGGTTTATATTCAAATCCAATTTTGGAATGGTTAGGATCACATTTACAGCCACGTGTATCATCCATGGCCTATCCACCGTAGGATATACGTCCTTAAGTGGGTCTTACACTGGCCCACATGAGCCAGCTGGCGGACTAAAGTGTCACTTTGGTGGTCCGAGGAGCATTACTTATCTTTTATACCTATGAAAATAAATGGAAGAGAATGTATGAATATAATAACAAAAATATACCATCTTTAAGTGGGACACACCAAAAAACACAGTGAATATTCATTCAAAAATTTTCAATTAATAGTTGGATCGGCCTTACTTTTAGGCCGTCCCACTAGCTTAGTGGAGCCACCCTTACGGACGGAATGGATTCCAGATACAAACCCCATTGGCCCCACAAAAATAGTTAAAGAACAAGCTTTTTCTACGAACGTTGCCGAGGATCTGCCCTCTTTGGAATTCGTATAGGCCGTATTGCTGAGGTAAGAACTAATAACTAACAAAAGATGAGGATCATGCGTATCTATAAAAAGTAGGTGTATCATGCGACACAGCTTTGCTACAATACGTAGTGACCCATTGTTAAAGGACAGGTCGTAAGATTTGGGGCACTGTACCAATTATCCACACCGTTTGTATGGTGGACCTCATTGTATATGGTGATACTATTAATAAAAAAAAAAAAAAAGAATCTCAAACTTTTTATTTATCATTTAATTCTTTTCCTTTGAAAATGAGTCCTTAACCAATGATTTTTAGGGCATTAATAAAAAAAATCAGAATTTTCTAATCCTGAAGATTTTAGAGATGGAGTTATAAGATCAAACTAAAACTTACTATTTATAGTAAAAACAAATCAAGCATTGTTATAAGATCATAGTTTTTACAAGTTAGTAGTGAGAAAATGAATGGCTTAGATCATCATCTTCTTTCCAAGAAGCGTAGCTCGTGGTAGGCAACAAATAGACTATTGTATTTAATCCTAACTGATTGTATGTGTATTTGTTTTAAAATATTAATTATAAAATATTTTCAGCTTTTATAATATCCTTATTACGCACTTAATTGAAAGTTTTCTCAATTAAAATGTAAGAAGAACTTATTTGAAGGATGAATCATCTCATTTGCAAATTACCTGATCTCTCAGAATTAGTAACTGGATGGATGGGTAGCCTGCATGAAACTAAATCACTCAGTCTATTTTGATGCCTACGATCAATATTAGCATTTGGTTCAATTTGAGCCACATCTAGTTCTGGCACATCCAACATGCACGACCAAATCTCATGATCTGATTTGAGCTAAACAATAGATAATATTAATAATCTGATTTATCCTTTCAAATTTGCACCATTCATTACTTTCTTAATCATCCATTTATCTGCCATTATTTAGGTGATGATTTTAGGGCCATCCCCATCCACAATAACCGTAATTAGCTGAACATTTGCACTGTTTGAAGATCATTAGTTTGTTGCATCCTACGGACAATAGTACTGCATGTGGCAAAAAATCACTTTCATAGCAATTACAATGTACTTGTTTGTGGTTCACGAATTAATGGTTAAGAAGAAACGTACATCATTTACACAAAATCAAGTGTAAAAAGGTTCAAACTAGGTGGTAAGAATTTCATATTTCTAAGATCTTGTGGCCATAATCTATCCCCAGTGGGATGCAACGATCAACGGTCTATATTACCAAAATGAGTTCGCTTGCCAGTGCCATAAACCCTACTGTGATTATTTTTCCCACCTGCATCCGAAATTTATTCCCTCACTCATTCACTTGCTCATGCACGATTGCCTACGCGGGCCATGTCATGCGTATGCTATCCAACTGTCCTGGGATGTATGGGCCCACTAGATGAGCAGGCCCGTGGGATTTCCAACGCGGGAGGCTGGATGGGATGGCCCCACTTTCCGAGTAGCTTCAGTTTCACTCATCGGAACACGGGTTGACCGGAGACCCAACGTGGCAGGATTTTATAGAGCCACGTGCTACTGGTAGAGTTAGTCAGCATGAAGCATGTACATTTGAAAGGGGCCAGATTAGGTAAGAACTTAGCAGATGAGTTCTATAGTGGGGACACTTTGATGTATGTGTTATATATCGACGCCATTCTTCTGTTTTGCCCGCTTATTTTAAGGCATGTCCCAAAAATGAAGTAGATCTAAATCTACAGTGGACCACACCATAGGAAACAGTGGTGATTGACCATTAAAAGGTTTTTGTTGGGCCACAAGTTTTGGATCAAGCTGATATTTTCGTTTTCCCTTTATCCATGTCTGTGTGACCTTACCAACAGGTTGGATGGTGGATAAACATTATTTTGGACCTTGGAAAGTTTCCAATGGTGGGCTACTGTTTTCCTGTAGTGTGGTGCACCTGATATTTTTATTTGTTTCATCTTTTGGATTATACCTAAAATAAGCTGGTAAAACAGATGGATGGCATGGATATATAACAAAACATTGAGTACACCCATGGTCAAGGACTCACCATTAAGTTGTTACCCAACTCATCTAATTTGCTGAAAGTTGTTCAGTCAATACTCAATTCGGCTGGGCTGCCCACAACGGCATTTGACCCAAACAAATCCCATCACATCAAGCTGCCTCCCACTCTGGCAGGTATGGCAGCAGTAGCTAAAGGCATTGAAAGTTCATTGCACATATCTCGTTTTAGCTCAGGGAAACCGTACGTTGTGAATTGTGATGGCTTACTGTGATTTTTCTGTTTCAGTGATCTAATGATGCTGGGGGACGGCTGAAATCCAATTTGATTGGATGGTTGTTGAAAGGGAGGACAGTAATTTCCTACAACGAACCTTCTTGGGCCCACTTATGAACGGCTGTTTAGCCTGCATTCTGGTGGGACTCAACTTATGAACGGGGTGGATGGCATATGAACATCATGGTGGGCCACGAAGGTTTCAACCGTCGACGTTTCCATCCCTTGTTTCCTGCGTGTCGCCTACTTGACTTCTGGATCTGCATGATTTTTGGGCTCACAGTCTTACATGAGCTTGGCCCGCTGATAGACGAAGTGGATCTATCAGACGGACATCACCGAGGTGGGCTCCAAAAGCGCCTGCAACAAGTCTTGTCAGAAAATCGTTCCTAGGATAGTTCCACCTGATCATTGGTTCAAGCTTAAATGTTTCCAACATGAGACAACCGTCCAATCAAAGATCTAAATGTTTCCAACATGAGACAACCGTCCAATCAAAGATCTGTTCAATCAAAGATCTAAATGTTTCAAACATGAGACAACCGTCCAATCAAAGATCTAAATGTTTCCTTTCTAGAAGAACGATATGATGTTGGGCCGAACTTTGTGGTTTGTATATACCATTTTTAGTTCCTTATTTTTGGACAAGTGGGCCTATAGTTCTGTGATCCAAACCATTGATATGAAAGGCCAAGCTGTGGACATCATATGCACCAAACAGCCCCCGATTGTAAAAATCCAGCCGTTAAAGAGGCGGCCTGACAAATATATGGTTAAGAATGAAACAGTTCACGTTCGACTGAAGGAAAGGCCAGATTTATATAGCAAGGATGATGCAATCTTGGGCAACCATTAGTACTGGGTCATCTATGGGGAGGACCATCATATCAACAGTTGGGATCACTGAACCATGGGCCCCACTAGTACAAATTGTAAAACGTGAACATTACGCGCTTCTATTAATCTTGCACCGAAAGTTCAGTTGGATTTTGTGTAATAATATGATCCGACATTTTTCATTGCTACACAGAACTTGTTGTCATTTTTCACTACTTGGATAGCTCATGCCATGAATTTCGAACCTGAAAGAGTAGTAGTAGAATAGACAATAGACATGAATCCTCTGTGGGACCCGTTTGGGCCGAATCCAATTCTAATCACTGTGGGCCACTGTGGATTGGACATGACCTTAAAATCACCCTAATCAGATCATCAAAGAGCAGGACTGCAAAGTGGATGGTAAGACTAATGCTACTCTAACGTCTTTCTCTTTTGTGACCTTAATGGGATGCATTTGATCAACGGATCACGATGATTACAGACACCATGATATAAGACTACTGAGGGTCGTTGGGTGGGCCCACCCATGGCCGAACGAAAATTTCATACTGGTATATATGAGGCAAGAAGAATTCGTATTGGATCATAAAAAATTTTAACTTTTGAGTTGTAATGATAGTTAATTAGAATATCGTTGGTAGCGCTTTCAAGGTGACAAAAATATGAAGGGTGTCAGGAATCCCATTAATAAATGGCTTTGCAACTTGGGTTTGGGTCAACCAAATCCAATTGACCCAAAGGTCAGGTTGAGTCGGGTTGTCAAGGTTCTTGCTGCTGCTTTTGGGTTTCATATATGATATGTGCGGGCATGTTAAAATCGACCATGACTTGATTCCGACTGAACAACTTTGAACAAAGCGTCAAGATAGACAGATATGTCAAACTTAACTACATATGACCAAGATATGAGAAGATTAGGTGCCTATTCTACTATTCGTAAGTTGTTTAAGATAATAAAGTTCATTCTCTGAAAATAGGTTTTACCAGGCCTTACATAGGAAAGAATTTTCAAATAGAAAAGTAAATAAAAATGAAGCACTTACAACTGATCGTACAAAGTAACTGCAAAACACTTTTTTAAAGAAGAAGTATTTGTATTACAATGAAAATCATCTAGCGTATGAGTATAAAATTAGATTAATTCTAAGAATGATATCTACTAAATTGCTACTATACTTAATATATGATTATATTAGTGGTTATGCTAAGGAATATAAAAAATAAATTATGTTAAGAAACATAAAAAAATAATTAATAGATTTGATTTGTTTGATTGGGTTGATATGAGACACTTCCTTGTATTCCTCTAGTATTTATAGGCTCCGAGAGTAATCATATAAATGCTTCTTCCCATGTTATAGTTAGAACAATTGCTTTAATGCTACTATAACTTTTTAGATTCTTCATTCTCTTCTAGACATTTGTACTAGTATATAACCATATTTATCTTGCAAGACAACGTTTCGCTTCTGATTTCTTGGCCACGTTCCGCCCTCAGATGACATGTATCACCCAACTAGCACCAATTATTATTCCCGCAAAAATACCTCAAATATCTTCACAGATCTTAAACGTGCTATATTCTTTTTGTACAATAACACATATCCTTGGCTCTCCCAAAAATAATTATAAATAGGGGACAACACTTGTGTTGGGTTCAGGCCTGATTTGAAATCAGGTTGCATTTCTTCAGTTAGAATTTAGGTTGTCGGGTTGCAAGTTGGATCCACTTGTTAAAGTCGAGCTTGGATTGACCGTGAACCCGACTCAACCAGACGGGAGTTGCACCCCTACTAATAAACATAATAACTAACCTTCATATTGTTTTCATAGAGGAATTGTCCTACTCGTGTAAGTGGGGCCACAGTTTAGTCATCCAGAACGTTGATTTGATGGATACACCATGGATGGACCATTCCCAAAAAAGGTCCTTGGAGTGGGAATTCAAATAATGCTTTGGTAAGCAAAAGATGATCCAGATTTAACTGGACAGGCGCTCTGATGGTTAGGATCACCCCATCTAGGAGACTTTTGGGCTGATCCTAGACGGTCGAGCTCACCATATCAATGGTTTAGATCACCAACAACAGGCTCCACTTGCGAGGACCAATGGCTAAACCATGTGATCCTCGACCAACCATACACATATATAGTGGTTTACAAACGCGACCGTGGCTTGATGATCCACATCAGTCTCTTATCCGGCCCCATAACGGATGGAGAATATTCCACTAGTCTATTTCAGTTGAACATTGGAGGCTGCTGCTGTATTTCTCTTCTTAACCGTTTACTTGCACGTGACAAGTTGAAAGGTTAAGATTGTCTCATTGAAGAGCTTTCGGGTCATAGTCTAATGATAATGTGTGCCCTGATAGACCAATGGTTCAGATTCCTCATCTGTAGGTCCCACTTGCACAAACTGAAATCCCGAGTACAAGGTGCTTATCCCCGGCCGAGGATTATCTGATTCCACTTCCGCCACGACCATGCGTTTTTTTATCGTGAGAAATCGAATTTATTACGAGATGAAATGGCAAGAAATTTCCGACATAAACTCGGTTGACCATGCCCAGGCAAGTAGGGAAAGAGGAGGGGAATGGAGGGTGCATTCCCTGCAAGGAAATGCTTAAGCCACCCACAAAGGAGACAATACCTTCTCTCTTTAGTCATTGATGTTTGCCTCTTGTGCGGCCCACCTCTAAAAGAGATAGTATTGAGTGTGAATAAAATCATTTCTAATTCCACTCGCCTCATCTCCAAGCGCCCAGTGCAAAAGCTCCACACGTGCCTATCTGGTGCATATGTGTGATCCCCTGGTGAAATTCCTGCAACAAGCGTGAAGGGAGACCGGGTAATGAAAAAAACTCTGAGGGCCCACCATGACGTCTGTTGAGACATCCATTCTATCCATCAGTTGGGTCTGTTTACATGAAGAAATGGGTCCAAAAAAATAGGTCGATTCAATACCTAAGTGGACCACACCAAAGCAAAAAGCAGGGATTGGGAAACCTACCATTGAAACCTTCCTGTATTCACCATGATGCTTATATAGCATCCAACCCGTCCACAAAGTGAGTCCCACACGGATAGAAGGAAAACATGAAAATCAGCCTAATCCAAAACTCCTTAAGAAGGTTTCAATGGTAGGTTCCTCTTATCTCCATTTTTACTAATGGTTGCCTATTTTTTTTTTAGCTCGTGTCCTAACGTGAACTCATGCGGTTGATGTACAGGCTAAATGTCACATATCCGGCCTACATTTTTATTTTTATTTTTTTTTGTTCAAGATTTCTTCCTATTAATCATACATTGGACTACATTTCTAAAGTGGGCTACAAGCATTGAGAAAATTGGGTCTGCATAGAATGTGCATGTTACTCACCTGATTAGTAGAAAGCTTAAATTTTAGGATTGGACATCCTAGATCTGTCACACGTGGCAAGTTGGCACGTGAGGGCATTTGAAGATGGGCAATTTGGCATATGCTCTGGTCAAGGATAAGTGGGTGAATGCTGAGAAGTCCCTTTCCTCCTCTTTGGAAGAGCAGATGATGTTTGTGAATAAGATAGTAATATTAGGTGTTGGAGGATAATACAAGGAGATGTAGCTTGAATTATTTTTAAGAACTTAACAATGTGAACGTGCCAGACACAAATGCTACGAAATAGCAAAATGCGTTCACTCTCTTGTGGACAAAGAGACACCTGTGAGTCACAATGACATTGCGCGTGCTCAAGAAAAGCATGCCAAAATAGAATCAGCACTCAGACAGCAACACCAACACGCGGAGAGAGAGAGATATTCATTCGACCCCACATCACATGAGAGACACAGATGCATTCAATCGCACATCACATAGATAACATTCAACCCCACATCACATGAGACACAGATGGATTCAATCCAACTCCACATAGAGATGCATTCAACCCTACATCACATGAGAGACACATACATTAATTCAATCCCACTTTCACATGGAGAGATACATTCAACCCCACATCCCATGACGGGCAGATGCATACAATCCTCACTTCACATAGAGAGAAACATTTGCTAAGGCTGCACGTGTAGAGCCTGGCCCATCTACATTAGAGCATGCATGAGAATGTGTGAGATCTACGCTTTCCATAAGGAGGGACATACTGATTAGATCTTCTGGCCTAAAATTCTAGTAGTTTCATTCCTCAGGTGGGCCACACTGTACAAATATATTGAGGCATGCTAAAACAAATTTTACTAGGCAGGTACTCTTTTTAGATAACTGTTCACTTGCAGGTTTATTTAAAAGAAAAAAAAAACTGTTCACCTGGCAGGCGCACCGCACAACAACAGTTCGTCTGGGGAAGGATATGAAAAGCATGCGTCGGTTTCGGATTGTACAAGTGGGGCAATAGTTCATTGATCCAGACCATTCTTCCGTTTGCTACCATCCCTCGAGGGACCATGGCCCAAAATCACAGACATTGAAGACGTCCCTATCCACCGTTGCTAGTCCTCAATTCAATTGGAGGCCATTGCTGCATTTCTCTTCTTCACCATCTGTTTGTAGAGCACAAATAGAATCACAAATTAAGATTACCACCATTAAAACGCACACATGTCACACGAGCACGCGTGGGGATTACCCAGGCCATGAAACAGGTGGGGCCCACTGTGTAGATGGCATTGGCTTGAAAATCAGCTTGGGTCCACTTATCAGGGGGACCCCACAATACAAAAAAAAAAAGAAGAAAAAGTACCGGTAAAACAAATAGGCCCAGCATCCATAATCCATAGGCAGCTTATAAATGGACATTTCAACGTGTGCCTAAAATCCATAATCCATATATATTGATTGAGAAAATTTCACTAAAGTCTCAATCAATATCAGTAAACCACTTGAAAATGTCATTTTCTGGTAATATATATAATACATTATTTAAGCTACATGCAAAGTCCAGTAGACCCTGTGGTAGAAACTGACCCATGATCACGCTGATTGGTCCACCTGAGCAACTTAAGTGGGGTCCACATACGTGTCATGGGTAGGTGACGGGATGGCCCAAAAGCTAACTCTGGATGACTGACCCAGATTGAGAATATAATAATGAGAGTGGACTCGGTTGTTTGGTTCCACCAAACTGAGCCTTATCCTTTCTCATGGTTTACGAAAATAAAAAGACAAGAAATCCTCCTCTAACAATAACATTCCTTCCCGACGACAGTATATGCGTATTTTTCAATTCTGACAGGTGGGGCCCATAGTTTGGTACGCCAGACACATTGATCGGCTGTGTTCCAAGGTGAACGGACCGTGCCTGAAAAGATTCTAGCCACCAATCTTCTGACTTTCTTTCAGTTGAAAGTGGACCGTTGCAGTATTCATCTTCTTTACTGTCTATTTGTTTGCCATAAATCTGATGGTTATGATTGTCCTGAGGAGGAGATTTGGAGAGTGATCCATCCATGGTAGATGGAAATGAATCAGAGGTCTAGATTAGCGAAACATGAGATCCACTTCTCAGAACAAAAAGCGTGTGTACTGTTGAAGGGCAGATCGCGTGTCGTACAGCTCCTTGCCGGGGTGCTCTCGGGCGCGACTTGGCTGGGACACCGGAACCAGCTATGTGGGTGGCACCTTGACCTTAGGGCCCACCTTTATGTATGTGTTGCATATCTGTGCTGTGCATCCGTTTTGCCAACTGATTTTATGACATGAATCCAAAAAATGAAGTACATACAAATCTCAGGTGGACCACACCACGGGAAACATTGATCATTGAACACCCACCATTGAAAACTTCCTTGGTCCCACTGTAATATTTATTTTGCATCCAACCGGTTGATAAGGTCGCACAGTATCAGCTTGATGCAAAACATTGGTGGCCCACAAATAAGTTTTTAATAGTCGTCCACCATTGTTTCCTGTGGTGTGGTCCACCTAAGATTTGTAACTGCTTCATTTTTGGGCTCAAAGACATAAAATGAGTTGGCAAAATGATGGACAGCATGGATATACAACCATAGATTGACATGGGCCCAAGGTCCACCTACATTGCTGGTTCTGGTCACAGCCAAGTCTCACCCAGTGTTACCAACCAACAGGAGAAGGATGATAAGTTATCTAAGTATGTACTGTACACTGTACATTATATAATATGTGGTCCTGTATCTTTGCAATATATACGGGTTTTCAATTTTCACAAGAAATTAATTTCATGCATCTGTAATAAACCACTGATCAATTGTGTGCCATCGCCGATGGACTTCTACTCAAAATTTTCTTCAGTGAAACAATTTTTAACCTTAAAATTTTTAAGGTGTGGCTTACAAGTAGCCATCTAAGAACAGAAATATAGTAGTTCATTATGCTTGATTATGTATATTAGATTATATATTTTACATATTTATATATTATTTTTATTTAGTTTTGATTGTAAAAGTGAATCTGAATTCAATCAAACAAGATAAATCAAAACACATAGAAAACACACGAATCTTACGCGAAAAAATTTGCACGGAAAAAAATCACGGCACTGCATGACAAGCAATTCATCATATAGAATGATATTATAGGAGATGATACACTTATATAAGTACATCCTTCGAATCTCCCAGCATCTTAGTTTTTCTTCTATGAAATCCTTAAGAATGTCTTAGCAAACCCTTGTTATAGCTTAATCTAGATGATTCTCTCTCTCTCTCTCTCTCTCTCTCTCTCTCTCTCTCTCTCTCTCTCTCTATATATATATATATATATATATATATATATATATATATAATCACAACCATAATAGAAAACTAATTGTGCACTTATGCAATTATCTGCGCACATTGATTTAAGTGTCGATTGAATAAAACTGATCAAGCACTCTTTAATCGATTGAGCATATCAAACCTCGAGTGATCAAACTAGTCCAAAATTGTCCAGAAAGTAAATAAGTATTTTTTTGAATATTGTCGATTGATCATCTCGAAGGTGAAGAAATTTACCTTGGTAATTTTTATTAACAGAAGAAGGGTAATTTAAGTAAATACTAAATAGAAAAGACAGTTTTCCCATTTAGGTCCAAAACAGTCAAGTGAACAATCTATTTAATTTTGGAGAGATTCAATCGATCGAGCAACGTTGTCGATTAATTGATGTCTCCTAATTCTGCATAAATTAAAGAGATACATTCAACACGATTAGAATCTAAAACTTATATTTAGTAATTATATAATCATTTTAGAGAAAGCATTTACCTAAAAGGTATCTTTTCTATTAGTATTTACCTAAATTACCCTTCTTCCTTTAATAAAAATCACCAAGGTAGTTTCTTCACTTTACATAATATCATAATGGTACTAAATCCTCATTCCATGGCTCAATGATAGACACATAAGAGTTTTAACACAGGTCATGCAGGTGCGTGGTGAGAAATATGTGGTCTTGTTATTTGGTTAGGTGGTACGCTCATACCTTCTATTTGAAAAAAAAAACACACAATAGTTTTGCCGAGCAACTGGTGCACACGAACACAAAATCCTCGAAAGATGGATTATCTACAGCTACTCAAGATGCGATCAAACCAAAATTTAAAAGAAATTCTAAATTATTTAATTATACAACAATTACTCATTTATATATGTAAAGAACATCTTTATTAACACCTAACCTTAATCATTTTGACAATTTATTCTTTATCCGAACTTCTACTCTTGCTGACACAAATATTAATACAACGTAACTATATCTATATGAGATATATCTATATTTTTTTGGGCATTCTCCATCTATGGTTGAGTTCAATAGATAATGGTAAGATTTTCGGACCATGGGTCCACTTTTCAAAATTCAAATTTGCATACACTGTACAAAGATGCAAGTCACCTATCATAAGATTCGTCATGTCCACGAAAGTAAACAAAATCTAGAGGCCCGGCACGACTGCCGAGTACATGCCCCACTCGTCTCTGTCTAGCACCTCCGACTCGCCGAGTAATGCCTCAAAAAGAGGAGTTGTGTTGGAAGAAAGTACAGTCGCCGGAATATGCACAAAATCCTTCATCCCATTTAAGTGGGGTTAACAGCTCCATGATCCAGAACCTTCATCTGAAGGGCCCAACGTTGATATGATAAGGGGAAATCATCTCGATTGGATGATCATAGGCAACATCCAATTTCGGGCAATGCTCCTCTTGAATGTGGAACATTGCTTTATTTTCTTCTAAACTGATTATTAACGAGAACCAATTGAAGTTAGGACTTATTTCATTGCATGGCCCACATTCATTTATACTAATATATAATCCGAGAAGACACTGTACTTTTCTGCTGCGGCAAGTAATGGGCCTTCATCTGGTTGCCCTCCGACGGCTTCGATTTCATCTATAAAAAAAGCAAGAAATTAATGGACCTTTATCTCTCTTGTATTCTCTCTCCCTTTCTGCGCCTGAGTTGTACGTGCCTCACCCCCGAGCACAAGCTAATGGCTGGAGGATATATCAAAGTACTAGCCAGATCACGGTCAGGCGTTGTTTTACCTGAACCCCCAAATGGGCCTACTTTCTTGGGCCCGAACCCGATATGCCAACCAATTTCCGCATCCATATTAATGGTATTTAATAGAGAGCCTGAGCCCATCCATCACAACTGGACGCAAGTGCAGTCCAATTAGTCCTGAACCTTATTTTTAGACCCCACCCAAGTAATGGGCCCAGGGTCTAGGGCCATGCTGGACAACTCATGGCCCAGACCGGCATCTCAGCTGTATTCTGGGTCTTGTTTAGTTTTCAAATCTTCATCATCCTAGCAAAGGAAGAGAAGGAACAATCATGTTGTAGCGATTGAGGTATCATACAAACATTTTAATAATGTCCCCAGCCTGTAAACTTGGGTGTGGACCCATGGTTTATTGATCCAGACCGTTGATCTGATGACGCACTTAAAGTTTGCCTTCTTGAACAGATGTCGTTTGGCTTGGGTTCCAATCTTGATGTAAGTCTGTTAAGGCTGGCTTGAGCAAGTTGTGTCATTTACACGTCAACACAACATTGCCATGGACACTTGACCAAATAACATTTTAATGTTGGAGAGTGAGCACAAGAAGAACCTGGTTTTTTTCTTTTTTTTTGTTTGTTTGTTTGTTTTATGACTCAGCGAGTTGGGGACTCTATGGAGTCCGAGTTGACTCGGACTATTTGTCAATCCTCCCACGTGAGGTGTACAAAATATATGGTATTTAGGCAGTAACTTAGATTGTTTGCAACCACACAGACTGATGTTTTGATCACAGTACTTAATTAGGTCAAGCAAGTCTAGGAGGTGGCCCACTCAGTAGTAAGGACTACGGAAGGAGAGTTTCAGTAGGACCTACGGTGACCATGAAAGTTTCTGAGATGAAGGGTTAGCAATGGGCCACTGATATTTGGGCCTCAAAATTTAGGCCCAGAAAAGCCCATAGGACTCAAGTTCAGGTTCAAGCCTTGGCTATGTGGACATTAGCAGGCCTTGATTTCTGCTGATGCTGGGTTTTAATAGATACTCCAGGCTCGGTTGGTTGGATCATTCATTTGTTGGGTTTCAAGATAGGCCCAAGATCAGCCCAAGGCCTACACATTAAACCCAAGTTTGGCACGTGATGGGTTAAAAGAAAACAATTTAAGTTGTTGAGGGAGGTTTGGTTCTTAGCTTGATTTTATGGGAAATTCCATTGGAAAGAAATGATAAATTCCAATCTAAACTAGGCTTCTTTCGATTGCTTGAAATATAATTCACAGAAATATCCTTTTTTCTTTTCTTTTCTTTTTTATTTGTTAGACTAGGAAAACGTTATATCTGAGAAATTGAGAAAAAGAGAAGAAATGACCTTTAATAATAATAATAATAATAATAATAATAAGATACTCCAACTGATATTCACATGCACTACCTCTCATCTTCCGGGCATCCACATTACATTTGTCCATATTTAAGTACCACAAATGTATCCGATTCTTCTTTTTATAAGATACCCCCACATGATATCGACACGAGTACCCCTCATCTTCTAAGTGTTACTCCAAATGTACCAATGTATCACATGTGCAACACCATTTATCTTAAAATGCCACAGTGCCATTTTGCCACATGGGCACCATATGTCATTGCATGCCCATATTTTAGTGACTCTAGCTCCAATGCGTATGTCTCACATCTTGATATGCCATGTAAAACATGTGCCACCTTTGTTATATCCCAAAGTATTGTATGTGCTACATGTGTCGTCATCCTTATGTAGTATGCATGTTAACATGTCACATAACCAACATATGCCACCATTTATTTTCAAGTATTACACAGGCCTCAATATCTCATACATGATGTGGTACTTAATGCAATACAAGCTAGTGTCGCATCCATCTTCAAAGCGCACATATCACCTTCTTTCTTCGAGTTAAATTTTCACATGAAAATTTAAACATCAAATTGTTGAGAAACAAATGGAAAGATAGTATTTTTCAAAAAACACCATTTCCCTTCTTTGTTTTTCTAGGATCGAAATAGACAGCAGAGTACCTTTTAAAGTTGAGATATGGATGAGAGAAGTGGGTTGATCCATTACTCCTTTCTTCGGGAGTTGAAACTAAACATGTGAAATTGAAAATGTTACTTTGATTAAAAGTGAGTTTTGTTCCTGTTGCTAAAGCACACATTTCTCATACCTCGAGTAGACAACTCGAATTTACTTGGCTGATTACGTTTGCCATTTTTGTTTTTCCATTTTTCCTTTTCGAAGAGTTAATTACAATCGTCCACCCAATGATGTGGGCCAATGGATAATCATTGATCCGGACCATGATCTGCAGGGTCCGGTTTGACTAGACCATCTTGCAAATATCAACCATATTAAACAATCCGAGCAGTCCAAGCTCGGGTTTATTTTCAGTTGAAGACAAAAATAAATAAATAAAAAATATTGTGCCATGAAGTATATATCATTGGCATGAAAAGGCAATAACAGGGTTAAGTATATTACAGAACCATCTCTCTACATTAAAAGAGCGAACGGATTGGAAGTTACTTAAAATAAGCTACTTATGCCTCATGTAACTTATCTTGATTTCTACTTATTAAGTTGAAGTGATTAAGTAACTTTTAGTAAAAAAGCTACTTATATATAATTGATTGTAAACCAAACTTACTTATCTCAAATAAGCTACCTACCAATGTAAGTAGAAAAAGTAACTTATTTAGTAGTATCCAAATGGGTCCTAAATGTTAAAGCCTTATCCAACAACCTTAATTGTTCAACTAGCAGGTTTTGTTATGTTTGACAATAGGTCTTAAAATGTACTTACCTGAAGGCCATAGTCATTAGGGGTGTTTTGACCGTAAATTATTTTACTTAAGCTACTTATGTCTCAAGTCGCTTATCTTGAGTATGTTCAGTAAACAATATATTTTATCAGTTAAAAAAAAGAAAAAAAGAAAAAAAAAAGATTGTTTATCTTTCAACATTATATAAGTACTTATCCCTAAGGTTTGTTCAGTCTACCCTTAAAATTCATTGTCTATCATATAAGCCCTACCATCACAAGGGCCCGACCTTTGATGTGGGCAATCCATCATACAGGCCGACCTTGCACTACACCAAAATCGCCATACCGGTACGGTCGGCATTTTGGTTCAGAAACGCCTCGAAGCTGTTTTTGATTTGAAACGGTAGTGAACCGTACTCGAATAGTGGTTGTTGTGCGCTGTTATTTTCCTTTTTTTGTTGGTGTGTTCCGATTAATTGTTGTATATTCTTATTTCTTATTAATATAGTTTATTGTATTATTTTGAAACAGATGGACGGAATGGATTCTATTAGAACCCTCTAAGTGGACCCCACATGTCCCGAGAGTCACATTTATATAAATATGCCGCAAACTACTGGATTATTTCCATCACCAACAACGCCCGAATCCCTCCAAAATGCCCAAAACACGATCTCCCTCTCTCTAGATCTCCCTCTCCCGATCTCAACCCTCTCTCTCGATCTCCCTCTCCCTCCATCTCCCTCTCCCGATCTCAACCCTCTCTCTCGATCTCCCTCTCACTCTCCCTCCCTCTCTCGATCTCCCTCTCCCTGCAACATCAACCATCCCACGACAGTCCCCACACATGGGGTATCTAATATTATAGAAGCAGTAGCAACAACTCCATATGGGGTGTGTGATTTGTCGTTCACGGTTGAATGGGGAAGATTGACGGGAGGGAGTGAGTGCAGCAACAGCAGCAACAACGAATTCCTAGAAAAGTAATTCATCTCCCTCTTTTATCTTCTATATCAGTCACCGTCTCTCTAGCAGATTGTAAGGACGCAGATCTCGTTCTACGTCTCTTGAAGCTGCGATTTGTTAGATTTTTCATTCTTTCTGCTTTAGCTTTGCTTTGTAGTCGTAGATGCGAGATTTTTATTTGATGTTTTTCTCAATGTAGTTTCTGTTTTCTATAGTCATGGACGAGATCTCGTCTCTTAATCTGATCCATACGTGGATTATTTAGCATTTTTTTTTTTGATTTTTAGGTCCTAGCATGAAGGAACACGGATTTAGTTTTTGGATCTGTTGAATAACCGTTTTATTTTATTTTTCTGTTCACACTGCATTTTAGCTTTCCATTATTGTCCTTGCCAACTATAGATTTGAGTATTTTAGTCGTTTCTCATGTTTTTAGTTCTTTATTATTTCCATTTATTTGGATATGATGCACATTTTTCATGGTTGATTTCATGACCAGGAATGTATATTTTTACTTTCATTAGATTTTAGGTTTTTATTTACTGAGTAATGCTTTTCTATCAGCCTAGTATTAAGCAAATCTAGTTGATTTGGGATGTTCTTTTATTTCTTTTTCATTTTTTTGAGTAATTGATTGATTTTTTTTATGTAAGAAATGCCTGTTGCAGGTGTTTTCATTGAGAAATGCTAGGACGGTTGAATGTGTGATTTGGGCACATGCCCTTGAGATTTGTGCCAATCACTAGGTGGGGAACATTCTGATCATATCCTGGCCTAAAGTCATGTTGGTCCACTTATCTGGTTAGTGGTTAGCCACTGCATGTGGTGAATATGGACCATTTGAAAGAAAATGACTAGCAGTCTAGATTCCACGGCCCATCAATGAGTAGACCAGCATTATTTTGTGCCTGGAATGTTATTGGTGGGATCAACCCGATGAAGGATGTCACATAAATGTGTCATGTTGGCACATGTGTGATGATTCACCTCTTGGATATCTCCTTGTTTTATTTATTTATTTATTATTATTATTATTTATTGGTGTTCTCATTGTCTATGTGAGGGAGTTCACCCTTATATAAGATGTGAACAAACATAAATCACTCATGCTTGCCTGTCAGCCTGCTTGGATGTATGCAATTTTGTGTGATCTTTCATCTGTATGTAATTGAATAATAATGTTGATTTTCAGCTACAAGGACCGATTTCTTGCTGCTTTGCTAGCACCTCGTGCTTCAACCAAATCATATTTGAAATCTTCAACACTCCTGATATGTATGTTGCCATTTAGGTTGTTATCTTCCTTTATGTTAGTGGTTGCACGACTGGTAAGCAAGACTACTAGTTCTTATTTTAGTTTCTCTGGGCTGCATTTTCTTGATTACTTAAACAACAACAATGATACTATATCAATTAACAGATGTTTCTATATTTAGCATAATGCCTTAGGTATTTTTATGTTTTGAAGAACCTTGCTTTTTTGCGAACTCTTTAATTGTGTTTGTGATGCAGAGTGTATTTATGAGCATGGACTGAAAAAGGATGCTTAAAGCATGGATTTAACGCTCTGATGACACCAAAGCATGGAATGAATTCCAGGGGACCAAGATCAAAGGAATTACACGCCAGGGATTCGAGAAAATTGAGAAACTGAAGCTTAAGTGGCCTGAAAGTTAGTCAGAATGCAAGATCACAGGGTTTCCACCATCCACTCTGCTCGAAACTTCATACATGGCCTGAAGACCATAAATTAACCGTACACGTCAAATTTCAGCCATTAGATCCTTGTGGAAGTGGCCCAACAGAGAGATCAGAGGACAATAACCATTAAGAAAGCATCTTGGACATCCTTGGGAGATCTGGACCCAAACTGAACTGATGGAAAGAGCACGAAAAACGGTGGATATTTGTCAAATTTCACTTCTTTTGGATGGTGCAGTAGGGAGAAACAAACGGCAGAAGATATAACAAAAGAGAATGGCAAATCTGTAAATAGATGTGCCATGCATGCATACGTGAATCAAATTATATTTCTAACGGTGAATGTTGTCCATACATTGGTTAAGCGTGTGGCCCACCCTGAAGTCAAATCTGCTTTAAACTAGAGGCCATGGGCCAACACTACGTACAGGAGCTGATGGAGGGAGTGGATTTCTAGGACAGGCATCACAGTGGACCCCACCAGTTTTTTGCACAAAATGTCCAAAATGAGACTTTCGCACGTCACTGGAGGGACGTGCTCTCACCGGCTAATCACAGTGGGCCACATCCATCGCCCAAACGGACGATCTGAACCATCTATTTTCTTCATAGGGTGGCCAAGACCCTGTCCAATGTCTTCTTCTGTTCCCATGCGCGCACACACATGTAACTCATGATCAAATGCAAGACGGACGACTAGAAGATCTGGTACCATGGGCCGCATCAAACTCGAGACAAATCAGCCTGTCCCAAGCAGTTTTTCGAGGAGAACGCAATGGACGTGGTGGATTTCTCGTCTGATACTGATTTTGGACCCCACCAACATCACAGCACGAGTCGCGCAGGCTCTGTTTCGCAACAGAGCCTGCGGTCGAATGTTGTGGGCCACCCTCTGCATTGATCAGTCCGATCTGGACCATTCAGTGGACTCCAAAGGGCCCTGTAACCATCGCCTAGGTGGCAGAATCCCAGAAGGCATCGAGAAGACGATTTCCAACCGTCTAAATGCGGGTTGGACGGCGGAGTGAAAAAGCCTATGGACCACACTGTGATCAGTCAAGAACCGTCCTTTCCCGACTAGTATTTCGCCACGCTTCCAATGAACGGAGTAGATTTCTCCGTTAAGTTCAATAATAGGCCCCACCAATCAATCAGCGTAAACACCGTAAAGAATTACGCCTGCATAAGAAAACTTACGCATGAAGTTTTCTTCAGCTGGCCCTCACAACTACAAAAGGAAGGGAGAGTGAGGGAGAGGGGCATTCAACTCGAGGAGGAAGATTGAAGATCGAAGCTTGGCGTGGGCAGCCGTGGAGGCCAGGAGAGTGGAACGTGTGCTCGGTCTTGGGTTTTGACGTGAGGAAGAAAAGGAAGAAAGGAAGAAAAAGTGAAAGAAGGAGAGCGCTGGAGCAGGGTTGCTGAGCCGCGGGGAGAGTGCAGCCGTGGAAAGAAAAGGGAAAAAGAGAAGTTGGCTGCTGGCAGCGTCACTCGAGCTGGACCTGGACCTGGTTTTTCTTGGCTCTTTTCTTTCTCCTTCTTCTATTTTTGATATTTGAATTTAGCCCATTCATGTGTGGCTAAACCTCTTAGCTAGGGCTAAGAGGTGAAGCCTGTAGTGAGATGGGAGATTCTACTTTGTGCCTTTAAATTTCATAAACTGAATTTGATTTAGTGATTATTATAAAGAATATTTTTCTTAGTCTTTAATGGTCTGTTGTGACTGAAATTACAATGGGTTTGCGATGGCTCTCAATATTTCTTTCCCCTTTTTATGTTTATGAAGTCAGGAAGCCCTGTTGTTCATCATTGCTCCATGGGCATGGTAAGATGACAGTACCCTTCCTGATCCTCATACATTGTTGATTAGTTGGTAATTAGTTTAATCCTGTTGTTTGCTTTGTCTCCTGGGCATGGTTAGATGATGGAATCCATTCTAATTCATATACCATTCACCTCTTGAAAACTATATCAAAGGAAGTCTAGTTAAATTCCATGATTTCTGAAGCAGGCATAATTTCTCCCTGATCTCTACAAGTGGATCCTCTGAATCCCTAGTTTCTTTCCTTTGAATTCCTTAAAAGTTTTACATTAATCTCTCACCATTATTCATCAAATTCTATTTGGTTTAGATCACATCTTAGTCTAGTTCTATTTCTAGCTAGTTTCAGATAACGTACATGTATCAATCCCTGTGGATTCGACCTCGGTCTTACCGAGTTTATTACTACATCACAACCCTATACTTGGGGAGTGAACAAGTTTTTAGCGCCGGGGACTGACGGTTATGATTCTTTGAAATTAATTAGTTTTAGAATTAGTTTGAGATTAGGATTTTACTAACTTTAGTTTTAGATTTTTATTTCTATTTGATTTTTAGAACTAACTTATTTTCTGTTTTGTAGGATCCTGACATAAGCTTCTAAATTGGTAATCCTTTTCTAATTCCTCTACTTTTTTTCTATTAGGGTTTGAATTTTAGAAATTTTCTAATTCTAGTATTTCCCTATTTTTTTTAGAGTTTCTTTCTAATTTTAGAAACTAACTCATCTTTCCTTTATTTTTAGAAATTTTCTACTCGTAGACTTTTTGTTTAAAAACTAACATTACTTTAGAATTCTTAGATTTAAAAACTAATTTCGTTGTTTTCTTTTGCAGGATCTTAATATAAGAATCTCTAGTCCGGTAACATCTTTCTAACTTCTCCTCTTACTTTATGTATTGCTGTAGGATTCTTTTCTTAGAATTAGACTCCGAGTTAGGGTTCTACCATGGAAGCGTGGGTACGTGCATATGCCGAGATGGATAAGAGATATTGGGAAATGGCCTGAGGATTGTGGAATTCAACGTATACCTCAAGATTTTTTTCCATCAAGAACAGACATTGAGAACCGACTAAAACGTTATGTTCCATCTGTTAATAGGGTCGTATATGATCATAATTATGGAAACGAGGATTATTATCAACCATCATATTCTCCCATGTATGATCAGTATGACTATTACCAGGGTAAACATCAAAATTTGGAAGATGAACCAACTATATATTATAATGATTACCCTCTTGGATACCCTACCATTGATATCCAATCAGAAACAATCCAAGAGGATTTAGCTCAGCGTAGCCTGGCCTATCTCACGGAAATGAGAAAATCATTGGAAGCGCTTAATTCGCGCCTTGATAAGATAGAGGAGGCTCGGTTATCTCAACCACAATTCATTCCAGAAATACAATGCGAGAAAAGTGATCCTCACTCGCTTTTGAAGAAATCTGAAATTTGGAATGAGGAGTTGGATTCCATTAATGAGCATACGGTTCAATTCCCCGATGAGTCGATCTCAATGACTGTTCAAAAAAGTTTATTACTACATCACAATATAATGATGATGACACACTTTCCTCACATGACACACAGGATCTCAATGATGACGTAGAGGTTAGTTTTTTCAAACCTCAACCGAACTTAGGTGTAGAGTGTGAGGAGAGCGACCCCATCCCAAGTGTGTACTGCACGGAATTAGACAATGATGCTTATTGGGATGATGATCATGAATATACAGCCCAAAGTCCCCTAGAATCAATCTCAAGCTTGGTCCAGGTCAATGATCAAGATGTACATGAAGTGGTCGGTCATAATGAGCCACTCCCCTCACCTGACATGTCTGATTTTAAGGTGGAGGATGAGCCCCTTACAATCGACCCTTCTAACTCTTGTGAAACATGTTTGGACCACTCATTTGAATTAAATGATGATGTGATTCGGGAGAAGGACGAGTTGCTCGCTACGACTTTGGAAATTGAAACCACTAAGTTGAGGCCACCATCTGAGCTGTACACGTTTGACAATTCAACACCTAGATTGAGTAGTTTCAATGAACAAAGTAATCACATCGATGCTTCCCCTATTGATTTTCAATCTATCTGTGTAGGGCTGGAGCAAGAGAGCACACCTCCGTTTACCTTTAAAGACAATGGATTCCTTGGGCAGATCATCACAAGCTTTAATGTGGAAAATGAGTCACCCTCAGCTGAATGTCCCAACTCTTTTGATGATTGTTTGGCACACTTTGCAGATTCAAATGATCCCATGATAAGAGACATAGTGAATGCCTTGCAAGACGACATCTCGGTAGTCATTACTGACCGAGTGAACCCTTACTCTGAAGCCCCTTCTTCCACAGACCCTGAATGTTTACCATTAGGGGAGGAGGAGCTGAAAATTGAACTGAAGTTTGCTACTTCGGAATGTGTTGAGACTACACCACTTCCTGAAAATTTTTCTCAATTTGATCTACCTGTAGTCTCTGATTCACCATGGGATACTAACTTTGTAACTTTTTCTGACACAGGTGAATCATATATACTTTGGATACCTCAAGCGAATCAACAGCAAAATTTTAATGAGGTACATAAGTTTCTCTGGAAAGTCAAGCTCCAGGGCATCCAAGCCTATTGCAAAAAGGGCTTTTGGATGATCCTATTGAGAAACTTACTGAGAAACTTATCACGATACTGGCCGGAAGAGGGACCTGTAGCATGATCGAGTAGTTTTTCCCTGCTTTCATAGGACTAGGGTAGTTGCTTTATTTGTCTGGCTGAAGACGATAAACTTAGCGCTCCTGGGAGGCAACCTAGCTCTTTATTTCATTTCGTCAGTTAGTTCAATGTTTGTGGGTAACATTGCCGCAAACCCTCACGAGACTACAACTCGTCCACTAGGGGTAACCTAGGGGTTTAAAGGCTTGTTGCATATGCTAAATGCAATCGAGAGTACTGCGAAAGTGGTGTAGATAGGATTTCATTTTTGTTATTTTTATTTTATTTTATTTTTGTTGGTTTCTCTCTTGTGCTGACCCGCTCTTACGTAGATATCTTTGGAAAGCCTCTTGATTCTTTTCGTCCAGGTACTATCTTTCCATCACTCCTCCTTGATTTCCGTTGTCTCATGTGCATTGCATGTTTATTTCTTTTACATTGAGGACAATGTAGATTTTTGGTTGGGGGTGGAAGATTAGGTTTCCTAATCAGTATTTTCTTGGTCTTGAGCAAAAGTTGTGAAAATAGCAAAAGTTGTGAAAATTTTAAATTTTTCTGGAAGTTCATATGAATTCAAAGTGATTTTGATGGCCATCTGGGACATTGGGAATTACAAAATACATGATGTTGGTAATTTACGACTCTTGGATTCGGTTATCTATTAAATTTCACAGCTAAGTTTGAATTGTTAATCCATTATTAGAATTTGTAAATATTGATTGAGTCATGAATTCGCAAGACACATCTCGCTTGCATATTAAGGTTTCAGTCTGATATTGAAGGATTAACGTAGTACTCACTAAGCATGAAAAGAACCGACCTGAGAAAATTGAGAGGATTGGGCGAACAGTCTTTACCATAGGTTTACTCCCTATAGGTGAGGATTCGATCCCCCATGGATGATATTTGAGAAAGAGTTAGGTGTACAGTCTTTACCATAGGTTTGCTCCCTATAGGTGAGGATTTGATCCCTCTTCTTGGTGTTACTTCTAATGAAAAAAAAAGAAGTCAAAAATTAAAAAAATAAAACTATAAGGTGTGAGGCAAGTTCTCTTATTAGTTACCAATGATATCCTTAAATAGAGAGGTGAATCTTAATGTTGATAAGTCGAGATTGAACTATACATCCATGGAATTCAATGTTTAGAATTGTTCTAATTGATGGACTAACATTTTGAACTTGATTATGAAATTTATTGTGTGCTTGAGTCTAGGAGAGAATAATGCCTAACATTCATGAATCGTAAGAATTTTCACATCTCAATTATTTGTTCACAAGTCACTTGGGTTTATAGGAATTGCCCTTTATTTCTGAAATTAATTTTCGCATACCTTGCTCGGGACTAGCAAGATGCTGGTTGGGGGTTGTGTTGTGGGTCAAATATTGCATATCAGACCCAGTTATTGCATGAATTTACAAGCATGATACCGTTTAATGGCCTGCTTTAATTGTGTTTGTGATGCAGAGTGTATTTATGAGCATGGACTGAAAAAGGATGCTTAAAGCATGGATTTAACGCTCTGATGACACCAAAGCATGGAATGAATTCCAGGGGACCAAGATCAAAGGAATTACACGCCAGGGATTCGAGAAAATTGAGAAACTGAAGCTTAAGTGGCCTGAAAGTTAGTCAGAATGCAAGATCACAGGGTTTCCACCATCCACTCTGCTCGAAACTTCATACATGGCCTGAAGACCATAAATTAACCGTACACGTCAAATTTCAGCCATTAGATCCTTGTGGAAGTGGCCCAACAGAGAGATCAGAGGACAATAACCATTAAGAAAGCATCTTGGACATCCTTGGGAGATCTGGACCCAAACTGAACTGATGGAAAGAGCACGAAAAACGGTGGATATTTGTCAAATTTCACTTCTTTTGGATGGTGCAATCAGGAGATACTGACGGCAGAAGATATAACAAAAGAGAATGGCAAATCTGTAAATAGATGTGCCATGCATGCATACGTGAATCAAATTATATTTCTAACAGTGAATGTTGTTCATACATCGGTTAAGCGTGTGGCCCACCCTGAAGTTAGATCTACTTTAAACTAGAGGCCATGGGCCAACACTACGTACAGGAGCTGATGGAGGGAGTGAATTTCTAGGACAGGCATCACAGTGGACCCCACCAGTTTTTTGCACAAAATATCCAAAAAGAGACTTTCGCAAGTCCAGTGATAGACGTGCTCTCACCGGCTAATCACAGTGGGCCACATCCATCGCCCAAACGGACGATCTGAACCATCTATTTTCTCCATAGGGTGGCCAAGACCCTGTCCAATGTCTTCTTCCATTCCCATGCGCGCACACACATGTAACCCATGATCAAATGCAAGACGGACGATTAAAAGATCTGGTACCATGGGCCGCATCAAACTCGAGACAAATCAGCCTGTCCCAAACAGTTTTCTGAGGAGAACGCAATGGACGTGGTGGATTTCTCGTCTGATACTGATTTTGGACCCCACCAACATCACAGCACGCGTCGCGCAGGCTCTGTTTCGCAACAGAGCCTGCGGTTGAATGTAGTGGGCCACCCTCTGCATTGATCAGTCCGATCTGGACCATTCAGTGGACTCCAAAGAGCCCTGTAACCATCGCCTAGGTGGCAGAATCCCAGAACGCATTGAGAAGACGATTTCCAACCGTCTAAATGCGGGTTGGACGGTGGAGTAAAAAAGCCTATGGACCACACTGTAATCAATCAAGAACCGTCCTTTCCCGACTAGTTTCTCGCCACGCTTCCAATGAACAGAGTAGATTTCTCCGTTAACTTCAATAATAGGCCCCACCAATCAATCAGCGCAAACACAGTAAAGAATTACGCCTGTAAGAAAACTTACGCATGAAGTTTTCTTCAGCCGACCCACACAACTACAAAAGGAAGAGAGAGTGAGGGAGAGGGGCATTGAACTCGAGGAGGAAGATTGAAGATCGAAGCTTGGCGTGGGCAGCCGTGGAGGCCAGGAGAGTGGAACGTGTGCTCGGTCTTGGGTTTTGACGTGAGGAAGAAAAGGAAGAAAGGAAGAAAAAGTGAAAGAAGGAGAGCGCTGGAGCAGGGTTGCTGAGCCGCGGGGAGAGTGCAGCCGTGGAAAGAAAAGGGAAAAAGAGAAGTTGGCTGCTGGCAGCGTCACTCGAGCTGGACCTGGACCTGGTTTTTCTTGGCTCTTTTCTTTCTCCTTCTTCTATTTTTGATACTTGAATTTAGCCCATTCATGTGTGGCTAAACCTCTTAGCTAGGGCTAAGAGGTGAAGCCTGTAGCGAGATGGGAGATACTGTTTGTGCCTTTAAATTTCATAAACTGAATTTGATTTAGTGATTATTATAAAGAATATTTTTCTTAGTCTTTAATGGTCTGTTGTGACTGAAATTACAATGGGTTTGCAATGGCTCTGAATATTTCTTTCCCCTTTTTATGTTTATGAAGTCAGGAAGCCCTGTTGTTCATCATTGCTCCATGGGCATGGTAGGATGACAGTACCCTTCCTGATCCTCATACATTGTTGATTGGTTGGTAATTAGTTTAATCCTGTTGTTTGCTTTGTCTCCTGGGCATGGTTAGATGATGGAATCCATTCTAATTCATATACCATTCACCTCTTGAAAACTATATCAAAGGAAGTCTAGTTAAATTCCATGATTTCTGAAGCAGGCATAATTTCTCCCTGATCTCTACAAGTGGATCCTCTGAATCCCTAGTTTCTTTCCTTTGAATTCCTTAAAAGTTTTACATTAATCTCTCACCATTATTCATCAAATTCTATTTGGTTTAGATCACATCTTAGTCTAGTTCTATTTCTACCTAGTTTCAGATAACGTACAGGTATCAGTCCCTGTGGATTCGACCTCGGTCTTACCGAGTTTATTACTACATCACAACCCTATACTTGGGGAGTGAACAAGTTTTTGGCGCCGTTGCCGGGGACTGACGGTTACGATTCTTTGAAATTAATTAGTTTTAGAATTAGTTTGAGATTAGGATTTTACTAACTTTAGTTTTAGATTTTTATTTCTATTTGATTTTTAGAACTAACTTGTTTCCTGTTTTGTAGGATCCTGACATAAACTTCTAAATTGGTAATCCTTTTCTAATTCCTCTACTTTTTCTATTTTTAGAATTAGGGTTTGAATCTTAGAAATTTTCTAATTCTAGTATTTTTCTATTTTTTTTAGAGTTTCTTTCTAATTTTAGAAACTAACTCATCTTTCCTTTATTTTTAGAAATTTTCTACTCGTAGACTTTTTGTTTAAAAACTAACATTACTTTAGAATTCTTAGATTTAAAAACTAATTTCTGTTGTTTTCTTTTGCAGGATCTTAATATAAGAATCTCTAGTCTGGTAACATCTTTCTAACTTCTCCTCTTACTTTATGTATTGCTGTAGGATTTCTCTTTCTTCTAGGATTAGACTCAGAGTTAGGGTTCTACCATGGAAGCGTGGGTACGTGCATATGCCGAGATGGATAAGAGATATTGGGGAATGCCTGAGGATTGTGGAATTTAACGTATACCTCAAGATTTTTTTCCATCAAGAACAGACATTGAGAACCGACTAAAACGTTATGTTCCATCTGTTAATAGGGTCGTATATGATCATAATTATGGAAACGAGGATTATTATCAACCATCATATTCTCCCATGTATGATCAGTATGACTATTACCAGGGTAAACATCAAAATTTGGAAGATGAACCAACTATATATTATAATGATTACCCTCTTGGATACCCTACCATTGATATCCAATCAGAAACAATCCAAGAGGATTTAGCTCAGCGTAGCCTGGCCTATCTCACGGAAATGAGAAAATCATTGGAAGCGCTTAATTCGCGCCTTGATAAGATAGAGGAGGCTCGGTTATCTCAACCACAATTCATTCCAGAAATACAATGCGAGAAAAGTGATCCTCACTCGCTTTTGAAGAAATCTGAAATTTGGAATGAGGAGTTGGATTCCATTAATGAGCATACGGTTCAATTCCCCGATGAGTCGATCTCAATGACTGTTCAAAAGAATGGTGGAGATACATGGGTGTCTTTCGAATATAATGATGATGACACACTTTCCTCACATGACACACAGGATCTCAATGATGACGTAGAGGTTAGTTTTTTCAACCCTCAACCGAACTTAGGTGTAGAGTGTGAGGAGAGCGACCCCATCCCAAGTGTGTACTGCACGGAATTAGATAATGATGCTTATTGGGATGATGATCATGAATATACAGCCCAAAGTCCCCTAGAATCAATCTCAAGCTTGGTCCAGGTCAATGATCAAGATGTACATGAAGTGGTCGGTCATAATGAGCCACTCCCCTCACCTGACATGTCTGATTTTAAGGTGGAGGATGAGCCCCTTACAATCGACCCTTCTAACTCTTGTGAAACATGTTTGGACCACTCATTTGAATTAAATGATGATGTGATTCGGGAGAAGGACGAGTTGCTCGCTACGACTTTGGAAATTGAAACCACTAAGTTGAGGCCACCATCTGAGCTGTACACGTTTGACAATTCAACACCTAGATTGAGTAGTTTCAATGAACAAAGTAATCACATCGATGCTTCCCCTATTGATTTTCAATCTATCTGTGTAGGGCTGGAGCAAGAGAGCACACCTCCGTTTACCTTTAAAGACAATGGATTCCTTGGGCAGATCATCACAAGCTTTAATGTGGAAAATGAGTCACCCTCAGCTGAATGTCCCAACTCTTTTGATGATTGTTTGGCACACTTTGCGATTCAAATGATCCCATGATAAGAGACATAGTGAATGCCTTGCAAGACGACATCTCGGTAGTCATCACTGACCGAGTGAACCCTTACTCTGAAGCCCCTTCTTCCACAGACCCTGAATGTTTACCATTAGGGGAGGAGGAGCTGAAAATTGAACTGAAGTTTGCTACTTCGGAATGTGTTGAGACTACACCACTTCCTGAAAATTTTTCTCAATTTGATCTACCTGTAGTCTCTGATTCACCATGGGATACTAACTTTGTAACTTTTTCTGACACAGGTGAATCATATATACTTTGGATACCTCAAGCGAATCAACAGCAAAATTTTAATGAGGTACATAAGTTTCTCTGGAAAGTCAAGCTCCAGGGCATCCAAGCCTATTGCAAAAAGGGCTTTTGGATGATCCTATTGAGAAACTTACTGAGAAACTTATCACGATACTGGCCGGAAGAGGGACCTGTAGCATGATCGAGTAGTTTTTCCCTGCTTTCATAGGACTAGGGTAGTTGCTTTATTTGTCTGGCTGAAGACGATAAACTTAGCGCTCCTGGGAGGCAACCTAGCTCTTTATTTCATTTCGTCAGTTAGTTCAATGTTTGTGGGTAACATTACTGCAAACCCTCACGAGACTACAACTCGTCCACTAGGGGTAACCTAGGGGTTTAAAGGCTTGTTGCATATGCTAAATGCAATCGAGAGTACCTGCGAAAGTGGTGTAGATAGGATTTCATTTTTGTTATTTTTATTTTATTTTATTTTTGTTGGTTTCTCTCTTGTGCTGACCCGCTCTTACGTAGATATCTTTGGAAAGCCTCTTGATTCTTTTCGTCCAGGTACTATCTTTCCATCACTCCTCCTTGATTTCCGTTGTCTCATGTGCATTGCATGTTTATTTCTTTTACATTGAGGACAATGTAGATTTTTGGTTGGGGGTGGAAGATTAGGTTTCCTAATCAGTATTTTCTTGGTCTTGAGCAAAAGTTGTGAAAATAGCAAAAGTTGTGAAAATTTTAAATTTTTCTGGAAGTTCATATGAATTCAAAGTGATTTTGATGGCCATCTGGGACATTGGGAATTACAAAATACATGATGTTGGTAATTTACGACTCTTGGATTCGGTTATCTATTAAATTTCACAGCTAAGTTTGAATTGTTAATCCATTATTAGAATTTGTAAATATTGATTGAGTCATGAATTCGCAAGACACATCTCGCTTGCATATTAAGGTTTCAGTCTGATATTGAAGGATTAACGTGGTACTCACTAAGCATGAAAAGAACCGACCTGAGAAAATTGAAAGGATTGGGCGAACAGTCTTTACCATAGGTTTACTCCCTATAGGTGAGGATTCGATCCCCCATGGATGATATTTGAGAAAGAGTTAGGTGTACAGTCTTTACCATAGGTTTGCTCCCTATAGGTGAGGATTTGATCCCTCTTCTTGGTGTTACTTCTAATGAAAAAAAAAGAAGTCAAAAATTAAAAAAATAAAACTATAAGGTGTGAGGCAAGTTCTCTTATTAGTTACCAATGATATCCTTAAATAGAGAGGTGAATCTTAATGTTGATAAGTCGAGATTGGACTATACATCCATGGAATTCAATGTTTAGAATTGTTCTGATTGATGGACTAAAATTTTGAACTTGATTATGAAATTTATTGTGTGCTTGAGTCTAGGAGAGAATAATGCCTAACATTCATGAATCGTAAGAATTTTCACGTCTCAATTATTTGTTCACAAGTCACTTGGGTTTATAGGAATTGCCCTTTATTTCTGAAATTAATTTTCGCATACCTTGCTCGGGACTAGCAAGATGCTGGTTGGGGGTTGTGTTGTGGGTCAAATATTGCATATCAGACCCAGTTATTGCATGAATTTACAAGCATGATACCGTTTAATGGCCTGCTTTAATTGTGTTTGTGATGCAGAGTGTATTTATGAGCATGGACTGAAAAAGGATGCTTAAAGCATGGATTTAACGCTCTGATGACACCAAAGCATGGAATGAATTCCAGGGGACCAAGATCAAAGGAATTACACGCCAGGGATTCGAGAAAATTGAGAAACTGAAGCTTAAGTGGCCTGAAAGTTAGTCAGAATGCAAGATCACAGGGTTTCCACCATCCACTCTGCTCGAAACTTCATACATGGCCTGAAGACCATAAATTAACCGTACACGTCAAATTTCAGCCATTAGATCCTTGTGGAAGTGGCCCAACAGAGAGATCAGAGGACAATAACCATTAAGAAAGCATCTTGGACATCCTTGGGAGATCTGGACCCAAACTGAACTGATGGAAAGAGCACGAAAAACGGTGGATATTTGTCAAATTTCACTTCTTTTGGATGGTGCAGTAGGGAGATGCTGACGGTAGAAGATATAACAAAAGAGAATGGCAAATCTGTAAATAGATGTGCCATGCATGCATACGTGAATCAAATTATATTTCTAACGGTGAATGTTGTCCATACATTGGTTAAGCGTGTGGCCCACCCTGAAGTCAAATCTACTTTAAACTAGAGGCCATGGGCCAACACAACGTACAGGAGCTAATGGAGGGAGTGGATTTCTACGACAGGCATCACAGTGGACCCCACCAGTTTTTTGCACAAACTGTCCAAAATGAGACTTTCGCACGTCCCTGGAGGGACGTGCTCTCACCAGCTAATCACAGTGGGCCACATCCATCGCCCAAACGGACGATCTGAACCATCTATTTTCTCCATAGGGTGGCCAAGACCTTGTCCAATGTCTTCTTTTGTTCCCATGCGCGCACACACATGTAACTCATGATCAAATGCAAGACGGACGACTAGAAGATCTGGTACCATTGGCCGCATCAAACTCGAGACAAATCGGCCTATGGACCACACCGAAATCATTCAAGAACCGTCCATTCCCGATGGGTTTTTCGAGTTGAATCCGATGGATGGCGTAGATCTCTCAGGCTCTGTTTCACAACAGAGCCTGCGGTCGAATGTTGTGGGCCACCCTCTGCATTGATCAGTCCGATCTGGACCATTCAGTGGACTCCAAAGGGCCCTGTAACCATCGCCTAGGTGGCAGAATCCCAGAAGGCATCGAGAAGACGATTTCCAACCGTCTAAATGCGGGTTGGACGGCGGAGTGAAAAAAGCCTATGGACCACACTGTGATCAGTCAAGAACCGTCCTTTCCCGACTAGTATTTCGCCACGCTTCCAATGAACGGAGTAGATTTCTCCGTTAAATTCAATAATAGGCCCCACCAATCAATCAGCGTAAACACCGTAAAGAATTACGCCTGCGTAAGAAAACTTACGCATGAAGTTTTCTTCAGCCGGCCCTCACAACTACAAAAGGAAGGGAGAGTGAGGGAGAGGGGCATTCAACTCGAGGAGGAAGATTGAAGATCGAAGCTTGGCGTGGGCAGCCGTGGAGGCCAGGAGAGTGGAACGTGTGCTCGGTCTTGGGTTTTGACGTGAGGAAGAAAAGGAAGAAAGGAAGAAAAAGTGAAAGAAGGAGAGCGATGGAGCAGGGTTGCTGAGCCGCGGGGAGAGTGCAGCCGTGGAAAGAAAAGGGAAAAAGAGAAGTTGGCTGCTGGCAGCGTCACTCGAGCTGGACCTGGACCTGGTTTTTCTTGGCTCTTTTCTTTCTCCTTCTTCTATTTTTGATATTTGAATTTAGCCCATTCATGTGTGGCTAAACCTCTTAGCTAGGGCTAAGAGGTGAAGCTGTAGTGAGATGGGAGATTCTACTTTGTGCCTTTAAATTTCATAAACGAATTTGATTTAGTGATTATTATAAAGAATATTTTTCTTAGTCTTTAATGGTCCATTGTGACTGAAATTACAATGGGTTTCCAATGGCTTTTAATATTTCTTTCCCCTTTTTATGTTTATGAAGTCGGGAAGCCTGTTGTTCATCATTGCTCCATGGGCATGGTAGGATGACAAGACCCCTTCCCGATCCTCATACATTGTTGATTGGTTGGTAATTAGTTTAATCTGTTGTTTGCTTTGTCTCTGGGCATGGTTAGATGATGGAATCCATTCTAATTCATATACCATTCACCTCTTGAAAACTATATCAAAGGAAGTCTAGTTAAATTCCATGATTTCTGAAGCAGGCATAATTTCTCGATCTCTACAAGTGGATCCTCTGAATCCCTAGTTTCTTTCCTTTGAATTCCTTAAAAGTTTTACATTAATCTCTCACCATTATTCATCAAATTCTATTTGGTTTAGATCACATCTTAGGCTAGTTCTATTTCTACCTAGTTTCAGGAAACGTACAAGTTTCAGTCCTTGTGGATTCGACCTCGGTCTTACCGAGTTTATTACTACATCACAACCCTATACTTGGGGAGTGAACAATAATGATGAAATAATTATTTAAAACTTAAAGAAATCAGAGGTAGGAACTCTGAAACAAAAACAAAAAAAAGAAAAAAAAAAAGAAAGAAAGAAAGAAAGAAAGAAAAAGAAAAAGAAAAAAAGAAAACTCAATTCATCTATACAGTGAGTAATGATCACAATCTTTTAGAGTGTTCCTGACAGAAGCTGGCGTGGCTTGTTCTGACTCAATCAGGATTGATGTATGCTTCGCACAGACACGTGTGTGTGTGTGTGTGTGTGTGTGTTGTGGAGGGGGGCGTCACTTGAATTGGCATTCCCCCTCTTCCGCTCTCTCTCGCTGTCTATTTCGTGATAATTCAATATGTATGTGTGCAGATGTATGTTACTCCACCTGACACGGATGCTTATGCGATTCCAAGAGTCTTAGCACCAATGCCTCAGAAGGTAAAAGATTCGTTTATCCATCTTTCCATAGAGGAATGCATTATAGGATGTTTGGTGTTTTTGTTTCCAACCGCGTTCTGTTCATCACGGGGCCTGCCTTTCGGCAGTCAGGATTGTTTATCCAGGCTTTGTGTGAATTGCTGATGGACTGGAAATGTACCCAATTGGAGCTATCCAATTGGTTGATTTCTTCCTATTTGGTGCAGACTATTGGGTATAGTTTATTTTGAACCGTCCATTCACGGACCAATTATTAGATCCTTATTTGTCTGATGGGGTGGTATTTGCAGCATTGCTTGTCCATGGAGGGGTCATAAGTTGAATGGTCTGGAATGTGGGAAGGTGGGCCTCACCTACAGAGAAAACTACTAAAATCCACTAGTTCGGGATAGGCATTCTATTCCTTATTACAAGTGGTCTCTTGGCCGCATTTTTTGGGACCTGTTGTTCTTTATTCATATCCCCATACCACCATGGAGCAAGAGTTCTAATTTCCATCATCCTCCATACTGTTATGGAGTTAAAGGCTTCCTGATGAGGCATAAAAGACCCAATACAATTTTCTCCTTTGACCCAATACAATTTATTTGTTCCAGGTATCATTTTTTATATATAAGGTCATTCGACTAAAAATGCTTGTTTGATGTGTGATATTAGGTGGTATGGAATTACAATGGATTAATGTGGTGCATTAAATACTTTTATAGAATGTTAAATGCTTCTTTAATCAAATGAACCATATATCTGTTTTATTTTTGTTTCAGGAATATAATCATATTTGTTGAAGTCCACTTCTCTTGTTGTAGATAAGAACTTGCTGAGTCAGGTATAAGTGTGTGCTTACCTATAGTCTTAGTTAATTTATATTTTTATTACTTCATGTATGGATTTGATGTTTAATTTATATTTTGTTACTTTATTTTACTTTGCTAGAATTCGTTAATTCACTTTAAACACATTTAGTCAGTAAGGTCCAACCATCATTTTAACATCAAAATTGACTTAATTATCTCATTTGTTGTAGAATGTCGTTATTAAGTAACAAAGCATGGATGGATAAACATAGGTTAAGTCCAGAATATTTGGATGGACTTATGCATTTTATTGAGTTTACAAAGAACAACGGTGGTGGATTTGATCATTATTCGTGTCCGTGTGTGAAATGTAGAAATGGGAGTAGGATATTCACTCTTGGAGAGATTCATGAGCATTTGCTCATTAACGGTATTGATAAGTCATACACACATTGGATTTTTCACGGTGAAAGTCTTGCGAAAAGTAACAAGAAACTATCATCATCGACATTTGAGGATCAATCCGATGATGAGTATCTTAGAATGGAGGAACTTGTTAATGATGCATTAGAAATATTGGAGAACATGCTGATACTCTTATGGATGATCTTAGAAGAAATAAAAATTGTCATGAAGACCTTGATGCAGAAAGACATAAGGCTTTATTTGATGATGCAAGACAATCTTTATTCCCTTCTTACCCTAGAGAACTCATAAAATTATCGGTTACTGTTGAGTTGTATAGTTTAAAGGCACGTAATGGTTGGTCGGATGACAGCTTTAATGATCGTCTTTAATTGGTTAAGAAGTTGTTGCCAGTAGAAAACACGTTGCCAGTGAGCACATATCAAGCGAAAAAGATGATCAACTCATTGGGAATGACTTATGAGACTATACATGCATGTCCCAATGATTGTATTATTTATTGGAAAGAGTATAAAGATAGACAAAATTGTCCAACATGTCATACATTGAGATGGAAGTCAGATTACTTGGCAAAGAAAAAAGGCGTTAGAGTTCCATCAAAGGTTTTGAGATATTTTCTTCTGACACCAAGGCTACAGAGGCTATACAAGTGTGCATTCAATGTTAAATATAATTTTAATATTATCCTATATACCTTTTGTTAAAAAAATTAATAAGTAAGTTTTTTCAAACTTTATTTCTAGTGTGCCATGGATAGCGGAGCAAATGACTTGGCATTCTCAACCGAAAGAATATAATGGTGTTATGCAGCATCCATCTGATTTATCAAGTTGGATAGTAATGAATAACAAGTGGCCAAGTTTTGCTGAAGAATTTTGTAATGTGCGTTTAGGGCTTGTAACTAATGGATTTAACCCATTTGGACATCTTAGTAGTGTCTACAATTGTTGGCCTGTCATTATAGTGCCATATAATCTACCCCCCTCGATGTGTATGAAAAGAGAGTTTTCAATGTTAACGGTATTGATACCAGGTCCAAAAGGACTGAGTAAGGACATCGATGTCTACCTACAACCGTTGATTGATGAGTTGAAGAATTTGTGGCTTAATGGAGTGTCAACATATGATGCTCATTCAAAGATAATTTTTAATTTGAAAGCCATTTTAATGTGGAGAATTCATGATTTTCCTGCATATGGGAGTTTATTAGGATGTGTTACACATGGACAATATGCTTGCCCTGTTTGTGCCGAGGGAACCGTCGTTGAACGACTTAAGAGTGGCAAGAAGTACTCTTATTAGGGCCTTGAAGATTTCTTCCTATTAATCACGTTTTTAGGACCTAAAAAGTGGCATTCAATAATAAAGTAGAAGAAGGAATACCTTCTCATCGATTAAGTGGTTCAGAGGTTAAAGTGAATGTGATCGGTATTCAAATGGATATTGGTAAGTCGAAGGGAAAGAAACGAAAAAGTTATGGTGATGATTCAACTGGGAATATAACTGCTTGGTTCAAAAGATCGATCCAATTCGACTTGCCATATTGGAAGGTAATTTCCTTAATTTGTTATTTTCATTTACATGTATGTCAATGAATAAAAACTTAACATTCTATCATAATTGTGTTTTTGCAGGAGTTACTAATTTGGCATAACATGGATGTAATGCATGTTATAAAGAATGTTGGTGATCATCTTCTGTCGACAATTCTAAAAGTCAAAGATAAAACTAAAGATGATATAAGTGCACGCGAAGATTTGAAAAAAAAAATGAACATAATGAAAGACTTATGGCTGAAAGAAGCGGATGGCAAAACTATTAAACCAAAGGCACCATTTACTTTAAGTTGCAAGGAGAAAGAATTGTTCTGTCAAACATTGCATGACTTGAAGGTTCCAATAGGGTATAGTTTCATATTTAAATATCTTGTGAACTTACAAACTCTCGAGATAAAGGGACTAAAGTCGCATGATTATCACGTCATTATGTATCAGTTACTACCTGTGTCACTACAACATGCTTTCTCAGAATATAAGACGTTGCGAACTGTTATTCAGCACATCTATTACTTCTTTAATGTCCTGTGCTTGAAGACAATTAGTGCAGATAACATCATTGCCGTCAAACAACATGTTGTTATGGCAATGTGTGTTTTGGAGAAGTTTTTTCCTCCTTCATTCTTTGTTATTAGCGTTCACCTTATGGTACATCTAGCTGACGAAGCCTTAGCTTGCAGTCCAGTTAGATTTTGGTGGATGTATCCTTTTGAACAGTAAATATCTAACCTTGATGTGATTCATTTAGACTTTATCGTCATCATATATTGACAATATATTATTAATTGGATGCCTCCATCAGGTTAATGAAAAATAAAGATTTATAAAGGATACGTAAAGAATACAACACATCCTAAAGGGTGTATTGCAGAGCGTTACATTATAGAAGAATCTATTTTATATTATATGGAGTACATGCCAAACGGTGAGAGAGGAAGTCACAAGTATACGCGTCAAAGGTTCCTGGACGAGGATAGAGTGTGCGATGAAGAGCCTTTGGATAATAGCAAGAATATATACTTAACTAATATACAACATCAACAAGTACGCAGATGGGTTCTACACTGCTACGATGGAATTTATGAATGAAAAGGTAAGTAGATAAATTTTCTAAAATATTAAATCACGTATGTATAGTAATTGGATAAATTCTTACATATATTTTATATAGGAAGTATGAAATATATTTAAGACCGACCACATCAATGGGGCAAAGAAGAAAGGGCAATGTGTCGAAGAATAATGAACATGATTTCATCAATTGGTTACGAAAGGAGGTGTTTTTCTAATTAATTATTTATTTAATTGATATATTTGTTCATATATAGTTATTACTTTTTTCTTATTTACAGTTGGAGTTTGTTAAAGGCGAGTTGACTTTGAAACGATTAGTAGATGGCCCTACATTTAAGGCAAAATGCTATAACAAGTATCGTGTGAATAGTTTTGTATTCTCTCCAAGTGAATACGAGACTATTAAATCAACACAAAATAGTGGGGTGTCCATGAAAGCCATCACTAAATACAGGGCAAGTGCTAAAGATAAGAATTGTAGAACAAAGGAAAAAAATGCCGAGAATAGGAAAATTTTAAAAATTTACCATACGGTTGGCAGGCATGGCCACGCGAAAATCGAGAAAGAAATGATAAGTATTGATAGTTCTATATAACTTAAATTTTTTAGTTACTTTGTATTCTTAATAATTAACAATGTGAAATTCATTCAAATATAGCAACGCCAAAAGAAAGATGGAAACACCCTGATTAGTAGGACTGAAGTATAGATTAAAACCCATATAAGAAAGGATGGTTCTGTTCATAGTAATGCAACTTCACATGTGGTAATCTCGTTGTCTTAAACTTAAGTTTATAGAATTCAAATTTTGTGCCAATATATTACTTATGTAATTGTTTAATATTGCAGGAAAAAGTCAAAGAGTTACTTGCTAGCGAAGGAAGTAATTCCCACGACATCCTCAACGATCCATTAATTGATTTAAGTATTTGGTCCTGATACAAGGGGTCGTGTTCAAGGTGTTGGGACCACCGTTTCCCAATCACAAATTAGGGAGTTTACTGCAGCTCTTGAAAAAATCTCTTCGTATAAAAGAAAAGTAGAAGAGCAATCGTTCAAAATTCAAGACCTATCTTCTAAAATAGATTTTCTTATGGACCAAATTGGGGGTATCAAAGAGATAATTCAGGTCAATTTTCATTGAAATCCTTCTTTTTAAAATTTAAATAGTAATATTTTTTTTTCAATTATCGTATATAACACATGGTGTGGAACTTTATTACAGCAGCAACGCATAGATTCGGTTCAACCGGAGAATCTACAATCGACTGGTGGACCCTCAGTTGGGAATCATCAATGTGTAGAGAGAATGCGGACATGCAAGTTGTACTCTTGCCGTAAAGAGCTCATTGCTTAAGGGCGAGTTATTTTGGCAGATGAGCCCCAAATGATTTATGGCAAACCTCTTCAGGAAGATCTTTATAAGGTTGCCATTGATATCATTATCAAAGGAGACATCGAATTGCCCAAGCCAGATGGATGTCATTTGACTCTAGGCGAAGTTGGAATTAGCTCATTTGTTGCATGGCGTCATTACTTTACTGAGTTCACCGATTAGCGACAATACTTTTTGGGACACTTAACCTTTTTGGACTGTATATATGTTTTGATTGTATAGCGTACTTGATTAGTTGTTTCTATAGATTGGACATGATAGATGTAATGCAGGCTTGTGACAAATGTGTTGACGGCTTCGATCATCACTGCATGGTAAGGAATTATATCACAGATAAAACACTTTACTGAAAGTAGACTCTACCAGTTTGGCTAACATTGTATTGTTGTTGCCTATTTTTAGGTATCTGTATAGGAGAGATTTGCTTCTTGCATTAAAGTTCAATATCATGAATGATTATATGCTATCAGGTTTGTCAATTCAAGAGTTCAATATCATGTTGTTTATCTATTGATCGTTTGGCCTGAAACATCAGATTGCTTGATGGGTTTTGATTTTTAAGCTTTTTCTGAAAAATTTTCAACTGACAATCATGTGAGTTGTAAAATCTTATGATCAGTTTCAACGTCCTACCTTCATCACTCTTTTCTAGATAATATCATTATCTGGAGGGTTGGCTATTCCTTCTGAGTTGGATTTGGACTTTGGTGTGTTGTTATTATGGTTTTTTATCATATAATTTCATTGTGAACAAGGAACTACAGTGAGAGTGGAATTTGGTGATTCCACCACTTTTGTAGATCCTTCTGATGCCCACACGATCAGCCGGTCCTTTCCCCATACGTATGGTCAGCTTTTGGCTCACTTCTTGAGAGCAGCTGCCAAGGTCTCTAAGGCTCAAATCATAACAGAGCATCCACCAATGAAGTACGTTCTTCTTATTCACACTCTCCTCTTTCCTTTTTTCTTTTTATTTCATATTATCAGAATTTGAAAATCATAATGCTCTGCTTGTTAATTTTATTAAATAAGCTTTTTCTATATTTGTGATTTGATTTGAGCATCCACCAATTGACGTTTCTAGCTCCCATTTTCAACAAGCATTCAGTCTTTAATTTCTGGTCCCATGATGTGACTGTAATGTGGCAGCTATTTTTCGATTATGATAGTCTTCTTTCAAATGTTCACCCTAACACTAAATTGCGTAGGTTATCATGGCTCGTGGGTGCTTTGATGATACTAAGGTTGCAGAAGAAACCTCTTGTTCTTTTGATTTTTTTAAAAAGGATTTTCGATGTCATAATTATGTTTATAAGTAGCTTTTCATCAATGTTTCACAGGGAGCTGTGCTGGTCAAAAGTTTGGCTACCAAGGAACCATCTGCTCTTGCCTTGGATATTTATTACAAGCAGTATTATCTCTGTTTGGCTGCTGCTGCTACTGCTACTATCAAATGGTAATCCAATTCTACATGCATTTCAAGTTGTATGAATCACATTACGTCAAGCTTGAATGAAATCTTTTGTGCAGGATGATAGTGTTAAATGGAGAGCATTGCAAGTTATTTCAAGTTCACTTGGTATTCACTTATTAGGTTGTATATTTTCCTGGTCATGGGAGAGAAGAAGATGCCCATGAATTTTTGAGGTCAGCTGTTTAACTATTTCTGGAGTTTATGCTGCATCCATCTGGACATATATTTTATCATTTCAAATGCATGTAATGATATCCTGTTAATGGGTGATTTTGGCAGGTATGCTATTGATACAATGCGCTCTAGGTTGACAAGGAACTTATTATTTTAGAGCAGCTGCAGCGTGAAACAATGACAGTGGCTGGAGATGGCGGTTTGTGCAGTTGACTGGCATATTTGGGCTACCGAGGCTTCTATTTCTAATGGAGAAAATTTTCAAACTCTGGTAGTGTGCTGGATGATACACAGGTACTTAGAAATTGCAAGTCGACAGGTGTTTGATGGAATGCCTGTGAAGATTTTTATCTTGTGGAATTGCAGGTCGTGATTCTCTTCAATTCATGATTCTTTTTTTCTCTTTTTTTTTCCAGATAGTTCTGATATATAGAAGGAATTTTATTTTATTTTTCCAGATAGTTTTGATACAAAGTTTAGACACTTGTGTTGTACTTTATTATTCCTCAATAAAATTTATTACTTTCCTGGCAAAATAAAAAACTGCATGATCAATACACAGTGCACCCATCTTAATTTGAGATCATTAATATCATTTTTATGTATTGACATTTTCTAATTATTTTTATGTTTCTCAGTTATCATCAAACACAAGCTGCAGCTGTTGTTTCTCCTTTAGTTCCAACCAGCTTCTTTCTAGCTCCTCCTCAGATGGCAACACAAGGTGGGGCCCTTTACTCCCAATTGTCTGTAATGCCACTGAAATCTAATCTGATAGCTCCCTTTGTATCATGGAAGCTCTTACAAGATCACAACACGGTGAAGGTATGCTTCTCTTCTTCCATCTCTTCCTTTCAGTTTCTTTTAAATAGCTTCTAAAAATAAAGTCATATCTATCTCTTTGTTGATGGAAGGAGTGATGCCAGAGTTGAAGAGCCCAGAGTTATTAGAGAGCAGCCTTTATAGGTAAAGCACACAAATCTAATTTCCCTATGGTTAGATATATGTCCATATGTGCTTTTGACACGTTTAGTTTCCTTCAACACATTTTTAGGTACAGTCGTGAGGTGATAGCTTCACGAGACGGTCCATCTTCGACTGTATGATCGCCAGTTCGATCTCGGTTTTCTTCTGGAGACGTACGGCCTACCTGCAGTACAAGTGGCATTTACTGGAAGACCCGGAATCGTACTCGGTTTTCATTGATAGAAGGGCTGTGAACAACAGAACCTCAATTCGAGCCGTTTTGGAAGGGCTAGGAGAGGAAAGAGTGAAGAGGATGAAGGATAAGATAGTCGAGTATATACCAAAGTTTGTGTACACCGCCCCCAAAGAGGGGTTGGCCGGTATGAAGGATGTGTTTGATGTTTCCCTTGAAGGGGAATTGAGAAGATTCCAAGAGCAGAGAAGGACATAAATGGAATTAAAAAATTGGGAATGGGAGATCTTGTATGTTGTATTTTGTACTTATCTTGGGTGGGGTATATTGATGGAGGGACAGGATATTGAAGTAGATCGGTGGACGGTTGGATGGATGTGGTTGGTGGATTTTATATTGATTGGTTAGCTGCAGAGACAGTTATTAGTTGCTACCACAGTCTCTGTGGTTAAAGATTATTATGTGTGTGAATCATTCTATTGTCCTTTTCTTCTATTTGTGTAATTATCTAGCATATAATACAAGTAGATTACATACCCCACTCTCTCTCTCATACAATGAACAAAGGGGCTTAAAATTGTTATTAAAATTCCATCCTAAAATCTGACCGTTGGCAAAATTAATAAGCATTCAAAACCGTTTCTGAAATTGTGCCTAAAATGTGACCGTTGGCACCAGAACAGTTTAAAACCGTCCCTAAAACGGTACCCAAAATGGTTCTAATTCTTTCCTGATTTTCTGCGACGCCTCATTTAGGAACGGTATTAAACTGTTCCCGAAGCATTTAAGGACGGTTTAAAACCGTTCCTAAACGATGATTTTGGTGTAGTGTTGGATGTGGGCTATTCATTTTGGCACCTTTAATGTGGACTGTCCATTATGTGTAGGCCCACCTTGATGTGGGTCATCCATCATGTGGGGTTCATTATCAAAATAAATTTTCCATCATGTGGAGCCCACCTGCAATGTCCACCGTCCGTCATGTGAAGCCCACCTTTGATGTGGATTGTTTATTGTGTGGCCCATGGTGGGCCCCACCTTAGATGTGGGTTTTCCAGCATGCAGGGCCCACCTTCAATGTGGGCCATTCATCATTAAGGGCCAACCTTTTCTGTGGACCGTCCATTATATGGGGGCCCACCCTTGATGTTATTATCCATCATGTGGAGCCACCTTAAATATTCACCCCCCATATGGAGCCCACTTTTGATATAGATCATCTATTGTGTGGGGGTCACCTTCAATGTGGGTCGTCCATCATGCAGGTCTATTTGGATGTGAACTGTTGATGCAATTTTTCGGTAGACCCTAGTATACCTGCACATAAGAGAACAAAAAGACAAAAGGAGACCCTAACTAATACAGGGAACCCTCCGATGCCTAAGTCAAGGACCTGAGTCTTTGTAGGAGATGATTTTAAGGAAAAGAGTCACCAATTGTATATAATAATATGTGTATATGTATCTGAATGTACCTTTCACCGTCTAGGGACTTCCTTATATATATAGTCGAGAGGGAAGATCACACGAATGGAAAATCTTCTTTATTTAGAGGGGAGATCATGCCGTTGGAGATCTTCCCTGTTGGAGATTTCTAATTCATCGGGAATCTTCCCTTAGATCACGGGCATCCGAGATCTTCAGGGGAAGACCTCCAGGAGAGATCTTTGGGCCATTAGACTTGGATAAGATCAATAAGTAGTTGGAAGCTGATAAGCTCATCCGACTTTTGGGTAAGATCGGATGGATGAGGCGGATGACGCCTCTGGGGTAGACTATACCGACCTATGAGTAGGTCGGGCTATGGTCGAGCCAACCTGTGACTGGACCGACCTATGAGTAGGTTGGGCTACGGTCGAGTCAACCTATGACTGGACCAACCTATGAGTAGGTCGGGCTATCCTATTGATCGGCTCTTCCCCGTCAGTAGTTCTCTTTCCGGTAATTTTATCCACGGATTCGTACTGGTTGTATATTTGACTCATCTTTATAAGTCACTCTATTTTTTCCTCAACATTAATCATTCACCATTATAATACCACTTTTAATGTGGACAATTCATTACTTAGCTCCGCCTTGATGTGGGGTCATCTATAATATATGCAGGCCGTCCATCACGTGGGCCTTATTTTCAATGTGGATCATCTATCATGTGGGGCTGTCATTTATTGTAAGGAGCCTACCTTTGACGTGGACAATCCATTATATGGGCTCAACTCTATTAGGTCATCTACAATGTAGGGCCCACGTGAGTTGTCCATCACGTGGGGCCTCAGGGCGATGAGTAGAAAGAGCAAAAAGTTAAAATGCAAGGACGCGGATTTCCTGCGAAAGACTTTAGCAGGGAGTTCCTGCGTAAGACTGTGTGGATCCTACTTAGTTGTTTGTGTGAAATCTAACCCCTTTATTCGTTTTTTAAACTCATTTTATGAAATGGGACAAAAATCGAGGAGGATCAAAAACTCAAATGGGCCACACGATAGGAAATAGTGTAGATTTAGTGACCACCGTTGAAATATTTATATGTTCATAAAAGTTTTTGACGATATAGTTTTTTTGGTTTTTTCATTTTATCTAAGTGAAAATGACCTTATAAACGGTTTAGATGGCATATAAACAGCAAGGTAGAGCCTAGGAAGGTTTCAATAGTAGGCATTCCTTTCCCCACTGTTTCATCTCCTATGGCCCACTTGAGTTTTGGATCCTACTTATTTTTGGTAGAATGTCTTAAAATGAGGTCGAAAAATGGATGGACGGCTTTGATTTCTCACAAACATCACAACGGGGCCACCTAGAATCTTTGCGCGGGAACTTCCTGCGAAAGGCTTTCGCAGGAAATCCGTGTCCAAAATGCAAGGGCTTGGATAAGAAACTTCCATGACATGAGTTTCTTCTATAAGGGTGCTCGTCAAAATTAACTTCAAGCTACAAAGGTCTTTTATTAAATTAAAATGTTATTTATTGGGTGGCATCTCAACGTCCGAACAGGCCCCACTATCTTCACACAAGGCATTTAATTTTGACCATTAAATACATTTCTTTTGGAGTACAGATTTGTGAGCTTTTATACGGGTAAGATTTGACTACCTATATGAATCTTGAATGAGTAGGGAGGATCCTATGTTTATCACGAATAAGATTTCTTGCTTGCCGCCCACTGTGATAGAGCCACGTCATCACTTTTTGTTTATCACAAACAGAGGATTCCGAAAGTGTACCACTAGATGGATAATTTTGATTGAAAGATTACCCTTCTACGTGTGACATAACAATACAACTCTCTACAATATTCCGTCTTCAAGCTCCTCCGATGTATAATCTCCCTCGGTGCACATTCCATCCATGTTGGAGGTGGTCATGGTGGGCCACTAAGGCATGATCCCCGCTTACACAGACTGAAAACCAATGGATAGAAGATTTATAAGAAACCAGTGGTTCAGTTATCTAGACCATTAATCTCTGAGATATCTCTGGCATGAAAATAGACCTCTAAGAAGACACATACAGAAAACATCCACGTCCAACTGAGAAAAGGTCCAACAATATTGATGACTGGCGCCTGTGCTTTTTGTGGAGTGGTCCATCCATCTTTGGACCCAACAGATCAATGGCCTGGATCACTGAAACGTTGGGCACAAACCCAAGCATTCGGACCATATCCTCGGGTTGAGGATTCAGACCCTTTATCTGTTTTGACGTAAGTCAGGGGTAGACCCAGGGTGCGGTATCTAGCTAGGATAACTCTTACAAGTCTACACCAAATATCACGGACAGATAGCATTAAATGTCAGCTTTCTCGTTTTCTACCCACTTCTATCTCCACCCAGCTCAGAGAGAGAGAGAGAGAGAGAGAGAGAGAGAGATGGGGGTTTACCATCCGAGTTCTTTGTGGCCCACCATGCTTTCTGTATCATCCACTCCGTCCATCAGGTGAAACCCTCAATGTTAGTCTCTAAGGAAATTAATTAGCCCAATCCACAATTCAGGTGGGACACACCCAATGAAATAATCGGAAGGGTAAGCCAAACATAGGTTTGTGCGTGGGGCCTATCATGGTTGTATGTATTCCATCTGACTTGTTTCATCAGGTGAGCATTACGAGTGGAGTGGCCCATCTAGACTGTTCTGGTTCTTGGATACGTTCGGTAAAATGCCGCACCTGATGGACGAAGTGGATGTCGTCATATAAAGGGAAAGGTGGCCCCCACAAAGCTCGGGTATCGTGGACACGGATTCGGTAGTGACACCGACAGTACTGGTCGGTGCTAGAAAAGTTTTGTGGCCCAGCATGATGAATATTTTTATTCATTCCGTACATCCATTTTGCTAGTTCATATTAGGGAACGAGCCCAAAAATGAGGTGGATCTAATTCTCATGTGGACAACACCATAGAAAACAGTGAGAATTGAACTCCCACCGTTAGAAAATTACTGAGGGGCCAAAAAGGGTCCGGATAAAGCTGGTATTTGTGTTTTCGTTCACCCACGTCTACGTGACCTATTCAACGGGTTGGATGGGAAAAAGCATTACAGTAGTACCTAAGAATTTTTTAATGGTGAATGTTCATATACAATTATCCCTTGGTGTGGTCCACCTGAGATTTGGATCCGCCTCATTATTGAGATTGAGCCCTAAAATTATCTGGAAAATGGATGGACGGCGTGGATAAAAGATATACCTCATGATGGTGCCCACACGGCTTTTGTGGTATCACTACCGAATCTTTTCCGGGTATTGTACGTGGTGCGTACAACGGGTGTTGTAGATGACGCTGGTACCTCATGTACCACATAGAAACGGCAATACCTCCTCGCCAGGCTTTTACAGAGAGAGAGAGAGAGAGAGAGAGAGAGAGAGGAGATACATGCATGAGAATTGAGATCACAAGGGAGGAGTACGGCTGCCAGATGTGGCCGATTTCTAGTGGTAACCTGGAAAACGAGAAAAAGACAAATTTCTCGTCCCATTCCGTGTCTTGTGCACGATATTATCACGATACAATGCCTTTATTTTCGTCCTATATATTACACGATAAATTGCAAGTAATCGGGGTATTTTGCTCCCTGTATTGGAAAAGTTAAACTCCGACAAGCTGTAGCTCATCCACCGAGCACGTTAAGATGGACCGTCCAACTTGTGCGTCCTGATGTAGATGGCGCATAGCCGGAAAATCACTTTTATCGGACCATCAAGTGGTTGGTTACGTAGAAAACGGTCGGCTGTCCGGCTTCGTAAATGGTGGGCCCACTGTAATGTTTATTTTCCATCCAAACTAATGAAGGGAAAATACAAATATCAACTTGGTCCAAAACTCCTGTGGTCCCCCAAAAAAATTCAACGGTAAACGTTCAATGGCCATTGTTTCCTGTGGTTTGGTCCACTCAGAATTTAGATCTGCCTCATATTTGGGTTCCTTCCCTAAAATTGGCTGATAAAATGGATGGACGGCACAGATAAAACTCATACATCGTGCTGGGGCTCACATAGCTTTGACACTAGCTAGCTGGCTGATGTTGGGGTCACCAGCCAAAACCCATCCGCATGAACGCCACGCGCGGGTGATGGTTGTACAGCAGGGAAATGGAACGAGGAGCTTCGCGGCATACGTACTTACACGGAACAGGTGTTCAAGATCCTGACCATTCATCAGATCGTGCGCACATGAGTATGCCCTGGCCCATAAAGCAAACTAGCTCATCCACCATGCACGCTTCACTGCTACGCGGAAAATGTAGTGGAAAATGACCAACGGTCCATGTCAAATGCACGTGCGGTCTGCCTGATCAGTAGAGCGGCCGAAATTTGTGCCAGGGCAAGAATTACCTGATGTCGGGAGCTAGGGCATGCTCATCTTGTGCCCTACCACATGAATGGCAGTGATCTCGTACACGTGTGCCTGGACGCCCCTTCATCCATCTCACACAGAAACGAGTGCGCAGCTCCACTCCTAGGAATTATTGGGACATGTAAGTTCCTGTAGTCGGAAGCTGTGTGAGGCCAACGGAGATACCCTTGACATATCTACTCCGTCCTTCAGTTTTACAAGACCACAATAATGAATGAGTCTAAAAATCAGGGAGATCCAAAACTTATGTGGGCCACACCATAAGAAAGAGTGAGAACGGAAACGTCCACCGTCGAAACCTTCCTGGAGCAGTCCATAATGTATATATGCTATCCAAACCGTTCATAGGGTACAAAGTTTCCAATGATGGGCCGTCCAATCTCCGCCTGATCTTTTATATTCCTGTCCTATTGTGGTCTTGCCAAAATCAGACGGAGTGGATTTCTAACGGGCATCTTTGTGGGCCCACACAGCTTCGACTACAGAAACTTACTCGTGGGAATTATTGATCCTCAGTCGTTGGACATTATACTTGTGTTTTCATTTTGGACAAGGATAGCCCACTTGGTGAATGGACGGGGCCAACTTGCCAGCCCAGGCCATTTATCATTTTCCCTGGCACGTACGGGGCCTATATTTGATGCCCAAGCCTGCCCGTTGGGCCGAATTTGCGGGCCTAAACCCTAGTCATATAGAGTTGGACTCACTGCCACCCTATTGAATTCGTTGATTTTTTTTGTTTTTTCATGTGGGCAGTTCATGATATATTAATTAATTGATGGGTTAAGCATCATTTCAGTATAATTATTATAATTATTGTATTTAAACCATAGAAAGTGGGCCCACTGTTTGTATGTCCAGTTTGAGTTACACATTTGCAACACATGTACAATATATATATATATATATATAACAAAAAAGTACATTGAGCATTTATTCGAAAGTTAAAGTTAAAATAATAATAATAATAATAATAATAATCATAATAATAATAAAATTCAATATTCAATGGCAACATAAATGTAAAAAAAAAATAAAAATGAAAATAGTGTCAAACGATCAATAGCATAGGGTGAGCAAACGATTTTAATGGCTTCTATAATAAGAATCACTTAATACCTTTAACAACAAGCGAACGAGTGAAGCCAGTTTTGGTGGCCGGATTTCAACTATTATATATATTTCCAATGGATACACACCTTCGGTAGTTGAGAGTTCAACCAATTTTTTACCTTGCCGCTTGAGATATTCAGTTATAAGAAAAAAGTTAAGTTAAAATGCATGGTAAGAACGCACCAACACATTAACAAGTCTGGCCCAAAATAAGATTGTGCCCTTGGTTACTTGAGTCCTCTGTTCTCCTTCTCTCCCTGCTTGCATATCCCTGGTCTAGGCTCCTTTCTTCATTTTTGGCTGGCATTTCATTAGTCCTTAATCCGGTTGCGTTGATATTTAGGATGTATAAGCTATATATATAATCCTAAATATAGCTTACACATCCTAGTCTGCGTGGGAATTTAGGATGTGTAAGTCATCAAATTATATATGGCTTACACATCCTAAATATTGGCCACTTAGACTTAAATATTTCATGAGTCCTAAAGTGGCTAGCCCAAATTTGCGGCAAGAGATAAAAGGACACGAATGGAATTCATTTCGGCAACTGAGGTGAACGTCTCGGTGTAATCAATGCTATAAGTCTGAGTAAAGCCTTTTGCAACAAGGCGAGCTTTATATCGATCAACAGTACCATCGGGCTTATGCTTGAGAGTGTACACCCATTTACAACCCACCACCTGTTTTTTTGCAGGTAAATTAACAAGTTTCCATGTCTAATTTTTCTTCAAGGTAGTCTTCTCATCCATCATGGCATGCTTCCAGTTCAGGTGTGCTAAGGCAACATCCACCCAGGTAAGGAGAGATATGGAATCCACATTGGCAATAAATGACTTGTAGGAAGGAGAAATTGAGCGATATGAAACAAAGTGGTGGATAAGATAAGAAGTAGAAGGATGAGTACATTTCCATAGAGAAGCGGGAAGGTCCGATGCAAAAATGGATCACAGAGCCACGAATGATGGTGATGGAAGTAATGGGGCATCGACGCTACTCCGCTTCTACTAGTGATAAGAAGCATGTGGTGGTGCTAGTAACAATGCTTGAGAGCAAATATAATCTTGTAGGTGAGTTGGTCTAGTATTGGGACGAGTAGAATGGCGAGGTAGTGGTAGTGGGGGTGGTAAGAAAGGAGGAGACGAAGATGTGATAGAAGATGGAGGAGATGAAGGCGACGAGGGATCCATCAGTAACAGAGTAGAGGATGGAGGATCTAAAAGGGTATAAGAGTGACATGAGGGGATGAGGAAAGAATTGAGGACTTTGGAGAGAAGAAATTCAGAGATTCAAAAAAGGAAACATCAAGGGTGACATAACGTTGACCAGGATCAGGATTAACAAATTTGTAACCCTTTTGGTTGGGAGAATACCCAACAAACATGCATGGAATGGAGCGATGAGATAACTTTTTTCGGGAAGGAGAAAAGTCATGCACATAAGTGGTGCACCCAAACACCCTAAGAAGGATATAAGTTACATGATGTACTTTCCTGAATAAAGAAATAGGAGTTTGAAAATTGAGAGCAAAGTGAGGTAGTTGATTGGCCATGTAGCATGCAGTGAGAATGGCATCTCTCTAATATCGTTGGGGAACATGCATCTCAGTAAAGAGACATCGAGTAATATTTAAAAATTGTTGATTTTTCCTCTCGGCTATCTTATTCTGCTGAGGAGTGGAAGCGCAGGTAGTGTTTGACTCAATGCCATGTTGGCGAAGATAGGCAAGAAAATCAATAGAGAGATATTCTCTGCCATTGTCACAATGGAGCATCTTGACGGTGGCGCTAAATTGATTTATCAACCAAACATGGAAGGACTTAAAATTTTCAAAAACTTCGCTTTTATTTTTTAGGAGATAGATCCACATTATTTTGGTAGTGACATCCATAAAAGAGACAAAGTAACGAAATCCCATAGAAGAGGTAATAGGAGATGGTCCCCACACATCGAATTGAATGAAAGAAAACATAGGAACGAAATGTTTATTTAAAACCAAAGGAAAAGAAACCCATCTTTGTTTTGACAAAGCACAAATACTACATTGAAATTTCTTAATGTTATGCTAAGAAAATAAAGAGAGAAATAAACTACGTATAACTGAAAAAGAAGGATGGCCATAACTTCTATGCCATCGATAAATATCCTCATGATTGATAGAAATGAGATTAGCAACAGCACAGGGTTGAACACTCCCATCAAACTGGTATAGGCCAACACAATTTAGAGATGACCAAAATCAGATGAGATGAAGCAATCGAATAAGATGACCAAAATCTAATGGCCATCAATAGAAGTTTCAAGGTTACAAAAGCGATGGCATTGATCTACTCTAGGTCTAATGGATGTGATGGTTGCTAGATACAGATGAGTATACTACAGAAGCATAATTTAGAGGTGATGATGTTGAGTGGGTCCGAAGGGTTGAGTTAGCAAAGATGGTGCTGAATTCAAGCTGCGATGGTGGAGCCGGGCTGGATTCTAGTATTAAGTTTGGTTCTCAAAGGCATAACAGAGGTGGATTTGGTTTAGCTTAACGACAATAGTGGCAACAGGTCTTACTAGATTTTAACTAGCAATGGTGGATTCAATTGGATATGTGATGATAATGGTGTAGTTATGGCCAAACAAGATGGCAAATGTTGTGCACAGCTGGTGGACAAAGTTGGATTTGGGCATCGGTTTGATTAGAGATGGCATTGGACGGTGGATATGATATATTATAATCGTCTGATGTTTTAAATTTGTCTCTAACTGGTCTATCGATGACATCGAGAGACCACTCGATTCCATCGAGCAGCTGTCAATAGACCACTCAATTCCATTAAGAAAGTCCCATTTTTTGGCCTTCTCGCGGACCAATTTTTAGGTCCAAATCGATATGATCGAAGGTGGCTTTGATCCCATTGATGAGACGTTGATGGCACTCGATATGATCGAAGCTTTCATCAACTAACTTGTGCAGTTTTGTAGAATTACAGATTTTGTTTTGTATTTTAGTTTTAATCCTTTTTTAAAGTTTGTAATTCGTGATTAAGGTGTTGAAAAATATGCTTAGGGCTTTCAGTGAGCAAATGAGAGTTCCATGTAAAACCTTGTGTTCTTTATATGCTTGGTTTTTTTTTTTCACCAAATACCTCTTTTCATTCCAAACTCAACATTTTTACAAAGATGGACAATATTTCGAGCTGCTACCAGGAGAAAAACAACCTAACAGAAACCTACCATGAACCATAAAAGGAAAGTGTCCGATACATCTCCATATGCTTGGTTGATTGATCTCTTATTATTTGATTCTAATTTGGTGTTGCTTTCGTGCATCCCCAACACTATCGTTATGATATCATGTTAAACCACAAGAGACTATCGGGAAACGTAACTTGTCTATTTCACTAAAAATAACATGTATAATGACCCAGGATTTTGGTGCATAAGTGTACACATGCATGCATGTACACTTGCATTCATTAAAGCACACAAGCATACATCCATGCATCCATGCATACATGCATCCATCATTATATGAAACTTATGACTATTGATATGCATTTTCTATCTAATTAGGGTGAACATTTTTTTTGTTAGCTTGTTAGTACACCCACTGTCAGTTCACACTTCACTATTAGCCACCCCCTCTAGGAAATCGATACCAAGACCTCAGTGTTCAAATGAGGTATCTTTCACTCAGTCTACCACTTGAGCTATGGATCTGGGTGTAATTACAATGAACATTGACTTATGTAATTGTTAATTATGTGATTTCTGTGTGTGTGTGTGTGTGTGTGTACATACATACTTGCACTCTCCTCACTTATGCCTACGAACCCAATCGTCCATTCATATATTCATCCAATATTAACTGTTGAACATGCATTAACTCACCTAATCTTTCACTTGTCTCTCCATGTGCACGGTCGTGGTATATTTCTCTAACCATCAACCTAAACTTTTCATTCAATTAACCTTCTGGCAGATCTATAAAACTAATTTAAAAAAAAAAAAAAAACCACATTGTACTTATTTATTAGTGAAAGTGACCATACGTTAATCTAGTTACGTGATTACACTCCTAAACATCTAATTATCCCAATCGTATCTCACCATCTAACCATATATCCCACTTGTATCCTCCAATTGAGTCACTTAACTGTCTATTTCATAGCTTACAAAGTATAATCTAAATCCACTAGTTAGTATCCAAATGGAACTCTCTTGCATGTCACGTGAGATCCAAAAAAAGGGAGCCATTGAAATTCTATTTTCGGTCCACCATCAAGGATTATATGTCGATATTAGACTCATTATGTAAAGTTTGTCAAGTAGTGGATCATAGTTATGTTCTACCCCAATCTAACGGTCCGAGTATAAAATACACCCAATTAAACATTGAAAGATGAAAAGGAAAAAAGGCATGAAGCGTCTGGACCTTGTAAAGTAAGTTGGTATAAAAGTAATAATGAAAAAAAAATTGAAATAGAGAAGTATAGGTGAGTGTTATTCATTCACCCATTTCATTCATATCTAGCCATCCATCCTTCAATCCCATCAAATATCCTAACCATTCATCATCTAAGGCAATTCAACTTAACTTATTTCCCCAACCACCATTCAATCCAATCCACTTATTCATCCACCCATCTAAACTATTCATATGTCTCAATCATCTATCTAAACCAAGTCTTCATTTTAAACCACTCTATCACCTCATTTGTTCATGCATGCTTGTGTGCATCACACCTTATATGAATTTGTTACACACATGTACACCAGTTAACCAGTTAATCACCACATGAGTACGTATGTCCATGTATAGCATATGCATGTGCGCACTTATCAAACCAAGAGAATGGATGTGGGAGTCCATATCCCTTATTTTCATCCAGCTCAAACGGTTTCTCTTATTATTTTCGTTTTAAAAAATATAAATAAATAAATAAAGAAGAAGATAAGAATGAAGAAATGAACAGTCACCCTACCCAATTTCTCCCAGCGTGTGGCCGACTTAAGTCTTAGACCTTCCTCATTTTTAGACTCACGCCCTATCTTAATATGATAAATCAAGGGAACGGGCTAGATTATTTTTTTAACAAACATCATAGTGGGCCGTTGATTTTAATTGTTAAAAAATAATAGTAAATAAAACATTCACAATAAATATCACATGTTACCGTGTGATGAGGGGAGTCTCGCCCGAATTTCTCTATCACTTTCGTCTTCTTCTCACCTGTAATGCCCCGTCCAAAAAGGGAACAGTGTCCTGAGGCACTCACGTGCGAACCGACTCAGGACCGAACAATTCTATCGCACGTGTGGGCTTAAGACAGGTTAATTAACCCCAATTCACCCTTCTGTACAATTTAAATTAAATTAAGATCAGGCCGAGCATAGGCCGTAAAGCTAGTCGGCGGAGCCATACTTGGCGACTATCCGTGTCGGCTGTGTATTGCTCAAGGAAGATCCAAAAATTCTGAAACTTTGTCAGACCTTTGGGCTCGCTGGGCTTGTGGTTCCACACAAACACCAGGCCCCAAAAATACCCAAAAACCATCGAAGAGTGTTGCCCTACTAGCACTTATAAACAGCAAGTCGCCTGGCCAAAGTAATAAAAACTTAAAATTTAACCAAATAACCTTACTGCTTAAGTTTACAAATCCAGGCATTCCAACCATCGGATATCTTCTAAATTCACACCGAATGTCGAAAATAATTGTAGGCCCGCGCCTACAAAGTCTGGCCGTTGATCGTGGAATGGTAACCATTGATCGCGAATCGGGTCGCTGCGGTAAAACCCCGAATCCGTTTGTAATCAAACTTCTCCCAACCCTTCATCAGGCCATGAGGCACCTATCTCATGTATCAGATGGTCGGGGGGCCAACAGGACAGTCTCAATAGCCAAATTTGGGTCCAATAGGGCCATGGTAAGCATTTCTTGAAACTTAGGGTCAATGGACATATTTGAGCATATATAAGTCCAGTCCTTCTCTCTCAACCCATTTTTTAGTAGCTAAGAGAGAGAGAGAGAAAGAGGAGAGAGAAAAGGGGGGCATTTCACTTACGTGTGGCCCTGGTGCTCGGATTTTGTCAATTCTGAAGTCCTCTCCCCTCCTCCGCCAGAAATCTTGGTTAATCTCCGCCGTTGGAAGAAGAAATTCCAACCCATCTAAGGTAATTTAAGATTTCTCACTCTATTTTCTTGATTTCTACAACATGCATGTAATTCTTGTCCATCCAATGCAATGCAAGGGCCCAGCACCTCGAGCTTGCGGACCCGGCGTCACTAGGATCTTCTCAGCAACCTCCGGTTAAGTTTAGGTAAGGACCATTACCTTTGGGTAGCCGGTTATCGCGCCTAGTATAGGTTTAACGAACGTGTTTAGTGTATGTTGGTGCATGTGGCTGAATTTTCTTTTTAGACATAATTAAGGTGACAAATGAGAGATTTTTGAAATTTATGGGAAAGGACTTGACCCCAAACCCTTAATTAAACTTAATTGTTCATGTGCATGCTTTGTTGGTTTCAAGTTTGTGAATTTTCCTAATTTAATGATGATTACTTGTGTTTCTTTTATATTGGTCTTAACTATGCCCAATATGCTAACATGTATTACTAAAAATGGTTGTTAAATGTTTGATTTCATGAATTCCTAAACTTGTAGTTAAGCATGCTTTGTTGTGGACATGTAATTATGAAGAAGTGTCGAATTGGTCGATTCACTTATCTGGATTGTAGTGTATGATCGAACCGTAAAATGCATGATAACATGTGGGGAATTTATTCTAGGTGTTTTGCTACATGACTATCCATATAATTATATGAGCTAGAACATGTTCTGTGGAACCTGTAAATGAAATAGAACTTGTGTATGAAGCTGCCCGTGCATTGATTTTGCTAAAACTATGTCTGCTTGATGTGAAACGTATGTATGGATGTCGTGATTGGTATGTATAATACATAATTCCCCTATGGATTGGCCGATTACCTGAAATTATCTGGGCAGTCCTTGTTAGACTTGTCCCTAAGTGAATCTGGTCTAATAGTTGAACCGTAGGTTGTTGGCCATAGTTGGACTACACGAGATCATGTTCTCAGGCTGATTAGTTATAGTTCAGCCTGTCGGGGCATATTGACCACTAGTCGACTATCTTGGTATGTTAACCTTATTTAATCATGCCTGTATGAACCCAAAGTACTCTAAGACTATTGTGCCCATTTTAAAATATGATTTACGGCCCACAAAGTCTCATGAGCTGGGAACGGTGGTATGGGACACTATGCCCATGCTGTCAGCCTACGCTGGGGTGACGAGCCTCCCCGTAATGTCCATTAAGCATTTGGACTCGTGAGATAAGAACGGTAGTATGGGACACTGTACCCGCACTGTCGGCCTATGTTGGGGTGACGACCTCCCTACAGTAACCGCGAGTAGGACATATAAGTTCCAATTTTGATTTCGTCTATGTTATATTTTGTTCGAGATTAACAACCCCAATATAAGGCTAAGGATCGCGAGAGCTACATGGCCATGAACCTCGAGCCGCACGATCGGGTCAGGGCAATAACTTCAGTAAGGGTATTCCAGTTTTCCCAACCTATTGGAAAAAACAAGAGAGAGAGAGAGAGAGAGAGAGAGAGAGATGGTGCTATGAGACCGTCAATAAGGCTATTTTCATGATCAAATCCGAGTCAATTATGGGTCAGGTTCAGATAAATCTAGCGAACAAGGTGGGTGATCCAATCTCAGACACGAACTTTTTAGATACTTGTTTATATATATATATATATATATATATATATATATATATATATATATATATATATATTAAATCATTTTATTTATCCTCTGAAATTTTTAAGAAATTCATATTTATTTGCTACATATATTTTGTTGATGGGCATATGAAAATATATTGATCATATCAATCTATTTGAAATAAATGAAAATTCTGGATTATATATTTTAATATATGAGTTTGTGAAGTAATGAATTTATTTAAATTAGTAAATTTGAATTAATTCCAAGATACTCTTAATTAATGAGTATGTTAATTATTAAATTTAATCATGTAATTGATATATATATATATATATATATATATATATATATATATATATATATATATATATATATATATATATAATTTCAAAGGCTATTTGGGGTGAGGGATTCAGGCAGGGATTTGTGAAATTTATGGATTACAAGTTTTCCAATTAAATTTTTGTTATAGATTTATTAAATTAGTGGATTATTTAACATATGCTTTCATAAAATTCACATATTCAAACACAGATTATTAAAATGAGAGACGCTGTTAAAGTAACATGATCATTACATTGTTAATTTTATGAATTGATGCAATCAGTGTAATATTTTTTTTTTTGTAAAGATTAAAATTTTAATTTTAATTTTAAAATTCTAAAGAGATAATTAATTTAAATATTAAATGAATTCAAGTTTAAGAAATTTTTCACAATTTTGGAATTGAAACTAAATTGATTAGATTTCTATATTTTGAAATTTTAGTGATTAATATATATATATATATATATATTTAAAACTTTATTAAATTGAAATTTTAATAAAGTATAATATTAGATTTTAAACTTAAAAATCTTCTCCTTGTAGTTCAAAATTTTTGTTTAAATTAAAATTTAAATAAATTTATCGATTAAACCTAAATATACATTCTCAATGAATTATCAAAAAGAAATTAAAATTAGTTATAAAATAATCAAGTTATTTCAATATATATAATTAAATTAACTCAAAATAAGAATTTTGAGACTCGATTATAATTTTCAGCAAATCAGGGGAACTTTGTCATAAATTTCTATATTATTACGAAATACAGTCTGTACTTTAAGAAAATCCAAATTTACAATGTGTTATAGTAAACAGCTTTTTATTTATTTTAAAACAATTTCAGAGACTGAATTTTAACAACATTGGTTTTCTACAAATTTTGTATAGGACCTGCATTATTGTAGGGAAATCTAATCTATTAAATCATTTCATTATTGATTTTGGATTCATTCATGACATACGTGCATATTTATTTATTATGAAATTATAAAAAAATAAAAGAAAAAGAAAACGGTATCAACAAGTAGGGCAATCGTGTCCCTTAGGTGAAAAACCTTAATGCCAGCAAGTAGGGCAATTGTCTCCCTTGGGTGAAAGACCCTGAAGCCAGTAAGTAGGGCAATTGTGTCCCTTAGGTGAAAGACATTAAAACCTGTTGGATCTTTCGGAGTCTCCTTTGTGTACGGCATATGAGTACAATTATGTGCGTGGACATATGTTAGAGGGACAACTGGAGCAGTAATCTTACCAGTTAACATATAAATGGGTCCCTCACTATGAGGTACTAGTGTGTGGGTGTTAATGCAACGTGGCCATCCACTTTGATATGGTGTTGTAAGAGATGATGATTACTTGATTTCATTATTTATGGAATTCATGGAAAGTATGGTATTTAGAGTAATCTTTATGATTCCGACATTGCATACATGGTATTCTTAATATTCGTATTTGATTTGTGTTTTAATATGAACTTTAAGTATTTCGTTGTTTATACATATGATTTAATTTTAGAAATTTCATATTTGGGTTAGATAAGATCCCACGAGATGTTATGCTCATACCTAAAATAACAGTGTTTCAGGACTCGGAGTTTAGTCGGGGCCAAGCAGGGTGAAGATCTAACCATTGGCTTAGTTGTAGTCATATCTGTATTTGTTTTTGAAAAAAAAAATGTATAGCAGGAATTTAAAAGTGAGTTTATATTGTAATAGTTAGAAATTATATTGGATGAATGTTTGTTTGTTGTAATGATTTTTATTTAAATATGGTTGTGAATGTTTAAATTTATATCATGACCTGGAATTCGGAGTCGAGTCTGGCCAACTTGAGTACCGAATTTCAGGGAGTGACAACATGAATATATAGATGTCGAAGATCTATAAAGAATTTATAAAGATTTGAATAGATACACATCTTAACCAAAAAAAAAATCCTAATATAGGAAGATTACCCTAATTCACACTTGCATTTGAAAACTTCTAAGAAAAAAGATCTATGACATATAGGGTAGGGGAAGAATGGCTATTAGACAATAGACTTGAACCATAGAGGTCTTTGTTTGGCAAAGTCTAGTGTCCTTAAAAGGAACCGACATGGATTTTTTTAAAGAATCATGCACAAATTTTTTTGAAAAGGTCAAGGATATATATTTGGGGAACAAAATGTAAATGCTAAGATTTTGTCAAAAGCTTTAATTTCTCCTCATCTCAAGCACAAAGTAAAAAAACAATAAGAGGCGAGTTATTCTACAAGATTCGGTGGGCTCACCTTGGTGTGCACATGGCATCCAACCTGTCTAAACTGGTCTTTCCGCCGTGAAACTTAAATGCCTCAAAGATCAGGCCAATCCAACCATCATATGGGCCATCACATGAATTTGGAGGGTTTTGGGTGGTTATCATATTTTTTATGACATGTCCCACGTAACAAATGGATAATCCTAATATATTACCATCTCATCATTGTGGTGGAGGTTGCCAAATTTTTACTCACCCATATTCATGTTCCCAAACAACTTTTTGGCGTATGCCGTTCTGACTTGTCATTTCATTATTAGATTGCCTTATGTAGTGTTAAATTTAAAAAATTAAAAAAAATAATAATAAACTCCATTTTCTACCCTCATTCCTGACTTAAGAATCTTTTCCATTACTAGCTCGTGTATTTGGGTGTATTTTCTTGGTTTATAACACTACGCCAAAATTGCGGATTTGCGACGGACCAAATTCGTCGTAAAACCAAATAAACGACAGATTTTGTCCGTCGCTTGGTCTGTCGCTTTTTACTGGGTCGTTTTTCCTTTTGTCGTTTAATCTACGACGAATAAGGTCCGTCGCATATGAACGACGGATAAAATTCGTCGCAAAAAATAAAAAATACGTTGCTGAAATTCGTAAAAAACCAATTGAATTATTCGTCATTTAAAATAATAGCGACAAATAAGGTCCGTCGCTACTATGAGGAGAGCATCTCGAAGAAATTAGCGACGGATTTGGTCCGTCGCTAAAATATCTATAAATTAAAAAAAATATATAGCGGCAGTTTTTTTTTTTTTTGAATCTTACACCTGATAGTCATTCATTAAATAATTCACATGATTTTTTTAATAAGAATGCTATTCACAAAATTGATAGATACACAGATTTCTTAGAACTTCCTTTCAATACAATTGTACCTTGTATGAAAAAACAAAACAAGGGTTGCATCTGAAAATATATGCAATGAAAATGAGAAGCCTTACTACGTAACTGAGGTAGAGCACTCCACACTACCAAATGAAAGAAATCTAAAAACAAATCAAGGAGGATCACTAACCACAGAACCTCAAACATAGGCATGGAATTCTCTGGTAAATCGGGAACTTTAAAGTATAAATTGCAGAAAGATTTTTCTTAAATATTGCTTCTCTAAGCTAACTTGGGAGTGCCCTTTAATTTTCTTCTTACATTTTTTTCACTTGTAGTAAAACCTATACCCTTCATACAAGTTACTTAGAACCAGCTATGGCATAGATGCATTACCCTTTAGGACAAAATATGCATTGCACTTTAAGACATGGCCAACAAGTGGAAGAATTTCATTAATGAGATGATCTTGTAAAAAACATTGAACAAGAAAACAACACAACACAAAGCCGATTGGGGTAAGCACCTTGGGAACACCGGTTCTGTTTTTTGGTAACTTTTGGGAATGGATGTTCCATCAAGCAAAAGAGCTTGTATAAGAAAGTAAAGTGATTGTATAATAGAAATTATAATAATGGTGCCTGTCATATACCAACAACTATTTTCACCAAGAGATTAATGATATAGTTCTAGAAAAAGGCACTAAGTTACCTGAAAAATGTTGAGAAAAAGAGATGAGCCCTTGAGATGAGATTAAGCAAGATCTCACTATTGAATTAGCTCTTTTATTTCTTTCTACATTTGCACAACAAAAGGTCATCTATGTTTTTAGGTCATAGAAACTTTGGCTCTCTAAATGCCCAATAATTTTGAATCCAAAAATCAATAATTGGATTTGGGTTCTGAATTTCTACAGTTGAGGGCCCAGGAATTTAAAAACCCAAAATGAAAGTTACCATTTTCTAGCATTGGAGAGCCAAATTCGAAGAAACAAAACAACCAAAGGCCATTACAGAGTTTTCCAGAAAGAAAGGTGTTTAAAATTTTTATTTATTTATTTTTTTTAAAAAAAAAAGGAAAAGAAAAGAAAAACCCACTTGAGTTCTTTGAAATCTATACCATAAAGCTTGTGTTTCAAGATCATGGCTCCCACTCGAATCACCTCCACTACTGCCATCGAGTTGGTTATCAATCAACTGCCTCATTTTCTTGGTCATCGCTTCTTCAAGAATTCAACATACAAAATATCAAAATACTATCAAACGGATCCCAAACCAATTTCCAAAGAAATGCAACTTTAATTCAATGAAATCATCAATGAAAATAAAGAATTCTACATGAAAAAACACTTTAAAAAAAAAATGAACCTTTTTTCTGTGGCACTCTTTCTTTGCACCAAGGCCACATCTCTTCTGGTAAGCTTTCATGTCAAATTAATGTGTATGATAACCATCAATAATGTTTCAGCAATGATCCAAAATAAGAAAGAAACAAACAACATATAGAGGTGAAAGACAAGGAATAAATATACACAAGTGTAAGACATGCAAAGTTGTAGGGTCTCTCCAATTACAGCTAGCAAATGTCTTCTTTGCACACACAACACAATTAGATAATGACATTCAGACAATCATTGTAAGGGTCTCTCCAATAACAGCTACAAGAACATTTGTGTCTAGGTCCCATAAAGTGACAATATCTTCTGTAGCAATATAGCTAGAACAGAGCCATCGCCAAAAAATACAGCAGTTGTCATTGACCTTTTCTTGCATGAAAATCAAGTTCTCAATCAAAACGTAGACTAGAGCAGTCCAATCTCTGTCATTTTTGGCTCATTGCTCACCAATGTAGTGAAAACCGATGCACAGTACCAATCACCATAAATCAATAGAAAACGAGATGTGAAAATCTCATTTAAGGCATGCATTTGTAAAACTAAAGATTTTACATATATTCCAACCATCCACATTCAAAAGAAAAGAAAAAAAATTGCTAATTTTATGAAGTGACACATTTTATTACAGAGATTATTTGAAAATAAACAATTATAAATAAATAGAACATGAGATGTGAATATCTAAGCTAAGGCATGCATGTGTAGATCTAATGATTCTATATGTACTCCAACCATCCACACTCAAAAGAAAAGAAAAGAAAAGAAAATTCTTTTTTTTTTTTTTTTGCCGAATTTTATGAACTAACACCATTCATTTGAAAAATTAGCTGAAAATAAAATATAAAAACAATAGATAATGAGATGCAAAAATCTGATCTAAGGCATGCATTTGTACATTTAATGATTCTACATGTATTCCAACCATCCACACTCGGAAGGAGGAAAAAAAACTAATTTTGCTGAATTTTATGAATTGACACCATTCATTCCAAAAATTACTTGAAAATAGAAAGTTGTAAAAAAATGAAAATGAGATGCAAAAAAATGAACTAAGGCATGCATGTGTAGATTTAAAGATTCTACATGTATTCCAACCATCCACGCTCAACAGAAAATAGAAGAAAAAGCTAACACTATTCATTATAGCTGACACCATGTATTTTGTGAATTTTAAGTGCTTGAAATGTCCACTTCAAGCATTCGAAAACAGGAATGCTAGAAAATTCAAATGTTATCAGCTCAGACAAACAACCATTTTTTTCCACACCCTCAAATCTATTGAACAGGATTAAACTTTCCAAGTAGCAGTGAATGAGCGCACCCTAATAGACAGTTAACTTACCACTCCAAGCATCGAAATGGGCGGCCTAGATTAAAAATTATGTCTAGAGGAAAGACGTGCTATTTGCTTAAATGGGCATCAAGCCATACAAAAGATCTTTCAGGATATCTTTGTCATTCAATCATCTCACAAACCAAAACATAGGTATTAATGTGGATTTTATATTTTCTATCAAGTCTTTATAAGCATTGGGAAAACAAATCAAAAAAACAAAAAAAAAGATGTATTCTTATATTTATTGGATTAATGTGCAAGAAAAAAAAAAAAAAAAACTTTGCAGCTTCAAAACCAAGCATTATATTAAATCAACTTTTGGACAAATGAGAAGACATATTTTGAGGACTTTGAGCTAAGTCTCAAACCCAGAGGGTGCCTACCACATAAAGATGTGGGTTACACACCACAAATGCAACATTGATGCATTGATGCATACATTAATTGTTTATAATTATAAACAATTATAATTTAAAATAAACTGGATGTCAATTCTTGGCATACATTGATGCATGTCAAATGTATAGCATGATGTTTATATTTCTGATTCCTAGTAAGTTATCCTTGCTAGATTAATGAGTCAAGGAACAAGTATATGATCCTTAATGCAGGCAATGCATATACATGGTATACCTGATTTTCCAGTTTGGATTTTTCAGTTTGGACAAGTGGGGCCAATGGTTTAGCGATCCAGGCCATTGTTCTTCTAAGCACCACCATGGATGGACCATCCTATGAGAATCTCCCCAATGGTAGTGACATAAGACAACCTAACTTTTCAAGTTATGGCTCAAAAATACATGGTTAGGAAAAGGAGTGCAGCAAAAGTCCCCATCTAATTGAAAAAAGGCCCAAGCATGGTGGCTAGGGTCTTCCAATCTAAGACAATTCCAAGGCATGGTTCGTGTCCGTGTTGGCACCTCACATACCAATGGTGCAGACCATTGGACAATGGACCAACTTGTTCAAAACAAAATTAGAGTATGCATATGAGGATCATATAAATGCTTTTTGTGGTCTACGACTGAAAACAATAGCGTTTTGCCTGCTCCAGGAGGACCATAAAGGAGAACACCCTGAAAAACTAGCAATGGTTAGGATCGATTATCCAAATGCTTTCTGTGGTCTACGACTCTAAATGAATACATATAATTTCATCTCAATTTAAATTGGTTAACGTCTAATTTAGTTAGGCAGTGCAACCTAAGAACTAACAGACCATATCTATAGAGTATGCCACCATCAAAAGGTTACCTTCTGCAGTTTGACAAATATGTTGATCAATCATGACCATCCAACTAATAGGTAACCTAATGGATGGGACTGTCAGTGGGCCGGCTTGGGCCAAGCAAAATCAAAATTGAGTAGTCCTGGCCCAGTTCAAAAACTAGGGCAAAGCCAGTGTCTGGCCCAACCATTGATAGCCCTACTAATTTTGGAGTTCATGACAGATACTAACGCTCCTCTAATAAAACAAAGACAGATCCACACTCAAGCTAATTTGATAGCTCCAAAGTTCCTACATAGACTTAAGATTCCTAAAAAATTGGAACTCCAACTATACAAAGCTTAGCCACAAAAATCCCTTAGTGCAGAAAACAACCATACATGCACAAACATCTGCCCTTGTGTCAAAAGAAACACAACTCAAAATCTGACCAATATAGAGTCAAAGTAATTAACCTAGAGATATATACTATATTTTTAGCCACATATAAAAAAATATTGGACCTAGTTTTATCTACTACATACTAGTAACATACAACCAATATTGGGGCACCATACCATAAGCTACAAGAATTTCATGTCCCCTTAAACAAGGTATCCTCCATTGATAACACACACACACACACACACACACACACACACATATATATATATATATACATATATATATATATATATATATATATATATATATATATATATATATATATATATATATATATATATATATATATATATATAAGTTCTTTATTTTCATTTACATTCGCAAATACATTCATCATCCATCCAACTATTAACAACATTTACAAAAAATAAAAGATATCCAACCAACTCTTAATAATAATTTGCAACTTAACCTATTAGGAACCGTCATGCACCGTAATGTCTTATGGCAGAGCGGGTTCTGAGGAGTTACAAGTTGACCTTGACGATAGCATATAAATGAAGCGATAAAGATATAAACGATTCAGGATTAATTTAAGGTTTTGAGAACTTACAGTTCCTTACAGATTTATAGGTTCAGCAAAGAGGAAGGAGTTGGACCTAAACATAAACATGATTAAAACTTTCGACCGAGCTGATTAAAACTAGCACTGAGAGTAGATTGAAACTTTCGACCGACCTAGGATGGCAACAAGGTTGAAAATAGGCTCCTTACCTAGCTATCTCAAATTGTCGACTGATCTCTACACATTCATCGAATGCCTCCAAAAATGTACCCAACTGCACATCCACAGTCAAGCATAAACTCGTTATGAAGTAAATCCTCAAATTCTACAAAAGAAAATCAAGAAAAATCATACGTTTTCAGCATTTTCAACCTTCTTTTCAAGAAAATTAAAATATAGTTTTAATCAAAAGAAACTTGCATTATGTTTGAATTTTTTATTTCATTGCAATAAATATTGAATAATGTGTCTATATATACATGATTATGATCCTAAAGTAGAGAAAATAAATGGCAACTACAAAAAGGTGTATGACATAAAGTAAGTAAATACTTACAAGCTTTACCAAGTTCGTTAGAAAACTTATCTGATCACAACAGCTGGATTTCGATAGCCAACAGAGAACAATATGCATCGTATGCTCCACCGAAAGAGACTTTATGTTAGAAGGTGCAAAATCCTAACTGTGGCTGCACCACCACGCTAGAGCAACAATGCTGAGCAAAAAAACTACAACAAGGCATAACGTAAACAGTCCCTCCTAAGATTATAAAAAGTAAAGCACTCCTTAGGCAAGATAGTAGCCATAATACAAATCATTTGGGAAAAAAAAATAAAAAAATCAATCTACTCCAATGTGAGATTTGTGGCCTTTTTCATATCGATTTTACAACACATGCAAAGGGATATTACTAACTTGTAGATATCCCATATGGCATGATTGTCTGAAAAGCATGCGTCGCTCACTGACCTATGACCAATAGTTCCCACTTACTATCAGTTCTAAAGTCAAACAAGTAGAAGGGCAAATATCAGCCTGCAACTTATCTATAGTATAGAGTTAGTCATGTCAAAACACTATCAATATCAGCATGTTACATTGTAGAATGTATAAAATGCACCTAATGAAATGGGATATAGTTAAACATAACAACCAAGGAACATTCTAAGTCAATGGATTGATCTTTGCAAGTGTCCGAGTGCAACTAGCAGCATGAGTATCCTCTTGAGGGCAATGGAACATCTCTCACATTAAAGTAAGCCATTTGAAAGTTTGTACAAAACCATATGAGCCAACACATCTCTAGTTTTTGAACAATGTGTGAATATTACTATGAATGCATGATAATCTGGAAGGTCAAGCTGATGGTATGCTTCTACATGTCAAGGTAAAAGACAAATCCAATTTCCTACCACTGACCATGATGTCTACATGACATCTACTCCATCCCATCAGTTTTGTTATATCATGCTAGGAAGTAAAGACTAAAAATAAATTAGGAAGATCCAAAACTTAAGGGGACCACACCAGAGAGAAAAAAAAAGAGTGAAATGGAAACACCCACCATTGAAAACTTTTTAGGGTTAACAATGATGTTAATATTCCATCTAGCCTATTCATAAGTTTACTGTCACCAAGGTGAATGGAAAACAAAAATATGGGCCTGAACTAAAATGTTTGTGCACCCCTAGAAGGTTATGGTAGTTGTTTAACCCCAACTGCTTATAGTGCCTCTCATCCTAGCATGAGCTGATCACGAAACTGATGGATAGGGCTGATGTTACATACATTAAGGTGGGTCCACACTAGCTTTAAATGTGGGCCAGTCATACACTTATATTTGCAGTACAGTTACAGTTATCCTGAGACATAATTTTCACAACTTTTTCTTTTTAAAAAAAAAAAAAAACCTTATCTCAACTGCATGTAATCTAAGTAGTCATAACCAATTTTTTCATGGCCTTCTCTTCTTATAATAAATAAATAAATAAATAAAACCTTACCCTAAATAAATGATGTTAGTAGGCAGTGGTTGCATCAATAAAAGCATATGCAGACTCTAACCTTTCTGTTGGCCCATTGGTAAACGGTCCGATTTCTCGTATTGATTCGTTAGGGGAAGAGGCAGCTGAAAAATAGGAACATATGCCTGAGTCAAGAGTGACTTAGATGGTAAACCAGATCAAGTAATACAAAACTGAGTAGGTGAACTCCCCAATTCCAAAAATCCTCAGATCCCCAAAATCCTAAAATCCCCAAATCCCTAATTTGTAAAATCAGAAAAATCCCAATTCGGGGTCCACATTCAAATATGTAAGCCCTAAAATCCGCAAATTCCTAAATCAGGGTCCACATCAAATTAAAAATCCATAAATTACTAAATCCCCAAATTTCTAAATCGGCATTGAGAGAGAGAGAGAGAGAAATACCTCACGTTCGACAAATAGTCTTCAACCGAGCTTCAGAGAGAGAGAGCGAGGGCGTGCGTGGGCAGGGCGTTCGTGGATCAAAGACACACAAGAAAGGTTAGGGGGAGAGAGAGAGAGAGAGAGAGAGAGAGAGAGAGAGAGACAAGGAAGTTCCTGCGCAAGGATGCTGGGTGGGCCACTGATATGTTTGTGTGAAATCTACTCCATCCATCCTTTTTGAGAGGGAGAGGCGCGGAGAGAGAGAGAGAGAGAGAGAGAGAGAGAGAGAGAGAACAGTTGGTTAGGGCGCCGGCCCTAACCAGCCCCGTTAAAGGACGCGGATTTCCTGCGAAAGCCTTTCGCATGAAGTTCCTGAGCAAGTATGCTGGGTGGGGCCCACCACCATGTTTTTGGGAAATATACTCCGTTCATCCGTTTTCTAAGATAATTTTAGGACATGATATAAAAAATTAGGTGGATCCAAGACTCAAGTGGGCCACACGAGAGGAAATAGTAGGGATTTAGTGAGAACCGTTGAAACATTTTTACGACCATAAAAGCTTTTTTCCGAGATAAATTTTTTGTATTTTCACTTCATCCCTGTGTTAATGACCTTATAAACGGTTTAGATGGCATATAAACATCAAGGTGGAGCCCAGGAAGATTTCAACGGTAGGTATTTCTTTCCCCAATTTTCCCTCTCATGTGGCCCACTTTAGTTTTGGATCCACCTCGTTTTTGGTCAATTTTCCTAAAATGAGGTCAACAAACGGATGAACGGAGTATATTTCTCTAAAACATGGTGGTGGCCCCCACCTAGCTTCCTTGCGTAGGGACTTCCTGCAAAGGCTTTAGTAGGAAATCCGCATCCCTCATTAGAAGTTTTTAACGGTGGTGTCCCTCTCCCCACTGTTTTCTCTAGTGGGGTCCACGGGAGCTTTAGATGTGACTCATTCTTTGGATCTTACCCTAAAATGATCTCTCAAGATGGATGGATGGCGTGGATATCATCATGGTGGGCCCACAAAACTTGGTGACGTCGCTTCAGTAGCAGTCTACCTATCAACTTGTCAGTAGCCAATCCGCCGCTGGAGAGAGGGGGCTGGGTGACGTCAGCAAGTTCTGTGGGTCCTATCATGAGGTATGTGTTATATCCAAACCGTCCATCTATATGGTGAGCTCGTCGTAAGGCTTGAGACAAAAAATAAGACAGATCTAACTATCAAGTGGACCACACGATTGAAAGCATGTGGGGGATTGAACATCTACCATTGAAACCCTTTTGGGGGTCACAGAAATTTTCTATCAATATGAAATTTGTTTTTCCTCTTCATCTAGGTCTTTGTGACCTTATGAACAGATTAGATGGAAAATAAACATTATGGTGGGCCCTACAAATTTTTTAATGGGGAAAATCATCACCTCAGCTGGTATTTCTGGTTTGGTCCATTTAATCTTTGGATATGATTCATTTTTTGGATAATTCTCTAAAATGATCTCAAAAAATGGATGAACGGTGTGGGTTAATCCCAAAATTTCGGTAAATCCAAAGCTCAAGTGGACCATGCCACACAAAACAGCGTGGAATAATGATCTCTACGGATGATACCTTCCTTGGGCCCACGGTAATGTTTATTTGCCATCTAACCTATCCAACCTGTTCACAATATCAAAAAGATGTGAATGAAGAGAAAACACAAACATATGCTTGACCCAAAACTTCTATAGCCTCCAAGAATTTTTCAATGGTAGAGGTTCAATCACACTATTTCCTGTGATGTGGTCCACTTGAGCTTTAGATATGCTTCCTTTTGTTCTTTAGACCATAAATTATCCATTAAAATAGATGAACGAAGTGGATAAAATAAATAAATAATGGTGGATCCCATAGAGTTTACTCAGTATGCTAACGATAATTTGTAATTCACCCAAATGGAGTGAAGAGCGGTTTCCTTAAAACATTCATAATCATATATAGGGCTTTCCTAAATGTGATTCACATATCCAACTCACTCATTATGTGTGTCCCACTTGGATGAGTGGTCAGACCAAGTTTCAGCCACATCCAAAACTCATGTGGGCCCCACCAAGTGCTTTTATATTTTTTTGGATGTCTTCACATGGTTTTAGATGGTATGGCCCACCTGAGTTTCGTATACAGATGATTTTTGAGATATCTCCTGACCTAAAGGGGATACATCAAATGCACGGTGTTGATGTTCGACACACATCATGAGGGGGCCTACAAAACTTACATCAAATCTCAGGTTCTCGCGAGGTCAATAAGTTGGGTCACAATTTTGACTAAAATATTTGGCCCATTTTATATGTTTGGTCCATTCACTCTATATAATTGATCAATGCCCTCAATTTGACTAGTTACTCGCCCTGATCAAGCTACATTTTTTTTTTCACAGATAAATTTCAATTTCCATTTAAAAATAACTTTTTTTTTTCAAAATGTATATTTTTTACGCTTAATTTTTATTGTAAAACTTTTAACAAAATATTATTTTTATTATAAAATATCTCAAAAAAATTAAAATACAAATTTTGATTTTTATTTTCAAAATCTCAAAAAATTTCTCAAATTTTAATTTTTTTTCTCAAAATTTCCAAAATGCCGATTTTTTTTTCCTTCAAAAGCATCATTTTTTTAAAAAACTTTTCAATTTTCTTTTTTAAAATGATATATATATTTTTTTCAAAAACTCAATGTTTTTATAAATAACTTTTTCTTTTAATTTCAAAATTTTAACATTTTCAATTATTTTTCAAAATCACAAATTTTTCCTACTTTATTTTTTGTCTCAAAATGTTTGCTTTTTGTTGAAGTATCGATTCTTTAATATCATTTTATTTTAAAATTTTCAATTCTTTTTAACTTCTCCATTTTTTTTAAAATCATTTTTTTCGAACTTCTCAATTTTTATCGAACTTCTCAATTTTATTTTATTTCTAAAAATACAAACTCTCATTTTCTTTTTCAAAATATTTTCATTTTTCAACATTGTCAAAATTTTCACATTTTTTATATCTTTTTAATTTTCTTTTTCAGGATATTATTTTTTTTCTCGAAATCAGATTCTTTTTTTCAAACTTATCAACTTTATTTAATATTCTTTTTTTTTTCCCACAAAATAGATTTTTATTAAATCATGATTTTTATTTTTTCAAAATCTCATTTTTTTTCTCAAACATTGTTAAATTTTTTTAACTTCCCAATATTCTTTTTCATGTCATATTACAAATCATTTAAATATTAGTTTTAAATTTTAAGAAAATAATAATTTCTACTCATTTGATATAAAAAAATAAATTTTTTTTTTAGCATTCAATCAATTGTTAAAAAATAATATTAGATACAAATATGTACAATTAAATGACTGAAATTCCATTAAAAAACAATTCTCAGACTAGAAAAAAAAATAACTTTCCACCATATTGAAAAAAATAAATGTTCAAGGCAAAAGTCCTTTTACGACGGACCATGATCCGTCGCAAAAGCAATTAAAAAACGTCGTGAATTGCTACTCGGGCGGGAATTTGGAACAAACCATATTCTACGACGGCCCAAAATCCGTCGTAAATCAGGTTTTAGCGACGGATTTAGGTCCGTCGCAAAATTCTACGATGTTTGGACCGGATTTTCGAGAACGACGAGGTTGGCGATGGACTTTTTCCATTAGTGACGGATTAAATCTATCGTTAAACCAAGCGATTTTTGCGATGGACAAAGTCCGTCATAAAAATACGTCGTAAATCAGGTTTTAGCGACGGATTTAGGTCCGTCGCAAAATTCTACTATGTTTGGGCGGGATTTTCGAGAAAGACGGGATTGGCGACGGACCTTTTCCATTAGCGATGGATTAAATCCATTGTTAAACCAAGCGATTTTTGCGACGGACAAAGTCCGTCATACAAACCCGTCGCAAATTTACATTTTTGGCGTAGTGTAAGTTTTATTTTTTGACCCTATTACTCAACATCTATATGTGAGTGCCAATGTTACGTTCTTTGAGGACTCTCCCTATTTTACCCCTACTGATGGTAAGGGAGAGTTGTCCTCCATGAACATTTCATATGTCATCGTTCGCCTGATGGTTGGCCTTTTTAGATCTACCGACTTTGCTACAATACAGTTAAAATCTTCTAGAGAAGCGGTTGTCCTTCTTGATTCAGGAACTCTTCAATATTTACCTTCACCTATGGGTCCATCCTCTACTTTAATTGATATGTATCTTCTTATTGTGTTTAGGAAAGGTATTTGATCTTGCACCCATAATCCATCTCTCAAATTATTATTATTATTTTTATCATTGCTTAAGTTCTTCCTTTCACACCCCTACTCTATCTCTGTTAAATATTGCACATGTGCCTTTAAATATTACCATGATGCACTAGCACATCCTAGATGTCATAAGGTTATGGAAGATGAGATGGTTGATATGTATTAGACCCATACATTGTAGTTGGCCAATTTTCCTGCTGCAAAAAGGGTTATAAGGTGTCAATGAGTTTACGCCATCAAGTATCGCCCATGTATATGGATCCATTGAGCAATTAAAAGCATGATTAGTTACCAATAATGGTTACACCTAGACCCAAAGACTTGGTTATGAGGAGACATTTTCTCCTATGGCAAAACCTAACTTTGTTCAAGTATTGAGCTCTATTGCGGCATCGGGGAACTTGCCTCTTTATTAACTGGAAGTCAAAATTGCTTTCCTTCATGACAACTTAGCTGAGGAAGTCCAAGTGATTTATGTTTTAAAACAATCAGCAAAGGCGTGATTTGACAAGTTTAGTAAGGTGTTATGGATTTATGGCATCTATCGAAGTAGATTTGATCACTCGGTCTTCATGACGGATAATGATAAGGATATAATAGCATTTGTTGTATATGTCGATGATATTGCTATTACAAAAAGTGACACATCTAGCATCTCAGAACTTAAAAAGCATCTCCCAAAGCATTTTCAAAACAAGGATTTAAGTTGCTTCGTTACTTTTTGGGCATTGAGGCCGCTAGATCAAAATTAGGTATTAATTAACCATTCTCAAAGGAAGTATATTATTGATTTGTTAAATAACCCTGGCATCCTTAGATGTAGACCTATTGATATGCCTATAGAAACTAGCGAGAAGTTATTGGACAATCAAGAAGAATTGTTTGATGACCTAGGTAAATATGGAAGGATGGTTGGTAAGCTGATATATCTTATAGTTAGTCATCTAGATGTTATATTTGCAGTAAGTATTGTGAGTAGATACATGCATTAGCCAACAATTCCACATTAATAGGGTGCTTTCAAGTTTCTTAAATATCTCAAGAAAACGATTAGTCAGGGAATCTTATATTGAGCTAATGGCTACCTTTAGATAGAGGCATTTGTATATACAAATTGGGTAGATTCCATTATAAACAAGCAATTTACTTTAATATAATGTACTTTTGTTGGGAGAAATTTAGTCAGAATAGTAAAGAAAAATGTGGTGGCTTGTTTTAGTGCAGAGGCCGAGTATAAAGCTATGGGTCATGCGGTTTGTAAATTATTATGACCAAGTCTTTATTACAAGAACTCTAGTTGTTCTCAAGTGGGCCTGTGATACTTTATTACGATAATCAAGCAGTAGCCCACATTCGAATAATCCAGTATTCTATGAGAGGATTATGTTGTTGATAAATATCTTAAATTTGTAAAATCAATAGTCTGTCGATGACAGGTTCGAAGCCATCGAGCAGGCTTTAATGCCATCGAAGTAGGCTCGATGCCATCGAGTATTTCCATATTTTTTCTGTTGGTTGCTGGACATATTGGTGTCATTTTTAAATGACACCGAGGAGTGTTCGATGACATCGAACGTATGTTCAACGCCATCGAATCTAGGTCGAGAAATCGAAGATTTCCAAAAAATTCATGTTCTGTCTTTCAACTGTTTTGGCAATTGTTCGATGACATCAAGGTGTATTCGATGTCATCGAAGGTTAGGTGTTTATAACATCGAAGGGTGTTCGATGACATCGAACTGTTTCATGCAAAATTTTGCCGATCCACCCGATCAGTGGAATTTGTTTCCAATTTCGTTTGGGATTCTTCCTAAGGCTATATATGTGTGTGTGTGTGTGTGTGTGTGTGTGTGTGTGTGTGTAAACGAGATTGGGAGGCATTCCTAGGGTTTCTAATTTGTCCAAGGGTTTCAAAAGGTGTAGCATGGGTGAGATTCGAGGTTGTTCGAATCGGGTAAGCTCTTTTTCTTTGTAATTTCTGTTGTCATAGTGATCATCCGTCGCTTTGTGCCATAGTTTTTTCCCACAAGGGTTTTTCCACATTAAATCGTTATGTTCTTCTCGTTATTGTTTGGTGTTATTGGATTACTATCCTAGATCTGCCTCTGTGTGCTTCCGCCGTCCCCCAACAGATTAAACATAAAAAAGTTGACTACCATTTTATCCGAGAGAAGATTGCTTCCAATGAGATTGCCATATCTTACATTTAGTCAAAATCATAGGTTGTAGATATCCTCACCCAGGTTTTACCATACATAATTTTTTTTTGCATTATGTTCCAAGTTGGTCATGGTAAATATCTGTACTCTAACTTAAGGGGGAGTGTTGAAGTTGAAGCAAAAACATTGTACTTTAGGTAGTCCTACAAACTGGGGGTTGATGGTGGTGGCCATTTCTTTTTCCCAATTTTAGGCTGTCTAGTTTGGTATACAATAGGTGAGGCCCAATTCTTTTTGAAAAAAAAAAAAAAAAAGGTAGCCCTACAAACTATCATATGTTTTCTCTAATTAGTTCATTTTCATAAATTAGAGGGAGGAGTGTAAAGCATAACCCCTAATCTCCCAATTAACCTAAATTACAGGGCACATATAATATGCAAAGTTTGATGGAATACACATATGGTGAGTTCCCATAGGTATGAGCATGTGAATAGTTTAATGCTGGTGTATCACTTGTAGATTAATCTAATTATATCGTGGCTTGTTTACACCCCTACAAGAGAGAGAGACAGTGTGTTTTATATTTAAAAAAATTCAAACCCTAATGAGCCGGTCCCGAGCTCATGGATTTATGAGCTTTTGGACATATGCGTCCAAGTCTGGCCCAATTTAAAAACAGGCTTAACTTTTAAGCCCGAGTTCAGCCGAGTACCTGATTCTCTATCCTAAGCCCAAAAGCCCACTAGACCAACCCAACCCCTTGACAGCCCTAAACCCAGTTATACTGTGGCTTGTAAAGGACGAATAGAATATAAAGAAGAAAGAAAAACAGGGTTCCTACACTGCATGTCGGTGCACATTACTGCCATCTTGCCTAGTTAAGGGGCCGTACCCAATAACTGTCCAGTCCGCATGCGACTTAGATGCAGATTGTATGGTGCCCTTAAGTCAGTACAGCACAACGTGCCTAAATTTAATTTGACGCATGCATCTAATAGAGATGGCCCCAGTTGAATGCCAAACAACTTTTAAGCAGTTTTATGCTTACCAGGAATAGTCCGAGTCGAGTACCGAAAAACTTTTAAGCGTGCTTTATGTGGGCCATCTCTGACAGCATCCAATCCACCACGTGTACTTGTACCGAGTTGGGTACTAGCCAGGGCTACACCATCATCGTGTCTAGAGTCCAAGATAAAATGGTATATCTTCTCGAGGGAGCTGCCTTGCTTTCCACCAAAACAACTAAACCCTAGAAATGTGTGGTGGAAAGCAACCATCAACGAATCCAGAGGCCAGAAATGCTAAGGTGGCTACCCATGCTGCTTGCCCCTTCTGTCCCCACTGTGAAGTGATCTAAGCGTTAATCAACGGTTATTGATCTACAAGGGCCAACCACTGATGAACCGCATAGACAGCATCTGAGCGATAGGAAACCTTCTTCATCCATTCAAAGATCGCATGCATTCTGCCATATGTTTGAGCCGTGCAGGGCCCACCGTGATGTGTGAATACCATCTAACTCATCCATTAGATACGCCACCTGACCCTGCAACCTAAATTGAGCCTGATCCATAACTAATATGAGCCACACAAAAGGCAAAGATGGTGGACACTGAGGAAGAGGACGCCTACCGTAGAAATTCCAGATGGAATGCAGGGTCCACAGTGTTGTTTGTATGTCATCCAAACCAGTCATCAGGCGTACCCCATCGAGATGAAGGGATACACTTAAACTCAAGCTATTCAAAATTTAAGTGGGCTATATAAATTTTGGGTATGATTGGACATTGCTATTTGTGCTGTATACCACCTGATTTTTTTTTACAGAGGTGATTTTTGGGCGGGGTTTCGGTGGATGACCGGAGGATCCACCGACGTCAGGATCCCTGATTGCGGGGCTCACCTTGATTATGTCACTTACATCCATGACTTTCATCCATTTAAATAACTCATTTTAGGGCAAGATCCAAAAAATGAAGTAGATCCAAGTCTCACGTGGACTACACACAGGAAACAGTGGTAATTCAATACCCGCCATTAAAAACTTCTTAGGGTCCAGCGTAATGTCTATTTAATTGGCATCCTACCTGTTGATGAAGGGACCATACAAATTTCAGTTTGATCCAAAACTTTTGTAGCCTTCAAGAAGATTTTGACGGTCAATCACTACTATCTCCTATGCTGCTATTAATGGTGTTTGTCATATACTCTATCTGAATTTTAATATTCCATTCAGTGATCCTCATTTGTTCAGGGCACTCAACGCACAAGTTCAGTTACCTGGAACTGAACAAGTTGAAGGCACAGTTGAAGCAACTCTTCATTGCCAGGTTGCATTCTGGGTTTAGAAGCACTTCATTGATCTACTACTCCCAGGGCTCAAATCTCACCAGGATGACCTGCTGATCTCCCTGTATCAAAATCAAGTGTCTATATATACATTTGTTTCCCGCAAGCTCACAACGGAATAACTCAAGGAAATTCTTCCAACAAGTTAGGTTACAACTACAAACGACGATGAGATATTAGTGACGTTATTACAAATGACATTTTATCTTTTGTGTGAAAAAAAGATAAAATTGTTAAAATACGGTTCGAAACCGCTTCTTAAGTCATTCTGGTCTTTACAAAACTTCTCTCGGAGGGTTTATTCACTTAAGATTTAGATCTAATTCATTTTTTGAAATCATGCTCTAAAATGATACGTGAAAACAAATAGATGTTGTGGATCTCATACACATACACCACGGTGGGCCCGCGGTCAGGATCCACCCACCTCGGTGGAGGATCCACAGAAGCCGCGCCCAACCATGAGAAGGTGCACCATATGCACGGATTCCACACGCAAACTACGTTTAGGCCCCAAACATGTCGGACGTGTGGTAATTGAAACGCGTGTGATCATTCCACACAAAGCAAACTACAGTCAGCTGTTCATTAGAATCGGCAACCATCCACAAAGTATATTAGGTGTTATTATCGAGATGTCATATGCATGAACAGCGGAGATCTATGACCAAAGTGGCCTGTGTAGGGTGAAATTGAAAATGAATGGCCGGGATTATCTGACGGTGAAGCAGAAGGGGGCGAGCATGAAGTCGGCGAGCCTCCCAAGAATTTCTCAATCAAAATTAATAAAAGAAGGGAGGAAACGGGACATAGTAAAGGACAAAGGTGGTAAGCTGAGGCTGAGTATCGCTGTCTCTTTCACTCATTTTACAGTCTTTTTGTTACTGATTGAGATAGGGTTGCGTCAAATCAGTAAGTGTAAAGTAACCCTTTCTTTATCATGTGAAATTACAATTACACCCAACTTCTATCTAAAAATCCTTTCTTTTCTGCATTCTGTATTAAGATGGTCCAGAAGTGTATGTACAGTTTTTACTCCAGAGGTAGGAAGGAGGGGCCTGCATGAAAAAGAGTGGATGTTGGACAGAGTCTATTATTTTTTTAATAAATAGCAATGATAACGGCACTTATTTGATACTCTGGCGGAATGTGGTAATTCATATGCATGCATTCTGAAATTCCTACATGTGGTATATGTGCAACTCAAATTCAAGTGGTATATGTGTAACTCAAATTCAACTTCACTAGTTATTGAATATGCTGTAGATGGGTTACAAACCCAAAACTGAACAAAATCGGGTGGATGATCATAGCCACAAAATAATAATAATAATAATGGGCATTTTTTTGCTGAATAAAGCTGTTGGAATATTTTGTTCTAACTGTCCATTAAATATCCATCAATTACACATATCAGGACATGTGGTTTATAATTTACTGAAAGGAGGGCCCACTAGTTGGACGGCATAGATCTGAAGTAAACCGTTTTCACTTGTGAAATCGTGGACTACATGCGTACAAACCATCACTATCTGCTAAAGCATTATTTTCCCGTCGAATGATATGGCCTGTGCCCTGAGGAGGCGGAGGCGGAGGCGGAAGGGGGCGGTATTCGGGAAAAATAAAAAACTTCGATTATCTGGCGGAGTGTAACCGCTGATAGTCAGGTACTCAGATATCGTATACGTGCAGGATAATCAGCTCGCATCAAACCGTCCAAATGGTGTGGCCCAATTTAGAAAGGACTGTTAACCAAAACTTTCACTTACGTAATACCTAATGAGCCGATTTTTAGACCATTATTGGACGGTTGAGATGGTAAAACCTAATGGTCCCAATCCTGCGAAGATGGATCCACGAATCAGAGTTTAGTATAGTTGTTTAATCTGATATTTAGAATAAAACATATACATTGTGGGCCACACAGTTTGAACGGTTCGGTTTGAATAAGTTTTGTCACGTGTATAATTTCTGAATGCCGGAGTACATTACAGTGTGTAGGGGCAAAAAGAGAGAAAAGAGTGAAAGATAAGAGGCAACCGAGAATGGGAAAGAGAGAGAGCCAGAGAGGGCAAGACCCTCGTAATTACGAAAACAACATGTGAATGACGGTAAGGTCATCGCCCATGCACACGTCCCTTTCTTTCTCCCTCTCTCTTTCATCGGGAATGCCAACCACACATCTTTTCTCATGGACGCGAATTGCGTGTCTCACAGGGCGCTGGATGCACGGGAGCAGATTCGATCAGGTAGGGTAACACCCAGTTCAGTCAGGCCATGACCGTAGGGCCCACTTTCATCTATGTAATGTATATCAACGCCGTCCATCCGTTTTGCCAGCTTATTTTATGGCATAAGCCCAAACTGAAGTAGATTCAAAGCTCAAGGTGGACTACACGACAAGAGACACTATGGATAATATGGATAATGACAACCGGCGATTGAAATCTTCCTAGGGTCAACCGTAATGTTTATTTACCATCCAACCTGTTGATAAATTCATACACAGGAAAAGATAAATATCATCTTGATACAAAACTCTTGTGGCCTACAAAAAGTTTTTAATGGTCAATCGCCTCTGTTTGCTATGGTGTGGTCCACCTGAGATTTGAATCTGTTTCATTTCTAACCCCGTGCCCTAATATAAGCAGGAAAAATGTATGGAGAGCATGGATATACAATACATACGTCAAGGTAGACCCCACCATAATGGCATGACTGAACTTGATGACACTCGAACCTGATCAAAATCAGCTCCACCAAGGGCAAACCCAAGTGTGAAAGGTAAAATGTTCATTTCTTGCAGTAAATTTTTACTTTTCACAGCACATCCCACCTCTATATACCCGTAGGTAAACATGCGGTGCTTTTGCATTTATGCAGGAGCACAAATGAAAAGGAACACAGATTGGGTGGTGAACCCAACACCGTGGAAGGTGTAAGGATTCTATGAGACTCGCTATGATTTGTCTTTTATCCACTTCCACCTTAGGTTAGGGCACGAGCTTAAATTTAGTAGTTAAAAAACGGTGGGAATTGAATGCTTGCCATTGAGAACTTTTTACGGCCATGAAAGTTTTTTTTTTTTTTTTTATCAAATTGATATCCGTTGTCCCTTCGTCCAGGTCTGTGTGAACTTATAAACAGGTTTGGATGACAAATAAGCACTACTGTGTAGCTTAGGAAGGTTTCAGCGATGGATGTCATTATCTCCATTAAAAGCAGATGTCATCATATCCCTTGTTTCTTATTTGATAAATTTTGGGCTCATATAAAATGAGCTGGCAAAATAAATGAATGGCATAGACAGTACACACACTGGTTGGCCCATAGAGTCCTTGCAACATATAGCTCCCTAGGGTTGGGTTTACCACACAATCTACCTTCATGAAAAGTACCATGCATGGAAAAGGGTTAGATGCGGATTGGATATTACTTGTGCATTTAACCGATGTTGATTCAGGTACAATGTGATAGGGTTTGATTGAATGCAAGGGGTTGTTAGAAATGGTGCCCACTTGGCTCTCTTCTTTCTATTTGTTTTCGGCTATGTGTGAGTGCACCGGGCATATCGGAATTAATTAAACGACTGGATCTAAACGAAATCAACTTTCAACCTCGAACATCGAAATAAGCAAACATGCCCACGTGCAAAAATTTGTAATAATCAAGAAATACTTAGGGTAGGATTCTTCTTCCGAAGATGAGTTACTTTGTACCTTCTACACAAAAAAATTTAAAAAGTAAAAAAAAAAAAACTTTTTCAAAATATCAATACAATTAAATAAAAGGAAAAACTCATAATCAATCGCTAGGAATGACGGTAAGAATCGGTCTCTTAAAAAGACTACTTGATATTGGATTAAAAAAGCAAACCCAATGTATGAACATGGATTTGGATTATAACTAAAAGTTATAGTCAAGAATTACTGGTACTTGATTATCGCTACTCCTAAGATAATTGAGATAAAGTGAATTGATGGATTTGGTTTGATTAGGGTAAGACCCTTTTTCTCTGTTATTTTTCTGACTATTTATAGATTTTTATTGCCCCGCTTATTCTTCCAAATGTTTTTGTCATTTCTCTAGCAGGTACAGGGAAGCCACTATCTAGATTCTTCTCTTTTCTAGATCTTTCTCTTTTATTATGTTTTTTTTTTTTTCCTTTTATGATGGTTCCTCTTCTATCGGTTAAGCTTTGCTTCTCTCAACCACTAATCGCTTGTTGACCATACATCAACCACATCTTTCCACTCGACCCATCAAGCTCTACTTTCCTCGGTCGTCACTCATTCATCCACCATACATCAACCACATCTTTCCACTCAACCGATTTTCTCTAACTTGGGCTTTTTGATCGTGCAACCTGGAACTCCATGAAAGACACCCTGAACATCTTCAATGATCTCACGCATGCTAAATATTTATATTTCATGACACGTGCCCTTTCCTTAATCGATTCGACAACATCGCCTCGCACGTCGCCTCGCCTTTGGTTGAAAAGGTAAGGGCGGCATTGATTCGTTGTTTGGCGTAATAAATGTAATTGCTCGGCCATGTAAAAACATCAATTTTGACCATCTTGGCCGAACTTGGTCATTTTGATTGAAAAATATCAAATTCGGTCATGTTGGTCGAACTCGTCCATCTCGATCGAAAATCATTAAATTTAGATGTCTTAGTCGAACTCAACTATCTTGGTCAAAAAATGGTAAATTTGGCTATCTTGATTGGAAAATAGTAAATTCGGCCATCTTGGTCTTTTCTCGATCAAAAAGCATTAAATTTGACAGTCTTGATTTAAAAAAAATAAAAATAAAAATTTTGGCCATCTTGGTTGAACTCGACTATCTTAATTGGAAAACAGTAAATTCGTCCATCTTGGTTGAACTTGGTCGTCTTGATAAAAAAAATTGTCAAATTCAGCCGTTTTGGTCGAACTCGACTATCTTGATCGAAAAATATCAAATTCTGTCATCTTGTTCGAATTCAGCCATCTTGATCGAGAAACGACAAATTCGACCGTCTTGATCAAACTCGATTATCTTGATTGAGAGAACAAATTCAGTCATCTCGGTCGAACTCGGTCGTCCTAATCGAAAAATGATAAAGTTGGCTGCGACAATGGAGATTGTTGGTCAATCCATTCTGAATTGGGCTTATGGTTGATCAAGATAGTATTATGACCGAGAACTTGACCTGCTATTTACTAGACCATTTGGATAGTTTAGTCATGCTTTAAACGATGAGGTTCGACTTGGAGGTGGTTAAGGGCTTACCTGGTTTTGTCTTCCATGATACGATGGATTCTTAGGGAATAATTGCCTCACATCTATACCTTGATTTCTTTCTTCTGGGACAAAGTTCATAACCTCCTGTTCCGGTCACCTAAACTCAGTAGGTGGCGAAAGACTTGCACTTCCTACATTGGTAGAAGCATATTTCATTGCAGAAGAGGTACCTATAGTACTAGTTGTGGTGTTGGCGCCATGAGTGCCTTTTTGGCAAAGAGAGTTGTTATTTGATTCATGTTTTCAGCATGACTAACCATCCATCCAACTAAAATTTCAGCTCGAACTCATGACTGTTTGACAATATGCTAAATTACTCATTGCATATCTAGCATTTGAGCCGACATAATCTTAAGAGGATTAACTCGAGATGAGAATACCCTATTCAAGTTTGATGGAAATGGTACCAGATTCGGTAACAAGTTTAACTGCACAGGTGCTTGATGAACCTGTTTTCAGCTCATGATTTTACAAAATTAATGCACCGGTAAGTGTACTTATAATATTCTGCAGGCCTCCACGGTAGAAGCTAGGTTTACGTTATGGAGGAGGGCTTATTCGGTCAGTAATGCGCAACACTCCAACATGCAATTAGTTCCAACATTCATTTGGTGGGAATTGTGGAAAGCAAGAAACATGTCAGTTTTCGAGGGCAAACCCCTGCAGCGGGTCCAGTGATAGCTTGCGTCTCCTGGTGGTTATCCAAAATGGGAAACAAAGAAGTAGGAAATCAGACAGGTTCCGTCTCTATCAGTCCTCCTCAATGTGCAATTGGCCCAGGCGGGGCGAGGAAGGGTTGTCACTCTATAGTCACCTGGCATAGACCACCTATGGATTGGGTCAAAGTGAATGTGGATGGCTCTTTCTAGAGGTAACTCGGGCCTGGCAGGGGGTAGTGGTGTCTATAGAAATGACAAAGGTCAATTCATTTTCGCTTTCTCTCTCCATTATGGGGTTCTGTCTAACATCGGGGCTGAGGTGCGACCGGTCACGACGGCCTAGCAATGTGTATAGAGAAAGGCTTTTCTAAGGTGGATTCAGAAATGGTGATCAAGGTGTTTGAAGAAAATTTCAGCCTTGGGTGGAAATGGAAAGGCTAGACGGCAAGGACAGAGAAGCTTCGCCTCGTTGGACAGATAGAGTTTCATCACATCTTTAGAGAAGGCAATGCCCCTGCCGATACACTCGCCAACGACGGGAGCTTGTCCCAAGCTCGGTTTTCTAGCAGCTCTTGGACCGAACTTCCCAAGCAGGTGCGTGGTCTTATTTTCTTAGACAGGGTGGGGCTAGGAAACATTAGGGAGAGGTAGTGTTATTCAAGTTCCTATTTGGGGTTGGCCGGTTTATTGGTTTTTCAAATCCATATGGACAGGAAGTTGTTACGATAGGTTTTCTTTAGGTCCTTTTTTCCTAAGAAGACCCGAAATTGTAAGTTTGTGTTCAGAATGAAATACACGCTGACCGATTTCTTTAAAAAAAAGTGTACTTATAATCATTGTCCCATCGGGCGTGTTAAAAATTGTTGGTTCTCTTTCTCTTATTTGCATGTTTTATGTCACGTGTGTGTGAGTAGGCATGACTTAATTGATAAAGCAGCTCGATCCAAACCAAATTAACTTTCGACCCCAAGTGCTGAAATAAGCAGATATGCCCAATATGAACGTATATGACCATAATTTAAGAAGATCAGTCGCTACTCAGGCACTTACAAAAAAATTGTAATGTTCAGGCGATAGTCGGAGGGTGGGGTTCTTCCTCGGAAGATGGTTTAGTTTATTCCTTTCGCAAAAATAAAAGGACTTTTTCAAAATACTAATGCACTCAAACAAAAGGAAAAACTCACAATCCGTCGCTAGAAGCGACTATAAGAATACATCTCTTGAAAGAACTGCTTGATACTAGATAAAAGACAAATCTAATATATGAGTGTAAATTTGGATTACAACTAAGAATTACTGTTACTTGATTATCACTACTAAAATAATTAATTGAGATAAAGTAAATTGACAAATTTGGTTTGATTAGTGTGAGACCCATTTCTCTTCTTTTTTTTCTTTTTTTTTAAAAGCTGAGGAATTGTATTAATGTGAACTTGAGATATACAACCATTCGGACGGGCCCCAAAAAAATAGGATCCAGGCCATGCCTATCATGTAGAAGATGGACAAGCTATACAAAGGAGACATAAAACTACAATGAAGCATGGAGTAAGGATAGCAGACATAAGAACACCACTGCAAGATGTAGCAGCAGCATAAAAGGGAAGCAAAAACTGAAGAGATGTAGGCGAGGCTGGAATCCTAGGTAGAGGAGTTAGCTTATCCCTGTCTTGTGTTTGCTGAGCCGAATCTGCCCCACTCCGGATTTGTCTAAGACCAAAGAGCCTTTGATGTGCCTTGGAAGGTTGGCAGGATTGAGGAAAACTCTGTCAGGGGCACCACTACTAGCGATTTTATCAAGACCATCCGCCACTGAATTACCTTCCCTGAAGGTGTGGCTGAAGCTGAGGGTGAAGGATTGAGTAAGCTGATGGATCGAATCAAGGATATACCAAAGCTTCCAACCATAGGAGGCTAAGTGGTTTGAGACCGCTTCAAAGAGGACCCAAGAGTCAGTTTTAATGATAATTGATGTGAGCCCCAAGTCTCTGCATAATTTAAGGCCATCAATCATCGCACGAGCTTCAGCTTGCATGTTCGAGATATGACCGAATGAATGATGGAAAGCAAAAATAAGATTGTCGGCATGTTCCCGACAAACACCTCCACCGTCACCGAGCCTGGGATTTCCCCGCGCAGAGCCTTCAACATTCAATTTCTTCCAGTTCATAGTTGGTCTTAATCAGCGAATGACTGAAGCCCTTCTAGCTGTCGAGTGGGAGGGGGACGTGATCCTGGAGAATCCTTGCACAACTAGCTTGGACCATACTATTATCTCAACATTTGGGAGCAGGAAACCAGTCTCAAGAAGCCATTGAGTAACTCGATTAATAATATCGATTGCTACGAATGGACGGTTTCAAACTTGGCACCATTCCTCCCTAGCCAGATTTTTCAGACGATGAAAGGGGGGGCAAGGCCACAAATTGTTAAGATGTGGAGTCACATCTGAACAGGGGTACTCAACCAGTCGAGTGCCCTGCTTGACCGGTCGAGTGGCCCACTCGACCAGTTGAGGACTGGCACGACTCAAAGTCCAGCGAGCAAAATTGGTTTTTGGTCTGAGGTGTTTGACCAGTCGAGGCCCCTGCTCGACCAGTCAAGGTTATGCAGATTCGTTTCTGGATTTTGGATGGACTACGAATATTTGAGTCAGTTTTCGCAAAGGTGCGAAAGGGAAGTTGCCTAAACTATAAATAGGGGTCCTAAGGTTTATTCTAGGGTATACAAAAGGTATTCTACGGTGTGGGCAAAGGATTTCTCTATACATCTAAGGAAAAAGGTTAGTATATTGCTTGTAATCTCATTTTCTTCATAGTGGAAGTTTGCCCCCGTTATTTTTTACCCTTGTTTGGGTTTTTCCACGTATATCTTGTCTTATGGTTTGTTTGGTATACTTTAATTCTACTTCTAGATTATATTTCTTTCTGTTTATTGTTTGTGGGTGAGACTGGAGATTGGATCTCGGTTCACTGCGTTGTTGGTGTGCTACGCAACAACTGATATCAGAGCTTGGTTCAGTTCTATTGGGAGTGATGACGGAAGAAGGGAAGACTAGAATTGAGAAGTTTGATGGTTCAAATTTTGCCTTCTAAAAGATACAGATGGAGGATTATCTGTACCAGAAGGACCTCTATATTCCTCTAGGAGGAAAAGAAAGAAACTAGAAAAGAAGACAGATGATGAATGGTTTTTATTGGATCGGAAGGCAGGAACGATCTGACTCTCTTTGTCTAAGAGCGTCGCCTTCAATATATCCAAGGTAAAAAAATACAAAAGAATTAATGAAAGCCCTAGCTATGATGTATGAAAACCCTCAGCATCCAATAAGGTTCATCTTATGAAACAACTATTCAACATGAAGATGTCAAGTAGTGGGAGCGTGGCTAAACATCTAAATGAGTTCAATATAGTCACGAGACAGTTGAAATCCATTGGCATTATTTTTTAGGACGAGGTCAGGGCGTTATTGTTCTTATCCAGTTTGCCAGACAGTTAGGATGGTTTGGTGATTGCTGTGAGCAATTCTTCAGGGTCGACAAAGCTGAAATTTGATGATGTGGTCGGTCTAATTCTCAGCAAAGAATCTAGAAGAAAGGCATTAGAAATTTCAGGGGATTCAGGGAATGCTCTAAATGTTGAAGGAAGTGGAAGATCGCCGAACAAAGGAGGCAATAAACACGGACGTTCTAAGTAAAGAAAGAAATTCAAGGGACCGAAAGACAAATACGTGTGTTGGCATTGTGTCAAGAAGTGGCACATGAAAAGTGATTGTAGGGCGCTTAAGAAACAAGAAGGAAGCTCTTAAGGTGGGAAGGATTCAGTGAATCTATCTAAGGAGAGTGATACAGAGGCGTTGATTTTGTCTCTTGATACAAGGAATGAGTCTTGGGTTATAGACTCGGGTGCTTCATTTCATGCCACTTCGTGTAAGGAAGTTTTACGTAATTATGTGTCAGGTGACTTCGAGAGAGTTTACCTGGGTGATGATGAGCCGTGCAGTATTGTTGGAAAGGGAGACATTCATATAAATCAGAAAGATGGAATGGCTTAGAAACTATTTTAATCGATACCGGATATGTGACGACATTCACTATTGATTCTTGGAAGATCACAAAAGGTGCCTTGATGATATCTCGAGGCAAAAGGGAAGTTACTTTGTACGTAACTTTTGTACGTAACTTCAGGATTGTATAGTTCACTCGCAGTTGCATCAACTGGAGTGAATGGGCAGTTATATCATCAGAGGTTGGGACATATGAGTGAGAAATGGATGAAAGTGCTATTATCAAAAGGGAAGCTATCAAGGCTGAAGTCTATTGACTTGGAATTCTGCCATTACTGCGTGTATGGCGAGCAGAAGAGGATAAGTTTCAAGAAGACAGGACGCGCTCCAAAGATGCATCTGTTGGAGCTTGTACACACTGACGTGTAGGGACCAGCACAGGTATTATCTCTTGGTGGCTCACATTATTTTATTTCTTTTATTGATGAAGCTAGTAGAAAACTATGGGTCTATTTCTTAAAGTATAAATCTGATGCATTTGATGTATTTAAGAAGTGGAAAGCAATGGTAGAAAATGAGATAGGTAAAATAGTAAAATGTCTTAGATCAGATAATAGGGGAGAGTACTATGATAGAGGTTTGAAGAGTATTGTGAAGTAAATGGAATCAAACATCAGAAAACGATTCCAGGGACACCGTAGCAAAACGGCGTGGCTGAGCGCATTAACAGGACCATCCTTGAGTGCACCATGAGCATGGGGTTACATGCAGGGTTGCCCAAGACCTTTTGGGCAGATGCCATGAATACTGCCGCATATCTCATCAATAGAAGTCTCTCAGCACCATTGGATGATGGGCTACCAGAAGAAACATGGATTGGAAAAGAAGTGAACTTTGCACATCTCAGAGTGTTCGGTTACACTTCATATGTTCACATTGATATAGAGCACAGAAACAAGCTGGATGCGAAGTCCATGAGGTACAAGTTTAAAGGCTACGGGCAGCATAATTTTGGCTGTAGGTTTTGGGATATAAAAAACAGAAAAATCATCAGAAGCAAAGATGAAGTCTTCAATGAAAAAGTGATGCATAAGGACAGTGTGCAGGAAAATAAGGCCGAGGAGAAAGAATTCGTAAAGTTTGAAGAGTTACCCGACACAGGTGTTACAGCGCCACAGGATGATCATGTACAGGAGCATTATGAGGTAGAGCCATAGACACCGATTGTAAGGAGATCTACTTGGGAGAGGAGACCCACGGTCCGATACTCACCCTCCTTACATTATCTATTACTGACAGATAATGGTGAACTAGAATGTTTTGAAGAGACATTACAGTCAGATACATGGGTTAAGTGGGAGAAGGCCATGGATGATAAGATGGACTCTCTTAAGTCAAATTGTACATGGGAGCTAGTCACTCTACCTAATGGTAAGAAAGCTCTTCATAACAAGTGGGTTTACAGACTGAAGGAGGAGCATGATAGTTCAAAATGATACAAGGCTATATTGGTTATGAAAGAGTTCCAACAAAAGGCAAGTATCGACTTCCCCGAAATATTTTCACCAGTTGTAAAAATGTCTACAATTCGTATGGTCTTGAGTATAGTGGTTACAGAGGACTTACATCTAGAGTAGCAAGGTGTTAAGACAGCCTTTCTTCATGAGGACCTTAAAGAAAAGATATATATGCATCAGCCAACAGGATACGTGGCATCAGGAAAGAAGAACAAAATGTGTAGACTGAAGAAGAGTCTATATGGCCTAAAGCAGGCCCCGAGGCAGTGGTACAAGAAGTTCGACAGTTTCATGTCGAGAAACAGTTTTAAGAGATGTTATACAAACTACTGTTACTATTTGAAGAAGTTTGATACGTCGTACATCATCTTTTGTATGTTAATGATATACGTGTGGTCGGTTCAAGTATGAAGGACATCTCAGATCTCAAAAGACAACTGTCTAGAATATTTGTCATGAAGGATTTAGGAGCTTCAAAGCAAATCCTAGGCATGAAGATAAAACATGATAAGGAAAATAAGAAACTGGTTTTTATCACAAGTAGAGTACATAGGCAAGGTACTTGATCGATTCAATATGGGAGATGCTAAGCTGGTTAACACTACATAAACCAACCACTTCAAGCTTTCTAAGGAGCAAGGTACAAAGACACAGGAGGAACGGGACTACATGACTAAAGTCTCATACGCGTCAGCTATTGGGAGTCTCATGTATACAATAGTGAGCACGAGGCCAGACATTGTTCAAGTAGTGAGAGTTGTTAGGAGGTTCATGAATAACCCCGGAAAGGAACATTGGGAAGCTGTGAAGTGGATCCTTAGATACCTGGTAGGTACTGTGGATCTAAGGTTGTGCTATAGTGGATCAGAAATCAAGCTACAAGCCTACGTGGATTCAGATTTGGTAGGAGATATCGATAGTAGAAGAAGTACTGCAAGTTATGTCTTTACTCTGGGTAGTGCTGCGGTCAGTTGGGTCTCTCAGTTACAAAAGAAAGTATCTATCAATACAACGGAAGCAAAATATATTGCAACTAGAAAAGCATACAAGGAGATAGTGTGGATGCAAGGTTTCATGAAAAAGTTAGGTAAGAAGCAAGCAAATTGCAAGCTGTACAATGACAGTCAGAGTGTAATACACTTGGTCAAGAATTTAGCCTTTCATTCAATGACCAAGCATATTGACATCAGATATCACTTCATATGTTCGTTACTGGAAGATGGATCAATTGCTCTAGAGAAGATTCATACAAGTGAGAATCCTACGGATGTGCTGACCAAGGCGGTCACGCGGGGGAAGCTGAACAGCTTTGCTTGGTCATCAGGCTTGAAGATGGGGAGGTGGTGCACTCCGGATATAAAAGACGAAGCTTTACGGTGATATGTCTCCAAATTGGAGATTCTTGAGATGTGGAGTCACATCTATATAAGGTTACTCGACTAGTCGAGCGCCCTGCTCGACCGGTCGAGTGGCCCACTTGACCAGTCGAGGACTAGCTCGACTTAAAGTCCAGCGAACAAAATTGATTTTTGGTTCGATGTGTTTGACCAGTCGAGGCCCCCGCTCAACCAGTCAAGGTTACGCAGATTCGTTTTTGGATTTTGCACAAACTGCGAATTTTTGAGTCAGTTTTCACAAAGGTGCGAAAGGAAAGTTGCCTAAACTATAAATAGGGGTCCTAGGGTTTATTCTAGGGTATGCAAAAAGTATTCTAAAGTATAGGCCAAGGGTTTTCTTTAAACATCCAAGGGAAAATGTTAGTATATTGCTTGTAATCTTGTTTTCTTCATAATAGAAGTTTGCGCTCATGGTTTTTTACCCTTATTTGGGGTTTTTCCACGTATGTCTTGTCTTGTGGTTTATTTGGTATGCTTTGATTCTACTTCTTGATTATAGTTCTTTATATTTATCGTTTGTGGGTGAGATTAGAGATTGGATCTCAGTTCACTGCATTGTTGGCATGCTGCGTAACACAAATGATGCACCGAAGGGAGGAGGAAGAAGCAGCTGCACTCCATTGGGTGATGTGGTCCTGAATGGATTGAGAATGAATGAGAGAGATTAGGTATAAATTAGCGAAGTGGCTCTAGACGAGAATAGCGACCTTGTTGAGGTAGAATAGGTGGTCGAGGTCTTCAACGTAGTGGTTGGTGAGGGACGAAGCTGAGCTGTGGTTGTTGATGTTAGTGAGAAGAGACCGTTGGTTGAAGAAGAGGCCTGGAGGCAGCGAGGTAGGGTTGTGTAGGTGGCTGGGTAAGGGATGAAGAGGGACGCTGGGTTGGGTTCTTTGGTATGAGGAAGTAGGGGGGAATAAGAGGCTGGGGACGGGACTGTTGATTGCTAGTAACCGAGGGAGGGCCTGATGCATGGGGGAGATGGATCGGACAGGTTGGGGAGGCTGAGAAAGGCAGTTGGTCATCATGCGTATGTATGGAGGAGATGAGGAGTGGGAAGAAGCAGAGGATGTGGCTAGGGCATGGTTGTAAGTTGAACCACAGCAGGCACAGTAGGAAGCCAAGCTGATCCCAATGCATTGAATGGCCACATCGACAGGGATTGCATTGCGCATGACTTTCCATAGAAAAATGGAAATCTTGAGAGGGATGCATTTATTCCAAGCCCAAACGGACCAGCACTGCTTGGGCCTTGCTGCCCGTAGCAAATTCCATGCAGACTTTGTAGAGAAGTAAACCCATTTTTCTGTTATTTCTTTGGTTATTTATATATTTCTACTACACCGCTTATTCTTTCAGATGTTTCTCTTATTACCTCAGTGGTTACGATAGTCAAGGAGCTACTCTCTAGCTTTTTCTCTTATTATTATTATGATATCTTTTCTATGACTGTTCTTCTTCTGTTAGCCAAGCAATGCTTCTCTAATTTGCTTATCGTTCATAGGCTAGACAATCATGTGCGCTGTATCTTTTTACTTGACCGCTGTCTCTCGCGTTCAGCTTACTCACGCATGTTAAATATATCTCTGCATGAGACGTGTCTTTTTCCTTCAACAAGCATGTTGGAAGGTTGTTCAGCTAGGTAAATATACGGCTGTGGCCATTGTTATGGGCAGCCCAAGGACAATCAAATCCGGCCAATTCATGCCTGCGCGCACCACCACATTGCAAGGGGCATTACCCAATCCGTTTCCTTCCAATCCGCAAGCACAGGCCCGACACCATGGTGAAATTAAGGTTGAAATGACTTGTTCATTGCTGGTCCGATCCCACGCCCGTATATACCTACTGGAAGCGGATTGGCTGGTGTACCGCACATCAGGTGGTGTGTTAACGTCACTAAGCTCTGTGGGTTCCATGATGAGTTATATGTTATATCCAAACCATCCGACTTCATTTGGTGAGCTCATCATAAGGCTTAAGCCGAAAATTAAAACAGATCCAAAGATGAAGTGGACGATAAATCGCATTTGGAGATTGAGCATCTACCATTGAAACCCATTTAAGGTTACAGAAGTTTTCGATCAATATTATACTTGTTTTCTTCTTCATCTAGGTGTGTGATAGAAAATAAACATTACGGTGGGCCTTAGGAATATTTTAACTGTGAGAATCACTATTGCACTAATATTTGTGGTGTACTCCACTTGAGATTTGGATATGTCTCATTTTTGTGATCATGCCCTAAAATGATATGGCCAAATGAAGATATAGATTAAAAAAAATACATTATTGCGGCGCCATGTAATTTTGATATCCGCTGGTCTTGGCACAACACGTATCCACACCAGCCAGGTCGGTGGTATGGGGTACACCAGCCAATCCACTTCCCATAATTGCATTTTTTTTCACTGCCGCTGGACCGGGTGCATCTAACACGCTGCTGCCTGTAGAGCTGTACACGAACCGAGTTAGCTCGGTTAGCTCACTCAACTCGACTCAAAAGAGCTTAATTCAACTCGGTTTGAAATTGAGTTTGAGCTAAGTTGATCTAATTTTTTTAGCTCGAAGAAATTTCGAGCCGAGTTCAAGCTTGCACGAGCTCTACTCAACTCCTATTGAACCAGTTCGGTGACTCATTTATTTTGATATTTATGTTGCTCAGCAAGTGTTTGATGAAATGACTCAACGAATTGTCGGTTGGTAGCAAGGAAGGTATGGATATGAAACAAATACCCTTATATTTTGATTTTTTTGTTGTCTGCTGAGTGTTTGATGAAATACCTGTAAACCGATGCTACTGCTTTATATTCCGTGAGAAATCGAAAGTGCACTCCATGTGTTTTTAAGAAAATGCTTTAGAGGCTCGAACTCGGCTCGAAGTGGCCCGAACTGTTGATTGAGCCGAACCAAGCTGGCCAGTCAAGCTCAAGGACCGAGCCAAGCCGAGTTCAAGCTGAGGTCAGATAGTGGCCGAGCCGAGTCGAGGGGTTCGACTCGTGTACACCTCCAGCTGCACGGCGTTTTTTTTCATCGGCCCTGGGCCGGGTGCATTATACGCCGTAGTTCGCATTCCTTTTTCTTCTCTTCTCTCATTCTTAATCGGAAGCGCCAACGCGATTCGCGCGGATGCAGATTGAAAGAGACACAACCTGGCCACCCATCCGCGCCGCCTACAGTGGACACGTCTCCCCTCGACCAAAACATGTGGGCTGGTCAAGTAATACGGTGGACTTCACGTGTAAGAATAAAAACAACTCGTCATTGATTTTCCAACCGCTTTTTCTCTCACACTTGTGTGGCCCACCTGATCTGAGGAACGACCTGATCCGTGGGGCAGATTCTCACTGTCGGTCCCACCTGATGAATGTACGGATCTCATACACGTTTGTCAGCTTCGTACGTGTAGCGCGTTAGGTCCATGCATAGCTCTTTTAAATATGCGGACTTAAGTGTATGCCGAACTTGAATGGAAGTTATCTATATAGTGGAAAATTCTCCACCCAGTGGACCCACCACGGCAAAAACAATAATAATAACTTACGATTTGGTCAATCTTAGCCGTTGGATCGATGATCAGTTGAACAGTTAAGAAAATGGACGAATGATAACGGCCAATGGTCTGTGTGTGGCTAACAAACATCACTTGACCAGGACAGATGGTTACGATTGTTCAGCTCTCCGAATTCAGCAGACCAAGGTAGCTAGGGGTGGCAATGGATGATGTTGGGGAAGTATGCAAGGTCATTTAGAGCACGGCCGGTTTACTAAATGGACCCGGAACTCCGCCCGGGCCAATCCATGAGCTGGGATGAGCTGACCAGGTCAACCCATAATAAGGTTCGTAAGCTCAGGTCCATTCACATGGATTATGAACCGTTTTATATCCACATGGATGAAAACACTCTCTTTTAAATGTTAACATCATGCATATGCTAGCCACTAGCTACCTCAGCATAGCCCCAGATGACAGATAGATGATGAACATAAACAAAACGGGACCAAAAAGATAGATGACGAACATCTACATTTGGCATTGATAGCATCTATTTCTTGTATATGACATGTCATGCACACACCGACTGGATGCATAGGATGCACCGTTTGTCAATCCAAACCGCTCAGACTAGCCCCCCTAAAATCTTCTGGATGAAAAACATAATAAAAAGAAAACACAACCAATAGTCAAAGAGTAAAGTGTAAATGGAAAGTCTACGGCAGAAATTCATCAAGCAATAAGTGGGAATTCATTACAAAAGAAATGAAATTTTCCTCTTATTACCATAGATTCTACCTATAACTATTATACTTGTCCACATTTAAAATTCTCCATGGCAAAAATTTCTTTAGTTTTCCATGGATTTTCACTTATTAAATAAACCTAAGAAATTACCTTTAAATTGTAGAAGTTTCAGGCTAGTAATCAAATTACCATTCAATTTTTTAAATAATAATAATAATTTAATTAAACTGTCCAAAATTAAGTATATCAGTATAGATATCCCATGACCCAAAAATTATGCTCATTGAATTATCTTAATATAGGATTGACGGACATTAATTGGACAAATAAGTGTCCACCGATCAGACATTATGACTATTCAACCAATCTGACTCTTGGTCCATAAACTTTTTTTTTTTTTAAGGCACCGGGCCTAGAATTCATTCATATATGGAGGACCAACTTACATTTCGGGCATGCCCAGGAAAAAAGGCCGTCACACCTATCGTGATAAGGAAAAGCAAAAAACACAAAAATACATACAAATGCTGAGAGGCGTCAACGCCTGCCTATAATAGCCTTGAGCCCAGTTTTATCAAGAAAGATCAACCCTTTCACAAGGGTAGGGAGCTCACCTAGCGAAGAAAAAATTTGGCTATTTTGAGAATCACTACCAAGGCCGGCCAGTGCGTCCACCGGGGTGTTCGCCTCCCTGAAGGCATGCCCAAACCTGACCTGACCACGGTTCTTGAGATTACCTATCTGCCTGAGCCAGTACTCCCACTTCCACCTTGACCTGGATCTACCATTCAAGATATCTACCACTAACTGGGAGTCTGATTCCACCTCTACCCTATGAAGGCCCCTGTTTTGGCAAAGGGAGAGCCATCATGAATGGCTCAAATTTCCGCCCCTGTGCTGGAGCCGCGGCCATAAGCACTGGTGAACACAAAGAGCATATCCCCTCTTTCATTCCTACAAACGCCCCCACCTCCAGAGAGGCCCAGATTCCCACGAGAGGACCCGTCCACATTGATCTTAGCCCACGAGGAAGCTAGCTTGGACCAAAAAATAACAAAGGGTTGATCTGAATATCTTGCATCCACAACCACTGATCCAGGAGAAACAGAAAGTGAAGGCGGTGCTGGGGAAGAAGCCACCTTGCTGCTGCCATTAATGAAGCGGAACCAGCCATGGACCTTTGCAATCACTATCATAATTGATACTTGCCTACCTTCAAACGTTGTAGCATTGCAGGCTTTCCAGAGTTCCCAGCTAATACAGAGAGGGGCAAACGTTTGAGCGTCTGACCTCCTGGCAGCTAGAGCACCTCTCCACTGCGAAAACCTGACTGAAATGGAGGAAGCAGGCATAACTCTGACGCCAAAACTGGAACCAACGTGATCCCACACAGCCTGCGCCGTCAAGCTTTCCACAAATAAGTGGATAACAGTTTCCACTGATTTAGCCGAATCGAAGCTGCAGCAAACACACATAGAGGACATGTGGACACCACGCGCTTGGATCGCTTCATCTATAGGGACTGCATTCTGAAGCAATTTCCAGGCAAACAAAGAGATTTTAGGCGGGATATTCGGATTCCACAGCTTGTTGGCCCAATCCAACTGCGGGCAAGGAGACCTACAGGCATCTCTAACAGATTGAATCGTGAACATGCCGGATGGGGAGAGGGGCCAGAAGAATGAATCAAGGCCAGCAGCAATGCAGAAACTAGCCTGAAAAATGAAATCGAGCGCCTCTTGAGGAAGATATCTGAAGACCACTTAAGGAGGAAGCGGCCCGATTGGGCCAAGAAACTGCCTAACCTCCATATCCAACAACTCCGTGGGGATAGGGCTCTTAGCCAAGTTGAGGAGAGGCCTAAGCATAGTCCAATTATCTATCCAAAGCTTACAACTTCCTTCCCCAATCATCTTTTGAACCATGGGTAACATTCGCTGAAACTGGGCCTGAATGCACTTCCACAACGGGGATGCAAAAGAACAATGGGAAGAGACCCCATTTGCCACCAAGTTTAGCCGAAATTTGGTAGCTATGAACAAGCTCCACAGAGAGCTCTGATTGGAGAAAAGGATACCCCACGCCATCTTCATTCTGAAGGCCTTCATGACTTCTTCCAATCGCATGAAGCCCAGCCCACCCTTAACAATCGAAACTGCAATCTGCTTCCAGCTGATCCAGTGCATCTTTCTCCTACCCTATGATCATCCCCAAAAGAAATTGGCGAAACTTGCTTCCAAGGCTTTCAGAACATACATTGGAACATGGGTAGCAGCGCCTGAGAAAGAATCCTGGCTTTTTACCCACTAAGTCTACCTTCGATTCTCCCCAAGAGGGAATGGAAAACGCCGAATTTCAATCTAGCCGCTGCGATAGGAACCCCTAGGTACGTAAAAGGGGTGGAGGATGCCTTGGAAATTTCGATTGTTCTTTCAATCGCTCTAATCCTGGATGCTTTCATTTTTTCTAAACAGACAAAAGAACTCTTGTGGAGGTTGATGCATTGCCCTGATTCCACCTGGTAAGCATCCAAAAAAACTTTTGTCGCATGAAGGGTCACGAGACCTCCGTTAAGGAAGAGGAGGGTATCGTCGGCATACAAAAGGTGGGAGATAGAAGGGCATTCCCTACGGCTTTTGAAAGGCGTGCACCAGCCATGTTCCAGCAATCATTTGAGGCCCCTGCTGAGCACTTCTGCTGATATAATAAAAAGGGCTGAGGAGAGTGGGTCTCCCTGCCGAAGCCCTCTAGAGGATTTAAAGAAGCCATTAATCTCCCCATTAACCAGGGCAGAGAACTAATTATTAGCCTACAAATTTTCAATCATGTCCACCCAATCCCTGCTGAACCCAAACCTGAGGAGAACCTTCTTCAAAAAACCCAAATCCACCTTGTCGTAGGCTTTTTCCATATCAACCCCCCCCCCCCCCCCCCCCCCTTCGAACTTTCCTGGTGATCTCTCTAAAAAGTTCCTAACTAAGAGCAATGTTCTCGGATATGAAACCACCCGGAATAAAAGCGCCTTGCTCCTTAGAAATCAAGTGAAGGAAGGATTAGATTCAGCCTGGTAGCAATGATTTTAACAAAAATCTTATATAGGCAATTATAAAGACTGATCGGGTGGCAATCGGCAAACCTCTTTGGCTAATGGTAGTGGTTGTCTTGAATTTAGTCCATTTAATTCAAGTTAATAAATGGGTAGTGTACCATTTCTCAGTGCTTGTGCATCAAGTGGCATAAGCAGCCATAGAATCAAATAAGTCACCTCTCGTAATGAACCATCCATAGAAGGACCCACAATTTGGACGGTTTAGATCAAGGTATATTACTTAAAGCAGTGCACTTCACATATGCATATGTATATAAAATTACATACCCTCCCAGCGAACAGTATAAACCTAGTAGACATATAAATACAGGCACCATTGCACAACTACACAAGAAGCGATTGAAGGAAGGTTGCTTTCCTACTTTCCTACGAGCAGTAACTACTAGCTACCTCTCTCTCTCTCTCTCTCATTTCTCTTCCTTCACATCATCAAGATCAGGATACAGAGTTGGTTAAAAAATCAATCAATCAATCAAATCACAATCAGTCAACCAAACATGTCCTCCTCCTCTGCCTTTTCACTGGACCACCTCCCTCCCTCCGAGCAGCTCTGTTACGTCCATTGCAACTTTTGCGACACCGTCCTCGCGGTATCTTTTCTTTGTCTCTTAAATCCCTTCTTCGCCTTTTCTCTCTCCCTCTCTCTTATCCACAGTCACCTCTCTCTCTCTCTCTCTCTCTCTCTCTCTCTCTCTCTCTTGGCTTCTTTTGTTTTCCATGGCAGGTGAGCGTTCCTTGTAGCAGTCTCTTGAAGACGGTTACGGTGCGGTGCGGTCACTGCACCAACCTCCTCTCTGTTAACATGCGCGGCTTGCTTCTTCCTGCTTCAAATCAGCTCCATCTTGGCCATGTTTTTTTCTCTCCTCATAATCTCTTGGTATATTTCTCGGTTTGGGATTTTTTTTTTTTTTCAGCTGTCTTTTCGTTCTCGATTATCTGAGTGATTTTACTGCAATGAATTCCTATATATATATTCCTATTCTTTTTATTAATTGCATCCATCTTCCGAATCGCGATGATCGTTTCTTTTATTTTGTGTGTTTCAATTCTTTTTTTCTTTTTTCTTTTTTCAGGATGAGATCCCTACGCCGCAGCCGAGCTTGTTGCTCGACCAGTCCAACCCAAATGAAACTCTGGTATCGGTAAGAGGAGTCGACGAGCCCCCGAGAACGCCCGTAGTTAACAGACGTGAGACTATTTACCTTTTTACCCTTGTCTTGCTTTCTTAAGAGAAAATCATGGCAATTTCCGTTAGACATCCATGCAATTTCGCTTTAGACTTTTGAATGAAATTTGCCCATTAAAGATGCCTTTAAAATGGTGTTGCTAGAAGGGGTTGCTTGCTAACATGGTGGCCTTCTTCCGGTCTGGTATTGGAGTGAAAATAACCATTAATGCCGTCAATTACAACCCTACCCCTCCTCTGCCTACTTTCTCAGGTTTTGTTGGTCGTACCACAACCTCTCTCTTTACTAATGAACAGTCTTCAATCTCCTCACTTTTAATTTCAAATATACCTTCCCAAACCCATAAATCACAAAGAAGGTTTTTTTTTTTTTGAAGTTAGGTTTCCACGAACAAATAACCAAAGCTAGTTGATGCTCCTCTCTTTCACAGTCTCTATCATTTCTCTCACTTCAAATAAATAAATAAATAAATAAAAGAAGAAAAATGGAAGTACGAAGAGACGGGTGATGGTGATGATGAGGTGATGATAATATAGAGATAAAAAGCTCTGCAGCAAAAGTCAGTGATGGGTCATGAGCTTTGTTTTTCTGTGTGTTTTGGTGCAGCTCCGGAGAAGAGACAAAGAGTTCCGTCTGCGTACAACCGATTCATCAAGTGAGTAATAATGAAAAGATCCACACAACTGAAAGGAGGAGTCTTTCTTACTAGCTATCCTTTCCCTGGCGGGCCACCTGGATTAGTGGACAGCATGCACCACCGCTTTCTCTAAACATGATCCCACCATGGAAGCAGATTTTTGACCATTCGATGATCTTCTGTTCATAGATTGAATGGATAGGCTTGCTCATCGGACTTCATGCTTAGCCCATAGCCTGTTTATGGTGTCCATAAACATGGCCCAGCTAACGGACAAGGGATTCATTGAATACTCCGGGGACTACAAGAGCAACCCTCGTTTTCTCTTCTGTTTTATTTATGGATTCTGAAAGCAAAGGAGGCGATTTTTTGACATGTATGTGTTTTCTTGTGGGCTGAGACTGCAGGGACGAGATCCAACGCATCAAGGCCGGGAATCCCGACATAACCCACAGAGAGGCCTTCAGCGCGGCTGCGAAGAACGTGAGATCCAAGACATTTTTCTTCTCTCCCCTTTTTTTTTTTTCTTCTTCTTCTTCTAGGGTTTCTGCTTTCTGTTTGGAATTACCTCCTGATGCAAAAACTAGGGTTTTCAATTCATTTCTCGTGTTCTTTCTTGGTTTCTGGGCCTTGTCGTTTTTCAGTGGGCCCACTTCCCACACATCCACTTTGGAGTGGTGCCTGATCAGACCGTGAAGAGACCTAGCGTGCGCCAGCAGGTAAACCTGCGCACCCTCTCCTTTTACATGTTGGATGCTGATGTAAAGAGAATATGTTTATATTGGATTTGGTTTTGGCAGGAAGGAGAGGACGTTCTCATCAAAGATGGGTTTTTCTCTAGCGCAAACATGGGCGTCACTCCCTACTAGGCTATGCAAGCTTTGGACAGTATCAGTGATAGTTCAACAACATTTCTGAAAGGTAGTGACTTATCCACTTTATATGTGGCATGAATGTTTGGTGGTCAGAACCGCTTAAATCGTGGGCCCCACTGTGGTTAGAACATAGCCTAAAAATCTCACTGATTGACTGATCCAGACCATCCAATCCATGGCTATCAAATAGATATTTAAATGAAAATAAACTTTGCAGCTGACCAAATTCAATGAGCTAAACTAGATGGTTGAGATCATCCAAATAGTATGACTGTGGGGTTATGCACCATCCACAATGGGGCCCCACGATACGGACACTCAGATCGCCACATGCGTGTGCCATGATGATGATGCACCTGTCATCACCATTCAGAAATGACGCTGAACTATCAACTTAGTCTAGCATGGGGTTTTTAGACCCTTCTTCTTCTCTGTCTTTTTGTCTAAGTGTTTAACAGGCTTTCTTGCTTGGTGAATGCAATCTCTACGGACCTGCAATCTCTTTCTCTTGCTTTGAAAGACCTTGTTCTAACATCTCTTTGCAAATCACTGTTCTTGTTGCTTTATTCCCCGTTACAGTCTTGTATGTTTCCTCTGATCGGTGCATATGCTGCTTTCTCCTGTGGAATGCATGGTTATGAATTCTCTTGAGAAATGTGATGACAAAAGAAAGTACATTCATGGGCATTGAGCCACGTTGAAATAGTATTTGACATGACAAATCATGCTCATGCATATCTAACTTTCTCATTCAAAGGCATGCTTCCATCTCTACATTTTTCAAACATACATCAGATTTCACACGTACTTTTTGTCGGAGAATATAGAGACCGATCAATAGAATTTGAAGCTGGTGTTTTTTTTTACTCGATGGTTGTGGGATTTAATCCAGATTTGCATGTATTGAAAGAGCGTATAACAAAGAAAATAAGATGAAACTCCATAAGAGAAGACATTTTTGTGCCTAGGCTCAAAAGAAGCAAACGTGTTCTTAGTCGTTTAAGTATGTTACAACAAATGTAAATTATATATATATATATATATATATATATATATATATACACACACACACACACACACACACACATTCCCAATATTTAAAAAAAAAAACTAAAAAAAATTGTATTTGAGCAATTTCTAATGAAAAAATTAAATTCAAGAAGGATTTAGTTCTTGTAAAATAACTTAAAAAAAAAAAAAAAAAAAAAAAAAAAACAACAACTTAACCAATGAATGGAGAATCTAATTCTCATGATTAGAACTCAAGTCTTGAGAAAAAGAAGGGCCAAAGAACTCATTATGCAAATTGTGATCCAGCATCCACAACAGATAATAGGGTACGTAGCAACACATATATGCGTAGAGCGTCCATCACAGCAAGATCTTTAACTGAGAGCAATGGGTTGTTGCTACAATAAATACAACCATCCCGAGTTATGGGGGCAAAGCTATCTGTAGAGGAATTGGCCTTCCTGAAAATCTACTTATTTTTTGAACTTATTTTGGCTACCTCAGTAATTAGTTCACCGATAATGTACCATGTTTGTCAGGGGGGTTGGAGGATTTGAAGAGTAAGTCCATCAGTATATTTCAAACAAATTTGATTTCAACGTTGAGGCTGAGGTTTATACATTGCTTTATGTCACTAAGCGAATGAATAGTAGTAGGTTTAATCATAGGACTAAAGGTTTCTTCAAAATTCATACCTTCTTTTTTAACTTATAGTCTTTGTTAACCAAACGAGCTTTGAATTTGTCTACTGACCTATCAAACTTGAACTTCGTTTTAAACACCCATCTCGAGCCTACCACATTCATCCTGATAGTATGAGAACTAGATCCCAAGTTTAGTTGTGGTTAAGGCCATTTAGTTCTTTTTGCATCTCAGCAATCCACTTAAGCCGAGTCAAGGCTTATTGAATAGGAAGATTCTCCATCGTGTTGTCAATAGTTGCAGTCAAAGTAGTAGAAGAATTTGTAGCAGATTTAGATATAGTGATGACACAGGTATGAAACGTGATGAGGTCAATCACCGTCTTCCTCAAGGATAACTACTCCGAATCCACGGTGCTTCTCTGGACTCCTCATAGAGATTTCTTGAATCCACAAGGAAAAAAGCAAGGAAAATAGAAAATAAATTCTATAAAATTCATAATTCGATTGATGATTAAAATAAACAAGTCTACAACCCTTTAAATAGGGATATTAAGCCATGGAAAAAATTTTGTAATCAAACTACAACTAAAAATCTTAGAAATCGCAACTTACTATAAATAGTAAAGTTACTATTTATAGACGGGCAACGAAAAATAGTAAGTGTCCTATTTGGCTTCACCACGCTGTTCTCCTAATTATTCTAAGTACTCCTAAAGCTCAAAATCATATATTTTACATCTGATAATTAATTCTGATTTGCGAGATACATCTGTTTTAAGTTCTAACGGTCCAAATCATCTCCATCTCCGATTAGGCCTTTTTTCGTCCACCTTGGCCATGAAATTATCCACAACCCGTTCTACTTGATCAAGTGATCATGGGATAAACATTAATTACCGAAGTAGAAGAGGAACCAACAACACTAGTAGCAATTTAAATAGTTTATGAAGTCCTTGAGTTGGAGTGAACTTAGAAGACTCGATCGACATATCATTAAATAACTATCCTGATAACCTGTGGAGAAACGTTGCTATCTTTGAGGGCAAGTTTGTCTCTGCGCACTCCCTCACTGCCCGAGTGTGTTGGTGGATGGCTTATATCAGCAGCCCCAAATCAGCACCATTGTTTTCAGCCTCTCCCAGGGCTGAGTTGTAGCCTTCGATGTTTTCTTTGGCTAGGATTTCAGCAAGTTCGACTCTCCTTTCAAGCATCTATTAGTGGTTAAATGGTTTAAGTTGAACTCAAATTAGGTTAAGATTAACGTAGACGGTTCGTCTATAGATAACCTTGGAAACTCTGGAGGCTGTGGTATGTGTAGAGGAGATGGAGGCGAGTTCCTTTTTGCTTTTGCGGTAGGATATGGGGTAGGTTCTAACACTATCGCGGAACTTCGTGCAATCCACAATGGCCTCTCCCATTGTCTTATCTCTGGCCGCTCAAAAGTGATTATTGTATCTGACTCCCAGTTGACCATAGATGTATTGAACGATCTTGTTCATCTAGGCTAGAAATGGGCCTACTGGCGCCACAAGAACGATAGATTAAAACGCTTGGGGTAGGTACATTTTGCTTACATCTTAAAGGAAGGTAACGCTCTGGCGGATGTCATGGCCCATTTGGGCAGTGGTAGTCAGACTGCCGCCTAGTTTACCGAGTTTTCTGCTTTCCCTCCTAATGTTAAGGGTCTTCTCTTTCTTGACAAGGTGGGTCTGGGGTCGATTAGGGAGCACTCGGCCTTGTTTCTAAGTTTTTCTATTGTTTTTCCTTCCTTGTTGTTACTCATGATAGGCTCTCATGTGTTTTTTTGTGCACCTGGTCAACCCAAATGCACATCTACTGATAGATTTGAACTGAAATCATAATTTTTACCAAAAAAATTCCTGATAACCCGCGGAGAAAATACCTAAACCCGAGGTGTAGATGGTGAAGACCTATTGGGTGGTGTTGGTTGAGATGGAACACGATCATCATCATGTCAAGTTAACTAAGGGGCTAGTGTGATACGCAAGGCTTTAAAAAGAGGTGATGCATTAGCATCTTGCTACAAACTTAAATTAATCTCGAGGTGTGCCAAAATTTGAGTTGCATCAACATCACTAGAGTAATGTGTGTTGCGCAGTACGCAAACAACGCAGTGAACCAAGATCCAATCTCTGGTCTCACCCACAAACGATAAACAGAAAGAAATATAATCTAGAAGAAGAATCAAAGCCTTTTAAACAAACCACAAGACAAGATATACGTGGAAAAATCCCAACAAGGGTAAAAAACCACGGGTGCAAACTTACACTATGAAGAAAAATGAAGATTACAAGCAATGTACTAATCTCTTAATGCTCCCATGTACAAAGATAACCCTTAGCTTATCTTAGAAAATTCTTTCTCATACCCTAGAATAACCCTAAGAACCCCTATTTATAGTTTAGGCAACTTTCCTTTCGCACCCTTACAAAACCGCCTCAAATTTCCGCAGTCCGTGTGAAATCCGCGTAAGATTTTGCGTAGCCTCAACTAGTTGAGCAGGTTCCTCGACTGGTCGAGCGGACCCTCAACCAGTCGAGCACTACGGACCAAAAAATAATTTTCAACGCTGGACTTTGAGTCGAGCAGCCACTCAACTGGTCGAGTGGCACTGCCAGATGTGACTCCACTTTTCAACGATCTCCCACTTGGAGACACATCGTCATAAACCTTCATAAACTTTCGTCTTCTACATCCGAAGTGCACCACCTCCCCATCTTCAAGCCTGAAGACCAATCAAAGCTGAACAGAGCTTCAGCTTCACTCCTGTGACTGCCTTGGTCAGCATATCCGAAGGATTCTCACTTGTATGGATCTTCTCCAGAGCAATCGATCCATCTTCTAATAACGAACATATGAAGTGATATCTGATGTCAATATACTTGGTCCTTGAATGGAAGGCTGAATTCTTAGCGAAGTGTATTGCACTCTGACTGTCACTGTACAGCTTGCAATTTTCTTGCTTATTTCCCAACTCTTCTATAAAACCTTGCATCTACACCATCTCCTTGCATGCTTCTATGGCTACAACATATTCTGCTTCCGTTGTACTGATAGATACTATCTTCTTTAACTAAGAGACCCAACTGACTGCAAAACTACCCAAAGTAAAGACATAACCTATAGTGCTTCTTCTGCTGTCGATATCTCCCGCCAAATCTGAATCTATGTAGCCTTATAGCTTGATTTTTTATCCTCCATAACACAGCCCTACATCCGCAGTACCTACCAGGTATCTGAGGATCCACTTCATAGCTTCCCAATGTTCCTTCTCGGGATTGTTCATGAACTTGCCAACAACTCTCACTGCTTGAGAAATGTCTGGCCTTGTGCTCATCATAGCATACATGAGACTCTCAATAGCCGATGCGTATGGGACTTTAGCCATGAAGTCTCATTCCTCTTGCGTCTTCACACCTTGCTCCTTAGAAAGCTTAAAGTGGTTGCCCAATGGAATGCTAACCGGCTTAACACCTCCCATACTGAATCGATCAAGTATCTTGGCTGTGTACTCTACATATGACAAAACTAGTTTCTTGTTTTCTTTATCATACTTTATCCTCATGCCTAGGATTTGTTTTGTAACTCATAAATCCTTCATAGCAAATTCTCTAGACATTTGTCTTTTAAGATCTAAGATGTCCTTCATGCTTGATCCGACCACAAGCATATCATCAACGTACAAAAGAAGGATGATGTACGGCCTATCAAACTTCTTCAAATAGCAACAGTGGTCTACATGACATGTCCTAAAATCATTTTCTGACATGAAGCTGTCGAACTTCTTGTACCACTACCTCGGGGCCTGCTTCAAGCCATATAAACTCTTCTTCAGTCTACACACCTAGTTCTCCTTTCCTGGTGCCACGTATTCTGTCCGTTAATGTATGTATATCTCTTCTTCAAAGTTCCCATGAAGAAAGGCTGCTTGACATCTAGCTGCTCTAGATGTAAGTCCTCTATAGCCACTATACTCAAGACTATGCGAATCGTAGACATTTTCACCATTGGTGAAAATATTTCGATGAAGTCGATACCTGACTTTTGTTGGAACCCTTTCACAACTAATTTAGCCTTATACCGTTTCGAACCATCATGCTCCTCCTTCAGTTAGTAAACTCATTTGTTATGAAGAGATTTCTTACACTTAGGTAGAGTGACTAGCTCCCATGTACAATTTGAATCAAGAGAGTTCATCTCATCATCCATAGCCTATTCTCACTTAACCCGTGTATCTGACTGTAATGCCTCTTCAAAACACTCCGGTTCACCATTATCTATCAGCAGTAGATAATGTAAGGAGGGTGAGTATCGAACCGTGGGTTTCCTCTTCCGAGTAGACCTCCTCACAACAAGTGTCTGCGGCTCTACCTCACTATGCTTCTGTGCATGTTTATCCTGTGGTACTGTAACACCCGTGTCCGGTAACTCTTTCAACTCTCCGAATTCTTTTTCATCGGCCTTATTTTGCTACACATTGTCCTTATGCATCACATTTTCATTGAAGACTACATTTTTATTTCTGATTATTTTTCAGTTCTCTGTATCCCAAAATCTGTAGGCAAAATCATGTTGCCCGTAGCCTATAAATGTGCACTTCCTGGACTTCGCATCCAGCTTATTTCTGTGCTCTGCATCAATGTGAACATATGAAGTGCAACTGAATACTTTAAGATGTGCAAGATTCACTTCTTTCTCAGTCCACGTTTCTTCTGGTAGCCCACCATTCAATGGTGTTGAGGGACTTCTATTGATGAGATATGTGGCAGTATTCACAAATCTACCCAAAACGTCTTAGGCAACCCTGCATGTAACCTCATGCTCTTGGTGCACTCAAGAATAGTCTTGTTAATACGCTTAGCCACATCATTCTACTGTGGTGTCCCTAGAATCATTTTCTGATATTTGATTTCATTTGCTGCACAGTACTCCTCAAATCTCTTATCATAGTCCTCTCTCCCATTATCTAATCTAAGATATTTTACTGTTTTACCTGTCTCGTTTTCTACCATTATTTTTTACTTCTTAAATACATCAAATACATCAGATTTTATGCTTTAAGAAATATACTCATAATTTTCTATTAGCATAATCAATAAAAGAAACAAAATAACATGAGCCACCAAGAGATGATACCTGTGTCGGTCCCCACACATCAGTGTATATAAGATCCAACAAATGCGTCTTTGGAGTTCGTCTTGTTTTCTTGAAACTTACCCTCTTCTGCTTGTCATACAGACATTACTCGTAGAATTCTAAGTCAATAGACTTTAGCCCTAGTAGCTTCCCTTTTGATAATAGCACTTTCAACCATTTCTCACTCATATATCCCAACCTCTGATACCATAACTGCCCATTCACTCCAGTTGATGCGACTGCGAGTGAACTATATGATCCTTAAGTTATGTAAAAAGTACTTTCCTTCTTACCTCGAGATATCACCAAAGCATCTTTTATGATCTTCTACGAATCACTAGTAAATGTCATCACATATCCAGTTTCGGTTAACTGCCCCACTGATATCAAATTCCATTTCAAACTCGGTACATGTCTGACATTCAATTTCAAAGTCATTCCGTATTTCTGACTTACATAAACGTCTTCCTTTCCAACAATACTGCACGGTTCATCATCACTCAGGTAATTAAACTCTCCCGAAGTCACTTGACACATAATCACGCAGAACTTCGTTACATGAAGTGGCATGAAACAAAACACCTAAGTGTATGACCCAAGACTCATTCATCGCATTAAGAGATAAGATCAACACCTCTATGTCACTCTTCTCAGATAGATTCACCGAATCCTTTCCGCCTTGAGAGCTTTCTTCTTGTTTCTTAAGCACACTACAATCACATTTTATGTGCCCCTTTTTTCCGCAATGCCAACACCCATCTTTGTCTTTTGGTCCCTTGGACTTCTTCGTCGACTTAGAACGTCCGTGTTTATTCTCTTTTGTTCAGCGATCTTCCTTTTCCTTCAACGTTTAGAGTATTCCATGAATCCCCTGAAACTCTCGATATCTTTCTTCTAGATTCTTCGCTGAGAATTAGACCAATCACATTATCGAATTTCAGTTTTGTCGACCCTGAAGAATTGCTCATAGCAATCACCAAACCATTCCAACTGTCTGGCAAACTGGACAAGATTAATAATGCCCTGACCTCGTCCTCAAAAGTAATGCCAATGAATTCCAATTAGCTTGTGACTGTATTAAACTCGTTTGGATGTTCAGTCACGCTCCCACCATCTGACATCTTCATGTTGAATAGTTGTTTTATAAGATGAACCTTGTTGAATGTTGAGGGTTTTTTATACATCATAGCTAGGGATTCTATTAATTTTTTTATTTTATTTTTGCGGTCTTTACCTTGGATATATTGAAGGTGACGCTCTTAGATAAAGAGAGTCGGATCGTTCCTAAAACCTTCTGATCCAATAAAAATCATTCATCATCTGTCATCTTCTCTGGTTTTTTCTCCTTTTCTCCTAGAGAAATATAGAGGTCTTTCTGATACAGATAATCCTCCATCCGCATCTTCTAGAAGGTAAAATTTGAACCATCAAACTTCTCAATTCTAGTATTCCCTTCTTCCATCATCGTTCCCACTTGAACTGAACTTATCTCTGATACTATTTGTTGCACAGCGCACCAACAACGCAGTGAATTGAGATCCAATCTCCTGTCTCACTCACAAACGATAAATAGAAAGAAATATAATCTAGAAGAAGAATCAAAGCATTCCAAACAAACCATAAGAAAAGATATACGTGGAAAAACCCCAACAAGGGTAAAAAACCACGGGTGCAAACTTCCACTATGAAGAAAAAATAAAGATTGCAAGTAATATACTAACCTCTTGATGCTCCCATGCACAAAGATAACCCTTAGCCTAGCTTAGAAAACCCTTTTTCATACCCTAGAATAATCCTAGGAACCCCTATTTATAATTTAGGCAACTTCCATTTCGTACCCTTGCAAAACCTCCTCAAATTTCAACAGTCTGTGTGAAATCTACATAAGATTTTGCATAGCCTCGACTAGTCAAGCAGGCTCCTCAACTAGTCGAACGGACCCTCGACTAGTCAAGCATGGGCCTTGACCGGTCGAGCACCACGGACCAAAAAATTAATTTTCAACGCTAAACTTTGAGTCGAGCAGCCACTCGACCGATCGAGCAACCCACTCGACTGGTCGAGTGGCACTGCCAGATGTGGCTCCACTTCTCAACAATGTGTGGATTCAACATCTGCAGCTTCACTTATGATGTTGATGCCCTCTAAATTGATAACACTAAGAGGAATAGACTCTCCCATAATAGGTGTGGCTAAAATATTATATTGTACTCGAGCTGGTGGTAAAGGTAATGTAACATTTTAAATGTTAATTCAGCATAGGTAAATGATCGAGCTCTTACTCTATGAAGCTTTAAATAAAGTAAGTGGATTAATATATGGCAATACAGATTCATTGAAAATCACATGCCTAAAAATGTAGATCTTTTGTGTTGGTGGATGGTAGCATAAAAAAAATTCATGTGGATGGAAATGTAACCAACAAAAACACAAGGATTTAACTTTGGTTAAAATTTAATTAATGCTTGGTCTCTTTAATATGAAAACCAGTCTTCTCAGAGCTACTATTGTGAAATATTGCTTACCCTAAAGATTATAAGCATTGAGGGGTTGGGCTTTGACCCCGTTATTTTGGGATCATATCTAGTATTCAGAATTTGCCTTGATTTATTTTTTTTTAAGAATATGATTTCATTAATGAGGCAAATGTACAGATCCAGATTTTTCGGGTAGCAACCCGAAACAAATACCTGGTGCACCTCGATTTGGTACTGCTCTTGCGTGGAAACAGTGCTTTACCCCTATATGCCTAATCAACTGTTTCGAACTATACCTTCTTCATTGACAATGGAAAGTCGTCACTGTATTAAAAAAACTCATACCGGAGTATGGAGCAAATGAAAGAAAGGCATTGGGATCCCAAAGACTTTTAAAGCAAAATAATTTGGATGTCGTAAGACTCCTATGGACCACGTGTGATCATTGATTTAGATATGATCATTGGATTAGTCAAATTGAGCGATCTAATGAGCCCCACTATAGTTGTGATCATTACAGATAGATTTAGGGCAGGCCGCTTGAACTGTGATCCGTATATATGGTTATTAAGGCAGATATAGAAACCTATGGTGTGAAGACTACATAGGGGAGAAGTGTAATAGGTAAGTTTCTCTAGTCCTTTTTTCCAATAAATACAAGTATTGGTCCCCTCATCCACAGAGACAAAAAACTCTAATTCCACTGAGAGGTTTTTCTAAGGGTATAAGATGCGGAAGGCCAAGTATGCCTCTTGGCGATATCCGGCATCGGGAATGTCATCTCACACATGTTCACATTTAAGATTCCAATTTGGAGTCTTCATTATTTATGTATAAATGATCTATTTATTCAATTATTAAGATTACAGTTGATATCAAAGTAGATTATGCATTAATCTTGAGAATTCTAAGATATACATATGCCCCAAACCCGACCACTACCGAAACTCTAATATGGGTACCCGATTTTGGTACTGGTGACTCAGTTGCGGCATCTACGGCCAACAGAACACTCATAACCACGATCGCCGGCCATAAGTGAAAACTAACAGCGATGCTATAGGGATGAAAAACCCCGTTCGAATTGCATCCTCTAACCCTGTTTTGGACGCGTGGGCTAGGGCCGCTGGACCCATGAAAATCGATGGTCCACTTTCGTTGCCAGGGCGATGTTTATTTTATATCCAACCTGTTGATAAGGTCACACAAACCTGGATGAAGTGAAAACATAAATATCAGCTTCTTCCCAAACTTTTGTGGCCCCGGGGAGTTTTTAATGGTGGTTGTTCAACTACCACTGTTTCATACAGTGTGGTCCACGTGGGATTTGGATTTACTTTATTTTTTGACTCATGCCCCAAAATGATCTGGAAAAATGGATGGACGGCGTGGATAAAACACATATATCTTGGTGGGGCCCACATAGCACCGTCCAATAGCTGCTGCCTGCTGACTACTGACAGGGTCAGTAGGCAATCCGCTCAGTTATCCATTACCCCTCCCGATATATACGTTTATCCATGCCGGTGATCCATTTTTAAAAGATCATTTTAATTTTTCAAAGATCATTTTAGGGTATGAACCCAAAACTGAAGGAGATCAAAGTCTCCGGTAGATCACAGAAAAAAAAAAAAACAAAAAAAAACAATGGTGATTGAATGAGGGTTGTTTTGTTATTTTATAAAATATAGTTTATGAACATAATATAACCGCATGAGTCCATGACGGCAAGCGGCTGGTTGCCTAACGGTGCAAACCTCACGCGGTTATAGTAAAATAGCTTAAAAGATGGGTGATTATACCGAAAAATTCCTTTTAATTAACTTAAATAGCACTTAATCACTGTTTACACGCAACTCATATCAAAAATGGTATTATGTCATGTTTAACAAGCGTATATGATCCAACTGGACCATATTTAAGATAGACAGTCCAATCGTACTAATCTTCAAGATGAATGGTCTGATTGAATCAATTTAATGATGAGTGGCCCAATGGTGAAGATTAACTGTGCGAGTGAACCCATATTCGAGATCAATAGTCCTGTCAGACTGATCTTCAAGATCAACGGTCGGATTTGGATTTGATCGATTTAATAACAAGCAGCCTGATTGTGAAGATTAAGTATCTGAGTGGACCCATATTCAAGATCAACGGTTCGATCAGATTGATCTTCAAGATCAATGGTCTAATTTCATTGATTTTAACAACAAATGGCTCGATGGTTCAGACGGATGGACCAAGTGGACCCATACTCAAGATCAACAGTCCAATTAGTCAATTGGCCGAATTGGATGGCTATTGGCCCACGCAACCATACTTCGATCATCCAAATCGTTTAGATGATTAACTCACCGTCGAATTGGATACCATTGGCCCATGCAACCAATATTACCTAGATTGGGAAATCCTGATGCTTCAATTGGTGGCCATTAAATACACATTAAAAAAGAAAAAAGAAATCCAAAGCAATTTGAACGAACCAAAAAAAAGCATATAAACAAGAAAGATAAACAAAAACAACCCAGTAAGCAGAAACTACCCGCATGGGTCACTGCGGTCCCTGACATGGTAAGATTTGATTAAGCCACATGTTATGGTCAGCCCTGGTTATTTCACCAGACAACCTTCAAGCATGTTTTGTTGATGCTTTCTCGGGCAATGGCAGGTGACCTAATCAAATCTTGTCACATTAGGAAACCATGGTGCTAGTGGTTCCCAGGTCCACGACCACCCAAAAGAAGGCAAGGCCAAATCCCAACGCAGCAACGACGAAACACCGTCAACGGAATGGCCGAAAAAAAAAATAGCCACAAAACAAGCAATAAAAGGCCAAGTAAATCTACATTGGGTGAGGCTATGTGGTTCTGCGGCAGAGTTTGAATTTCTAACCGCAGCCGAATTTCCGAAAACCATGAAAGTTAAAATGATATTCGTGTGGATATGAGAGAGCTCTTTTTTCTTCTTCTTTTTTTCCAATACAACGCAAAAGAGCCCCATTTCGTGATTTAGGAAATTCGATTAACAGTAGAAGCTTCAAAATCAATCGCATTCTACACCAATCCAGGCCATCGAAAGAACTTGAATATAACTCTACAGAGGCCCTTCACAACAGGATTCTGGCAGCTCTATTCCTTTGGGGAGAATACACGACTTATTTGCCATTCCATGTATTCAAGAGAAGCTGAGAAGTCTAAAATACACCAATCCAGGTGGGCCAAAGATGAGCTATTGTCCAGAAATAGAAGCGATTGAATGACTCTAACCATCTGGTTGTTGTGGGTTTTGCTGATCGAATGCGGACAACTGCTCTAACCGATCCTTTTACAGGACACTTACCGATATCAGCTGGCCATGGTGGGCCATCAGGACAGTAGTCCCAACCATCGTATGCATTGCAAAATGTACTGTAACCTGCATATTAGCGTACTGCATACATCATACTCTTTCTTTGCCTTTGGTAAGTAAGCTAGGATCGAACCCAAGACCTCAATCTAGAAATGTAGGCTGTCTACAACAAAGTAAGGGATAAACATTTCCAAGCTCACAAGAATTGATGTTTTGACAAAATCTTGAGAAATAAACCTCTGTAAAACGCTTCATGATTTAGGAGACTCCATCCTTTCCATTTCCACATTGCAGGAATTTAGACAATCTGCAGAAGGAAATTGAAGGTCTAAAAAATTGTGCCCTGTCAGAAGAAAATAGAGGAGCCTGAGAGATGTTGAACAGGCAGAAATTAGAGAAGGATTGAGAGGTTGAATCATGAAGAATTATAAGTCCTCCCTGAGACAACACCAACTGCAAAATAAATCTCAGAACAAGGCTGCGTTTGGAGGCACCATTGACAGGGATTGCAATTGCTAGTTATGTAGAAGGGAAATGACAAAATTGTAATTACCTTATCATTCACGAAGAACTAACCATCAAATTACTGTTTCATTCTTTTCGAGCTTCAACTCCGAATTGAAAGTAGCATACTCTTAATTCAGTGAGTAATCCCTTTAATATGAATACTAAGGCAAGTGCTGGAAGTTGCACATATCAATTTTCTTGAACTAATCACCGCAATTCAATCAATGAAATCAGATCCTCTGACGTTAGGAAACAGGGATTTCTCATTCCTGCATTTTCATTGAGCCATGTCATCAGTGATGACATCATTGCAATAGTGCTGGTGTCGTAAGTTATGACATGGCCTAATGAAAATGCAGGGTGCAGGATTTCCCTGCTTCCCTGCAGCAGAGGATCTGGACTCTTCAATCAATATCTAGCTAGTTTAAGGATCATATCTCATGATACCACTAAGAATACTGTGACCGAATCCATATAGGCAAATTTACAAGAAATCAAGTAACTATATATGCACCTGTAATTTTCCATAGAGATACAAAGAAATGTATGGCTGTATAGGGTTCGATTGTGCCTCGGAGAGAAGTATGACTCTCGCTATGATGTTCACGGTTTATCATGGGAATCTAGAGTCAACTGTGACTCATTGTGATGTTCACGGTCGACTGTCGACTATGGTGCGACCATCAATTTTATGTGGATTTATACAAGTAAGGGTATTTAAGTCCATTTTTAAAATAGGGATTATGAAATGTAAGTATTTTTTTTCTTAAAGGACAAGGGTTTTGCTAAGGGAGGAGGTTTTTAAACTTGCAAAAGCTTTAGGGTTTCTTAAAGGTGTGCAACGCAATAGGAGATCAGATGAAGCTGTTATTGAATAAGGTGAGTGGTGTACTCTAAGATTTTGATTATAGTGGAGATTTTTATCGATATGTGCCGTGATTTTATATCGTAAGAGTTTTTCACATTAAAATAACATATTTGTGGTTGTTTGCTTTGAGTTTGGTTATCTACTTTATTATATTATTTTATCTTCATTTATTGTGCTTTCACAAAGCACATAGATTGATGATGGTGTTAGATTCGAATTTCTAATACTTAAGATTTGACCTAGGTTTGTTGTGGCTCAGGTTTACATCGTTGTGATTTGATATCAAGTCTGTTTCCTCCAACAAAATAGTATCATGACGTTAGGGTGGACATTCGGGATTCAGCGAAGATGTCATTATCAAAATTCGATATACAAAAATTTGATAAGAAGAATAATTTTAATTTGTGGCAGTGGAATATTAATGATATTTTAGTTTCACAAGTGTTAAGCAAGGCTTTGGAAACAAAACTTAAAAGAATATCGGATGATAACTGGAGTGATCCCAGGGAGAAAGCTATAAGCACCATCCATTTGTGTCTATCGGATGAGATTATGTAAAATAACTTAAATGAGAAATCTCCCCTTGAGATAGGAAAGAAGCTAGAAGACCTGTATATGTCGAAATAGTTAACAAATATGTTATTTGTGAATAAATCACCTTTTTTTGCTAAAATTAAAGGAAAGATCAGATTTTTAGATACACTTGACATTGAATGACAGTATTTCTAACTGTAAAACCTGGAATTACCATAAACTGTACCTTCGCCCATATTATGGCACTACCTGAATTTGCTACAAGACTTCCACGAGCAACATTTTCACATAATCCATCCGAAAATTGACCCCTTCCTTCATCTGAAAAATCCCAACCGTCAGATCAAATGAGAACCCCAGTAGGGGTTGTTTGGATGCTAAATGGGGCTAACCGTAAATGGTTTACAGTTTATCTTTGGATGTAAATCATTTATATCTTTCAGCCTTGTTTGATTTACAGGCAAAAAGATGTGATTTCATTTACATACTCTCCATTTACAATGTAATGGCTTTAAATGGATAGATTGGCTCTCTATTTATAAGACTTAAATAATTCACAGGCTATCCAAACACAAACAATCATTTACGGCTAACAGCCAAAAAAAAAAAAAAATGGCTGTAAATGATTTACACATGTAAATCATACTCTACTTGAACCATTTACAGGCATCCAAACCATCTCGTATGGAGCATTCATACCACGCTTGCCATGTTCACAAATTACTGTTAAAAGCGAGTTGTAGACCTCTTAAGAATTTAACACTAGCTCCTTCTTGTTGTCCTCCAAATTCATGAAGAGAGATGACTACATGTTTGGATGAATGGGCTGTTTGTACTTCTTCTCACAAAATCTCGTGAAATCGCAGTTAGATTTTCTACTCAAGAGCTCAGCAGCATCAACTCTGCCATGATCAAGAAACTTCCTAAGGAATTGCTTTCATCGAATACAAATCAGATGTAATTCCCATCCCTTCCAATCCGATATTCTACAAACCGAACTCCCCAAACATACCTAAACAAATATAAGCGAAAACTCATATCGAGAGTTCCCCGGCTTTGCGTACTCCGTCCCCATATAAACCTGATTCACCACCAAATCCAAATCCAACTCTGCTTTCTTCATCAAATTGATCAAGATCTTGGTAAAGCTGTGTGCCACTCGACAAGCATCTGGCAGCACCGGATCAAAGAGACTGACAGACAATAGAATTTTGGAAGACAGAGAGTCGAGACCGTCCATTCTCTTCGCCAACCTAGCTCGAGGACTTCCAGACTGTGTTTCAAAACAGATGCCTCGGAATCTCTGTAGTCCATGTTGGATTGAAGCCAGTTGATAACCAGGTTGAACGCTTGGAGCAGGCTCTGGTTCTCCTGAACCTGCGCTTCAAGATGCGAGGTCGGGATAGGAAAATGGGCGTTGGAATTTGAGTCCTTGGAGTAGAAGTGTTTGAAATGGGAGAGCCTTTGGAGGTGGGACACAGCAGCGCGATTGGCATCCTGGATGACGAGAGCTTCGAAGGGGGGATGGACAGTCTGTGTTGGAGATGAGAAGCTTGGAAGGAGGAGACGATGGCGAAAAGGGTTGAGATTAGGATTTGGAGGGTTTGGAAGTGTGGACTGTGATTGGTTATCATGTAGGTAGTCATGTTTGATGACGACGATGCGTTGGCCAGTGATGATTTCTTCGGTGGAGATATATCGACGGTGGGTATGGAATCGTTGATACTGGAATCATGATCGTTGTAGTCGTCGGAGAAGAAATAGAAGGCTTTGGTATTGAATGCAACTATACATGCATGGTGTATAATCTCTCTCTCTCTCTCCCAAATCAATGCATATTACACACACAGTTATACATGGACCTGATCCAGACCCGACTAGACTCAACCCGGACACAATTAGATCCGATATTGACCAGGTCCAAAAGGTGAGACTTGAACCTAACCCGATTGCTTTTAACGAGTCCAATAAATGAGATTTGGGACCTACACCTATTGAAATTGGTCAGGTTCATTGATTACCCGGTAGCCATTGACACATACATCATTAATCACCCCACATGTGACACATCCAGGCATCACACATTTGCCAAGTGCCAAGATTTCAATAACCTGTATGCCAAATGATCCTTGGTTTAATCCAGGTGTGTAATAAATGTCATAGCAATGAAGTCCAGGACCGGATGAACCAAGTAAGATTCCAGACATACAAGCCGACGAGTGCAGGTCTGCACTTTTTCTGCTTCCGTACATGCCTTTAGGTTTGCCAAATCAGTGAGGCTGTGCAGGTCTGAACCTTTTTCTGCTTCCAAACAGCCCACGTGATTCACCGGATCGTGAGCGGATTAGTGGGGGAGTCCTTGGCCGTGGCCCCACATTGATGTTTGTGTTGTATATTTATTCCGTCCATCAGTTTTTTCATTTCATTTTAAGGCATGGTCTCAAAAATGTAGGTATATCCCCTCTATCCATCAGTTTCCAGCTTATTTAAGGGCTTTGGCTCAAAAAGGAAGCAGATCCAAACCTCAAGTGAACCACACCATAGGAAATAGTGATCATTGAATGCCAACCATTAAAACATTCTTAAGGCCCATTGTAATGTTTATTTTCCATCCAACCTGTTGTTAAGGTCACACAGACTTGGATAAAAGGAAAATACAAATATCGAGCTTGATCCAAGAATTTTGTGGCCCACAAGAAGTTTTTAGTTGTCAATGGACCGTTGTTTCCTGCGGTGTGGTCCACTTAAAGATTTGGATCTGCTTCATTTTCTAGAACATTCCATAAAATTAGCTGGAAAAAAATGATGGATGGAGTGGATATACTACACATACATCAAGGTAAGCCCCACGGTCAGGGACTCACCTACTATGCTATTATCCCAGACTCACCTAATCCGCACCCCACCGTATCAGTGAGACCGTGGTGCCCGTAAGCGGACTCTGCAGTAACTCACTACGCTTAGGGCCTGTTTGGCCGGACCGATCCCACGGTATTAGGTGGGCTGGGATTCAAAAAAGCATCATCATTACTCTTGGCAGGGACTGTTCCTGTTACCGTGGGATAAGTTAATTCCCTTTATAGTTTGTAATATGGTGGTACACTGAAAGCATCATCATTAGCGTATTGAGTAAACTCTGTGAGGCCCATCATGATTTATGTATTTTATCTGTTCCGTCCATCCATTTTATCAAATAATTTCAGGACTTGAGACAAAAAATGAGGCATATAAAATGTGCAAATGGACCACACCACATAAAATAATTGAATTGAACGTCTACCGTTGAAAAATTCTTGGGGACTACAGGAGTTTTGAATCAAGTTTATATTTGTGTTTTCCCTTCATCCATATCTTTATGATCTTATGAACAGGTTGTATGACACATAAACATCACTGTGGGGCCTAGAAAGGTTTCAATGGTGGAAACCATTGTCCCCACTTGTTTCAGTGGTATGATCCACTTGATCCTTGGATATGCTTCAATGTTGGGCTGAACCCCTTAAATTAGATGGAAAAACGGATGGATGGCGTGGATAGAGCATATACATTCAAGGTGGGCCCAACTGAGTTTACTCAGCACAATAAGAGCGTACTGAGTAACTCAGTACGCAATCTGATTTCGTGGTGCACATGGTTCAACTTTTACTTGTAGAGGCCCCAACTGAGCACAGGTCCAGGCCTGTTTATAGATTTTTAAGACCTTTTCAAACATTTCAGGGTCCCTAGTAAATGGGCCTGGCCCACATTTTGAACTGATTAATTAATGGGTTGAGCTGGGCTGGGCAAACGACAATTTTCTAATATGCCCATGCTTTATACGCCTGATACAGCACAGGTTTTTTTAACTCATCCCCGCCATCGGACAGCAGGTTTTGGTTTAATGATTTCTAAATATGGAGGTGTGGGGCCCACCCAGGCAAGTGCCTTCCTGTAGTATATGGTGGGCCCCACGACCTTGGCACCATCTTATTGTGACCCAATTAGGGTCGCGAGCAACAGTTAATTCTTGCTTACACAGCAACTCCGATCATCAAAATGAGTTGCGCGAGTGGGATGCACATCTGGTGGGATGATCAGAATCATTCATATTTTGAGCGCTACCCCAGAAGGAAAACAGTAGTGAACTCACACTGAATGGATGATTCTCACCGTCGAGGTGCATGGAATAAATCTTTTAATTGTTTCCATATTCATCTTGATAAACCAATGGTCAGGATGGACGCTTCTGATGGCCGCCCATTTCTCCACGTGGGCCCTATGAGGGTCGACACGTGCTGGTGGTCCATGATCACCTAGTTAGCTGCGTAAAGGCATTTTACTTTTACTTTTCCTTTTGTCCAGTTCCTGTAAGCGTGCTGCGTGCCTGAAAGGACGAACTAAAAGCTGGTGGACAAAACATGAAAAAGCTGGCAAATAAGCGATAAGACAGACAAAAATAAGTTCCCTCACGACCTCACCCCACAATTCCATGAGATCCGGCATGCCATCTCACCTTCATGCATGTACTTTGACAGCAACATGCTGGCTGTCCAAAACCATGATGAAAAATCTACACGGTCCATCCGTTTTTCTCAATCATTTGAGGGTATGACTCATTAAATGAGGCAGATCCAATGCTCAAGTGTACCACACCAGTCAGATCCATTTTACGGTTCAAAATTTATCCACCATTGAAGGGAACGGATTAGGTGAGACCCCGGATACACTCAGGTCGGTGGGACCCTGACTGTGGGGCCTACCGTGATGTATGTGACTACATCCACACCATACATCCGTATCGAAAGCTCATTTTAGGGAGTTATTTGATACTCTGGCAAAGTCAAATGGTTCATACGCTTGCACCCATCACTTAAAAACGTGTCAAGATGTAACTGAAAATAAACTGTACAATATAACTGTTCCAACGTTCGTGGATATTTCCTACCCCCAAAATCTTCGTGCACAATGTCTAAGAGCATGCGTAAAACATTCATTCGGAGTCGGATTCCGTGGTGACCCCGGCACTACCTACGTCGGTGCTGGAAAAGCTGTGGGCCCCACCATGATGTTTGTGTTTCATCCACACCTTCCATCCATTTTGAGAGCTCATTTTAGGGCAAGAGCACAAAAATGAGGCAAATCCAAATCTCAGGTGGACCGCACCACAGAAAACAGTAGTGATTGAAACGCCCACCACTAAAAACTTCATCAGGCCCTCTGTAATCTTTATTGGCCATCCAACCTGTTGATTAGCTTGATCCAAAACTTCCATGGCCCCTGATAAGTTTTTAACGGTAGGCATTCAATCACCATTGTTTCTATGGTCTGGTCCACCTGAGATTTGGATCTGCATCCCTAAAATGAGCTGGCAAAATGGCACATCATGGTGGGGCCCAAGAGCCTTTCCAGCACTGAGGTCCGGTACTGGAGGGGTCACTATCCAATCCGTGTCCCACTCATTAACATCGAATCTGTGTGACATTCATTAAATGATTCACCAATAAGTTGCGTTTGAGCATCAGTTCGGTGTGATTCTTGGGGGAGCGCGACTTGGCTGCGACCCTCGGATCCAGCCATGTGGGTGGGACCCTGACAGTTGGGCCCACCTACGGCCCAAAAATGAAGCATATCCAAATCTCAGGTGGACCACGCCACAAGAAACGTTGGTGAATGAACGCCCACCATTAAAATATTCCTGGGGGCCCACAAAAGTTTTGGATCAAGCCGATATTTGTCCCGTCATCCAGGTCTGTGGGATGGGCGTTCAATCACCGCTGTTTCCTGTGGTATGGACAGCGTGCATACAAGCCACTTACATCACGGTGGGCCCATCCACCAAAGCCGCGTCCAATTCTTGGTCTATGACCCAACTAAAGTGAGGCCATATGCGTGTATCGTACGTGCACAATTCCAAGTCCACTGGACAGATGTGGAACGACAATCTCTGTTTCCCTGTTTCTCCACTCACATTCAAACACGGCAAGAGTCTTCCTTGAGCAATTCGAACAGCGGTTCTAGTGAAGATTACTACTAGAGAATTGACACAACCTCCCAAACAGTGCCACGACTAGCTCTGAGATCGCTTGTTGAGTCATCCAACGGAAAATATTTAAATCTTACTATTAAACTAGTTTTTAAAAAGCACATAAATAAGAGTAATTGCACAAACAACGGCTCTCCATTGATGGAATTTCTTCTAGAAGTCCTCTAAATTTCAAAGGTCGGAATTTCATGAGACCTGATATTTTGATAGATTCTTATAGAATAACTAGAAATTTTCTAGTTTCTAGGGGAACCGTGGAAATAAAAGACTACCCTGGCAAAAACAATCAGAATCATTGTTTTAAATAACGGTATTGCCCCTCTATCCACGCCCGGCCCCCCTTACCAATATGATATGGACCAATGCCTCCACTAATAGGTAACTGGGGAAATAAAAGACTACATACATGCAAGCATTTGCTATCTTAGCTCCCCTGGTAGATTATTATGGTTGGGCCAATATTGGTATTGGTATTGGTATTGGTATTGCCTCTATCGGTCCCCCTAGTTACCCATACGATATGGACCAATGCATCCACATATCAGCAACCCATAATGCATGTAGGGTGGGGGCCGATATGGCTGATGACATTTTTAAAACCATGACCTGAAATAATGATGACTCTCAAAAGCAAACACAGATCTCACTAAGCATGCATAAATAAATCAAGATTTCTGAGCAACGTAAAGTACACTGACCAAACCAAAGCAGTTTTATTGTAATTGGGTTTAAAAATAGGATCACAATAGGTTGCATCTGAAAGAAACAGCATGATCCATGGCAATTTGGCATTCCATATACAAGTAGCTTTCAAAAGCAGAGCTAGAAGGGAATATACAGTTCAAGTATTCCTGCCCTTGGAAGATTTTTTGGATAAAATTAGCAGGGAATATCATTAAAAGAGTAGCTAAAAAATGCCCACTCATTTCTTTTTCTTATTCTTTTTTTAAAGCAATGTCAGATAAAGTAAAGATGTTACCACTATGAATTGGCAAATGGGAACACACAAATCTCACCTAAATTGACAGATGGAACTGATACAGACAATCGAATACAATTGAAACCGGTGAATCATCACTATGTAAATTTTTTTTGTAGAAAGAATGGTAGTTCCCCTAGAACCCAAATTACAAGAAATTGGGGAGCATCCCGAAAGGTGGGTGAGAACAAACATGTTAAAATCGCTGCGAAAATTCATATCAACAAGACCGGGTTTGCAAACCTAAAACTTACAACCAAAAGTACTTGAGCAAATCATGCTCCTCACAGCAGAAAACCCACCGGCAGGTCAATATTAATCATGGCCGGATGCTTACTGGAAGATGGCAGTTGCAGCATAGAGTAGCACCAATGTGAACAGCAGCATTCTTCCAGCCACGATTGATGATGCTGAAGACTTTGAGTGCAACTTCTGTGGCCTGAAAAATGTGAAATATGTAAGGGGGTTGATCTTTGAAGTTTACTGAAATAACTGCATTGCTAGGAATTGCATACGTACTTCTGCAAATGTTCAAGGGCACCACAGTAGAGGGCATTATCTGGTTTAGGCAATTCGGTTTTGTTTGTGATCTCAGGATTGACAACCCTTACATACACTTCCTGCCCAAGATACCAAGTATCGAGATTTTCTGCTCGAACATTCCAAAAACCGACATTGTCGAGCGAGACTAAGATTGCAGTCCATGCTCCAGGGAAAACCTAAACAGGACATGTACAGAAGGGTTATGAAAAAATGAGGCAAACTGATAAAACTTGATACCGAATAACACTTTCCCCCAGCATGACCACAATATAGGGGGAAAGTAAAATATAAGCTAATAAACACATTGTGTCCTTTACTCATGCCTCAGTGGTAAACTGTCAAAGACCTTTCAACACAAGATCATGGGTTCAAGCACCCAATAGATACCTCTCTTATTCACTTTACGCATTACACCAAATTTTTCAAAGGAAAATACTCCAACATGGATTCTCAATCGAGGTTGTCTCTCTCTCTCTCTCTCTCTCTCTCTCTCTCTCTCTCTAGCTGTACAGCCATGACAGAATACATTCATTCACTCTTTACAATTTGAAAAAAAAGGATGTAAACATAAAGTTACTGAATTACCAGTCACACCAAGAAGAGAGACAATAGTCAATTAAAGATGAAGAAAGCATAATTTTATATTTAGATATCGATATCAGTGGAGAAACATCGGTATTGATGAAAATAAAAATAAAAATAAAAAATCCATACATATTTGAAGAAAATCTGTAATATCTGTTTTATTTACTACAAAATATTGGGTGGAGAGAAGGTGGTTTTTTTTAAAGAAAAGATGGTTTGATAGAAAACAGGGGATGAGAAATGCATTTTTGACACATCTAGAAAAGAAAGAAAGAAATGGTTCTTTAGACTATTTAACATCAATGAAGTACCTGAAAGGAAACATAAGTTCAAAAATAATGTATACGCCATGTCCCACAGAGTAGTAATCAAATGCATTTCTTAAACACTTACAATTTAAATAAATAAATAAAGTAAAAGGAGATCAAATAATCTTACTACAAAAAAGATTCAGTCAAAAAAGACATGGACATCCGTGACCGCTTTCATTTCGAACAATCAGTAAGACTAGTAAAAAACATTAACCAACACGTAATGGTTAAAAAAGTGAGATCTTCATGATAACTTTAGATATGGCACTAAAAGTAATACATGATTAACACGGACATACTTAATAAATTGAACCCACATTAAAAAAATGGACCCCTATTTACATTGTATTTCATCGAGTACCATACTGCAACTTGGTAAAATATGATCGAATGCTCCCATGATGGCAGTGGTGTAGACAAACAGGAAATTTTATCATTGGAAATTTATGATAAATATGAAGGAAATTTATTAAACAGCATAGATTAATTTGATTTGAACATATTTACTCAACTAGCCAACGCCAAATAACTCATACAAGGCTATGATGATGGCGGTAGTTTGTACTCAATCCAGGAATGTGAACTGTATTTGCGAGCAGATTCGAATAACTCGTACAAGGCTATGATGATGGCGGTAGTTTGTACTCAATCCAGGAATGTGAACTGTATTTGCGAGCAGATTCATAGATGTCAATCACAATTGAAAAGGGACCATTGATAAAAGAGTGACTGGCACAACACATAATGGTTAAAAAAGTAAGATCTTCATGATAACTTTAGATATGGCACTAAAAGTAACACATGATTAACACGGACATACTTAATAAATTGAACCCACATTAAAAAAATGGACCCCTATTTACATTGTATTTCATCGAGTACCATACTACAACTTGGTAAAATATGATTGAATGCTCCCATGATGGCAGTGGTGTAGACAAACAGGAAATTTTATCATTGGAAATTTCTGATAAATATGAAGGAAATTTATTAAATAGCATAGATTAATTTGATTTGAACATATTTACTCAACCAGCCAACTCCAAATAACTCGTACAAGGCTATGATGATGGCGGTAGTTTGTACTCAATCCAGGAATGTGAACTGTATTTGCGAGCAGATTCATAGATGTCAATCACAATTGAAAAGGGACAATTGATAAAAGAGTGACTGGCACATTCAATAAAACAACAGAAAGATGGAAGTGATATCACAGACCAGCTAGGAACTCTGGATAGACCTTGTAAAGATTATGAGAAGAATTCAGTGGAAGTACCTGCGTTGTGCTGCGAGCAACTCCATCCCACTTATTGTATGTGCCCCTGCTATTCTCTGTCCACTCCCCAAAATCCATCCTGCAATTAGTCAAACTCCACCATTACAAACAGACAAAAGATGCACAAGCAGCACAGGACACACAGAGTACTAAAAATGAAATCAAATCCATACCCAACAACAAAAAACGCATATCCATCCATGTGGTAACTCTGGACTGTGGTGTCATTGTTCTGGAATATGACTTCCATGAATCCCCTAAATGTACCATTAATTACAGATGTTTCAATCCGAGGTGGTCCAACAAGTGGCCTAGTGGGAAAATCAAGTTTGTAAACTCCTTGCACTTTATACTGGTCAGCAAGCCTCAGTGGTGTCGCAGCATTGGAGTATGAGATTCCATTGAGTGTAGTTCGACGTTTCCCATTAATAACCACTGGTGGTTTGTTTCTCAACACGTACACATCAGTCACATTGATCTGGCCATATTTAAAGGATCCCTGTGGGTTTGGGCGAGCAGCACCAGCAGACACATTCCACCTGATAAATTACAAACAGACACATCAGACAGATCAAAAGAACGAGTCCTTGGAAATGCTACTTTTAACCAACTTCCAACAAAGAAGAATCTAACTCAGGTTACCACCATCGAATGTCTGATCAGTACCATCATTCAAGCAAGATAGTCTAGTCAGGGTACTTCTTAAAGACTACTAAACCCAGCAACCAACTAAAATGCATCAGTTGGCCAAGTATACCTAACAAGTTCTCCCAACGAGAACAACATCCTAGACAAATCTAACAGGGACTTGGATCCTATGACGGTATCTAGAAGGGCCCATCTAAAATAACATATTCAAGAATCATCATCATCTAAGCCTCATCCAACTAATTAGGGTCGGCTTCCTTTTTCCACCATTGCACTCTATCAAGGGCCAAGATAACATATCCAAGAATATAAAAGAAAAGAGGAAACTGATTATAAAAATAAGAAAACAATATTCGGATCATGCATTAGAAATCACAAACAAACCTGATTGATCGGGCTTGATTCATCGAAAAAGTCTTGTCATAAAAATCATTAGGCGGATCTGGCAGAGGACCACTTGCTTTGCCCTTAGAATTGGAATATTGCAAGATGGCGACACCCGTAACTCTGGTCCAGAGCGATTCATTCACAAACCTAGCACTTGCTACAATGTAGTAATCACTACTTGCATTCTGATCCATGGTAACCAAGAAAGAATACGACTGACCGACATGAATATCTAGGTTAGTATAGTTCTGTTGCACTGTGTATGATCCTTCAGTTTCTACAAGAAGCATGTTATGGTTCTGGATTCTGAAGTTCAAACTAGTTGATACACCAACATTGTGTACACGAAATCGGTATGTTCTACCTGTTCCACAGACAAGTCCTTGTAATTAGCTATAAGGATATTTTCCATATGCAAAAATATGAATCACTGATAGTAATTGGGAGATGAAAGATTAAATAAACATAAAGTGCTGAGAACACTAGTACATTTATGCCACAATGGACTAGCAAGCACCACTACCCAAATGCAATGAGAAGCACGATTGGGCCATGGGCATGTGTAAGTGTAAATTGTAAGTATGGTTCTAGCCCATTATGGTTTAAGCAATAAGTATTTTGCATTATGATCAGTACCTGGGTGGACATGGATGGTCTCGTAATCAATACCAACTGGAACAAGAGTATCATTGTACCGATAGGGACCCTTCCCATTCATGAGAACTCCATCTGGCATCCCCAGGTCTTTGCCATTGTCAAGGGCATTCCTCATATCCTAGAGCCCAAAGATACTAACTAATATCAGATTATATTCGAATTCTTAATTGGTCTTTCCATCACCAATTCTAATCAAACCTGTATTCAAATCAAGGTTTGAAAACTCAACTGGCCACATAATGGACAAGGGCCCCAGTTCGAGTTGACTTGAAAGTTGGCCGAGTACTCGATCAAGTTTTTCAAATCTTAAAAGCATATGCTGATCGAGTTCTTCATTTTTCACTGGATCCATAGAAATTGAATCACACCCAAAACAGTACAAATCCCGATCAAATCAAATCAACTCGGAGATTTTCTCAGAACAAGCAATTAAGTTTCTAAACCTTGATTCCAATCACAAAAGGAAACTGGGACACTGACCGTATGGTTTCTGTTGAACCAATCACCAATGTGGAGGGTGATGTCCCCATCTGGCTTACCAAACGGCACAGGAATAATGTCACGGTTATTTACAATGATGCCCCCATACCCACCAGCCGCTCTTTGGAAATTAAGCGATGGGAAATAAAAGAAGCTACCGATTTGATCCTTCACTTGAAACTGGTAAGTCCAGTTCCAACGAGCGGGGATGGGGCAGTTTGTACCACGAACCCCATCTTGCCAAGAATTCCGACGGTGTTGGATCCCATCCCTGTCATGACAAGAAGAAGAATCTTCAAATTAACATTGCATTTCAATCTCAAATGTTCCTGAACACAATTGTGGTAGATTTATCCATTTTATGTGGATTATACTGACCAAGTAATCAGTACAGACTCGTCCAAATTGTTTACAACATTGACAACGACATTATTATTCGTGGTCACATTGACAATTGGCCCAGGGAACTGCCCATTTATCGCAATCACCTATGATCAAGAACAAAAGAAAAATGAAAATTATATTCTTTCCATAAACAATAAATAAATGGAGTCAGCAATTTTCAAGTACTTGTCCTTGAAGAACATGAGAAAGACCACAGCTACTCGCAGAATCGCACTCAAGTCATACTCTACCAACACCCGATCACACGCACGTGCCGACACTTCACATGCAAAATCCAGATCGTTCATAAGGTTCCCCTCCATTTGTTCCCCGACACAAAAATTAGGCGCGTCTGATCAAGAAAAGGATGGTTAAGATAAATTGACCAATGAACCACGTTCGATGTCTATGCAAGAGTTGCCCAACGGCCGATCAGATTGGTCTATTTTCACACCATGGAGTAGAAAGTGGGGACCACTTGATGAAAAACCTAGATCTTGCACACAAGTGCCACATTGGCACGTGTGGAGAGTCGTGGGAGGACAGTAGGGGTAGGGGCCTTTATTTTCAGACAATGAAGTGAAGAAAGTGGGGACAACTTGATGGATAACCTAGATCTTGCACACAAGTGCCACGTTGGCACGTGCGGGGGAGTATGTTTCAGAATCCTACTCTCGCGAGTAGCTTCGCTGTGATCAAAGAAAGTTATCACTGCAGAGTCTTAAAGTTCTGTAGAAGAAAGGGAACGATCGCCTACTACCCATTTTACAAGCATTTTTGCCCTTGAAAATAATATAATGTATTTTCATACTTTCAAGGGCAAAATTGTAAACAAAAAATCGGAAGATCAAGAAATAAGAAAGTTGCAGCATACAATCGGTTGTAGGTGATCAATCCTCCATCAAGAATGCTTAAAACGAGAAGGGTTCAGAAAAACTAAAACAAACAAACAAAAAGAAAAAGAAAAAAGAAACGGAATCCGCATTTTAACAAACGGATGGTGATTTTTCAAATGAAAAGGAGAAAACAACGCATTTCACATCGATTTCAAATAAGCAAGATTAGATTCTAAATAAGGATCAGATTACTGAAAATCAGATCCAGATAAAAGCAATCTCAGCATCTAAGCTCATTTAGTAGATCCACGACAGATGAAAATAAAATGCAGTGTAAAAGAGAACGAAACGAAGGTCGGATACCAAAATCCCCCAAGAAAACCAGCAAACAAGAACCAATCTACTTCAAATGCATTGTTTCAGTAACTCACTCTGCCAACTGAACCTTACGATTTTACCCAAACCGCGGCTAGAAATTACAAAATAACCAAAGATCGGTGTCTGGTGAAAGAGAAAAAGGCAAAGAGGTCTGAGTTAGAGAACCTGTTGTTTGACGCCCAACGGAGAGGCGGTGATGTAAGAGACATCCCAGTCGTAGAAGATGAAAGGATCTCCAGCCGAGCAGAGGCCGAGAAGCAGTGAAATGCAGAACGAAAAGGCAGCAAAGGACCGTAACAGAGCCATTTATCGGTTTATAGAAGATAATCGCAGGTTTCGGCCGGACGTCGGACGTTTTCTCCTTTACATTATCAGCAGAGCGGCGTACGGACAACGGAAAATCAGGGCAGAGGAAGAGAGAGAGAAGAGAATGGACCTGAGACCCTCTCACTAAGTAGTTAACCAGTACCGAGTACAGTTGCGCTACTCGGTTGCCCTAAAAATAAGAGAAAAACTTTGATACACTGGCAGAGTATAATAGATGATAAGCAGGCATTTGAAAATTGCATACATAACATAGACGTAATTCAAAATTAAACTGTCCAAATAATGGGGCCCACTTTTAGATGTATTATTAGCTATATATTTCTTGTATTCAATCATCTGATTTTCCGATTTCTGGATATTTATTGGACGGTTGAGAATGAAAAAAAATCATTGGTCCTGTTTCAACAATCAACTGGCCACCAATCACATGTTTAGATTGATCGACAACTTAAATTTTGGGATTATCGCTTGATAAAAGCGAAAATCTAATCGGTTTAATTTGATTTTATCGTGTGTGGTGTAGACTTTCAGAGTATGAAATAACACCCGGTAAAAAAAATAAACACACAAAACGGAGAACATTTGACTCGCGCCTTTACCGGCGGCATACGTGCTAAATTTGCGCATGTGTGAAATATTTGAGACGTAACTAAGGTATTTCATCACCGTCATATGACCTGGTCTGAAAATCAGGCTGCCACGTCATTAGGTGGATTATCCTGTACGGAAACGGCTGACGGTTTTTTAAAAAAAAAAATCACCGACGGTCCACTTTCAACGGCACGACTAGCGAGTGGACCAGCCCGATGCCCCAGATCAATCGTTATGGTTTATCCCATCAAATTTACTTGAGATATTTGCCTGTGTGGCGCGTGTGGAGAGGCCGTGCCTGGATAGGACGGCGCGGACATAGAAAACATACATCAAGGTAGGCCCCATGGCAACGAACTCACCGAAGATGTTTTCCCGGCTTCACCGAATCCGCGTTCACCGAGGGGCGAGAGAGGTTAAGCTGCGGAAGCGGATTGCATCCGACCCCGCCCGGATAACAATCCGTCCGACTAGGGGCTCCTGTGGGTCTCACCTTGATGTATCCGTTTACCCACTCCGTCCATCCATTTTCGAAGATCATTTTAATGTACCATGCCAAAAATTAGGCATGTCAAACGCTCAAATGGACCACACCAAATAGTGATCTTGGGTTGCAATAATACACAAAGCATTGAATGTAAAAGTCATCTCTGTTGTGGTCCACTTGAGCGTTGGATCTGTTTAGTTTAAAATGCTAACGTTAAAATGATCTCATAAAATTGATGGACGGCGTGGATAAACAGATACATCACTGTGGGCCCCACAAGAGCCCCTGGTCGGACGGATTATTGTCCGGGCGGGGGTCGTACGCAACCCGCTTCCGTTAAGCTGCTTAGCTGTCGGTCACGTGAGGACGAGAAAATTTAATGCTACTCTCGAGAGTAGAATCTGCTGACATATTCTCCCCATGCGCGCAACGGCAAGTTTCCGAGAGATCCAGGCTGTTCATCGTGTGGGTCCCACAGTTTAGTGCCCCGGCCAGAAAATCAGGTGGGTCAGCTCATCATTTAGGCTACACGTGTAAAAGAAAAGGGAGGGATAGAAAATTATACCAGCGGCCTACATTTAATGTACAGTTGTATCCACCTACTCTGTGGGGTCCACCGTGATCTAAATATTTTATCTACTCCGTCCATCCATTTTAAAAGATAATTTTATGGTTGAGCCCAAAAATGAAATATATCAAGATCTCAAGTGGACCTCACCACAGGAAACAGTGTGAATTGAAATTCTATCATTGAAAATTTATTGGGCCCACAGAATTTTTGGATCAAGCTGATATTTGTGTTTTCCCTTCATCCATGTCTGCGTGATCTTATGAACAGGTTCGATGACAAATAAACATCACCGTCGGCCCTAGCAAATTTTCAACGGTGGAAGTCATTATTCCCACTGTTTCCTTTGGTATGGTCCACTTGACCTTTGTGCATGCTTGTATTTTAGACTCAACCACTAAAATGATCTGTAAAAACGGATGGACGGCGTGGATAACCCACATACATTCATAGTAGGCCCAACTGAGTTTACTCAGTACGATAAAGTCGTACTGAGTAACTCAGTACGCAATCCTATTTCAATTTACATTGCACGGTGGGTCCCACATAATCAATGTTCGCCATATGCGACACACACGTGCCACCTCTGCAGGTGTAGACAGAGAGTAGCGCTGAAATCCTACTCACGCGGTTAGCCTTGAAATGAGAAAGCAAGCTCATTGCCAGGCTGGTTTTTTTCTGCTGCGGACACGAGTGCGCTGTACCTGGTGAGAGACGATATGGTGGAGCCGGAAGAACCGCAACATGGCAGAGTAATCCATCTACAGTGCGCGTAGCGGTGTGATATGCGAATCGGGCTCATACTCATCTCCCGTAGCTAGGATGCATGCCAGGCTGTCCTACTTATACTTGGCATGTCCCTCAAATCCAAACCGTCTGAATGGTAGGACCAGCTGTGCATTGGTTATATACTAAAAATAGATTTGCTTAGAGAATCCTGATGTCTAATTTTTGTTTAATTTGGACCGTCGAAATTTTTTCAATTTTCAACAGTTTGATATATGACCATCGATAGATCAGCTAATGACTTTTGGGTTGCAATCCATCTAACCTGGAAGACGCCATCTAGACGGTCTGGATTTTGATGTGCATGGCACGTGTACCTAGGGGAGCCTCGTTTGTATGTAGCTACCAGAAATCTTTGCCCTCCCTACACTGAGGCATCCAGACCTCTTGTGGGGTACAGCTCCACCATTAAATATATAGGAGGAGGAAGAAGAAGAAGAAGAATCCACGTATACTTGAATTTCGTGCAATTAGCTGTCTGGCCCCAACGTTGCGCGTGAATGGCATCCATCTCGCCCAGTAGGATGCAAATTGGGTTTCCAAGAATCAGACGAATCCAAATGTCAGGTGGGACGCATCATAGAAGAATATAGCCCCACCAAAAAACTCCCAATGGCCGCGGACCAGGGGTGACATCGAAGTAGGCGAGGCCCTGACTGTGGGCCCACCTCGATGTAAGTTTTGTATATCAACCCCTCTATCTATTTTTCTGGACTATTTTAGGTCATGACCCTAAAAATGAGTCAGGACCAAATCTCAAAAGTGAGTGATTGAATCCCCACTTTCCCTGGGCTTACTGTAATATTTATTTGCCATCTAAGCGGTTTAGGGTTTAGGGTTTAGCATTTTATTTGCCATCCAAACGGTTGATAAGATTAGACTGATTTGGACGAAGGGAAATACAAATAACAGCTTGATCCAAAACTTTCATACTCTAAGAAGTTTTTAATGCTGGGAATTCAATCCGTACTGTATGATCCACCCGAGATTCGCATCTTTATCTTTATTTGTTCGTGCCCTAAAATGATACGGAGAAAAGGAATGAAAGGCGAGGATATACAACACGTACATGGAGGTGGGCCTGCGGTCGAGGCCTCACCCACAAAGTTGTTACCCCTGCCTTACCCAATCCTCGCCCCCTCCAAATTCAGCTGAAGGCCCACTTGATATGGTGGATGGGACTAGTTTTTGGGGCGTCCCATGTTCACGGTGGGGTGATCCTGATGAACGGTTGGATGACATTCACACACGAGGGTGATTTCCACGTGCGGCTAGTTGCACGAAAATTCTCATCGACAATCAGTTGTATGTGAGCAACCACGACTATAAATACGGATTAAAGTGCTATTAAAACGCTTGTCTTACGTGGTTAGTCGAAAGCGTATGCACGTGTAAATGAAGTCCCTGTCACGGCAGACACGGCGGACTTTCCTATTGCAAAAAACTGCTTGCGCTAAATGCACCACCTACCATCCATGTGGACTAATCTCTTACCGTCCATCGACGGTGGACGTGCATCACCGCAAGCATCTCAAACATCTAAAAGTACATCCAGAATGCTGCTGGGCGTATATACTCGTAGCTCAACTAAGGTGCTGGTTGGACTGGATGATATTTTCAGTTTCCACACGTGTGGCTTTTAGTTTTGTGGTCAAAGCGTATTAGTAAGACATGCCACACTATCTATGGACTCCATCTTAAGTAGAGAAATAATCCAAAGATCATATTAATTAGATTATTTTAATCTATCTGAATTAAGTACATTGAAATTGTATCTTAAATAATGTAGTTTTAGCCATTCATTTGGCAGCTACACAACACGGTACCAACCACTGTGTTGTGTTCTACACTGACACAAATTCGGTAGTGACACTGTTAAGTATCAGCCTGGGAACCTGTCAATACAGGAAAAGCTCTATGGGCCCCACTGTGATGTATGTGTTTTATTCACTCTGTCCATTCATCTTGCAAGCTAATATTATTGCATGAGCTCAAAAATTAGGCGGATCAAAATCTAAGGTGGACCACACCACATGAAAAAGTGGTGATTCAATGCCCACCATTAAAAACTTCCAAGGGCCCTATGTAATGTTTGTTTGCCATCTAACCTGTTGATTAACCTGTTGATTAGGTCACACAGGCATGGTTGAAGGACAAATACATGAAGCGAAAACACAAATATCAGCTATATCTAAAACTTTTGTGACCATTAAAAAGTTTTTAATGATAGACGTACAACTACCATTGTTTCGTATTGTGTGGCCCATGTAAGATTTGGGTCTGCTTCATTTTTGGGACCATGCCCTATAATGATAAGGAAAACTTATAGATATCTCGGATATACAACACATATATCAAAGTGAGCCCCACATTCAGGACAACACCCACTAACGTGTTACAGGGTGATAGTCCATCTGACTCCCTTTTATACGGACTGTATACCTCAAAACAAGGCACCTGGTTCTATATTATATTGTCATGGCAAAGTTACATGGGCCAAGGGTAGACATTGAGGCAAGCTGGCCTAAGCTCAACTCGCCTCAGCCACTAGCTGCCCTCAACTCAAATTCAGCTCAAACTCAACTTGGCTCGATCCTCAAGATTAACTGGCCAGCTCAGCTTGATTCAGTCAGCAGCTCAGGCCAGATCAAGCCGAGTTCGCCTGTGTAGTATTTTCACAAACACCTAAACTGCACCTTCAAAATCTCACTATATTTAATACAACATCCTGCACATTATAACACAAGCATCTCTTCCCTGACATCGTCCATATCCTGCACATGATAACATAAGCATCTCTTTGCCACTAGCCACACTTCATTGAGTCCTTTCATCAAACACTTGGTGAGCAACATCAATACCAAAGTAATCGAGTCACCGAACTAGTTCAATCCGAGTTCGATTCGAGCTGGGTTCAGTCTGAGTTGAGTTGAGCTTAGGCCAGCTCGAACTCGGCTTGAACTCATTTTCAAGCTAAAAAAATCAGCTCAACTCGGCTCGAACTTAGCTTCGAACCAAGTCAAATCAAGCTTTTTCGAGTCGAGTCGAGCTAGCTCGGTTCGTGTACACCTCTATATGGGGCCCATTATGATGACCACACCATTCATCCATTTTGTTAGGTCATTTTGGATGGACGGTATGGATATGACACATACTTCATGGTGGGCTCACAAAACTTTCCCATGTAGAATGCAATGCTTTTTCAAAGCCTGAAATGGTATTAAATGTTGGTGAGGATATTTTTGTCAAACAGTTAACTAAAATTTTAAAAAACAATCACTTTACCACATTCAATTTTAAGTGGTAAGTGAAGGGTGGGTTGCTGGAAGAAAAAACGTGATTTTTAACATTAAGTGCCTAATCTTTTATCTTTATTGAATTCTTAAAATCATTAAAAATAGCTATTTTCGGTGATAAATTTTGAAAATAAGTTTTACCAAATGACTTGAGTCCGGGCACAGATAAATGGTGTTACCAACACCACTCCAAAAGTGTTGTCTTGATGTGTTAGGCAATCTAAGCCTAATGTGATGTATATGCTTTATATTTGTGCCGTCCATCTATTTTTACATCTCATTTTAGGGAATGAGCTCAAAAATAAAGTAAATCCTAATCTCAAGTGAACCACACCACAAGAAAAAGTGAACCACACCATAAGAAATATTGAGAACAAAGACACCCATTTTTGAAACCATTTAAGGGCCCACTCACACCAGGATGAAAGGAAAACACAAATATCAACCCGATCTAAAACTTTTGTAGCCTTAAAAAGTTTTTAACCCTCCCTTGACGTCACCTACAAAGTGTGTAAAAAGAGAGGGAGGTTTTCATCTCTCATTCCTCATTCACATCACATGTTCACATGTCTAAAGTCCACTACTTGGGCAACTCTTGTGTCTCCCTTGGCCCTACTCCAAGGGCTAACATATAGCTCACATCTTCTCCTTCATCCAGAAGAGACCTTTTATTAGTTGAAAGAATGACATCAACAAAACAACAATTTCTCAATGATATCCATCAAGTATATTTGATTGTACGATTTAAGTTTTTTTTCAAATGCTTGGGATATCTAGATGGGGATCATGGGTTATGAAATTAAAAATATAAGTTTTTTAAAACCTTTAGTTTTCACTATATTTCAAAAACTCCAACATTGACTTTATTATGTATTAATAATGACTACTCCTTAAGATAATGTTGGAACTTTTTAATCCTAGTGTCTTGGGCTTTAACTCATCTTACAAACCACAAGCATATTAAGCTTCTCTAATTAGCCGTGGCAACACAACTTTGCTCAAATCCAAAATCTCTTAACTAATTTAATTAATGCATGGTTGTAGATGTTTAAAAAGATAAGAGCTCTATAGGTCATTAACATTGGTGACTTCTGCATTAATAGGGTGTGTGCAAGTAAATATCTTAACTAATTTAATGGATGCTTGTATATGTTCAATAAGACAAGCACTCCATAGGTCATTAGCCGTGGTGACTTACGCATTAACAATCTGATTTATAACATATAAGTTAATGAAGTGAAACAGACCTGGGATCCATTTTCAATAAAGATATATCCACTTATTGAAGGTTATATATTTATTTATTTACTTGCGCACACACCCACACATATTATAATGGGTACTAGAACCCATGACCTTAGGGGGGCGTTTGGCGCATGATATTAGATGGGATTAGGTGGGATGGAATTGCATTTGGTCCTATGCCAATTCCACCCAATGTTTGGGGAGAAGGGGATTAGATGAGATGGAATTGCATTTGGTCCAAGGCAATGTAGCCTTTTGCTGCTGCCAGCTGTTTTGAAAATTTTGAATAGTTTTATTAATGTTAGCAAGTTGTGTAGGTCCCACCATGATGCGTGGGCTATATCCACACTGTCCACCCATTTTTTGAGACTATTTTAGAGCACGGGCCAAAAAATCAGGTAGATATAAAACTCAAGTGGACCCCACCACAAAAAGTAGCGGAGATTGAACACCTACCATTGAAAACTTCTTTGGGGCCACATAGGTTTTAGATCTCCCTTATTTTTAGGCCCACACCATAAAATGAGGTTGCAAAACAAATGAACAATGTGGATATAACACACATATATTATTCTCAATGGTTTCAAATGATGGTGAGTATATCTATTCGATCAACAACAAACCAAAGAGTGAATGTCACAGTGACACAAACATATTATGGAATTAGGCTTGTTCTTGGTATTTAATGGTAACAAAGGACAATCCCTATCATATGCAATAATTACATGCTTTGAATCCCATCCCACATAATCCTTTCCAATACCAAGGGTATTTGGCGCATGGTATTAGATGGAATTAGGTGGGATAGAATTGGGTTTGGTCTCATCCAAATTTCATCTATTGTTTGGGGAGGATGGGATGGGTTAGGATTAAGTGGGATGGAATTGCATTTAGTCCCATGCAGGATGTCCATGATTTTTGAAATCCACTACATATGTGGCCACACATTGATGCATGTGTTCGAGCGATGTTGTTCACTGTGTACACCCTGTGCATGTGATATTTTAATTATATACATGTACAAGTGACATCCGTTGTGAATTTGGTTAGTTGATTACAATTCCATCATCCATCAAACAGGATTTTACTTTATCTCGTGGTTTTTTTCATTACAAGAATTTTATCCAAAAAAAATAAATAAAAAGGAATTGGATGGGCCAAATTCCATGGTTTTTCCATATATGCAATCATTGTGCAGTGATAATGTTAATCACATCTAATACAATTCTATACCATTTAATCCCAGTCGACCATAGTGTTGAAAATCCTGTCAGTCTATCACTAAGCCATGAGTAGGGACCACTCATTGGAGGTTATCGTGGCTCAATCAATCCCGTTTTGAGAAGATAATTTACGATAGGTCCCGCATTTCTTGCAGGTGTATAAACCATCGGAAACGGATTGGCTACTCCCCCTGACACCAGCCCCGGAGCTGGTGGTCGGTGCTCTGTGGGCCCATCATGATGTATGTGTTTTATCCATTCCGTTTATCTATTTTTCTAGATCAATTTATGGTAATACACAAAAAATGAGGTATATCCCAATCTCAAGTGGACCACATTACAGGAAACAGTATTGAATGAACTTCGACCGTTAAAAGCTTTTTGGGGGCCATAAAAGTATTGGATCAAGTTGATCTTTGTTTTCTCCCTTCATCTGGGTCTTTATGACCTAATAAACGGATTGAATTTCAAATAAACAGTACATCAGGCCTTAGAGGATTTAAATGATGGATATCCAATCACTATTTTTTCCTGTGGTGTGATCCATTTGAGATTTATATTCCTCTCATTTTTCGGATATAGATATAAATTGATATTTTAAAATGTATGAACGGAATGGATGAAACACATACATCATGGTGGGGCCCACAGCGCACCGACCACCGGCTCCGGGGCTGGTGTCAGGGGGAGTAGCCAATCCGTTTCCATAAACCATCACCCTCTACGAGAGTATGAAATGATTTCCGGACAAAAAATAGCCGTTGGTTCGATGTGACTGCTGTCGAGGCGACTCGACCACAGTAGCCAACTAGCCGTTGCGCAACGACTGAAAAAGCTTTAACTGACTTTTCATTTTCTCGAGATACGATCGTACTCTCGTCTCTTTTTCTTCTTTTCTTCCGTCGGCAAGAAGCGGATTAGGTGCGGCGCCAGCTTCGCCCCACACGGTGCGGCCCTGAACCGGGGCCCACCTTGATGTATATACTGTATCAACAAACGCGGTTCACCCGTTTTCCAGCTCATTTATTAATGGAATGATACCAAAAATGGGACGCGGATTTCCTGCTGAAGCCTAAGTTCCTGCGCAAGGATGCTAGGTAGGGCCCACCGCCATATTTATGGGAAATCTATGCCATTCATTCATTTAGCAAGCTCATTTTAGGAAAAGCGACCAAAATTAGGTGGATCCAAATTTCAAGTGGGCCACACAAGAGGGAAAATTAGGGATAGAATGCCTACTGTTGAAACCTTCGTAGGCTATACTTTGATATTTATATGCCATCCAAACCATTTATAATGTCATCATCACTGGGATGAAGTGAAAATATAAAAAATTTAGCCAGAAACAAAGCTTTTATGGTCATGAGAATGTTTCAACGGTTCTCACTGTATACACACTGTTTCCTCTCATGTGGCCCACTTGAGTTTTTGATCCACCTCATTTTTTGTCTAATGTTGTAAAATGAGCTTGAAAAGCGGATGAACAGAGTAGATTTCTCACAAACATGTCTGTGGGCCCCACCCAGCATCCCAGTGCCGGAACTTCCTACTAAAGGCTTTTAGCAGAAAATCCACGTCCCAATAAATGAAGTAGATCCAAATCTCCGACCACACGATTTGGAACGGTGGTGGTTAGACGTCCACGGTTGAAAACTTTTTGGAGCCCATAAATGAAGTAGATCCAAATCTTGGAAACTGTGGTGGTTAAACGTCCATAGTTGAAAACTTCTTGGAGCCCAGCACAAGGATGCTGGGCCAGGAACTTCCTACCCAAGGCTTTAGCAGAAAATCCACATCCCAATAAGTGAAGTAGATCCAGATCTCGGACCACACCATTGGAAACGGTGGTGATTAAAGGTCCACAGTTGAAAACTTCTTGGAGCCCATATTAATACTCTGATTAGGTCATATAGAGCTAGATGAAAGGAAAAAATATATCAACTTGATCCAAAACTTTTATGGCTCATCAGAAGTTTTTAATGGTCAATCATCATTGTGTTTTTCTTCTTCTTTTTTTTTTTTCTTACACATGCACACACACCACCACACACCCACGCCATGATGGGATTTCATAACACGTGGGTACTCAACCCTCAATCAGGTGTTGAAACTCCTGAGAGTTTGCCACCGAAGTAAGAGTAAGGACCCAACCAATCATCACTGTTTCACTCATTTACATCATTATCTAAAAGGAGTTGGAAAAACAGATGGACAGCGTGGATGTACAATATATAAATAAAGTTGGGCCCACAGTCAGCGCCACACCATGTTCGCATGTAATCCCCTTGTGTCTTATTATTATTATTTTAAACTTTTCCTTGTGGGCTGACCTCCTCCTTAAGTTGATGTGAATTTCATACACCCTCTCTCAAGGAGTTGTGTTGATGTAGAGCAGGTCGTGAGCAGTTTCATAGCTAAGATGGATCAGAAAAGGCCTGGTCGACAACAGAAGTGATCCGGATTGTCAGACCTTAGATCGGGCATATCTCACAATCCGGAATGACTTATCGGGCGTCAAGTATATGATTTTGGGGTAGAACAAGATACTTCAGCCAATCAACCCAGCTATGCCGGGTTACACAAGCCGGATTTGAAAAATACCCCCGGATCAACGGTCATTTCTCTATTTTAATTCCATTTTTACTATAAATAGTAAGTTTTAGTTTGATTATAATTCTTCATCCACTTTAGGAGTTGTGTCTAACATGAAAAGGCTTAGAATAATTAAGAAAATAGTTTGGTGAAGCCAAATAGGACACTTACTATTTTTGGCCGAAAACCTTACGCATTAGTAGACGTGACCGTCTATAAATAGTAAGTTGCGAATTCTAGGAGTTTTAGTTGTAGTTTGCTTCTGAATATTCTCTTATTACTTGTTATCCCCATTTAAAGGGTTAACTTGTTTATTTCATTCATTAATCAATTTCAAAATGTATAAAATTTTATTTCTATTTTACTTATTTTCTTTCTCATGAATTTGAAAAGCCGTTGTGAGAAGTCCAGAGAAGTTCAGTAGATTTAGGAGAATCATCTACTTGAGGAAGATGGCACTCGACCTTGTCATGCTCATCCCTGCATCACGTGTAACCAAAAGCTCTATGGGCCACCACAATGTTTATGTAAAATCCACTCCATTTTTTATCAGCAGCACCGACTCATGTTAGGACGTGAGCCTGAAATTGATAGAAATCCAAAACTTAGGTGGGCTGCATCACAAAAAAACAGCAGAGATTGAAACACTCACCATTGTGACCTTCCTAAGGAGCACCGTTTATAGGCGGTCCAACCTGATCACAGGAAAAATGGTAAGGTAAGATTGTCACCGCTTACTCGTTACTATGCTTTGTCTGGCAAATGTGAGGCCCACAGGCTCACAGGGAAAATGGTCAGGTAATCGGGACCCTCTATCAGTTCATCTTCTTGGATCTTCACACTTCAAAAGTATCCGAGTCATTGATTTCTACGATTGAGTGTTAACGTTGATAGTTTTGTTTGAATTGCTCACTTCGGCATTTTAACCACTGAAAATATTCTTTTCAACGGTGGATGATCACCATTCCTCAGTAGCACTCAAAAGAGGGAGCCGATTAGGATTGTCCCTCACAGTGGATCCCACATTGATGTATGTATTGTATACCCACTCCCTACGTCCATTTTTCCAGTTCATTTCATAGTGTGAAACCAAAAATGAAATAATCAGAGGTTTATACGCGTTTTTCCCCTTCACGGAGGTCCTTGTGAATTCATCACTAGGTTGTTGGATGATAAATAAAAATTATAGCGGGTACTAATGTGGGCCCTAGGAAGCTGGAAGCTTGTAGTAGTAGGTTTTTCATAACCGCTGTTTCCTTTGGTATGGTACACTTAAGATTCGGGTACGCTTCATTTTTGGATTCATAGCCTAAAATGAGTTGTAAAATGGATGAATGACATGAATACACAGTACATACATTAAGGTGGGCCCCATGATCAAGGTCACACCCTCTTGGGTGAGGTGAGGGCCACACCTAATTCGCTCCTCTCAAAAAGTGGATGGTCACCATTAGCCCACGGTTGATGGCGCAGTGAGTGATGGCGGAGGAGTTTGGGTAGGACCCCACGAACCTTAAGACATGGTGGGGCACGGTTTGGCTAGTGACCCCAACACTAGCCAGCTAACTAGTGTCAAACCTCTTCTCACCAGTAATGTATATGTTTCATCCATGCGGTCTATTCATTTTTCTTCTTTACGGTCCAAAAAGTGGGGTTGCATAAGTTTTGGATCAAGCTGATATTGTGTGTTCCCTTCACCCAAGTATGGGTGACCTTATCAATAGATTGGATGGCAAATAAGCATTACAGTGGGCCTCAGGAAGTTTTTAACATTGGATGTCCATTCAATACTATTTTCATGTACTGTGGTCCTCCTATGATTTGGATCTCCCTTATTTTTGGTCTCATGCCCTAAAATAAGATGGCAAAATGGATTTACAGCTTGGATAAAAACATATACATCATCATGGGCCCACAAAGCTTTGAAACCACCAGCTGGGGTCACTAGCCAAACCACGTCTGGCATGTGGGAGCCATGTTGGGAAGTTCAGGTGACTCACAACATGACTCTCCTACTTGGATGGGAAGACATTGGCTTGTGTACCACACTCCAGCTATCTAGCTGGTGTATTGAAGTCAGCAAGTCCTGTAGGTCCCATCATAACGTATGTGTTATATCAAAACAATACATCCATTTGGAGAGCTTGTCGTGAGGCTTGATCCGAAAAATAAGATAGATATAAAGATCAAGTGGACCACACTGAAAAAAGCAGTTGGGATTGAACGTCAACCATTAAAACCCTTTGAGGGGTCACACAAGTTTTGGATCAATATGATATTTGTTTTTCCTCTACATACAAGTCTTTGTGACCTTATGAATAAATTAGATGGAAAATAAATAATATGGTGGGCCCTACAAATATTTTAATGGTGGAAATTATTCTCTCTGCTGCTATTTGTGGTGGTCAAGTTGAGATTTGGATATGATTCATTGTTCGGCTCACGATCTAAAATGATCTCAAAAAATTGAAGAACGAATATGGATATAATAAATACATCATATTGGGCCGAAGTAACTCTGATCTCCATTGAACCGTTGGTACAACTCCTAATTCTTGGAGCGTCAACACTCGTCTTCACGCGACAGGTATCCACACCAGTTATATTGCCGGTGTGTGGTACACCAGCCAATCGATGGTGTAGGTAAACGAACGCTCATATGAACGGTTTAAATGAGATCAAAGTTACATGGCCCAACAGTGATGTATTTATTATATCCACACCGTTCATCCATTTTGCAAGATCATTTTAAAGTATTATCCAAAAAATGAATCATATCCAAAGATTAACTGGACCACACCACAAATAGAAGTGGGATAATGATTTCCACCGTTAACAAATTAGTAGGGCCAACCATAACGTTTATTTTCCATCCAATGTGTTCATAAGGTCACAAAGACATGGATGGAGAGGAATTTTTAGAAAACTTACGTAACACATAAAAGTGTTTCAATGGTAGACGTTTAATCCCCCACTGCTTTTTACAGTTTGGTCCACTTGATGGTTAGATCTGTCTTATTTTTCTGCTCAAGCCTTAAGAAGAGCTCGCCAAATGGATGGACCGTTTGGATATAACACATACCTTATGATGAGACCCACAGAACTTGCGTACGTCAATACACCAGCCAATCAGCTATATAGCTGGTGTGTGGTACACCAGCCAATCCGCTTCCGCTTACCTTGGATGAACGGAAATATAGCTGTGGTACACCAGCCAATCCGCTTCCCTTGGATGAATGGAAAACACGAATACCAGCCTCATCCAAAACGGACGCGGATTTCCTGCGAAAGCCTTTCGCAGGAAGTTCCTGCGCAAGGTTGCTGGGTGGGGCCCACCGACATGTTTTTGATAAATTCAATCCGTCCATTCGTTTTTCGATATCATTTAAGGACTTGAGATAAAAAATCAGGTGTATATAGAACTAAAATGGGACACACGAGAGGAAACAGTGATCATTTAGTGAGCACCGTTGAAGCATTCGTATGCCTAAAAAATTATTGTATCAGTCTATATTTTTGGTTTTTTCACTTAATCCCATTGACAATGACCTTATAAACGGTTTAGATAACATATAAACATCAAGTTGGAGATTGGGAAGATTTCAACGGTAGAAATTTCTTTCCCTAATTTTCCCTCTCGTGTGATCCACTTGAGTTTTTTATCCGCCTTTTATTTTGTGACACGCCCTAAAATAAGATCTCAAAACGGATGGACGGAATGGATTTCTCACATACATTGTAGTGGCCCCACCCATATACTTGCGCAGGAACTTCCTGCGAAAGGCTTTCGCAGGAAATACGCGTCCATCCAAAACTGGCGTTCCATAGGGCGGTTTCACTTGTGGGCAAGGGCACCATCTACACTGTTTCCTGGGGCGTGTCCCACTTATGTTTTGGATCTGCTTGATTTTTGAGGCCAAGTCCTAACATGACCAGGAATAACTGATGGACGGAATGGATTTCACATAGACATCACGGTGGACCCCACATACAATTTTATTGCACGGACTCCCTGCTATTCTCTTCCAAGCCGAGGGGTATTTCCGTCATCTTATAAAAACCCGAAGGATGGTGGTATTGGGGTTGTGGACTGAAAATGAGAAATCTCATGGCCTCCATTATTCTCTATAATATTTCCCATGTGTGGAGGTGTTTTCTGGGAACCATTTGAGGCGGAAGTTGAGGATAGAGATTAGAGTGGGACCCACCTAATCGACCGTTGGTGTGGAAAAAGGTAGGGAAAAAAAAGGGGCGAGGAGGAAAGACAGCTCATGTTCGAGTTAGCGTACCTGCTTTTCGTTTGAAAGTTTGAAATTGAGTGGCTTCAAAAGCGTTTTCTTTTTCTTTTTATGGTAGGTGGGGAAGTGTAGGTGGGTCCCACACTTACATTACACCCGGCCGTGTGGAGTAGGTGCATGTGGGGCCACCCATTAGTCCTCTGTCCGCTTCTTTCGGGGACGCGGATTTGTACTGCCCTGCGAGACCACCGACGGACGCGGATTTGGTACTTCCCGGCTGTCTGGAGCTCGGATCAGACGGGCTCCGAGGGCCCACCGTGATGTATGGGTTTTATCCAACTGTCTATCCATTTTTTGGTATTATTTTAGGGTATAAGCACAAAAAATGAGGCTGGATGGCAAATAAAGATCTCAGTTTCCCTTTGAAAAGTATCAACAGTTGGTGTCATTAAGAGGGTACACGAACCAAGCTAACTCGGTTAGCTCACTCGACTCAACTCGAAAAAGCTCATTTCGACTTGGCTCCAAGCTGAGTTCGAGTTGAGTTGAGCTGATTTTTTGAGTTCGAAAATGAGTTCAAGCCGAGTTTGACTGGCCCAGCTCGACTCAGCTCAGATCGAACTTAGCTCGAATCGAACTCAGATCGAATCAGTTCGGTGATGTGGTTACTTTGATATTGATGTTGCTTACCAATTGTTTGATGAAATGACTTAAAGAAGTGTGACTAATGGCAAGGAAGGTATGTATGTGAAACTAACACTTTTTTTTTTTCTTGATTTTTATGTTGCTTAAAAGGTGTTTGATAAAATACCTGTAAAATCATTCTTGTTATCTCAAATACAGTGAGATTTTGAAAGTGCAATCCAGGTGTCTGTGAAAATGCTTTAATGGCGAACTCGGCCCGAGCTACTGACCAAACCGAGCCGAGCTGGCCAGTCATGCTCAAGGACTGAGTCGAGCAAAGTTTGAGCTGAGGTTAGCTAGTGGTCGAGTTGAGGCCAACTCAACTCGGTTCAACTCGATGTACACCCCTAGGTGTCATTATCACCCTAACTCCCATTGTGACCTTGGATCTACTTTATTTCTTGGTTTATATTTGAAAATAATATTGAAAAATGAATGACTAGTGTAAATAAGCCCATACATCCCACTGGTTCCTTTATAGCCCGGGTTTATTCAGAGCTTAGGCCGGGTGGTACCAATTAGAGGTGTTAATGAGCTGGGCTTGGGCTTAAAAATCAGAATTGTGAATAAGCTCAGCCCTAAACAGTTCAAAATCTGGGCCGAGACCTCCCTCAGGTTTAGCCTGTTGACAGCCCTATGCCCACTTGTCGACTCAAGGGGTCACCAATGATTGGGGCTGTACACAAATTGGGCTAGTCCGGTTAACTCGCTCGACTCGGCACGAAAAAGCTCGACTCATCTTGACCTGGAACTGAGTTCGGGCCGGGACAGGCCATTTTCTTCAGCCCGAAACTGTCGACTGGTATCAAGCCTAATATAGTTATATATATATATATTTATTTATATATATATATATATATATATATATATATATATATATATATATATATATATATATATCTTAAATATTTATGTTAATCATTTGAGACAGAAAGTGAGAATGCTATCCGTCCCTTTATAAATGGAACAGGTCCGAAATTGGCCCGAACTCGGCCAAAACTCGCCCGATTGCTGACCGGGCCGAATTCGGGCCGGACATGTTGGCCTGGTGACCGGGCCGGGCGGGGTTCGGGCTAGGTGTGGCTGGTGACCAGGCTAGGCCGGGTTGAGCCCAGTTCGACTCGGATCAACTCGTGTACACCCTTACCGATGATGTATAGGTCCACACTATCCATCCATTTTGCCATGTCATAGGGTGTAAGACCAAAAATAGGTAGATACAGGTTTAAACGGACCACAACATAGGAAACACAATAATTTTTATTTATTATCCAACTTTTTCGTAAGTTACATGACTTAAATGAAGGGAAAACACAAAAATCATCTTGATGCAAAACTTCTGTGGCCCCCACAAAGTTTTCAACTTTAGGCATCTAATCTCCAATGTGTGGTCTATGTGAGCCTTGGATCTGACTCCTTTTCTAATGTTATACCCTAATTATATGGCAAAATGGATAGACTGTGTGGATAAAACCTATACATCACGGTAGGCCCTGCCTGTGGCTTGCTCAGGACAGAAATGGATAGTACCCAATCCACGTCTCCTCGCCTACTCGTGGCTGGATTGGGTACTGCCCCCACCTCCAACAAGTATACTTGATTTCGGTGGTACCCTTCCAGGACCTCAGTGCTGGTTGGTGTTGCAAAACCTCTGTGAACCTTACAATGATATATGCGTTTTATCCCTACCATCCATCTACATTTCCAACTCATTTTAAGGAATGAGTCCAAAAATGAGAAATATCTAAATGTCGGGTGGACCACACACCATACCAAGCAGTGGTGATTTGATGCTCACCTTTAAAATCTTTCAAAGGCCCACTGTAATGTTTCTTTACCATCCAACCTGTTGATTATGTTTGCTCTAGATGAAAGGAAAACACAAATATCAACTTAATCCAAACTTTTGGTAGCTCTTGAGAAGTTTTTAATGGTAGACGGTAAATCATCACTTTTTTTTTTTTTTTTCAATTTTGTCCACTTGAGATTTAAATCTATCTCATTTTAGATATTCATGCCCTGAAATGAGCTGGTGAAATGGATGGACAACATGGATGAAATACATACATCATGGTCATACCCATGTAGCACTGACCAATTACCAACTTAGGTATTGGAGGAGTTACTACCAATTCTAAGTTAGGACCAAGCTCCCTCCACCCCTTTATATGGCCAAATTTGATTGGATAGCAAGTCTCTGTGGGAGATGAGGTCCGATGAGTATGCACTTGATTGAATAAATTTCAAACATGCTTTCGGCTCTCACCATTTTCTATCTAAACCTTCTTCTTGGATGCTTCCTAATCATCCAATTAATTTTATTTTCGGGTTCCCATGCATTGAAATAGGGTTAAGATTATTCCATCATAATTAGACTAAGGCTTGTTTGTAGCATAAAGAAAAGTTCTCATGTACATGTTTGATTGATCGATGGTTCTGATTGTTGTTGTTTGCTTGACATCAAAGAATGATCATCTTGCACATGTGATGTGTGTAAATAGGCATATGTGGCACATGGAGGTACTTGTAAATTGATGAAGGAACATATGAGGCACTTAAAGAATGGTGCACATGTGGGGCACTTGAAGATTGATAAGGTTACACGTGTCACATGCTGTGCATATTAGCATCAGACATTGGTGCATGTGGTGTAAAGAGGTGAATGAAAATAGCGCGTGGACCGTGTCAGGAAATTAAAATTGGACGACGATATGCTGTGAGGTTATTTAAGACATTGCAAAATTCTACCAAATGTAACTTGTTTAGGTATTTGATAAATAAATTAATAATATTGACAGAGCAGGTCTGAAGTCCAATTGTTGGACTATAAGCGATAGTGCACTAGTGGATAACTTCCAACATTTTTTTGTGTGCGACATCCAATCCATCCAGTTGGCTAGCCTCACCATGAGGATCACCTTGTGCACGAATCCACCATATCAACTCATTAAGTGGACCATGCTTGTATCTTGCTATTTATCAATGGCCACATATTGTTTTCCAGTGTGGCCCACGAGATGAGTTGATAGGCCTGATTTCTACAACAGGTGATCCTCATGGTGGTGCAACCTGTTGGAAATGTTGGATTCACATGCACTTAGTAAGTCGGAGGTTATCGTTTGGGTGGACTGCACTTCGTGGTCGCCAACAGTTGGACCTGGGACCATTGAATATTATATTACTAATAAATGTTTAAAATAGATATATCTTTTTATAGTATAAATAATTACTTAAAGAGTAGCAAAATTACATTTTATTCTTTACTAGTTAGACATCTCACTTGGCTCAAATCTTTCCTCTTTCCTTTTGCTAAAATAATTATTCTTGAATTGAGTGACTGACGTAGGGAAGGACATGATGAGGTTAATCATCGTCTCCCTCAAGGATAACTACTCCGAATCCATGAAGCTTCTCTAGAATCTTTAGAGAGATTCCTCGAATTCATGAGGAAAGAAAATAAAAACAATATCTAATAATTCAAATTAAATTGATTGATGAGCAAAAAAAATGAAATTATAATCTTTTAAATAGTGAACTCAAACCTAGGACAAGGTTTCAGACTCAAACTTTCTAAAAACGTGACTTACTATAAATAATAAACTTACTATAGATGGTCATGATTTCTACTAGACTTCTTGATTTTCGGCAAAAAATAGTAAGTGTCTGATTTGGCCTAACCACATTATTCTCCTAATTTTTCTAAGCCCTTTTCATTTTGGCCACGACTCCTAAAAGTCAAAGAATCAAAATTCATGATCGAATTAAAACTTACTATTTATAGTAAAAATGGAAATAAAATGGGTTTTCGACCGTGGATCTGATAGAATCTTGCAAATTTGGCGTGGGTAACTCGACGTAGCAAGGTTGGCTGGCTCAAGTAGCTCCTCCTACCCTAAAATCATATATGGTACGTCAAAAAACTCATTCCAGTTTATGAGATACAACTGTTTTAAGGTTCTAACGGTCCTAATCACATCCGCCTTTGATCGGGCCTTCTCTGGTCCATCTTGGCCATGAAAATGTCCATGACCACCTGCTATACATCAGTGACTCAATTGGAGTGGACCAAGTTTACAGTGAGCTATGATTTGATTAAGGTTGGACCTAGAGTTGGGCATCGAGTCGAGTCAGACCTAGAGTTAGGGTTGACTCGACTCAATCTGGTTTTGAAATAGGCATGACCCGAACTTGATCCGACTCGATACCGAGTCCAGCATTCCTGACTCGATTTAAGTTTATTCTGGCCTGGACTGATCCGGACCAGGTCCGATCCGGTCAGAAGTACCGAGTCAGGTTGAGTTGGCATAGAGTCGGATTAAGAGATGAGGGAGGGAGGGAGTGGAGAAGAGAGAGGAGGAGGAGGGTGATGGTGGTGGGTGGTTGTCGGGCTTGGAAGAGGAAGAGGAGGAGGATGAGGGGGGAGGGAGGGAGTGGAGAGGAGAGGGAGGAGGAGGAGGAGGGAGATGGTGGTGGGTGGTTGCCGAGCTTGGAAGAGGAGGATGAGGGAGGGAGAGAGAGAGAGGTTAGGATCGGGTTGGGATAGAGTTAGAGAGTCATGTCAAGTTGGGTTTTGGATCACGTTGAGTCTAACCGGATCGAGTTTCGGTTGAGTCAGGTCGAGTTACTGGGTAACTTGAACTCGACTCAGTTTGAGTTTGGATTGGGTGAAGCTTACTCAGTTCGGACTGACTCACCTATTCGGTTCGGGTTGAGTCGGATTAGAACAAGTTAGACCAGTCGAGTTAACCAAATCAAGTCATCCTGTGCCCTCCTCTTGTTGGACCCACTCTTATCTCCCTTTTTGTGAAGCTATGTTGAAAGAGTTTCAGAGGCAATACTAAAATACATAAAACTAAGTCACATACACAACATCAAGTTCCAACCTACACATAGCAAGATAACTCATAAACCTAACCACAAAGCATGCATGTAAAAAAAAAAGTGCTGACATGTATAAAATGATTTTGATGCAAATACTTACTTTAAAAATACATGTGTCACATAAGTTTAACATATGTTACATGAAAATAAAGTAATAATGAACAAAATAATCAAAATGAATTGTACATGGTTGCATGTGCATAGACGCATGGATGTAGACATTAGGTTGTACAATATGTAAATAGATTTTTGATTTATAATTAGCTTTATAATTAATTAAAATTTATAATATTTTCTAGATCATATGTATTTTATTTCAGCCCTGTATCATGTCTATAAAAAAAAGTTTCTCCATTTCAATAAAATATAAAGAGAATTTCTCCATTTTACATGGTATCGACACAAACCATCTAAAATCTTTAGTCTGCTCAACCCATCTAAAACCATCTTCGCCTACAAAATATTTTACACTGCCAAACCAAATAGCATATATCACAAAATCACACATTTGGTGCATATATTCCTAAAGATCATATTGCAACATATAAAATTATAGTACAGATCATGAGATCCAACATCTTTCATGTTTAAGTGGAAACAATGTTCTCAACCTCATTGGTGATCATTTTGCTGAACAAACCCAACTTTAAATTTCTCAGCCTTTGTACCACAAAATGTTAGACAAACAAATGGTACTTCCCCAAGACCATTAGACATCCTGCACCCAAACATGGGTACACTGAGGATTGATATGACTAGTCCCAATATATTATTATTGTTGTATTTGATGTCTTAAATCTAGTTGGATTTAGGCCTATCGATGACCTCGACAAATTGCATGATGTCATATTTGATGGCATCGAACAGTACTCGATCCCTTTGAGATTTTCTGATTTTTCTCCAATTGTTCACTGAACTATGATCTAGGGGTTGCAAAGAGATTCTTTGCATAAATATTCATCTATGTGTGCTTCTGTGGTCCCCAAGAATTATAAGATAGTTAAGGATTATAGTCATAGGATCTGTGGTCCATTCGATGATTAATGAGATACATAAATGCCTAAAAAATCTTCAAGATTAGAAGATTGTTAATTTTAGATCAATGGCCCAAGAAACAAAGGTTAAGTAAGAAGACAATTCATATTAAAAAGAAATTAAAAAAAAAAAAAAAAAACGTAAATCATATTTGAATCTTTAAATTATTAGCTCATATCAAATAACTTCAGTCCCAACATATCTTATAACAATGAATTGATGGATGTGCTTAGGCAAACCTTCCAAGGCCGCATTTGAAAATGTGTGGATTGCTAAACCATGGACCACATTTGAAAAAACTTAAATCTAGAGCAAGTCACAAAATCTGACTTCGTGGGTTGTAACAATAGTCAATCTTAAACTTTTAAAAAAATAAAATAAAAAAATTCCTGCGTAATATGGACCACTGTTACATTTACTCTAACCATCCATTCGCAAGCCATCGATTGAAGGGTTTGGTTTGTCCAATCTTAAAGAGTTTCAAGCCAATGTTTTCCCTGTTTCACACTAGAGCTTAGCACTTGGTTTCCTCAAAAGTTGCAGGATTTTTGTGATAATTGAGTAAGGGTGCGTTTGGTTGTACAACTGTTATGAATTTTGTTTAGGGTGCGTTTGGTTACAGCAAATTTTATGAAATTTCATTAATTTGGTGGGCCCACATTGAGTGGTACATCCCATCTCTCAACATTTAAAATGTGGATCACTGAACCGTGGTCCAAAAACCAATAGTTTGGATCACTAGATCAAAGCCACGTATACAAAGTGCATATCTTTGGGTAGATGGTCCTGTATTTCCATGGTTGCAAAATGGCCAAGCTTACTCATTTAAGTGATAGTATGAGTGGGAACGATATAATTTCTTTTGCAATCTTCGAGAATTATTCATCATATCTGATTCAATTATCATCCCACGCACTGAGTTGGGTTGTCCCAGGAAGAGAGGAGTGCTTCAGCAATGATGGCATGTGCTTTTCACCTTTGATTAAACTATTGCAATCATTGCCATATATCTAGATCAATCCAGACCGTTAAAATCGTTGAGTCCATCACAGATTAGGGATAGACTGAAAATTGCACTGGTTGGACAATCCTACTTATCCAATCAGTGGACATTGAATGGACGATTAAAAGTAAAATGACATCTGCTCAAACTTGTTGGTGAAAAATCAGATGGTTAAGATGGTCCTGTCAGCGTCATTATCAATGACAGGCTACGAACATTATTTTTTATGGATGCCACGCGTAAGGTACGAAATGTAGCCCATTAGTTTTATTTACTGAAAATACATAGAAGCAAGAAAAGGCAAAGCCAATACTAAAAATATAGAAATAAGCCAGCTACATGAAGTTGTGTCTTCTAAGTTTAAAATACAGAAGAGGAAAAGATTTCAGCTTCGAGGGATACGCCAACCGATGTGAGGAAGCGGATTGCGTACCGAGTAACTCAGCACCCCTAGCGTAGTGAGTAAACTCTGTGGGGTCAACCGTTATTTATTTATTTTATCCACACCGTTCATTCATTTTAAAAGATGATTTTAAAGGTTGAGCCCAAAACAGAAGAATATCTAGACATCAAGTGCACCACACTACAGGAAACAGTGTGATTGAACCTCTACCATTGAAAACTTCTTGGAAGCCATGGAAGTTTCGGATCAAGCTCTTCACCCATGTCTTTGTGATCTTATGAACAAGTTGTATTACATCCATGTCTTTGTGATCTTATGAACATGTTGTATTACAAATAAACATCACTGTGGGCATTAGGAAGGTTTCAATTGTGGAAATCATTATTCCACACTGGAATGGTCCACTTGAGCTTTGGATTTACTTTAAATTTGGGATCAACCCCTAAAATTAGTAGAAAAAATGGATAGGCGGTGTGGATAAATCACTTACATTTACAGTGGGGCCAAAGTGAATTTACTCAGTACGATAAAAGTGTACTGAGTAACTCAGCACGCAATCCTATTTCCCCGTGTAAGCCATCCGGGCCATTCATCAGGTGGGCCCGTGACCATTAAATTATCTGCGTCGGGTGAGAAGGTAATCGCAGTCACATGCGTGCGATCTAACGTGGAGATTGGTCATTCTTTTCACCGTCCATTTCTTTGGTACAGGTGGGGCCCACCTGAATCTAGATACGTTTCAGGTGGCAGATGGGTCGAATGAAGACTATCCGCAGCGGGGCTTTTATAATATCATGCACATGGGGTGACGTGGAATGCGTGCCCGACAACATCGTTGGATTACACCGGCCCCAAAAAAAATAAAAAAATATACATCTTGCTCCGGTTTTTTTATTTGTACACCTGCACTGCCCATGGTTCCCTGATCCAACCATTGAAATGGTAGGCCCTACATTGTATGTCCCATTTACCAAAAATCTGCCAAACTCTTGTAAGATCAAAACCTTTTAATTGGTGGCTAAAAATAGACGGTTCCAAAATAAAAGGCAACAATGTCCGCATTTAATTAATAAAGAGCAAAGATTCAATTGTTATGGTCTTCAAATCCAGGAGATTATGGTCTATGTGGCATCCAAAGTGGGGCCCACCACATCCATGGTTTGGGTCACTAAAACCATGGGTCCCACTCATGAAAGAATCTGGGGTTGTTTGTCACGCAAGTCATGGACAATCGCGGCGCAAATCAAGCCATCGTTGGCTCCAATTGGGTGCATGGTTCAAAGTCCTTACCTGGGTCTTTATTTTTATTTTTTTATTTTTAAATTAAAAAGCAACGATAAAAAAATCATTTTGTCAAAGAAAAGGATTCCCATGATAGTTTATCACCAACTAAGAAACAATGGTGGCTCTTTAATGGTACACGTCGCATGGTTATACTGCAATCCAGACTGTCTGATTCTCTGAATCAATTGTCAATGGATCAAAAATTACACTGCGATGACGATAGTAACCATCTGATTTTGTGCTTCAAATTAGGACCACTCATTATCTTAATTATAAATATTTATTTGATATCCATCAATTGGATGGTTAGGATTTCTTAATCAGTACCATTTTATAAATATGCTCCATCAACAATATGGCCCATAGCACGAATGGTCTGGATAGATGTACCGAGTGCGACATTTGAGGAGGATGGGTCCACAGCATTTCCAAAATGGCGGTGAACTATTACAAGAGTCTAGACTGTATTAAAGGAGCACCCATGTTCACCACCGGTTAATCAATATAGGTAGACGGTCAACATCATAATTATAATGATATAATAAGAAAATCTTAAGGGTCTTAATCATATGGCCGGTGCTGAGTGTCCTATCCTCCAGATTTAATGGCCAAATCCAAGCTTGGCCAACCAAAGAAGAGAAAAGGACAGAAGATGAAGCTGGAAATCCTTTCACCTTTGGAACAATAAAATAACAAGCTGAATCATATGATCGACGACGCATGTCTTCTAATATTATATGTGAGTTTTAACTTCTGGCAAGTGGGTCAGGCTTTTATGTAATCCAGACAATTGATTTCATTGTATCCCACTGTAGATGGGCTGTGCTCCAAAAATCCCCTATAATGGAAGATACCTTCAAGAATTCTTGGGACTTTGTCTTTTTTAATAAACTTATATGTGGATTAGACCTAAAAACTAGAATGATATGATTGTCTTATAGGGTTGATTTTTGGTGTATGGTTCATCCACACTCAGTTGCGTAAGCTGATGGTTTGGATTAACCATTACAGAGCCCATTTACAAGCATCCAAACTACCCCTAATCCACGCTGTTAGTCTACAGACTCCAAAAACATCTAATAACTATAAATATGGCTGATAAATTAGTAAGTCTGTTTCCTGTCTTTCCAATAGCAGGCAAAACATATTTAAGTAATGAAATTAGCATAAGAAATTAAAGTCTTGCAACGAGATTTTTAAAAGAGAGTTATTGTGGTGAAAATCTGGATGCTACAATGTGTAGAACCCTCGGTGTTGAACTTAAAAGGGGTGTTTTAGCATCTGCTTGAAGGCTTCTAGTCACTATACCCTCAACAATCCATGTAATGGACACTTTGGAACTTTCATGTTACTAATGGTTAACTTAATTAACCGTCCAAATAGGCACTACATGACCAGGTTGACCAACTCAATCAAATCCACTTTGATTAACTGTCCCAGGCCATTGGCTAGACCCATGGGTCAAGTTGGGCTTAAAGCTAATTTCGAAAAAGTTTTGAGGCTCTACATTGTAATTAATCATTACCTATATTCTATTAAGGAGAAACAGATTATATAAGGTACGTTCTAAAATATGGGTACAGATACGCATAAAATCCCCCTTAAAAAAAAAAAAAAAAAAAAAAACAAACCAATGCAAGTTCTCAAGCAGGGGTGTGATGATGTGGTTGGAAGGATGCATACCGATGATTAATTTCTCATCCATTTATAATGTGAGACTGAAATTTATGTTCCATTTTTGACACAGTTGCATTAAATGGAATATTTAAAAATTAAGATATTTTAATAAAACAAAACTTTATCTTTTCCAACTTTGGGAAATACATCCCCTTAACAACCAAAGAGAACTCGACATTCATGAAAGTTGCAGCGTGACAGAGTTTTCTCTGGCAGTTACACGCATTTTCAGGAGGAAAAGGTCAGTCTGCCCATTAATTCTTGAGTGGTAATGTTTAGGCCAGGCCCATTTATTTACGGGCTGGAAATCCAGACCTCAAATGAAAGAATGCCAAACATGGGCCCATCTTGCCGATTTACCTGACGGAAAAAAGGGCTTTGGTCAAGAACCGGAGGCCAAAAGCTATCACAATAAAAATCCCAGCCCATCGTAGGCCGAACCTCCAAGACTGATCAAGTATCACGGCGCATTTCCACCCTAGGTCCGTCAGGTGCCTATGGTTGTGCCGTTCTAATCTGTAAAGCTTCATATATATATATATATATATATATATATATATATATAGAGAGAGAGAGAGAGAGAGAGAGACACACCTGAGATTAGCCCAACTGGTTATCGGGCCTAAACTCCAGCCTTTTGTGGATAATAACGGCCCGTTTAGGAGCTTGTATTTGAAATGCATCGGAATTCTTTGTTATATTTACAGGACTTGGATTTGATTAACTAATATCCCAAATAAAATATATATGTGATATTTGATCAAATGATTGCAATATGCCCATGATTGTCTTGGATGGTTCATATCATTCTATTGACATGATTTTACTAATACAGCCAATATTTAAATTTTTAGCTTAGACACACTTTTATTACACATGAGATTTTCTTGCCTATAAAAAAGAGAAAAAATAAAAATAAAAATTACATCCAACGCAAAAGTAGCTTACTTAGATTTGAAATACACCCATTTACCTTCAAATCCAAAGAGCCAAACAACCTGTGCCTATTTGGGAGCTTGAATTGGGAATGCGTTAGAATCCAAATCACAATTAGATTAGAATTAAGGTAATTTTGAATGTCATTTGTGTTTGATTGAAATGCACTGGAATCCAAATCTTTTGTTAAGGACTATGTATTTAGAGGGTATTAGAATTCTTTAGATATTCATAGGACTTAGATTTGATTAATTAAAGTAGCTTTAATATCCTATATATATGATATTTGATAGGATGGTTGTAATAAGCTCATTAAAATATATACTTTGGCCAAAAAAGAGAAAATTTTTAGCCTTGGGTGGGCCACAAATGTAAGGATCACAAACAAGCGACTCACATTTTTTAACTGTCTATTCAGAAGTCTAATTTTGGATGGTTCAGATCATTCTATTAATGTGATTTTATTGTTGTATTTGATAATTGTATTGTTTTGGGTATCATCAGTGTTATAGTTGAAAACGGTTTGACCACTTGTAAAGTCAGCTCGGACTTGCAAAGATGTGCCTCTCGATTTGGAGAGCAACGGGAGCCACACTCTCGGGTTGAGGTCATAACACAATATGCTCCCAAGCTCTTACTAATTCCCCAGGATTGCCTCGATCGGTATGATTAGCTCGACTAGTTGAGAACTTGGCCCATCGTTCCCTCGACAGACATCCAGGGGTCAATACTGAGAGGTCATCCAGGACGTCAATATTTGGAAAAGAGATGAACCTGTTCTCCCATCCCAAACACAGATAGACCAAGGAACTAGTCAGCCAATTAGTAAAGGTCATCTCGGGACTCTGTCTTGAAGTCGACCATGGAGGTCGGCTCAACTTGGCCTCGACCGCCCGTCACGTGATTTCAAGGTTGACTACTTCAACACTTATCCCCTCTGTGGATTCCATGTAACGGTTGAGAAGCATATGTGCTGATCACGCCTATGATCGAGAACCGTTTCTAATCTCAATAATGAACCATCTATGCTATAAATAGGGGATCCATCTACCCTAAGAGGAATGTAGAATATCTCACCTAAAACTGTCGATATTATCAGACCCATATTTCTATCCTAACTTTGGCATTAGTGGGTCCCTTGTTTTTGCCAAGGTCTCCTTTATCTTCTTTATGCGCAGGTACTTGAAGGTTTGAAAATGGTGGACCAGATTTTTGCATCAACATTTAGCATCCCAGGTGTCTACTAAATTAATAGCCTAAAGACACATTTGTTACATGTGTGAGTCTCCAACTCATAGAAAAGAGCCAAAAATGATTATACTAGTCTTATGGCTCATTTTAGACCTTGATTTTAGAATGCATTATAATCCAATAACAATTATATTGGAATCAAGGTGATTTTGAGCCCTCATCTATTTTTGGATGGAAATGCATTGGAATCCAAATCTTTTGCTTAGGATCTTGTATTTGGAGGGCGTTGGAATTCACAGGTGTATTTCCGAGACCAAGTATCATAAACAAGTGACTTAATGATGTGTTGCCAATAATTGAATTGTTTTGGGTATCATCAGTGTACCATGTGTTCAATTGATTAATAACCTAAAGACACCTTTATGACATGTGTGACTCTCTTGCCCTAACACCGACGACTTCTAATCCCTCCATCCCGGTAGATTTTAAATAACTCAGATTCCATTTAACTCTAAATCCAAAGCTGCCAAACAGGAAACGCAACTAACTATTTGGATTTCAAATACACCAATTTACCACCAAATCAAGGTGCCAAACAGGGTGTTTTCATTTTGCAAAAGGTAGATGTAAAATATCTCCAATTTGATTGACCGCCAAATCCAAGGATGCCAAACACAAAAATCTGCTATTTGGGTTTGAAATACACCCATTGAACCCCAAATCCAAGGTGCCAGACGGGTTGATAAGGCAATTGATATTCAGTTACTTTCACTTCATTTAAGTAATTATTCCGATTTGATTCCATTGGACATCCAAACGCAGCCCAAAACATATAGAATCAACAGCGAAAATTGCAGTCCTCATAGCTGCAAATTTATATATATATATATATATATATATATATATATATATATAGCAAACACATTCATCGAAGGGCGTCTTGACGAAGGCAAAATGAGAGAACGAAACAAGCCAAAGGCGTGGAAGGGGGAATGAAAGAAGATGTTGGTGGTGCGTCAAAATGCATAAATTGCTCATTTTTCAAGGTTGTATGCAGGGTAAGGGTGAATGAATGCAGAGTTCATCTGCCATATCTTGATCGACGCTGCGGTAACATTGGCTGCGGTGGCGTTGTTGAAGAGGAAGATTCCGGCTGCACCATAGATAGCCTGCGTGGGATAAACCCGCGATGTGATGCATGTTCTCCCTCCTTGTGCAAAGCTCTCCACAATCGAATGGTCCACCTAGAGTACCATCCCCCATATAAATCAATCCAAGCATTAGATCAATACAATGAGAATGATGGAAGATGGCTACTCGTAAGAAAGAGTATGGTGTGACAGATTAAAGCCCGATCATTTGCCATAATCAATTCCACCGAGATGGAATCATGGACTTACCAGTATTCTCACGGACAGCTTCTCGCCGCTGAGGACAGGAACGCTGCTGCCATATACTCTTTTGACAATATCTGTTGCCTCAGAAGACCTGCATTGTAAAAAGAAAATAATAATAATAATAATAATTTGAATTTTAACTTTGGTTATTAACAAATTCAGACTGTTTTAATTCAATCTATGCATTAATGCAGAAAACAATGAAAAACAGGAGGCATGCCTTAGTTCATCTTGGCAGAAGAAAGTCTGTAGGTTGCCGTCGGTGCCCTTTCCGATGTAAAAGTACACGGCGGTCTGCTCGGTGAGGCTTCCATCTGCAATAACGAGAAGGCCAAAAGGCCCCAAAAGACCTCTGCCTGCGGCGCCGCCACTGGTGCTGCAATTGTAGCCCACGTCAGCTTCAACCGTCTCCTCCAATGTCTTGCTCTCAATCTCAAACTCGGCGAGTATGTCCAGCTGTTTGGATGCAATACACATATCATTTCATTAGCATTTGATTCGTATGAATGTGACTAATAAGGAATGATCCACTGCAATTGCTAAGATTCGGCGTATTATGGTGAGAAACACCTATATCAACTTTGTTCTAGCGTATCTGATTGCCATTGCATCTTGACCGGACGATGATGGGAAGTGGGCCACATTTAAACTCGACTTACAGATGGAAATTCAGTGTTAGAGGGTCCCATTCTCCATCATCATCCATTCTTGATCGGACCAGCAATAAATTCACCGGCAGCGATCTTCTGCTGAGATCGTTGCTTCATCCCATATCATATGCCTGATGTAAATGCCCTTCAAAACAGAAAAAAGGGGGGAACCTGTGTCGCCGTGCCGACATCGAGTGGGACAACCGATCCAGCTTCGATTTCAATGTCGCTGAAATCCTTACTGCTCAGTCTCAAGCTCTCAACCTCCTCAACCGGCCATTGGAGCAGATTGCTCCCTGTCTTCTCATCAAACACTACCACTCTAGGAATGGTCTGAAAAGAAAAAGGGCATTTTTGTCAAAAAAAAAAAAAAAACTGAAGTGCAAAATTCAACGACTACCATCCAACGAATGCTTATCGGCCTTGTGCCCCGCGTGTGGAAACACCTAAGCAGCTCATTTGGAGGCCCCACCATGGATACGAACATATACCCAAATCAGGCCTTTCAGACAAATCCAGCCATTTGGAAACGTTGGCATATAGTCACGTCCATGGTGGAATCTACAGCGATGAATGGGACGGGCCGTCAGGCTTGTCCGAAATGTCAGGCCCATGGGTGGGACCGGCTTAAAATATAAGCCCATTTATTAATGGGCCGAGCCGAACTCCTGCGGTGTCTAAGAGCCCGTTGCTCCAGCCTGGCCCGGCCTAGTGTTTTAAGGCTTCAAGGGTACTTTTGATTAACCATGATGATAGGGATACACCTGCGAGCGAACCGGATCTTGCATATAAGTGGGTGGCTAGTCTTAGGCCTTGATCATGTATAATAATCATGGGCTAGCTCCAGCCCGTTTCTTTTGGTCCGACTTGAATAGAATTCGGCCCGCCAATCAGGGCCCATTGACAGGCCCAGTTGACCCCAACTAATGAGGAGGAGCTCATGCTTTTTACTCCGTTACTTTCAACACCATATGACTCGTAACCACAAAGCATAGCAGAAGGAGCAATGCGCAACGTACCTGAACTGCTGCCCATCCCTTCTCCAAATCTGTCTTCTCGTTATCTGTCTCTCCAATCCAACCCCACAAAATCCTTCTTCCCTTGTTCTGATCGTAAAACGTCTTCGATGCGTAGAACTTCCCATAGTCGCACCGTAACCCAATCCCCACGTCCTCCTCTGGGTTGTCCGGCGTCCACGTGTTCTTCTCCGCATCGTATGTCCCAATCGCGTAGTAATCATGCTTATCATCGTCCAGGCTCGCCTTCATCACATGCTTCACCCCGGGCCCACTCGCCGATGTGTCCAGCCCATTCTTCCCCGTTGTCGAAACTGGATAGAAGTCGATGCACTCCCACATCCCCGTGCCTGGCACAGCATGCATGACACCGTCCAGGAGCTTGTAGGACCGGAAATCTGACGTCTCGTACACAAGCGCAATACCGGTTTTGTTCACCTTAGACCCGATTGAGATCCGCCATGCACCGTCAACATACCATGCGGTAGTCGGGTCTCGGAAATCCTGAAGACCAATGTCAGGGGGTGGGACCAAGACTGGATTTCCATCATATTTGATCCAATCGATGAGGAGCGGGTCGGAGGGATCTGCGGGGAAGGCCAGGTTCTGGACCTGGACCTTCTCGTTGGTGGATCCAGTGTAGAGCATGACAATTGAGCCGTCGTGGAGGAATGTGGCGGACCCAGTCCATACGCCGTTCATGTCGTACCAGTGGTCGGGGACCATGGCCAAAGGGAGATAGAGCCAATGAATGAGATCGCGGGAGACAGCATGGCCCCATGTAATGTTGCCCCACACGGCGGAGTCCGGGTTGTATTGGTAGAAGAGGTGGTACCAGCCTTTGTAGAAGAGCGGACCTGCAGCTTATTTGTTTCAGTCATTCACGTTTCAATTTCCACGTTCAAATCCAACAAAGGCGCGATTTAGATGGAATGATGGTTCAGAGATTAGTAGAGGGGCTTTGGGCGATCTTAACCGTTGGCCTTGGTGGGGTTTGACTTTTTATACTGTCACTTTGGAGAGACGTTGATCAACGGGGCCGTCTAATATTGGGCCGATCGAAAAGTTAGGCTAATCTGCACATCATGTGATCAACAAGTGTATACTTGCATGATGAAGGCGTCTATGTTGGGCAGATGTTCTAAAGTGCTTAGACCAGTGGTCCCCAACACATCTGCCAGTGAGCTTCTTTTACTCCCATCCTATGAACAAATCGTCTAAAGTTTACGGCTACGGCACATAAATGGTAGGGCCCGCGTCATTGAAAGCAGAAATGTATCATGAGTCGGCAACGTCGGCATCTATGGCTACTGAGTTACTCAGGGCCCGTTTGGCCGGCGGATTGGAAGGGATTGGAAGTTAAATCCCGGGATTGGCTGGGCGTGCCAAACAGACCGGGTGATCTGATCCCGGGATATAGCAATCCCATGGATCTTAAGACAATCCACTGACAACACCATCATTACCTTTAAATCTCATCCAATCCACCCTAATCTGTTCAAATTTGCCTAGGACCTGTTTGGTTTGAGGGATTGAAAGGGATGGGAAGGTATAATCCCGGGAGTGACCCGGTACGACAGAGAGCTAAGGAAGATGGTTGACTAAGAGTCTAGAGGACTGAATGAGGTCCCATAGGGCCAGTTTGGCCAGGTGGATTGGAAGGGATTGAATGGTATTAGGGTGGATGGCATGGATTTCAAGGTAATGATGGTGTTGTTAGTGGATTGTCTTAAGATCCATGGGATTGTTATATCCCGAGATTGCTATATCAAGTCTGTTTGGCAGCTAGGCCAATCCAGGGATTAAACCTTCCCATCCCTTTCAATCCTTCGAACCAAACGTGGGAAATTTAAACGGATTAGGGTGGATTGGATGGAATTTAAAAGTAATGATGGTGTTATCAGTGGATTGTCTTAAGATCTATGGGATTGCTATATCGCAGGATCAGGTCACCCAGTCTGTTTGGCACACCTGGCCAATCCTGGGATATAACTTCTAATCCCTTCTAATACCATCCAATCCCCTCCAATCTGCCCCCCCAAACAGGCCCTTAGTCTAACTTCACAGGGCTCAAAAGAAAATGGTCTGGCATAGTGGGAAATGATCACATACATCAGTCAACACAATGAAGAAGACATGATATGAAAAATTAGGCATAGGCAATTGCGTGAGCCACGTCAATACACTGAGTGATAGTGTTAAACCATGGGCTGTCCATTGGTATAATATTTTACCCACTCGATCAGTGAACCGATATGGTTTTTGCAGCAGTAGGTCATCATGGCGCGCAACAGACCGGATATCCTATATAACGTAACATGTTTGCTGCAAAGACACGCGTCCAGCAGCTGTATTTGATTGTTTTCTCACACAAAAATGGTGAATATGAAACTAGCACTGTACAGCTGGCTTCACGTGATTACACCAAGGAACCAATCACGTGAAATCTAATGTTTCCTGATTGGTCATTAGGAAATGGTATTATGAGTTCGACCTCATGGGAACTTCCCATGAGGTCCAGCTGTGTGGGCCCCACCATGATCTGCTCCGAACATCAACCCCATCAGTCAGATGCACCATTCCATGGTGGGCCACGGACTTGAAAATCAAGTTAATCCATGACTTGGGTGTGCCACACCAAATACAACAGTTGAGAGGGATTGCCCTCCCATTAAAACATTCATAATCATCTATTGGTCCCACCGAGATGTGGTTCATAGATCCAACCCATTCATTGTACGTCCCACTTGGACGATGGGTTAGACAAATTTCAGCCACATATAAAACTCAAGTGAGCCCCACCAATTACTTTTATATATTTTAAGAATGTCTTCCCGTAGTTTTAGATAGTATGACTCGCCTAAGTTCCGTATATAGCTGATTTTTTGGATATACCATAACCTAAACGAGACCCATCAAATGCATGGTGTTAATGTTTGACACACATCACGGTGGGCCCACACAACCTCATTATATATATATATATATATATATATATATATATATATATATATATATATATATATATATATATATATATATATATATAGTGTAATCGGCCTACGGTCCATGTGATGCGGAATCCCATGAAACCCTGAAGGGCCAAGTTTTACCCTGATCTAAAACTCTGGTGGGCCATAGCGAAGAGATGCAAATCAAGGGATGAAACAATTTTCTTTTTCATGGCCCACAAAAGTTTTGAATCAAAGTAAAAGTTGAGCCCTAGGGATTTTTAGGGCTTCATGAGGTGCTGCATCATATGGATCGTTAAAAATTTGGACTCACATCATGTATGATGGGCCACCAAAAAGTTCGCACCACTTCCATGCGAACTGTTCGGATATTTTTATTTGAGAGAGAGAGAGAGGCATGCTCACCACTGCATGTGAGCACTTTTGTACATGCTTTCATCGGCTTAAAATCCGAACAGTTCATGTGATGCGGCACCCCCTGAAATATCCAGGGACCAATTTTTACCCTGATCCAAAACTCTGGTGGGCCATAGCAAAGAGATACAGATCAAGAGAGGAAATTGTTTTCTTTTGCCATAGCTCATCAAAGTTTTGGATCAAGGGAAAATTTGGGCCCTGGGGTTTTCATATGATGCTGCATCTTGTGGACCGTTCAGATTTTGGAATCACATCAGGTGTGATGAGTTCTCGAGAAGTTCTCGCATGAACTCGTGATAAATGGTGGTAGCTGAGCATTGGGTTTATTTAACATGGGTGATTAGGATCTTCTAACACGGAGAGTTTTATGTGTGGATGATGTATGTGGCAGAGAATGTTAGGATATAGGATATATGTCAACAGTATATAATATAGATATGAATATGGAATATATTGGTGAGCTGGATCAGTGAACCAATAGCCGAACACGTCAGAGAGCCCGAGCATATTGACGATCCTGTAATACTTCTCTTTCTGGCTGCCGAACGAGAAACCCCGCACACGGAGCCCTTCTTCAAGCGTACCTACGTGGCACAAGTGGGGGACATCCTGGCCATTCACCGGGTGGTCCCCGTTAGTGAATACTCATCAGCTCAAGAATCTGACCCATCCGTTGGTCAGGTGGACCACACATGCACGGACTGTTAGCAAACGTGTTATTCAACTTATGAGTGACCACTCCTGTTTCTAGGATCGGGCACATGGACTGATGGTAACATATGAGGGATTGCCCGGATCCTAGAACGCCGCAACGTTGGCTCCGCCTTGAGGCTGGGTAGAGCGTGGTTTGGATGTGAGGAATTAGATATGATATATGTGGCCCATATACATGGAAGTATGGTTTAGTAATCCAGACCATTGGTCTGCTATGGTTGCCTTAGATGCATTTTGTCTCAAAATCCTCTTGATTGGACAGCAATGGCGCATATTCAACTTTTTTTTTAAAAAAAGTCTTCTCATCGCTTGATGGGATCTTCTAATGTAAGAAATTTATCGGGTATTCTATGGTCGGTAGGACTCAACGGAGCAATGATCCGGATGTGGAAACAAGGGCGTCATCTGGCGCAAATGAAAGCGTACGTGCACCGTGAAATGATGCTGCCACGTATCATTCCGTTCCTCTTCCAAAACTGGATTTAACGGGAACCGGCTCTTATGCGGTTGAAGTTTGTTGGGTTTGGAGAGCTAAAACTATCCATTGCTGACGTGGACTAACATATAGGGAAGCGATTGCGTCCTGTCCCGCCTGAACGGATTCGGTCGAGGCAGCGGTTCTGTGGGGACCACTGCGTTGTATGGGATTTATCCAAGCCATCCATCCATTTTTTCCGATCGTTTTAGAATATAAGTCCGGCAATGAATCAGATCCAAAGCTCTAGTGGACCACACAGTCGGGATTGAATGTCCACCATTAAAAACTTAATGTGGTGCTGTTGACTTGAGCCTAGTCTAAAATTATCTTAAAAACTTGATAGACAGCTGGATAAAACCCATACTTCACGGTGGGCCCCACAAAGACCCTGGACCGAGTCCGTCCATGCGGGGGCGGACAATCCGCTTCTAAGTTCTAATATATAGCGTGGAAGGTTGTCCTCCACGAATTCCTCTGGGCTTACCGAGACTTTGTTTATTTTTCTCTTATTTTTGTTCTTATGCCTGTCAGCAACCACTTTCCAAAGGGGTTTGCTAATTCCAGACGCATGTGGACGCGTATACATCTACACGCGGGTCTTCAGCGCGTGTATGATCAGGCCACTTAACACATCAGCTGGGCCACAGCATATTAATGGAAATGAAGGGCCAGATGAAACATTTTAGTCGTCTATTACTTTGTACGTTTTGTGCCCATCTGATTAGTGAAATTGTGATGTTTTACAGGAAAGACCTAACCATACTTACGACCTTATGAAAAGCTCATATCTCACACGTGTTTTGTATTTGCACGTGTGCTAGTGCGTGGATGTGTGCGGCTAAACCGTTGGAGATAAGGTATGCCCAAACCGTGGATAAGCTCCAAACCGTTTTGTGCGCGTGACAACCAACTCGTTCAATAAATTGGACCCATCATGAGGTCATCCACTGAAAAGCTCAGCTCAATCTGCTCGTCTGGTGGGTCAGTGGTCACAACACTTAAAAACCATGGATACCCTTTGAAATAATAAAGTACGAGAATTGTCAATGGACACCCTTTGATATAATAGGAAAAATACAAGAATGGCCCCCCTGATGAGCGGATTACGCTAATCTTTGCACCAGCTGATCCTTACAATTGTTACAACCTTTTGGAGAGCTTATTGCCAAACACGTTACAGGATGGAAAGTATCCACTACTTGGCAGACAATCAGTTTATAAAGGTCATGTCCCAATATAAAATAGTAAAACTAGAATTTTCGTCTGCCAGATGTCACGTGTAGAATATTATATCAGTACAAAAGGTGGGTCACACCATAATGATACGAGGTCGATTCACTTATTGAGCAGGTGTACCGGCATGGCCCAACCCAATGGATCGGCCTGATTTTGTAACCAGATCCTCATAATGGTTTGGTCCACCTACTGAACGGATTGGATATTTTATGGATGAGACATGTTGGTGGGAAGAAATGGCTGTATCAGAACTTCTGATACAGCGCCTCTATCTGACAATTTCTCATTGATGTTTGCTGGCCACAGACATCTTCAGTTGATAGGATTTTGAAGTTTTCTACTCATAAGCAGTGAATGTGCCAGCCTAGAAAACGTGCAGGACATCAGATCTGAGCATAAGGTGGCCCCCACCGTTTAGATGAACATGAGCAAAAATCGGTACAGTCAACTCATCAGGTTGGCCACACGGTGTATGCCGGGGTGTCAACCATAGGCGAGATGCATCCTTCTAGTATCAGGGTTACCCAATTGATACGGACCAGCCTGATTTTGCTCAAGTTCGCCTTCACGGTCGGACGCTACCTTAGGTAACACTTGGATGTACCACACACGTGCCAAGTTGGCACGTGTACGGCGAGTGGAGATGTAGAGGGTGCGGATGGCTTACACGCTTGGATGAAGATAACGAAAGCAAAAGGAGTCCTGGGCTTCTAGCTTTCAGAAAAAGAAAAAGGGCAGTCCTTTTCTTTGACGAGCCAGTACCTAATCCTAGCCGCCCACTGGATGGCCGGCAAGCAAACAATACATTCAAAATGATAATAACGTGGTTAAAGTGCAGAAAATTTGAAGGTTGCGGAGTGCAGCTTCTAACTTTCTATGCACAGCCTCAGTGGGGCCCACAGTTTGAGGTGGGCAAATATAGAATCGGATTGGCTACTCCCCCTGCCCCCAGCCAATGGCTGGTGGTCGGTGCTCTGTGGGCTCCACCATAATGCGTGTGTTTCATCCATGCCGTTCATCCATTTTTTACAGATCATTTTAGGGCTTGATCCAAAAAATGAGAGGGATATAAATCTCAGGTGGACCACACCACAGGGAAACAATAGTGATTGGATATCCACCATTAAAATAATCCTAAGGCCCACTGTACTGTTTATTTGACATCCAATCTGTTGATTAGGTCATACAGACCCAAATGAAGGGAAAAAACAAAGATCAGCTTGATCCAAAACTTTATGGCCCCAATAAAGTTTTTAATGATCAATGTTCATTCAACACTGTTTTCTGTAATGTGGTCCATTTCAGATTGGAAAATACCTCATTTTTGGTCTCATGCCATAAAATGATCTATAAAAATAGATGGACGGCATGGATGAAACGCATACATCATGGTGAGGCCCACAGAGGACCAACCACCAGCCATTATTCCGGCAAATATATGGCGGGGATTGCTAAGGGCTTGGGAACTTTGTTCTACGGTGGGATAGAAGACCATTGTGCTACTGCTACAGTGCAATGATGCAACCATTCGTATGAATCAGATCATTAGCCTCCGGACACATCCTAGCTGGCGCTGGTTAGATTCACCGAGCATGCACGTAGCCTCTCTGCCAGTGGCATGCTTCGGCAATCTAAACCATCCAAGTGGTGGGGCACACTACGGATTGAGCTTAGTCAGATTGATTGAAGAATCATAACCTCCAAATCAAGGACATGGCCTATTGAACCTCGCCGTCCTCATCCTGACTGTTACCAGAAGTTGGGCAGTTAGGATAATAAATTCACTTTCATTTGGAGCCGTGAGTAATTCAGCTACAAATAGAAATTTCGTCTGTTTACCGCATTTCCAATTATATTATTAACAAAAAATCCTATTTGTGGCAAGTGGAGGATTCAGACTTGTCCGCAGGCTTACGAGTTAAATGGGTTAGATTGAAGACCCTTTATGTGCCACGTGTACATTAGCTATGCAGATGACTACAAGTCATCATACTCCGCTGTGATACTGAAAAACTCGAGCACCCAATAATGGCAGCGATTCGGTAAGGTCGAGGTATATCGGAATGTGACGTACAACTCTCTTTGAAGGTCGGTTGGTCCGCTAAATGAGTATGTATCCACCGGGCAACTCTTTGATTAGTCAGTGGGCCCTCTGTAACAAGCCACCTTAGGAGGTTTCTAACGGTAGGTGTTCAAATCACCGCTGTTTCCTTTGGTGTGGTTTACCTTGGATTTGAATTCATTTCATTTTGAGGCCATGCTTTAAAATGAGCCGGCAAAAACTGATGAAGCATGGAAATACAACACATAACTGATAGTGGCGCTACAATTACGGCCTTACCGAACTCGGCGTTACCCTGACCTTATATTTGTTGGAAATTCATACGAAACAACCAAAGAAGCCACGGTAACAGAAAATAAGTAAATAAATAAAAAGAAGCACTCACGATGAATATCATTTGTTGCAATCTAATCTAGCCACATCATCACACGATGGATTCAGCACAACATTATTAAAAACATCAGTGATGATGTAGACCAATCACGATGCACCACATATTATTTGGATTCATAATTACCAACCTTTCACGTCCGTGTGCAATTAAGTCCATCAATGAGTTAGCTCCATCATGAGGATCACATTTTGCAAAAAAAATTTGCCGCATCCACTCATCAAGTGGACCACACCTGTGTTTTGCTCTTTATCAGCGGCTATACGTTGGTTTTATAGTGTGGCCCACTTGATAAGTACATAGACATGAGTTTTGAACTAGGTGATCCTCCTGGTGGGTTTTGAACTAGGTGATCCTCCTGGTGGGTTCAACCTCTTGCAAGGATTGGATTCCACGTGACCAAATCAAGTTCAAAGTTATACTGGGTGGACCGTACCCTGTGGTCCAACCGAATGGACGTGAGACCTTCTCATAAATAAAAGGGATGCAGAAAGGAATGGAACAGTGAGAATTGTTATTTCCAGCCCCCAAAACCCAACCCCATAAAAGAAAGCTATTGACCAAATTACCCTTGCAAGGGTCATAACTAGCTTCTTCATTTTTTCTTTTTAATTTTTTATGGGAGGGGGGAGTCCGGAGTAGCATTTCCCAAACAATATTCCAGATCTGAATCAGCAGCCTGCAACTGCCTAAGATACTTCTTTCTCTAAGTTATCCTCTATTTTATGCCTATGGGATGTTCATTATATTCTGATCTTTTTTATTTTTTTAAACTGGTGTAGGAAAAAGGAGAGAGGAGATTGTATTTTCTCTTACCGTCGGGATCTGAGGCAGACACCAGCATTCCACCATTAAATAGAAAAAAAAGAAAAAAAGAAAAAAAAAAAGAAGATCGAATCAGTAAAAACCAATGAAACTAGAAAAAAGAAAAAAAGAAAACAGAACAAAGAAAAAAAGAAGCATAAGGCATAAGTACCGTTCATCCAGTTCTTCTCGGGTTGGAAGTGGTAGGCCGTTCTCTGCCACACCAGCATGGCGTTGGTCCACGGATACGACGTTCCGCCTTCTAGAAATGAACGGACGGATTTCTCCGAAACGCCTTCTGAAACTCCTCGCGACCACGGGCCGAGATCTGACGCCGAAACGGCGTCTTCTGCTACGAGTGACTGTTTCTCTGAACCGTGGTTACCTCCGCTCAGTACCATCCCCAGCGATACGAGGAGTAGAATGGAGAAGCCAAGGGAGAAAAGCGTGAGGAGGGATCTGTTTCGATTCGATAGGGTCCACTTGGTGGTATCATCTCGTCCGTCAAGTAGAGGACCGTAAGATGAAGGGACCACATCTTCGAGGTCGGGAGCAGCTGGGATGCGGTTTCTGCCGCTCATGTTTGGCAGACTCTTAATTTTCTCCTTTTTATTCTTCACCGAATCAATCTCTCGAGAGAGAGTGAAAAGGGGGTTTTAATAGAATCGAGAGAGCGTTTTGAGTATGAGGTAGAGGTTAATCAGATGGCCTGGACGGGTCTGTGGAGCCGATGATTTGGAGCTGGTTTATCCAGCTACACGGGGATTGCAATCTTGTAGAAGAGAGTGAAGAGTTTGTTTTCCCTCCGTCGCGACTTAGAATCCACCGTCTATCGCCGTCCACTGGGCCCCACATGATGAGTGGCTCGATGATCTTAACTGTACATGTTTTGGAACATACTCTGAAAGGATCATTACGACTATCGCTATGATGATCACAACGGAGAAGTTTTTGAATGGCTCATATTCAACTCTAAAAATCAGAGATTAGGATCATTAAGTAAGCTTGATTATAGACTTATAGATTATTTAATGTATCAAAGATTATGTGGATGTTTCAGATAAGAGTAATTTCTCAGCATGTCTGCCCACTGAGCGGTGACAGACAGTCGATCTTGAGTCGCCACGGAGCAATAAACGGAGAGAGATTGTGGGATGCAATCACTTTTCGACAGCTGGATCACGTTTAAAGAGACCGCTTTGGCCTGACTTGCGCAGGCACGCGGAGGGGCTGATTCGTGCTAGCTCACCGCAATGTAGGAGAGACATGGATCCAACAGGTTGGATCCTATAACGTGAACTCTTTTCCATATAAGACTGTTTAAATTTTTATTTTTATTTTTAAATTATTATTATTATTTTTTTTTTTTTTAACGCACGCAAGCGCACCCCCACACACTCACGGGAGTGGAATTTCACCACCTATGGTACTCGAACCCTAGACCATGATCAGGTGTTGAAACTCTCGGGAGTCTTACCACCGGAGCAGGAGTAAAGACCCGTAACATATATGTAGGGAGTTATCTGATACTTAGGGCCTGTTTGGCCAGTTGCATTGGAAAGGATCAGGTGGGATGGGATTCAAAAAACATAATTATTACCCATGGCATGGGTTGTTCCCTAATACCGTCGAAGTCTGAAAATTTAGTACTGAATTTGAAACAATCTGTTTGTTAACAAACATCTGAAATGTTTGAAATATGTTATTTTGACACATTTGCCCTTATCTCTTGTTTGGAAATATTTTACATTATAAAGAAATTATTTTTTATTAAATAAAAATAAAATTATTCTTTTTAATTCAAATAAAATATGAAATACTTGATAAAAAATTAAAATGTCATTATTCACAAAAGTCAAAGTGTGCCTATATGGGTTTCCTGCATAGGAACAATGGAGAGAGTACGCCCACCATTAAAAAATTCATACTAGAATGAACTGAAAACACAAATATTAGCATGATTCAAATCTTCAGTGGCCCTATGAATATTTCAACCGTAGACATTTAGTTATCATGTTTTCAGCCCACCTGAGCATTGGATATGGTTCATCTTTGGCCTCATGTCCTAAAATGAACTCACAAAACTGATGGACGGTAAGAATTTCTCACAAGCATTAGATACGGTTCATCTTTGGCCCCACCTGCATGAACTCCCCCCGAAAGGCTTTAGTAGGAGGACGTGGATTAGATACTCACAGGTTGAGTAGCTAGACTCGCTACTGAAGTGACGTCACCAAGTTATGTGGGCCTACCATGATGTATGTTTTGGATCCACACCATCCATCCATTTGGACAGATCATATTAGGGCATAATCCAAACAATGTGTTAGATCCAAAGCTCGAGTGGACCCCACCACAGAAAACAGTGGAGAGAGTACGCCCACCATTAAAAAATTCTAAGGGCCACAAAAGTTTTCGATCGACCTGATATTTGTGTTTTCCCTTCTTTCATGTCTGCTTTAACACATGAACAGGTTGGATCTCAAAAAACATCATGGTAGACATTTGGAAGGTTTCAACGGTGGGCACACGCTCACCACTCTTTTATGTGGTGGGGTCCAATCCAGCCTTGGATCTGCCTCATTCTTTGGATCATGTCCTAAAGTGATCTCTCAAAATGTATGGACGGTTTGGATACAATATACACATCATGGTGGGGCCCACAGAACTTGGTGACATCACTTCAGTAGGGACTCTTGCCACTCAACCTGTCAGCATCCAATCTGCGTCCAGTCCAAGACGGAAACGGATTAGCTACTCCACCAGCCACCGTGGTCGGTGCTCTGTTAGCCCCTCCATGATGTATGTGTTTCATCCACTTCGTTCATCCATTTTTACAGATCATTCTAGTGCTTCAAACCAAAAATTAGAAGGATATAAATCTCAGGTGGACCACACCATAGGAAAACAATAATAATTGGATATGCATCATTAAAATCCTCCTAAGGCCCACTGTACTGTTTATTTGACATCCCATATTTTTATTAGGTCATACAGGCCCAGATGAAGGGAAGAAACAAAGATCAGCTTGATCCAAAACTTTTATGGTCCCCAAAAGGTTTTTAATGGTCAACACTATTCAACACTGTTTCCTGTAATGTGGCCCACTTGAGATTTTGATATAACTAATCTTTTGTCCCATAGCATGAAATGATCTTAAAAAAAAGATGGATTGCATGGATGAAACATATACATCATGTAGGGCCCACAGAGCACCGACCATCAGCCACTGGCCGGTGGCAGTGGGAGTAGCCAGTCCGTTCCCGCCATGTTTAATGAGGACGCGGATTGCGTACTACCCCCCGCCCGTCCCTGGCTCCGAACTGGAAGTTCTGTGGGTGGGCCCACTGTGATGTATATGTACATCCAAACCATCAATCCCTTTTCTCAGATTATTTTAAGTAATCAAAATAAAAATGAGGCAGATCCAACGCTCAAGGGGACCACACCAAATAGGTGCATTAAAATGCACCAGTTGCATTAAATGCAAGAGTCTTCTGTGATGTGGTCCATTTGATTGTTGGATCTGACTCATTTTTGTTTTGATGACTTAAAATAATATGAAAAAAGGAATAGAGGGTTTGGATATACAGGTACATCATGGTGAGCCTGCCCACAGAACTGCCTGTTTGGAGCCAAGGACAGGCGGGGGTAGTACACAATCCGCGTCCATTGTACTACAAACTGTTCAAAGAGATCAAAGTTACATGTGCCACTGTGATGCTTTTTACTATCCAACCTATTCATTAGGTCATGTAGACGTGGATGAAGTGAAAACACAAATATCAACTTGATCTGAAACTTCTCCAACTCTCAGGAAGTTTTTAACGGTGGACGTTCAATCCCCACCTTATGGTCCAATTAATTATTGGACCTGCTTCTTTTATTAGATTATACCTTAAATTATCTGAAAAAGTTGATAGATGGTGTGGATCAAACACATAAATCATGGTGGGGCATAAAGAAGTTTCACACGTTAAAGGTTAATTTTGTACCGCGCAAACAATTGAAAATAAAAAATTACCATAGGAACTTGAAAAAGGGTACTTTTGGAAGCAAAAAATTGTTGTTTAATGAAAAATCATGGAGCGCATTCCGCGTTCACCATTAAGCCAGACTCCTATCATGGAAAGAATTCAGTGAAAAACCTACTTCCAAGCTTTTCCGCTCTGCCCAAACATGGGGTGGAATTGGCACAGGACCCGATGCAATTCCATCCCACCTAAGCCCATCTAATTCAGCCGGCCAAACAGGCCCTTAGGCAGCAAATAAGCTTGATAGGCAGCCACTCAGAAGTTGCCACGTGACATATGTTAGCTCAAATTAAGTAGACCCTTGATTGTTAAAATAGGACCATTGAATATTTTTCGTTCTTGACCATAGAATGGTAGAATAAATGTCCACCAGTTCAGTAGCCGGATAATGAAATAAATTTAATCGTTGGTTCATGATACATATAAACTTGGACCATTATTTGAACAATTTAGTTTGACTCTCCAGTAGATATTTGTTGGGTCCCGAAAATCTGAGTAGGATCAATAAGGGTAGATCTAGGCAAACCAAACCGAGCCGAGTTCTTCTTCAGGAAACTACGACCTTGGGTCGACCAAGCCGAGCTCTCCTCCGAGGAGTTACGATTCTGGATCACAACTCTCATCCGAAGAACTACGGCCCTGGATCAGCCGAGCATAACTCATCCTCGACCCAGAGGCCGGAGACTAAGGCCAGAACAGGTACGCCTAGCGGACACCGATTCCTATGCTCTGACTATAAGACCCGACCATAGGCTCGGGGGACCGAGTTGTGGGACTAACCCAAGTATTAATGTGGCTGAAGATCACGCCCGTAGATACGTCCCATTAAGGCATACGAGAGAATGATCTGACGCATGATCTAAAGATAGAGGCTGATATCTCCGCATGCACGACATCTGCTTGATTGAGTAAATCACACCGAGATTGACAGTCATGATCCCTTCGTCTTACAGGTATAAATACCAGAGACCCATTACTATAGGTACGCAATATCTCGCACCTCCCATCTACTCTACACAACTTAGACCCAGTTTTCCTAGCCTGACTTTGGCATCGGAGGGTCCCCTGTTTGAGCCAGGGTCTCCTTTGGTAACCTCTTTGTGCAGGACCAGGGCACGGTGGAAGGTGTTACGGATTCTTACATTAACATTTTTTGGCGCCATCTGTGAGAACACTGATACAAAAAGACCAGAAAGCTTTACAGAACGAGGTTTAGTGGACGACGTCACTCATCCTCACTTCTGCACACCGAGTCGGCTCCAACCGAGCCTACCCAATGGACCCGAAGCAAATGAAGCAAATACCGGGCCTTGCAGAATGAGGTTTAGATGTTGAGGGACGAGATCAATCAAATAAAAGAACAACAACAGGCACCTCCTAATCAAGAAGAGATAGCTCCGGTGGCAGATGAGCCACTCCTAATGAGTTTTCGGGCCAGAATGTCCCAGAACCAGTCAGCTCATGTTCCGGATCCTACACGGCACGTTGAGCCGACCTACAATTCTGCGACCTCGGCGTTGGCTCCGATTGACCTCCGCCACGAGTTGGAGAGTAGGAGAAAGGGCAAGACGCCCGAGGTCGAGATCCCACAAGAGACCATGGCCGAGAACTGCAATCCATGGGAGGCTCAGATGGACAAGCTCCGAAATCAGATCAAAATCTTACAGTGGAACCAACAAGCTACTGCCTCGACTGCAGTAGAAGCAATGATCGAAGAAACCGAGCCTCCATTCACCTCAGACGTGATGAGTGTAGAAATGCCTCAGAGGTTCAGGATGCCCCCCATCGCTTAGTATTCCAGGTCGGGTGACCCAACGGAGCATGTAGAGTCTTATCAGTCGTGGATGCAGATTCAATTTGCCTCGGACCAATGATGTGTCGAGCTTTCTCTATAACCCTTACTGGAGCCGCGAGGAACAAGTATCGACAGCTCAAGCCGAGGTCGATCAACACCTTCGCCGAGCTCAGCAAGTCGTTCTTGATTCAATTCATCGTCGGTAAGAGACTCGAAAGCCAGCTGCCCACTTGCTGACCCTCAAGCAGAAGAGCGGAGAGTCATTGAAAGATTACATCTCCCAGATCAACGAAGAGGCGCTGCAGGTGGACGACTATGACAATAAAATGGCCTTGTCTACCATGATCAGTGGGCTCAAGGAGGGCAGGTTCTTATTCTCAATCGGGAAGAACCCACCTTCAACCCTTGGCGAGTTCATCACCCATGCACAGAAGTATACTAATGGCGAAGAATTCTTTAGCTCGCGAAAGGATAACCAGGCCTCCAAGTCCTTGTCCAAAGGTAAGAGGTAGAGGGACGAGGCACCACAGCACGCGAATAAGAGAAGGTCAGACGAAAGCGCTTCCTGAGACAGGAGGCCGAGCTGGAAGCCTGAGAGGAAGTTTAATTCATATACCCCTCTCAACACATCCCCGGAACAGATCCTACTAGACATCCGAGATCATAAGCTACTGCATTGGCCAAGTCGCATGAAGACTGATGCCAGTTAGCGCGATAAACGCAAGTATTGCCGGTTCCATCGTAACCACGGCCATAATACCAGTGACTGCGTTGATCTGAAGAATGAAATTGAGACCCTCATCCGTAAGGGTCATCTGAAGCAGTATACGAAAGAAGAGAGATAGGCTCGGAAAGATGATCAGCCTCGTCGAGTTGAGGAGGAAGCCACGGAGATCCAGACGATCTACGGTGGCCCATCCCGAGGCGAAAGTTCAAACTGAGCTCGCAAGGCTCACTCCAGGAGCACCGACCTGAGCATTATGTCCACTTGGCCAAAAAGTCGAGGAAAGAGCTCCAAGTAAGCCCATGCAGCCTCACATTCACAGAGGACGACGCACGGTGTATTCAGCATCCCCATGATGATGCCTTAGTGGTGGCTATGACAATAGCCAATCATACGGTTTACCAAATCCTAGTTGACATGGGGAGCTCGGCTGACATAATCTACTCCGAGGCCTTTGACAAAATGGGGATAGACAAGTTGCGCCTCTGACCCATAAAGACCCCATTAATGGATTTGTCAGAGATAAGGTGATCTCCGGGGGTGCTATCTCCCTCCCAATTACAGCAGGAGAAGGGCAGAGTCAAGTGACTCTGTTAGTAGACTTTCTGGTGGTAAATGTGTCGTTGCCGCACAACGTCATCTTAGGACGACCGTCCCTTAACGTAATGAAGGAAGTCGTATCCACCTACCACCTAATGATGAAATTTCCTACCAGAGGAGGAGTCGGATATGTTCGAGGAGATTAGCGCGAGGCGCGTAAATGTTACTCAGTGACAGTAAGGAAGGGCTCAATAAAGTAAGCCCTAGCAAATAACGTGCTCGACCCTAGGGATCCTGCGGACAATTCACTCACAGAAGAATTGGTAACCATTCCGCTCAAGGAGGCCAATCCAAGTAAAACAATTCAACTCGGATCGTTGCTGAATTCCGAGTAACAAGCACAGATGCTGAATTTCCTCAGAGAGCACAAAGACGTCTGCGCATGGTCGCACGAAGACACGGTGAGAATCCCTCTTGAGATCATGGTTCACAGGCTGAATATGGACCCCGAATACAAACCGGTAAAGCAGAAGAGTAGGGCATTCAAGCCTGAAAGGTACGCAGCCATCGCTGAAGAGTTATCGAAGCTCCTCAGCACGAGTTTCAATGAAGAGGTGCACTACCCGGATTGGATCGCAAATGTGGTTCTCGTGAAGAAGGCCAATGGGAAGTGGTGGGTCTGCGTGGACTACTCTGACCTGAACAAAGCTTGTCCCAAGGACAGCTTTCCCCTGCCTCGAATCGACCAACTGGTTGACAACACGGCCAGACACGAGCTTCTCACTTTCCTGGATGCGTACTCTGGATATAACTAGATAACCATGCACCCCCCAAACAGGTAGAAAACGATATTGTTAACGGGTCATCCCCTTTGGCTTGAAGAACATTGGGGCTGTAAGCCCCGTATTCTAGACCGTACCGTTCTATAGGCTTCCGCGATTTTTCCAGTTGAATTTTGGCAACCTTCGACCTTTATCCGACATTTGCGCGCGATCATAAGTTGAACCCCTATAAATGTGCCTTCGGTGTGGGTTCTGGCAAGCTCCTTAGGTTCCAGATCAGCTAGAGGGGCATCGAAGCAAACCCCGACAAGATTAAAGCTCTGCTCGACATGAGCTCGCCTCGGATGATGAAGGAGATTCAATGCCTTATTGAACAAGTTCCAGCGCTTGGACGGTTCATATTTAGAGCTATTGACAAGTACCTCCCCTTCTTTCAACAATTGAAGCGTCACAAGAAAGCGGAATGGACCCAGGATTGTGAGCAAGTGTTTCAACAGCTGAAACAGTACTTGGGTTCGCTTCCTCTGCTGTCCAAGCCCGAGGAGGGTGAACCTTTGTTTCTCTACTTGGCGATGTCCACCTTGGCTGTCAGCTCAGCGCTCATCTGAGAAGTGGAAGGTAAACAACATCCAATCTACTGCATGAGCAAAGCAATGGTCCCGGCCGCGACCAGATATCCGAGCATAGAGAAGTTAGCCCTCAGCCTAGTCATCTCTGCTCGGAAGTTGCGTCCGTATTTTCAAGCGCATTCCATCATTATCCTTACAGATTCTCCTCTGCGACAAGTCCTTCAGAAGCCCGAGGTGTTTGGGCGGCTTACTAAGTGGGCAATAGAACTCAAAGAATTCGACATTCAGTACCGGTTGAGGACTGCAATCAAAGGCCAAGTTGTGGCCGACTTCATAGCCGAGTTTACCGTTCCGAGTAGAGAAATTGAAGATACAAATTTGGAGACATCAAAAATGATGATGGTTGCCCCCCCCCCCAATTGCTACCTCCTCCCGAGGAGGCTAAATCAGAAGCAGAACGTGATAGGTGGACCCTGGATGGGTCGTCTAACTCGAAGCGAGCTGGGGTGGGGGTTGTCCTAGTTGCACTTGACTCAACCACCATCCAGTACACTATCAAACTCGGCTTCAAGGCCACCAACAATGAGGCGGAGTATGAAGCTTTGCTGGCTGGACTCAGACTAGCCGCTAGTCTGGGGGTCCAACTTCTCGATGTGCGGTGCGACTCCCAGCTCGTCGTCAACCACATATCGGCAGAGTATGAGGCCAAGGAGGCGAGGATGATTGCATACTTGGCCGAAGCTCGGAGGCTGACAGGGAAATTCAGGGATTGCGCCATCAGCCAGATCCCTAGGGTCAAGAACTCTTGGGCCGATGCACTTGTAAAGCTGGCCTCAACTACTGAAGGGAAGATCCCAATGATCGTCCCTGTGGAATTTCTAAGTAAGTCGAGCATTGACCGAGCTGACCAGGCTGACCAAGAGATGATCAATCTAGTACAGATGACCCCGAGCTGGATGGATCCGATCACAAAGTACCTCACTACTGGCGGGGTCCCTCAGGATAGGGAAGGAGCTCAGATGTGCACTGAGTTCAGGATCTGATAATTGGCATGAATCAGGGCCATCTGGGACTCGACCAAAACCGAGCCCCCGGGAGCCTCTGCCTTCGATCTGCCCCCTAATGGGCCAGCCTTAGACCGTCCCACTATGTCTCGAAGAACCCTCTTCGGTCTCTTACCTCGGCTCTTGGCACTCGGACCAGCAGTCTAATTGGCTGATGGGTTCAGCGGTATGGCCTCGAAGGGGCCCTCGAAATCTCCAAGCCCCGAGTCGGTGGCCTCTCCCTTGGAGTCCGCTCCCGCTCCTCGGATCCCTTGGACTTCGTCCGAATTACTTAACATAGTGAAAAAAAAACTTAAAACGGTGGAGGACTCACTGCGGTATAGGTGATTTGCTCCGGCAGAAACTCTCTTAACTCCGACGACTTCCTCCAAGCAAGACCCCTTCTCCGGTTGATGGAATTCCTTTTTTCGGCAGGAAAAAATCCTTTCCTGGCGGAAGGTGATTTAAGAAGAGCAGAGAGAATGGAGAGCAGGGGAGTGAGAGTTCAAAGGCAGGAGGATTCAAATGAGGACGCTAAAGGATTTATATAGTCTTCGCCAAACGAATGCCATCACTACAGACAGCTGTCTCCGAAGCTGGAATGGCTCGGCTCCGAGCCTAAGGGACACGTGGAAGGAAACGATAGGCTCAGGCCCATGTGCCCAAGTCCGAGAACCATCAGCATTAAATGTTGTTTATGGCACAGGCGGCCTCTCGCCTCCCTATAAACACATGGCATTGCTTCCCCTGCCCCGTTGATTACACTCGTAATTGCCGCCACGTGTCCCTCGCCCATAGGTCAGGATTCGAAAGGTTACAGCTATAGTACCGCGCACGTACCTCAAAGCGTAATCATCGTGGCGGTTGTGCTTCGATTATCCTGACCCATCATCATGAGTAGAAGTGGTGCATCATTTCCCCAAGTATTTATTCTCTAAGTCAGAGCTCGGATCAAGAGAGTAGGAGGTTTCTGTTATGGGGAAATCCGAGCAGGACCACTAAGGGCAGACTTGGGTAAACCGAACCGATTCATAGGGCCTCGGAGGGGAAATATTACATCAGGTCTAATCAAGCGTCCTAACTACGGTCCTAGGTTAGTTGCGCCAAACTCTGCCTGTGAATTAGCTGAGGAGAGCTTACCTCCTACCCAAAGGCCGAGGACTAAGGTCAGGGATAAGCACATCTGACAAACTCCGATCCTGATACCCCGAATACGAACTCCGACTACGGAAGCCTAGCTGTAGACTCGGATAGGATGAGTCTGAGTCTGGATGAAAGCGTTCCGATTATGGGCTCCGAGTATCGAGCTGGGAAATCAGCCCAAGTATGGACGTAGGCCGAAGATCACGCCCAGTGATACGTCCCATTAAGACACGATGCAATACACGACCATGATCCCTTCGTCTCATAGGTATAAATACTAGAGAAACACATTGCTACAGGTACACAATATCTCGCACCTCTCATCTACTCTACATAACTTAGACCCAGGATTCCTCGGCTGACTTTGGCATCGGAAGGTCCCCTAGTAAAGCCAGGGTCTCCTTTATTAACCACTTTGTGCAGGACCAGGGCACGGTGGAAGGTGTTCTAGATATTTGTTGGGTTATATGTCTAAAACTCCTTAAATTGGAAGTTTAATGCATGTACATCCCTCCCTTTTTAGCTATACAGTACCTTTCCTTTTATGTTTTGGTAAATATATACTCATTTAGAAACTTGGTTTAGATTGCGTACGTTGGATATTCAACAGTAAGAAGTTGGCCTCTAGCTTCATTTTCATATATTGAGATAGCATCGTAAAAAACTTTTCATTAAATAGTATGGCTTTATTTATTGTGGAAATGGAATATATAACTTTTCTTAGGTGATATTACTTCAAGTTTTTCTCGATATAAAATTGGCAATCGTTTATAGAACGTACCCGTACAGAGGAAATGATAGCGGATCCATTCTTTAAAGGTTATTTTATCATACTATCTATGAGGCATATGTTTTCTATAAAAATTGTTGGACTCAAATAAGTATTAGATTAGTGATCAGAGTTTTAGTTTAATCTAATTCATTTATAATTATTAGGATATATATCTCATTTATTTATAAATGATCATATTATTTAATTTATTTATTGTTTCTCTTTCGGTGCATAAATTTATTTTTTAATAAGAAGAACTGGGTTTGTGTCTCATTGGAGACATGTATGGATCTTAAAACAGTAAGTCAAACCACTTGAAGATGGCACGCATGATAGCATTAAGTGTGTAATTTTCATCCCATTCTATGTCCTTGATATATGCCGTTGAGATTTCTAGTATTTGTGACCATAATTTATTTCACTTTGAAAAGATTATTGTAATGATAGCCAACATAATTCAATACGAGTTGTCTTGATTGGCAAGATTTAACAAGTGTTGTTTATATTATCTAACAATAGTTTATTTTTTTAATCTATTAGATACTTATTCAAAAGTTTTAAATAAATGTATTTTATAAAATACTTTCATAAAAAAATTTATTTTCTTTAGTTGATCAATGTGGCCTAAGTGGAAGAATGTAAGATTTATATTATATACGTAAAACCAAGTAATAACTGGGATCTAATGTGCAATATTTGACCCTCAACACTCCACAGTAGTTGTGATTTACAAACAAGTTTGGAGTGGTATGCTTAGATTGTGCTATCTATACACATAATTGAAATGGACATGGACTTTATCCCGTGCAGAAATTTCTAAAATAGTAGTTGTGATAAGTTAAACTATTCAAAATCATTTTCCATAAAATATGTGTTGGCTCACTCATTGACACACATTAAACCCAAGTCTCATTGAAGGGTTTGCATAAGGGTGTTAGGTGTAGAAAACCAATGTGCAAAAACAAAGCTTAGAGATATCTTTTCATGGCTTTCCATTAAGGTATGCAATAAATACTAAAGTTTTCATAATCTCCCTATTGATGCATAGGTCGATACTATATTCTACAATTAAGTTTAATAGTTTTCTCTAGTGGTAATTCTCCAACACTTGACCATGAAACCCGCGTTCACCCTTTAAAGGGGACTCAATGTGCAGGCCTCACTTACAGTCGGAATCATGATTTTGGGGGTTCATTTGAGTAACATGTATGCCTAGGTGTATAACCACGGTTTCCATAAGTAAAAACCATCACCCTCTATTAGAAGCTTTTCTGGTCCGTCTTGGCTTAGCCATGATGAATGGTCCTATTTAACTACATGATGAGAAGTAAGTGATTTGTTCTACTGATGTGAGACTATACAAAAATGAGCACATGGGACAGCTGCTAAATTTGTCTATAGAACCCAAAGGAAACAATTATAGTGGTTTAAAAAAAATAAAATAAAATAAAATTTTAATGATAGTGTGAAATTCTAGTAATCCAGTTAATAGCATAGTCCAACCAATGTGATATTTATACAGGTGCCTATCCGCTTCTAGGACCAGGCATGGCATGGAAGGTCTAGATCATCTATGAGTACAACCACATGTACCTTTTTTGGACTAGAAACCCTCAAGTGCAGGGACCCAATTTTTCTACAACCACTATTACAGGGAGCCTATGTAACCATAAGCTCTGAAGGGCACACCGCATAAATATTCTTAGTCACACCTGTCAACATCGCAAGTGTGTGGGACATCTCAGCAGGGCATGAAGTGGCCTCTACTGTGAACATGATCATACTCAAAATCATGCAAGTCCCCTCATCCATTCTTATCTAAAAAAGAATGGATGGTTTAAAAAAATAATAAATCATAAATTAATTAATTAATTAATTTTAAAAAAAAACTCTCTAATGGTCCACATTCAAGATATACATGTGGTCAGCTCGATGATTAAATAGACCATGTTTTCCATGGTTTGGCAATTCTCAAACCTGAAAAGGTTCCATGCCCAAGTTTCGAATTACAGTTCTTAGGCATGGTTATCCATGGCATGTTCAAAATTTAGCTGTTGCGTAGCGTGGCTCCAGAAAGCTGTTGGAGGCTTTTATATAAACAGATTGGGATGGTAAATGGAAGCATTAACTGGAAGCAAATAATACAAGAAAAAAAAAAGGATTTACTTTGTTTCACATGATGTGTTACTACGTCCAACAGAGAAAATGATCAGGGTTTTAAATATATTTTTTTCAGCCTATTTGGAAAATGGCTAAAAGTGATTTGTCTCAGTTTAGTTAATATCTAATTATGTATGGGAGATCAAAAAGCACCTCTAGATGAGGTTTTATGTACACCTAACCCTAACCTTAAACCGGTTACATCTCCTAATGAAATTCCTATAAACAAGAATTTGTCAAACATGTATATAGGGGTGCACATCGAACCGCTAGAACCGTGGAACCGGACCAGAACCGACCAAACGGTCCGGTTTGGTCCGGTTCTAGAGTGCATGGTTCCGGTTTCGGTTCCAAAAATCAAAGAACCGATTACATCGGTTCGGTTCTCAGTTTGTGGGTATGTTGAATCGAACCGATCCGTAGAACCAAACCGTGGATTTGATCCGTAGAACCGAACTGTTGAACCGAACCTGGAACTGAACCTGGAACCGAACCAGGAACCCTTTGATTGTTTTCATATTTGACTCATGATTTATGGTTTATAATGCACCATTTGCTGTTTCTATAAATATATTTTTGCACACCTTATACAATATCTAAACCATTCATCAAATGGATCACAATATGAATGGACATGGGCTAGATAATAAAATAAAACATGCAATTAGGGGTGTACATTGAGTCGAACCGAGTCGGGCTGGCCTCAGCTCGACTCGGCTCAAACACTGACTAATCTTAGCTCGAACTCGGTTTCACCCTAGAACCGGACCAAACCGACCCATGTGCACCCCTACATGTATATATATTTGTAGGTCGATGGCACATAAGCCAAGTTAGATTTCAACTCACGACTCTTAACATAATAGGAGTCTTGGTTGTTAAGTAATGAGATGGGTGACTTACATGACCAAGATTGTTATTTATGCTAGAGATGTAAGTTGCATGCTCATACGTATATATAAGAAGGTCCGTACGTGTTCAACTGGTTGGACCACAGGTTATGGACCACCCAACCGATTTCATATTGGATAATGACACAAGGATGACTACTCGCAAGAAAATTAGAAAATAAATTCTATAAAATTCATAATTTGATTGATTAAAATAAACGAGTCTACAACCCTTTAAATAGGGGGGTTCGAGTCCTTACCTCAGTGGTAGACTTTGAGGAGTTTCAACACGAGGTCTTGGGTTCGATACCCATAGGTGTTGAAATTCCACTATAGCAAAACCCTTTAAATAGGTTCTTCTAATTTTTCTAAACACTTTTCATGTTAGACACAATTCCTAAAGCCCAAAAGATGTAGAGTTATAATCAAACCAAAACTTATTATAAATAGTAAAAACGAAAATAAAATTGATTTTCGACCGTGGATCTGATGGAATCTCGCAAATTTGGCAAGGGCAACCCGGCTAAAATAGCTTTTCCTACTCCAAAATCATATATGATACGTCGAGTAACTCATTCCAGTTTGCGAGATATGCATGTTTTAAGGTTCTGACAGTCATCAGATATGCATCCCGCTCTACATCAGATAACTTTTAGAATTATATGTTTTAGGAGAGAGGGCCAATAATTAATTAACTTCTTAGTGTGTGGGACTAGGGCTGTACACGAACTGGGCTAGCCCGGTTAACTCGCTCGACTAGGCCCGAAAAAGGTACCTGAACATTGAATGCTATCTATCGTCAAATTGACGTGTAAGAAAGTACATTCAGTTTATATATATATATATATATATATATATATATATATATATATATATATATATATATATATATATATATATATATATATATATATATATATAGGGAAAAGGTACTATGCGCTTGACCTCATGATAAGCTCCTGTGAGGTCGAGTTGTGTGCGTCCTACCGTGATGCGTGTCGACCATCAACACCGTGTATTTGATGGGTCCCTTTTAAATTATGGGATATCCCAAAAAACAGCCGTATACGGAACTCAGGTGGGCCATACCATCTAAAATCACGTGAAGACACCGTTAAAACATATAAAAGCACTTGGTGGGGCCCTCCTGAGTTTTGAATGCTGCTGAAACTTGGTCTTAACCCTCTTCCAAGTGGGACACATATAATGGATGGGCTGGATTTGCAAACCACATCTCAGTGGGCCCAAAAAATGATTATGAATATTTTAATGGTGCACGGCTCCTCCCCACTTCTATATGTGGTGTGGCCCACACAAGTCATGGATTGACTTGATTTTTGAGACCTAGGCCCACGATGGAATGGTGCATCTGACTGATGGGGTAGATGTTCGAAACGCATCACGGTGGGGCCCACACAGCTTGACCTCATGGGACAGACTCGTGAGGTCGAGCGCATAGTACCTTTTCCCATATATATATATATATATATATATATATATATATATATATATATATATATATATATATATATATATATATATATATATATATTATTTTTCCTAAATTCTTACCTTAACCATTTACAACAATCCATTCAAATTGTGGGTCCCTTTGTAGATGGAGCAAATTCCCATGGAGTAGATGGAGTAGAGTCAAGAAATCAAGGCCGTCCAAATCGTGGGTCCGAAATTGGCCCGAACTCGGCCCGAACTCACCCGATTGCTGATCGGGCTGGACATGTTGGCTCGGTGACCGGGCCGGACCAGGCCGGGTTGAGCCCAGTTCGATTGGGTTCGGCCCGATGTACACCCCTACGTGGGACATCCAACCCTTGAACATTTTTTTGCTAACAACAGTTGTATCAATTCATCAAGTGGACTACACCTGTACTTTTCTATATATGCTTGGCTATACACTGTTTTTTATGGTGTATTTCACTTGATTAGTGGATAGGGCTGATCTTTTCACCAAGTGATCCTCATGATGGGGCTAACATATTAGGAGGGAAGGATGTCACAAGAACTTAATTGGTTGAAAGTTAACTATTGGGTGACCTGAACTTTCTCTCTCTTTATATATATATATATATATATGAGTCATGCTCACTGCGCACCTTTGCACACGTGTCATGGGTGTCTAATATGAACGATCCATGTGATGCGGAATCCTATGAAACACAATAGACAAATTTTCACCCTAATCTAAAATTCAGTTGGCCATAGCAAAGAGAAATGCAAATCAAGGGAGGAAAATGTTTTCATTTTTCATGGGCCATCAAAGTTTTAGATCAAAGTAAAACTTGACACGGGGGGTTTCGTGAGGTGCTGCTTCACATGGACTGTTTAGATTTTGGATCCACATCGCGTATGATGGGTTCTCAAAAAAGTTCGCACCAGCTCGATGCGAACTAGTGTGCATGTGAGCATTTATATATATATAGTAATGGTATCCTACGAACCATCCTGCCGGATACCTTGGTGCGGTCCAATTCCCACCGCAAGGAGATAGGAATTTCGTTCCTGCGCAAGGATGGTGGGTGGGAACCACCACCATGTTTGTGATAAATCCACTCCGTTCATCTATTATGTGAGCTCATTTCATGGAATGTGACAGAAAATTAGGACACCATTTGAGGTTGTGAAAGCCACTCACTTTACGTGAAAGCCATTTACAATTACACAGTCGTGAAAGCCATTCACGAAATCAGTGGTCTACCTCCAGTGGGTCTCACTATTATGCATTAAAAAAATCTACTCTAACTATCAAGTAAATGCCATAGTTTTAGGCCATGGTTGAAAAACCAAACTCAAACCCAACCATGATTCCAATGGACCATAAGAATGGAAATAGTATGAGGGTGACACTTACCCTCGAAATTGTTTAACTAGTTATGGGTCGCATGTATCATAGATGGGCCTGATTTTTAAGTCGTTGACCTGAATTTGTGTCATCTAATGGTTTGGTTGGATGACAAATAAACATTACGATGGGCCCTTGGAAGTTTTTAATAGTGGGTGTTCAACCACCGATGTTTCCTGTGGTGTGGTCCACTTGAGATGTGGATGTGGTTCATTTTTGGTCAATGCCCTGAAATGAGTGGGCAATATGGATGGACGGAGTGGATATATAACATCGTACATCAAGATGTTCCGGATCACAGCCTACCTAAACCTTGTTTCAAGGACGCAATGATGACAGAGACTTATTCGGTTAAGTCTTTTAATAGCACCCAACTTTAGCCTCCTCTGGAGCTACTCTTTCAGGATCACGTATTTTCCTTGGAATAGCTCACTTGAATTAAAGATTGTGCAGATTTTTGGGCCTTATGGTTAAAACAGGGTGACTCAAATGATGATCGGGGTGGATTTCACCAAAACATTAGGGTCAGCCCCACTTCAGCTAACCCCACCTTAAGACCGTAGATAAGGTTTGCGGACTAGTGTGCAGTAGATCATGACTCATATCTACCTGTTATCTTAGCCCTACAGCTAAATTTCCAACGGTTACCTAATGGTCGGAGTAGATTTCTCGTACGCATCACTATAGGGCCCACCCTATCTAAGTTCCTAAGAGTATAGGGAGGTGGAGTGCACAAAGGGACACGGATTATATACGGTTGAGTAGCGAAACTGGCTACGCAAGTGACATCACCAAGTTCTATGGACGATGTATGTGTTGTCTCCACAACATCCATCCATTTGCAGATATTATTTTAAGCCATGAACCAGAGAATGAGGCAGATCCAACGCTTTAGTGGACCTCATCACAGAAAACAGGGGAAGATTGATGCCCACCGTTGAAACCTTTCTAAGGCCCACTTGATGTTTTTTCGAAATCTAACCTGTTCAAAAGTTAACAAAGACATTAAAGAATGGAAAATAAAAATATAAGCTCGATCAAAAACTTTTGTGGCCCTTAAAAGTTTTTAACGGTTGCGTCACTCTCCCCACACTTTTCTGTGGTGGGTTTCACTGGAGCTTTAGATGTGGCTCATTCTTTGGATATTACCCTAAAATGATCTTTCCAGATGGATGGACGGCGTTGATACAAAACACATATCATGGTGGGGCCATAGAATTTGGTTACGTCACTTCAGTAGCAGTCTCGCCGTCAGCAGTCGATCCGCGCCCCCACGAAGGAATCCTATAGGGACGCGGATTTCCAGCAGGTTTCTGCACGAGGAGGGTGGGTGGGACCCACTGCTATGTTTGTGAGAAATCCACTCCATCCATTCATTTTTGGATCTCATTTAATGACATGAAACAAAAAATCAGGAGGATTCAAAACTCAAGTCGGTCACACGAGAGGAAACAGTGGGTTTTCAGCGAGCACCATTGAAACATTCTATTAGCCATAAAAGTATTTTATCAACCTAAATTTAATGTGTTTTTGCTTCATCCACGTGGGAATAACCTTATAAGCGGTTCAGATTACATATAAACATCAAGGTGGAGGCAGAAAGGCTTCAACGATAGGAATTTCTTTTCTCAATTTTCCATGTGGTGAGACCCACCAGAGTTTTTAATTCTCCTGATTTTTGGTTAAAAGTAATGTAATGAGCTCACGAAATAGATGGATGGAGTGAATTTCTCACAAACATAGGAGTGGGTCCCACCCACCATCTCATGTGAAAGACTTTATAAGGAAATCCACGTCCCTCTTGCGGTGGGAATTTGGACCAATAGTCTCCTGCAAACCATCCCACAGGATACCTTAGTGCGGTCCAAATTCCCACTGTAAGGGGACGGGAATTTCACTCCAGCACAAGGATGGTGAATGGGACCCACTGCTATGTTTGTGAGAAATCCACTCCATCCATCCATTATGTGAGCTCATTTCATGGAATTTCGTTCTTCTGCAAGGATGGTGGATGAGAATCTGGACCTTACCAAGGTATCTTACGGGATGGTCCGCAGGAGACCATTACTATATATATATATATATATATATATATATATATATATATAGAGAGAGAGAGAGAGAGAGAGAGAGAGAGAGAGAGAGAGAGAGAGAGCTCACCTACACACCTTCTTACGTGAGCACCTATTCGCACCTTTGCATATGTGTCATGGGCAGAAAATCTGAACGGTCCACGTGATGCGGCACCCGTTGAAACCTCACGTGTCAAATTTTCAACTCAATCCAAAACTCTAGTGGGCTATAGCAAAGAGATGCAAATCGAGGGAGGAAACTATTTCCTTTCATCATGGCCCACCAAAGTTTTATATCAAGCTGAAAGTTGGGCTTTTGGAGGTTTCAAGGGGTGCCGCATCATGTGGGCCGTTAAAATTATGTGCTCATGACACGTGTGCAAAGGTGTGCACAAGTGCTCACGTAAGAAGATGTGTATAGGTGAGCATTCATATATGAGGACATCCGAACACCATACCAAATGAGGAGGGCTGAGCCAGTCTCCTTATGGCTAGACGACCATTACGTATAGCCCACTTGGCCCCAATTCACATTCTTAGACACGTTGAAGACCCCACTTGCATGGTCGTGCATCTTTGAAGAGCCCACACTGGAAAAATACATGTGAGTTGCATATAAGAGCTTGATGGATACGTCGGATTGTTGGATCGAGTAGACACGATGATTAGATCATTTGATCATCATCATCAGACATCTTAATTGTGGACCCTCTTGGGCCACAAAATAATTTAGGTGCTCAGAGTGTTTACATGCTTTGTTATTTTTGATATACCTTATATTTATATTGAGATTAGAGAGTTAAGAACAAATTTTAATTTATTAAATATTTTTATGTTAAGAATCTTATTTGAGAATGCATTTTTATAAAAGGTCTTTTCTAAGACTATAAAACAGAAAATGGGTGTGCGAAGCCCTAATGCTATTATTTAAAGAAAAAAAATGCCTTGTGTTTTTTTTCTTCATGTGATTTGAAGAATACTTCAGTACTTTAGAGCTTAGGTCTGGTGTGATTTCATTCCCCATTCAACGGAGGTTCAAGGCTTCCATCTATTCTCTTTTTTCTATCTAAAAAGATGTATTTTCTCAAAAATTTCATATCTCGTCTTTCCTTCTTATCTAAAACCATCTAAATCAATTTTTTCTTCAACTTTTCATCATCCAATTTCAACCTTAACCAAAATCAACCAGTGAAGACCCAAAATCCCTAGCAAATGACCCACACATGTGACTGTACAACCATATGTGTGAGCCCATATGCTGACCATGCGAACAACCCCTCAATCTCTTGATTTCCCCTTGCTTCCCTTATCAATATCCTTTGATTTTTCATCCCTAACTCTACCTATAAACCCTAACCCTAACCTTAATTTCTTTAATTACATAATTTTCTCAAATTCTAAATCTCTAATTTTTTTTAATTGGCTTAAAATCTCTAACTTCCCTTAATCCAAAACCTTAATTCCCTTCTACCAATACCTAAGTCCATCAATCCCCTTCACCAATTCACCTAATTTCATCTTTTCCCCGACTTCTAAAAAATTTCAATTCTCATGAACCCTAATGTTTCAAATTTCATATTTTCTCATTCCCAACCCTAATTATAAAACTTACAATCAATCCCTTGAGCATGGAATGTGCCTCTGCTAAATTGAAAGTTTTATTCTTCAATCAGGCTTAATTTTAATTTATTTATATAATTTCTTAGCATACGGGCATGTGATTTACGTTAAATCAGATTTTATTTCATATTATTTACTCTTAATTACATGGTGGGTTAGCATCTTTTGTTAATTGAATTACTTTATAGACTCTTTCATAATCTCCATATTATATATTAGGATCAAATCATGTATCTTACATCACTTCCATTGAAAAGCTTATCAGGCGACATTTTCAATGAGTCTAAGATCATCGAAATCAAACAATCAATCAAATTGCAGACAACTGATTTTATATACTAAACGGTCATACTTTCGATAAGTCAAACGAGGTCCGATCGAAGTGATTCTAGTCTTGTTGGGATGCTTATCGGATTATCTTTCTAATGAGACTAAGATTATTGAAAACGGACGGACTACGAACAAGATATAAGCTTTTAATCAGTTTGTAAAAAAAAAAAGACAAAAACTAATCATGATATTTCATATATATATATATATGTTAATGCAAAAATCTGGTGCACCCTCACCAAGTTGCTGATCTTCCGAGCACCTGCACAGAAAGAAGTCAAAGGAGACCCTGGCTAGAGCAGGGGACCCTCCGATGCCAAAGTCAGGCTAAGAATCTGGATCTAATGGTGTAGAGTGGTTCTGAGTGAGAGATTTTGCGTACTTGTTCAAGTAGGTGGTTCCCTTATTTATAACATTCATAGGACAGGGTGGCCCATCATTCTAGGCATGATCTTAGCTATTAAGCGAGATATGCGTGAGCAGTGATGTTATCGATTACCCTAGAATCGTATGTTGGGCGGTTATTTTTATCGTGCGTCACTGGAGGGGATCTTGCACCTAGCTAATTTGGTCGAGCTCCCCTGGTTGAGCAAAGACAATCCGAGCCGAGCTCATCTGAGACGAGCTCTGTCGAACGACCGAAGACAGCTCGGGCTAGGCTCATCAAAACTTGACCTTATTGTTCTCGATGGTTCTTTGATCATACCAGGCCATCTAGTTCTCGGTAAGTGTGATCGGACAGACACTTAGGCTTCATCCCACCGAGGACTATGTTTGCCAGCCTTATGCCAATTCTCTTAAGTAAAGTGTCTTGTGAACAAACGTTCATTGGGACGACCTGACCTTAAACGTGATCGAGCCGAGCCATTCTTGATTGTGGCCGGGCTGAACTGTCCTTGAAGGTGGTCGGATTATATCTTCCCGTAATAAAATAAATATATAAAAAAGGACCTCATATGGGGAGTTCCCATGAGCTCTACGTAAAGAACCTTTTTCCATATATATTATTACGATATATATATATATATATATATATATATATATATATATATATATATATATATATATAGTTTTATGATGGTTTTTCATAGGTGGGGGCCACGTCAAAAGGTGCGGCTGTTGGCAGTAAATTGCTGCTGCCAATGCCTATATAAGAAGCTTGTTGTCAATAAGAGAAAAACACCAATGGAGGAAAGTTAGAGAAGGAAAAAGCAATAGAGAAAAAAAAGAAAGTGCAGAAAGAGAGATAGGAAAATATAGAGAATGTCCGACGGTTAGAGTTCACCCATACGTGTTGCTCAAGATATCTTAAAGATTTTCAACATGCCAATATGTTGCCCAATATAGAAGACAAAAATGGTAATTAAAGAAGTCGCTAAAGCTAAGAGTATATTTACCTCTATTTAAGTCGCATTCCACTCCACGCATTTCAAGTGCATCAACTACATTCACATTTTCTTGTATCTCATTCTGCATTATTCTTTTTTTTTTTTTTCTCTTACTTTATTTATCTACCCATGATCTTAAATCTTGAGAAGGCTATTTGGTACTTATTTTATTTACTGCATTTTTATTTTATTTACCTACTTGTTGCTATTTAACTCCATGAAGTAAGGCTAGTGTGCATTTCATTTTACTTACTACATTTTTACTTTATTTGCCTACCTAGGGATACTTGGCTATGCGATGTAAGGCTAGATAGTTTTTTTTTCTTATTTTTGCATGTCTGACCCTTATAGATTATGCGAAGCACAACCAAATATAACAGTACTGAAATTCTACTGAATCTTTTATTAAAAAAACTGCAAAAGTTTATGAAGTAAAGACCGCACATTGTGCGAGTGGAAAATGATGTCCAATCACTTCTTTTTTCATCATCGAGACCCTTACTCAGAATCCACTATCGCATACCAACCACGGGAGTCACTTAGGGAATCAAGAGATTCCCTGACTCTTATGTGATTCTACGGTTTCTAGCCAACCATATATTTTAAGCTTCATTCCGCTAATGGCGACTCTGAATCAAATGTATTTTTACATCTGAGTCAGTAATATAATTTGACTGCACCAATAAATCAATAAAAAGTCAAGAAAGTGGGTGCACCGACGCACTCACATAAGGATGCGTTCACAACAACAAATTTTTCTCTCTCTAGATCACACTTACTTATAGACGGTCCCTTCAATAAGTTTTATTCCTTGTTTTTTTACAAATTATTTCTTAGTATTTTAATTTTATATATATATATATATATATATATATATATATATATATATATATATATATATATATATATATATATATATCCTTAAAATTAGAAAAGGATTTTTAAATGATGGAGATCACGGGTCTCCACCTTATTTTCATAAGAGGAATAATGGAACGTGAACAATAAAGGTGTACTCCTAGTCTCCAAGAGGGTAGCGGATTGGCTAGTGTACCTCACACTAGGGGTGCACATCGAACCGGTAGAACTGTGGAACCGGACCGGAATCGACCAAACGGTCCAATTTGGTCCAGTTCTAGAGTGCACCGGTTCCGGTTCCAGTTCCAAAAATTAAAAAACGGTTTAGTTTGGTTTGGTTCCAGCTTGGAGGTATGTAGAACCGAACCGAACCGTGAATCCGAACTGTAGATCCGATCCGTGGAACCGAACCATAGAACCGAACCTGGAACTGTGAATTTACGATATATTTTAGTTGTATATTTGACTCATGATTTATGGTTTACAATGGACCCTTTGCTTGTTTTCATAAATGTATTTTTTCACACCATATACAATATCTAAACTATTCATCAAGTGGATCACAACACGAATAGACATGGGCTAAATTATAAAATAGAACATGCAATTGGCCCGGATTATAAAAATCTCAGAACCGTGGAACCAATCCACACCCGAACCTGTTTTCATGGTCCGGTTCTAGGGTGCTAACGGTCCGGTTCCGGTTCCGAAAATCCTGGAACCGTAAGGAACGGTTCGGTTCCGGTTTCACCCCAGAATCGGACCGAACCGAACCGTTTGCACCCCTACCTAACACCAGCTATATAGCTGCTATATGTACGCGTCGCGGGAGGACGAGCACTGACGCTCCTCGAGCTCCGAGTTGTACGAACGGTTCAAAGGAGATCAAAGCTACATGGGCCCCACAGAGATGTATTGATTATATCTACACCATTCATCTATTTTTGGAGATCATTTTAGAGCATTATCCAAAAAATGAATCATATGCAAAGATCATCTGGATCACACCATAAATAGAAGCGGAGATAATGATTTTCACCGTTAAAAAATTCGTAGGGCCCACCATAACATTTATTTTCCATCCTATCTGTTTAGAAGGTCACAAAGACCTAAATGAAGAGGAAAACAAATTTCATATTGATCAAAAACTTCTGTGACCCCAAAAAGGGTTTCAATGGCACATGTTCAATCCCCCACTGCTTTTTGCAGTGTGACCCGCTTGATATTTAGATATGTCTTGTTTTTCCTCTTAAGACTAGCTCGCCAAATGAATGGACAGTTTGAATATAACACATACCTCGTGATCAGACCCACGGAATTTGCCGACATGAATACAACAGCTATATAGCTGGTGTGAGGTACACCAGGCAATCTGCTTCCTCCAAAAGAGGGCTGATCGACGAGCAGATAGAACCTTCTCTCTGCAGTACACGTGTTAGGATGATCGACGAGCAGGGATCATGACTAATTTTTGTAAAATCAAGCGTTCCATCACTTTCATATTCATTTCTCGACTAACCTTAGCTATTTCATTTCCCACCGTTTATTTGAAGACCACCAACAATAGGATAAGTTTATCCAATCACGTGTATTACCAAACATAATTTTCTGTCCGCTGTAACAATAATTAGATGAGAAGTTGAGATTGGTAGATCAGCCAACCATACGTTACGGCCGAGGGATAGATTTTCATCAACCTTATTCCCGACCGTCTGGCTCTTGCTATAATCACCCTTTGAGATTGAAACGGAGAAAAGGGATTCCGATTTTGAGAGGTGGAGATCTCTGCCCATGATATTTTGTGGATCGCGTATGGATATTGTGCGGTCGTCCGTCCGTCCGTCCATGATCTTAGCTTTTCGTAATGATATTGTAGAGGCTGCTTATCATGATAATACGGATCCATTTTCCACCGTCCACGTGTATAGGTAGACAGTGTATCGGGACTGTTCACTACCCTGTATGTCTCACTGCTTCAATATTCACATTAATAGGACAGTCCTAGCCATATCATCTTGTCTCCCTGACCTCCTGAATTCCAACCGTTAAATCTTCTATTTAACGTCCATTTGTAGTTACTGATCGAATGTTTAGGAACGTCCGTTTCAGCTGAAATTTTAACCATGGGCCATCCACTAGGTGTGTGGTTCAGATCGATAATCTACCTTGCCAAGTGCACTCGAGAGACAAGGACTGACCTGTCCAGTTCCTAACACGCAAATGGACGGTTGGAAACAACCGTCTCTTAGTTAAACCAACTAACTTCTTGCTTAGGACCGATGACCCACCGTTCAACCCTCACGTGCCAAACCAATCTTTCCAATACGCCACGTGGTCTCTCGCGAGGAAAAGAACCCTCACGTGCCAAACGAATCTTTCCAACACGCCACGTGGACTCTCGCGAGGAAGAGAACCCTCACGTGCCAAACCAATCTTTCCAACGGACGCGGATTGGGTACTACCCCGCCTGTAACGAGATCAGAATAGGCATGGCTTTGAGGGACCCACCGTGATATATGGGTTTTATCCACACCATCCATAAATTTTTTTCATATTATTTTAAGGATGAAAGCTCAACAATGAGGCAGATCTAAGGCTCAAGTGGATCACACCAAAGTAAGAAGTAGTGATAATGATGCCCACCATTGAAAACTTCCTAGAGTCCAATGTGATGGTTATTTTCCATCCAACCTGTTCATGAGGTCACATAGACCTAGATGAAAGAAAAATAAAAATATCACTGTTGATCAAAACTTCTGTAGCTGTCAAGAAGTTTTTATTGGTGGTCGTTTAATCTCCATTGTGTGGTCCACTTGAGTGTTTTGTATATCTAATTTTTTGTATTATACACTGAAATGATATTTAAAAATTAATGTACGGTATGGATAAAAACCATACATAACGAGGACCCTTCAGAGCCCTGCCTGTTCTGAGCTCGGACAGGCGTGGGTAGTTCCCAATCCACGACCCTTTCCAACAGGCCACGCGGGCTCTGACGAGAAGAGATGATTCCTTTCTCTTAATCATTGTGGACGTCCATCTTCTACTTTACACGTGGAGCCATCCGATGATCTCTAACCAGCAGCCTGGTGGGCCCCATTGCCGGAAGTTAACCGTTCAACGGATGGATCTGTTGCTGTTACATTAGAGCACTGCCCTATAGGAACCGGATTCGGTGAGGCCAGGGAAACACCGAGTTCGGTGATGCCCTGACGTGGAGAGATTTAATTGGTCACCTGCAATAATACCATATAGTTCCTTCACCATTCATTCATATGCTCCTGATTAGGCTGTTGGTTCAGCCGAGTGGGGCCCACCTTAATGTGTGGATGATGGTGCCCCATAAGGGACTGACTGGTTGGTTGTTTTTAATTTTTAGGGTTATCTGCCAGACTGTGATGGTGTGTTTGGGTGTGGGGCTGGCAGACTATATGTAATGTTCTCTTGAGGGAGCGGATTCACTCTCTTTCGAGGCAAGGCACATGACATGCGTCCGATGATCCGAACCAGGCATCCTCCGCCGTTCATTTGCACATGACCAAATAACTGGACCATCCTAATCATCTAATAAATGGATGTATCGTTTGTGGGTGTTTTTGGGCATACCTCATCAAGAGGACCCACCCTTTTAAAAACAACGGCCTTATTGGAATACGTCACTATGTATTCGAGCAAATCTGTCTACGTAATCCAAAAGCGTGAATCATCTGAGAACGGTTTTACGCAGTGCTTACAATACCCCAGATTTGTGGGCTCGCCATGTTGTCCGTAGGACATCCATTCCATTAAGCCTCAGCTCTCCGTTAAAAAACCAACTGAAGCCATAACTAAGGTGGGCCACACCAGAAGGAACAATAGGTATAGGAATGCCAACTATAGGTTAGTATCTATATTACATCAAATCCGTTTATTGGGTGTGACTCACGAAGATGAAGTGGAAATACAGTAGTCATTCTAATCTAAAACTCAGATGAGCCACACTGTGCATGAACTCACAGGTTTTAGGCTTAATTTTACATTGTTCTTGTGACCCATCTGAGTTTTCTAGCAGGTTGATTTTTAGCATATACACCCAACATAAGCGTTATCTTATGGTGAATGCATTAGATGCCAAACATGGTGGGCTTCACACAGAGGGGAGTGTGAAAGGCTTCGCACTGGGGGTGGCAATGGAACGGACCTGAGCTCGGCTCTACATGGGCTGAACATGGTGCAACAAAATGGGTGTGGGTGTATGTTTGAGTATTAATTTTAGCCCGATTAATTGGGGTGGGTTAGGATATATGCCTGCTCTTACCTGTACTGTGCCTGCACCTGATTAAAAAATGTATCTTTTTAATGAATTTCCAATACTTCAATTAATTTATAACAAGTTACTTGTTCATAATCATAATTAGCACTTTAATTCACAAAATTATATATATTAACGAGAGAGAGAGAGAGAGAGAGAGAGAGAGAGAGAGAGGCTTCTCTGCAACTTTATGCTTATCCTACAAACACTTATATGCATGGGCCACTACATGCCATCTAACAATATTATCACCCCACCATGAAAGTGTGACGCACGGATGAATGTGATGAGGCCGATCACTGTCTTCCTCAAGAATAACTACTTCGAATTCACGAAGCTTCTCTGGACTCCTCATAGAGACTTTTCGAATCTACGAGGAAAAATAGAAACTAAAAATAATTATACAAAGTTAAAATAAATTCGTAGAAAGGAAAAATACAATGTAACAAAAGAAACAAAACTCCGGAAGCTCGTGCACGCTCCAACTACGGCGAGACTATGGCTGCGCCTGCGTCCGTCTCCTGCACGCATCAATCGTGCATAAGCTTATAGAAAGCTTAGAGGGTGGTGTAAGTGTGTGCACAATATAAACGTGCTCAAAATGCAAGGTCAGAGTGATGCGGAATCATAGTAATGAACACATGAATGCAATCAGCCGTACCAAGGCTATGCGGTGCAAGATATGAATGCTATCGGCCATAGCATGGCCATGCGATGCGAGATGCAACTCAAGCATGCCAAACCTCATCATATATCAGTACAGTTCTCATTCTGGATAATCATCGGGGTTCAATACACTCCAAATGGCACTGTCGCTCTCCTAGCCGCACAGTCCAAGTGAGCGTAAGAAACCTCACTATCCGCCCGGCCAATAGTCACTGCAATACCTATCCGGCACGTCGATAGCGGACCCATTCGCGAGTGGTCAAAATCGGCCTAGTATTGCCCCCTACCCTCGGGCGAGTAAGGCCACACCCCTTTCCAACCGACCACGACACAGTGGGAGACGCGGCCTCCTGGTATTCGGCCCTCGTGCGCTCATATATCCACTCGGTCTCGACGTTGGAGTCATCCTCTGGTACCATCGGGTTTAGGGATTTTCACCCAGGGACGTCTATGGCGCCCGTATGCTAGAACCAAATATTTTCGGTATCCAACCCAGCCATCCACGATGTGTCTATGGAGGCTATGGCCCTGATGTCGCTAGGGCATACAGTAACTACAATCACACAAATGCAAGTGCATGAGTCACACTATCAGTCATGCAACAGTCCTGTATATACCATGCACTTATATGAGGCAACTCCGCCTATCAGGGAGCCCATAAACAGTCTGTCCAAAGGCATATGCTATGATCGGTCACTCCTCACATCAGGCATACATATGGTGCGAATGATCATGAATCATGGATCTATACTAAACATGTATAAAGAGATGGGCTCTGGGTATAACGGAGATGGCCCTAGACGGCCTACTTACCACAAATATGGGCCTATCAGTGGGCCTTAGGGAGAGTTATAATGCGGACATTTAACCAACATTATCCATTCAATGTGGACGTCAAACCAGCATTGCTCCCAAGGCGTGGCCTGCTACAAAATCAATACATATACCATGGTGGAATTACACTACATTGGGCCTTATGTACATCCTAGTGGGCCTTGATCCATGGGCCTCCAGTACCACAAATGGGCCTCATAATATGGGCCTAATACAAATCAAGGTGGGCCTCAACAAGGACCACCAATACATGAAGATGGGCCTCCACAATGGGCCTTAAATTATCTCCAAAACGGTTGGACAGTCGAATGAAACACATGCATCCTGATGGAGCCCACACTAATGGAGGGTGTGGTTTACAATACTTACATAAGTGGGGCCCACCATAATGCTTATTTTCCACCCAGCCTAAGGCCCAATATAATGTTTATTTTCCAACCAACTGTTCATAAGGTCATGTGGACCAGGGTAAGGCCCACTGTAATATTTATTTATCATCCAATGTATTCATAAAGTCACTTGGGCCTGGATAGGGCCCACTGTAATATTTATTTTCCGTCCAAAATGGGCCCACTGTAATGTTTATTTTCCATACAACCTGTTGATAGGTCATGTGGACCAGGGGCCCACTGAAATGTTTATGTTGCACCCAACCCGTTCACAGGGCCACGTGGTCAGGGAGGGGCCCACCGTAATGTTTATTTTCCATACAACCTGTTGGTGAGGTCACGTGGGCAGGGAGCCCACCGTGGCACTTTTTTTTTCTTCTGACGTCCAACCTATTTATAAGGTCACCTGGACCTGGCGGTAGGTGTGGGGCCCACCGAAATGGAATTCACAAATCCAGTCCACCCAGATGTGGGTCCCACTTGGTGACCAGCTGGTCCAAGTTTTCTTCATGCAAATTTCAGGTAGGCCCCACCAACTAATTTTATATGTTTCAGCATGTCTTCACATGATTTTAAATGTTATGGACCACCTGAGTTCCGTATACAGCTGATTTTTGGGATGGACGGCTGGTCCGTGGGGACCCATCAAATGCACGGTACTGATGGTCGAAACGCATCAAAGTGAGGCCCACAGCTGGGGCCGTGAGCCCCAGCCCGTCCGTCAGCGAAGTGGCAACAGCAGCGTCAGCGTTGCTGCCTCCTTTGCCTTTGTTTTTTTTTTAAGGAAAACGGTTTTTTTGCAGATTTTCTATGGTAGGGCCCGCAATAGTCCGATCTGACCCAGCCATAGGATTCTACGACTCATGTTCGACGAAATGAGACCAATATGCAATGTGTTGTTGGCGAATGGAAGGGTCAAAGTGGGTTTCAATGGTGATATGTCTATTTCTTATGGTATGGCCCGCTCGAGAACCGGATTGGTTCCAAAATTTGGCTCAACGCCTAAAATAATCCGAGGAAGAGGATAGATGGGTTGGATTTGACTTATACATCAAGGTAGGGCTTGCATGAGAGGCCCACCACTTCTTTCTCCTTTTTTTCTTTTAAAAGGTACACACCCATGCCAGTTAACACTTCACTGTTTGCAACATATTCACATCATTGTGGTGAGTCCCACGTGGATGTGGCCCACCAATATATATACATATACATATAATATATGTCTTATATATATAATACATATTATATATATATATAAATACATATATTATATGTCTTATATATATATATATATATATATATATATATAAATACATATATTATATAAAATATAACATATATATATATACATATAAAAAGATGCATTGGGCCCATCCAAACAGTGGATGGTGTGGATCATCACCTGTAATAGAGTGGGCCACACCATCTGATGTAGATGGACGGAGTAGATGTAACACATATTGGTGGGATCCACACCATTACAAAGAAAGAGAGAGAGAGAGATAGGGAGAGAGATATACGGTGAGATAGAGGAACCCCGCCACTATGGGCCCTCTTGATTAAATCACATACATCCAAATGGGTCCCACCAACAAGTGGGCCCTAAAATTTAAAATAATGGCAAATCACCCACCTCGTTGGCCTCCTTCTTGATCCCTTGGCTTCAAATGCACCTTGCCTATGCCTTGGATGGTGGATGATGGGAGATTAATGGTGTGGATGAGAGATGGGAGGGTGTAGATGGAAGATGGAAGGTGGACCACACTTGAGAGGGAGAGGAAAGCTTGGACGTTTGAGAGGCTTGAGTTGCTTGGAGATTTTGAGAAATGAGAGAGAGAGAGGGGTGATATGGATGGGTGAGGTGTGATGGGTGATGGTTTGGGTTGAAAAATTGTAAAAGGGGTATGGTTGTTGTTGAAAATAGAAAAAAGAGGAGTGGTGAGGTGGAAAGAGGGTAGACTTTTGAAAAAGGAGGGAATGGGTTGTAGTACTTGAGGTATGGGATGCATTTATGGTTGATTGATGGGACTAATTGTGTAGAGATTGCCTCGAAATCCGCAACGCGCGGTGTTTCTTCGGAATAAACGCAGATCGACATCTTCTTGCCAGGGTATCGGTTCGGTGCGAGTCGCGGCATTAGAACCACGGCGACGACGCGGTCGCCAAGACATAAGTATCATAATTAGCACTTTAATTCACAAAATTATATATATTAACGAGAGAGAGAGAGAGAGAGAGAGAGAGAGAGAGAGAGGCTTCTCTGCAACTTTATGCTTATCCTACAAACACTTATATGCATGGGCCACTACATGCCATCTAACAATATTATCACCCCACCATGAAAGTGTGACGCACGGATGAATGTGATGAGGCCGATCACTGTCTTCCTCAAGAATAACTACTTCGAATTCACGAAGCTTCTCTGGACTCCTCATAGAGACTTTTCGAATCTACGAGGAAAAATAGAAACTAAAAATAATTATACAAAGTTAAAATAAATTTGTTGAATATTTGATTAAATACCAAGACTTGGAATAAGTTTTGGAATTAAACTATAACTAAAACTCCCTAAAATTCGTAACTTACTATAAATAATAAATTTTCTATTTATAGCAAGTGTTTGAGCACAACTCCTAAAGCCCAACGGATGAAGAGTTATAATCAAAGTAAAACTTACTATTTATAGTAAAAATAGAATTAAACATGGAAATGACCATCAATTTGGTGGTATTTTGTAAATCCAGCTTGCGCAACTTGGCATAGAGGGGTTGGGTGGCTAATGTATCTCGTACATTGAGTAACTCATTCTAGTTTATAAGATATGGCTATTTTAAGGTTCTGGCGGTCTTGATAACTTCCGCCTCCGATCGGAACTTCTCTGGTCCATTTTGAACATGAAAGTGTCTGCGACGCGCTCTACATCAAAGTGGGACACCAAATTTCAAGTTAATGGAACTAGATGATGTTGGCGGAGGTTGCTGGATGGTTGCCTCCTGGATGATTAGCTATATCCCTTACTTTAGGGGCATCCCATCATCATGAAAGGGGTTGGCCCCACACACAACACCTTCGAAAGGAAATAGAAGGTGGAAGATAAAAACCCTAATGCTTAGGGAAAGTGTAATGGACCAATGATTGATACACAAAGCTAGTTTCCAGTAATGATATTCATTTATGTCCAATAGCTATGAAAATTAATCTTTTCTTTAAAATATTAAATTATAAATGAATATCCAATACTTGACAAATATATATATGTGAGTTGTCCACTTTGAATTCAAAACATGGATATGAAAGTGAGTGCATTATCCATTTATAGTTATAAGTATTAGTACACCTATACCCAACTTAAACCCAGCATATATTGCCACCCCTACTTCACCCATAGCAAACTTGGTAAGTTTGGCTTTAACTAAAAATGTATTTTGTCATTTTTTATAAAGTTTCTTTGTTGATTATTCAACCAAATGGGTAAAAGGAAATGTTTTAAAGTTCTTAGGTAAAAACAGGTGGATGACTGTGATTATACCATAAATAAAGATATTGACTGTAATTTTTCTAAATAAAAATCACTGTTTTCAAAGAAAATTAGGAAAGGAAAACCAGTTTTCACGGCTATTTTTACTTTCTTAAATGGTTAAAAATCACATATCAAGAATTTTTATTTCCTTTTCATAGTTGAATCTCTTGTTTTCCACCATTCCAATTGTACCTTCTTCTTTTTTCGAAGGTACAAACGCTCTTTAAAGTTGTCCAACCTGCTTGAGGGGAATAATAAATATTGTTTTCGCACAAAAACCTTCATGCAAAGTGAAAAAAATAATCTCAGACACCCAAATAAAAATAAGAATAAAAATCTCCTTGAGCTAAAAGATTTATATCTATTTACCCAATTGAGTTGCACATATGTTAGATCTGATAAACGAAGCAAGCATGCGGTGGTGGGCCACACCTATGCAAAAACGAATGACAGGCCAAAACTCTTTCTAATGGTTACCTATACAAAAACGAACGACAGGCCAAAACACTTTCTAATGGTTTTAGTTCAACGGTACTGGTGTAGGTTTCCTTATCAGTGGAGTGAACTGGGCTTTTTTTTTTTTTTTTTTTTTGGTTTTTTAACTGCCAGGTCATCTGCACTATGAGACCCACCTTATGGGCGGCTCAGATGTCTCACACATGTGCTAGGTGTGTGGCATGTCTGTGTAGATAAAGGTGGAAAACAGGTGGATCTATAATAGAAAGCAATAGAGAATAAGTATTGCGACATTTCAGACGTCGTCTTTTTTATGTAATTTTTAAATGAAAAGTAGGGCCCCGCGATTTGAACGGTTTAGATAAATTAGTTTCATAATGCATTCGCACACACTCAGCATTTCAATGTAATTATTAAGTAATTTTTTCCCCGTCATTGTCGGAATAATGCTCTAAACAAATGTGAAATTGTTACCTTGATGTGCTATAGCGCACCAACAGCCTATGGTTTTGGGATCGAGACCGCTAGTTTATAAGTTTCATGATTGAGGTGGGTGGTGCTCCGAAAATTTTCCTCGTTAAATCTCGGGGCAAATAAATTGGGCAATGGTTTGGAAAAGGGCCAATGATCAAAAGGCTCCGAACCACCCAATTGGAAGACTTCCGGGCCAGGATTGGGTACTGCCCCCACCAGGACCTAGCCAGTGACGGACGGTCTTTTCAGGGCTTCCATGGAGTCACCTTGGTGTATGTGTTTTATCCACGTTATCTATCCCATTTTTAAGAGACCATTTTAGGGAATTATCCTAAACAAGAGGCAGATCTAAATCTCAAGTCCACCGTAGCACATGAAATAGCGAGGATAAAATGCCTGCCATTGAAAACCTCATGGGAGCCACATAAGTTATGGACAAAGTTGATATTTATGTTTTACATTCATCCATATCTGTCGGACTTTATAAACAAGTTAGACTGCAAATAAACATCAAGGTGGGACTTGGGAAGGTTTCAACGGTGGGCATCAATGTCACCACTGCTTCCTGTGGTGTGGTCCACTTAAGACTTCAATCTATCTCTTTTTTGATTTAATACATTAAAATGATCTATAAAAATGGATAGACGGTGTGGATAACATACATATATCAAGGCGGGCCCCACAGGGCTCCACCAGGGGCGTCCGTCTCTAGTCAGGTCCTTAGTGGGGGTAGTACGCAATCCGCGCCCCATCCACCATGGCAGTGCGGTCCCATCAGGTCGCCTGGATCATTGAACCCTGGCCATATCTGTGTTGACGCTATTCCCGTCGTGGTGCGATGAGGGTATCTCAATTATTTTAGTGGCCGACTTGGCAATCCTTTTTTATTTTTCTTTTTTTAATACATTAAATTATAAGGAGAACAGATCACCATCCGTTGAGTTGGCAAGTCCAGATATTGATGTATTTCAATGGTGGTCCCCACGTACAAGCTTTACAAAGAAAGGGCTTGGATGTGACGCCACCTTATTAATTATATCTCCTGTGTTGTGAAATTGCAGCAGATCATACTATCATACTAGTATTCAATTTAGGGGTCGTTTGGATGGCCATAATTTTTTTTTTTTAAGTTGTAAATACATTAGGCCTTAAAAAAGTTTTAGATTTAATCAGTTTATATGATACTCCATTTGGCTTTTAAATTATAATATGTTTACGGGTAAATATATGGTGGGTTTGGCTAACCTAGAAAGTATTTACAATGAATAGGGTAGATATATCGTAGTTCTTGAGCGATGAACCTTCCAAAATATGCAAAACGCAAGACTTGAATCTTTTTAATCTTTTTAGGGCACTAAAAGAGCATTAAAGAATGCGCGCACACACTAAATGGATTGGATGTCTTCCACCCACTATAGTAGGCCCCAAATGCAATTTAAAAGTTTTTAATGGTGGACGTCCCATCCTCCCCTCATGTGGTCCATTTGATAATGGACAAACCATTTTTTAAGGGCCACTAGAGAGCATCAAGGGAAGTACATGATGGATAGATTGGATGCACCATACACATTATGGTGAGTTGCACATACTATAAGTGTATATGTACTATTGTGTTCTAACAAATATAATGCCTTTTTAGTAGTAAAGACTTTACCTACAATATGAAACATGACTTTTTATCAAATTTTAGATTACGACTAAAAGTTGCAATATATTTGAAGCCTGTAGAGCCTTTAAAGGCAATAAATACATCCAAACAGCCCATGTAATCCATTTATAACTTAAAGAACTTTACAAGCATCCAAACAACCACTTAAGGAAATTCAACTCATAAGATTCATACTTTAATCTGTTATGAAGTTGTTTCAAAAAATTCTTGAAGGAGATCACTACACATCAGTTTTCTGCCTTTATAACACCTGTGATAGTATGTAGAATTGAAGACTAAAAACTCGTTATAGAGTGGATATGGAAATAATGCAACACCCCATACTTTTCAGTACTCGGGAATTACCGTGTAACCAAATTTAGAATAAATGCAAGCCTAGCTTAAGCGAATATTTACATTTATTTTAGTTTAAATTCGATCATCGAAAGTAATCTCCATCCATAAATCAAACTACCATTTGATTTCAAGTGGACCCAACATCCGCTGAGAAACCTAAATTTTTATTGATCTCGATCTCCTTAATATATAGATGTAACCATCCCATCTTAGATTTATGAACCCAAATCATGAAATTCTTTATTCCTCGGGTCCATGAGTTCCTATCAGATCATTTGACACTTACTCACACCACATGGTCACTGAATTATAAAAGAAACCGTTAGAACCTATCCATACTAGCATAGAGACACTTAGAAACATCGATGACTAGATTGAGAAATGATCTGACTGTTAAACAGTTGATAACTATTAGTTTGAGTCACAAAAACAAGAAGTATGGCTCGCCTGAGCTATGGATCTGCCTCATCTATGGATTGTCCCCTAACTTGGATAGTTGAACCTGGTGATAAGTATATATTCCACGAAATAAATCTATAGACCCCATTGATCATATAGAAGATCTGACCTATCCATTAGGTCCATATCATATCATTGGATGATATCACACCAAGTGACCACCTAATTCAGAAATCCCTGAAACCATTGATAATCAAAATTAAAAGAAGCTGGCCATCGGATTGATGTAAACCAACACTTAAAGACTGTGATTCCCTTGATATGGCTCACATGAGTCATGGATTGGCCTCATCTGTGATATGGGGTTGTAATGGGACCCTGCAAAGTGTATGGACGGAACATATTACACATTTTATTGATGTGGACCCCACCTCGAGCTGCATGTGCACTCAGTGGGAAAATACCCCAGTGCACGATATTGCACATCCAGTCAAAATGGGTTGACCCGACGGATTTTTGAAAAAGAGGAAATCTCCTCTTCTTCTTTCTTTTTCCCACCAATGACAAACGAAGACCGTTTGTTTGAAATCGGGTCCACTACCATCACCTGATCAGATGATCCAGACCGTCCATCATATTTCGAGCGAACTGCGATGTATTTCACTCGTGCATAGGCCCAAATCAAGATGCAAATAGGCTACGTGTGGGACAAAGTTCATGAACGAAAACCGTATGTTGCACCAGATCTTGGCCCACCAATTGTTTACAACTGGATCATCTTAACCATCCATCAGGTGTGGCCCTCAGTTCTGACCAAAACCTAGCAATCCTTATGTGTTGGGACACCCCTGCAAGCGCACCATCTCAGGCGGAATCCCACCTACGTACGACTGTTTTGTCGAAAATAGAAATTCTGTTCCTATGGTGCCAAGCTAGCGATCCGCGTGATCTCCTCTCCTTCAATCCCAACTGTTCTTCCTCGTGTTAAGCCCAACCCTTCGTCCAAGTGCCGAAAAAGGTGAAGCAACCTACCATCGGAAAGAAAGGCTGTGGGAAGCTTTCCCCTTCGGGAAACATGCTCTGGCACGATCTGAACCTTCCACCCGAGATTCGCCAATCAATCTCAGTCGTTCAAGTTAGGGCAGCCCCAACCCTAGCCGATAGGGCAGCCAACTTTCCGCAAGAATCTCCTGATGCGCGAGAAAATAGCAATGGCTAAGAATTCTCACAAGATATTAGGCCAGTACTATTATCGATGAGGTTAGTGGGCCCCACAGCAGTCGATGGACAAATCCAGTCCATCCAGATGGCTTAGATGACCTTCTTAGGCCGTTGATGGAAACCTGTCATGAACGACGCTTCCATCTTCTCCGTTCAGGTGGGGAACCCATCACGATGTAATGGGCCCCATTTTTGGATCGAATACACTCATCTGGTGGGCCATGATGATGGAAAACCCATCCCACACGTGGATCAACACCATGCAGATGGAAATAGTGGATTCAGCCACTCCATCTAAACCGTCACGACATAAAACAACGGCTATCAGGCGCTGATAGGAGCTAACCCTAGGCCTATAAATAGGTCATATTTTCCTTGGGATTGCAACCGAAATTCCAAGAGAGATAGAGGGAGAGAGAGCGGGCGATAAGAGAGGGTCAGTGTCGTGTGAAACTTGGTGCTGTATTGCACCGAGTCGGCCAATCTGCTCGAAATGGGTTGAGTCTCGCGGGCTAGAAACTCGGAAAGAGAGGGTGAGAGAGGGAGGCCTTGTAGGAAGAAAGAAAATAGAAAGTGGAAGTGAAGGCCTGACTCCGACTATGCAGTACCAAGTCAGTGCAGTGGGTCGAGTCATGCCCGTCTTGACTCGAACTGGGTGTGTCCAAACTGAGTCTAAACTTCGTGAAAGTCTGGAAAGAGAGAGAGGGAGAAGAAAGAAAATGAGAAAGGAGTGAGGGAGAGAGAGTGTGTGTGTTGCACCAAACTCGGCCCAACCGAGTCACTGGTGCAATCGCTCAAGTTGCTAGGTCAACCCAGCCGAGTTGAGCTTGGTTTGGGTCTGCTCCAGTCCTTGCTGGAGTTCCAGCAAAAGAAAAGGGAAGAAAAGGAAGGCAGGAAGAAAGATGATGAAGAAGAAAACATAGAGGAAAAGTTGGGTGCAAGACCCGAACTCGGATTGCGCCAGGCTGCTGCCTCAACTTGACTCAACTCGCCCGAGTCAGGGGTCAAATCTAGTACATCCAGGTGGGTCGGGATGGACTGGTGAGCGCTGAAGAGTAAGCGAATGAGTGATTAGGTGATTGAGTATGTGAGTGGGTAATTGAGTGAGTGCAAGTTGCACTCACTGCCGAGTTAAGTGGACTCGACTCGCTGAGGCACGAGTCAGGTCGAGATTTGGTCAACGACATTGCTAGTCAGGTTTAATCCATTTCAGATTTTGGGGAAGTCTAGGGAAAGGGAGAAAGGAATGAAAGGAGAAGAAGAGGAGTGAGGGGAAAAGAGAATCAGAAGAGAAAGAGGGAGTGTTGGGTTGGAGTATGAGTTGACTCACTGTCGAGTCAACTCGACCGGAACTAAGTCCAGATGGGTAGCTGAACAAGTAGAGAAGAAGAGAGAAAAGAACAGAAAGGAGAGTGTGGAGGTGAGGTGTTGCTAAGTTTGGTTCAAGTCAAGAGGAGGGGTTCGTCTCTAAGCCACATTAGATTACGTCGGATCGAGCTGCTGAATCGACTGGGGTAAGTCAACTTTTCTCCCCAAAGCATATTAGTTTGGTTTATTATTATTGTCAATATTACCATAATTATTGCAATTATTAAGCATGATTATCCATTGGATGATTCTTCATATTAGTATTGGATATTATAAACAAAACAATGATTATTAAACATTCACATTTTATTTACTATCCTTAAGTATTATCATGAATAAACTCAGTATTGATAGCTATTATTATTATCAATAGAAAGTATTATCACTTTCATTATGGGATTAATATAATTATTGTTAATGTAAATATTATTATTAGTCATCATCATATTATTGTCAATAAATATTCTATTTCTATTACCTCTATTATGTAATAGATTATTAGTCATTAAAAGAACATTAAATATTGTTGGTATATTTAAATATCAACTTGTGAATCATCATTATTAATATTGATGGATTAATACTCTTATTATGAATATTATTCAATCCATCGTATAATAATAATAATAACAACAACAACAATAATAATTTAGGGTTCAAATCCTAAAATCTAAAGCATTGAACTAAACTTTAGGATAGGGCCCTAACCCTAAGTAATCAAAAACCTAAGTTATAATCTTAATCACAAGTGGTTTATGAAAATTCGATCTAACCGTACAATTTCATAATTCGTGGTAGGATTTGACGCTAAGGGCATGCACACTTCCTAGCGACATTAGTTGGTGAATCGACTTATAAGGTGATCATTTCTTCCCCTTGAGCTTTCCATTTTCTCATTAGCATAAGTAATAGTTTTTATTTTAATTTCAATTAATAATTGATATCTTCATTTTATAATCACATGTGTTAATTGTTGAAATTGAATTGATAGATTACATGTTTAATATTTATCCTGCATATTTTCTTGTACTTGTGGATTGCTTATGGAATTTAAACTGGTACATTAGTGAAAAACTCTCACTTATAAATGTACGCCCATACTTAGGATGTAACTCGATTGATTGTGATTATAATGGACCTTCGACTTAGTGGTTATTGAATGGTAGTTTAAATCGAATATTGATGTAGGCCTACCATGCAGGGGTTGTTGTGTCTAAGTAGTTTTTAAGGATGGTCTTTTATCGCATGGTTTTGATATTTGCCCTATGTGGTTTAGTCTTGATATTTGCCCTATGTGGCTTAGTTTTGATATTTGCCCTATGTGATTTAATTTTGATATTTGCTCTATGTAGTTTTGTTTTGGTATTTGCCCCATATGAGTTCGATGTATTATTTTGTGCAACCATGCGATGGTAAGCCCCATATACTGAAGCGTGATTGGCCACTAGTCGATAAACTTCCATTAAACATCCTAAGGTGGTAGCCTCATGAGTCAGAGATGGTGGAATGGGACACTATGCTTGAGTTGTCAGCCTACGTTGGGTGATGAACCCCCCGTAGTGACCTTTGAGTTTTATTAAACTGTCTGATTGTAAATAGAATAATAATGGTTGGTCTAATCATGCATTCATAGCATTCGGGTAATGACGGGTGGCTAATTTCGGATGTTGTAACACGTGCCTAATAGGATTTAGTTGGGGTATCGTTTCACTAGCTCCTAGACTATCGACTATCGACCCACCTTCGATGAGTTTAACACTACGCATGTACTATATACTTTTGCTGGTGACCGGCTACATGCATGGGTTTTGCCCAAAAGCCAACTAGATGAGCATCCCCAGTTGATGTGCACTCATGCATTCATACATTTAATAAAACTGCATCATGTATTATTTTGTATGCCTTGTTATGTTTTTTATAATTGTGCTTACCTAATGCAGATCAAATGTGTAATCTTGAGGAGAATTCACACTGAGCTAACCACTCATTCATCAAATATATAACCGTACATATAGCACAGGTGACTCAGATGATATTCATGTTCACATCGATGAGGAGTAGACCATAATTGTCAAGGATGCATGATTGTATTTGCTAAGGGTTGCTACAGGATTTTACAGCTCAAGATTTATTATAATTTACTTTGTTTCACATGCAATATTATTTCATTTTGTAATTGTAAAAATTGGGACATTGGTTTGTATAAGTCATTATGGGCAGTCACTCGTAAAATTTTAATGTAAGTGCAAATTTTCATTTATGTTGATTTGTCCATCTTTCGCTAAATTGCTCACTCTAAAAAAGAAGAAATATATATATGTGGAATTTGACTCTTTAAAGGTTAACACTCGAATTTTTGAAAAATGAGTCATATATTCGAATCCTAAAAACGTGGGAGCATTACAAATAATCCACCAATCACAAAACTCTCCCATGCTCAGGTCTCATTACTTACGGATGAGAGAATTAGAAAGGTAAACTCCCAATATAACTCTATTAGAGTTGCTAATGGTATTTCATGTCCCATAAGTTTGTACACCCACTACGGTGTGGACCCCACCTTAATGGTCATGTAATTGAACCAAACTAATCATTACATTGTCATATGAAATTATGCCATAAATTAAAATAGCCCACAAGTCCAACATATTAAAAGTTTCCTTCCACTTATAAGACTTGATATGCATCGACAACTCCTATTAAATTCATATGAATTTTAATATTTACCAGTTAAATTTCGCAGCATATAATTAGAAACCACTAGAATCCAATAACCCGAATCACCCAATTGTGTTGGACGGCCTTGCTTAAAAAAGGGAGAGAGAAGTTGGTTACAACTCCCATTAAATTCATATGAATTGTAATATTTACCAGTTACATTTCGCAGAATATAATTAGAAACCACTCGAATCCAATAACCCGAATCACCCAATTGTGTTGGACGGCCTTGCTTAAAAAAGGGAGAGAGAAGTCGGTTGTGCTTACAGTAATCAGAATTCATGGGAAATTAAATCACATAGCTTTGTTGTGATTCAAAATGATATTTTTTGGTATATTTGATATGAATTGCATACACTCTTCTAAAACATTCCAATTAGCAATTATTCACACCAGAACGACCCCTTAGAAAGCTTGTGCTGTGAAAATTGACTCTATTATACTCCCGTTTCTAAGGTTCTCTTGGTGCATTTAATGATACTGGGAAGCTAGAAGAAGTAGAACACGGTAGATCCATCTCTACATTGCAAGTGTCAGAGTTAGGTGAAAATAGGGTGCCCGTATGTAAGGCCCGTTGGTTTTTGTTTCAAAGATCATTCTCAATGGACAATCCTATCCATCCAATATATGGCTATCAAAGGGACCATAGAGCACAAAAATAGTTAATAGTCAAATATGTGATAAGACTAATCCTATGGCCTGTTTGAAATCATGGATTCCACGTGGATATAAATGAAAAGGCAACTACGGTAAGGAAAACCATATATTCAGTAAGTAGGCAGAATTTGACTTAGAAGGAAAAGGAATGTTGTGACGGCTTACCTTGACGGGATAAACACAAAACAAAAAGGAAAAAAAAGAAAGAAAAAGAAATGTCAAGATGGACGGCGATGACTATTTAAAATATTTAATAAATTAAATAACAGAAAATGTCGAATAGTACTTGGAAGAGAGGAAAACGTAAAGAAGAATAGCCTGTTTGCTTGCTTGTTTTTTTTTTTTTTTTTTTTAATTACACTATGATTAAGTATAAATAAGTAATTATTATTTTCAAAATGTGTTCGGAAGATGGGGAAATGCCAATTTAAGTTGTGACTAAAAAATACGTGGGTCCCACCATGATGTATACGTCCGATCCATGTTGTCCATCCATTTTACTATCTCATTTTAAGGCATAACTTCAAATTAAGTCAGATAATATACTCAAGTAAACCACACCATAGAAAATAAAGAAATAATCATGTCCCATTCAAATCTAAAATATCTCGGGGCCATAGGGGTACGAACTCATCATCTAACCTACTCATAAGGTTACATAGACATGTACAAAGAGTGAATAAAAATGTCCGCTTAATCCAAAACTTTTGTAGCCCTCTACAAGTTTTCAATGGCAGATATTCAATTCCCTCTGTCTCCTCTCGTCTGGTCCATTTGAGCCCCAGATCACCCACATTTTTTGTCTCATGCCCAATAAATGAACGGGACGTATCAAATACATACAAAATGATGGGCTCCACAAATTTTAGTGAATTGGTTGTATCATTTTTAAAATTTTAGCATTAAAGTATTCCAAACAAAAGCAGCTGTCAACGGCAAGTGGAAGAAAATAATAAATGATCATTTACACGAAAAAAAACCGGAAGCGGATTGGCTGGTGTACCTGCACATACCTGCTGTATCTACGTCAGCAAATTATGTCGGTAGGATCATGAGGTATGTGTTATACCCAAGCCTTCTATCCATTTCTCGAGCTCGTCTTAATGCTTGAGATGAAAAATAAGACAGATCTAACTACCGAGTGGGCCACACTGCAAAAAGCAGAAAGGGATTGAACATCTACCATTGAAACCTTTTTTGGGTCATAGAAGTTTTGGATCAATATGAATTTTATTTTTTCTCTTCTTTCGTGTCTTTGTGACACATATTGGATGGAAAATAAACGGTATGATGGGCCCTACGAATTGTCTAACGTGAAAATCATTACCTATGGTGTGGTCTAGATGATTTTTAGATATGATTCATTTTTGGAATAATGCTCTAAAATGATCTTCAAAAATAAATTAACGGTGGGGCCCATGTAACTTTGATCTCCTTTGAACCGTTCGTACAACTCGGAGCGTCAGGGCTCGTCCTCGCACGACACGTGCTTACAGGAGCTACATAGCTGGTATGTGGTCCACCAGCCAATCCGCTTCCAAAGAAACCACTCCTGCATAGAATCCAAGATTTCAAACGTATTCTTAGAAAAAGCAATTGTTATGATTGCAGAATGCCCTCGGTCCTGGTGTCACGTCACCACGTTTACCGTGGAGTCCACGGTATTTGTAGAGGTGGATTCGGTGGATCAAGGGACTACCAAGGTCAATGGATCTGCCATTCTGGAACCCACCTCTATGTATATGTATTATATCCATGCTGTTCATCCGTTTTATTAGATTATTTTAGTACCTAAAAATGAAGCAGATCCAAATCTTGAGTGAACAATACCACGATAGAAATAGTGGTGATTGAACCGTTGTTATTAAAAGCTCATTGGGATCCACACAAAGGTTTGCTCAAGTTGATAACTATGTTTTTTGGTCTGTCTGACCTTATAAACATGTTTTTTAGCAAATAAGCATTACAATGGGCCTCAGGAAGTTCTGAATCGCATACATTCAATAATAAATGTTTCCTCTAGCGCAGTTCACCTGGGATATGGATTTACTTCTTTTTTTTTTAATCTCTTAAAATGAACGAACAGACATTACAAATATAAAACACATACACATTGGTGGGAGTTATATTCTTTGCAGAACACCTGAGAACATGGCACGGTGAATATTAAAACCAAATTCACGCCGGTCGACTCACAGACAGTTCCCTCCGTTTCCTTGCACTTGTCCATTTCTGTCTTGCAAGTGTGGCCATACTAACAGATACGCACAGATTTCATCAAGATTTTCAAAATGTTGAAAGGTAATAAAATATTTCAATATTAATGCAAAAATAGTATATAAAAAAGAACAAGAAAAATTTATATAAGTACATATTTTTTAATTTATTTATCAATTACTATAAATATTTTACAATATTTTGAGTTTCAGCTGGATTTTTCCAATAATGTCATGAGAAAAACCTCAAATTTTAAAAATTTCCGGAGAAATTTCTAGGCTGAGAAATTGCTAAGCTTTGTTGCTATGATCCTAAAGACTAGACACGTATAATTCTTGGGCCAGCAAGAGATCAGCCTACAAGATGAATGGCCTGGATCTCACACACATGTGCCTTAAAGCCCTCTCATTTCTCTGTAGTTGGATTTAGCATCCATCACATCCAATTTTATCAAGGACCGTACTTTTGTTTCCGGCCCACATCTGCACAACGACAATAATTCCAATTAGCTCTGTACAACTGGCCCACCACGCTTGTTTTCACATGTATTGGTGATTCATTCCAATTGTTCAGAGTTATGATACTCCGGAAGAGTATGACGCTTGATACGCATGCACTGAGGAATTGTACACGTGGCACGCACTAACTCAAGTTAAACCACTAAATTGTATAACCCCCTATAGATAATTAAGTCACGGTCCCAAAATCAGATCTATTAAATTCGTGGACTCTTGTTTGCTGAAATAGGACCGTTGGATAGTCTTCATTTTTAACTGTTTAATTAATGTCGACAAATCCAATGGTCAGATAATCAAATAAGAATAATATTTGGCTCATGCAACATCTAAACCAGAATCCACAATTTGGAGAGTCTAAGAGAGTCTAAAGTTATTTGCATTTCAGGTATGCAGCTTATCATCCATCACACTCTGCCGGAGTAGCGAAGTTTTTCCCATCGGACAATGGGAGTCGGGAGATGAGGCAGTATCTTGAGTATCTTTGGAGTCATGTGAGGTCCAGTGCTTCCATACGGAAACGGATTGGCTACTCCCCCTGCCACTAGCCCCTAGGCTGGTGGTCGGTGCTCTGTGGGCCCTTCCATGATGTATGTGTTTCATCCATTCCGTTCATCTATTTTTAAAGATCATTTTAGTCTTGATCCCAAAAATTAGAGGTGTATAAATCTCAGATGGTCCACACCACATGAAAACAATAGTGATTGGATATCCACCATTAAATTCCTCCTAAGGCCCACTATACTGTTTATTTGATATCCAATCTGTTGATTAGGTCATACAGGTTCAGATTAATGGAAAAAACAAAAATCAGTTTGATCCAAAGCTTTTATGGCCCCCATAATGTTTTTAATGGTTGACACTCATTCAACACTGTTTCCTGTAGCGTGGTCCACTTAAAATTGGGATATACCTCATTTTTGGTCTCACATTGTAAAATGATCTCTAAAAATAGATGGGCAGCATGGATGAAACATATACATAATGGTGGGGCCCACAGAGCACTGAGCATAAGCCATTCGCTGGTGTAGGGGGAGTAGCCAATCCGTTTCCCACTGATACTCCTCAGGCCCCGCGTTGTACGGACAGCTCAAAGGAGATTAAAGTTACATGGCCCCACATTGATATATTTATTATATCTACACCCTTCATATATTGGTAGAGATCATCTTAGAGCATTATCCAAAAAATGAATTGTATCCAAAGATCATTTGAACCACACCACAAATAGTAGTAGAGATAATGATTTTCACCGTTAAACAATTTGTAGGGCCCACCATAATATTTATTTTGGATCCAAACTATTCATAAAGTCACAAAGACCTGAATTAAGAGGAAAAACAAATTTCATATTGATCCAAAACTTCTGTAACCCCAAAAAGGGTTTCATTGGTAGACGTTCAATCCCCCCACTTCTTTTTGCAGTGTGGTTCACTTGATAGTTAGATCTGCCTTATTTTTCATCTCAAGCCTTAAGCCGAGCTCACCAAATGGATAGACAGTTTAGATATGACACATACCTCATGATCAGACCCACAAAACTTGTTGACGTCAATACAACACCTATATAGCGGTGTGAGGTACACTAGCCAATCCACTTCCTGCATCCACCTCAATGTATTTATTGTATATCTAAGTTGTCTATCCATTTTTCAGCTTACTTTATGGCATGAGACAAAAAATGAAGCAGATCCAAATCTCAGGTGGACCACACGGCAAGAAATAGTGGTCATTGAATGCCAATCATTAAAAACTTCTTACTATCATTAAAAACTTATTAGTGTCCACCGTTATGTTTTTTTGCCATTCAACCTATTAATAAGGTCACATAGACTTGGACGAAGGAAAAAGACACAAATATCAGCTTGATTCAAAACTTTTGTAGCCTCCATAAAGTTTTCAATAGTCTATGACTGCTATTTCTTGTGGTGTGTCATTTTTTACCCATCTCTTAAAATGAGCTAGAAAAAATAGATAAGGGGTAGATATATAACACATATATCAAGGTGGGATCCACCGGTTAGTGTCCCACCCACATTGCTAGTTCCAGGGTCGCAGGGAAGTCACATCCTATTTAGACAACTTTAGATTTCAATGTTATTATATTTGTAATGTATTAACCACGATGAACATTTTTTCATAATATATTCATTTCTAAAATTAATTACAAGTGATTTTAGTTGTCCTATTTATGGTGCGAATGAATACAAACTAATTTTATTTATTTATTTAGAAAGATGTTGTTCATAGAATTAAAGTGGAGTGGATGAAGCCGACAACCGTTTCAATAAATAATGGCACTGTCGTAAAAAGATGGTGACAAGTAGACTTAGATGGCTTAGCTTTGTCCCAGTTATTAAGAACTACACATGAATGAGCAAGATGGTTCAAGGTAGGAGGTATTAAAGAACAAGAGGAAGGCTTTAGACGAGTGATATGGTGAAATGGTGGAAAGGATTTACACACTCAACCCCAGTTAGTTGAAATAAGGCCTTGATGATAAGGATGATGATGATGACAACAATGATGATTGCTATTTTGAGAATTGATTATGGTGGAATGATTAACATATATTGCTTATCCAAATCTAAGGAGATTTACACCATCCCACTTTTAATTGTGAATCCCTCTTAAAAGTTACTCAGATATGATGTACTATCCATCTGATGAATAGGAGATTGATTGGACAATCCATATTTACTGTACTAGAAAAAGTTTAAACAATGATTTGGATTGTTCATCATTGGATTGTCGATCCCTTGTAAAGGTCACTTTTATCTGACAATCTTAATCATCCAATTAATTGCATAGAAAATGGACAGTTCATATTACTTATATTACAATGGTCTCATTAGTGATTTAACACATCCATGACGTAGGACTAACATTTGATTGCTGACCCTTCTAAAAGTCACTTTCGTACAATGACATAACTATTTGATCAATGGCTAGGAAATGGACGGTCCATATTCAATTTACTAGAAAAAGTCTAATCGATGATATGGACCATCCATTATGTGCAACCCACCTTATATTACTTACCCCTTCCAAAAATCACTTTAATTAGGTGAGGCGATTTTCCAATCAATGCCAAGAGAATGAAAATCTATTTAGTACAAGAGAAGGTTTTATCAGTTATTTGAACCATAAAACATGTCCGGCCCACCTTTAATTATCGACGACTCTTGAAAATCACTTTGGTCCGAGGATCCAATAGGGTTATCATGTGGTCCCAACTTCCAATCTTCTCTCAGTTTCTTCCAAATCAACCTCGGATTTAAGAAAACTAGCTCTTTCCTGCTTTGGAAACCCTAATTTTATTTTTGAGAAACCACATGGTGTGTTTCATTCGAGACATAAAAGTGCTCACGGACGAGAAGTAGAAGTAAGCTTTTCTTTTTCTTTTTTTCTTTTTTTCTTTTTTCAACTGTAGAAGCAACTTTTCAGTGTGTTTAGGTGCACCATGAGTTAAAAATAAATTAAATAAAAATAAAAATAAAAATCCACCTATAAATTTTAGGGGAGTTATACGATATTCAAGCAGCATACAGTGCCTGATATGCAGGTACTCATAAATTGTACAGGTGCATACATTGACTCAAATTAAGTTGATTGAATTGTGAAACCCACTGCATTAACAAAATTAGATTGGGTGAACATTCCTAGCCTCTGATTCATGGACATTTGCTTGTTGAAATAAGACCGTTGGATAGTTTTCGATTTAGCATCCAATAGATGTTCACCAATCCAATAGTTAGATAATCAGTTTAGCGTCATTTTTCATTCATGGTACATCTAATCTCCATCATCATCATTTAAGTCTTATTCTAACTAATTGGGGTCACTACATGAATCTTTTTCCGCTGTTATCATCATCATTTAAGTCTTATTCTAACTAATTGGGATCACCGCATGAATCTTATTATGCTGTTCCACCCTATCAAGGACCATAACTTCATGTAGACTGTAACTCATTAAGCCTGTTCTTACCATCCTACCTCCACTATGTTATTTTGGTTCTTACCCTTCTCTTCTTGGGGCCTTCTATTTGCAACTAAATGAACTAGTTTTTCCCCTATAATTTCAGCTCCATTTTGTGACATCCAGGTTCTCCGGCCAATACACCCCACCAGTAAAATCAAGCTGATCCAATTACCAGGTGGGTCACTCCATAAAAAACAAACAATAGAAATACGTATGCCACCAGACGTCCAAATTCTTGTGCGGGCCATATTGTGATTAGATCTGCCTGATTTTTTGATCCTTTGATCATTATTGTCGGGTGCACCTGTTGGAAGCTTGGATGTCGTAGGCACACCATGTAGGCCCCACAATCACCTTTTAGAGAGAAATTAAATGAGAGCATTTTGGTCATTTCATCTCCAAAAAGTACATTCAAGAATTTTTCATTATTAAAAAATAGAAAATATGATATTTTTCAACACCAAAAAAAAAAAAAAAAAAACCAATTTCTAGAAAACAGTGAAAAATGAAAAGCCATCTCCCCTAATTGTTTTTCAACAATATTTTCTCAAAAAAAGAAAAGATCTTCATTTGTGAATATGTTGTTTGGAAAAAAAAAACTTTTTTCATGAAATTTTTAGTGGATGTTGAAAAGTGACACATGAGCTCACTAAAAATGAATTGTGGCACATGTCACATTAACACATGTGGCACTGGCACGTGTGGGATGCTTGAAGATGGATGGTGGCACGTGTTACACATGTGCCATGTCGACACATGGCACAATTGAAGTACTTAAAGATGTATAGCGACACATGTGGCACAATAGCACATTGTACATATGCACACAAGTTGCATGAGGACAAGGGTGGCACATATCACACATTAGGGCTTGCAGCACATTGACACATTTGATGATGGATGATTGTACATGCTACATACGTGGCATATTGGCACATGCATGATGCTTTAAGATGGATTTTGGCTCATGTGGCGGATTGGTATAGTTGGGCACTTGAATGGACATTTGCACATGTAGGCTATTGAAAGCGATAAATGGCATATGCCACATGTTGCATACTGGCACACCACGCATTTAACACGTTAAAAAATAGAAAGTGGCCATGTAGCATGTGGCGCATGTAGGATATTTGAATATGAGAGTGGCAAACGTTGCAAATGGCACAAAGGGGTGCATAGCACATTGAGATGTGGGTCACTAAAAGATGGCACAATACAATTACATATTAGTGATGCTTTAAGATGGATGGTGGAAAATACTGCATGGAAAATTGCATTGAGTAGCTCGCATGGGGAACTCCGCTCTGCTTTATTAATCAAGATTGCATCTGCTCAGCATATCCTAAAGTAGAACTCCATTCCACTTTAGACGTTTGGGGGTGGCCATATCTTCCGAAAAAACTCCTCCACACGCATTGTTTGATTCATGTAGCCTTCCAGTCCACCACCCAAAAGCTCTTCAGCAGCAGGACCCATTGCTGATGCAAAGCTCATTTGGTCCCAATTCACCAGCTGTATATATGAAGAGAATATCAGAGCGCTTCATCAATATCATGTGTTAAACACAGCCCTATGATGCAGGAGGATGATTAATATATATGCTTGTAATAGATGGAAGAGATTTTGCAAATTAGACAATGTAGCTTTAGAAATATATTAAAGTGCGTATTTCCTGTGCATTCTTCTCTTGACTTGGGGCAATCCTGAGTTATAAGGGAAATGGCCCCAAACGGCTCAATATGGCCCATGTGTCTCGGTTTCAGTGGTGACCAATACAGTACACCAAAACCACTTTTCAAACCTTGCTAGAAATAGGCAATAGCCCTCTAAGGAAGATCCATAAATTGGATGATTCTTTTAATCATTCAGAAGCAATTATCTTTTTTTTTCCCCTCACTCTTTTGGAAACTCAGGGTCGTCAAAATGAGGAATGCCCTATTTGCCCAAGAAACAAAGAAGAAGAAGATGAAGAAGAAGAAAAGAAAGAAAGAAAAAGGAAGCAAATGGCAAAAAAATGGAAAGAAAAAGGAAAAGAAAAAAGAAATAGAAAAGAAAATTCATGACAGCATTCAACCTCCTCTTTGCTAAAATTGCATGCCCTGGCAGAGCTTGGAGATAGCCTCCTGATAAATGAATACTTCTCATCGGGAGGAGCAATGGATACTTTGAGTGACTGCAATATCTTCAATGGTACAATAATGTAATCAACCCTGAGGAATGATCAAGAAATTGATCATGAGCACAGGACAACCTGGATACTTGTCCTGATCAATAAAATACTAAATAATGGTAAACCTTACCCTAGGAGACTGAATATGTCCTGCTTGTTGCGAACTGCTGCTGCCATCAGCTTGGACTTATGTCCATGTTTGTGAATGTAATTATATGCCTTGGTCACCTGGAAAATCATTACAATGCTCTGTTTGAGGAAAATTTTGGCAAGGCAATAACTAGCCATTCTGAAAATCTGAGGGATTTTTTCTTATATTTTTTTATTGAGTGCCCATCTAGGGGAATAAATTCCAAGAAAAAGAATTCAAAAAATTTATTGGTTCTCTTTAGGATTTTATTTTTTTTTCCTTGAATAATTCACATATTACTCATTAATTGATCAATAATCACTGGATTCTGGGAATTCTTTTTTGGAAAAATAGGATACTTTAGTTTTAAAACTCACAATTGCACAGATTTGATGCTTAACACAAGAACAATTAATTTACTCCTTTCAATTTTCATCCTCTATTACACCTTTTAAGCATGATGCAGATTCTCCTGTGAATATTCACAGCACTTGCAAAAAATTAAAAGCTAGTCACTTTTATTTTGAACAGACTTAAAGGTGCTTTGAAAGAAAAAAAAAAAAAGATAAATAAAGAAGGCACTCAAAAGATTAAAAACATCAACAAGTTAGAGCTAACCAAAGCCAATCCGGGATCTTCTCCACTTCTGAAAGCAGCTTCTACCTCAGGATCTCCGGAATGATTGCGAGCCCAATCCTGTAGAACATCTTACATAATGAACAGGATATCTACAGTGAAGATTTGGAACACATTGCAATTAATAGAAATAAGATGTTACCCTGATCCGACCAACAAAAATCTGAATAACAGAAGCTCCTGCTTGAGCTGCAGCAGCAGCTTGGGAAAAGCTGCATGAGCAAGATTAAATGTTTACCAAGCAATGGCCAATTGCAACAATGCATAAACCGTCACGCAGGATGAGGGAGTAGCAAAAAACAAATGTGATTGCCACCTGCATTGTGTGGGTGCCAGTACAATTGTCAAGTATTGGGCACTGTGCATTAAGACATGACAGCATCAAAAAAGAGAATGACTTGTATATTAGAATTATCAATCAATCTCATCACGTAATCAGGTGCCCTCTTTGCTTCACCAGTCTAATAAGAGCATTTAGTTTCACCTTTCAGAGAAAGTGAGATAGGGATGTTGTCAATCCAAAGTCTCAGCCTCCAAGCATGTTCAGAATCCTCTAGAATGCCTGTTTAGGGAACTTTGTAGATTTGTGGAGAACACCATGCTTAGCCTGAAATTTTTGGAGTGAAGTGTTCAAAACCTTAATTTGTTGATTGTAATCAACCAATGTAATTGACTATTGGATAGCGCTTGATTGTAATCAACCTATGCAATAGTCTATTACATTGCGCCCCTAGGAATTCTATGTTCTCATTGCCGGTCCCCGGCCTAGACAAATGAGGGTTGCATCAAGTTGTGGCAGCCAACAACAAACTTATGCCACAATTTCCAACATGAATCATAAGAATATGCCATTCCAACTCGAGTGCAGTGCAAGCGTGGGCTAGGGCGTCCCTTGGAAGCGGCACGCCGCAACCATAGATATGAATATCGGTATCGTATTGGCTGATACGGCCTTATCATATCCATATCGGCACGAGACATTACACAATACGGGGTTGTATCAGCCCAATGCAAACAAACAAAAAAAAAAAGTGACCCGTATCGGCCGATACAGGGCATATCGGCACTGATACAAGCCAATACGCCCATAAAAGCCCAATTTTAAATTATTTTTTTAAAATTTTCATTGTCTCCTCTTCTTCTTCTTTTTCATTTAAACCATGGAAGAAGCTTAAAAACTCATTTTAAGCTAGATCTAGACCTATTTTGGGATCAAAACAAGTGATTTGAATGGGATTCGACAAATCAAAGTGAAGTGGACCATTATGGGAAAAATCTGAATGAAGAGTAAACCTTCACTTTCTTTTTTATATTTTCATCTTCTTCTTGGTGTATTTCAATGTAATGGGCCCTAGTTCACCAAATCATGCTTGATTTGTGTTTAATTAGGGCCCATTTAGCTGACATTCAACAAGTCAAACTGCCAGACAATATTCTTATCAAAGAATGGTCCAATACACCATTGAATACACATGGTCAGAACACACCCCCCCCCCCCCCCCCAAAAAAAAGAAGAAGAAGAAGAAGATAGATTCTTGGATATCTCTATTTTTCCTTTTTCTTTTTTTCTTTTTTGACGCAAGGATGAACGTGATGAGGTCAATCACCGTCTTCCTCAAGGGGATAAGTACTCCGAATCCACGGAGCCTCTCTGGACTCCTCACAAAGACTTCTTGAATCCACGAGGAAAAAGCAAGGAAAATAGAAAATAATTCCTATAAAATTCGTCACTTGATTGATGAATGAAAATAAACAAGTTCAAAACCCTTTAAATAGGGATAGTAAGCCATGGGAGAAGTTTCGGAATCAAACTATAACTAAAACTCCTAGAATTCGTGACTTACTATAAATAGTAAACTTACTATTTATAGACGGTTGTGATGTCTACTTGTGCGCATGGTTTTTGGCCAAAAATAGTAAGTATCCTATTTGGCCGAACCAATATGTTCTCCTAATTATTCTAAACACTTTTCATGTTGGGCACAACTTCTAAAGTGCAACGGATGAAGAGTTATACTCACACTAAAACTTACTATAAATGGTAAAAATGAAAAAAAAAAAAATGGGAATTCGACCGTCGATCTAATGGTATTTCGCAAATTCGGCGTACGCAACCCAGCGTAGCAAGTTGGGTGGCTAAAGTGGCTTGTCCTACCCCAAAATCGAATAACTCATTCCAGATTGTGAGATATGCCCGATTTAAGGTCCTAACAGTCCGGATCACTTCCGCTTGCGATCGGGCCTCTTCTGATACATCTTGGCCATGAAACTATCAGTGACCCGCTCGACATCTTTTTCTTTTTCTTTTTTGCTTTAAAAAAATTGACTGATACGGGCCGATACAGTCACGGTACTGTTACGCGACGTCGTATCGCATCATTTTTCTGCAAGCTCAATACGCCGACCAATACTGACATTCAGAACCATGGCCGCAACAACAACAAATTGTTGTGAGAATCAGGCAAGGGTTCCTGTGCCATTGTGGACGACAGTAAGCAAAGAAGCTAGTCTAAGAGAATAGGATTTGTATCGCCACTAGAATATAGGAACATTGACAGGTGAGAGTGTGGAGTTCGTAAGACAAGGAAACAAAGGAGAGTTAAACATAGCTTGCGTTCAGGAAATCAGGTGGAAAAGGGGGAACTAGGGAAATTGACGGAAATAAGCTTTGGAATATAGGAAAGGACAATAACAGAAACGAGAAAGGGATAGTGGTGGATAAAGATTTCAAGGATAAAGTTGGTGGATAAAGATTTCAAGGATAAAGTTGTAGATGTTGATAGAGTTAGTAATAGGATTTTATTAATAAAACATGTGTTACGAGAGGAGATAATCAATATTATTAGTGCATATGCATCATAAATGTGGTTAGATGATAGAATTAAAAGACAATTTTAGGAGGATATAAATGGACTAATGCAAGAAATACAACAAGAAGAGAGAATATTTGTAGGAGGAGATTTGAATGATCATGTAGGAAAAGAAAGCAGAGGATATGATTTTAAGAGAAGAAATGAGATGGAGGAAACTATCCTTGATTTCGTTATGGCATACAATCTAGCTGTACCAAACACATACTTTAAAAAGAAATTCACATTTAATAACTTTCAGAAGTGGATTGTATACAAGCCAAATAGATTCTTTCTACTTAGGAAGACATAACAATATGTGCGGACTGCAAGGTGATACCTAAAGAAAGTTTGACCACATAACACAGGTTAACAATCATGTATGTTTACATTAAGTGATGGGAGAAAGGGGATAAAATTAACAAGTGACCAAAAAACTAGGCGATGGAATTTAAAAAGAGAGAAAATTATGTTATTTAGAATTTAGTTGATGGAGGAATGAAAGTGAAATGTCGAGGAAGAAGTAAACATTATGTGGAATGAGATGGTTGAGTCCATTAGGGAAGTGGCAAATGATGTTTTAGGAGTATCTAGAGAGGGAAGCCAATCATGTAAGGAAAGTTGGTGGTGGAATGATGATGTACAAAAAATCTATAAACAAGAAATGTTCATGTTTGAAAGCCTGGCAATGAAAATCTTAAATAACATAGAAATGCCAAAAAGATTACTAAGAAAGCAGCAAGTGAGACTAAACTTAAGGCTTATGATGATTTTTACAATAGATTGAGGACAAGATAATATAAGAAAGATGTCTTCAAACATGCAAAAATGAGAGAAAGGAAGAGTAAGGACCAAGATCATGTTAGATGCATTACGGGCAATGACAAAAGGGTATTGGTCAAGGACGGTGAGATCAATAAAAGGTGAGGAAGTTATTTTCAGAACTTGTTGAATGGTGATCACATTAAAAGCATGAGGATAGAAGGAACCATAATTTCAAATGATGTCAAAATCCATAGATATTTTTGTAGGATTAGGATATCAGCGAAATAAGCTACCCAAAGAGGTTTGGGCAAGAGGCCATCACCGTGGGTTTGCTCCCTATAGGTGTGGGTTCGACTCCCCTCCTTGGCATTACCCGATACACGTGGTTGTAGGTGATTGCGTGTATCTACGGGGAATAGTCCCACCTCAAAAGGGACGGGGACACCCAAAAAATAAAATAAAAAAAAATCAGCGAAATAAGCTTTGAGAAAGATGAAAACAGGAAAAGCCCTTTGACTACACAGTATACCAATAGAGGTTTGTAGGTGTATGAGAGATATTGGGTTATTTTGGTTGACAAAGTTGTTCAACAAAATTGTAAGATTGAAGAAAGCATCAAATGAATAGAGGAAAAGTAGCACAGTACCTATTCGTACGAATAAAGTAGAGATACAAAGCTGCACAAACTACCGTGAGATTGAACTTATGAGCCATACTATAAATCTTTGGTAAAGAGTAATTAAGCAAAGACAAAAGCATGAGACAAATATATTTGAAATTTAGTTTGGCTTCATGCAAGGCTACCGTAACGGTTGTTGCGAGACAGTAACGGTGGTCAGCATTACATGTTACGAGGAAAAAAAAACCATTACAGCCCCCATAACGGTCATAACAGTCCATTAAAGGGCCAATAAGTTTTTTTCCCAGTTTTTCTTTTAGAGAGAGAGAGAGAGAGAGAGAGAGAGAGGAAAATAAAAAGAGTTGAAAAAAAATGAAAACGAAAAAGAGACCACAACAGCCGCTGCAACCCGTATTGTAACAGAAATGGCGGTGACCGTTACAACCACCATTACCATTACGGAATGCCATGCAAAGATGTTGATCACTGAAACTATTTTTCTACTTAGACAATTGATGGAGAAATATAGGGAGAGGAGGAAGGATCTCCATATAGTTTTTATTGACTGAGAGAAAACTTATAATAGGTTCCTAGAGAGTTAATGTGGTGAGTGCAAAGAAGGAAAGGAGTTTCAAGAGGATATATTGATATGATTAAGGATATGTATGAGGGAAAAGTAACAAATGTGAAGACCACTAGTGAAGAGACAAGTGAGGTCCCAATTACTATAAGCTTGCAGGGTTGCACCAGGGGTCGGCAATGAGCTCGTACCTTTTCACATTGGTTATGGACAGGTTTACGATGCATTTTCAGGAAGAGATTTTAAGGTGTGTTGTTTGCAGATCACATAGTTTTGATTGACACAACAAGGGAGGACATAAATGCAAAGCTAGATTTATGAAGTGGTACTTTAGAATCTAAAATATTTAAAATTAGTCGAACTAAAACTAGAGTATATGGAGTGTAATTTTAGTAACAATAGGAGTGGGAACGGGGAATTAGTAAAGATTGTTGACCAAGAAGTTTTCCAAAATGACCACTTTCGATATCTTGGGTCAATAATTCGTGAGAATAGATCATTCAAATAATAATAACAATTCATGAGAGTGGAAAGATTGAGAGGGTGTTGGCTATAGAATTCAAGCAGGATAGGAGAAATGGAGGAGTGCCTCTGGAGTTTTATGTGATTGTTGTGTACCAATCAAACTGAAAGGGAAATTTTATAGGATGGTTATAAGACTAGCCATGCTTTATGAGATAGAATGACAGTTAGGGAATGATATGTTTATAAGATGAGTGTAAATGAATGCATTTAAGGGAATTTAGGAGTAGCACCAACAGGTAATAAGATGGGGGAAAGTAGTCTTAGATGGTTTGGCTGTGTGGACATGGGTGGAGGTGGTAAGAAAAGACTTGATGACTATGGTATCTAACTAAAGTTATGGACCTTGATAGAGTCAAATGGTTGATAGAGTCAAATGGCAGAAAAAGATTCATGTAACCGACTCCAGTTAAAATTTTGGGGATCTCTCTCTCTCTCTCTCTCTCTCTCTCTCTCTCTCTCAAGAAGAAGAAGAAGAAGCTAAATGCTTCTTTTGATGTAAAAAGGAGATTAAATTTTATAAAATCGTCACAGGTACCTATAAACAAATGTCAAGTGTGTCTGTATGCCCTCAGATTCCAGCAATCTTGAGGCCTCAATCCCCTGAGTGGAAGAACAAGAATTAATGAAACGAAAAGGGTTAAGAAGTAAAGATGTCGACCTGCATGCATCGCCTCTTGAAATTTTTGGATATAAGAAAAATTAGGACGATTTAGACATTTCCCTTGTTTTGATACATTACCTGCCAGGTTGAAGGAATTTTGAACAATAGACGCTCTGGAGGGACCTCTACTTCATTATATAGTTTCAGCAGTTCATGCACCTACAAAATTAAGGGTAAGATACGTGTATCAAAGGACTTATCTGGAAAATGAAACCATTGGATCCACATAAAATTTGAGCAGGTGTGTTAAGCTTTTCATACCAATAGAGGGTCATTTTTCCTTCTATTTTCTAGTAAATTAAATTATCTCAAGAAGGAAAGAAGGCCAAGAACAGGACATCATTGACAGATAATATAATAATAAAAGGACAAGTCAGATAATACAATAATAAAAGGACAAGTAACACCATCCCCAGCTAAAGAATTAGCCTAAAAATTCGCCTCTCTAAACATATGAATAAACGCAATATGTATCAAGCTAAAAATTTCTCTTATCAGTTATCACCTCTATCCAATTCCACTGCTCCAAAGAAGATGTTCCATAGTGTATGAACTGTTCAACATCTGAGCAGGCAAGCAGGTCACAACATTCCATGTCTAACCAATACCTATACCAATTACCACAGCCTTCCCAAAATCACTCAAGATAGTACATCTATGTATATGCAAATTGCTCTTTATCCTTGAAGATGTAGATAAACACACGCACCCATTCTTTCTTCTTCTTCTTTTTTTTTACACCCACACACACTCACGCCTTAGTGGGATTTCACCACCTATGGATACTCAAACCCTTGACCGGTGTTGAAACTCCTGAGAACCCTTCACGCACCCATTCTTTCAATGAAAGTTCTCCCAAAAGATCATTTAGCTTTTTAAAAAAAGGTTTTGCTGCCCACTGAGCAGTGCACAAAATACACATCCATGGGCAAGAATGCACCTAATAGAGTTTCCTAAAGCGGATAAGCCATACCAATGGGCATGTTTCAATATGAATGTGCACATGTAAGTGAAGTACACAGATAACATATCTGAGATTCATGGGCATCAATTTTATCGTCAGTTTTTTCCCCCTTTTTTTGGGTGATTTATATGTAGCATTTCTGGATGTTAGTGGAATAGATATGAGATGGTTGTGATTTTTTTTAAAAATTGCATACTCGATATCTATTAACCATGGAATTTCATGACTGTATGAGTAGATTATTTTCATAAATTTTGGGCTCAAATGACAGAAGAATTTCAGTGTGCAGGACCTCAAGAATTTGATTCGAGCACTGATTTTGTAAAGGCCAACTCATAAAAGCATCATCACTAAATACAGTCAATCAGATCTGATTTGGTTCCACTTTGGGTTATTTATTTTTTCTTTTCTTTTCTACCATTCCAATTTCACATACATTTTTTTCCTTTCTGACTGATAACACAGAACTTAGCCAACCCCAACTAGTTGGGACAAGGCTTAGATGATGATGATGAAGACTGATAACACAGAACTCATGCACGTTACTGACATTCGTTCCTAATTTCTTCAGTTTTTCTTGCTTTATTTGCCATCCCTTACTATTTTAAGGGATCATGACAATGGCAGATTATTTTTTTTAAGGGTAATATGTATGGTAACATCACAAAGTAGAGTGCAGGGTGCCTAGTAATTGTGTCAGTTGTTGGGAAACACCAGTTCATGCCTTGATGCGAGTAAACAGGTTTGCAGGCCCCACAAACACATCTACACAGCACCACATCAACCTGGCATGAACGAGGTAGTCTCCACCATGAAGATGACCATATGCAAAAGCCAAACAGGTCTAGTCATCAGAAGGGACACCCTTGTACGAAAAGAATGGACAGTTTAAAAGGAGTTTGAGTGGTCCAAATTCAGCAGACACATGTAGCCTGCTTGATTTTTGTCTACGGTCATCTTCACAGTTGAAGCCACCTTTTGCAACATTCAGAAGCCCTATACAATCATGAGCTGTGCTAAATGTAATGGTGTGCTTGCAGGACAAGTGAACCCCCATAAGTGAACATCTTGTAAGGTGTCGTTTGGTAAACTGAAAATAAAGTTTGATAATTAATTGAAGTGTGGAAAACTTAAAAGTGCTGAATTTTAGTACTCATGAGTATAGAAAAATCTGTTTGGTAATTTGTCTGAAAGAAGTCCTGATACTTGAAAATAATCACTTTTTACACAAAAATTTGTTTGGTAAACACAAGTTACAAATGTCTGAAAATTGGCAATGTCAAATTTACCCACACTGTCCCAATTTCTAACTTTGTAGAGTACGAGACAAAACTTATCATTGCCATGCCTCCATATTTAGTTCACCAAGGCCAATCCAATAAAACTTTAATGCATTTCCCACCAAATAAAGCCAAGTACATGAATAGTCTGGATCTTTCATGTTTGCCACGTGCAGTGCCATGAATTGATTGTGTAATGAGGCAAGTAGGTGATCATATAGGTGTGGCCTTTAGATTTGTGATCAAAGTGCATTGGTGAGATGAGCCACATCATGGACCGTGCAATATATTCTTCTTAATAGAATCATCATAACCTTCGATTGGTGTCATTAGTGGACAAGCACACCTGGTGGGTGATATGAAGCTTTGGTCGGTGCTCTGTGAACCCCATCATGTTATTTGTGTTTTATCCAAGTTGTCCATCCATTCGCCGGATCATTTTCATGCATGATCCAAAATATGAGTTACATCCAAATCTCAGGTGGACCACACCACAAGAAACAATGGTGATTGAACACCCATCATTAAAAACTTCTTAGGGCCCACTATAATGTTTATTTTCCATCCAACCTATTGAATAGGTCACACAGACCTTGAGGAAGAGAAAACACAAATACCAGCTTGATTCAAAACTTTGGTGCCCCCAAGAAGTTTTTAGTGATGGGTGTTCAATCACCACTGTTTCCAATAGTGTGGTCCATTTGAGATTTGAATCTGCCTCATTTCTAGGCTCATGCCCTAAAATGATCTGGAAAAATGGATGGACGGTGTAGATCAAACACATACATCATGGTGGACTAATAGAGCTTTTCCACCACCGGCTGGAGGGGTCATTGAGGAATCTAAGTCCCTGGTTTTGGTGGAGTAGGGGTAACACCTTAGTGGGTGCTACCCTAACAGTGGGGCCCACCTTGATGTATTTTTTGAATATCCATGTTGTACGTCAGTTTTCCCATCTCATTTTAGGGCATGATCCAAAAAATGAAGCAAATCCAAATCTTAAGTGGAGCATACCACAGAAAACAATGGTCATTGAATATCCACCATTTGACACTTCATAAGGCCCACCTTAATGTTTACTTGTTGATAAGGTCACACAAACCTGGATGAAGGGAAAACACAAATATTAGCTTGATCTAAGACTTTTGTGGCCCTCAAGAAGTTTTTAATAGTGACATTCAATCCCCACTGCATGGTCCAATGGAGATTTGGATCTGCTTCATTTTTGGGACCATACCCTAAAATGAGCTAGAAAAACTAATGGATGGCATGGATATACAACACATACATCAAGTTGAGCCCCAGGGTAACACCCACTAACGTGTTATCCAAGCAACACCTAATCCGCTCCCTTTCAAAGGTTTTGGACTCTAATTCAGTAGTGACCCGTCCAACACCAAGCTCAGTACAGGTCAATACTAGAAAAGCTTTGTGGGCCCCACCATGATCTATATGTTTTATCCACACCATCTGTTCATTTTGCGAGCACATTTTAGGATATGAACCCAAAAATGAGGCAAATCCAATATCTAGTGGACCACACCATAGGAAGCAATGGGAATAGTGACGCCCATCGTTGAAAGCTTCCTAAGGTCCACAGAGATGTTTATTTGTCATCCAACTTATTCATAAAGTAATATAAAAATAAAAAATATAAACAAAAATCATCTTGATTCAAAACTTATGTGGCCAACAAGAAGTTTTTAACAGTAGGCATTCAATTCCCATTGTTTCCCATCGTGTGGTAGCTTTGGATGTACCTCATTTTTGGATTGATGCATTAAAATAAGTTAGAAAAATGGATGGATGGTGTAAATGAAATACAAACATCATGGTGGGTCCCACAGAGCTTCAACCAATACCAAGCTTGGTACTAGAGGGGTCACTACAAAATCCGAATCCCTTTCAAAGTGGATGCCCAAGTATAGATCACAGCATCTAGGTATCGTGTTGACGTGGCAAAGTTTTGTGTGCCCCACCATGGTGTATGTGTTATATCCACACCATCCATCCATTTGGTCAGATCATTTTAGGGCATGAGCCCAAAAATGAGGCAAATCCAAAGCTCAAGCGGACCACACCATAGAAAACAGTGGGGATTGAACGCCTACCATTGAAAATTTCTTGGGGGCCACTGAGGTTTTAGATCAAGCTGATATTTGTGTTTTCCCTTCATCCAGGTCTATGTGACCTTATGAATAGGTTGGATGGCAAATAAAAATATGGTGGCCCCTAAGAAGGTTTCAACGGTGGACGTCACTGTCCCATTGCATTTTGTGGTGTGGTCCACCTGACATTTGAATCTACCTCATTTTTGGGCTCATGCCCTAAAATGATATGGAAAAATAGATGGACGGTGTGGATATAATACATACATTATGATGGGGCCTACAAAACTTTGCCAAGTGTTCGTCAATCCAAATCCATTTCAAAGCTTCACGGTAGTCCCTTACAAAAGGATAAAGTTGTAATTTACAAAGAAAAAAATTTAAGGATATTTTGGTCAAAAGTGATCAATGATTTTAAACAAAATCACTTATAGCATTCCGTGTTAAGGCTTAAGTTAAGTGAGGAAAGCTATTAAAAAAAAAAAACAATTTTTCTATTGAAAATCCAAATTAAGTAGTTCTTGGATTTGCCAAATGGTCTAAACGAGGAAAAATCACTGAAAATAGCCTATTTCAGTGATAAGTGCTGAAAATAAGTTTTACTAAGGATATTTTGGTAAAAAATGACCAATGATTTTAAACAAAATCACTTGTACCATTCTGTGTTAAGTCTTAAGTCAAGCGAGGAAAGCTTTTTAAAAAACAATTTTTCTAGTGAAAATCCAAATTAAGTACTTCTTGGATTTGCCAAACGGTCTAAACGAGGAAAAATCACTGAAAATAGCCTATTTCAGTGATAAGTGCTGAAAATAAGTTTTACCAAACAGGCCCTAAGTTCCACGTAGTTTAACACCAAATAACTAAAAACTTTTACTTGCCAAATGTTATCAATGCATTTCTTCCCTCCATGTTTTATCTTTACTTCTTATATATGAGCCATAATTCTTTGATGTGTCCCAACTTTGATAAACTAGATTAGAAGTTTCTATGTATCTAATCGTTCACTGCAAACTAATGGATTAAAGGAGATCATTGTTGATATAAGGGATGCAACCATTGGATGGTCATGATCAGTCCAGAACTTTAATTCCCAAACGCTGGATACAAATAAGTGCATCAATTAAAAAATTAACAGCTAGGATTGTGAACATGTATCTAACTGTAAAAGCTGAATAACCTCACACTTCTTTTTGTTGATAACAAAAACTTTGGTAACAACCCATAGAGCTAAAGAGAACAAAGAACCATTAAGATAATGGATAAGAGAGAACAAGTAGGATACCTTCAAAGCATCCATCCATCATTAGTGCAAGAAAGGGTAGGAGAAATCACTCCTCAGGTGGTTAAGATTCACTCCTAAGCAAAAGACCCAATCCACCCCCTTTTCTTTTTTCTTTACATAACCAATCTAGCTTTAATCCCTACCCAAGACACTTGTTGTGAAATTAAACTACTAACAAACCTGATAAGGACACATAAAACTCCTAACAATAAAAAGCACTTACTAACAACGATAGATGTAGATCCAAATGAACACCAACCAAGTACACTTGTTTTGAACTTTTTGCCATTCCCACGCAATCATATGGGTCGCACACAACCAATCCTTCAGAAACCCCATTTTCAAACTGTTGGAAATCACTCAATTCTTCTCTTCCTCCCTTTCTTCCTTTTCCTTATATCATGTGTCAGCGGCTAAGCTCCCACTGTTAACTTTCACAAGTCATGGATTCAGAAAATAGAAACATGCATATATAAAATTGTGAAGTGAACCCCAGTCATTTTCTAAAAGAGGAATCACCACCCCAATTGTATATAGACAGAAAAGCCGAAAACAAGATTGATAGAGCTTCCAATATCAACCACCCAAAGTTTATATACATCCCATGCAACTAAGCATTACATAAGTTCATCATACAACAGACAAGAGTGGCACATTTGGTGACATCTACAATTCTAATCATATGGAAAATCTACTTGCAACAATACCTTCCAAATGATGCCATGCGTATCATAAGCCAAACGAGCATCCACTTCAGTCGACACTCGCCCAGGAACCAATTTTGCAAGGTCAGCTCCAACATTAACCAAAGCCTAAGCCAACCCACAACCACTTGTTGACATTACCAACACATAAAGCCAATTCCAATTACAAATCAAATCCAATTCACAGAAGCAAACCTTGTTGAAGAAACAGGACAGCCGGAGGTTAGAATCTGCTTGTGCATAACATTCTCCATCAGCAAGCGCAGTTTCGATAGCACTCTACACACAGATCCTACTATTTCAGTCATTCCCATAGACAAACACATGCACTGAAAGAAGAAACTAGTCCAACTTTCTTTTTTATCACTAATAATTCGCAACAGCGACCATTAATTACATATTCACCATAAATTTCGTATCTGGAAGGCTGCAGATGCCTAGAAGGAGAGAAGAACTAACGGTAGCAGCCGTCGGTGGAAACCTACATTACATGTAATCCTTACAGATGTGGATCAAGAAAGAGAGGAGATTGACAAGGACGAATATTGTTCCAAAAAAAAAAAAACTACTCACCTTTCAAAATCGTCGAAAATGACAGTATCAGGAACGATCTCACTGAAGCTCGAGACGGCAGTGAGCTCAGTGCTTAAACCTGAAAATTCAGATGAAAATCAGAACAGATTCAAAGAGATCGGATATTTTGAGTGGATCAGAAGCTGAAATACCAGTCTCCAGGGAAGATCCGTTGCCGGACAAAGCATGGATTTTGGGAAATGTTGTTTGGAATTTGAAGAGAGATTGCTGTGATGATTGGAAGGGAAGTTTGCATATTCTTCTGTCCTGTTGCAAGTAGAGAAAGGTAAACGATGTTTCTTTTTTTCTTCTTTTTGGAGGAGAGAAATGGAATTCATAAGAATGTGAAGGAGAAATGGGAGGGAAGGAGAACCTGATTGAAAGGGGAAAAGAGAGCGGACGAAGAAGAGTGCGTCGCGACGGACATTGCCGTATCGGAGAAAAAGCTTGAAAAGGGGATTTTTGCAGGAGAGAGCGATCTTTTGTAACGTAGGTGAGACCTGAGAGTGGAGAAACAGAACAGAGTTGTTCCGTTGCAGATAGAGCAATGGCTAATTGCCCTTGTAGTTGATGCAATTATCGGAGAAGCGATAAGAGAGGTCAGTTGATGGCATTTATGAAATTATGATAAAGAGAAGGGTGCTTTCATCGCCTTCTTTGAGTTTCGAATCTTTCGATAGCAACGAGGTAAACTCGATGGCTACTCACTCGAGGAGACTTGGACGTCGACGGTGGGTCCAGAGTCCAGACTCTCTGGAGAGATACTCCGGCAGGTATGGTTGATACGCAGGCACTAATAAAAGGAAACGGATTGGCTACTCCCCTGCCATCAGCCAACGGCTGATGGTCCGTGCTCGGTGGACCCCTCCATGATGTATGTGTTTCATCCATGCCGTCCATCTATTTTTCTAGATCATTTTATAGTAGGAGATTAAAAATAAGGTATTTCTCAATCTCAAACGAACCACATTACAGGAAACAATGCTGAATGAACGGTGACCATTAAAAACTTTTTGGGGCCATAAAAGTTTTGGATCAAGCTGATATTCGTTTTTTCCCTTCATCTGGGTCTGTATGACCTAATCAACAGATTGGATGTCAAATAAACAGTAAATTGGGCCTTAGGTGGATTTTAATGGTGGATATCCAGTCACTATTGTTTTCCTATGGTGTGGTCCACCTAAGATTTATATCCCTCTCATTTTTGGGAGAAAGCCCTAAAATGATCTGTAAAAATGGATGAATGGAATGGATGAAACACAAACGTCATGGTCGGGCCCACGGAGCACAGACCACCAGCCATTGGCTGGTGGCAAGGGAGTAGCCAATCCGTTTCCGAGGAAATGTACACGTGGCATGCAATTAACTCAAATTACACTGTCCAAATCATGGGACCTAATTTGGATGGCTCTCGAATGAAAATTACACTGCACTTAATCTTCTAAGTGGCCGACGGATGGATATTTAACGGACGGCCTAAATGGAGAATAGTCAACCAACCAGATTCAACAAAAAAGAATTCACATTGATCAGAGGTTAGGATTGTTCAAACGATCTGATTTTTGGATGATGGCCTGTGTGGAGAGTGTCTTGCAATTTCTACTGTTTGATTTGAGATCATGCATGCACAAGTACAACTTAAGAGTGCCTGCGTATCAACCATCACACCCAGCCGTGCATCAAATTACTCCCCGGTCGTCCATCCTGTACATTCCATGGCCTGAAAATCAGTCCCAATCAAGTGGGCCAGACGTGCACTAAAATTTTGAGGCGGATTGGCTAGTGGTCGGTGCTCTGTAGGCTCCACCATGATGTATATGTTTCATCCATGCCATCCATCCATTTTTCCAGATTATTTTAAAATATGAGCCAAAAAACGAGGTAGATCCAAATCTCAAGTGCCATACATCACAGTGTTGATTGAACATCTACCATTAAAAACTTCTTAGGGGACACAGAAGTTTTGGATCAAGCTGATATTTGTTTTTTCCCTTCATCCAGGTCTGTATCACCTAACCAACAGGTTGGATGTCAAATAAACATTACAGTGGGCCCTAGGAGGTTTTTAATGGTGGACATTCAATTATTGTTTTCCTGTGGTGTGGTCCACCTGAGATTTATATCTGCCTCATTTTTGGGCTCGTACCATAAAATGACATGGAAAAACGGATGGCGTGGATAAAACACATACATCATGGTGAGGCCCAAAGTGCACCAACCACTAGCCAGGTGGCTGGTGGCAGCGTCACTAGCCAAACCACCTCCAGATCGGATGTTGATGGGATGCATGACCCACTTAATGGATAGCTTGATTCTTTAAGACCTATACGATGGGCCCCACATTTTGTCAAGAACGAAGAACGGATCATAGGGCTCTTTATATCAAAAACGAAAAATAAAAAATAAAAAACTTGTGAGTGAAGCTATTGGGATGTGAACATGTCCAAGTTATCTATCAGTTGCTACAGGCAACCATTTGTGTACGATATCCACGCCGACCAGCTGATAGGTCCAACTTCAGATGCGTCAAAGCCCAAAAATCAAATCACAGGCACCAGAAAATCCTAACCATTCCCTTGCAAGACTCTTTAAGAAAGGTAAAAAGATAGAGAAGTCAAGTGCTTCAGACCTTAAACATTCAACAAATGGCTTGGAAAGCTATAACAGAATCCAAATTTCATAAGCATGGCATCCTCAGAGATTGATTAGTGCCTTAAGAAACAAGCAGATTCTGAAAACGCTTTGTTTGGAAATTCCATTCAATCAAATCCAACTTGAAATGCCCCCAAATCACAACAATTAGGGCCTGTTTGGGAGCGTGGATTTGGAACCCTCTGGATTTGAAATCCTCCTGTGTTTGGCACCCTGATTGGGAATCAACTTTAATCCATAAGTAGTTATGCACAGTATATTTACAAGGGTTTGAATTTATTTATTAAATCAACTTTAATATCTCTAATTAGTGAACATATGCAATGTAATAAGCTGCTGAAATATATACTTTACCTGAAAATGATGAAATTCCAAGTCTTGGATGGGCCACAGGCACAAGATCATGTCCGGGTGACTAGCCAACGATTTTTATTTACATGGACCATGTTTGGACGGCGCTGATCATCATATTAAAGTAATTATATTGATGCAATTGATAATCTAATTGTTCTGGGATATCATTAGTGGGCCATAGATTAATAGTTCAATTACACACATGTTACACATGCAACTCCCAGAAGGATTTTAGATGTATTTCAAGTTTTCACCGTGTATTTCAAACTCCCTCTTTGAGGGGATTTGAAACCCCCAATTACTTTATGGTGCCAAACAACCAGGGGATTTGAAATCCCCTCAAATCATCCCAAATCCATGGTGCGAAACGACCCCTTGGGGGTTTGGTTGCCAACTGACTAAACAGCACCACCCCTACTTGGGCCATTTCCTCCGGCAAGCATCCAAACACACGCCCTAAATATTTATCCTACATTATACTCCATGGATCCTGCAATCCATAAAGAGCCTTTGATCGTTTCTAGGCGCAAAGACCATACACACGATTTCCTCTCCAACAGTGCTGAGTGTTACATAGAGATCACTGATTCTGTCACTGCACTCTTGCTCTGTAGAAATCCGCAAGCTGATCTTTTTCAGCAAAATATCAGAAACTCCTAAGAAGGGGAAGATTACAAGGAATAAAGATCAAAACCATAAGGGAAGAAAGGGTAAATAGCTGTAACCCTTCTTAGTTGAAAATGCACTGTAGATGGGCATATTTCAGTTACTTGTAAACAAAAGAATAAGCAACCTATGAATTTGAGCAATGCCCCATCTACCTTCCCATTAAAAAAAAAAATCTGCTTCAAAGATTCCAACTTGAAGTCGCCAAGAAAACTGGCTAGATGATCGCCTTCCTCTCCCAGCTCCTACACTTCTCAAAATGGCTCCTAATACACTCTTCCCCAGATGACTTAAGCAATAGAACCTCAAACTGCACATCTTGAAAGTACAAGAACCAAAGAAAATTACGTATTAGCAGATGAAGTTCCATATGTGAGTATCTTTGCTCTGAAGTAACACGTCAAGATAGTGGCATCAGGCATGCTGCTACTGACCATGGTCACATAAACCCTGGTGGACCCTAGTACATGTCCGACAAAGAAGATGTGAAAACGGCCACCCCATCATGCAGATTACCTGGCCAAAATTCAGGCCTGTCATGTTTACAAGGACCATCTGCAGGCCTGATTAAAATTTCGAATGTTTTTGTCCAGTAGGGCCCTCCTGAAGATTGGACCTGCCTGAAGGTGTTGGCAGGTGCCACGCACGGACTGTCCACCAGGGAAATGTGATATTGCTTCAATTAGCAACATTAGCAGACGTAATGCTACATATCTGTTGCTATTGATTCTAATGAATCTGTCAGAGGTGAGATGAAGAAACCTGCAGGATCACCAATCAGATAAAAGCTTCTCGCATCGTGGTGGGCAGCTTTAGGTCCGGTTCGTATTCACTAAGAGGAGAAAAATAGTGATCCACCATGTCTTTTGACACTTGGTACAAAGATGGAGGATCCCACTACATATTTCATGAAAAAACAAAAAAGCACATCACTAATCAGAGTTGCAGTCAACTTCTTAGCTCAAACACCTTGGAAGGAACATAAAGGTCGTTACCTTAGGAGCAAAGTCCTTCTCCACCAGTCGTGCCCGAACACCCTGCAGAAGCCCACGGAATAAGTAGGAGTAAAGAACAGAACACTAGAATTGTTCTCTACATGGGAGAATGTATAGTAACTATACCTCACAGAAGTCGCCAGAGACCCGTGCAGAGATCCCATGGAGGGACATGCGATACTCACGAACTAAGCACTGGTCAAGAGACTGATATCTACCTTCACGTATCTACGTCCACCGAAGAACCATTAGGCATGCATGCAATGCTGAAGAATGACCAAATGCAATGCAAGAAAAGCAACTCACCGATCTTAAGGAAACTTTTAAGCTTAGAGGTGATGCTTCCTTTAGTTTCTTGAGTGCCAAAGTACACCATTCATCATATGATTTGGCTGCCTCACTTTCCTGGGCAAGTTGATCATTAGAAAGCAAGGTTAAACCCCAAAATGCTGCAAACAAGATTGACAGCCTGATGCAGCAAGTCATGTATTAAAATGTTGGAATATAGATGAAGCTCCAAATCTCAAGGGGCTGTATTTCATGGGTTGGAAGTTAATTACATCCCCTTGCATTTTATAGCTGCCTCATGATCTGATCTGACCCGCTGTTATGGTTTAGAGAAAATATTATAACCAAAGGTTCACTGCTTTGTACTCTTGAAACAATCAGAAAAAAAGATCCCATATGCACGTCTAATCATAATTAGAAATTAAACCAGTCAAAAAAAACTGCCAAAATCAACTCAACTTGGTCAATACTCGAGTCGAGGAAAAACCAGTCACGGAACACAAAAATAATTTACCACACCTGTCGGTAAACATAATTCAAGACCAGCAGCAGCTCAGTAAAATGTATGACTACTCATGACTAGAACAAGATAAAATGTTAGGAATTATCATTTGTTAGACGCCGGACAGTCAATCCATTGGAATGATGCATTGATAAGCTGCAAAAGCTTTGATAGTCCATTGCCAAGTCGCCAAATGAAGTCACCAAAGTCATGGACCAGTCGGTGGTCATTAATGAATTTGAAAACATCAATTGATAGTGTGGAATGCTTACCAAAGCATCAATAATCTCCTCAACCGTGTCAAGGCCAAAACATTTATCAACAGTCTCAATCCTGAAGAAATAATCAGAAAAATTAAATGGAATGTTAGCAAGTTGCAAAATAAAATTCCCATTCATAGCATGTAACCTGTGTTTTCCCATTTTCCAGAAAAAGAAGAAACAACAGTGAGAAAGCTCGTTGTCATTTTAGGAAGAGCATCAAGAGGACCAACAGGTATCTATAGATCAAATACCAAGCCACAAATAACAGAGTGCCAAATCATGAAAAAGGGCGCAAACATCATAAACATGCAAAATAATAATTATCTCATTGGTAAAAGAAAAATAAAAATGTCCGGCACCAAATAGATGGCATGTAAAACTATTTCAACTAGTTTTTGATTTCCACTCCTACATGTAAACCATTACTATCTGTAACCTTTTTTTTCCTCTTTCCTCTTTCTTTTTTCTTTTTCTTCTCTTTACTTTGTTTTTTTTTTTTTTTTTTTGAGAACAAAGAAAGATTTTCATTAAGGGTATGTTTGGAATAGGAAATAATAGCATATTCAACAGAAAATCAGTAATTATTACTTAATTACAGTGTTTGGCGAACAGGCATATTTATGAGAGATATGAGCAGTTGAATTCCCCTCAGCCATCATCAAGATGAAATATACAAGTCTCGAGGTATTTACACCAGGAAACTCTGTAACGAGATTTCAACCATCAAGTGCTGCAACGTCATCGGTAGTCTGTGGGAAGATCATATCCAGCCGTTGATCATGATCAGAGTTTTTTTTCTTGATCATTGAATACCCTATCAGCCATTTCCATTTTCAACACAAACAGCTGAATGGTTAAGATCACATCCATTCCACCATTTGGATGTGTATCCATTCAAAGTAGTATTCTAGTCAAAATTCCCTGACAACAGGGGACAAGTAAAATAAAATGTAATCATTGCAAATTTTCCATGTATTTCATGTACTTTCTATATTTTCAAACAGGCCCTAAAAGAGCACCAAAAGGCTACAGCCTGGACTTATATATATATATATATAGGGATAATAGAAATTTTATTAAGGCCCCGCTTGCAAGCAAGACAGGAAAATAATACAAGGAACCCAAAGGGATCACAACCCTAAGATTGACTCAATACAATCAGGCTCAAGATTCAAGAGAGCAGCCCATTCAGAAATAGACGCTTTGATGGAGTCCACCAAGGTCTCACTCAATCCTGAAGAATCCCGAAAGCATTTTATACTCTGATCGCCCCAGAATAGCCCAACATACAGCAGGCAAAATTAGTTGTCAGATAGCCCTATCCTTCTTTGCCACACCTCCACCATGCCATGCCCGAAGGAGGTCTCTAGCTGAACACGACATAACCCACAGCATGTCGAATAAAGCTGTGAAGTACATCTACACTTTGAATGTGAACGGACAGAATATGAAGAGATGATTGATGAATTTGGCATCTTCTTCAAACTAGCAACACACGTTTGGGATAGTCGTGCCATGCTTCTGAAGGATATCAATCATCAACACTTTTCTGTCTACCAACCTAGTGAAAGCAGCAACCTTAGGCAGCGCACCATAAGACCAGAAATGATATGCATGAGCCCCATCTAAGCTTGTCATTTCCGAGTATAGCATTCTATAAAAAGAGCTAATTGAGAAATGCCCCGAGTTTTGATTGACCCACAGCATAGAATCGGCCCTGCCCATGGGAGACACCGAAGGTGTGCGATGAGAGATAAAAGCGCTTCCATCTCACAATCTAAAAGGTTCCTCCTACATGGGGCCATCCAAGATGTCGACGAGCTGCTAACAGAAAAACAATCCGCCATTTTCACCTCTTCAGAGGTCGCTAGACTGGCCAAGGTAGGAAAGTCTAGGTGCAAAGGATGATCTCACACCAAGGGTCCTTCCAGAATCTGAGTCTGGCATCATCGCCCAAGGAGAAAGAAAAACCTTCCCTGACCTTTCCTCTTAAAGCTGATATAGATTTCCATACGTGAGAAGCCCAAAGCGCGGATTCTAGCACCATCACCCGAAGCCCGGACTAAAATGAGTAATCACTTTGGTCAAAATCCTTAATACAGGAAACCCACCCTATTACATCCAACTTAGCCCTCTGATAGACCTCCGCCTCTGACTATCTGTAACCTTGTGATTTTAAGAAGTAAATGCATGTCATAGAACCATATCCATCTATGATTTTATTCTACACATCCATTTGGTTTTGGAGATGATAAAACATTCGCAAATGGGAGAAAATATCCATGCAATGGTTGGAGGTTAAAAGGATGCCATGATTGCATGCCCTGTTCCAGGACAATGGTCTTCTGAACCATGAGACAACAAGGTTCACATAACCAAAAGAAGAAAACATGAAAACCAAGGGTATCTAGATGCAGACTTGACAACAGCATATATTTGAAAGTGTGCATGCTGACAAAAATACGCCAGTAAACATGAATGCACTTGTTGATTGAAGGACCTTTGCTGCAAGATCTATCATAATTCCGCACGTACAAATGGACAAAAATATGGTAATGAGAGTTCATTTACCAGCAAACAATTGATCACTCACAAGTTGTTCTTTCAGGTTCTTCCAGATGCTTCATAGAATATTTCCGCAACTACGAGGAAACTATGAGATAGATCTAAATCTCAATTGAGGTCGAGATCTCAACCTCGATCATGTTTTATACAATATTTCTGCTACCATAGCAAATGATGAAGCCCTCTTCAATAAACTATGCCATTATAATTTTGGGCCGAGCTGAATTCAATCAGTGCTCAGTTCAGTCATCCACGGTGCATGGGTAGCGGCTTCAACGTTATTAGACTTGTTCACGAGAAGTCGAATGGGGACAGAATCACCAGCTGCATGAAAGATTTTGAAGAATGGGTCCGCCACAATGGACTAACAGACATTCCGATGATCAACACTAAACTCACCTGGACCAGTGGGAGAGTTAAGCCGATTCAATCCAGCTTGGACAGATTTCTGTTGTCATCAGATTGGGTCAACAAATTTCCACTCGTTTCATTATGCGGTCTCCCGAGACCCACTTCAGATCATCACCCCATATTATTAGATGGTGTAGAAGATAGTTGGGGACCCAAACCCTTCTAGTTTGAACTTATGTGGCGGAAAGTCGAAGGATTCCGGGATCCCATTAAAAATTGGTGGTCGTCCTTCAGCATTTTAGAACTGCAGGCTATCAGCTGTCCCAAAAGCTCAAGATGCTCAAAGGAAAGTTAAATGAATGGAAAAAGGAATTTCTAAAGCACCAGAATTGCCTTGTGGAAAACATGCCTGAATTACCTCTTAGACATCAATGAAGAAGGGGGTGAATTAACCGAGGAGGATTGTCAAAAGCATGCCGTGTTGACGGCTCTCCGAGGGCCTGTTTGATTTTTCGGCTCAACTATAATTATCTCGTAAATGGGTAACAATAATTTACCTAGGTAATTATCCCAATGCAGACGTGACAGTTTACTTTTTTAACAGTTAAATTTAAAATTTTGCAAAATAAATGTGGGCCCCACCATGATGCATGTGGCTTATCCACTCCGCCCATTTGTTATGCCTGCTGAATTTAGGCATGAGCCCAAAAACGAGGCAGATTCAAAGCTCAAGTGGACCACACCACAGGAAACAGTGGGAATCGAACGCCTACCGTTAAAAACTTCTTGGGGCCCCTAAAAGTTTTGGATCAAGCTGAAAATTGTGTTTTCCCTTTATCCATGTCTGTGTGACCCCATGAACAGGTTAGATGATGAATAAACCTCAATGTGGGCCCAGTAAAGGAAACGACTTTCAACAGTGAACGAATTAAGGCCATTGTTTCCTTTCATGTGAGCCATTTGAGCAATGGATATGCCTCATTTTTCGGCTCACGCCCCAAAATGTTCTAATAAAACAGATGGGCAGCGTGGATATATCATATACATTACAGTGGGGCCCACATATTTAAGTCACCGCTTTTGGGCCAGTTTTCGAGGTGGAATTACTCACCCATTTTCAAACCAAGTGAAAAGGTTATAATTACTGATTTACCAGGGATTTACATGTATCATGGAAAATCAAATGGGCCGTAAATATTTGAAGGAAGATGAGATAAAGTGGAGGCAACAGTCGAGAGCAATTTGGTTAAAAGAGGGTGACAAGAATACAAGCTTCTTTCATGGCATTGTAAGCGCCAGGGCAAGAAACAGCTGAATAAGTTCGTTAGGCATATAAGGCAACCGGATCGATAAAAAAGATCAAGTTTGCTCAGCTATAATGAACTTTAATTCAAAGCCTCCATCTAGTGAAAGGAGGAGGAGACCTTTGTTGGACAACTTACCGTTTGATTGCATCTCGCCTGTGGATAGGGAGTTCCTCAAGAAGCCATACTCAGAAGAAGAAATTAGAAGTGTGGTCAATTCTTTGGGCAAAGACAAGGCCCCAAGTCCAGACAACTTTCCGTCTGCCTTTTATCAAGTATTCTAGGAAACAATTAAAAATGACGTCATCAACTTCGAAATTGAATTTTGTGAAAAGAACCGGCTGATTACAGGAATGGGAGCTTCCTTTAGTGCAATTATTCCCAAGGAGGGGGCTGACTTGCTTAAAGACTTTCGGCCTATAAGCCTAATCGGTAGTCCCTACAAGATCTTGGCCAATCGCTTCCAAATTCAGGAAGGTCCTTCCCACTATCATCTCTGAAAATCAAGGCTCCTTCATGGCCGATAGACAGATACTTGACAATGCAGTGCTCGCTCACAAGTGCACTGATTCGAGATTTAAGGAAAAGATCAAAGGTGTGGTTTGCAAGCTTGATATTGAAAAGGCCTATGACCATTGACCCCATTGATTGGGATTTTCTAGAATATATGATAGGCAGAATCGGATGTGGAGGCAAATGGATCTGATGAATGCGTGAATGTACATCTTCAGCTACCTTCTCAATACTTGCTAATGGTTCTCTCAAAGGCTTCTTCAAAGCTTCAAGGGACTTAAGGCAGGGTGACCCCCTCACACCCTTCTTGTTCATGGTAGTTGCAGAAGCACTTGGTAGAATGTTAGCAAGAGGCCAAGAAATGGGGCTCATCTCAGGTTTTAAAGGGGCAAGACACACTCCCAGCATTTCTTAACTACAATTTGCGGACGACACAATTTTATTTTGTGTTGCACATATCGCCATGGTGGATAATCTCAGAAAAATAGTGGGTTGTTTTGAGGAGGTTTCAGGTCTCGAGGTGAATATAGCTCTTTGTGGTAAATGACAGTGGAGACTCGGCTCTGAGGCAGGTAAGCTTTGGAGAGAGATTGTCGCGTCTAAATATAGAGTTCAAAAGGGCGAATGGGAGATCAAAACATCCTCGCATTATCGAGTGTCCAGTATTTGGAGGTCCATTATATCGATAGCCCCATTGTTGAAGCCCGGGATGGTGTTTTCTATCAGTAATGGGCAATGCATCTAGTTTTGGGAGAATACTTGGAGAGAGATCTTGATGAAATTTTTCTATCCGCAATACTATATGGATGTCATCTAAAGCTTAGTCATCGTCATCGTCATCATCTAAGCCTTATCCCAATTAATTGGGGTTAGCTACATGAATCATATTCTGCCATTCCACTCTATTAAGGGCCAGACCTTCAGTTAGACCATAGGTCAACAAGTTTTCTCACTATCTCCATCCATGTCCTTTTGGAACTTCCCCTTACCCTTTTAGGGCCTTCAACTTGTACCAACTCACTCCTAATTGGCTCAGTTCTTGGTCTCCACACATGACCAAACCAAGTCTATTTTCCCTCATCTTACCTATTGGTACTACTCCCTATGCATTCATTTATAATTCTATCCTTCCCCACCTTGACACTCATCCAACTCGAACATCCTCATTACATTGTGCCTGTGGCAAGTTTGTGCTTTCATTGCCGGTCCCAAGCCAAATAGAGGAGGGTTGATTTAGGTTGGCAGCCGGCGTCAAACTTATGCCATAACTTCCATCATGAATCTGAACAATCCACACCTTAGTGCATGAAAATAAAATGAAAGGGAAAGGTTAAACTGGGCTGCAGCATAAAGAAAAATTTCCAAGGAAAGAAAAGACTTTCAGCACAATGATGAGTACCTGTGAAGAACACTCCTCTTGTCTGGATATACAAGGTCACCGTATTGCTCCAAAGAAGTTTCAATCACAGAAGGATCATCTGTAACCAATTTGCCAAGTCGTTCTTCGATCCAACCAAGCCTCTGTTAAAGAGTGCAAGTATTACACTGCTGACAATAAACAGGTATTTATGCATGGAAGTAAAGGACCGAGAGAAGGGCTGAAGAGAACAAACTGCACTGAGCGAATAGTGTGTTGCAAGGCCACAAGCAATCATTTCCACTCCATTGAGTTTTTCTCCTGTTAGAGCCAGGTATTCCCCTGAAAAGAATATGTGACTTCTGCAATTGTGAAACAATGATAGGGAATGAAAGATAAGGCATGAAACAAAAACTGCTGGCCAATATAGAAAATGAGGAAGACTGCACCAAACAAACAATTTTAGATATAATAGTTTTGATAAGCGCTCAAATGTGCAATAAAGCTTGTGTACATGCCACATGTGTCAGCATGGCACATGTGTGCAAGATCTAATCCATCCATTAGGTTGGTCCGACCTTGTTCATGTTTTCCCAAAAATAAAATCCAGTCCTATTAGTATGTGGATAGTCCAATATTGGAAACTGATGGATAGATTAAGAAAAGCTCAGCCAAGTTTTTCAGATCTGTACAGTTGTTTTGCAAACTGTCATCCACCTGACCAGTGGATCAATCTGATTCTTGGGCTATAGTATCAATATAGTGGAACCATTCTAATGGATGTATTGGATCTCAAAACTATCATGCAATGCCAGCGAATGCGTGTGCACATGAGCTTTATCACATACGCTTGTGCACTTAGCAAAGCTCTAGAAGATATCCAAATGTGAGCCCTTGATACAGGTTTAAAAGTTAAAAAGAAGTTTATGATGTCCATTTGTAGAAGTATCTCATGCATAAAGCACCCATTGTCCCACATTCCGCCATCATTGCACCTTTTGCGCTTTTGCCAGTATAAAGAAACCCTCATCATTCGGTATATTTTGGAAATCTTCTCAGATGGTACCCCCTTAACTTCTTTTAGCAAGCTTTTTCCTATCCCAACCACGGCAATTAGAGTTGTACATGAGCAGAGTTAGCTCGGTAGCTCGCTCAACTCGACTAGGATCAAAGCTGAGTTCGAACCGAGACGAGCTGATTTTTGGAGCTCAAAACAAGTTTGAGCCGAGTTCGATCTTGCCCCAGCTCGACTCAACTCGAATACTGCTCGAACTCGGCTCGACTTGGTACAGGGTATATATACCCTTCAAAAAAAAGCCCTACCTTGTATGGGTGGAACTATCAAATTATGGGGGTGGAAATATCCAAAAAGAAAACCATTACAACCCAAATACTAAACACCCTTCCAGAGAAAAAAAAAAACACCTGTTGCACGTACCAGACAAGACCGTGGCTTTCAATTACTAAAAAGCTCGTTATGTATGCAATACCCTATAGGGTCCCACATTAAGATCAGACCCGTCCACCTGCTTAAAACCTCCAGTGGTTGGGTCAATGGTTCAAGAATCATGCACAACAGATGATCCTGGCCATCAATTGATGGATATGGGCAGTTGAAAGAATCCATTCGACACAAATTGACAGTTGGGAAAAACCATCAAGCATGATTTTTTTAATAGGGCCAGCCCATGTGCATCAACCGGCAGATCAACATCACTAACGCGAAAAGAAAACATTGGTGGGATGGTGCATACCGGACGACATGTAATTCAAGGTTCCGGAACTCCACCCTCTATGATCAGAAACGTTCATGCAGAGGGCCCACCTTCAATTGTGGCCCAAGTTGCTTATGGGCAACTCAGCTCAAACTCGGCTCGAACTCTGAGCTCGAAGGCCAAGCTGAGCCGAGCACGAGCTGAGACTCGAGCAGTCCGAGTCAAGCACGAGCTGGGCAAAGCTCAGCTCGGCTTGACTCGTGTACACCTCTAACGGCAATGCCTCCTATTTTGTATATTTTATCCCAAGTATTCTAGGAAGATAACATGTTTATAAGGCTGTGTTCGGTTGCATCAAATATCATGATATTTCATAATTAATCAGTCTAATATGATGGAAAAGAATTATGAAATTTCATGAACTGCACGCAGCCTAAAGTATACCAAGCAGTTGCAATCCAATAAGTTCAATCTACACCTTCAGCTTGGAACAGTAATTACCTCAATATCCTTGTTATACAATTAGCCTTAGTAATCGTATCCAAGCACAAACAACTAGCTGATCAGACAGTTTTTTAATAGCTTATCTATGCAGCATGTAGCTTATGCTACATAGCGTAGCTCAGCCTACGCGATACCTAGCTCATGAAAATAACTTATGTGTAGCCTATGCTACATTTTAATTAGCATACATGCTGCATACTATGTAGGCTACTGCCTATGTTACACATTATGTGCCTCACACTACAAGTTATTTTTCACTAAACATTAAAATTAATTAATGTTTAATGATTTGTTATATTTATCTATTTACAATAAACATCAGTTAATGTTTTCAATGATTTAGTGAAACAATATAATTAACAGATTAAATTAGTTCTATTGTAATTTCTTTATCTTTATACTTAAATCTCTGCAGTATTTTTCCTATTATTTTAAGAAGTGTTTGGTTGCATCAACTATCAGATATTTGGTGCAACCAAGTGCAACCTTAACTCAAAATCTAGAAGTAAAGAGTAACATAAGCTACATGCTATGTAGCTTATGCCTCATGCTTCAGAGGTGTGAATGCTACGCTACACGCTCTTCACTATCTAAAACACTGATAAAATAATCATTTTGATGACACAAATGACTTTTATTGGAGACCAAAATGGCAGTCGAAAATGAAGTGACAACAACTTTAATCATGATTAACTGTGTTCAGATCCTTGGTCTGTATAAATGGGGCCCACAGCTCAGTGATTCCAGATTGTTGACCTGAAGGACCCCACCATGAATGGGCCATAAAAACTCTCAACTCAGAGGATTCTAACTGTCCAATATTTGACTTCATTCCTGTTGAATTTTGACCATGGCTGCATTTTTTTTTTCTTAACCAGCTTTTTCAGGCCCCAATGAAAGGGTTATGTAGTCACCTTGTGACTTTTTGGGCCGATCAGATCATTGAACCATTGAGCTCACTAGTGTAAACCAAGATCCCGACTCATGGGGACACTATACATATCCTTGGCTCATGGATTAAAAACTTCCTATTTAATTGTATTTCCCTTGGCTCATGGATTAAAAACTCTCTCTTTAATCATATTGCCAGATGAACACAGACCAACAAGAATTTTCGTTTAAAATTGTTAGAAATTATTCCCACCAAGAAAGTTAACAATGAAAAAGACACTGCAACAATCATACTCATGAAGGACTTACCTAAATAACCAGGTAGATGTGAGAGATAAAAGGAAGCCCCAGCATCAGGATGGAAACCAATTTGAGTTTCTGGAGTAGCAAATACCTGCAAATTTTCAGCATCTCTTGAGGAAATTTCAAACATGTCTTACCCACTTGAAGAGAAAAAGGAGGGGGAGAGAGAACACATAATACTATTCTTGTCATTGGAAATGAACTACTTTGAAATAAGCAAGAATCAGGCAATAAAAAAGGAATGTTTCGATTGTTTGAGTGAAGGAACACAAGGATTTGCAAGATATGGTGAAGATAAAATGACATTTGTATACATAATTAATCGTCGTCATCATCACCACCACCATCATCATAATAATAAGGAAACAAGGGTGCAAGCCCGTCGCTCAATGTTGGACAGGGCATGTCTTTCAAGATTGAGGTCTCAGGTTTAAGCCCAGCTAACCTATCCAAAAATAATAACAAGGAAGCATGTGTGCAACAGATACAGCAAAAGGGTACAGAAAAACAGTCCCTCTCAGACCACAAGAAAAATTAATGGCTCATGGGAGACAAATCTTGCTGGGGTCCATTCCACACGGGCGGCAGGCCTTGTGTAAATTTCTCAGGAGACATGGTATCCCAACAATATCTCCATGGTTTCCTAAATGAAGTGAAACTCTGATCCATATTGTTTGAGACTCACTTTGTACTAAGCATGTGCAGGATAATATGAGTAGGTTCATCAGAAGAGCATCCAGACTTGCAGCTACACATCACAAGATGGCAGCAAGGCTCACCTATGGATCCGCTCTAAGAAGCAAGCCAAAATTTGAAGGTTTTGATCTACCGAATAAGTGTGTGAATTTTAGTGTCAATGCAACACCAAAATTATGCTAAGTCAAGCAGGCTAGGGCTACCCATCACAAGATGGTTATTGGCACCCTGTTAAGCGCTAAATATTGCATATTTATTCCCTATTTTGCATCATTTTCTCTTGCATTTGAAAGCTAAAATGGCCTGATTAGATAAATTTTCAACGTGCAAAAGGATTGGGAAGCCTGAAAGATATCCAAGTTAAGGATGGAGATTTAAAGTTCAGAGGAAGCTAAAAGCAAGCATGATGAAGCAGTGGAGAACAAGATCCAGCAATTAGGAAGCTCTAAAGATTAAATCTGTAATTTACAACAATTTTCGATAGGACTTCGATTCCATCGACAGTTCCTTGATGGGTTTCAATTGGACTTGATACAATCGAGTAATTCACGGATTTTCAAGTTTGGTTGCTGGACTGTTTTGCACTTCATTGATTCCATCAAGCAATTTTTCGATCCTATCAATGACAACCATCGATAGGACTAGATCCTATTGAAGATTTATATCAACAGAGGCAGTGGGTGCTAAAGTTTGCGAATTTCACAAAAGCAGTGAAAATTTACTATTTAAGGAGGCCTTTAGGACATGAATAAGCAATCATATAGGGTTGGGCAGAGAGAGAGAAAGCTAGGGCAGAGCTTCGGCGACACCTTCTTCGATTTCTTCTACTTCTAGTTTGTTTCTATGTTTTCTAGTTTGAGTTTAGTTTTCCATTACACTATAGTAGGCTAATCTTTTAGTTAAGACTGAGGGGTAAAGCTTCTAATTAATTTAAAATGTTCTAGTTTATTTGATTTAACAGATTGGTTTGAATGATGAATTTTTAATTGAATTGGTTTGAATTGTATAGTCATTTAATCCATTGTAGACTTTAGGCACAGTGGATGTTTAGAATTCCATACAATCAATTTCTTTGTTTTTTGTGAAAGAATTGATTTGTAAAATCCATTGATCTATTGTAAACTATGGGTACAATAAATGCTTGGAATCCCTGCAATCAATTACTTTGTCCTTCATGAGAGAATCATGCAATTGAAGTTCATGTCTTGTTGATGAATTATATTTGAATTAATTGTTTTATCCTCCAATTGGAAGAAATCATTATTCAATTCCAAATGAGTTATCGATGTTGAATCAGTGAAGTAGCGTTGTAAATTGATTAAAAGTGGATGCTTGGATTCTTAGCTGTTAGTTAATTATTATTTTTACAATTCTTAAAGTTCGTTGGAGAAAACCGACCTTAAATTCTTCAATTCTAGTTTAGTTCTAAAAGTGTTCTTATTAGTCCCTGTGGATCAACCCCAGTCTAAATGAGTATATACTACTTCGCAGCCCTACACATGGGGTGTGTTTCTCAAGAGTTTAGACTAAAAGTGCCACCAACCATCAATCGCCACACATGAGCCACCATCTTTGGTTGTGCCCCACATGTGCCACAATCCATCTTCTCCTACGCCCACATGTGAAAAGCAAACCCACATGTGCCACAATCCATCTTCTCCTACGCCCACATGTGCAATCATCCATTTTCAATTACTCCATATATGTCATATGTGCCACTGTACAACTTCAAGCACCCACACGTGCGCAACACATGCCACAAGTCAACCTCAAGTGCCCCACATGTGCCACTATCCATCTTCACGCATCCCACATAGGCGACCATCCTTCTCTTGCACCCCACATGTGCAAAGCATCCCACATGTGGCATCCGCCATCTTAAGTCGCTCCATACTGCCAATGTGCACACATGCCACCATCTAGCTTCAAGTTCTCATGTCTCAAATGTGCCAATATGTTTATTGTGCCACATACATGTTCAAGTACTACACGTGTCACGATTCAGTTTCAGGGGCTCATATGCCGCATGTGCCATTTCCCATCTTTATGCATCCAACATGTGCCACATGTGCTAATTTGGCACATAATAGTCACTACCAGGAAATTTTCCCAAGAAAATGTTTTCTTTTGCCAAACAACAATGCTTAAAGATGGGAAGCACGTGTGGCATACGCGGGACAAGTGGGACACTTAAAGATGGGAAATGGCCCATACCAGTAACTACTAGGAAAATTTTCCCAAGAAAATGTCTTGTTATGCCAAATAACAAATTTGGAAATTGGCCCCAAAGTTCAGGAAAATCTTGCTGAAAAAGCAAAAGAGGGAAAACAATTTTTCCTTTTCCATAGTTTCGTAGAATAGGGTTTCCCAGGAAACATTATTTCCTTTACCATACTTTCCACAAATCCAAACAGGCCCTAAGGTTATGAGCTATGATAGCATGTTCGAAAGTTGCATAGGATGTGTGATGAACTTACTAAGAATTCTGCCCTTCCAAAAAAAAATTATCAGAATTCTGTCATGCACAACGAATAATATAATACAAAATGTTGACCAATAGTGGCAATGAAAAAGAAGAAGAGTACTAATTGCATTAATGAACATAGATTGGCAATGCATACAGTATTATCTGTTGCCACACGAAATGTCCCCGGAACTGAAACTCCAGCACCACCCCCCATGGTAACACCATCCAAAATGGCAACCTGAATAGAAGACATGATGCAAGCAAAGGTTAATATATTTTTCATGAGGGTTTAAGACATGGCGTCCTTAATCAGATATGGGCATAAATTATGAGTAATATGGACAGAACCAACAAAGCTAACCAAACAAATGCCACTGCTTTAATGTTTTCCTATCTTAATGAAAAGAATGATGTTCGATAAATGACCATGTAAATAAGCAAGCATTTTGGAACCTTCATGACACCATCTCAAGATCTAGAAAATTCAGCCACCAAATTCAACAATGCATGACATGACAATACTCACATGTGGTTTCAGATATGTGCCTAGAACATAGATGAACTTATATAGCGTCCTAAAAAAATCCTTGCAATCTTCCACCTTTCCTGCACAAAATGTGCAGTAGTTTAAATTTACAGCTAGAAACAAGCATCAATTGATTTAACAAGATTAACATATCTTTCCAAAGAAACAGGACTACCACATAGCAACATCATACAATCATTGACTTAAATGAATGGCCCATAATGAATCATAGCTACTTGTGCAAACTAAATGGAGTTGGAAAGTTATCAAAGAAAATAATGTGAAATTAGTTACAAGACTAATTACAATAGTAATAACAAGAATAACAGCAGCAGAAACAGTAATATCAACCAGATACTGTGGAATCAACTGATAACATATTGTTGACCTTTCACAAAAAAAACAAAAAAACAAAAACAAAAGCAAAACAAAACAAAAAACATTGTGTCTAATAGCCTAGCACACAGTATGAGGCTCAAGCACAATGCAATGTTTAGAGAAATTGGGAAGATTGCAGGAATCTTGATCTCAAATGAGAAATCTATAATTGCTAATACTAGAGGCTTCGCCTCAAGCATGTAGTACCAGAAGTTGGAAGCCAGTAGAACCATTTGCAGGTGAATTGCTTCAAGTTGAGGGGCAAAATCATCAAGGTTGGGAGAATTGAATACGGTCCCAAGGCGCTTGAGGAAGAAAAATCATGTCACTGAAGTTTCAAATAAGGACCCACGGGGAAAAAAGAAGCCCACGACTGAAGAACCTTCAGTGGTAATAAATGGAAGATCTTCCAAAGAGGTCCTCTCTAAAACGATTCCAAAAGCTCAAAAAAATTATTTGATTGAAGATATAAGTGGCAAGAACCCATCATGGTAAGAAAGGAGGTACCATATACCTAATGGGCGTGAGCTCCATCAGTGTATGCTGCATACTGACCTGACATCAAAACTACCTTTCTTTACCTGGCTTGGGACCAACCATCATCTGAGTTTTTTTCTAATTATATCTCAAATATTTAACAATAGACCTCTTATTTGAAATTTCTTTATACCTCAAATTATAATTCATTGGTGCTAAACTTAAACCATTGGCATTGCATTGCATACCAGAGTCTTGTATTTTGTTTACCTGATCCATGACTGTACTATAACACCAATTGTAAGTAGCAGAACCAAGTTTGAGTAGGATTACGGTTAAGCACATATCAAACCTCATCTAGAGGTGGCTCTCAATAGTACTACAAAGGTTTCCGTGTAGCAGAAACTCCCTGATCGTCTCCTCCCATGGACAAAGCCACACCTCGTGATAACCACACGAATCTACATTTTATTGTGTTTTTCATTTCTGTTTATTGCTTATTGTTTGCCAGCACTACCTAGGGATCTAAAATAGGGTCATGTTAATTTATATGTTTATAAAAAATATATCAGAGAGATTGAGAGGGATGTTACTAATAGAATTAGCGGTAGATGATGACATGGAGATGCGCCTCAGGACATTTATGTGATCGCTGCGTAGCAATCAAACTGAAGGGGAATTTTTATAAGATAGCTATAGACCAGCAATGCTTTATGGGAACAACGTGTTCATAGGATGAGTGTAGTTGAAATGTGGATGTTGAGATGGATGAGTGACAAGACGAGGAAAGAGAGGGGAATCAATAGATGCAAGGGAACTTAGGAGTATCACCAATAGATAATAGCATGAGGGAAATTAGACGTAGATGGTTTGGCTATGTACAACAGAAACCAAGAACTACACCGGTTAGGAGGAGGGTGTTGGTTCAAGTCGAAGGCTCCAAGAGGCCAAGGGGAAGGCCCAAAAGGACATAAGATGGATGTACTAAGAAAAGAATTGATGACCTATAGTTTAACTGAGGATATGGTCTTTGATAGAGTAGAATGGCAGCATAAGATTCATGCAGCTGACCCTAATTAGTTGGGATGAGACTTGGATGATGATGATGACGATGATGATAAAATATATCGCAAAATGGGCACTTTCAATTTCCATGCAGCTGCCCAACTAGCTGGGATAAGCCTTGGATAATGATTGATTGATGAATATGCAAAACAACAAATTCCTTTCGGAGTTACATGGTTCTACAATGTGAGGCATTCTTTTTGTCACATGGTTCTGCAACGTGAGACAAATTCTTTATTGTCTTGGTTCCCAATGTTGTGGCCTTTCTTCCTTTAGAATCTCATATGCATCAAACACATTTAAGCTAGTGGTTGAGATGAACAGAGAGAACAGGTGATGAAAGTAATACTTCATCAACATAAAAACTAATCATAAAGGAGAATAGATTCACAAGGTATGGATCCTATAGTTAAAGGCACTAGGCACAACTGCCCTTGGAATGCCCGAAGCACCTAGTCACATGCCCAGAGGTTCCAAAATCCAGATGTAATTTTTTAAAATTTTATTTTATCAGTTATTAATATAGATACAGCATATATAACATTAAAATAAAAACTATTGCGAAGTCTTCACTCAAAAACTAATTATATATAGATCAAATAGCTACGCTATGTAGCATGTAGCTTACGCTACATAGCGTAGCTTAGCCTCAACGCTACATAGCTCATAAAAAGAGCTAAGTCAGTGTAGCCTACGCTATATGATAATTTGCGTACGCTACACGCTATATCGACTACGCTATACGCTACATAGCTCACATTACAAGTTATTTTCACTACAACCCTAAAATTAATTAATATTTTCAATGATCCGTTTCATTTTAATATTTTCAATAAAAGTTAGTTAATCTTTTCAGTGCTTTTAGCCTTTTAGCAAAAGAATATAAGTAACAATATTAAATCAATTTCATTGCTCATTCTTTACCTTTATACTTAATTATTGCCCTTTCCTATTACTTTAGGTTGTGTTTGATTGCACCAAATATCATGAAATTTTATTAACTTTCATTATTAATCAATCTAGTTTGGTGTTGAATATCATGAATTGGTGTAACCAAGCATAACCTTAATTACAAATCTAGTAGTAGCGTGTAGCTTATGCTACACGCTATGTAGCTTACACCTCATGCTTCAAAGGGGTGAACGCTACGCTATACGCTATTCGCCATTTAAAACACTGATATAGATACATACTGTTTTTTTCTTTATAATTTTAGCTCAAAAACTAATTTTAACACAATGAACAAAACTAATTGCAAAGTTATTACAAATTTTAAAAAGAATGATAGTTTAGACACCAATTCCAAAAACTTAAATCTACTCAAACATTCCAAGGACTCCACAGAACCCTAGAATTTCAAATTTCACAATGTCCAAAACCTACAAAACCTAATTTCATAAAATTCCCTATTCCTCTTAGCACAGAACTGAAGGTGTATCGAAGATTCAAAACATTCTCTGCTCGGTAAAGAGATTTTGTTTGTTAACTGATGGAAGTTTCGTAGGAACATTGGAAGTTTCCCTACAAAACTGATGGAAGTTTAAATGTACGATATCTTTCACCACATCTCTTAACTGATGGAAGTTTTGTAGGAACCATGGAAATATTGTTCAGATTCATGACGGACGTTATGGCTTATGGCATAAGTTGGACACCGGCTGCCAACCTGATGCAACCCTCCTCCTTTATCCAAGCTTGAGACCAGCAGTGAGCGCACAAAACTCCCACAGGCACAGCGTAATGACTGTTACATGGGTTGCTTACAATCAAGCACTATCTAGTAGCAATTTACATAGGTTGATTACAATCAATGAGTTGAATCCTGGTGGAATAGGTTTCACGAAGCCAACCCCAATTAGTTGGGATAAGGCTTAGATGAAGATGCTGACAAACCATGGAAATGCAGCATGTTATATATGACTCTCATAAAAAATTTCTTATGGCAGAGAAAGACGTGTCCATGTGAGAAAGAAAGCATCCAACACAACATTTGCACTCCATCCACAAAGCATCCACATTCAATCTGCATCCTCTAAATGGTTGTTTGTTGTGGGCATGACCTTTTTAGTATACAGCATCTACTATAACTACATAACTACTATAAAATTAATAAATAAATAAATAAAATACTCTGCCACTTCCAAAAAAGAAACTACTATCTCATAAAATTTTTTTTTAAAAAAAAAAAAAACGCAAAATAGCAAAATAGCAAAAGGGGTACCTTCATTGAGTAATCGACAAAGGGTAACAACGTCACCGCCTGCACAAAACGCTCTGCCACTGCCCTTCAAAATCCAAGACAGCAGCTAAGTACTTCCCTTACACCCAATTCCCGAGTAAATAAATAAAAATAAACAACAACCCATTTTCTAGAAAGAAGAAGAGTGATTACCTTCATCACAACGAAACCAATATCGGAATTTTCTTCCCAGGACTCATACAACTTCTTCAACCGCGCTGACTGAAAATTAATAGGAACGTAGAACAAAATTACTAAAAAGGGTTTTCTTTTTGCAGCCAGAAAATGGTACCTCCAAACACGAATATTACCACACACAACCACCCCCGCACCCCCAACACACACACACAAAAAAAGATTCCGATAAACAGAGTGCGAAGAACATACCATTGAAGTAGTGAGAGCATTGAGAGAGGAGGGTCTATTGAGAATCGCAGTTCGAGAATTAGCGTTGCCTTCGACTAGTACCTGAAGAGAGAGAGAGAGAGAGAGAGAGAGAGAAATAAAGATAAAGCGATATAGAGATAGAAAAAGAGAGTGATAAAGAGAAGTTGGAGAAATGAAGGGGCAAAATACGAAAAGTAAGAAAATGGGGGGTGTTTGGGGGACTAGCTTGGTTTTGGAGATCGTCGTTTGGGGCGCTGCTGGGATGAGCAGAGAGGCTTCTGTATTGGTGAGGATGAAAGCGAAAGGTGGGGAGAGATCGCTTCAATAACAGAACTTTGAAGCTCTGCATCTTTCCTTTCTTTTTCTTGAGATCTGAAATAGAAGAGAGAGATTGGGAGTCGACCCTCTCCTCTCGACAATGAAACCCAGCACTCTGCTCAGATGAACTGTCACTTTTATAGCGAGCTCCACCCGGACTATGGAAGCGGATTGCGTACAGAATAAATGCGCTATAGCATCCTGAGAAAACTTTGTGACCCCACGATGATGTTTGTGTCTTATCCACGCCGTCCATTAGTTTTACCAGCTCATTTTTCATTTCACTGTATCATCTCACAATTGAAGCATATAAAATATTAAGGACCACACTACAATGAAGTATGAATTGAACGTTGATAGTTTCTCGTGGGCCACGGAAGTTTGGAATAAATATTTGTTTTTTTTTTTTTTTCTTTTTCTTTTTTCCTTCATCTATGTCACTGTGATCTCCTGAACAGGCTGGATGACAAATAAAAATCATTGTCATCCTAAGGGGGTTGTTTGTCACAGGGTATTAGATGAGATTGGGTTGGTAGAATGGCATTTGTCCGGTTGAAATTCCATTCGGTATTTGGGGTGGATGAGAAAGGTTAGAATTAGGTGCAATGGAATTGCAACTAGGGCCATGGAGTTGCATTTGTTCCTTGAAATTCACTACACATGTGGGCTCTACATTAATGTACATGTTTATCTATGTCATCTACCCATATACACCGTTTATACATGACATACTAGTTATATATGTGTACAAGTGAAGGACATTATTTGTGAGTTTGATCCATTGGGTACAATTCCGGGGTCTACCAAATAAGAATTTTGCTTAATCTTATATTTTCTCCTAACAAAAATTTTATCACAAACATGGAATCCGATAGGTAAAATACTATGGCATACAATCATTAAACAATAAGCATGTTAATCCCACCTATTACGATTCAATACCATTTTATTCCAAGGACCAAACGTGCCCTAAAACTTTTCAAGGATGGATGTTATTATCCCACTTTTTTACGTAGTGTGCACCACTTAAGCTTTGAATATATTTGGATTTTGAGATTAATACCTTAAAATGAGATAGTAAAACGGATGGACTGCGTGTATCAGACGCATACATCCACGGGGAAGCGGATTGCGTCCTGAGTAACTCAGTCTGTGGGATCGACTGTGATTTACATATTTTATCTGCTCTGTCCATCCATTTTAACAGGTAATTTGATGGCTTGAGACCAAAAATTAAATATATCCAAATCTCAAGTGGACCTCACCATAGGAAACAGTGTGAATTGAAATTCTACCATTGAAAATTTCTAGGGGCCAACAGAAGTTTTGGATCAAGCTGATATTTGTGTTTTCCCTTCATCCATATCTTTGTGATCTTATGAACAGGTTGAATAACAAATAAACATCACTGTGGGTCCTAGCAAGGTTTCAATGGTGGAAGTCATTATTCCCACTGTTTCCTTTGGTGTGGTCCACTTGAGCTTTAGGCATACTTCCATTTTGGAATCAACCCTTAAAATGATTTGGAAAAACGTATAGACGGCATAGATAACCCATATACATTCATAGAATGCGCAACTGAGTTTACTCAGTACGATAAAAGCGTACTGAGTAACTCAGTACGCAATCCAATTTCCATCCACGGTGGGCGCCAGCGTACTGAGTTAGTCAGTACGCAATCCGCTTCGAGAACCATCGGATTTGTTGTCTCGGAACCACTTTGGTGGGCCATTTTTGCAAGTAGATCCCACCGTCCATTTCATGGGCGATGATACGGCAGGGAGAATCATCGGAATTTTGTGGAGCCCACCAGTATGATCACCAAAGTGACCACTTGTAACTCAAATCCCACATGTTTGGCCCAGCATTCTAACATCCAGATTGAAAAGCATGGGCTTTGCGTGTGTACAACGAATAACGTCTGCAGGTTTGATAAAAGTTCCATTAAGATCGAAGGGCCCACTTTAAATGCAAGCCCAACAAGAGGCCCGCTTAAAAAATAATAAATAAAAAGTGAGAGAATTCAAATCCTACTCTAATACGTAGAGAGAAAATAAAAACGCTTTTTTGGGTGTTGTTGTTTCAACTCCAAGGTTAAAAAATGAAGTGTGCACATGCATGCGTACGCTTGTAGGAGAGAGTGTTGGAGATGTTGGGATGATTTGTAGCTTTTTAAAAAATATGGTGGGGAGGTCCTTTTCTTTTTGTGTATGTTCACGGTCATATACGGTTGGACAGTGATTTGGGGGTTTTGGATCACTATATGGCAAAGGTTTTATATTTGTATGGTATGACCAATGACCATACACCATTGTCCTTTTTCTAGGTTCATTTTTTTTTTCCTTTTAGGGGCCCACTTATTGTCTTCATATGAGGTCCACGGTTTATTGCAAAATCACAAATATGCATCATAATGATTATCATATAATGTTCCGTTGGAGAATATTTTATGGTAACTTAGTTTTACTGCTTTTATAAGAATAATCATTGGTTTATATATATATATATATATATATATAAAAGAAGGATCATTGATTCAATAATTCAACGGTTGATAAATGGTTCTTGTTGATTGACCCATGCATAAATCAAGTTACCAATGACATAATAGCAGCTTTTCGATCTAGCCATGAGGTGAGTCACATGTTGATAGAAGAAATGAAAGAAATACATGTGTTAAGTTTACTGATTGAGTGCCTTTAAATCTTAGTGTAGAGAAGACCATAATTTGGTTTGTCTAAAATAGTGGTGAATTCTCTAGTTGCATTATGTCCACTTTTCCACATTTTTGGTTTAATCGGATGTATGTGAGTCGATTCTTTTTTATCCAATCGACAGAATGTGCATAAATTTGAGTAAGTGTAGGTTTTGTTTCTAATTTTGTGAGGGAGTGTGTAAATACCCTCCTAATTATAATTAAGGTTAGTAGAACGATGGCTTGAGAGCTTAAGATAAATACTGAAGGATTTTTAAGGGAAAACTAGTGTTTTGATTATAAGTTGTTCCGTCTTTTATAACTTTTTTCTGATTATGGTAGATTGATCATTACTTCATGTCATGGTTTTTTTTCCACAAAGGTTTTCCATGTAAAATCTCGTGTCTCTGTGTTTGCTCAAATATTTCATTCTTTATCACTTGTTTGATTTAATATGAGGTTGTTTTCGCGCACAACAAGTTATATAAAACATAGGTTGGGATATTAGTTTGAATATGGAAACATGACATCGAAGGGATTAAATGTGAAATTTGAGACAGGGAAGTTCACGAGAAAAAAAAAAATTTGAATTATGGAAGTTGAAGATGAAAGTCATCTTAATTCAGTAAATGTTGCAACATATACTCTTTGGCAAAGTGCATCGTTTGTAATCTATGAAAAAATAAAAAGATTGAGATAAATTTAATCACAGGGCGATTAACACAATTCAATTATGATTGACAGATGAAGTCCTTTATAATGTTATCAATAAGACAACTACTGCGGGCTTATGAGCGAAGATATGGAGCATCTACACAATAAAATCACTAACCAGTAATCTATATTTAAAGAAATATTTTTACAATATGAAAATAATAGAATGGACAAATCTCTTTGAGCACATTAACACCTTTAACAAAATGGTTTGCAAGTTAACAAATGCGAAAGTGAAGATTGGTGAAGAAGACAAAACCCTTATTTTGTTGAGATATATCCCAGAGTCATATGAGTATATAGGTTGATACTCTGTACTATAGTAGGGATACCTTGAACGTCGAAACTATTATCTTAGCCCTTCAGTCAAAGCAATTAATAATAAAAAAAAAAAATAGGTGAATGTACTTATATGAATGCATTGTTTGCTTGAGAAAACCGTTTAAGCGAGAGAAGAGGAAGTCATAATTTAGATCCAAGTCGAAAGGCAAAGGCAAGTTAAAGTATTGAAATTGTTAGAGGATGGGACATGAAAAATGACTGTCAATATCCCAAAACCCAAAAGACAAAAATATCAAATGATTCGTCAAAAGAAGTCAATTCAATGGAATCGGGTGAATGATTGAGTAGTTGTGACATGTTGTTAGGATTCAAGATCAGTTGCTTCTATAATGAGTGAATTTTGGATAGAGGCATCGTAATATATGTGTCATAATCGAAATCACTTCACCACATATATCTAGTATGATAGTGGTTTGGTTCTTATGAGCAATGATCATACATGTAAGATAGTTAGAATTGATTCGGTTTGCATCAAGATGTTAGATGAGGTGGAGCATACTTTGACCGATGTAAAACACGTTCCAAAATTAAAGAAGAATGTGATCTTTGAGAGCCCTAGATACACTCTAGGTGCAGGTTTGATAGTTATGAGGGCGTTTTGGAGGTTTTAAAAGGGACACTCGCAGTTATGAAAGCATAGACAAGCAAAAATCTTTATAAGTTAATTATAAATACTATATCAGGTAGAGCTGCAACATCTGTAGTGGAGACCACGTCGACACATTCGTGGCATGCACACCTAGATTACCCAAGCGAGCGAGATATGAAAGTACTTATCGATTATCATTTAATTAATAATTTTAAAAGTTTTAATTTAAATATATGTGAGTATTTCATATGTGGGGAAACAATTAAGGTTAAGCTTTAACAATAGAAAACATGTTAGTCAATGTCATCTAAACTATGTGCATTCAGATGTGTGGAGGTCGTCACCTGTTGTTTTTAAATGATACCCGTCACTCTTTGTTATATTCATTGACAACTTTTCTAGAAATGTTTGAGTTTATTTTCTAAAATATAAATCCAATCTCTTTACCACTTTTAAGACTTAGAAGTAATGATTGAAAATCATATATGACAAAAAGTAAGAATTCTTAGGACAAATAACAATAATGAATTTACTTCAAAAAAAAATTAACTAATACTATAATGATGAGGGGAAAGTGATGTACAATACAATGGGACATGCACTAGAGCATAATGATGTGGCTGAACGTCTGACTCAAACTCTTTTGGAAAGGGCCTGGAGTGTGTTGAGTAATTTTTGGTTGGGCAAGGAACTATGAGCTAAAACTATCTCTATAACTTGCTATTTAATAAATTGATCTCCCTCTACAACTATTGATTGCAAATTTCTAAAAGAAATATGGGGTGGTCAAGTAGTTAATAACTTAGAATTGTAGATATTTTGTTATGATGCTTACTTTCATATACCGCCAGTTAATAAAGATAAGTTATTCTAAAGGGCTAAGAAGTATACTTTTGTCGATTATGGTGATGGAGTGAAATGTTACAAATTATATGATAGAGTTTCATGGAAAATCATATTTAGTTGGGATGTTAAGTTTGATGAAGGTTCCTTATTTTGGAAGGATGAGAATAAAAAAATAAAAAAATCAATTATTAATGTTGAAACAAACAAGTGTGAAATACTTAAAAAACCTAAGTCATAGGTAAAGGTACAAGAAAAGGTGGAGCAACCACCTATCAGGAGAAATTCATAAGAGCATCACAGGTTACCATTGAGATATAGAGATGATTCAAATATTACATTTGCTTTCATTACAGATAAGAAGGATTTATCTACTTGTTAGGAAGCACTAAAAAACATAAATGTATAAATAGATAAACTGGATAAACTTATGCTTAATTACTATGTTCATTGAGAATTTGCATTTCTTAGTTTAAGGCTTACAACTTGGATCAAGGCCCAAAACTTTAGTGTTGCAATGTGTGTTTCGATTCCATGGATAAACTCATGCTTACTATGTTCATTGGGAGGTTATGATTAGATAATCTGTAAGTATTATGAATATTGTTCTTTAATTAGGTAATCTGCAAATGTTGTGAAAATGATTGACTGGCATTCTGATACCATTGTAAATCCATGACTTTATTGATGTATAACTCATTGGAGGAGAACCTTGACTGATGTGAATGCCAAAGAGATGTTGTCTGGCTACGAATCACCAATAGAAAATGATTTTGGGACGCGGATTACGTCCTACCCCCGCCCGGACGGATTGGGCAGGGCTATGTGGGGCCCACCATGATGTAAGTGTTTTATCCACACCGTTCATCGTTTTTCTCAAATCATTTTAAAATATGATTCAAAAATGAGGCAGGTCCACAGCTCCGATGGACCACACCAAAGGAAGCTGTAGTAAAAATGACGTCCACCGTTGAAACCTTTCTAAGTGCCACCATGATATTTTTTTTACCATCCAACTTATTAATAAGGTCACGTAGATGTGGATGAACTAAAAGAACAAATATTAGCTTGATCCAAAACTTCTCCAACTCCCAAGAAGTTTTTAATGGTAGAAGTTAAATCCCAACTTTGTGGTCCATTTAATCTCTTTACCTGCCTCATGTTTTGGCTGATACCTTAAAATGATCTGAGAAAAACAATTAACAACATGGATAAAACACTTACATCATGGTGGGTCCCACATAGCCTTGCTCAGATGGATTACCTCCCTGGCAGGGGTAGAATGCAATCCGCGTCCATGATTTTTCCCCTTTTTTGGAAATCTCAGATCTTGACATTTCTTTTTATTTGTTTTGATTGATCTCTCAAAATATAATCGCATATTATTTCATGGCATATTTCCTTCTTGAAATAAATGCATTAATTATGTTTATATCTTGGGGTTTTCTTAGAGATTTTTTCTTTTTCTTTTTAACTATCATCAGTCTCTCATGCAACTGGTTCAATTTGCCTCTCCTTGCTATTTTGGGGAGAGTGAGATTCTACTTCTACTAACTTATCTTTAGATAAGGTCATGTGGGCACAAGTGTCATTAGTTAACACGTATTTGCTTCTAACTTAAGTAATTTTTTAGAAAAGTAAGAATAATTATTTGTTTAAAATAAAATTTTTGTAACATTTTTAATTCATTTTTTATTATTTTCTTTCCCCATAAATCTATTTCAATATAAAAAGTTAAAAAGAAAAAGAAAAACTTCATTTTTTAATTTGAGAATTTTTGTGAAGAAAGTAATCAAAAAGCATAAAAGATTTACCCAGAATATTTAGAAAGTACGGAATACTAGAAAATAGTAATAAAAGAAATCGTATAAAAAATGTTCAAGGCCATTTTCGTCTCAAAAATTTGAAAAAAAGATATCGTGTAAAAAATGTTCAAGGCCATTTTCATCTAAAAAATTGGAAAAAGTGTTCTATTTGTATGGAAGAAAAAACCAAATACTTAGAGCCTTTACGTGGCAGCAGATGGATGAACCCAAAAAAGACAAAATCTAGTAATGGATTTTGTTAAGGAAGAAAAAAGCTTAATTAATAAACATTTAAGATAATATAATCATAGAAATTTTAGTTAAAGGACAATCAACGGTCGATTCCACAAGATGTCTGGCCACATGTGTGGTAGACAAGCCATGTTATCCATTCTCTACTGTGGGATTTTAGCTCGGGCCAGCATTCCTTGCATGTAGACATGCATCATGTGGGCCCAACCTGTTTTCTTCCATCCAGCAATCCCATGATTTGATTCTTGGCCTAAAAACGACAGTTAAAGAGTATTATTTCCAAGAATCCATATGCAAAGGTGTAGAAAGTCCACTAATCGGATGGCTAGGATTTTATGACAAAAGGAGATTTTGGTCCATTTCCCATCTGGGTCATAAAAGAGGAGCCCACCTGTCTTGATTTCTGGCTCAAATTAAAATGCCATTGATTCAGACCGTGGTAACCACTGTATACCCCCTTGGATTGACCATCTACAAGCCACTGCACAAGTACTGATGTGGGCCATATATGCAAGATCCATCCGTCGTTCAGGTGGGCCCCACCCCATACAAAAAAGTTCAGCTGGTCCAGTCATCTTTTAGGTCACAACGTTAGAAGCAAAATTGACAGCTTATAACTATCTTGTAGTGTCTCATCGGCATCTTTTCAAAGGTGGTGATTCAATGAGGGACTGCAGAGTAAAATAAGCACTGGACATCCGGGCCATTCATCAGGTAGGGTATTACACGGACATGCCATTGACCAAAGATAATGTTGGTTCAGGCAGATCAAACTTATATGAGTAATGGACGGTTAGAAAAAATCCCAATAATTCCCACGGCAGTTCCAAATTCACAGTACGTCTGTGGCTCACTTGATTTAAAAAAAAAAAAAAAAAAAGAAGAAGAAGAAGAAGAAGAAGCTTATTTACTTATGTAAGTTTTTATTTATTTATTAAAAAAGCTACTCATTTGATGGTATCCAAACAGGCCTAATTGACCAGTGGTCCAAATTCAGTGAGTGAGAGTAGTAAGGATGAGATTATTCCATTAACGTACATTTGAGGGTATGTTCTTCCACAACTAGCTCACACAACCCAGTGACGCACGCATGCCAACAATGGCAGAACAAAAATGGCACAACCATGCAAACAATGCCCTACCTCTTGGATGGGTCATATTTGAAGAAATAATATCATAGAATTTTATGTTATTAAAAGCAACTAAAAAAAAAAGTAGGCAACCGATTGGATGGTTATGATCAACCAATGGGTCAGATTTTTTAGACATAACCCAATCCAAGAGGTATCCCATCCTGTAGACGGTCTACAGCTCTCTCACTGCTGGTTTGCACTTTGCAGACTTCTCTCATTCTATGTAGTCTAGATTTCAATACCAGGTATTGAACCGCATTAAGCTAAATCAAACTACAATACTGAAATAATGGACCAGCATCATCCACAAAAAGTTCTACACTTGTTTGAAACACCCCATCTCTTTGGGGCCATCATGTTGTATATGTGAAATCCACTCTGCTCATTGCGTCCTAACCTTTACCTTCACAGTACACACAAAAGTCAGCCCAATGAAAGACCCAAATGGGCCATACAAATGTGAAAAATGTAAAATTATGCCTTAAAGCTTAACATTCATGTTAAGGACAGATGTCTTAAATTTGTTTGTTGGTCTGTCGATGACATCGACCAAGTTTCGATGACATCGAAGCCAGTCGTCAATGACATTGAAAGTTCTTCGATGACATCGATAATTTTTAAAATTTTTCACCTCTGGTCGTTGGACAGTTTTGGTCCATTTTCAATGACATCAATGGACCTTCGATGACATAAAGGATTTTATGCAGATTTTCTACAGAAATGCAAATTTTACGATTTTTGTTTCCTATTCCGATTCTACTTCTTTCTAAACTTATATAAATGGGTGTATGCAGGATTGAGAAGTATTCAAAGGTATTCTAAAGCTTTTTAAAGTGGTTATAGGGTTATCAAAGGGTGTAGCAAGGGTGAGATTCGAGATTGTTCGAATCGGGTAAGTCCTCTCTCTTGTAATTTCTATTTCATAGTAGATTTTTGTCGCTTTGTACCTTGGTTTTTTCTCGAAAGGGTTTTTCACGTTAAATCTTTGTGTTCTCCTGTGATTGCTTGTTACTATTGAATTATTATCCTATATCTAGATATGTGTGATTCCGCAGTCCAAATTCCCAACAAGTGGTATCAGAGCAATCATTAGGGCACAGATCTGAATCTGCAGGATTAGTAATAATGGGAAGCACTAGGTATGAGATTGAGAAGTACTCAGGAAAATATAATTTTGAGTTATGGAAGATCAAGATGATCAGTTCCTTAATTAAGCATGGCGAAGATGGTGCTCTTGAGGGGCTAAAGTCTACTATGACTGATGATGATTGAAATACTCTTGATAAGAAGGCTTTATCATCGATCCGTTTATGTCTCACGGATGAGGTTCTTTACAACGCCATAAGGGAGAAAACTGCGGTTAAGTTATGGGCGAAGTTAGAGAATGTATATGCGAAAAAATTCTTTGAAAATCGCTTACACTTGAAGCGGCAGTGGTATAACTTTAAGATGACAGAGGGTGGAGATCTAGAGACTCACATCAACAACTTTAATAAATTAGTTTGCAAATTGCTGGATATGGAGGAAGTGATGAAAGATGAAGAACAAGCATGTATATTATTGAATTCTCTTCGGGCGTCGTATGAGTCATTCAAGGACACTATATGTAGCACGAATAAAGCCCTAAGTGTCGATACCGTTTTCTCAGCCCTTCAAGGGAAGGCTATCAGAGAGTTAAACGACGACATGGGGGCATCTTCTGAGGCACTGTTTAAGAGTGACAGAAATTCTAAGCAATTTACAGGTTCTTCAGGTTATAGATCCAAATCTAAGGGAAAGTGCAAAGGAAAGGTAAAGTGCTGGAATCGTGGGAAGGAAGGACATGTGAAGAAGGATTGTGAAAATCCTAAATCGAAGAGAGAAGATTTTGAGGCTTCATATAGGGAGGTCAATGCTCTTACGTCAGATGGATCGAGTGGATGTGATTGTAATGTTTTGTTTGTGTCTATGATCAAACAGCCATACGATGATCGTAAGGGCGAGTGGATACTAGACACATGGGCATCTTTTCACATGACTCCTCATCGGAGTTAGTTCACCAGCTACAATGAGTGCGATGGTGGACATGTTTTTATGGGCAATGACATTGCCTGTAAAGTTATGGCTGTTGGCTCGGTGCGCATCAAGATGTTTGATGGGGTGGAGCGTAGCTTGACTGATGTCAGGCACGTTCCGGATTTGAAGCGGAATCTGGTTTCTTTTGGTGTACTTGAGGTAAAAGGATGCAAGTACACAGGTATTAATAGCGTTCTTAAGATATCTAAGGGGGCATGGGAATCATGAAAGTGCAACGACTCGGTAAAATGTACAGGTTGATCGGGAGCACTTCAAAAGGTGGAGCTGCAGTGGATGTAGCAGATTTCACCTCTGCACGTGTGTGGCATGGCCATATGAGCGAGCAGGGCAGGAATGCTGAGACGAGTGGACAGGGATACAGAGCAAGTGGAGCAGCCACCTGTGAGAAGAATCACTCGACATGATCGAAGGATATCGGCGAGGTACATAGAAGACTCCAATATCGTAGGGGATTCATCTTCTATTCAGATGGCTCTAGGTGAGCCTGATGCTGAGAAGTGAAAGGTGATTATGGGCGATGTGATGGATTCGTTGTACCAGACCGACATATAAGAGTTGGTAGAGCTTCCAGTGGGCTGGAAAGCGGTTGGATGCAGGTAGATCTTCAGGAGGATACAACATAAATACAGGGCGAGGTTGGTAGCGAAGGGTTATGCTCAGAGAGAAGGGATCGACTTCTCAAAGATATTCGCACCGACGATATAGCGGGTGTCTATTAGATCCGTAATTGGTGCTGGTTGGCTAATGTGATCTTGAGCTGGAAGGATGAATGTGGAGTCTGCACTTCTGTAAGGGAAAATGAAGAGCAGATCTACATGAAGCAATCAGAGCGGTTCGAAGTTAAAAGGGGCTGAGAAAAGACTTTGTAGGAGGTCGTGGTTTGACCTGTTGTTTAGGCAGTGGTTTGATTCCTTCATGGTGAGTCAAGAATTTATGACATGTAGATCGTCAATTATGACATATCTAAAATCAATGTACTGAAGACTCAGTTGAGTGGGACATTCATGATGAAGGATCGGGGGCTGTAAAGATGATTCTTGGTGTTGAGACTGAAAGAGTTGTAGGCTTTGGTAATCATAGGAGGAATACCTTATGTGTAGGTATTTATCAAGGATGTGATAGACCAGGTAAAGCCAGAGAGCGTTCCCTACGAGTCTCTCCTTAATTTTTCCTCAGGACATGTCCCAAAACAGATGAAGAAAAGCAGGATATCTCATGAGCCTTATTCGAATGCGGTTGGCAGTGTATGTCATGGTCTGGATTAGACCTGTCATTCCACATGCTATTAATGTTGTGAGCAAGTACCCCGACAAGCAATACTAGGTAACAGTGGGATGGTAAGAAGACTACGTCTTTCCTTTTGAGAAGACAGGAGCAAAGGTGGTTAAGCACGTGAACTTTGATTACATGCTCACCTAGATCGTTCTTGCAGAGAAGTTCAAGTTTTGTATAAATTCTCTAGGCTTGGCGATAGCAGAAAAGAATGACGGAGTGTGCATGAGAAGTTATGATGTGATGTAGAGATAAGAGAAGAGGTCAATAAGCTACATGGATGAAGATTGAAGACATGGTGGAGATTGTTATGGACAGATGTCTTAAATCTATCTGTTGGTCTGTCGATGACATTGACTAGGTTTCGATGACATCGAAGCCAGTCGTCGATGACATCGAAGGTTGCTCGATGCCATCGATAATTTTGAAAATTTTCACCCCTGGTCGTTGGACAGTTTTGGTCCATTTTCGATGAAATTGATGGACCTTCGATGACATCGAAGATTTTTACGCAAATTTTCTATGGAAACGCAGATTTTATGATTTTTGTTTCCTATTCCGATTCTACTTCTTTCTAAACTTATATAAAGGGGTGTATGCGGGATTATGAGGTATTCAAGGGTATTCTAAAGCTTTCTAAAGGGGTTTTAGGGTTATCAAAGAGTGTAGTAAGGGTGAGATTCTGTTATGGATAGATCTCTTAAATCTATCTGTTGGTCTGTCGATGATATCGACAGGGTTTCGATGACATCGATGACAGTCGTCGATGACATCGAAGGTTGCTCGATGCCATCGATAATTCACGAAAATTTTCACCCCTGGTCACTAGACAGTTTTGGTCCGTCTTCGATGACATCGATGGACCTTCGATGACATCGAAGATTTTACACAGATTTTCTACGGAAACGCAGATTTTACGATTTTTGTTTTCTATTCTGATTTTACTTCTTTCTAAACTTTTATAAAGGGGTGTATGCAGGACTGGGAGGTATTGTAAGGCTTTCTAAAGGAGTTCCAAGGGTTCCTAAAAGGATTTTAGGGTTTCTAAAGGGTGTAGCAAGGGTGAAATTCGAGGTTGTTCAAATCGGGTAAGTCCTCTCTCTTTGTAATTTTTATTTTCATAGTGGAGATCTGTCGCTTTGTACCCCTTGGTTTTTTTCCGGAAGGGTTTTCCACGTTAAATCTGTGTTCTCTTGTGTGTGCTTGGTGTTATTGGATTGCTATCCTAGATCTAGATCTTTGTGATTCCGCAGTACAAAATCTCAACAAGTGGTATCAAAGCAATCGTTAGGGCACAGATCTGAATCTGAGGGATTAGTAATAATGGCGAGCACCAGGCATGATATTGAGAAGTACTCAGGGAAAAATAATTTTGAGTTATGGAAGATCAAGATGATGAGTTCCTTAATCAAGCAAGGCGAAGATGATGCTCTTGAGGAGCGAAAGTCTACTATAACTGATGATGATTGGAATACTCTTGATAAGAAGGCTTTATCATCGATCCGTTTATGTCTCACGGATGAGGTTCTCTACAACGTCATGAGGGAGAAAATTGTGGCTAAGTTATGGGCGAAGTTAGAAGATGTCTATGCAAAAAAAATTCTCTGAAAATCACCTACACTTGAAGAGGCAGTGGTATAACTTCAAAATGGCAAAGGGTGGAGATCTAGAGGCTCACATCAGCAATTTTAATAAATTAGTTTAGAAATTGCTGGATATGGAGGAAGTGATGAAAGATGAAGAACAAGCATGTATGTTGCTAAATTCTCTTTCGGAGTCGTATGAGTCATTCAAGGACACTATGTGTAGCACGAATAAAACCCTTAGTGTCGACATTGTTATCTCAGCTCTTCAAGGGAAGGCTATGAGAAAGCTAAACGATGATATGGAGACATCTTCTGAGGCACTATTTATAAGGGACAAAAATTTTGAGCAAGGTAAATGTTCTTCAGGTTATAGATCCAAATCCAAGGGTAAGGGTAAAGGAAAAGTAAAGTGCTGAAATTGTGGGAAGGAATGACATGTGAAGAAGGATTGTGAAAATCCTAAATTGAAGAGAGAAGATTCTGAGGCTTCGTACAGAGAGGCCAATACTACCACGTCAGATGGATCGAGTGAATGTGATGGTAATATTTTGTCTGTGTCTACTATCAGGCGGTCATATGATGATCGTAAGGACGAGTGGATGCTAGACACAGAGGCATCTTTTCACATGACTCCTCATCGAAGTTGGTTCGCCAACTACAGGGAGTGCGATGGTGGACAGGTGTTTATGGGCAATGACATTGCCTGTAATGTTGTGTCTATTAGTACGGTGCGTATTAAGATATTTGATGGGGTGGAGCGTACTTTGATTGATGTCAGGCACGTTCCTGATTTGAAGCAAAATCTAATTTCTCTTACAAGTACAAAGGTATTGATGGTGCTTTTAAGGTATCTAAGGGGGCACTAATAATCATGAAAGCACAACGACTCGGTAACTTGTACAGGTTGATCGGGAGCACTTCAAAAGGTGGAGCTGCAGTGGATATAGCAGATTCCACCTTTACACGTGTATGGCATGTTGGGCATGACCACATGAGCGGGCAGGGCAGAAAGGCTGAGACGTGCGGACAGGGATACAGAGCAGGTGGAGCAGCCACCTGTGAGAAGAATCACACAACATGATCGCAGGATATCGGATGGTACATGGACGACTCTAATATCGCAAGAGATTCATCTTCTATTCTGATGGCTCTAGGTGAGCCTGGTGCTGAAAAGTGAAAGGTGACTATGAGCGATGTGATGGATTCGTTGTACCAGACCGATATATGGGAGCTGGTGGAGCTTCCAGTGGGCCGGAAAGCGGTTGAATGCAAGTGGATCTTCAGGAGGATACAACATAGATACAGGGTGAGGTTGGTAGCGAAAGGGTTATGCTCAGAGAGAAGGGATCGGCTTCTCAGAGATATTCGCACCGACGGTATAACAGGTGTCTATTAGATCCGTGATTGGCGCTGGTTGACCAATGTGATCTTGAGCTGGAAGGATGGATGTGGAGTCTGTACTTCTGCAAGGGAAAGTGAAGAGTAGATTTACATGAAGCAACCAGAGCAGTTTGAAGTTAAAGTGACTGAGAAAAGACTTTGCAGGAGGTTGTGGTTTGACCTGTCGCCTAGGTAATGGTTTGATTCTTTCATGGTGAGTCAGGAATTGATGACATGTAAATCGCCAATTATGACATGTCTGAAATTAATGTACTGAAGACTTAGTTAAGTGAACATTCAGGATGAAGGATCGGGGGCTGCAAAGATGGTTCTCGGCATTGAGACTGAAGGAGGAGTAGGCTTTGGTAACACAAGAGGAATATCTTGTGTATAGGTATTGATTAAGGATGTGATGGGCCAAGTAAAGCCAGAGAGCGTTCCCTACGCGTCTCTCCTCAATTTTTTCTTAGGACATGTCCCAAAACAGATGAGGAAAAGAATGATATCTCATGAGCCTTATTTGAATGCGGTTGGCAGTGTATGCCATAGTCTGGATTAGGCCGGTTATTTCACAGGCTATCAATGTTGTGAGCAAGTACCCCGGTAAGCAATATTAGGTAGCAGTGAGATGGTAAGAAGACTACGTCTTTCCTTTTGAGAAGACATGAGCAAAGGTGGTTGAGCATGTGGATTTTGATCCGGCAGACATGTTCAACTAGATCGTTCCTACAGATAAGTTCAAGTTCTGTGTAACTTCTCTGGGCTTGGCGATAGCGTAAAAGAAGGACAGAGTGTGCACGAGAAGCTATGATGTGATGAAGAGATAAGAGAAGAGGCCAAGAAGCTACACAGATGAAGATTGAAGACATGGTAGAGATTGTTATGGACAGATGTCTTAAATCTGTCTGTTGGTCTGTCGATGATATATACAGGGTTTCGATGACATCGATGGCAGCCGTCGATGACATTGAAGGTTGCTCGATGCCATCGATAATTACAGAAAATTTCACCTCTGGTCGCTGAACAGTTTTGGTCCGTCTTCGATGACATTGGTGGACCTTCGATGACATCGAAGATTTTACGTAGATTTTCTGCGGAAATGAAGATTTTGCAATTTTTGTTTCCTATTCCGATTCTACTTCTTTCTAAACTTATATAAAGGGGTGTATGCGGGACTGAGAGGTATTCTAAGGCTTTCTAAAGGAGTTTCAAGGGTTTCTAAAAGGATTTTAGGATTTCTAAAGGGTGTAGCAATGGTGAGATTCGAGGTTGTTCGAATCGGGTAAGTCCTCTCTCTTTGTAATTTCTATTTTCATAGTGGAGATCTGTCGCTTTGTGCCGTGATTTTTTCCTGAAAGGGTTTTCCACGTTAAATCTGTATTCTCTTGTGTGTGCTTGGTGTTATTGGATTGCAATCCTAAATCTAGATCTGTGTGATTCCACAGTACAAAATCCCAACAGATTCGAGATTGTTCGAATCGGGTAAGTCCTCTCTCTTGTAATTTCTATTTCATAATGGATTTTTGTTGCTTTGTGCCGTGGTTTTTTTTCTCAAAAGGGTTTTCCACGTTAAATCTTTGTGTTCTCCTGTGATTGCTTGTTACTATTGAATTGCTATCCTAGATCTAGATCTGTGTGATTCCGCAGTCCAAATCGCTAACAATTCATGCATCGTGGCCTGCTTGAGTTTTGGATCTGGTCCCATTCTATTGTAAAGTTCATCATAAACCTTGAATTTAGCCTCACTTATTATTTTCTTAGTAATCTTTTTGGCATTTCCATATTTCAAGATTTTTATCGTTTTCCAATCTTTTGTTAGGCTTTGACACATGCACGTTTCTTATTAATTGTTGTACATCATTATTTCACCACCAAGTTTTCTTATATAATTGACTTGTCCTTCTAGATATTCCTAAAGTATCTTTTAAAAAAAAACTAATTGCTTGCAAATGTTTAGCCCCCAGATGCTTTCTTTTTATGCAGAAGAATGTTGAACAAAACCTCATCATTTTTACAAACTCTTCCATTGTTTATTCAGCAAATGTGCTTTTTCCCTCTCATTTAATACTAGCTTTTCTTTTTCTTTTTTTTTCTTTTTTGGAAAAAAAATTCCATATGCCTAATCATTTCAAAAAGGGAACGATCATGACTATAAAATCAACACCACAATTCAATATGCTTGACAAAAAATTATCTTTGTGGTGCCTCCTAGAGGCAGGCTGCCACTAAATAAGCACATGCGTGTACAGACGACATAGATGGTCCATGATTGCAATTCTAACATAAGAAATTTTATCCTCTGCTTAGAGGAATATAATTTATGGAAGTTTCAAAACACACACAATCCGAATAGTTGTTCAGGTCAAATTTGCTAGATCTCGCAAAGTTCACTTGTTTTAGAATGTTTCCACAAACTTTAAATTCTTAAAATTTGTTACTTCATGCAGAATCGAATTTGTAAGAAGTAACAAGAGAAATAAAAGTGGCATTGCGAACCAACTTCATTCATTTCGTGGATTGAGAATCCTAACTAACCGAATCAATTCATGCACACAAATGCATCTCTTATAATTCTCTGCACCAGTGTACAGTTCCATAGATTCAAATACTAAACTCAAGTCATCGTTGGAAGAATTAAAAAAATCGATTAGTGTCACATATTGGACATGGATATAAATTAGCGATCGGCTGGAAAAAAGAGGCTTACAGGGGGGGAAAAATTAGACTACTGATACTTTTAAACAGAGAAAAATCTCAAAAGAACACTAAAAAATAAGGCTCCCGACCCTAATTTATTTGTTAGCACTTAACAACATATGTGCACATGCATATTCCAGACACTCATCCTCATAGCCCAGCAGATTTCTTCCATTTCACGATTGACTTGAGAAAATCCATGACCTGCACAAGCCCAAACATTTTCCTGGCATAAGAATACAAGAAACTCGATCCCGACTTCTAAAAAGCATTGCAGAGAACTTATACCTCAGATGGATCTCTTAAAGAGTAGAATGCATTGGATTCTTTTGGCACTGATGATACTAGAATGCCATAACCTTGATTCCCCTCCCGTAATACCTGACAAACAACATCAGATAATAAGTGAATGAACAAAAGTTATAGAGCTTGTATGAAGATTCACACAGTACTAGCAGCTGGTTGTGCACCTTAAATGCATCTTCATCGGAACGGTCATCTCCAACATAGATAGGAAGCACGTCATCACAGTTACTTAGCCCTGTGCCATTTTATAGGATTAGCAAGATACATATTAAAGAACTCATTCTACTAATTTGCCCACACTCAAAGATACAGTACTTAACATACCAAGTGATTCAAGTAAAAACTCAACAGCTTTCCCCTTATCCCAATTGATCATCGGACGGACCTCTAAAACCTATTCAAGATGGTCTAGTTCATGTCATTCACAGGTGAAAGTTCCCAAAGGGAGATTGAAAAGATCACCAATCACCGGTTTAGATATTACCTTCCGCCCATGTGTTAGTCGCAGGCGTGGGTAGTCTCTTAGGATGTCATGGACACATTGTGCGACAGTAGTCCAGTTCTGAGAATTAGAGAATACACGATTTCACACTGATGACTTCAAAAATAAACTAAAAGTTCACGATTTGGAAATAATACAAAAGATTGATTCAGGTGTTTGTTGAATTAGCCCTTACATTCTCATCTACAAGTCGGTAATGTACAGAGACGCAAAACTTATTGTTCTCAACCTTTGCGCCTTCTATTCCTTTAGTCTTCTCAATGAGGGAACAAAAAACCTGCCATTCAAAAGCATGATCAGCATATTTAACTGGAGAAAGACCCATTTCTGTGTGTATTTGTAACTGAGCCTTACCTCATTGATCATGGGTATAAATTCACTAGCAGGTTGGAATAGATTAACCTCCTTACCCTATAAATCAACAAAGAAATTTGCATCCAGACCACCATTAGAAGTCTTCAACAGAACAACAAGTAACATGATTGAAGGATAAGAAGCAAAGAATAAGACATATTCTTTGTTAGTGGGTAAATGATAGGAAATCGTGTTATCGGCACATTGCTAGAAATGATTCAATTTTCCATTGGCCTACCATTGGAAGCAAGGTCTCAAGCTTCCCTGCTTGGAGAAAATGCCCCCAATGGCTGAAACAACAGACACAGAATCTGATAAACATTTATACGTCTTTCTACAAATTCTACAAAATCTAACTGCAAAGACTGAATGCAGAAACACTGCAATTGGAAGCAGAGAATGCTCACCATGTTGTCAGTAGATCTAATAGAGTTTGGATGGTCACTAACAGACACAGGGCGTGTGACTGAGCCCATTATGTCCATTCCATGACTGCCGGCATAATAGAGTTGGGGTAATCCTATGAATTCATAGACCTGAAATTGATGAATGTTACCATTAGATATTGATTGAATGGAATGTCTCAATCAGATATTGCTAGGGAGAATTTCTAATTTTACATACAAACAAAATGAAACACAAATCGCTCCCTAAGGATGTGGTGTGAAATAGGGATTGCATTCCCAGAATACTGTTTTAATCTAAAAATAGCCATTGCTCCAGTACCTTATCACGGCATCTTCCACTAATTATTGCTGTTGGGAAATAGTTTGCAACATCCCGCACGGCTTCACGCATCTGTGAAAAAGTTGCAACTGATTATGATGTGAAGAAAGCCTTTTAGCCGACTTCAGCATAGAAAATAACCAAATGCTGTATGCATATGAGACAAAAGATCAACTAACCTCACTAGACATAATAGCAGCGTCAGGGTCATCTACGATTGGTGAAAGTGTTCCATCATAATCCATAAATAATGCAATCCGCTTGCCTTCCGCACATTTCATGATTTGCTCAAAAGAAGTTAGAGCAGATGGATATTTCAACTGCACAAGTGGAATAGAATATGAACATTAGCATCTAAAAAAACAAGAACTAAAAGAAAATTTCTTTAGCTTTGGATACCAGCAGAAACTAAACTTACCACCCACAAGTGATACGCAGCATCATTTTCATCTGACACGGCTTCAATATTTGAATCCTTGATTAGCATTTTGCGAGGTGATGAGGATTTCATAGCATCCAGCCAACTGTTGGCACGGACGTCATCAAGTTTTCCAGGAATCGGCTTTCTCCAGGGCATCGTCAAATACAATGCCGAAGGAAATGACGACGCTGGTGGTGGGCAAGACAACAAACTAGAATGCAGGCCCAATCTCGACTTGTTTGTGGGAACAGGATCAGCGAGAAGAGGGGCAGGCTTCAAGTCCATTGGATCCAGATCAAGTTCTATGCTTTTGTGCTAAAACAAATGTGTGTTATTGAAAGCTGGTTGAAAATGAGATTGTCAGATTTTTGTACTCAATGGAATATGTATCAAACTCTTTTATCTATGAAAAACTCTCTTCAATGTTTTCTTGTCACTGCTGATACGCGTGCAGTCCATCAAATGTAGGCTTCCTGAAAATGACAGTCACAAATGTGTTAAAAGAAGAATAGCAGCAAAATGTAGTTTGAGCATCCAAATGTGGAATTCTCCAGACAAAGGGTGGAAATGATCTAAAAACTCAGATGAATGGAATACCTTCTCATTTCCAGAACTACAGTGCATTTATGTCAGGTGACTGAACATTTGTACAAGGAAGCCTTCTGCATGATACAAATGAAATAAACACAATTAAATCCTTGTAGCATGTCTATATACATATAACATATCTATATAACATAAAAAAATCACAAAAAAAGAAAAAAAGAAAAAAAAGAGATGATGATGCAACTGTTGCCAGCCTAAAATGTTCACATGCCAAAAATTTTGTGGCAGATCATTAATAAGATTCCATAGTTGGTCACCTGTAACTCACGAGAAAATTAAGAATGACCAATTCCAACAATGAGGGATATAACTGCGCTATGGCCTAATATGGGCGACTGGGAAGACAGTAAATGGCAGTGCCTGCAGGACCGAATCAGTTTTGTTGAGCAACTCTAGATAAACTACTACCATTAATCAACTAGGGCTACGACAAGCGTAAATGTTGGATGAGTCTGGCCCAGTGATTATGAGGCCTAAATCTCACGCCCAACTCCATCCCATGGGCCGTGAGGTACAGCCCATGAGCCTTAGCCCAAATAGCCCAGTGAACCATCTAGAAACGGTTGTTAGGAGGTTAGGAGGTTAGGAGGCCATTAACTGTAGTTCAACCGACTGCTGTTATATTGAAATGATCATATTCACACAAATTCTCACGAGTTCTCATGAGAACTCATCCAACGTGGTATTAGCATAAAATCAGAACAGTACATGTGATGCAACACTCCATGAAACCCGACATTGATCGTATGCAACATTAATAGAGGGTTGAGTCATGTCTTCTCTTCAACCGTGATGATAAATTTGAAAAATACAGATAATAGCCTGTAATAAAAGAAGTAAACCGGCGGAGCATTTTACAAAATGATCTCACAAAATGAACGGACGGTGTGAATATGGCACATACATTATGTAAGGCCCAATTTTGGGAGCAGATTAGGTGTTATCATGTGGGGCCACTTTGATGGTTTTTGGTATATCCACACCGTCCATGCGTTTTCCATAATCCCAAAACTTAAGCAGATTCATATGTCAGGTGGACCACACCATTAGAAACAGTGGTGAATGACCATTAAAACCTTTTATGGGCCACATAGGTTTTGGATCAAGCTGATATTTACATTTTCCCCTCATCCAAGTTTGGTTGACCTTATAATGAGGTTTGATAGAAACTAAACATTACAATGGACATTATTGTAGACCCTAAGAAGTTTTAATGATAGGCGTTTCACTATTGTTTCTGATAATATGATCTACCCGAGATTTGGATCTTTTTCACTGTAATGATCTTGAAAAATCGGATACAGGTGTGAATATAAAATCTGTGGACCAAGTTGAGCCCTACAGTAAGAGTTGCGCTGTCACTGGTGAGGCGGTACCACTGAATGCCTGGTGTGCCAGGACGCAGATTTCCTACTAAGGCTGCTAGGGAACTAGGTGGAGCCCACCGTGATGTTTGTGAGAAATCCACCCATCCATCTATTTTTCGAGCTCTTTTAAAACATGAGAACAAAAATGAATCAGATAGTATCAAGTGGACCTCACGAGAGGAAAAGCTGGGAAAAGAAATGGCTACCCATGAAACCTTCCTGGGCTCCACCTGGATTTCTATCAAAACCGCTTATAATTAAGGTCATTACCACTTGGATGAACTGAAAACACATCAAACTTAGCCTGATACGAATTTTTTGTGGCCATACTAATGTTTCAACTGTGGTTGTTCAATCCCCCTTGTTTCATCTCGTGTGGCCCATTTGAGCCTTGGATCGGCTCATTTTTTATTGCATGTTCTAAACTGAGGTCGCAAAATGGATAAATGCGGTGGATTCATCACAAAAATCATCATGGGCCACATAGGTTCCAGGAAGTTGCCGCTAAAGGCTTTTCAGGAAATTGGCGTTGGACCTCGTGTTGTGCTGCCGTCGCCAAGTTTTGTGGGCCAACAAAGAAAGCAATGGGGATTTAATTCCTACCATTAAGAACTTCTCATTGCCCCCAAAAGTTTTGGATGAAGCTGATATTTGTTTTGTCCTTTCATCCATATCTTTTTGACATTACGGATAGGTTGGATGACAAATAAAAATTATGATGGGCCCTAAGAAGGTTTCAACGATGGGCATCATTGTTCCTACTGCTCCATGTGTTGTGATTCATTTGAGCTATAAGCTTCCATCAGCGACATAGGAGTCACCATGCGGAACTAGGTGTTGCCAGGTAAATACCAATTGCACGCCGGTTCTTTTGGTTTGACCTTTTTTAACATTGTTGGCGTATGCAGGGTATATTTTTCAAATTTATCATCAAACGGTGGAAGAGAAGACATGACTAACATTATGTTATACACACATACACACACGCATGCACTCAGTTGGGCACCGGTTCCCTGGGAACTCATTTCCAGTGATATGAGTTCAAAATTTGAACTGTTCATATGATGTGGCACCTCATAAAACCCCCTAATGCTGAACTTTTGTCCTAATCTAAAGATTTAGAGGGCCATGAAAAAAGAGAGTCATATCAAGGGTGGAAATTATTTCCTTTTGCTATAGCCTACTAAAGTTTTGGATCAAGTTAAAAGTTGGATCCTGGGGGTTTCAAGGGGTGCTGCATCAGTTGACCAGTTCATATTTTAAGCTTGGATAACCATAAATGAGTTCTCAAAAGATTCTCACCAAAACTTGTGAGAGTTATTGTGCAGCTATATATATATATATATATATATATAAAACTCTCCTCATGCTTGCCCTATTATGTTGACCTTTGATCACTAAATTAATAAAGGAAGAGACTGCTTAATGCTCAGCCCATATTTTGTTTAGGGTCTGTTTGGTTGCACCCAATACATGAAATGTCATGATATTTGGTGCAACAAAACTTACCCTTAAGGATTGAGTAAATAACAATACACACACATTTCATTTTCACACATGATTCATGATACATATTGGCTGACACTTTCCAATATTTTAAACCATTGTTAAAACTTGTTGTCGGTTATCACAGCCGTCACAGCTGCCTATTTGGAATAAATTAAAACCACTGTTAAAGTCCGAGGTCAAAACATTAGATGATGTATTATGGATATTTTGGAATTAATAACAATAATTATTTATTTTATATATATATATATATATATATATATATATATATATATATATATATATAATTATTTATTTTATATATATATATAAACATCTGTCTAGGGTGATCAATGGACCAGGCCTGGGGTTAGTTTCATTCTCCATTTTGAACTAGTCAGGTCAAGCCTGATATGATGGCCACCCACATTGGAAATTGATTTTGCTTGGACCTAGACCGGGTTCGGGTTTGGGACCATCGATGGCTCTACAGCATTCCACTACTTTATATCCAACAAAACCACCTAAAAAGAGCAGAAACCTTCTACGCACCAACCAATAGAGAAAGGTATGGTTCAAAAGATATTTTTTTTATCCTTTAGTTGAGACCCCAAATTTCACCCAATTCCCTTTGACTAGTCAATATATTTATTTGATCGTCCACCTAAAAATTTTGCAACGTTTCCTCAATCCATGAGTTTGTACATGTGGGTAGGCCATCGTTTGATGATCCGGACCATTGGTCTGGTGGCCGGACCACACCCAGATTTGAAGATCCTAGTCATCCATCATATATATGGCATTTTCTGCTGAATGTGGATCGTTGGTGTATGTTTTATGACTCCTATCTGGTGGCGACTCTTAAACAAAACCCATGGCCTTAGTTCAATGGCAAGCAGACGGTCCGGATCTCTGACCGATGATCTAACCCAATCATGGATGGAGCATGATCCGAAAGTTCCTTTGAGAAGATGATAGTAAACATTTGATTTTTTTTTTAATTTTTATTTTTTCTACTTAAGACTTTGGACCGCTCACTGTATTACTTTTAATCATCCATTTGATAGCTACCAATTGGATGGCTAGGATTACTTGAACGGCGTGATTCCTGTGATTTCAGAGATGGTCCATGTACAAACCACCCCCTGTCTGGGTACCTGAACATGAGTGCCACAAGCGGGGACGGGGAGTCACTATCATTTAAAAAACGGTGGTGAACTATCATATAACTCTTGACCCTTTTAACCCTCTATTTGCAGGCTACCTAACAAAGTGTTGGAAATGTCCCGTCACGCCACAAGAGCCACAAGCCTGGTGGGGTCCTCAGATCAAAGGCCCCACTTGCATAAACATATCACCGAAGAAGAAACGTATGGTTCCACGTTCAAGATTGCCAGAATCCAACTGGAAACGGATTGGCTACTCCCCGTGCCACGAGCCAATGGCTGGTGGTTAGTGTTCTGTGGGCCCCACCATGATGTATATGTTTCATCCATGCCGTACATATATTTTTGTAGATAATTTTATGTTAAGATACCAAAAATAAGGAATATCAAAATCTCAAGCGGACCACATTACAGGAAACAGTGTTGAATGAACGTTCACCATTAAAAAACTTTTCGGGGGCCATAAAAGTTTTGGATCAAGCTGATATTTGTTTTTTCCCTTCATCTGGGCCTGTATGACCTAATCAACAGATTGGATGTGAAATTAACAGTACAGTGGGCCTTAGGAGGATTTTAACGGTGGATATCCAATCACTATTGTTTTCCTGTGGTGTGGTCCACCTGAGATTTATATCCCTATAATTTTTGGGGTCAAGCCCTAAAACGATCCGTAAAAATGGATGAAAGACATACATCATGGTGGGGCCTACAAATCACCGACCACCAGCCACCGGGGTGGTGGTTGGGGTAGTAGCCAATCCGTTTCGAACGCAGCCATATAAAAGATCTACGCAGTCTCCTCTACCCAAACACGTGCAATGATCGGAATCCTTGTTCTGTCAGGCCATCATGTCAATAAGCCGCATTCCATTAATCAAGGAGATTGGACTACGGTAGCCATAAGATCAGCGGGCGACAGGAGAAAAAAGTTAGAAGAGTGGTCCAAATTCAACTAAGAAACTCACAACTGTTGGACGGTTCCAAATGTCCAATAATAGTGATTTTCGTCCTGTAGCACATCCATATGATGGCCCTCCAAATCAACAGACCTGATTACTAGACGTGTTTTCCACGTGTGTGCCTTGCGAGGAGAGCAGGCACAGCACTTCTATGCAACGACTTCCATACACTCGCCGAGTAAAAGAATGGCCAACGACTAAGGGGTCAATGGGCCTGGTTTTTGAATAGGTCCGGCTCGAATGCCCGGCCCGAAACAGTAAAACATCCGGGCTGAGACTTACCCGAGGCCCGGCCGTTGACTGCCAAACCAACGACCCAAATCAATGGTTATGATGTGCTATCAAGATGGATGGAAGGAGGGTATTAAAAAATAAAATAAAAAATCCCAACTCTTATATTATTCGAGACCGTCAGTATTCAAATGAAAATTGCCAAATAATAAAAGGATTTGATATTCCAATCTAAGAGTTTTTAACTTCTAAGCATCCCCCATCAAAGTTACGGCCCACCATATAAACGGTTTGGATCATCCAAAGATGAAACACACCTGAATTCCCGACGTGTACCATATTGCTAAATTGCACGAGGGTTACAGGATTCAACGAGCGTTTTCACCATGAATAGAAATCCAAGAATTTCCATGTGACTTCTCAAGAGACATCTTACTGCATTCTTGCAAACAATACAGAGAAAGCTAATCACATCATATTTTGTGAGCGAATCATAGCCGTTTATTGGCAAAGCTTCGATTTCTCTATTAATATATGAAAATTACAATTATTAAGATAAGAAAACGGCATTGGTAACTCACCCTTAAAAAAAAAAAAAAAAAAAAAAGAAAGAAAAGAAAAAAAGGTCGGGGAAGAACGATTATCGAGATTATAAGAAGATAATTGGGTGTGTTTGGCGATGCCAAATATCATGAATTTCATATTAATCAGTCTAATTTGGTGCAGGTTTCATGATATTTGGTGCAACCAAACAGACCTTTATTCTTTCGGCAAAAGATACGAAACGATTCCAAAATCCGTTCTATCCATTGACCAAAGATACGTTACAATACCTGAATCGATTATAACTACTACTTGCACGTTCCTTTCGATTGAGATAACATTGCTCACAAATCACAAAAACTTTAAATAAATGAAAGGGAAAGACGATAGTAGCGTACCAGTTTCTCAAGAATCCTTGCTTGTTTCTTTTGGAAACGAGAGGTGAAAGAGTTTCGCGAATCTAGAAAATTACGAACAAGATTTCTGACTGCAGAAGACGAATAAAAAACCTTTAATGAGAGAGAGAGAGAAAGAGAGGGTGGACGAAAACCAAGAAATTGCAGGGAAAGGAGAGAAGAAAAGAAGAGAAGAAGAGGGAAGGGCGGTGGGTATTTATAGAGTTCCGACTTCAACGTGACGTGTTCGCCAGTTAATTAGAGGTGGTTCAATGCGGAAACCATCAAGGTTTTACTCTGTACGCTCATGCCCACGTGGCAATGAGTTCAAAGTCCAACTATTCTATTCGCATTCCCATGTTAGTCCGGACGCCGGATTTTCTGCTAAAGCCTTTCCAAGTAAGTTACGGCGCTGGGATGGCAGGTGGGGCCACCATTATGTTTCTTAAAACCACTTCGTTTTTCCGTTTTTAGGGCCTGTTTGGCCGGGTGTATTAGATGGTATTAGATGGAATTGTATTCCTAATTCTATCTAATACATGTGTTGGCACGTTTGGAAAAACTATGAAATAGGATGATGAAAATTATTTTGAGTTTGGCGCCGAAACCGTGGGCTGTGTGGGCGGGATTTCGCCATCCCTCTCCTTGATTCTCTGAATCCCACGCTAGGATTTACCGGAGAAGGGTGGGGGCTCCACTCGTGGGTCCCAACATGATGCATATGTTTCATCCAAGCCGTCCATCCGATTCTCCGTCCAATTTTAGTCTTTTAATTCAACAATAAAGTCGATCCTTATCTAAGGTGGGCCACACCTTTAGGTGCAAGGGAACTGAAAATCTCGAGCGTCAATGACGCTTTGTGTTGCACGAAGTTTTGAAGTGAGTTTCTACTCGTCGGACTCATCATGAGGCATCTGTTAAATCCACACCATCCACCTATTTATTCCGGTCATTTTAACCCCTGAGCCAAAAAACCAGGCTTATCCAACGATCAGGTGGACCACACTACAGGTGACAGTGGTTTGGAAAACTCCCTCACTTCACTGCGGGCGTGGGTGGGGTGTCCCCACTCGTGACCCCATGATATATCCAAATCCATGCCTTTATAAACCGTTTGGATGTTTGAATGGCACATAAACATCAAGGTGTAGCCTAGTAAGGTTTCAATGGCAGTTAACTCTTCCTCCAGTTTTCCTTCTAAAAATGGATGGACGGGATGGATTTTTTATAAACATCATGGTGGCCCACATATCATACCAGTGTAGGAACTTGGAAATCCGCATCCTGTCAGGCCGGACGCGGTTTGGCTGGTGATCTAGCGGGAGCAAGCTAGCTACGGTTTTCTACTGTGTTGTCTTGTCTGAATCATTTTGGTCTTGTTCTATTATGAGGTTGCTAAAGTGATGAAAGAAATGATTTCTAACCAACATCGCGGTGGGCCCATAGCTTCCATCTTCCTGAAACTGTACTGGTAGGTTGGGACACAACCCAAAATGCCCTAGTTACCGGGCTAATCTTGAGATGAGCCAGGTAAAAGTGCCACATACGCATCAAATGCAGAGCCTCAACTGAAAACGAAATACCTATCAAATGCAGAGCCTCAACTGAAAATGACGATTTTGCCCTTTCCTCTATGGGCTTGCGTCTGGCGCGCATGGGGCATGTCAGAGTTTCATGCCCGAAACCAAGGTAGCCAAAGGCCAGCGACGACATGAGTCTCAACTTACATCCAGCCACACCGACTTCACAGTTCGTGCAGAGTTCCGCGTTGAGAGTTTCATGCTTCTTTTTTTTTTTTTTTTCCTCTTCTTTTCTTTTCTTTTTAGCTAACAGATTTTTAGTCCGTGGCACGTCCTCGGTGGGGTCCAGTTGTCTGGCTCGCTCTCGTGAGAGTGAATACTATTTTAAGTAGCCAATGCATTCTCCACTGGATTAGTCCGCGTTTTTCGGAGGAAATCTCTCTCACCTACGCAATAGGGAGCGGTGGGCATGAGCTCTATATGGGGCAACCCCAATATCTATGTGCCTTCCACCCTTTCGGGAGCGGATTAGGTGAGACCCCAGCCTCACCCAATACGGTACGGCCCTTTCAGTGGGGCCCACATTGATGTATGTATTTTGTATCCAGGCTGCACATCCTTTATACATATTATTTTGGGCATTACCCAAAAATGAAGCAGATCCAATTAACAATTAACCATACCATACGAAACAGTGTTGATTGAAAACACTACCATTAAAAATTTCTTACGGCGCACCTTAATGTTTTAGGTAGTGTTTATTTTCCATCCAATCTGTTAATAAGGTCACATAATAATCCTGGATGAAGGTAAAAAGCAAATATTAGTTTCATCTAAAACTTTAGTGCCTCATTAACGGTGAATCACTACTTTTTCTCATTTTGTGGTCCACATGATAATTACATCTTCATTTTTAAGATTTTTGGTTTATGTGGCGCCTCAATGTGACGTGGTTGTGACAGGAGCCCAATATGAACCGGAACAAGAAATTTTAGAATCCACTTTTTCATTTTTGGAAGATGAAAATGTCCATTTTTCATGGCTACTCCTCGAATGGCGAGCTCTCAATTGAAGGGTTCTTTTGAAAGAGAATGTGAGTCCCACTCAAAACTCAAATTCAGCCTACCTCTTGTTTGATATGATTTGTTCATTTTAATAGGACAACCATAAATCGATGAATGATTTTTTCTAATTTTCTGTTTGAAGTTTTTTGTAGCCTATAATTACACTAACATTGTTAATGTGCACTAATTTTGAATTATTTTATTTGGTGTGGTCTATTTGTGATAAGTTTTGCTCTCAAACTTGAATGATGATAAAAAATTAAAACTTCTTACATATGGATGAGTTAGATTTGTTTCATGACAACTCAATGGGCCTTACATAAGATGTGGATTGGTTCTAAATGTGGGGCCATTGCTGTACGAGTGTCATTTGATCATTTCCTTCTTCCCTCCTTATTTTTTTTTCATGGGAGGGGAGTAAGATGTGAAAGGGAGGGTGATGTTTTTTCCGCTCCTTTCCTTTCTTCTTTCCTTCCCTATTTATTTTTTGGTTATATATATAATTCGGTATGAATGGTGAGAGTTTGTGAAATAGAAAAAGGGTGTGAAAGAATATTCTTATAGATGATTTTTTTAATAATGGAAATGATGTTATAATAGATGAATTTTGTAAGAGAAAAATATTGTAATGTATGAAGATGATAAATGTTATAATGGATGAATTTTGTAATGAAAGAATTTTTGTAATAGAATAATGTTGAGATGGAAGTATATTTATAATGAATGAATGTTATATGGTGGATCATCGATATTTACTATGGATTGTTGATATTTTCACTGTAAATCATTGATATTCACTGTGGACAGCCAACATTTTCATTATAATTACAAATATTTACTGTGAGAATATTAATTGTTTACTCTTAATATCTGAGCTTCATAGTGAATATCAACGATCGACAGAGAATATCAACGATTTACATTAAATATCAACGATATATAATGAAAATATCAGCAATCCACAATGAAAAAAATTAAGAAGGAAATGACGAAATGACCCTAATGCGAAAGGGCCTCAATTTTGAACCTATCAACATCTAATGTGGGGCCCATTGAGTTGTCTTGAGGCAAATCCAACCCGTTCACAAGTAAGAGGTTTTAATTTCATTTTATTAGCCTAAGATTGAGGTCAAATCTCATCACAGATTAACCACTTCGAAGGGAAGTGTTCAGTATTAATGTGTAAAGTTAATGTAGCTGTAAGCCACAAACATCTTTAAAAAAATATTAAGAAGACCCTTTTCAATTTTAGGTGGGTCCACATCTATTTTGAAACGGTCCATTCACTTCCCAAGTCGAGAACATGCCTTATTAGGGACAACTGTGGCAAATGGATATTTTTGTCAACCGAAAAATGAAAAAGTATATTTAGGGCTAGAATTCCTTATTTTCATCCATGTAGGGCTCTTGCTACAGCCGCATCACCTTAAGGGCCCATGCAGACCAAGGATAATTTCGTAAAATAATGTAGAATGGATGGATGACATGGATACATAATAAATCCATCAAGGAGGGCCCCACGGTATGGTGTGACCCTTATTTGGGGTCACTTTGATTTATTTATTCTATATCCATTATGACCATTTGTTTTTGCTAAATCATTTTAAGAAAGAAACGTAAAAAATAAAGAAGAATCAAATCTCATATAAATCATACTTATAAAAAACTGTCTTGATTGAGCGCCATATCATTAAAAACTTGTTAAGGGTCATTGTAATGTTCCAATAATGTTTATTTGCCATCCAACATGTTTATAAAGTCAAATAAATCTGATTAAATAATAATAATAAAAAAAAACATACACATCACTTGACAATTGAATCTACTTTATTCATAGGTTAATGTCCTCAAATGATTGGGCAAAACAGATGGACGGTATGGATACAGAACACATACATCAAGGTGGGCCCCATAGCAAAGGCCACACCTACTCCACCTCCTTTTTCCACTGCTAAAGGATTAAAAATAAAAATAGGCAGATGCTAAACTCAAGTGGGCCAAGCGGTACGAAATGATGGGATTGAGCATCTACCATTGAAATCTTCCCTTGAATAACAAAAGCTTCGGGTCTAGAACTATGGGATGGGATTAAAAAACATAATTATTACTTATGCAGGATTGTCTGGATAAGCTTAATTCAATGCTATGTTTGTAATACGGTGGTATGTTGAATGGATATACCCACAATCATTTGAAATTATTGAGAATAACAAGTGTTATATCCAAACCGTTCATCTGTTTTGTAACCTCATTTTATGGCATGAGCCTAAAACGAAATAGATCCAAATCTCATGTGGCCCCAAAGAAGTTTTCAATGGTAGTATTCAATCCCCGCTGCTTTCTATGGTGGGGTCCACTTGAGCTTTAGATTTACCTGAATTTTTGGCCCATGCTCTAAAATGATCTTGAAAAATGGGTGGACGGTGTGGATATAGCTCACACATCATGGTGGGACCTACACAACTTGTTAACATTGACTGGAATTGGCACGAACCTAATGCTATTCAATCCAACCTAATTCCAAGCTTTTCCTTTCTTCCCAAACATTGAGTGGAATTAGCACGAGAGCAAATGCAATTCCATCCCACCTCATTCAATCTAATACCATGCGCCAAACGCCCTCTTAAGGAAGTTTCCTTAACTATACGGTTCGTATTCCGTCCCCACTACTTCTTGTAATGTGGACCACTTAATTTTTCAATCTGCTGCACTTTTATCCTCACGTCCTAGCATGAGCCGTCCAAACTGATTGTCGCGTTCGGCTACGTATTTTCCGCGCTACCGGTGATGTGTTCTGTAGGAGGGGTTAGTTACAGGACAGGTACAGTAAAGTCGCGGTCGGTTTTACTAAAAATAAATAAAGAAATCGCATCGGTTTTCAGATCTTATTGGACGGGACCCACCAACTACCCTCGTCATCGACACGTGTATACATCATGATTCCGACGTGTCTACGTACCACCCTATTTCTTGTGGGCCCGGTTTTCAAAATATGTAGGCCTTCTGTTTGCAAATGTCGCTATTTTAGTTAGCTGGCACTGGTTGGTGGAGGTGACAGAGCTTATAGCTGCCAAATTATTGGGACGCGACTTGGCTGTAAAGGTTCATATGGTTCCCGTGGACGCGGTTTGGCTAGTGACCCCACCACCTGCCAGCTGGCGTTAAAGCTGTGCAGGCCCACCATTGTATATGTATTTTATCCACGCCGTTCATCCATTTTGCTAACTCATTTTACTACATGAGCCACAAAAATGAAGTAGATTCATATTCTACATGGAACACACCACAAGAAAACAAAATATTAAATGAATAGCTCATCATTATAAACTTACCTGAGCCTCTCGTAATGTTTATTTGCCATCTAACTCATCGGTAAGGTAAACAGGGCTAGATGAAGGGAAGTTATAAGCTTGATCCAAAACTTCATTGATTCTCAAAAAGTTTTCAATAATAATTGTTCAACCACAACTACTCTTTTTTTTTTTTTTAGTAACTTTAGTGGTAGACTCTAAAGAGTTTCAACACCAGCTCAAGGATTTGAGTATGCATATATGGTGAAATCCTCCCATGGCATGAGTGTGTGTGCGTGTGTAAAAAAAAATAAAAATAAAATAAATAAATCTATACTACTTTTTTATGGTGGTGTAACCTAAGCTTTAGATCCACCTCATTTTGGGCCATGTCCTAAAATAAGATAGGAATTTGGATGGATTATGTAGAAAGAGTATTAACCCTATTAAGTCAGTCACGCCCAAATCACGCCGCTGCAGATTGCGCAGAGACCTTAACCCCATTCTGTGGGGTCTACCGAGATATGTGTGTGTGTGTGTGGTTGAACTGTATTGCCCGATTATTTTAAGCATGTGAACCCATAAATGGTGCAAATCCAAAGCTCAAGTGAACTATAGTGGCATTTTCGTAGGTAAGTTTTGAATAAGACTGATATTTGTGTTTTTTTCTTTCTCCATTTACGTGTGACTTCACGAAAGTGTTGGGTGTCAAATAAATATCATGGTGGACCCTATGAAAGTTTTGAGGGTGGGTATCATTATCTCCTCTATTTTGTCTAATTGAACTTTAGATTTGATTATTTTTAGATCATATCTTAAAATAATCTCTAAAAATGGATGGACGGTGTGATAAAACACATAAATAACGACCGGCCTTACAGTCGAGTCACCAGGGATACCCCTGACAGGGTCTCCAGCGAACCTAACCGTTTCCAAGCAGTCGTGCGGACGCATGGACTTTTTGAAACGTACGCAATTACTTAAAGTGGGTCGGATCTGCGCTGGCATCTCTGATTTTCCCGGTCAAAACGCTTAAATCGAGGCGATAGCCAAAAGTTGAGAGAAAGGGATGTGGATTGCAGTGGTACTGCCAGTACCGACGTCGCCACCGTTTGATGATTTATCAGCGACAGATATATTTGTTTTATCCAAGCCATTCATCCATTTTGAAAGCTCATTTTAGGGCATCAGTTCAAAAATTAATTGAAAAAAAATTATCTCAGATGGACCACGCAATAAGAAAACAGTGGTGATTACATGCTCACTATTAAAAGCTTTCTAGGGCCCACTATAATGCTTATTTGACATCTGACCTGTTGATTAGGTCACACAGATTCAGATGAAGCTAAAAAAAAAATATTATCTCCATCCAAAACTTTTGCAGCCCTTGGGAGTTTTTAATGGTGATCGTTCAATCACTAATGTTTCCAGTAGTGTGGTCCACCTACTATTTGGATCTTACTTATTTTTGGGTCATGCCTTAGAATAATCTGTTAAAATGGATGGATCGAGTGGATAAAATACATACATCATGGTGGACCCCACAGATCACCGACTGGCTACTGGCATCATCAATAGGCAATCCGTATACGAAAGAAGAGCCAAATGAATCGGCGATATTGCTTTCTCAGCGTCTGATCCGAAAAACTAATTCAATTCCTCTCTCTCTTTCCAAACGGTAACGTTTACAAAGTTCGACAATCAAGATCGAAACCGGGATAACACATACTGCAGTGTAGAGCATCCTCAACCTGGATAACACATGCACATGTGACACGCGTGCAAGATCCTGGCTATTCATTATGCAGGGCGCAGAGAGCGAACGCTGTCCCCAACTTTGGACTGATCATAATGGGAGAGTTGCCTGTGGAAAGAAATCAATGGTTGTATAATAGGTCTGCTTTCAGCATAAAATTGTGGGCTACTTGATGAGTGCATGGGCCTCATTTTACATGCTCAAAAGTAGCTTACCTGATGGATGCCCTACATGTCTCACATGATCCAACGGTTTAATAGCCAAACTTAGGCCCCGTTTGTTAAATCTGAAGTCTAAAGACCGAATCTGAAATCTGAAACCTGAATATGGGTCTAAAGCCTGAATCTGAAATCTAACGTGAAAAAACTTTTTTGATAATTATGGCTGAAGTCTAAAAATTAAGTATTAAATCTAAAACAAACTGTTTGTTAACAAACATCTTAAATGTTTGAAATATGTTAATTTAACACATTTGTCCCTATCTCTAGTATGGAAATGTTTTACATTATAAAGAAATTATTTTTTATTAAATGAAAATAAAATCATTATATTTAATTCAAATAAACTAAAAATCTAAATTAAAAAAAATAAAATATCATCATCAGTCCCTCAATTCCTCATAGCGGGGTGATTGTCGCTATGTGTTGTATAGGATTGAACACCAGTAGCAACAAAACCTTCAAATAAGGCCCACTTTATATTTATATGCTATCCAAACTATTTATAAGGTCATTCCCAATTTGATGAAGTGAAAACATATTGATCCAAAACTTCTGTGGCCTATTTAAGTTTATTTTTCATCCAATATGTTCATAAGGTCACAAATACTTATACGAAGAGGAAAAAAAATCATATTGATCCAAAACTTCCGTGACCCTAAAAAGGGTTTCAATGGTAGACGTTCAATCTTCCACTGATTTTGCAACTTATTTTTAGTCTCAAGCTTTAATAAGAGCTCGCCAAATGGATGGATGGTTGGGATATAACACATACCTCATAATGGGATCCACATAACTTTCTGACATTAATTCAGCATCTATATTGTTGGTGTGAGGTACACCAACCAATCTCAACCAATCCGCATCCTACTTGGACTTGAATTTGCTAATGACAGGTTGAATAACGAGATTGGCAATTGAAGTGATGTCATCAAGTTCCATGGGCCCACTATGATGTATGTGCTTTATCTACATCGTCCATCTATTTGGAGATTTAATTTTAGAGTATGAGTTAAAGAATGAGGCCGATCCAAAGATGTAGTTGACCCCACTATAAAAAACAGTGGTGAGACTGATGCCCACTGTTAAAACCTTCCTAAGGCTCATCGTGATTTTTATTTGAAATCTAACCTGTTCACAAGTTAACATAGATATGAAAGAATGTAAAAAACAAATATCAGCTTGATCAAAAACTTTTGTGGCCTATTTAAGTTTTTAATGGTGGGCGTCACTCTCCTCACTGTTTTCTATAGTGAGGTCCACTGGAACTTTAAATTTGACTCACTCTTTAGTTCTTTACTTAAAATTATATTTCCAAATGGATGGACGGTATGGATAAAAAAATACATCATGATGGGGCCCATATAACTTGGTGATGTAACTTCAGTAAGCGAGTCTTGCTACTTAACCTGTCAATATCCAATCCGCGTCTGCGAAAACAAATGGGCTACTCCCTTGCCACCCGCCAATGGCTGATGGTCGGTGTTATGTAGGCCCTACCATGATGTATGTGTTTCATCCATGTCGTCCATCTATGTTTCTAGATCATTTTATGGTATGAGACCAAAAATGAGGTAATCCCAACCTCAAGTGGACCACATTACAGGAAAACAATGTTAAATGAATGTCGACCATTAAAAACTTTCTGGGGGCCATAAAAGTTTTGGATCAAGCTGATCTTTGTTTTTTTCCATTCATCTAGGTCTATATGACCTAATCAATAGATTGCATGTCAAATAAACAGTACATTGGGCCTTAGGAGAATTTTAATGGTGGATATCCAATCACTATTGTTTTCCCGTGGTATGGCCCACCTGAGATTTATATTTCTCTCATTTTTTATATCAAGCCCTAAAATGATCTTTAAAAATGGATAAATGGAATGAATGAAACACATACATCATGTTGGGGCATAAAGAAGTTTCACAGTTAAAAGTTGATTTTATATTGCACAAACAATCTAAAGAGAAGAAATTGCCGTAGCAACTTGAAAAAGGATAATTTTGGAAGCAAAAGTTTCTGTTTAACAAAAAATTCACGAAGCGCATTCTGCATTCACCATTAAGCCAGACTCTTATCATGGAAAGAATTCAGTGAAAAACCACTTAGCGCTTTTCTTCTTCCGTATTCACGACGCATTAACAAACACCACTAAATATGGAACATTTTTCCAATTCCGCGTTAAGTGTAAAAATTCAGCGTTAACAAATAGGCCCTTCAATACGTTCTATGAATCGGGACACCTTGGGCATATTATTTAGGTTCTTAACAATTGGTATTAAAGATAATATCCTGTTTTGTATTCGAATCAACAAAGGAGTACATTATGGAAAGTGGGCCACTGCTGACATCAGCTGTGGAGCATAGTAGAATGTTATGATTCCAAGGGTTTAATAGCTTAACTTGATTCCAAGGGTTTAATAACTTAACTTGATGTGTGACAGGTTCCATTAATCCTGGAGCTTTTGATATATAGGTTAGGTTTTTGATAGCAGCACCTAAACACCGGCTCTCATGGTCTTGAGATTCTAACAAGTCTGGTTCGACTTGTCTAAGCGGTTGACTATGACCCAATTATACCAAATTGCCAATACTATTCAGAAATGCAGTTCACCCTAACTCGGGCAAGTCAGGCTAATTGCCTACTCAATTTGAGATGGAATGAGTCAATCCAAGTCCCTAAATCATTTAACCATGTCGTACAATCCATCATCTTATTGCAAATACCACTTTTTGATAGACATTGCCAACATTGCACACATATTGGACTTCATTTAGTCCGCACTTGTTTGTTGTATTTGAACCTTCAAGGACTTGTTTGGGTACCACTTAAAAATGTTTTCATCTCATTTTAGTTAATCATAATTATTTTTGAAGGTAATGATTAATTGTCAAGATGCTTTTTTAAATCTTTAACCAAAAAGAAATATATCTCGAATACATAATTATGATCAGCTAACATGAGATAACTCGTTCTCAGCCACCCAAAGAGGCACAAACCTATTTTTTCTTTAATTATGTACTTGACAGTCCACTGATCACTCAATATCATCCCTTCAATTAAATTTCCAAAATATGGTTAATCTATAATGGAGCTGGGCTTGGATTGGTCATAATGAGCCACATGTAAATCAGCTTTATGCATGCATGTATGTGGATTAATCAAACAACTTCTCTTACACTAATGAGAAAAACTTCTATATTGAGAATATACAACCACTTAGAAATTACTTAGAAAATAAAGCCACTTTGGTTTGCCAGTTATTCTAGTATTGTAATATAAAGGAATCATCATTACAATTTTATCATTGACAAACTCAATATATATGAAAATTGTGCATGACATGTGGATGTCTCATGAGACAAATAAAGGAATTTATAATTATGGTACGTTTTATAATATTATAATAAAAATTTAAGTTTAAATGTCAACTTTCATGATAATTTGACATTAAAGTAATGTAAAAATATTATTATTATAATCTTCACCAATAATAAATCAAACATGAAAATCAACAATTAAATGCATATGTATTCAAGAAATAGGTAAAGTATTTTGTAATAGCTATACATTTCTTTTACATATGATAACTAGTGTAACAAATGGGCTTTAAATGTAACTAGGATAATATGGCTTAAATTATGAATCCCAATTTACATATACCATGAACCAAAACTACTTTTTATTCCGTTGTCTCACAATGGAATTAGTGGAAACTTTTTGGATGGTTTTTTTTAAAAAATTCCAATGATCCTATTTCGACAAATGAGTGTCCAAGAATTAAAAAATTAGGATTCCTCAATCAATATGATCCTATTTCGAACAATGACCATCCAAGAATCAAACATTAGAATTGCTCAACCAACTGATTTTGAAAAGTAAGACCTGACCATAGTTTATAAAATGATTTAATCAGTTTATTTTGAGTTATTGTATGACAATAACAAAATTTTACTAATCCAGATGCATCTTTTTAAAGCTGTCGGCTGTACAAAGAAGACCGTAAGCCTTTTTCTTTGGAGGCTTCTTCGTGACTGTACACACTAGCTTAAAGTTTCAAACCAAGGCATACACGTGAGATTCCCTATTGAACTATTCTAAATCTTTAATCAGTGGGCACACGGGTTCATGAAGAGGGATACCGTGGGCCGTTTTCTTTTCAACCGTCCACTAAATGTACATCAATCTCAGTTAACTAATCTCTTCGGCTGAATATAAACTTTTTATTATTATTCATGATCGATCTAAAATGAGCCTCCAAATGTGGACAGTTTAATTTAGTGGCCTACCGCATGTACAATATCGTAAGTGGCTGCGTATAGACCATCACCCCCCGCTAGAGTATTCTCTATTGGCACTTTCTAGATTCTCCTCCATTCAAATTGTAGGCTTAGGTCAGATGACATTTTCAAAAGCTAGCCATGCGAATATATGAATATCATACACAAAACGCGATTACATTAGATACAACAACCAAAAATAAAAATATAAAAAAAGAAAAAAAAGAAACAGAGGTCTTATTGGGGAGATTTTATCAGCACACTCCGTGATTGATAAACGGACAGGATTGTTTCATACTTTTCACAGATTTGTGTAAAATAGCCAGTCCTTCCTGTGACCCAGTTGTGCGAGACAAAGTCGTGGGTCCCACCATTTAGATGACCTTGGATGATTCTGTCATCAGGCGGGGCGCGTGAATTTATGACAAAAAATGGACGGTGTAAGAGAGTGCAGGGTCTCCAACAGGCAATATTTTCCTGATAAAGACGCCCATCTCCGATGGTACCGGCTCTTCTTCTTATGCAGTTATAGCTGTCGGTGCTATATGGGCTCCACCATGATGTATGTGTTTCATCCGCACCGTCCATCCATCCATTTTCCATATAATTTATGATATGAGCCAAAAAATGGCATAGATCCATACCTAAAGTGAACCACGTCACAAAAACAGTAGTATTGATTGAGCACCCACCATTTAAAAAAATTTTAGGGACACAAAAGTCTTGAGTGAAGCTGATATTTTATTTTTTACCTTCGTCCATGTACGAATGACCTAAAGTTTGAATGTCAAATAACTATTACATGGCCTTAAAAGGTTTTTAAAGGCTGACATTCAATTACTATTGTTTTCCTGTGGTGTGGTCCACTTAAGGTTGAGGTCCGCTGCATTTGTGGGATCAAGCCTAAATTTGATTTGAATAATAAAATAAAATTTAACGCGCACCACCTTCTGCGCAAGAACGGATTGGCTACTCCCCTTGGTCGGTGCTCTGTGGGCCCTACCATGATGCATGTGTTTCATCCATTCCGTTCATCCATTTTTACAGATCATTTTAGGCCTTTAGGCCAAAAATTAGAAGCATATAAATCTCATATGGATCACACCACACGAAAACAATAGTGATTGGATATCCACCATTAAAATCCTCCTTAGTCCCACTGTACTGTTTATTTGACATCCAATCTGTTGATTAGGTCATACAGAACCAAATGAAGGGAAAAAAGAATGATCAGATTGATCCAAAACTTTTATGGGCCCCAAATTTTTTTAATGGTAGACGTTCATTCAACACAGTTTCCAATAATGTGGTTTACTTGAGTTTTTAATATACCTCATTTTTGGTCCCATACCATAAAATGATCTATAAAAATAGATGGACGGCATGGATGAAACATATACATCATTTTGGGGCCCAAAGAGCACCGACCACCAGACATTAGCTGGGGGTTGGGGTAGTAGCCAATCCGTTTCCCTTCGGCGCACTCCTCTCGCAGTTTCTTTTGACGCGACGCATCTGGTTTACCGGAACTAGCTAGTCGGTGATTCCCTGACCGTGGGGCCACTTCGAGGTATGCATTGCATATCTACGACGTCCATCTGTTTTTTCAACGTATTTCATGGCATAAGCCTGAAAATGAAGCAGTTACAAATCTCAAATGTACTACGCCGTAGGAAAGAGTGGCAAATGAGTATTAAAAGCTTTTCTTGGGACACAAAAGTTTTGGATTAACTTAGTATTTACGTTTTTCCATTAATCCAGATCTGTGTGACCTTTCCAACAGGTTGAACGACAAACAAATATTAAAGTGAGTCATAGGAAGTTTTTAATAGTGAGTGTTAAATCACCAATGTTTCTTATAATATGGTCCACCTGAGATTTGTATTTACTTCGTTTTTTGGAGTCATATCGTAAAATGACTTGGAAAAACATATGGAAGGCCTAGATATATAATGCATACATTAAAGTGGGCCACAGGGTCAGGGGACCACCCAAATCGATGGTCCCGGGGAACCAACTAAGCCGCGTCCAGTTTCTTTGGAGACGACCAAGCTGCGGGTCATCGCTTGGTTGCTTGCAACGCAAGGAAGGAAGATACGTATCAGATTCCGTACGGCCCGCGGCAGCCACCGTGGGTGCACGAGGGCGGATTTGTCGCGGCAGCGGAAGACAGAGTCGGTGGCCCACCACATGTCAGAACAGTTGGCAACCTCCCACAATCATTGTTGAAGTCAGAGGAGGGAGTTACTTGGTACACTAACAGAGAATGACCACAAATGCATATGCATAAAATACTATGCACACGTGGCTTCAACAAACACAATCCAAACCATCCAAATGGTAGGCCTCGTTCTGAATGGGGTCTATTTTAAAAATCAGTTCGTTCCAATATTCATGTACGTCAATTTAAATCGTTTGACTAGTGGACCCATTATTGATGAAAATTTTAAATTTTACAATAGATGAATCGTTAAAATGAAAATTAGGAAGTGATCCAATTTCAAACAATAATTATTTTTCCTTACAAATAAAAGATTAATATATTCTAACAAATTTTATTTTGGAGGTGTGACTCATCAGAACTATTGGACGGAGTGGATGTCACACAAACATCACGGCGGGCCACAAAGCTCGGGTGTTGCTCGCTCCTCGTGCAACAGGTGTTGTAGAGTACCTCTGTCCGGGAGTAACGTAGAAAACTACCTCCCCCGGCAGACCTCTGTACGGGAGGAACCCCGAAACCGACTCCCCCGGCGGATGCGGCAGCGGTGAAGATGGGAGAGGATTAGGTGAGACTTACCTTGGGCGTAACTTGATGTATGTATTCTGCATCCACGCCGTCCATCCGTTTTTATAGATCATTTTAAGACATTATCCCAAAAATGAAGCAGATCCAATTATCAGGTAGACCATACCATAGGAAAGAGTGGTGATTGACCATTAATGGGCCAAAAAAGTTTCTGATCAAGCTGATACTTATTTTTTTTTCCCTTCATCAAGGCTCCTGTGACCTTATCAATAGATTGGATGGAAATAAAAACTAGAGAACATTAAGGTCTGCCATAAGAAGTTTTTAATAGCAAGACATTCAATCACCATTTTTTCCTATGGCATGGTTCACCTGATAATTGGATCTGCTTCATTTTTGGGACGTCGCCTAAAAATGATATGTAAAATCGGATGTACAGCTTGTATACCGAATACATACATCAAGGTGGGTCCCACGGTAAGGGTAAGGGCTGTACTTTCATGGTTGAAGGTCGGGGTCCCACCTAATCTGCTCGCGGTAAAGATGAGTAGGGACTATGCAACTATTGGGCCTACCGTGGATGGATCACAACTCAATAACCATAGAGATAGGACGATTCTAAACCGATAGTAAAACAGAAAATTATTAAGTGAGGTGATCAAGGATGAAAAAACAAGAGGACGGCTAGGATCATCTGGTCAGTTGGGTATTTCGCACCAGCACATTCTATTTGGGCGATCACGATCTACTTTCCCTTTTACCACGTGATTGTACGGGAGTTCCCATGCACACGCACAGTATCGTTTGTCGTGTTTCTATGCCGGATCTGTGGAACAGGGGCCCACAAGCAAGCATCCAAGAAGAACATGTGTCGCTGACGAGGATTCAATGACGGGTGCGTACAACTCACACCAACGGCAGATGATCGCGATGTAGCCTGTTCAACCGCAATATGAAAGAGGAGACTATCCAATAGAGCCCTAGTATGGTAGATCCATCTCCCTACCGTACAAGTGGCAGACCGTCTTAGTATTCGGGTCGGTCCATTTAGTAGTAATCGGGACCGTCCATTTAGCTGCTCATATTTAGATTTCAATGGTTCAGAATACACATAAATCGGATGATTCTAGCCATTAGATCTGTGGCTCTCAATTGATGTAAATTGAAGAAAAAGTTCTAATTGATGTAAATTTCGAAGGACAAGCTATTCAAGATAGATCCACTAGATGGATGGCCCCGATTGATATGTCACCCTGCCACGTGTGTTGCAGAGACATGGCTCTACCACGTGTGCTGCGGAGCCATCTCTCTCAGTACACGTGATAGAGTAGCTAATCATCTGGGCCATCCATATTGTTTCCTCTACTGGTGAAAGTAAATGGTTCAAAATTCACATGGAGGGGACGATCATAGCCATCTGATCAGTGGCCTTCAACACGTCCGTGGATAATAAAAATAGTTAACGGCCTGTATTCATTCAGTGCTGGAAAGTGGTGAAATCGGATTGCGTACTGAGTTACTCAGTAGGCTTTTATCGTACTGAGTAAACTCAGTTGGGCCCACTATTAATGTATGTAGTTTATCCACACCGTCCATCCATTTTTAATGATAATTTTAGGGGTTGATACAAAAATTGAAGTGAATCCAAAGCTCAAGTGGACTATTACACAGGAAACATTGTGAAAAAATGATTTCCACTGTTGAAATCTACCTAGGGTCCAAATTAATTTTTATTTGTCATCCAACCTGTTCATAAGATCACAAAGACATGGATGAAGAGAAAGCACAAACATCAGCTTGATCCAAAAATTCTTTGGCCTCCAAAAAATTTTCAATGGTAGATGTTCAATCAAACTGTTTCCTGTAGTGTGGTCCCCTTGAGATTTTAATTTGCTTCATTTTTGGGATTCAGTACTAAAATTATCTTTTAATATGGATTAACGGAGTGGATAAAATAAATAAATAACAGTGGACCCTGCACAGTTTACTCAGTACGCTAAGGGTACTGAGTTACTCAGTACGCAATCCGCTTCCGAAAGTGGTGGGCAGATTTTCTGATAGGTGTCATTTTGAAAAATGGCATGGTTTGCATTTAATGACGGTCACTTGACACGTCAGTCCCACGTGTACTATGCTATTTTCTATTTGCTTTACCGTATTAGTTCAGATTCCACGCTAAAAGCGTGTAATGGTTATCAAAGAAAAAGAAAAAGAAAAAGAATGTTAAAAAGCCTTTCTATTCTTCCATGCGCCATAATGTCGTGCACTGAATGGAATCAGTGGCTTTTGCTTCTAGAATCTATTGAAATGGGAAGTACCCTGGTAATTGGGTGAGGAATAATTTGGTGCAAGACACATCAAAATCGTGTGACTTTAATTAAACAACTATCGACTCATGATCCACCATGGATTGAGGTGGACTACTGCTGATAGTCATCCGATCATCATTATGGTAATGATAATGTCTCCAGACATTAGTTGGTTCGCATGATTGATGGTTGATCCTCTTGGAAAATAAGCAAAGTATGCAATTTAAGAATAAAATCTAATTTGTATGTTTAAATCTTAACTAGAATTTAAGTGTTTCAATGTAAAAGTAAATCACACGTCTATTTAGAATACAATCAAATTTGTGGGTCGAAATCTTATTTAGAATAGTCAATATCTTAAGAGCCAAGAGCAACAAGGAAATTTGGCGATAGATTTTATTGACTTGATGAGCTATAAAAAGAGCACACGAAGAAGAGCTTAAAGTCTTATACTAAACATATCTATCTACTTTACATTTATTATTTTCATTTATTTTGGCATAATCGAGTCTGCTTATAAATCGCTACTGTTAAGCGGCTTCCGTTATAATATCTTAGGAGTAAATTAAACATCTAGAACCTTAAGTTGTAGATATATAATCGATTAAGTTCCGATTTAATTGATTATACTCATCCTGTTATATACTGTTGACCACCCACCTCCATTGTTTATTCCAATAGACGAATCATATATTTATTTAGTTGTTTGATACTCTATTGATTGTAATGAGCCATATATATGAATATTAATAAAATCAACATTGTTTAACATTCTTTTATTTATCCATACATTCTTGTTCCATTGAGAAATATTGAAGTTAAAAATAGTGGTGGAAAAAAGTCCTTAAGTCCGTAAACTCATTCTATATTATCACAAGGTGAAGAGAATCCATTCAAAAAGGCAAAACCCATACCCGTTCACAAATTGCTTGAATGCTAAGCGTAGTCGGTGGTTGAGAGGATAATTAGATCCTGTGTCCAGTCTCCAATATGTCCCCCTTAACACGAGAGAATATTAGCGATTTAATCAAACCTTGAGTCAAGTGAACTTTAACATACTCACGCATCATACCTACACATAAAAACCAAATGCAAGCCCTTATTTGATTGAATTGGCAATAATAATAGTCACTCTCAATCAACACTAAGGTTAAAACCTTAGATGCTAGCAAGTAAAACATCATATTAAACTCTGGTTCACTCCCAATTGTACAATGGCTCAGATGGGCTCAAACCACATGTCCTTTAGCTAGATCTCGATACAATCCTAATTACACCTTTGGCACCAGTAGGTCAAATATTAGACTGGACCTTTGTTCACTCCCAACTGCGTAGTGGCTTAAATGGGCTCGAACCATATGTCCTTTTCCTAGACCTTGATTCGCTCCTAATTATACTATGACTTAGATAGATTTGAAACGCGTGTTAAAAATATTAGGCTCTTTTAGCTTCTTTTGGTACGTGCTTGTGCGAAGTGCAAATTGCGCCTAATAAAGTACCCAAGTAATTATATAGCACACATTGGATAGCAAGAATCCTTGTGGAGATTTAAACCCTGATTTCAATAGAAAAAATCTCTCATCTTACTACTGATCTAATGAGTATTTTGAGAAAGTTTTCATATATAATAAGTATATTTACATTCTAAAAATAAACTTTTATTTAAAAACTTATTTCTTATTATAAAACATAATAAATTCAATATATCTTAGCATGGCTCATGATTGTATGACTGGGATCTTTGGGGGAGTCTAACAATAATAAAAAATATATAAAGCAGACAGTCTCAACTTTTCAATATGTGGCTTTTGGGGATAATAAAATTAAATATGATAAATGGTCTAGGTGAATTATTGGAATATATGTATTTTTATTACTATTATGTTGACATATGATGGATATGATTAGGATGAATTTGTTTGGAGATTTTACTAGGGTCTTTGTATTTTTATGGAATGAGATAGGACAAGTTCAATGTAAAATATATTGTGAGGCCTGACTTATATGGTTCTTTATGGACTTAGAATGTTTTTATCGCCAACAGATAAGTTGAGATAGCTTAATTTACAGGGTTACTATAAATAATAGTGTGAATGTTGGGTGTATGATGAATCTCTACCATGGGACATTGACCTCGCATGTGTAGGTGTGTACACGTGTACATATATTAGATTTAAAAAGTCAAGCTATATTTAGTTAGTTAGTATTAGTCTTATATTAGGAATTAAAATAATTGACCAACATAGTTGGCAAGTTTTATAATTATTAAATGTTGTTTTGTGAAATCAATCATTTATATTTATTTTTGGATTATCTTTCATGACTATAGGGTATGGTGGGTCTAATATAGTGGGCCCTAATGGTGTGTAGAAGGATATGTGTATGATAGCATGAGACATAGTAATCACATACATTCATGCAATGTACACATGAAAATGTCTAAACTAAAACATGTTTGACTCAATCAAAGTTTGGTATAATTATGTAAGTATATTGTAGCGTTGCTTGCCGTTTAAGTACCTTATAAGGATTACCCTAAAGAGTTCTCTTTATAACTATATAAAAGTTTTTTAAGAAGTCCCACAGAGTTCCATGCCTTAGAAAAGCTTCATTAGTACAAAGAATAAAAACTTAAGGTGTCCGGTTTGAGCGAAAAATGAGATAATAAGAGCGAGTGCCAATTGTCTTCCGTTCTCCATAAAAGATACGATTTGTTTTAAATTTATGTTAATTTATACATGCCTAGAAGTAGGTTTAATTAGATTAGTTTTACTTCCTACAGGCTCAATTAAACACTATTAGTTAAATGATAAATGGAGAAAAATCCATTGATCAAATAGCTACAACTTCACCATTATAAAATCTTGGAGCTTGAAAAAAGTAGCAATTTAAGACTATCACTTCTAGATTTTAATCAATACTTTTGAACAACTTTACGAAAAAGCCAAACAAGGAAAACGTGAAAAACCACCGAGTGTATAATAGTCTCATGTAACATTCAAATAATTATAATAATGTGAATTGTTATTTGGTTTCATTAGCAACACAATAGGTTAGGAGTTCAATTATTTGAGCTTTGCTGAGCCCACAGTACAAGGTGGGTCATGTAAATGCCATCGCAACTGCAAAGGTGACCGGCAAGTCCCGTATCCAAGACATCCATCAGGTTGGCCTGACCTTGGAAGATGTTCTGGCCCAAAAATAAATATGATTTGTTCCATAATTACTTGATCTCAATTTCATTGATTCAAGTTCGAATTTGTAGTTGTCAATTTGATACATTTCAAAATTCCTCAACTGGATCGGATAAGCTCATTCAGATAGCTTTTCAGTTTGTTTAATTCACAAGATGTGTTAGTATACTAGGTAGCACGAAACTCTAGTTCAATGATGATGGATCTACTTGTATAATCAATGAGCCCCATTTCAATAAACAAGGATCTACAAATCATTTGTTAGGATTGTCCAAGCAAGCTAATTCAGGACTATGACTGATGACAATAAGCTCCACAGTTTATTTGGTATGTACAATTTCCATGTGCTGACCCATCTTGCATTCTATCCTGACTGAGTATCATATAAATCCCAAAGTTTTTGTGCTGCATATTAAATTGATGATTCATATAACTCACATGTGGGACCCATGTATGTAAATCTAGACCATTCAAATTATTAGGGACATTGTGGATGGATAATCTCTCTAAAATCATATTGATCTAACCATCCTAACCATTCTAATATTTGGATTATGCTCTATCAACACGTGGGTCAGCAATTTTGATGGCCAATATTTCTATAGAAATAGGTGTACGGTTGAAGGCGAGTGGTGAATTTCCCTAGTTACGACGCCAGTATATATACACTGCTGCGAGATGAAACCACAAACCAAATCATGAGTGTAGAATGTCTGGTTTACAGCATTCCAATGCCTCAAAGGAAGGTAAACGTGATCCATTCAGCAGGTAGGTATCAATGTTAGAAAGAGTGTGATGGTTAAGAAAAATTTACCAAGTCCTTTTCAGCCATACATTAGTGGGCCAACCTAATTCTTGAGCGAGATGATCTACATTTTGCTATCTCTTTGATGAATGGAAATGTGCAATTCTGGCACGTGTAGCATATGTACATGACTTGCCTTGTCCACGCTTGTGGGCTAAGTAGAGCTCTGGTTATTTTTTATTTTAAAGTGGGTTGCTAGAATAATACACCCTGTGTGGTATTATAGTATGATACCATCCATCGTTCAGTGCTCCAAACTGTTTATATGAAAGGACTCACCTTGAATGGGTGATAACACACACACACAAAAGAAAATTAAAAAAATAAAATAAACAAATCATTGATTAAAGTATTTCAACCGTTTCGTCATTCAATGAATATGGACAATCTCCTCAACCTTTGAACAACCGAAGGGTTCAAATATCTCGATCCGAAAGTTTTAATTTTACTCCGTCCATGATAACGTCTATAATAATTAAATTGGGTCACAAAAAGGATCCCAATCCAACCAGTAAAGTCCAAATGCATCCTAATACAGCACGTTTAAATATAATCAATCTTGTGGAAAACAAATGGGAATGTAATTGCTTTCCTTTCATGTAACCTATATTTATATTTGGATATGGTGGCATGCAAAGGAATCCACATTAAAATTTCCTTACCTAGGTCTAATCATAATGGCAATTTATATATGTTAGAAAAAGGACACGGATGTATAGATTTTATCCACACCATCTATCCATTTTTCCATCAATACTTTAGGTAGAGCTGGACATGAACTAAGTTAGCTTAGCCAGCTCGCTTGACTAGAGTCAACTCGAAACTAGATTCAGACTGAGTTGAGCTGGTTTTTTTAACTCAAAAAAATTTTGAGTCAAGTCCAAGCTTGCTTGAGCTCGACTCGACTTGGCTCAGACCCTGACTCGAACTCGAATCGAATCGGCTCGACGACCCCGCCTAATTCCTACTACCTTGGCCCCTAGCCCCCTTCCTCTTTCCATCTCTCTTTTCTAAGCAAGCACTCCCAAGCTCTAGCCCCCTTCCCCTTTCCCTCTCTCTCTCTCACTCTGCCTGAGTGAGTGGCCGAGCGCCTAGAGCCCCAGCCCCCTTTCCCTTTTCCCATTTCTCTTCTCTCACTAACCAAGCCGGTGAGCCTTGACTCCTGAGCCCATCCCTACTTCCGTCTGAGCAAGTCACTGCCCTGTGCGCCCATCCAGCCGTCCCTGCCTCTGTTCGGGCCCCTCACTGCCCTACACGCTTGTTCGTTCGGACCATCCCTACCTCTTTGTCTACCTTGGTAACACTTGCTTTCCTCTCTCATTGTCCATGATAGCTCGGCCGACCGTTGTCCATGGTAGGGACAAAAGCTTGAGCTCGAAAGCTCAAACTTGAACTCAGCTCAAAAGCTCAAGCTTAAACTTGGCTTGAGCTAGCTCGAGCTACTAATCGAATCGAGCCGAGCTAGCTAGTCAGGCTCAAGGACTGAGCCGAACTGAGTTCAAGTTGGAGTTTACTGCCGACCAAACCAAGCTAAGTTGTGCTAAGCTCGACTTGGTTTGACTTGTGTCTAGCTCTAATTTTAGGGCATGATCCCATGGACACCCCAATTTACATGGGATTTAATCCTACTCATAAACTTCAAATGGGCCCTAGTCGTAGCATAAGTACAACTAAAACAGCTTCCTAAAGATAGTTGTCAGATCTGATCAGACCCTACCGAGACATAGGTGCTAGGCAAAATGAAGACTTACAATCTCTGGCGCACCTTGGGATGGCAAGGGTTTTATTCAAAATCAACTATGTAATGGCCGGTTCTATGTAAAACCACCCATGGGATGACTGCCTTTATATAAAACCAGCCATTGAATGGTCAGCTTTGGTCATTAGGTACACTGGACTAATCATTTCACTTTGTATGTTCAAACCTAATCTTTTTCTTCTTTTTTTTTTCTTTTTTTCTTTTTAAAAAAAAACTGGTAGGTTCGAGGCCTTATGTGTTGCCTTTTACTTGCTCTGTTTTGTCCAAGCCTACTATTTTCCTAAAGCTAGTAGGTTTGAAGTAGTCCAAAGTTAGCGGTCTACCCTTATGTGTCTCCTCCTAAATGCCTATTTAAAGGCACCCCCACACTCATACAAGGAAAGAGAGAGAGAGAGTGAAGAAGGCCAGAGGCAGAGCAGAGAGAAAAAAGAAAGAAATAAAGAAATAAAGAATAAGAGAGAGCCATAGGCAGAGCCAAACTCTAATCCTTGTGCAACAAAAGGAAGAGAGAAAATTTTGCAGAGTTCTTGCAACATTTCCTTTTCTTCCCTTTTTTAAATCTTTCCAATCAAACGTCTCTGCCAGGAGCTGCTCCTATTCTATCTCCTTCAATTGAGAAGTCAAAAGGTGAAATAATATAGAAGTAAATAGAGTAGGGTTGGGATCAGGGATATCGGATCATCTCTTTTGCAGAAAAGGGTGTCCGGTCACCCATTTTCCTTCTCACATCTTAATCAACTTGCATTCCAGTCCACACATCCCCAACAACTTACCAATACACAAACTCACCTTTTTATTTTTATTTTACTTTTGCAATCCTTCTTTCTACTTTTTTTTTCTTTTTATTTATGCAATAATATTAAAGTTTTGCCAAATCCCCTTATTGTAAGCCTAACCCATTCATTTTTCATTACCAAGGCTCTTATGCAAAATCCATGGCGTAGATCAATTCAAGAGTCACTTAAGTTGAGAATTCTTTGAATTTCATGTTCTCCAGGAGATTCTATCCAATCGTGGATTTTGAAGCCTTATTATAACTAGTGACGAGTCCCAAAGTGCTCAAAATATCCAGACGAACCATTATGTTAACCTTGAGAAAGAAATTGCATCGTGTCAAAGGAAACGAGTGGAGTGTACATGATAAGAGTAGTGTTCATAACATCATTACTTTTCTACTCAACCCCTCTTCACTAGACTTCCATTGGCTCTATGCTCTATGACTTGCTGGAATCCCGGATCATGTTTCATTAAAAACTCATAGTAGCCTATTCCTCATCCATTGCATTTTGAACATCATTTAGATGTATGCTCTGTAATTTACTGAAATCTTGGATCTTGTCACATCAGAAAAACAAATGTGCCTAGTTTTATATCTATAACATTATCATATAAACATCATCCGCATGTCCAACCACCAACGATCTAATAGGGCCGCGTGGGCACCTATTTTTCAAAGTTCACATATCCTAAAAATGTGGTACATACAAGGCTTAAGTGGACCACACCACAGGAAGTGGTAATAATGACATCCACCGTTGAAACCTTCCTAGGGCCCACCATGATGTTTATTTTCCATCTTCACATGTTTATAAGGTCATACAAACCTAGATGAAGGGAAAACACAAATTTCAACTTGATTCAAAGCTTTTGTTGCCATCAAGAGGTGTTTAATGGTGGGCGCTCAATCCCCACTACGTGGTCCACTGGAGCCTTGGATTTGGATTATTTTTGGGTACATACCCTAAAATGATCTAGATAAATTGATGAACAATGTAGATTAAACACATACGCATCAATGTGGGCCCACAGAGCTAGACCAATTCCATCTAGTTGGAGGAAGATGGTATGGTATTGAATTGCATTATATGTCTTGAAATATTATAATATTTTGACCATCCAATCCCATGCTTGGAAACAAATTCTTCAAGTGAAAGATACTTTTAATGGACCATGAAATTGTAATCAATGAACCAGATTTTATTGACATTATGTCGATCACCTATATGCATATGCAACTCGATTATCATACATAAAAGGCACATATATATGGATGGATGGCATGGATAAAACACATGCATGAACGTAGGGCCCATAGATGTAGTGGATTTCGAAATCCACCATCCCTCCCTATTTCCCATCGAGACAGAGACAGGATGATATATAACATCAAAGACCAACTGCAATTCCATACCACCTAATCGGACCTAATCCCATGTTCCAAATAGGAATCCACAGTAAGGAGGTGTAACCACGGTAGTACTTTATGTTAGAAAGTATTTCACTTGATTCCAAACAAGTAGTTTGAATTAGGAATCCAATGCGTGCATAGTATTCCACTTGACTCTTAAACAAGTACTTTGAACGAGGAATCCAAGGTGTGAATAGTAATTACTATATATGGAAACCATCATTGACTAATTATCAAGCTTTACCTTCCACGCCATGGATTCCAAATATCCAAATAGCCTTACCAAACCTCTTCAAGTACAATACTCTTAGAGTCCTTGAAAGGAGAGAGAGAGAGAGAGAGAGAGAGAGAGAGAGAGAGAGAGAGAATTCAACTGGCTCTACTGTACATGAGTTGGAAAAGTTGTTACACCTTGGCACGTACTACACGTGTCACCTTGAAAGGTGTACAGAAATCTGAGTGGTGAAAAAGGTGGTCCCCAATGTAGAAAATGACCGTATGTAAATCTCTGTCTGGTCCACTCACCAGGCGACGAGTTTTGGTACATAGATTGGAAGGTTTAAAAAAAAAAAAAAACAAGAAGCTGCCAACTATCCTTATTCAACGTACTTGTATAACCTGCATGATGACTGGACTCTCTCTGATATTTGGATATGATCATCTTCAATGTGGGGTCCAGCCACTCTGATTTCTGATACAATTGTTAGGATGGCACCTGTGCTGCGAATTAGGCTACTAAATCTCTAACATAGGAAACTACCAACTTGCAAGCCATGGAATTAATTAAAATCACGGGAGAAAGAAAAGAGAGGGATCCTGGGAAGCCTTGCCTTTGGGCACTGGACCAACAACGGGCCATCGTTCCCAATTACTTGACACATGGCAAGTTGAGTGGTGTATCCAGACCATTCATCAAGTCCGTCCTATCCCATCGATGGTTCTTGTTTGAAAATGACATATATACCTTGGACTACTTAGTTGCACGAACAGTGTCCTTGAAATGGACGGTAAAAATGAAAATTGTAAGTGGACGACATTAACCTGAAACTTTATAATTATTATATTTTAATGACTGGGAGAGTCTGTCTGCTGAAAATTTCATCCACGGCCATCCAAGGATAAAAGCAACTAACTGGGTGGTCTGGATTCACCAGCCTACTTGCCATTGGAAATAAATGAACCATCTTAATCCCATTGCGCAGGATGAAAGTGGGCCACTAAAGTTTTAATTAGTGAAAATCAAATATTCTATATGATGATAGAGAAGAAGATTGGACAAAATAGAATAAGCACACCACTTAAGTTCTGAAAACAATATTATCAATAAAGCAAGTTTCCTTCTCTACCACGTGAATCACATGTGCATGGTGTGGATCATACCCTGCTATTGATTAGAAGATTAAGCAAGTTGGCTCGAGGATATGAATAGAGACAAAGGTTTCTATTCATGGATAAGCTCCTTTCTCTCTTTCATGCGTGAATATCTCTCTTTGATCCCCTATCGACTCCCAACAGAAAAAGAAATAGGCTTCCCCTGACAGGACAGCTATGGATGTTTTCATGGACAATGCAGTTGGGTGAAATAATCAAGGTAGTAGTTCTTAAGGTACAAGATAAATGTTGTCTAATAAATTTTAAATTTTTTCCTGTATATAAAAGAAACCCTAAATTTGGAACTTTACTACAATAAAAATATGAAAGTCATTGTTTCAAAATCATTACAATTCTTATATCTATAAAAGACTTGTTGCCGGTGGTCCCCATGGCCTGATGAATGGCTCACATCTGGCAGTGTTTGATTGCCAACGATGGAGAGGTTAAAAATCTCAGGGTTTTTCTTTTTCCTCATGTGATTACCAATAGCATGGATCTTGGTAATGGCATTACATGTGATATAGTAACCATTTCATGTGGGGAGTTGTTATCTACGTTAGCCATTTAAGCGAGCATTTGCTCCCACCCATCTCCACCGTACGTAAACATGCAGACCTTTGTGGTGATTGAGACTGTTTGCCCGTTAGAACTAATACTCTTTAAGTCCAATTGCAGAATCTTGATCATTATCATAACACCCATGATAACATGATCATTATGAATTTCTAGCTAAGTGGCTTTCCACCGATCTTGAGCTTGGCATGCATGGCCCAATCAATTTTCAGATTGCACTTGGGTGTAAGTCATTTTAAATTATCCCACCTAAGCCTAACCTACCTTTATATGTTAGTCTTTTATCTTACAAATATGTCATTCAAATTCATATTTACACCCCTCATACATTTTCCAGGTAGACCATTCATTTCATTTCTTTGTGCATGTGTGACCTACTTGATCGTCGATGGATTAAGCCATGTCCCTGCCAAATTCTTTGGGTTCGGTCTTAGGCCTGCTGTCCTTTGGGCTTGGGCTGGGCTGAGGTCTTAGACTTCTTGTGCCAGTCGGGGCTTAGGCCTAGCCTAGCCTAGCCCAAACCCAGTCTATTGCCAGCCCTAGTTGTGGCTTATCTACCCACTGACCCACTTAGATTAATGGTCAATATCACGTTGGACATTTGTCACACCTGGCGAGGAGTTGCTAGCAAATCTCTTCATGGGAATCTAAGTATTTTACTTGAACTTGGATTATGCTAATTCATTGAAGTACTCAAAAATTCAGATATCTTCTCATGGGAAATTCCTGAACTAGTAATTACTACATTCTGTGTGGGACTGACACATGATATGTTTGCATCTGGTGCGCTTACTCATGTTCACCACACGACCCAAGAATGATTTCGATTCAGAATTCAGGTGGGACACACCACGTGCAGCAATGTACAGTCACACTCCTAAAACTTATATATTCACGTGGTGTGGTCCACTGAGTTTTGGCGTGCTCATTCATCCTGCTCGAGCGGACTTCATGACTGAGTTGGATGGAATATTCACAACACATTGGATCTCACATTGTATCTGGTAATGTTTACGGTGGGGGGCTGCTCCGTTTCTGGTATCTCCTGCTCCCTTTGGTATGGCCCACTCTAGTTATGGATCAAGCAAGATTTTGATATCTATAGAGCTAACATGAGGGGTGATGCAGGGAGGGATGTGTTGAGGTCGAGCATCGTCTTCCTAATGGGGATAACTACTCGGAATCCATAGAGCTTCCCTGGACTCACAGAGAAACCTCGAATCCACGAGGAGAATAAGAAACTAGAAATAATTCTAGAAAATTCGGAATAAATTAATTGATGCTAAAAAAATGAGTTGACAACCTTTTAAATAATGTTATGAACCCTAGGGAGAAGTTTCAGAATTAAACTACAACTAAAACTTCCATAAATCATGACTTACGATAAATATTAAACTTACTATTTATAGACGGTCATAATTTCCACTATACCTCATAGTATTTGGCCAAAAATAGTTAGTGTCCTATTTGATTAAACCATGCTATTCTCCTAATTATTCTAAGTACTTTTCATGTTGGATGCAACTCTTGATGAAGAATGGAGAGTATAATCAAACTAAAACTTACTATAAATAGTAAAAATGAAAATTTGACCGGGTGGCTAAAGTAACTCGTCCTAGCCGAAAATCATATAGGGCACATTGGATAACTCATTCCGGTTTGCAAGATACGCTGGTTTTAAGGTTCGGACGGTCCGGATCACTTCTGGTGCTGACCGGGTCTTTTCTTGTCCAACTTGGCCATGAAACTGATGCGACCGGCTCTACATCAAGGGGCTCATCTACTCGACGGGTTAGATTGCACTCACACATCACAATGGGCCCCACGCGGCACCATACCTTTGAAAAGAACTGTTACAAACATTTCTTGGTCCAAAGATTTTGATGGTGGCTCACTCTTCAAGGTGGGCCATGATTGTACTTGAATAACCATGACCATTGGTCTTCTTTTCTTTCTTTCTTTCTAACCATCATTTTTCTTCAAAAACATGTGGAGCCTACCTTACTAGTGGATGTACTAATTTCTTAGTCCGGTCTTGTTTACAGTGAGATCTATCTTATGAGCGCCTTGGATCTTTCACACATGCGCAAGGTTGGCACACGTATGATGAAGGGAATGATTTTGAATATCAATTCATTAATAAAAAGCTCTTTCTTCTCAAATGTTTAAACTACTGGTTCTATCCATAGAAATATAGCAGAAAATGAAATCAGAGAGAGAGAGAGAGAGAGAGAGAGAGAGAGAGAGAGATTAACTTGGAAATGAAAACAGGGAGAGCTGAGGCATGCTACTTTCATTATCTGAAAGATAGATTTGTCCCTGCAAGGATCGAATCTTCGATGCACTCCGTCTCAGCACTTTTGTCCTCGGAATACAATAGCTTTCCTTGATAATGGATTGCTGAGACTAAGTGAGTGCACGCATGGTTAAAGCTACTTAAAACTCGAGTTAGCTAGCTCTTTCATATGCCAACTCCGGAGAGAAGTAGAGAAGAAAAGAACAAAAGGAGAAGATATAAGTTTCCTGTTGCTCTTAGTTTTTGAAATGCTAAAATGGAAATCCAGCAAAAATCAAATTAGGTTGGGGACAAAGACACTGCACCAGGACCACAACTGCAGCTCAGCGTGCACATGCAAAGATATTTCCAAGGTTGTTTTATATATATATATATATATATATATATATATATATATATATAATACTAATAGAAGAACTTAATATAAAAAGTTTCTCAAGTCACCTCCTATTTGATGTGGGATAAAATGCGAGAATAAAAACCTTAAAACAAGAACTAAGCCTATTTCAAAAGCAACTAAATGAGTTGATCCACCTATGTCTTACTACTGCTGTATCTAGAGTTACTGTGCCTCTTCAATCTTTCCTTTTGCAATCAGTACATTGCATCTTTATATATATATATATATATATATATATATATATATATATATATATATATATATATATATATATATATATCCTGATGCTCACACGTACCAATTAGATTTTGGGCTTATGACAGTGTGAACAGGAGGTATGCAAGTGAGCATGCCTCTTATAACAGGATGCAAACTTTTTGAGAACTCATTTCATGTGATATAAGCACAAAATCTGAACAGTCCACATGATACAACAACCTCGTAAAACTTACTGCCATCCAATAAAGCATTCAAGGCCCAACTTTTATCCTAACCCAAAACTTTGGTGGGCCATGGCGAAAGGAAACAATTTCCTCTTTGATTTGCCTCTCTTTGCTCCGGCCTACCAGAAATTTAGATAAGGGTAAAACTTGGGCCATAGGGATGCTGCATCATGTGGACTGTTCTAATTTTGAGCCCATAACAGGTGCGGAGAGGTGCACAGGTGAGAATGCATCTCTCTCTCTCTCTCTATATATATATATATATATATATATATATGAGAACAGCATTGGATCAGTCAGCCTTTTCGAGTTCAGTCCGGTCTGGTGCTTTTGTGGGCCCCACTGCAGGATGTACAAGGCCCCTAAAAATCCAACCAGTGGGACAATGCTAAACCTTTCCATCGGTCACCTTATTAAGAAGAGAATTGAACAACAGTCCATGCTTAGGTCAATGAGTATATTGGTAGGACACTCCAATGCCGGAGATTTTAGAGCATGATCAATCGCATAGAGGCCCATGATCAAAAATCTGGATCACCGACAAATGGGTCCCCACCTCCAAAAGCCGAGGGCCATTAGATTCTCTCTGGCCCTTTAATCAGTGGCCCACAAATTAACGGTCAAGAAAGAAGTGCAGTGAAGGTCAATATTCAACAACAAAGAGAATTTTGAGAAATGGTCCATCACCAGGAGGGGCTGATCTATAGTGACAAATCTCCTTCTTCGCAATGTCTCGGCCCGGAAATATGTGAAGGATACTTCGATATTTGACGTTTTATCTCACCATATTATTGGGAAAATAAAATATTTAAAATACTAAAGAATTATTTAAAATTTTGAATAAAAACTACAACTGAATTATTTTAATTTCTAAATGGTTTTCTAATGAAATCGCCAGAGATTTAATACTGCCGAGATAATATTGTTTAATCAAAATTCTGCCATATTATCGTCAGATTTTGAACATCTCCAGCAATATTAGTCACCATGGTCTGATCAAATCGACATTCTGCATTACCGAATCATGAGACCATGCATGCATGGATTGACGGCTGGATGTGACTCGGAATCCAACGGCACCCTAACTTTGCTGAGTCAGGCCAGTTTGGGAGAACTAGGACTTAATCCAACCAGTGGGATTTTATCAAATTCCACACCACCGCTCAGGTGCGGGCCCAACCATATTTTGCATAGGCTCAGGCCCGGCCCTGCTTTGAGAGTGCCAGGCTTGGGCATGGTCTGGCTCGGCCCAAACACAGCCCACTGCCAACCTTACTATCAAGTGGCTTGAATTGGGAACATTCACTTTAATCAATGAACAAGTGACAAAGATTAATGGTGTTAATCAATGGTTTACATATCTCAGATCGTAGCCGTTGATTAAGCAGTATGCATCATGAAGAAATCATATATCAAAAATCAAGGTAGTATACTCGTCCTGCAACCCACATATATACGCTTGAATTTGGATAGTTGGGCTTCTTTTATAAGCACTCATTTTTCTCATACAAGTGTGATCTGCCTGATCGGTGAACGGATATCATTTGGTTTGAGGCTTGATTCAGTGTAAAGTAGCTGATGAATGGCTGGGATTCTGACAGGTGTGCCATTTGACAGTGGCTGAGCTGTTCATCAATCTGCACGGACCATCTAGTGAGCTAAAGTGTGGAGGGGACAGTAGAAAAACCATATGGAACGGGCATTCCTAGCTGAATCTTGTCACCTTCGAATGGACAATAAAACTGGAAGAGCATTAGAGGTTCTTATTCAAAAGGGAAATTTCTATTAATTGAGTGGCCAGGCTTCTTTAATCATTGTAGGTTTTTTTTTTTTTTTTATAACGATGGGTGGTCCACATAAAGATCGGACCTGATAGATTGTCAGGATTCACCAACGACATGCAGCCAAGTTGTTCATTGAGATTGCAATGAACCAAGATGGAGTAGGACGAATAATCAGAATAATCAGAAAGCTCCCCATGTGTTTCCACTTGAATTTTCGACGGTGCTTGGGAAATGAATTAGACACCATTCAATTGGAGAGATCATTTTAGAATAGAGTCCAAAAATTAATCATATCCAAATCTAAAATAGAGGTGTACACGAGTTGAGCTTGGTACAACTTGATTGGGCTCGGCCACTAGCTGACCTCAGCTTGAACTCAGCTCAGCTCAGTCCTCGAGCTCGATTGGCTAACTTGGCTCGGTTTGGTCAGTAGTTCAAGTTGAGTTCGAGCCAAGATTGAGCCAAACACATGGACTGTACCTTCAAGTTTTTACTGTATGTACAACATAAGCCGTGGTTTTACAGGTATTTCAGCAAATACCTTGTAGGAAACATCAAAATTAAAAATATATATATATTTGATTGACAAAACATACCTTTCTTACTAACAGGAAAGATTAAAAAAAAAACAAAAAAGAGTATTTGTTTAATGAAACATACCTTCTTTGCCAACAGCTGACACTTCGTTGAGTCATTTTATCAAACACTTGATGAGCAACATCAATATTAAAGTAACCGAGTTACTGAACTGGCTCGATTTGAGTTGAGTTCAATTTGAGTCAAGTCGAGCCCACTCGAACTCAGTTCAAAATTTTTTCAAGCTAAAAAAATCAACTCTGCTTAGCTTGAACTTAGTTTCGAATCGAGTCAAATCAAGCTTTTTAGAGATGGGTTGACAGAGCTAACCGAGCTAACTCGGTTCACGTGCAACCCTAATCTCAAATGAACAGCACTACAAATAGTGGTGGGACAATGATTCTCACTGATAAAACATTCGTAGGGTCCACTATAACGTTTATTTTGCATCCAATCTGTTCATGCGGTCACAAAGAGATGTATGGAACGTAAAAACAAATATCATATTCATCCAAAAGTTCCAAGCCCAAAAGGGTTTCAATGGTAGACGTTGAATCCACCACTGCTTTTTGCAGCGTCGTTCACTTTATCACTGGATACGTCTTATTTTTCTACTAAAGACTTACGAAAAACTCGCCAAATGGATGAACCGTTTGGATATAACACATACCTCCCGATGAGACCCACGGGGGTTGGTAACATCAGTACACCAGCCAGGTCGGTAGTGTATGGTACATAGCTAATCCGCTACCCGCGTGGTCCGCACGAGACAAATGCATCCAGGCATGATTTGATTGGCCCGCAGGCGTGTGTAAGAGATGGCCCCACCACGTTCGATTCCTATCTTTGACAGGAGGATGGGCTAATGAAATCCTGCTATGTCGCGTCCATGTCATGCTGTATTTGGGCAGGGTTAGTACTAAATCTGGATCCCATTCCTAGGGTTTTCAATAGTACGGGACCGTCCATTGGGCTTCAGACATGGCCCAATTCAGGTTGGATTGGGCTGAATTACGAGGCCCATCTTCGACTGTCCCATGTAGGGTTTCAAGGGCACTTTGGTCATATATGCATAACAGGCCACACCTAATAAATAACCCAGATATTACACAAAAGAGGCTGAATGGGCTTGTACTGTACCTAGTCATCATGAAGTGGGCTCAGGCACGTTTGTGGATGGCCTTGGGCAGATCTCGTACCAGCCTGGGTCCAACATGCTGACAGACCCTTTTCGTTCCCTTGTGGCATACAATAGTGTCAGCCACCACGTTCGATTCCTATCTTTGACAGGAGGATGGGCTAATGAAATCCTGCTATGTCGCGTCCATGTCATGCTGTATTTGGGCAGGGTTAGTACTAAATCTGGATCCCATTCCTAGGGTTTTCAATAGTACGGGACCGTCCATTGGGCTTCAGACATGGCCCAATTTCAGGTTGGATTGGGCTGAATTACGAGGCCCATCTTCGACTGTCCCCTGTAGGGTTTCAAGGGCACTTTGGTCATATATGCATAACAGGCCACACCTAATAAATAACCCAGATATTGCACAAAAGAGGCTGGATGGGCTTGTACTGTACCTTGTCATTATGAAGTGGGCTCAGCCACGTTTGTGCATGGCCTTGGACACATCTCGTACCAGCCTGGGTCCAACATGCTGACAGACCCTTTTCGTTCCCTTGTGGCATACAATAGTGTCAGCATTGAATCCATATATATATATATATATATATATATATATATATATATATATATATATATAAAGCCCATCAATCCGGACGGTCCATTGCCAGAATGTACGTGTAACTCAAAGTGACCCATGCTTCCCGTTCAATGCACGTGGGACGCCACATCTGACCTCTACCACTTTAAAGTTACGGTGGTACAGGCATCAATGTAGTGTCCCTGGTACAGTAAGTCTTTTTTTTTTTTTTAATTTAATGAAATGGGAATACACCAACTGGTGGTTTTCTCACAAGTTGCAAAGATCCAATGGATTCTATTCATCCCAGTCGACTCAAAGTGGGTTGGGTCTGATCCAGTTCAGCATCACGAGTCAGGTTGATAAAATCAGGATTGAACGATTCAATCCAAGTCGCCTAGTCCTGAAACGTACGTGCTACTGCACCTGGAAAGCTCATCCGCCTCAGGCAATTCCCATTCCGCCGCAGATACATGTCATAACATCAAAACTATTTGATCATCAAGTGGGCCATACCTGCTATTATTATTTTGAGCTCGATTTATGGCTACCGTCCATTTGTTCAGAAACGTGTGACCCACCAAACGATATCGCGAGCGGATCCGATCTTGGACGCTTTTTATCTCGATTCGACTTATCGGGCGACTGCAGTTTGAGCAGTGGCGCTGGACAGTACAGCACGAAGTTTTGGTTACAAACCACACGTTCAAATCTCTCACGTGTAATAAATCCGACACGTTCATATATTCATTTCAATGTCAGCCCACGGGCATCAATTTTCTAAAACATAGATCTCTACGTACATATGCGGCACATTTAATAAACGGACAGGACGGATTTCTGGCGGAATGAAAATTCGCCGTGGACCAACTTGTCAACGTTCGGAATCTCACACACATGAGTCAGTTCGGCACGTGCGGTGCAGACGTGGAGGTAAAAAAAGAACTTATTAAATGCTCTTTGACACGTGTAATAACTAGCGCAATCCAAGTCCCAGACAACAGGGACGCCGATTGCGTACTACCCCCGCCCGTCCCTAGCTCCCAGCGGGCAGTTCTGTGGGCGAGCCTACCGTGATTTATCTGTACGTTTTAAAGTATTAAAATAAAAATGAGGTAGATTCAACGCTCAAGTGCACCACACTGTAGATGACTCTTACATTTAATGGTTTAGGCATTTTTAAGGCAACCAAGCTTATTATTTGGTGTGGTCCACTTGAGCGTTAGATGCACCTCATTTTTGTCTTTATGCCTTAAAATAATCTGAAAATATGGATTGATGGTTTAGATGTACAAATACATCATGGTAAGCCCTCCCACAGAACTGCCCATTCAGAGCTAGGGACGAGTTAGTACACATTCCGCGTCCCGGAAACAGAGGCTGGATTGCGTCCTACCCCCGCCTTTCTCTGGCCGGGCAGTTCCGTGGGCCAGGCCACCGTGATATATCTATACATCCAAGCCGTTCATCACTTTTCTCAGACATTTCATTAGCACAAAAAATGAAGCAAATCAAGCGCTCAAATGGACGACGTCACGTATGACTCTTGCAACTGGCATTTAACTTACTATTTGGTGTGTTCCACTTCTGCGTTGGATCTGCTCATTCTTATGCTCATGCCTTGAAATGATCTGATAAAAAGGATGGACAGCTTGGATGTAAAGATACATCATGGTGGGCCTGCCCACTGAACTGCCCGTTCGGGGGTAGAGACAGGCGGGGTTGGACGCAATCCGCGTCCCACAGAGTGGGGGCTGGAGCTGACGAAAACCGTACACGTACCACGTCCTCCTGTCCGGATTTTCACGGCAACAAGCCTGACTCCTCTCCGAAAACGACGGGTTTGGTTTTTAAATCGCGCGGGAAAACAAGTTCAGCATTTCTCAGTTTGACCGGATACTGCCGTGTGCAGCAGCAGCAGCAGCCGTGCAAAACATAATAAGGGAGATATGGGCCTCTTTACGGAGCATGCATTTCATATGTATTTGGCAATTATTATAGATTTCATAAATTTAATACAATGCAAATTAGAATTTAGTGCTTTAGCATTCAATAATTTCGTAATCCATATGCACTTATTTGACGAACTTCATTAAAAATGCATGTGGAAAAAGAGTGTGAGAGAGTTGACAGTGACTTACCTGAATTAGTGATAATCAAATCCATGAGAGATATAATCTCATAATTTTACTATTATTTAAAAAAGAGACTTCTATGTGTTTGATTTGAATTGAATTTTAAATTATATAAATTACACTCCCAAATTCACCAATACACCTAAATTACATACTACCAAATGACTCCATGGAATGCTCAAGCTGCAAATGACGCTTAATACTTAGTTACTTGAATCTTTTACAAGTAGCATACAACTCAAGTTAAACAAAATTGTAGGACCCATCATCTCTAAGGTACTGTTTATTTCCCCAATTTTTATAGTAAGGCAACGTAAATATATAAGAGGGTCACTACTCATGGCTCATTTGTAAACTCTCTAGAGATTCAACACAAAGATCATGAGTTGGGGGAGTAATCATGTGAGATGGATATAATCACATGTAAAAGAAAATGTAAATAAGCCATTATTATAATTTCATAGTATTTATTTAAATAAGTATTATGGTACATAATTTGATAGCTGAATGCAAATATCGTATCAAATACAATAATTTATAACGACTATAGTTTTACAAAAAAATAAGTTGATGTCATCAAACAAGTAAACAAGTTATTCTTATCATTTTAATTAGATAAAACAAATAATATAAACAATATCATTATTGTATTAAAAATAGGTAATATTATCAAACAAATGAGGTAATTTGTACTCATAAACCATTTTCTCTATTTTACTAATGTAATTGGTAAAACATTTGATTGAATAATCCTAACTTTTGATTTCTGGATACTTATTAGTAGAAGTAAGATGATACAATATTTTTCACATCTAACCATTCCATGGATGTCAGCAAATCCAATAATTGGCTACTCTTAAGGAATGTATTTTTTTATTTTTATTTTTTTTGTTGCGGTACATTTGTACTTCTTTTTTTTACACACACTCACGCTAGGGGAATTTCACCACCTATGGGTACTCGAACCCTTGACCGGGAGTTGAAACTCTTGAGAGTCTACCACCCGAGCAAGAGTAAGGACCCAATAGTACATCCATACTTGCAAATATAATTAGGACAGTTTACTTCGACCTGATTATATGCCATGTATGCAATTTCAAGTAATTTCTAAGTGCATGCATATCAACTCTCACGCTCTTTCAAAGTTTCTCTCAGATAAAAAGCAGCTGCTCTGAAAGAGAATAACCATCCAATCGCACGAGCCAAAGCACTGCACATGTGTCATGTGGTACCTAACAGCATCAATATAAACCGTCCAAGAGATGCTAGCCCCGCTTACGCATATCAGCTTTGAGAGTGGCTTGAATATCTAAGTACTGCGCTTAAAATGGGTTTCACGGTGTAGATGGGCCATACATAAAAATCAGACTGGTCCACTGATCGGGTTGGCCACTCCATAAGAAAAGAATGAATGCTTTTAAAAAAGCATACCAATGGTTCAAATTCAATATCCGAGTGCAGACCTGTCTGATATGTGAACCCTCCTGATATTTGCTAACTATCAATAGGGGTGGCAATTAGCTGTAAAAAAAAATTAGTAGGGCCCATGCCTGTCCGTCTTTTTGAGTTTACCATCATGGGTGTTCCTCATCCATCCATTGATCAAGTGGACCACACATGCACAAATAAATAGACACTTAGAAAATGAAACCCATGAGACACGTGAAAAATATATACTAAGGATTGTAACAGCATATTTATAATATAAAACACACGCGGAGGATAAAGTGCCTTGAGCCCAAGACTAGCATGGTCGACGGTTTAGCTTGAGTTACTTAAATGCTCCATATGGACTTTTTAAGTAATTTATAAGCGTCTGCGTATCATCGGTCACACTTTACAAGAGTATCAAAGCTTTTCTCTTTGTATAAATGTGCAGGAGGGGCATGTTGGGCACAGGCCCAAGCCTGAGCATGGCATATAAGGGCCCATTTGATAGGTCAATTTGTGAATGGGGCATGTTTCAAAGGGAGAACTTTGATACACGGTAAGTGGATGATACTCAGGTACTTTCAAAAAAATTCAGAAATTGCATGAGTGGCACGCTAAGTAATTCCAATTAAACAGCTCACATTATTAATTAGTCCTGTTTTGGATATAAAATGAATGGAAAATCACTTCTTCTTTTTTTAATATGTATCTGATCATCAGTTTTGTGAATATTTATTGGACAGTTAATGAAAAATCCAACGGTCCTATGTCAAGGAAAAGTGTCCACAAATCAGAGGTTGGCATTGTTCAATAACTGATATAATTTTACGATTGTGACTCAGTTACTAGTAAGTTCAAATATTTAATCGGTGATATATTCAGTGAGGAACGGTCCATGACAGCGCAGTAAAAGCACGCTGGATCACCAGCCATGGTCTACCTGACCCTGACCATTTTACCCAATCTGTCTAGAATTTAAGATGTTTCCCAACTCAAAATCTAATATTAGAGGTCCCAAGCAGCACTCAGCTCATTTTCTAATGAATCTCGTTTAAGAAGTTAATGAGCTGAGGCCTGATCTGTACGTTTAGTGAGCTCCATTTCTACTCAAAACCTAATACATGACCCGATAAGTGCGACCCAGACCCAACTAAAAACTCAACCAGTTGGCATACATGCTGACCCAATCCAGCTCAATGTTAAGAGTTGGGAGTGCATGCCCTCTCTATGAAGGATGACATGGGGTCGGGTCCAGCCGGCTCAAGGCGTCCCCATAGTGGGAATTAGAAAGAGAAAAAAAGGGAATTTGGGCCCCTCAGTTGTTGCAGCTTGCAACACATAACAGTGTCCGACACAATAGGTACCGGATCCCATTTAATCAGGACATGATGGGGCCATACAGATAACGATTGCCTATCTTAGCATTGTCAGTGTTATAATGCTCCAAACGGAACATTCACCATTTCAAAGCAAAATTCACGATAGAATTTACAAAAGCTAGTATAGAAAAAACAAAAACAATAATGGAAATTTATGAAATGATTATTCAAACGAAATTGCTGTCATTATTTATATTACAATTGAAGATTTGCTGGCATACATGCCAGCCTTGCTCGAGGTGGCAGTTCCTAACAGTGGGAAAAAAATAATTTGTAATTTTTGAATTCTTGAGATGGGGCTCTTTTGTTAAGGCAGCAGTGCACCATACACGTATGCTGTTCACTCCCCAAGTGCAGGGTTGTGATGTAGTAATAAACTCGGTAAGACCGAGGTCGAATCCACAGAGACTGATACCTGTACGTTTCCTGAAACTAGGTAGAAATAGAACTAGCCTAAGATGTAATCAAAATCGAATGTAAGTTTAAAGAATAATTGTGGACTAATTATCTAAAACTTAAGTAATTCAGAGGAAGGAAACTAGGGATTCAGAGGATCCACTTGTTGAGATCAGGGAGATCTTATGCCTGCATCAAGGTTTATGGAATTCAAACTGAACTTACTTGATCTGGTTTTCAAGAGATGAAAGGTATATGAATTAGAATGGATTCCATCATCTAACCATGCCCAGGAGACAAAGCAAACAATAGGATTAAACTAATTACCAACCAATCCATAATGCATGAGAGTTAGGAAGGGTACGATCATCCAACCATGCCCAGGAGACGATGGTGAACAACAAGGCTTCCTGACGTCATAAACATCAAAAGGAGGAAGAAATACTCAAAGCCATCGCAGATCTATTGTAATTTCAGTCACAACAAACCATTAAATAAAACTGAAAGTATTCCTTTTAATTGAACTAAAAATCAACGTCAGTAAGGCTAAACAATGGGGCACAAGCAAAGTCTCTCCCATCAGACTACAAGCTTCACCTCTTAGCCCTAGCTAAGAGGTTTAACCTAACATAATTATGATTAGGCTAAATCTCAAAAAGAAAAGAAAAGAAGAAGAAGAAAACAAAAAAAAACAAAAGAGAACAAACAAACTTTCTCTCCCATGAAGGCTTCCCCTCCTTCAATCCTCAAAACCGAGACTTGTCCAGCCTCTACTCCCATTCCAGCCCAAACCCAAGCCACCTCCACACGCTGCCACTGTGCAGCAGCCAACCTAAACCGAGCACAGCTCCCACGTCCAGCCTTCCTCCGTTTTCCTCCGTTTTCCTCCCATCAGACTTTCTCTCTCTCTTTTTTTATAGCACCCTCGTCGGCACCCAATTTTCGTCCTCCATGGGGAAGTTTTTCGCATAAGAGATTGTGTTGGAGTCGGAATAGAAGAGCTTTCGCAACAACTGAGTTCGTCTGCGCAGTAAAAACGCAAAATGACTTGCGTTTGGAGTGTCTTTGCGGCGTGATATCGACCTACCTGACAATTCTGAAAGCTTGGCTAGGGTATTGGCCTCCCTGTGAACACAATGGACGGTATGGATCACTAAAAATATCGATGACCGTGGCCCACTATCGTCCGCAAATCCCGGTTTTCCCGAACGCGCGTAAGGCGTACGCAGAGGCGCTGACGTGTTCGGTGCGCCCCACAGAGGTATTTTCTAGAAAATCCACCCCGTCCATTGGATTCAGGACGAAATTTTGGTTAAGAATGGGTGGTCTTGAACGTCCATTAATGCGGCCCAGAGAAGAAATCACCCCAAAAATCGTTTTGAACGTCGCAGGACCGCCTGTTTGTGGCCTTTGTATCGCGCACATGTGCATGCATGGGTGTAAAAGTTTAACATGGGTTTGAAGAACTCATGACCCTCTACACGATGGATGGTTTGGATTTCCTACTAGAGCAATGTGTGGGGCCCACTAGCGTCCGCAAAAACGGACCGCGTCCGTTCGTCTCGCCGCGTGAAACGGAAATTCCGTTTTTGGGAAGAAGATGCGGGTCAGCGCTGCTGACCCGCTTTAGCTTGTTTGGTGCAGCTCGGGTACGTGTGTACCTCATATACACACGTTGTATATGTGGGGCCCATTGTGATGTTCTATCAAAATCCAAACCTTCCATTTGTTTCCTCATCTTATTTAAACCGCCGAGACCAAAGTTGAGACAGTTCCAGATATCAGGTGGGCCCAGAATCAATGGTTTATGGGATGATTTGTCAGTTGGGGCACTTCCATAGTGATCCGATGGCTGAAATTTGATATGTACGGCTAATTTATGGCCCTCAGGCCATGTATAAAGTTTTGAGCCAATCAGATGGCGGGAACTATGTGATCTTGCATTCTTCACCAATTTCGGGCCTCTTTAATGTGAATGGCCTGATTTCCTCGGATCCTTGATGCATAATTCCATCAATCTTCGTCCCCTGGAGTCCGTCCCTTGCCTTGGGTATCATCAGAGCGTTAAATCTATGGTTTAAACACCCTTTTTCAGTTCATGCTTGTAAATATACTCTACATCACAAATACAATTAAATCAGGCTATTAAACGATATCATGCTTGTAAATCCATGCAATAAATGGGTCTGATATGCAATATTTGACCCTCAACATATGCATGCATTTTGTTGGGGACAAAAAGTACAAGTCCGCAGACTCGGACTTAATGCCTCGGATCACCAAAGGACGTGCCAAATCCGAGGCATGATTCGCTAAACCGAGACAAAGGTTGAGTCGGTTCGGACGACTCATCAGCATTCCGAGCATGCGTAGAACCGAGACAAAGGTTGAGTCGGTTCGGACGACTCATCAGCATTCCGGGCATGCGCCGGGCGGACCTCCTTACCAGATCGACCATCGCAAGATCAAGCCTCATCCCGAATATCTTGGGATAAGATCTCCGACCCCGAAGCTCACGGGATTGGATGAAAGCTCGAGATGGGCACGATCCTATCTCTGTGATACCAGGAGAAGATCCCGCGCACAATATCAGGAAGAGAATCCTCGTGCGATTAAATGCCCCAGCAGTTATAAAAGAGGGACCCCTGTCACCTTGAGAGGTACGAAAAGAATTCTCTCTAAAAACTCCTCAATATACTCAGACTAGAATCCAGGCCTGACTTTGGCATCGGAGGGTCCCCTGCTCAAACCAGGGTCTCCTTTGTCCTCTCTCTGTGCAGGTATACGAAGGTCTAGAAGGACGAATCAGATACTTGCATCAACAGCTTGGCGCCGTCTGTGGGAAACTGTACAAAAAAGCCATCTCATATCTCTATACTGATTCCAATGGTAATGACTAGAAGGACGGTCCCAGAAGAAGACTTGAATGAGATTGAAGGGCCGGTAGGTACAATCACGGTCCCCGCGGCCCAGAACCCACCTAACAACCGCCAACGAGGAACGACCAGGACGAGCAACAATCAGCAGGGTCGTGACGATGGACGGTTGGATAAGGAGGTTCAAGAAATCCGGTCTGATGTGAATGTGATGAAGCAGATGCTGGAACGAATGTGTCAGCAACAGATGCATCCGCTCCCGCATCCTCAAGGGGAGACAGCGCACGTACCAATTACGGCGGTTGATCCTCAACCTTCCGCGCCGCAATCTCTCCGGTCGAGCCAACCCCAAGGCGGACCGGAACCATCTCCGGCGCAGTCAGCCAACGCTTCCCTACCCCCGACTGATCTTCGTCACGAGATAGAGCGAAGAAGGCGCAATCGCCCATCCATGGAAGGCACGGCAGAGAGCAGTGAACTTTGAAAAGCCGATATTCAAAATTTTAAAAGAGAAGTGCGGGAAGAGATGGCGAAAGAGATGGCGGACATGAAGCACGGCCGGAATGTATATTCAACCGGGTCCGAAGTGAAGGCGTCCCGCTTTGTGGACTCGGTACTGAAGGCCCGGTTGCCCGAGAGGTTTCGATTACCTCAGATCACTCCTTTCACCGGCAAGACCGACCCGACCGAGCATATTGAATGCTTCAGAACCTATATGGAGCTCCACGATGCCTCGGATGCAGTAATGTGTCGAGCCTTTTCTCTTACATTGACCGATGTAGCTCGACTGTGGTTCAAACAGTTGAAACCAAAGTCCATCAGTTCATTCGCTGAGCTGAGCGACACCTTCCTCACCAACTTCATCGGCGGAAAGAAGAAATTGAAGCCCCCTGCACATCTGAACAACGTAGTTCAAAAGCAGGGAGAGCTACTGAAAGATTATATCAAGCGTTTTAATTTCGAATCCCTTCAGGTTCGAAAACATTCAGAAGAAACGGCTCTCAATGCGCTCATGCAAGGAGTTAGAGATAGGCCATTCCTGGCATCTCTAGACAAAACTCCGCCCGATACTCTGGCAGAATTTATGGCACGGTCGGATAAGTATGCGAATGCCGAGGAAGCGCGAATCCTGCATGAAACTAAAACTTTGGCCAAAGAGTCGACCAAAAAGGAAGCCGACTCGGCCGGAGGAAGGAAACGCAAGGATGATCAAGCGCGTGATGAGCGAAGGTCAGACAAATGGCCGGATCGAAGATTTTTCACATATACTCCCCTGAACAAGACTCAGGAAGAGGTATTGATGGAAATAAAAAACGAAGGCTTTGTTAACTGGCCCAGTAAGCTCAGGAGTAATCCTAACCGGCGGGACAAGGATAAATACTGCCATTATCACCGTGATCACGGGCATAACACAAGTGATTGTCGTCACCTAAAAGAAGAGATCGAACGACTCATAAAAGACGGCCGACTCAGAGAACATATGGTTAAAGCTGGGGCAGCTGAGGCACGCCCGACCGAGAGTCAGCCTATGGAAGAAATCCGGACGATTATCGGCGGTCCACAAGGTGGGGGCGACTCAAACAATGCTCGAAAGAATCACGCGAGGAAGCTCAGTCAGCCTAAGTCCGAGCTTATGATCATAGATCGGCCACCGAAGGAGAAGAAAAGGGAAAGATATTGCATCTCGTTCACAGAGGAAGATGCCCGAGGTATCCATCACCCCCACGATGACGCATTGATTGTCACCCTGACTATCGCTAACCGAAAAGTATTCCGGATACTCGTCGATACGGGGTCATCTGCAGACGTGTTATTTACTCAGGCGTTCGACAAAATGGGGATCGAACGGTCCATGCTACGCCCAGTTCGGACCCCGTTGATCGGTTTTTCCGGAGGACAGGTGCTGCCCGAAGGGATTGTCTCATTACCACTCACTGCTGGTAGTGCCCCACATCAGACGACGATGATGGTTGACTTCCTGGTCGTCGATCAACCCTCAGTATACAACGCAATACTCGGCCGACCTTCATTGAGTCTCCTCCAGGCCGTGGTATCCACATACCATCTTTCAATGAAATTTCCGACCGAGTCGGGAGTCGGAATTGTCAAAGGAGACCAGCAAGATGCGAGGCGATGTTACATGATAGCTGTAAAAGGAGCCGCCGACAAAAGTCCGACCAACATATTAACGATCGAATCATTGGACCCTCGGGGCGAGAATTATGAACGAGGACAGCCGGTCGAAGATCTTGTCTCGGTCCCCTTGGTCGAGACGGATGGATCCAAGACGGTACGAATTGGCTCGTCTCTGCAGTCCCCTTTGAAAGAAAAGCTGATAGCCCTACTCCGTAGGTACGCCGACGTATTTGCCTGGAGTCATGAAGATATGCCCGGGATCGACCCCTCTGTGGTGACTCACCGACTCAACGTCGATCCGTCGTATCGACCGATCCGACAGAAGCGACGACCGCTTGGCCCTGAACGATACGCCATCATCGAAAAAGAAGTCAACAAACTCCTCCAAGCTAATTTCATAGAAGAAATACACTATCCAGAGTGGGTCGCGAATGTCGTGCTTGTAAAGAAATCCAACGGGAAGTGGCGAGTCTATATTGACTATACCGACTTAAATAAAGCCTGCCCCTTTCCGCTTCCGAGGATAGACCAGCTAGTAGACAGTACCGCCGGACATGAGCTCCTTAGCTTCATGGATGCATATTCAGGGTATAATCAAATTGTAATGCATCAAACAGATAAATCAAAAAATACCTTTGTCACCGACAAAGGCCTTTATTGTTACCGAGTGATGCCATTTGGTTTGAAGAATGTCGACGCAACTTATCAAAGGTTAGTTAACAAAATCTTTGCTCGGCTTATAGGCCAAACCATGGAAGTATACATCGACGACATGCTCGTCAAAAGCATACACGCGGCAGATCATGTGAATGATTTGGAAGAAATGTTTCTAATCCTACGGAAGTTCCGGATGAAGCTAAATCCGAGTAAATGTGCTTTTGGAGTAGGCTCCGGAAAATTCCTCGGTTTCTTGGTCAGTCAGCGAGGAATAGAGGCAAACCCTGAGAAGATAAAGGCTTTGATTGATATGGAATCCCCCAAAACCATTAAGGACATCCAAAGGTTGACCGGGCGAGTCGCAGCACTTAATCGGTTCCTGTCCAGAGCCACGGATAAATGTCTCCCTTTCTTCAAACAATTGAAAGGAAGGCAAACGATGGGTTGGACGGAAGAATGTGAAGCGGCGTTCCAACAGTTAAAATCATATCTCGGTTCTCCACCTCTCTTAACAAAACCCGAGTCAGGGGAGTCCCTACTCCTTTACCTAGCAGTATCCGAGGCAGCGGTCAGCTCGGCTTTGATACGAGAATTCGGAGGAAAGCAACTGCCGGTGTATTACGTCAGCAAAGCGTTACTGCCAGCAGAAACGAGATACCCGAGCTTGGAAAAAGTCGCCTTGGCTTTAATAACTTCCTCTCGCCGACTCAGGCCGTATTTCCATGCCCATACCATCATCGTGATGACCGATCTTCCGCTTCGCCAGGTATTGCAGAAACCAGAGGCTTCCGGCCGACTCACTAAATGGGCTATCGAGCTGAGTGAGTTTGATATTTAGTACAGACCAAAGGCAGTAATCAAAGGGCAAGCCATAGCTGATTTTGTCGCCGAGGGGACGCCTCCGACCGAACTCTCAGTAAACGATACGCCGAAGGACGGTGCAGTTCCGACATCAACCGCTCCCCCTTGCCCTATTCCATGGAAACTGTATGTCGACGGTTCTTCCAACTCGAAGGCCAGTGGGGCTGGGGTTGTGCTGGAAACTCCCGATAATACCTATATACAGTATGCCTTACGACTTGGATTCCAAGCGTCGAACAATACGGCAGAATACGAAGCATTGTTACTCGGCCTCCGACTCGCCGCTAGTATGGGAGTTACCCACCTAAGCGTTTTCAGCGACTCTCAGTTGGTTGTTAATCAAGTTACCGGTGTATACCAAACACGGAAAGACCAATTAAGAGCATACATGGAGAAAGCGAAAGAACTTGTCAATGGATTTCAGCTCTGTCGTGTCACTCGGATCCCTCGTACAAAAAACAGCAAAGCCGATTTATTAGCAAAGCTCGCCTCCGCCGATGAAGATGATATACCTAGGTCCGTCCCTATCGAATACGTCGACAAGCCGAGTGTAAATGAACCAATTGGCAAGGCTGTCAACACAATCGACTCGGGACCATCCTGGATCGATCCAATCCGCCAATACCTTGACGAAGGAAAGTTGCCTGAGGATCGCGCCGAGGCTCGAGGAATTAAGATCCGAGCCTCCCGTTACACCATACACAACGGAACCCTCTATAAGAAAGGTTACTACGCCCCGTTGCTGTGGTGCCTCAAACCCAGCGAGGCAAACTATATATTACGGGAAATCCATGAAGGAATCTGCGGAAACCACTCTGGAGGGCGATCTCTCGCCCATAAGGTCCTACGACAGGGATACTACTGGCCCACTATCCAACATGACGCTCGCAAGCTCGTTCAAAAATGCGACAAATGTCAACGGTTCGCGTCAATTCCAAGGCAAGCACCCGAGGCACTGACACCGATGACTGGTCCCTGGCCTTTCGCATAATGGGGCGTCGACATTATAGGACCGCTCCCTATGGGAAAAGGTCAGACCAAGTTTGCTGTGGTAGCAGTGGACTATTTCACGAAGTGGGCCGAGGCAGAACCATTAGCTAAAATAACCGAGCAGAAGATCACCGAGTTTGTATGGAAAAACATTATCTGCCGATTCGGAGTACCCCGTACCATTGTTACAGACAATGGAAGGCAATTTGATAATAGAAGCTTTCGCGAGATGTGCGACAACCTCGGAATCAGAAACGTTTATTCTTCACCTCATCATCCTCAAACCAACGGACAAGTTGAGGCGGTTAACAAGGTTATCAAGCAACATCTTCGGACCAAGCTTGGCCGGGCCAAAGGAGCATGGGCCGAAGAGCTCCCGAAAATTCTTTGGGCTTACCGAACTACAGCTCGAACAGCCACAGGAGAGACTCCGTTTTCACTAGCTTATGGCTCGGAAGCCGTCACTCCCGTTGAAATCGGATTACCTTCAGCTCGAATCACCTCATTCGATGCAGAAGAGAATGAAGAACTCCTTGCACTCGGACTCGACCTTCTGGACGAATAAAGGGAAGTGGCGCGGCTGCGCACGGAGGCGCGGCAACGACAAGTGGCTCGGTTCTACAATACCCGAGTTAAGATTAGAATGTTTCGAATGGGAGATATGGTTCTCCGGAAAGTATTTTCCAACACCAAAGAATTTGGGTCGGGTACGCTGGGACCCAATTGGGAAGGACCCTATATCGTCTCGGGCACCATCCGACCAGGAACGTATCGGCTAGAAGACCTAAACGGACAACCATTGCCTCACCCTTGGAACGCTGAACACCTCAAGGTCTACTATCCTTAGCTCGGTACTCAATGTTTAAAGATTCTGAACTAAGAAGGATTAAAGCCAAGTCAAATGAATAAAGCTAAGCATTTTTCTTTCATTTATCAAAACACATGCAAATACAACGTGTGAATACATCAAAGCAAAAAAAAATAAAATCGAAGGGCCCTGGTAACTGTCCTCATGCACCGGCCTCGTCCCCAGCAGCAGTGTCTTCAGCAGCGGCGTCCGGGTTCTCGGATTCCGAGGCTGCTCCACCCTCGATTTCTGAAAGGTCAAGGTCAGGAAAGGATTTCTTTATATCCTTGACGCATTCCAGATATCCGCTTTGGAACAAGCGGTCCCTCTCGTCCTCGAACTCCGCCGACTCAAGGAAAGCTTGGACGGCTTGGTCCCTGGCCTTCTCAGCCTCCCGAGTCTTCTCGTCGGCCTGCTGAATATGCTCCGCCGCCTCAAGCTTAGCCCGAGCTAAGTCATCTGCGCACGAAGCATGAACTACGAGAACTCGCCGGTTCTCTTCTTCAGCTTCGGAGAGAAGAGCCAGTACCCGAGCAACCTCTGCTTGCGCTTCATCCAAGGCCCTTCTGGAGGAAGCCGCCTCTGCTCTCGCATCTTCGGCAGCCTTCCGGGCAAGGGACGCCTCGCCTGTCAGGACGCCGACCTGGATTTCGACCTCCTCGCGTCGCCCTTCGGCTTCCGACAGAAGAGTCTGCAGCCGATGAGTCAAGGATAGCTCCTTGCTGGCCTTAATCAAGTAGGGAGCGAGTTCAAAAAGCACCCTTGCTGCATGGCTGACGATTTGCGACAACGGAGCGTTGTAGAGCCTCACGAACTCTCTTTCGCTCCCGTGGGCTAAGGCCCAGGGAACCATCCCCGATACCACCTGCTGCAGGACAGACGGCCCTTCCTGGTTTGTCTCCTCCCCTCTGGAGGATGCGGTCCTCGTCTCACCTTCCCCTCTGGAAGACGCGGCCCTGGTCTTTTCCTTCTGTCTCGGAACATCCGTCTCAACGTGTACCGAGTCGGGTGCCGCCTGAGGTTCCGAGGCAGCGACCGCGGTCTCTTCCGCCCTTTCTTCCGGGTCGGGAATTACGACGACGGAAGGGGCAGAAGAACTCGCTGGCTCTTTCTCCTTCCGCACCACCCTTTGCCTCTTCGGCGGCCGAGGCTCCGACAGAAGAACTGACCGCGGCGGAGCCTTCAACTTCGTGACTGCCCTAAGGGGAGGACGAGCTCCAGTCATCTCTGAGGGAGCCGGTTCGTGAACAATCCTGAGATTGGGACGGGCTTCGGGCAGATCTATAAAAAAAAACGAAGTAAGTCAGGGGAAATTCGGAAAATTCAGAAGATACATTTTCAATTACCTGTGACTTCCGAGTCTAGACCTGCAAGATGAAGGCGTTCCGGCTGTAAAAGCACCTTCCAAGACCTATCTGCCGGATCCAACGTCCTCAACTCTTTGATCCGAGCCGAGGCACTGGAGCCGAGCTTCGGCCGCTTCTTCGGAATATCTGCCAGACACAAGCCCGTCAGACTCAGAATATTACAAAAAATGAAAAAGGGCGAGAGAGAGAAGACCCAAGTCACCTGCTCTCTGGAATGTCCGAGGAACACGAGCCTCGCAAGACCCGGACTCATCCGTCTCCCAGCGACCACATGCCCAAAACCAACGCTCTCTCCAATGTTTGTTGGAAGTGGGAGGGTCAGTGATCAGGGAACCGCCTCCGCCTCGCCAAGCAGCGAAGACGTAGAAGCCAGGGTAGTTCGGATTCACTCGCACTTGGTACAGGTGGAGAAATTCGTCGACTGTAAGCGGTGGCTGTTCCATCTCGGCCCACAACACCGCACAACCGAATAAGTTCCTCCACCCATTCGGGACTATCTGCCCCGGGGCAATCTGAATGCGAGACAAAACTCCCCGGACGATGGCCTGAAGGGGCAGACGCAAGCCGCATTGCATTGACACTTGGTAAATCGCGACCGCCGCAGCAGGAGGGTGATCCGGCAAGTCATTCGGACGGGGGAGATAGGTGATGACCGACTCGGGGATGTGATACCCGATTCGGATTCTGTCTAAGTCGGGAACCGGACCGCTTAAATCTTCCCCCGATCCTTCTCCTTCAGACTCGGCGTGCGCCGATTCATCGACAGGAACTGGATCAGAGGTTCCTTCGGCAATCAACATTTCATCTTCTTCCTCCTCATCTTCCTCCGTGCCCCTTGGAAAGTTAGGCCTTCCCGGGCGGGTTAATAAAGACGACCCACCACGAGAAGGAACAACGGAAGTAGGGCGCTCCGCCGGAGCTTCAGTGACTCTCTCAGATAGAAAAGCAGCGTTGGCATCCGCTGCTATCTCCGTCAGTAAGGAAGGCGATTCCGCAACATTCCAAAAACGTTGCGCTTCGCCTTCGTCTCGGGAAGCTCCCCCCTGGGGACTTCGAGAACCCCTATCCGCCATTATTACCTAATAAAGAGGAAGGAGAAACTCACCGGAGGGAGAAAGGAAAACGGAAATGGCGGAAGGAAGCGCTGACGGTTAAGAGAGAGGAAAGGAAGAAGATGAAAGACTGAGAAGGCTCCAAAGGGAATGAAAAGTAGTAATGGCAATAGAAGTTCAAAAAGCGGGACCCCCACCAATTTATAAGATTGCCATACGGCGGAAGTAATTAATGGGGAAATGATTCGACGCCTGCATCGATTCCCCCACTCGACACGTGGCGCTCGTCGACTGACGACAATAATGCTCTTGCTACGTGTCCAACCCTCATTGGCGGGACGAGCGATTTGACGGCTGACGGCGCATGCGATGTCAGGAACCGAACCGCCTCCCGTCAAAGGCGACACGGAACGCATTAAATGACTACCTACTGTCTCGGACTGGGTTCTGAACCGACTCAAAACTCACTACTCCTAAGTGTCATATGAAACACACGGAGTAGGGGGGGCTTACTGTTGGGGACAAAAAGTACAAGTCCGCAGACTCGGACTTAATGCCTCGGATCACCAAAGGACGTGCCAAATCCGAGGCATGATTCGCTAAACCGAGACAAAGGTTGAGTCGGTTCGGACGACTCATCAGCATTCCGAGCATGCGTCGAACCGAGACAAAGGTTGAGTCGGTTCGGACGACTCATCAGCATTCCGGGCATGCGTCGGGCGGACCTCCTTACCAGATTGACCATCGCAAGATCAAGCCTCATTCCGGATATCTTGGGATAAGATCTCCGACCCCGAAGCTCACGGGACTGGATGAAGGCTCGAGATGGGCACGATCCTATCTCCGTGATACCAGGAGAAGATCCCGCGCACAATATCAGGAAGAGAATCCTCGTGCGATTAAATGCCCCAGCAGCTATAAAAGAGGGACCCCTGTCACCTTGAGAGGTACGAAAAGAATTCTCTCTAAAAACTCCTCAATATACTCAGACCTAGAATCCAGGCCTGACTTTGGCATCGGAGGGTCCCCTGCTCAAACCAGGGTCTCCTTTGTCCTCTCTCTATGCAGGTATACGAAGGTCTAGAAGGACGAACCGGATATTTTCATCAACACATTTCATTCGTGTGAAGCTTAGTTTTAGGTTAGTGTTTTCTCTTGGTATACAATCTATGAAAGGAAAAACAGATGTAAGGAGAGGGACATTTTCTTGAGACTTAGTGACTTAGTGAGATATCTTTGTATATGATGAGAAGGTAAAGGAGAGGTGAGTCTTGTATTATTGAATTTTGATGTAGGAAAAAAGAAAGAAGATAGAGAGAAATTAGGTTGTATGGCTTTAAATGGGGACATAGAAGGCATAACATGCAGTGTTGCTTTGACAACCATAACTTTGCAATTGCTCATCAGAAAAAATTATAGTCAACTGTGAAGTAAGGACTTTTCAAATAAAGTTATTTTAGGCGTTAATTTGGAATTTAAAGTTGAAATTCATTATCTTTTGTAAGTTAATGAGTTTTGTCATTTTTATGGTGTTTTAAAATTTGAAAAAGTTCAATTGTGCTTAATAGTCCTTATTTAAGTCAATTTAGAAGTTGTTTAAAATTTCTAAGAAGCTTACTCTTTTATCATCTTGTCAAGCTCTATAAATATCAATACCCTTATATCTTCTCAATAACAAATAACTATCAAACAATATATGGAGATTTAATGCTAATAGTAAAGATTGCAAATCCATTGCTACAAAAATGGTGAAAATCTCGCATTAGAAAGTGAGATATCGTTTTATGAATAAAATTTTGATATGTCACATAAGCTTTCACCATTAGTTGCTGCCATGGACAAAGAAGGCATATTATAAGGGCGGGTCATCAAGATGGGTTACTGTCATTTTAACTTGATGACAAGTTTTCGAAGTGGAGGAATTTGATCTAAGACAAATTAAAAGTAATTATATGGAAGATCGAATTAAGAGAAATCAAGCCATATGGCTTAAGGTAGAAAAAAGAAACCCATGCATGCATTACTGGCAACCATCACTTTACGATTGTTTAATAGAATCACGCATATAACATGTTATTGAAAATTTATCTATATGTCTTGCCCAATTGCACCAATATGTTGGCTAAAAAGCAATCAAATGTAAGTCCAAGGTCAAGAGAAATTAGGTTATATAACTTGAGATGAGAAAAAATGGCATAACATGCATTATAACATCTGACAACTACCAATTTATTGGAATGACATATATAATATATCATTGGAAAGCTATCAACAAACATTATACCCTAGCAAATTGCATCCAAGGCATAGGACTTCACCATTAGTTGTTGAAGTAGAAAAAAAAAAAAGATGCGCGATAAAGGTGGGTCATTAAAATGGATTCTATTACTATTTTAAACACGATGACAAGTTTTATGAAGTTAATAGGTATAATGTAGGACAAATTAAGAGCAATCATATAAGGGTCAAGATCGAGAAAAATAGTGCAATATGGTTGTTCATAGAAGAAAAATGCATAACATACATCATAACAACCAACTACCATTACTTAATGATCATTTATCAAAATCACGCATATGATATATTAAAGAAAAACTATTGACAAGCTCTACGTGCTAATTAATCACTCTAAAGATTTTATTTCATTTTAAATAAGGGCACTATAATGATTCAATTTAAATATAAAATTTTATTATTTATAATATGTTAAAAGTTTTGTATTTTAGAGTAGTTTAGTGTTTACAGAAATTCAGTTGTGCATAAAGTTCTTTTTTGAATAATGTAATAGAGTTTTGTTTACTTTTAAAATATGGTGTCATGCTTGGCAAGTTAATTCTTTTAGAAAAGTTTATTATTTCAAAATAAAATAAAATTAAGGCTTAAAGTTCATATAAGCCATACTAATTGTTTTATAAAATGACTTCTTCTTTTTTTTCCCACAATATATTTTCTTAATTTTTATTTTTTATTTCTTACCTTGAGAATTCAAAGTTCTTCATGAATTTGAAATTTATCACAAAAGAAGAATAAAATTTTATAGCATCTTGTTCCTGCTTTTTTATCTCTTTTTATTTTTTATTTTTTTAAAAAGGTTTGCTTTGCTTAGATCAATCCCATGCGGGTGTTGTTCCCTAGCATCCTTTTATTCTATTGGGAGAAAATCGCTCTTACAAGTACATATGAGCGTGGTTTCATGATTTCAAAAAATCTACCAAAGGAAATAGCTCCCAGCCTGTATTGCAAAGGCACAACTAAAAAAGTTCAAGCATCAATCGAGCCTGCTTCCTTTCTTCGTTTCTCCATTTACTCATCGAACAGGTCCTTATGCGTATCTATGGATAACCAAACGGACCTTTGTGCCACGTATGCAGTGGCTTTGCGCGCGTATATGGATAACCCTATTCAACCAGAGTAGATAATGTTTTTCCCAGAGTACTGTGAAAGTAGTTTTACCAGTGGTCCACTTTCCAAGACGGTTGGTCCGCTCCCCCTCGCCTGCGTTCTTCTTTCACCTCGATTCTCCCTTCCTCGCTCTCTTCGCTTTCTTCTGTAATTTCACCATTGTACCCTCTTTAAATGGAAATTACCAGAGACCCGACAAATCTCTTCACTCCTTTCGACTCCACCACGTGATAATCTAGACCGTACATCATGGAGCTCTTACAGTGTACCATGAGCATTGAAAGTAATCTGACTACTTGGATATTATCAATTTTCACACGAAGGACAGTCGGAAAATAGTTAAATGAACTGTTGTTTCTAAAGTCACTCTTCATGAATAACGAAATCTATGATATGTGAGAAATTTTCTATCTGAACCATCTGTGCAGAATGCTTATAGATGAACGGCCCAGATCTCACGTGTTGAGGTGCGAGGACCGAGTGGATAGGGAACCGGGCACGGCTCGAGAGAGCCCTGCAGGCGAGAGATGTCCTCGGCGAGCGGGCATAAGTCAACTCAAGGATGCTCTCGAATAAGGTCATTTTCGTCCATTTATTTTAATATTTTAGAAGATAGATTTCCCCGCTATTGGTTGCATTGGGCGGCTAGACTATGGCCGCGGTTCTTTCCCATTCTTTGATGTTTTCGTTTCTCATCTACCCTACACGTGGCATATATGCAGACCAATCCAGACTGTCGAAATCATAGGTACTTGGGTAGAGCAATAACCTGATATTCAAACTGATGGGACAACCATAACCATCTGATTTAGTTCATTTGAAATTGGATCCATTTCTATTTTATTTGAACAACATGGCCACGGCAAGGACGCGGTTATGGTCATTATCATGGCTTCTCTCATCTACGCCCCATCTACGATGGGGCCCACATACCTTACAATTTGGACACCCTGAAATGATACTCAGGCTTTTTTGAAACGTAGGATTGAATAATGTTAGGTGGAATTGACATCATTAATACATAATCATCATATGTGTGGAAACACCATGATATTTTTGTTACACAGCCATAATGTCTCAAAATACCATGGTATTACCATGACCACTCAACCCCATGTTTGGATTTAATTCATTCCTTAGAAAGAACACTATATTAACTGAAACTCTAGTTTAGTAGACTATGAAATTGTAATCAATGAATTAGATTTTACAACTGGTGAGAATTACATGATTGTCACATTTAAAGGGTGCATATTGATGAAAAATGTAGATATTGGGGATTTTTAAATTCACGATGAAATTTACAATCTCTTGTTGGGATAAGATGATATGATAACATAAATCCATTTAATTTTTCATTTCCAAACACTAAATGAAATTTACATTAGATCAAATAAAATTCCTTGGCATCTAATCCTACATCCCAAATAAGCCCTTGTGTATGTCACATGTACCTCTGGCAAGATACCACTATTTAAAAATATGATGGTGGGCTAATATTCAAGCTTTTACGTTATAAATGTGGGTGGGACCACGCATGGAGAATGAGGAAATGGTTTCTAGACAAACGAAGAAGGAATTGCTTGTAATTTGTAGAAGAAATTTCAATCGTCTGACTAAATGTGATATCTAGGTGCTTTGAATTTGCATACATTGAATAAATTGGTTCAATCAACCTTCCAAGCTGTAGAAACTGCGCTGGATAGGTTAGTTTTCAGAGTTCAATCTCCAATTAGACCGTTGCCTATTATTTTATTAGTTATCTAATAAATTTCTACAAAGTAACTAGAGAGAAGATCAAATTAATATAATTCTCTAATTAAACTTCATATGAATTGAAGTGGTTTAAATTTAGTTTGTAGTCTTCCACATATACAATTTCTTAGAGCCCTTATAGGACTGAAAGTATTTATGGGGAGAGCAGGGCCCAACACACTATAGGTCGCAGATGCCTAAATTACCCAAGTCTGGCTTGTGTCCAATTTACTGCTTTGGAGCCTTGCCTAATTTCTTAGGCGTCATAACTAATTAAGCTGGATCCTGTGGTCATGTTTTTAAAAAAATGGGGCACGTTCAGACCTACTCGTCCAGCCTTGAGCTGAATCATAACTTTTTGAGCCAGGTGACTCAGCCCAACTTGGTTGAGTTCGGCTCACTCATCCAGGTGATTCATGGTGTTGAAATAGAACAGGTTTGACCTAGTTCAAGTTGATAAATTGCATGGGACTCATCCTAGTCTTAAAACTATATCTGGAGTGCAACCACCTATCGAGTTGGTTATTTGTAATGGGACTAGCTCAAAACATGAATCTACAAGTCTAATTGCATTTGAATGCAACATCCATTTAAAATAAAAGTTTCCATTTGAATAGTGTTGTCCCAATAATTGATTATTGTGGTGTCCGCAGGAAATGCGAACTGCGGCTAGAGGTAGGCAGGATCCAACCTAAACGGACAGATCCGACTCGATCGAACTGGTTAGATTGAATAGGCCCACTCAGATCCAACCGCACAACAAGTCGAGTTCGGGTCAATGGCCAATCCAATCCAATCCGATCCAGTCGGCCAATTTGAATCGATCCGCTCCGATCCGGTCGGGTCCTATAACGGATCCAATCGGATCCTATAAAGAATTTTATTTAATTTTTTTCTTACTTTTTTACTACCCTCTTCTCTACCCGAACAAAAACTCTAACCCGTCCCTATCCCTCTTCTCTACCCGATCAAGCGGCGCCGCACTCATCTCAATCCGAATCTGGCAACCCATCTTCATTGTTCATCCTCCTCCATTCATCAGGTAGGTTCCATTTATTTTATTTTATTTTAATTTTTCTATGTATTTTCGAGTGGTGGCCCACCTTGACTCGCTGGTGCACCGCCCTGACTCTTTGGTGGTTCGACCCTGGCTCGTTGTTGGTCTGGCCCTGGGTCACTGGTGGTCCCGCCATGACTTGCTGGTGGTCCGGCCTTGGGTTGCTAGTGGTCTGGCCCTAGCTCGTTGGTGGTCTGGCCTTAGCTCACTGGTAGTCCGGCCCTGGCTCAGTGGTGGTGATTCAGCCTTGGCTCGTTAGTGGTCCAACCGAGATACCCTAACCCTAAACCCTATCCTAATCCTAAACCCTACCCCTAATCTTAAACCTAAATTCTAACTCAAAACGTAACCTAACCCTAAATCCTACTCTTAATCCTAAACCTAAATCCTAACTCAAACCCTAACCTAAACCCTAAACGCTAAACATAAATCCTAACTCAAACCCTAACTAAAAATAGAAGACTTGATCCGAACCATACCCAACTCGATCCGACTCGGTTTCCTTGATTGAGTCGAACTCGGTTTGGGTCAGGCTAGCAAGGCATCGGATCAGATCGTGTCAGCTGACCTGGACTTGTTCCCAAATTGGATCGAGTTCAGGTTAGTTACTTGAAAATTTTGGACCGAGTTGATTGGACCCAATCCAATCCGACTTGACTCAATGCTCACCTCTAATTGTTGCTAAAATTGTCTATTCTCCACAGCCTTACAACATAGTATTTACACAATGCTAGCTTCGGGAGAAAGCATTTTGATTTGAGGACTTACTCACATGTTGGCACAATGCTGGCTAGCTAGCTAGCTTCAGGGGAAAGCATTTTCATTTTAGGACTCACCGCGCGTATGGCTCGAGCATGCATACCATGTTAACACGATTCACGAGCATGCATTCCATAATATGTGATCCACTTGGAAATCAACAGCATCAACGGACACCCCTGTCTAATTTCCTGCCACGTCATTTGTGAGGGACATTCATACGATGAAAATGGTAGGCCCCACCTTGAAAATCAAAATCAGTACCGTGTGAAAAAAATCAGGTTATCCACGCATAAGGTGGACCACACGGTTTTCATCAATGGACAACTAAACGTACACGTGTATAACTGAAACAGCCTACTTTCTGATAACAAATATCTTCATGCTAGCCTACTGCTTTACACGTTAGTGAAAAAGATCAGCCCGCATCACAAGGTGTTATTAGTTCTCTGCAGAAAGGCGTTGGTTGACCCGCCAAGGCATTTGGCTGGTAGACTGTCTTTTCCCGAACCCGATTACTTACCTCAGCAGAGTAGGTCCTGAGCTAGTTCATTGGGGACTCGGATTCGGCAGTGACCCTCCAGTACAGACCCCATAATAATGTCTGTGTTTTATCAATGCTTTCCATTCATCTTGCCAGCTCATTGTAGGGCATTATGCCAAAAATAAAGCAGATTCAAATCTTACGTGGACCACAACACAGGAAACGGTGGTTATTGAAGGTCCACCATTAAAAACAATTTGGGGGCCAGCTCAAATTTGTGTTTCTATTTATCAAGGTCTGTGTGACCTAATCAACAGGTTGGATGGCAAATAAAAATTCAACTGAACCCTAGGAATTTTTTAATGGTGAGCGTTCAATCACTACTGTTTCGCGTGGTGTGGTCCACCTAAGATTTGAATCTATCTTATTTTTAGGCTAATCCCTTAAAATGAGCTGAAAAATTGGATGGACGGAGTGGATAGAACACATACATAATGGTAGGGTCTAAAGAGCTTTTCCAGCACCGACAAGTACAAGATCTCCAATCCACTACCGAATCTGAATCCGCTCATTAGCTAGACGGTCACCGTCTCTTGCAAGTTGCACCCGAGAAATCTCGTTGCAAATGGACCGACAGCTTGTCTGAGTCAACTCGGACTCGGTCAAGTCCAATCCGCTTTGAAATCCGAGTCAGCATGGAAAATACGAGTGACTTGTCTGACTCAGCCGACTTGTGACTCGACACGGAGCAAACGAGTCTGTCCGAATCGCTGTACGAACCTGACACCGTCACCAGCAATCAATATCATGAAAAGGACAGGCGCCACCGTGATGAACATATTTCTTTTATAAAAAAAAATAATAAAATAAAATAAAATAAGGCTAACTCTTTAAGTGAGCCAATACAGTTTATTAAGTCAAATGATCAGTTGTGTGTGTAAATTGTAAGCGGAATTAAAAAGGATTGTGCTGTGCATCGAGCATAGAGATTTGAATCAGTGGCATACTTGATTGAGACACTATCATTGTATGCTTGATGTCGCAGTCTTCATTATTCTATATCCTTTAGGGAAACACTAAAATGGAAAATAGCTTTTATCATCTGTAAGCTGTTAAGAAGTGGAGTCATATCTAGGAGCCGCTCAACTAGTCGAGTGCTCTGCTCGGTCGAGTGACCTACTCAACCAGTCATAAACTGGCTCGACTCAAAGTCGAGCGAGCATCAGTTTTTAAGTTTCGAAGTACTCGACTAGTCGGGGTTACCCAAATTCGTTTCCGGATTTGATGCGGACTGTGAATTTTTGACTTGATTTTTTACGGAAGTACGAAAGGGAAGTTGTCTAAACTATAAATAGGTGTCTCTAGGGTTTTTCTAAAGTATGGGAATAATTATAAGGTGTTGACAAAGTGTTTTCTCTATACTTCCAAGGGAGGGGTTAGTATATTGTCTTGTAGTCTTCGTTTTTTTTAATAGTGAAAGTTTGTATCCGTAGTTTTTTACCCTTATTGGAGTTTTTCCACGTATATCTTATCTTGTGGTTTGTTTGGAATGCTTTGATTCTTTTTCTAGTTTATATTTCTTTTTGTTTATTGTTTGTGGGTAAGACCGGAGATTGGATCTCGGTTCACTGCGTTGTTGGCGTGCTGCGCAACAACTGTATCAGAGCTATTAGTTTAGTTCTATTGGGAGCGATAACGGAAGAAGGGAAGACTAGAATTGAGAAGTTTGATGGTTCAAACTTTGCCTTCTGGAAGATGCAGATGGAGGATTATCTGTATCAGAAGGACCTTTATATTCTTCTAGGAGGAAAAGAGAAAAACCAGAAAAGATGACAAATGATGAATGGTTTTTATTGGATCAGAAGGCTTTAGAAATTATCCGACTCTCTTTGTCTAAGAGCGTCGCCTCTAATATATCTAAGATGAAAACTACAAAAGAATTAATGGAAGCCCTAGCCACCATGTATGAAAAACCTTCAGCGTCCAACAAGGTTTATCTTATGAAACAGTTATACAACATGAAGATGTCAGATGGTGGGAGTGTGGTTAAACATCTAAACGAGTTCAATACAATCACGAGCCAGATGGAATCCATTGGCATTGTTTTTTGGGATGAGGTCAGGGCATTATTGATCTTATCCAGTCTGTCAGACAGTTGGGATGGTTTGGTGATTGCTGTGAGCAATTCTTCAGGGTCGACAAAGTTAAAATTTGATGATGTGGCCGGTCTAATTCTCTGCGAATAATCTAGAAGAAAGGCATCAGTAGTTTCAAGGGATTCAGGAAATGCTTTAAACGTTAAAGGAAGAGGAAGATCACTGAATAAATGAGGCAATAAACATGGACGTTCTAAGTCGAGGAAGAAGTCCAAGGGACAGAAAGACAAAGACGGGTGTTGGCATTCTGGCAAGAATGGGCACATGAAACATGATTGTAGGGCGCTTAAGAAACAAGAAGGAAGCCATCAAGGCGGGAAGGATTCAGTGAATCTGTTTGAGGAGAGTGACACAGACGCGTTAATCTTGTCTCTTAATGCGAGGAATGAGTCTTGGGTGATAGACTCCGGTGTTTCGTTTCATGTCATTTCATATAAGGAAGTTCTGCTTAATTATGTATCAGGTGACTTCGGGAGAGTGTACCTGGGTGGTGATGAGCCGTGCAGTATTGTTGGAAAGGGAGACGTTCATATAAGTCAGAAAGATGGAACGACTTTGAAACTGAAAGATGTCAGACATATACCGAGTTTGAGACGGAACTTGATCTCAGTGGAGCAGTTGGCCGATGCCGGTTATGTGACGACATTCACCAGTGATTCCTAGAAGATCACAAAAGGTGCCTTAGTGATATCTCGAGGTAAGAAGGAAGGTACTTTATATGTGACTTCAGGATCGTATAATTTACTCGCAATCACATCAACTAGAGTGAATGGGCAATTATGGCATCAGAGGTTGGGACATATGAGTGAGAAATGGATGAAAGTGTTATTATCAATAGAGAAGCTATCAGGACTAAAGTCTATCGACTTGGAATTCTACGAAGACTGCGGTATGACAAGCAGAAGAGGATAAATTTCAAGAAAACAGGACGAGCTCCAAAGACGCATCTGTTGGAGCTTATACACACTGATGTGTGGGGACCGGCACAAGTATTGTCTCTTGGTGGTTCACGTTATTTTATTTCCTTTATTGATGATGTTAGTAGAAAACTATGGTTTTATTTCTTAAAGCACAAATCCGATGTGTTTGATGTATTTAAGAAGTGAAAAATAATGGTAGAAAATGAGACAGGTAAAACAGTTAAATGTCTCAGATTTGATAATGTGGGAGAATACTGTGATAAGAGATTTCAGGAGTATTGTGCAGCAAATGGAATCCAACATCATAAAATGATTCCAGGGACACCACAGTAGAATGGTGTGACTGAGTGCATTAATAGAACAATCCTTGAGCACGACAGGAGCATGAGGTTACATGTAGGGTTGCCTAAGACCTTTTGGGTAGATCCTGTGAATACTGCCGCATATCTTATCAATAGAAGTCCCTCAGCACCATTGGATGGTGGGCTACCAGAAGAAACGTGGACTGGGAAAGAAGTGAACCTTGCATATCTCAAATTGTTCGGTTGTCCTTCATACGTTCACATTGATGCAGAGCACAGAAACAAGCTAGATACGAAGTCCAAGAGGTGCACGTTTATAGAATACGGGCAGCATGATTTTGGCTACAGGTTTTGGGATGCAGAAAACAGGAAAATCATCAGAATTAAGGACGTAGTCTTCAATGAAAAAGTGATGCATAAGGACAGTGTATAGAAAAATAAGGCGGAGGAGAAAGAATTCGTATAGTTAGAAGAGTTGCAGGACACGGGTGTTACACCGCCACAGGATGATCATGCACAGGAGCATTATGAGGCAGAGCCACAGACACCAATTGTGAGAAGGTCTACTCGGGAGAAGAGACCAATAGTCCGATACTCACCCTCCTTATATTATCTACTGCTGACAGATAATGGTGAACCAGAGTGTTTTGAAGAGGCATTACAGTCGGATACACGGGTTAAGTGGGAGCAGGCCATGGATGATGAGATGGACTCTCTTGGTCTAATTATATATAGGAGTTATTCACTCTACCCAATGGTAAGAAAGCTCTTCATAACAAGTGGGTTTACAGACTGAAGGAAGAGCACAATGGTTCGAAACGGTACAAGGCCAGACTAGTTATGAAAGGGTTTTAACAAAAAGCAAGTATCGATTTCATTGAAATATTTTCACCGGTAGTGAAAATGTCTACGATTCACATGGTCTTGAGTATAGTGGCTACAGAGGACTTACATCTAGAGCAGCTAGATGTTAAGATAGCCTTTCTTCATAGGGACCTTGAAAAAGAGATATATATGTATCGACCGACAGGATACGTGGCACCAGGAAAGGAGAACAGAGTGTGCGGACTGAAGAAGAGTCTATATGGCTTGAAGCAGGCCCCGAGGTAGTAGTACAAGAAGTTCGACAATTTCATGTCAAGAAACGGTTTTAGGAGATGTCATACAAACCACTGTTGTTATTTGAAGAAGTTTGATACGTCGTACATCATCCTTCTTCTGTACATTAATGATATGCTTATGTCCGGTTCAAGTATGAAGGACATCTCAGATCTCGAAAGACAATTGTCTAGAGAATTTTTCATGAAGGATTTAGAAGCTGCAAAACAAATCTTAAGTATGAGGATAATGCGTGACAGGGAAAACAAGAAACTAGTTTTGTCACAGACAGTACATATCCAAGGTACTTGATCGATTCAATATGGGAGGTACTAAGCCGGTTAGCACTCCATTAGCCAACCACTTCAAGTTATCTAAGGAGCAAGGGGCAAAGATGCAGGAGGAACGGAATTACATGGCTAAAGTCTCATACACATCAGCTATTGGGAGTCTCATGTATGTTATGATGAACACGAGGTCAGACATTGCTAAGTAGTGGAAGTTATTAGCAAGTTCATGAATAACCTCGGGAAGGAACATTGGGAACCTGTGAAGTGGATCCTTAGATACCTGGTAGGTACTAAGGATGTAGGGCTGTGTTATGGAGGATTGGAAATCAAGTTACAAGGTTACGTGGATTCAGATTTGACAGGAGATATTAACAGTAGAAGAAGTACTACAGGTTATGTTTTTTCTCTAGGTAGTGCTGTAGTCAGTTGGGTCTCTCAGTTACAGAAGATAGTATCTATCAGTACGACGAAAGTAGAATACGTTGCGGCTACAAAAGCGTGCAAGGAGATGGTATGGATGTAAGGTTTCATTAAAGCGTTGGGTAAGAAGCAAGCAAATTGCAGGTTGTACAGTGATAGTCAGAGTGCAATACACTTGGCTAAGAATTCAGTCTTTCATTCAAGGACCAAGTATATTGACATCAGATATCACTTCATACGTTCGTTACTAGAAAATGGATCGATTGCTCTGGAGAAGATTCATACAAGTGGGAATCCTGCGGATATGCTGACCAAGGCGGTCACACGGGAGAAGCTGAAGCTCTGTTCAGCTTTGATTGGTCTTCAGGCTTGAAGACGGGGAGGTAGTACACTCCGGATTTAGAAGACAAAGGTTTATGGCAATGTGTCTCCAAGTGGGAGATTGTTGAGATGCGGAGCCACATCTGGGGGCCACTCGACCAGTCGTGGACTGGCTCAACTCAAAGTCCAGTCAGCATCAGTTTTTGGGTTCTGAGGTGTTCGACCGGTCGTAGCCCATGCTCAACCGATCGAGGGTCTCCGCTCGACCAGTCGAGGTTACGCAGATTCGTTTCCGGATTTGATGCAAACTGCGGATTTTTTAGTTAGTTTTTCACAGAGGTACGAAAGGAAAGTTGCGTAAACTATAAATAGGTATCCCTAGGGCTTTTATAAGGTATGAGAAATAATTCTAAGGTGTTGGCAAAGAATTTTCTCTATACTTCCAAGGGAAAAGTTAGTATATTGCCTTGTAATCTTCATTTTTTTCATAGTGGAAGTTTGCATCCGTGGTTTTTTTCCCCTTGTTTGGATTTTTTCATGTATATCTTGTCTTGTGGTTTGTTTAGAATGCTTTGATTCTTTTTATAGTTTATATTTCTTTTTGTTTATCGTTGTGGGTGAGACCGGAGATTGAATCTCGGTTCACTGCGTTGTTGGCGTGCTACGCAACATAAGCTTAGGGCTTGTTTAGACGGACCGATCCCACGGTATTAGGAGGGATGGGATCGTGATATCCCGGGATATGCATGACGAGCCAAACAGACCTGGTGAACTTGTCCCAGGATATAAGCAATCCCATGGATCTTAAAACAATCTACTGACATCACCATCATTACCGTAAAATTGGTCCCATCCCTTGGTTGGACGGATTAGAAGGTAAAATTCCAGGATATGTCGGGCGTTCTAAACAGACCTGGTGAACTTGTCCCAGGATATAGCAAGTCCATGGATCTTAAACCAATCCACTGACACCATCATCATTAACTTAAAATCCATCTCATCCTTCATAATCCCATGGGATTTGCCCGACCAAACAGGCCCTTAGTGACTTAGCTCTGTTTATAAGGCTCCACACGAATTTATCAATTCCGGTCTAACTAAAATAATGTGTTAATGACACAGTTGTAAAACATCACCTCTTACACGATTTTAAATGAATCACAAGTGGGGTCTACTGGTACTTCCAATTACACTATCCAACCTTTAGGGCAATCCAGATCGTTGATTAATAAGGTCCACTTATAGAATTCTTATATTCTCCACTTGGTTCACATTAATCAATGTCAATTATTAATCTTTGAAAACATTTTGAAAACATATTTTAATTTTGAAAAAAAAAACATCTAACCAATATAATTGTTGGATAATACGAACAACGCTATTACAATTTAATATATTAAGACTCCTATAATTGGATCTCAGTAGTTATCACAACATCTAATCTTGACAAAGTGAGACTAAGTACAATTACAAGTACTACCAATCTTAATGATATAGATCAATAACTAAGATGTGTGGTATAAGGATTACACATGTAATGTGATGATAAGTGCTTATTCTTAAGAGGTCCTAGAGCTTTCAAATGTCTCCAACAAGACACGTCTTTAGTTCTGCTTACTCATAACAAATTTACGCATATATAAAGAAAAGCATAAATTAACTTTATATTATAATCATCAAAACCTTTATCAGCTTTGATACCAACATTAAACTATACGCGGAATTGCAAAGGACCGTGTTGTGCCTCAAGTATGGAGATCTGATAACTGAATTAGTGACATACATGATTGGGACGCTATCACTGTAGGCTTGATGCCATAATCTTCCTCACCTTCATCTTTTAAAGAAGCACCGGGATGAGAAATAGCTTTTGTCATATGTAAGCTTGGTAGGGCTGTGCATCGAACCGAGTCGAGTCGAGGTGGGCCAAGCTTGGCTTGGCTTTTCCGTGCTCTTCTCGAGTTCGAGCTCAAGCTCGAGCTCGGCCTCGAGCTTACTATTAAAGCTTAGCTTGTTTGCCAAAACTTTCGAGTCGAGGCGAGCTTACCTCGAGTCCCCGTAACCCACACCTGACTTAACCCAGAACCCGACCCAACCGACCCAACCCCCAAATCAAATATTTAATTAATAACACACACACACATATATAATATTAGATAAAACCATAGATGGTACTTTGTTGTTGATATTAAGAGAGAGAGAGAGAGATGAGAGCTCAAGTGAGTGTAGGCCGTATGGATGAGACAAGCCAGGTAGATGTTGAGTCAAGCTCAGGCGAGTAACTAAGTGGAGAGAGAGAGGAGCTCGAGCGCAGCGAGTTAGGTAAGGAAGGGAAATGGTATAAGAGAGAGGGACGGGTACGATAGGGTTTATGTTTTAATTTTAAAATTTTTTTAAAATATAATATAATATACATTAATATACATATATATATATATAATATTCGAGTTGAGCTCGAGCTTCAAGCCAAGCCGAGTTCGAGTATAGTCGAGTCAAACTCCATTATGTTTGAACTTGGCTTGTTTTCAAAACAAGCTGGGTCATATAAAGCTTGGCTCGCCTTGATTCATCGTTCGAGTCGAGTCAAGTCGAGCTAAATCGAGCCAAGCCGAGCAAGCTTTTCGAGCTAGCTTGGCTCGTGTACAGCCCTAAAGCTTGGAGACCTAGCTAGATTAGAGGGTTAAGGGGTTTGAAACCTATCGAAACTCATTACCCTAAAGCTCTACACAAATTTGTCAATCCCAGTTCGAATAAAACATTGTGCGTGTGACACAGTTGTAGCACATCATCCCTTACATGATTTTAAATGAATCACAACTGAGTGGGGTCTATTGGTACTAAGGATCACACTTGTAAACACCCCACCCCAAGCTAATAAGCTGATAGACTTTGAACGAATGAATGAACAACTACGCCCTGCTCCTAAACCCTAAACTTAGAAGTCTAAACCCTGGGAACCCCAATCCCGACTGAATCTCAATCATAAATCATAACCCTAGAAGCCTAAACCCTAGGAACCCCAGTCTTGAACCCTAAACTCAACTCATTTAACTCAGTCAACCTAATCCTAAACCCTAGGAACCCATAACCCTAGAGCCTTGAGTGAACTCAGTGAATCAACTCACCCGGTCAGCCTACCAAAGCCCATAACTCATTCAACTCACCCGGTCAGCCTACCAAAGCCCATAACTCATTCAACTCACCCGGTCAGCCTACCAAAGCCCATAACTCGTTCAACTCACCTAGTTAAGCCCAAAACCAAGCTTGAACCAAAGCCTGCAACTAAGCCTAATCGGAGAAATGACTGAAACCTCAAAGCAACAACCCTCACACTAGAGTCTCCACACGCTTGGAGGATGTTGTCTGTCGAAGCAAGGAGGCACTCCCCCTCTTTCGAGCAACATCCCTCAAGTATTATGAGTTCCTCCTTTTTTGAACCTTACGCGTGCGGTTGATGTGCATTAACTCCAATGCCCATCTCCTTACCCAAAATTGTACTTTATCACCTCTTCCAATCCATGAGATGATGTCATGTGACAATCTCCAATCCCAGCCATTCAACCATATTTTGCCCCTAAGATCACCAAGAATTACAAGAAAAGTGGGTTGGGAGACTATAAATAGCCCGTCTCTCCTTCTCATTTGACACCAAGCATCAGAGAGTCTTCTCATTTTAGAGAGCTCACCCATCACAAAGTCGTCCTTCCACAAATGAGAGTGAGAGAGAGAGCCCAACCCTGGTCTTGTTTAGTCTAGCTAGAGTCAAAGCTTGCTGAGCTACCTGAGTTCAAATATGAACTACCCAATCTAGCCTTACGACATTACCGTTCATCATACCATTCAAACCCCTATCAATTTCATCAAACTAGTGCACCACCATTGTGTAACGATATTTATTCCCTTCTCAACCCACATGCTCCTCATATGCATTAGCATTATAGTGCATTTGCATCGTTTTCATCGTATCTGACTAGCAGGCGTATGCTCTGTGGCTTGCCGATATAATTGAATCTTGCCCATTAAAAACTTTATCCAATTAGCCATCGCTTTAGTATATACATTGCATTTCATTGTTTTCCATCGTATCTAACTGATGAGCATATGCTCTGACATGCTGATATAATCGTAACAGGTTCATTAGAAACCTTAGCCGGTTGGCCGTCATTTTATCATAAGCATCCATATAGCATGAAGCATCATTTGCACATTGCACTTGATTGTTTCAAACATATGCTCTTTAACTTGCCGATATAGTTGAATCCTACTAATCAGAAATTCAAATCAATTAATCACTAGTATCATTGTATCACATTACATTTTCTGTACACAAGAATAACCCTTATTCTTAAGAAATTAGTTAGATTTTGTGAAGTAAATATTGTACATCTATACGTGCAAAGTGGGTACCTAACACCTTCCCTCTCCGTAACCGCAGTACCTTACTCGAAATTTCTGGAACGTAAGCTCACAAATCATCTTAGTGTAAAGAATCTTCGAGTTCTTAATCTTAAGCATTTCTACGGACTCTAACTAATTGCATAATCGAAAAAATTTGTTAGCAGTAACTCTGATCAAGTATAATACTTTTACTCCATCACAAAACCCATCGAATGAAGCAACCAAGTGGAAAAAAGAGTTGATTTTCCGTACTCTCAGTGAATTTGCCTTCTAACGTCCACAACACTATCCAACTCTTAAGGCAATCCAAACGGTGGATCAATAAAGCGTACCTTATAGAACAAGGGAGATTTTTACAGTACCTGATGAGTAGACCGTCGTGATATTTTTACAAGGTAATTTTCACAACGGAGTCTACAAGTAGCATGTTTAAGGGAGAGATGGTTCTTCACTAAACTTTGCAGTACCTTCCCTACAGTTCCTCATCGTTATCATCATACCAATGAGTAATTTGGGCAATTGCATGGTAAGAACAAGGGTATCCACACCCATCTTTTCTTTTTTCTTTTTTAATATCAAAACAAACTGTTTTACTGTTGACTCAGCGTAAGTATGAAGAACAACTCGTGTTCCCAAGTACAAACATTTTTAAAACTGTAATGACATATGTGCCCTTCTCTACCCGTAAAAGACATAATTGCCCTTTATAGATTTTTTTATATTACTTGAATGGCAAGTCGGGCGTTTGCTAATTCCATCGGGCGTGTGAGATCTGAGCTTTTCATCAAATGGTTAAATTGTTTAGATCTTCTAACATAAAAATTGATCATTTTATGCCTCAGGGTGGGCGACAAATATCAAAACGAAGAAATGTACATTAAAAACCATGAATTTACTTTATACGTTGGGTTGGACTTAAAAGAGAGATTATGATATGATTTTTCAGGTGAAGGTCTAAGCATGATTTCATGTCTATTTTCCTTTCATCGAGTTTATATGTCCTTATAAATAGGTCAGATGGCAAATAAACATTACAAGGCCCCTAATAAGGTTTTAATGGTAGGTGTTATTAACACCATTGCTTCATGTGTTGTCCACATGAGCTTTGGACCTGTTTCATTATTTGGCTCATATCCTTAAATAATATGAAAAAATAAAATAAATGGATGACATGAATAAAACCTATAGATCATGATGGACCTTTTAAAACCCCTCCTTGGACATATTATCATCTAGGCAAGGCAAGATGAATAAATGGAAAAAAAATAAAATTCAAATCCAACGGTTAAGGTCCTTGGGTATCCGTTGTATCAGGATGCATTGGATCTAATCTCAAAACACTTTTTATCTTCACTTTGAGAAATCTATCTAGAACTATATGTTGGAGAAAAATATGACAAGTCTGGAGACCCAGTAATGGAATGGACCAACTCTACTAACACGACCCGGGATTCCGAAGCAATAAACCTGACTGAGGCGAAAGAACTAAATGCCTCAAGGAGAAACTTAGCTCGGATCATAGGGAATAAACCCCGACCAAGACTTATAAAGTCACGAGCTAAATGCAAAGTATATAAGATGTATGAAGTTGACTCGGAAGACGAGGCAGCAACATCTAAAAGGCCGATTAGGGCCTCAAGCTTAAAAGTCACCTGACCGACCATAAAACGGACCCAATTAGGTCGGTTATAAGGTCGGCTATCGGAGTAAGAGAGGATATCAATTACGGATCGGCTCCACCTCGCCCGATAGATGGCGAGCACCTTGATCCATAAAGTTAACCCAGACTGACTCATTATTAGAGTCGGTCAGGACTGGACCAAGCAGGGAAAGGACGGCGTGAATGAAAACGCTGTCCCGAAAATCTCGTAAAAGGATCCCCGATCCCGAGGATCTCGGGATCTGATGGAGACAAAAATGAATTGAAATCAATTCTCCAAGATATCAGGAGAAGAATCCAAGCATAATAGGATCCTCTCATTCTTATAAATACAAGAGACCTCCAAGGTGAAAGGTACGCAGAAAACTTCTCACAAAACCCTTCCTATACAGTCCTATCACTGATTTTAGCATCGGAGGGTCCCCGGCTCTACCCAGGGTCTCCTTTGTTCCTTCTTTTTGTAGGTAGTAGGACGAAAGAGGGCGCACCCATTTTTTGCATCAACACTATAAGTTATCAAATTACGCTGCTCCTAGTTGGATTAGTTAGATCAAAGTGCTTGATCTGAATGGTCTATAATTCCATAACCCCTTTCATGGGAATTCTATAAAAAAATCACACTGCTTCGGGGATCCAGTCTATCCTCGATTTGGCTGTACATTCTTTAGTCATCCTTTCTCTAGGCATGGATGCTTTAGACTGCCTGAAAAAATGGTTATTTAGAATTATCAAAAATTTATGATGAACCCTAACAAATAGATGGATCAGATTGTTTATTAGACCTAATTTTTTGTGCAAAAGATCTTGATTGTCAAAATTAAAGGTCATTGATCAAATGGTTAATGTATGTCAGAATTGTGTGATGTCTACATGGTGACCAATGAAAAGTGTAACAGGCCTAATGAACAGTGTAGATCAGTGGATTGGATGGTCTAAGAGTCCGAATGCAGGTATTAGCATTATAACTTATAGGGCAGCGGGCACACTTGAGCCTTTCTCGTTGCTTTATATATATATATATATATATATATATATAGAGAGAGAGAGAGAGAGAGAGAGAGAGAGAAATAACAAGGATTACATGATACATGGCCTGCATGTTACGGGTTTCAAGTCTGTAAAATGGGGCCCATGATTTAGTAATCCAGACCAATGGTCCTCTGTGTCCCCTTGAACTTGACTTTTGTCATTAAGGCCCACAGATAGATGGTTAAGAAGAGAGATGAAACAATACTGGGTTCAAATGAAGGGAGTAGATTCGATTCGAGAAATTTACAACTGTGGACCCCACCTTTTATTCAGCAGTTTTTTTAAAGCAATACAAACTTACAATACGCACTTAGACCTCCTCATACGGTGACGGAATTTTAGGACAAAAATACCCCTCCTTTTCACGGAAACGGATTCAGTACTCCCCCTGCCACCAGCTAATGGTGGACGGTCGATGGTCTGTGGGCCCCACCATGATGTATTCTTTTCATCCATGCTGTCCATATATTTTTCCAGATCATTTTATGGTATGAGACCAAAGATGAGGTATATTCAAATCTCAAGTGTACCACATTACAGGAAACAGTGTTGAATGAGCGTTAAACATTAGAAACCATTAGGGGGCCATAAAAGTTTTGGATGAAGCTGATTTTTGGTTTTTCTCTTCATTTATGCCTGTATGAACTAATCAACAGATTAGATGTGAAATAAACAGTTCATTGGGCCTTAGGAGAATTTTAATTGTCAATCTCCAATCAATATTATCTTCTTGTCGTGCGGTCCACCTGAGATTTATATCCCTCTCATTTTTTGGAACAAGCCCTAAAATGAACTGTAAAAATGGATGAACGGAATGGATGAAACACATACATCATGGTGGGGCTCACAGATCACTGACCACAGCCATTGGCTGTTGGCAGGGTGAGTAGCCAATCCATTTCCTTTCATATTTCACTCCGTTGCTTTCACTTCCTTAACGAAAAAAAAAACCTCCTTCTCAAAATAACAGCCTTTCACTCCCTTTCAACAATAAACCGACGTACGGAGGTTATTCTTCTCATCTTCCTAATCGAATCTCCGTGAATCACCTAGATATCATCATTCTACGTTTGTCATTTTCCTTCTTGGCTAGGGTTACGTGAAATCCCACGAATTGGCTACATTTGCAAACCTTGAAAAGGTTTAAAATATTCCCTCACTCCAAAGCACCTCTCTTCAACCTACATTTGACCTGTACTCGGTAGTCGGTTATGCAGATATTTTAAAAAAATGCTCGGTTCATACAATTGCATTACATGCGAAGTTCGGTCAATTCCATGTGTTAGGCTTACTCAATTTCATGCATTAGGCTTAGTTAATTTTATGCGTTGATCGGTTCAATCCAAGTGAAACTCGCTCAATTCCATCTGAAGCTCACTCAATTCCATGTTAGGGCTCACTTGATCTCATGCTATGCTCGCTGAATTTCGTGTTTACCCTGCTCAATTTCATGCTAGGATCGCTCAATTTAATGTTTGCCCAGCTTAATTTCATGGTAGATAAGATAAGGTTAATTTAATGTTTGCCTCGATAAATTTCATGCTAGGATCACTCAATTTAATGTTTGCTCAGCTTAATTTCATGGTTGATAAGATAAGGTCAATTTAATATTTGCCTCGATAATTTTCGTGCTAGGATCGCTCAATTTAATGTTTGCCCCACTGAATTTCATGTTAGATAAGGTCAATTTAATGTTTGCCTCGATAAATTTCATGCTAGGATCGCTCAATTTAATGTTGGCCTAGCTCAATATCATGCTATGCCCGCTCGATTTAATTTTTACCTCACTCAATATCATGCTATACCCGCTCGATTTAATGTTTGTCCCGCTAAATATCATGCTATGCTCGCTCGATTTAATATTTGCCCCGCTGAATATCATACTATGCTCGCTTGATTTAATGTTTGCCCAGCTTAATTTCATGTTTCCCCCGCTTAATTTCTAGTTTACCCCACTCAATTTTCTACATTGCCCCGCTCAATTTTAATGCTTGCCTCGCTCAGTTTCTAGATGGCCGCGCTAAAATTTCATACTTCCCTCGATCAATTCCTAGTTTGCGTTGATCAAGTTCCATATGTGCCTCGCTAATGTCATGATAGTTAGGATCACAAAATTAAACGAGCACCATATGAAATCATTCGTTTCGTTGAAGGCCTAATCCGTATGAGCTCTGGTTGTTTATTTGAGGCTAGCTCAGTGAATTTACTAATGGACTTATTTGATGCTAACTAAGGTCAATTTAATGTAAGTTGATGCGCATGTGTTAGGCTTAATTTCATGCTTACCCCTCTGAATTTCATATTTCCCCTGCTCAATTTCTACGTTGTCTCGCTCATTTTTCTAGTTTGCCCCACTCAATGTCATGGTAGATTGCCTTAATTTAATAAAATACGATATGAAATCATTCACAGAAGGCCTAATTCATATAAGCTATGGTTGTTTACGTGAAAATTTAACGCGTTGCTTACACTTTATTTCCTTAAGCTTTGTATCATTCTCATCTATAAGCTGGGAAAGCGAGTTTTCGGTCTTCTATTATTTAATTGAGTTTTGTCTTATGGCAAGCTTTCGTTGTTTAACGATTTATTGATAATTTGTCATTTTATTGATTTTTAGATAATGGCTACGAGAATCATCTGTTGCTATGGCGGGGAGTTAGAATGTGAAAACAAGCAATGGACGTACACGAGTAGAAGTACAAAAAAGTATTTGAAGCGGAGGGAAGCCATCATCCACCAATCAAGGGTCTTGATTTACATGAAGGGGCAGAAGGAAATGGTAATGCACTGGAGGGTATGTTACTCCATGGATTCATAGATAAAGGGCCGTCATTATCTTCTGGTGAAGGATTCCAAGTGGCAGAGGTTCCCTACCATCTGCCTAGCAAGGAGCCCGGTTTACATATAGATGGGGGTGTAGGAGATGTTAATGGGCGAGAGAGTGCATCATTCAATACATCAAATGGGAAAGGATCCCAACCGTTGCCTAATACAAGAAGTGAAGTTTCGGTAGATGTTGATACTATGTACGAGGAACTTCTATCCAGAATGTACAGGATTATTAAGAGTACACCAACAGATTGTGATATTAGGATGAAAGTTTTGTATCCCTGCTCCAATAAATCAATCCCTCCAATTGTACTTGAGGACGACGATGACGTCAGAGAGTTCCTGGCAATACAGTTAGAGCATTCGAAAAAATTCATTCCTTTAGTCATCGAGACAATCCAATACATTAATATGACAACACACATGGACAGTGTGGCAGAAGAGCATGGCGTGAAATTGGAATATAAACTAAATCCATTACAAGTAGGAGGAACATATGATCAACTGCCCGAGCCACCCCAAACATCAAAATTTGTGAGCAACCAAGTCAGTGGTGCACGTGACCTTGACCTCACTTATGATTACATGGCACCGCCTCTAGCAACAACAACAGATCTGCCGTCATCATCCACAACCCAAAGATACATCAATCTTGAAAGTGACATCCCGCATCCCGACCTTCCCGAAACATCAAACTTCAACACTCATCAAGTTCCCATGCCATTTGATGATGCTGTATTCACCAATACAGCAATGCTGAAATATACAGATTTGTTGTCTGAATTGATCGATATAGCCGTTGGGCAAACGTTTAAGGACAAGAGTCGGTACTAATATGTTTTGAGCCAATTTACCATTCAAAATAAATTCCAGTACAGGGTACTGTACTCAAATTCTAGGAGATTTACGGCTTAGATGTGAATGGAGAGTCCATGCATCTCGCGTGAGTGATTTGGGGATTTTTAAGATACGAACTTATATGTCAAATCACACGTGTGGCATGTCATGGATGAGGAGCGATCACCGGCAAGCAAGCAGTAAGTTAGCGTGTGATCTGGTTGTCAGCTGTATTGAGCAACGCCCGGGGTTGAGGCCATATGATATTATCTTCGCCATGCAAGAGAAATATAATATTGTTATCAGTTATAGGAAGGCATGGGCCGCCAGGGAGCTTGCAATTAATCAGGGGATGGGGTCTTATGAAGACTCCTATAATAAACTCTCCTTCTATTTGCATGAGTTGAGGATGGTCAACCCAGGGACAGTGATTGCCCTGCTTGTTAACAAAGAGACTTTCAGGTTCGAGCGATGTTTTGTTGCGCTCGGACAATGCGCTAGAAGTTTTCAAAAATCATTGCGGAGGGTATTAGCCATTGACGGGACACACTTAAAGGGCAAATACAAGGGTGTTCTATTCATCGCCACGGCCTTAGATGGGGACAATCATATATTTTCAGTTACGTTTGGCACCGGGGAATCGGAGAACAATAGCAGTTAGAATTGGTTCCTTACCTACCTTAGTGATGCGATAGGGTCTCTGGATGATCTTGTGATTATATCTGATCGACATAAAGGTTTACTGAAAGAGGTTCCCCAAGTCTTACCACATGTAATTCATGGCTATTGCGCGTATCATATCTACAGAAACTTGGTGGACACCTTTAAAGACAAGTCATTGGAGATGTACTTCTGGCGCACAGTGAAGATATGTAAGAGGGTTGAATTTGAAAAATTAATACATGATATCGAAATGGTCAACCCCGCAGTACATGCATGGCTGACAGAAATCGAATACGAGACATGGGCATCTTCGTACTTTTCAGGAAAAAGATTTAACTTAGTTACTACAAACATTTTCGAGTGTGTTAATGCCCTCTTCAAAGAAGCACGTGAATACTCCGTTACGAAATTGATAGAAGGGGTTAGATTTAAGATACAGGAACTGTTTTATAAGAGAAGAATCTGCGGCATCATTTGTATGGCCATTGACACCATAGGCGGAGCAACAGTTAAAGGATCTTGTGCAGAAGGTGCGAGATGTTTGTTGTCATCCTATTTCTCGAGATGAGTACTGTGTTGTGGGAGATTATAATGATACAGTCAAGCTTAGTGAGTTTTCGTGTACATGTCGTGAGTTTGGCGTGAAGGGGTACCCTTGTATGCATGTCCTGTTAGCATATATAAACTACAATCTCCCTCATTACTCATATTGCTCCCCCTTCTACACGATACAAAATTACAGATCCACGTATAGCGAATTGGTGTACCCAGTACGTGACAAGAGTAAGTGAGAAGAAATTTCAGTGGGCTTCAAGGAGTATTGGGCGTAAATTAAACCCCTAGGACAAAGGAGGTCAACTAGAATATCCAAAAAGCTTAGAATTTCATCGCATGGAGAGGAAATGAAAACTTCAAAGTGTGGATGATGCAAACAAACCGGGCACAATTGCTGCAAGTGCAAGTTTTCTATACCTGAAAAATAGCATACCTTGTAATTTATTTAGTGTTTTGATGTATAACATACTTTGTAATATTCAAAGGATGATGAAATGAACTTGTACTTTGTCCCACTTTTTTTCAGTTTGTCCTACTATGCTCGTCAAAAAGGAAAATGCACATGGAACTCAATGCTTGGCAATTACACAGATACTAGAATGAGCAAAAGCAAAAACATGCCAACATGTACGATGACAAATCTCCATTCGCTCAATTTCTAGTTTGCCCTGTTGCATTTCTAGTTTGACCCGCTCATTTTCATGTTTCCCCCACTTAATCCTAGTTTGCCCCACTCAATTTCATGTTTCCTCCACTGATTTTCTAGTTTGCCCCGCTGACTTTCTAGCTTGCCCCGCTCAATTTAATGTTTGCCCTGCTGATTTTCTCGTTTGCCTCACTCATATTTCAGTTTGACCCGCTCATTTTCTAGTTTGCCCCGCTCATTTTCATGCTTGCCCCACTCATTTTCATGTTTCCCCCGCTGATTTTTATGCTTGCCCCGCTCATTTTCATGTTTGCCCCTCTGAATTCCTAGTTTGCCCCGCTCAATTTAATGTTTGCCCCGCTAAATTTCATATTTGCCCTGCTCAATTTCATGCCTGCCCCACTCATTTTCATGTTTCCCCCGCTGATTTTCTAGTTTGCCTTGCTCATTTTCATGGTTGCCCCGTTTAATTTCATGTTCCCCCGCTGACTTTCTAGCTTGCCCCGCTCAATTTCATGCTTCCCCCACTGATTTTCTAGTTTGCCTCGCTCATATTTCAGTTTGCCCCGCTCATTTTCATGCTTGCCCCGCTCATTTTCATGTTTCCCCTGCTAATTTTTATGCTTGCCCCGCTCATTTTCATGTTTGCCCCGCTTAATTCCTAGTTTGCCTTGCTCATTTTCATGCTTGGGATGAGGAATGACAGAATCAGCTATACATTGTGAAGGCCCTATGATCAATCTGAGATGCATGATGAAGGGGATTGAGAGTGATAAATTGAGAAAATTCATACACTACTGCACATGGTAAACTAAAGTGGAAACAAATTCATTTGTGAACATCCATAAACTACCAACTATTACACTACTAGGTGAAAATGATCTACTGCTTACTACACAGTAAATACAAAGCACATAACCACTAACATGACTTAACAGAAGTGGAGTCCATATGCATGACAACTCCCTACTGCGATACCGAGTCCGGCGAGGGAGGGGGTACTCCCTCCTTTTGTATACAACACAACACCGCCTTTATCATTCGATGCATACTCTTCATCTTACACTTCAGATAGTGTTGGTCCTTCTTAAGCTCGGATATAGTAGACTTGATCGCCTCTAGACGCTCATCTAAACCCAGACGTGCATCGGGCACCTCACTTGTATCATCACCCTCTTCTTCTTCTTCAGCCTCATCCTCTTCACTGCCTTCTTCTTCTTCTTCTTCATCTTCAGCTACCTCGTCTCCAAATTCTTCCAACCACCTTGCTTCTTGTCTAGGGCCACATTGCATGCGATTCAAGGTGTTTTCAGTTATCACTTTTTCTGCATGTGAGGGGCGGAGGGATGCCATAAACCCATTATGTTGGGCTAGCTTGCAAATTAGGCAGCCAAATGGGAGGGAGGGATTACCTCTTCTTGTCCTCACGGCCTTCACTATATGGTAAAGGATAATGGAGGGCAAGCATACATTCTCCCCATGCCCTATCTGGTACATAATCTCTGCATGGTAGACAGAAACCTCAGTGTTGTTTCCCCATCTCGGATATAAATTATGTGTGAAGATGTAGTGTAAAAGTCTATAAATTGAAATCATTTCTTTGTTTCTGAAACTACTATCTCTCCTTCACTCCATGAGGTGACCACACAAACTCCTGCTCAGCTCACTCTTGTGCTCAAATGTGTTCAAGTTCTTTGTATCTATGGGGATATGGACCGTTCCCAGTGGCACACCAAGTATGTTCACAATGTGTTCTACGCCGATGGGACGTAACCCGTCTCCATTTGAGATGTCAAATCCAAGTGGGTCGAGCTTTGCATTAACAATTCTACAGTAGAAAAACCGTACATCATGCTCATTGACTCAAAAATTACTTACAAAAATTGATCCCCAACCTTGATGTAAGAGTCGATTTAGCACGTCATTTTCGGCAAACAGTCGGTCCCCCACCGTGACTTCGAAAACCACTTCCCGATCGCGATATCGGCCCGCATCCAATGTCTGTGTACGTTAAACATGGGCCCTCTTCGACCTCATCTCACGAGGTGGTAGTGAAGAACTCGTTGCACCAACATTGTCTGTCCTCACATTTCTTCGATCGGGTTGTGATGATGGACCTGCTTCATCTGCAGTGGCCTGCCTCCTGTTTCTTAAGGACCGCAGAGATGATGAACCTGCTTGAACCACCCTCTTCTTCCCCATTACCGAGATAAAGGTTTTTGAAAGATGAAAATATTGTTGTGGAAGATGAAGAGAGAGGGTTTGGAACTTGAGGAGAAGGTAGAAGGATTAGAAAAATAGAGTGTTTTATGAAGGAAGATGAAGAAAGGGGAAGGGAGATGAAGAGAGGGTTAAGAAAATGAGGGTTTGAAAGATGGAAATGATGGTTGTGGAAGATGTGGATAGAGGGTTTAGAAGTTGAAAGAGAGGGTTTTTGTGAATAAAGATGAAGAAAGGGGAAGGGAGATGAAGAAACAGTGTGGAATATGAGGGTTTGGGCGTGGGGGGGGTGACCTCCAGATAGCGGCAGCATTATCGGCGGTAGTGCCGCCCGGCCCCCCTCCTTTTTTTATTGCAATGGGTCCCACACTCTTCATATATTTTTTGGTGGGCCCCACAATCAATATAAACTCTTTTGTGGGCCACATACTCATGAAATTCAGTTTTGGTGGGCCCCTGACTCAATGTACATGATTTTGGGTAATATGTGTCTTTGGGTATGGGTTTAGAAGATGAGTCAGGTTTGCAATAATACCCAAACTATCATGCTTAAACTGACCATTTTATCATCAGCCTCCAAATGAATATGCACTCTTACGGCATCTTTTAACATAAACATTTTGAGGAACATCCACGTGTTTCTGTGTTTCAATAGAAGAGAGTTTCACAAATAAGAATCAAAGGAGACCCATGAAATATTGTTAGCAAAATCTCCTTCAGAGTAGTATCCTTGGTTCTTGAGCTCATACAAGTGGAGGCTATGGTCTCATGATCTAGAATGTTAGCCAGATGGGCTCCATTGTGGATGATCCATGCTCGGAAAAATACAAATAGGATGATCACGAACCTTCAATTAGCCTTCCACAGATGGATGGTTTAAATAAATGATACAGCAATAAGAATATAACATTAAAATTAGCAGGGCAAGCTAGAAAATCAGCAGGGGAAACATGAAAATGAGCGGGGCAGGCATGAAAATCAGCGAGGGAAATATGAAAATGAGTGGGGCAAGCATGAAAATGAGCAGGGCAAACTAGAAAATCAGCGGGGCAAACTAAAATATGAGGGGGCAAATTAGAAAATCAGCGAGGGAAACATGAAAATGAGCGGGGCAAACTAGAAAATCACAGGGGAAACATGAAAATGAGCAGGGCAAACTAGAAAATGAGCGGTGCAAATTCTTACTTGTAGAGGAAGGACGCAACCACATACAGTGTACCAAGAGGAACTTGAAACGGCAACGGCAGATTCGATTCCTTGCGACATTGTATAGTATCTCAAACTACCCCAGGGATGCATATAAAAATCATCTAATGAGTTCACCAGGTGAATATAATCCAAGTTGCACATGATTTTCGGTTCAGTTCCCCTAAGAAAGCACTCTACAACTAGAAGTAGGGCAACCTTCACGACGTCCTCACGCTTATTGGTATCAACTAATCTCTCAAACACATCCATTAGCTGCTTCTTTAAGACTGGATATTCTTTGAAGTATTTGTCTCTTAATGTACTCGCAGTGCAACGATTCTTCGGTACAGTAAGATTTATACTCTTAAGACCGGTAATGAGGGCGAAGTCCATCTCCAAAAACTGCAATCGCCTCCCCCTGATTTCAAATACTAAATCACCTTTGTATCTTAATAAAAGAACGTGAAATAGAGCCCCTATAAATCTAAAGGATGTAACATGCAATAGAAACAAGAAAGGAGATTGCTTAAACAGATTTAGGCAACTATTGTGCTTCTCCACTCCACCCTTCACCTTATCAAACCACCATGTCAATGTACACCTAGATGTTGAGTTGGAGATTACGGCAGAATATTCGTCGCCTGCAGAGATAAATTGAAAAATATATTAAACATAAAATTCACAAGATAAACATAGTGTACAGAATCAGACATAATTGAAAATAATGTAGCATTTCATTAATTTGAACGAGCTTAATATGAAATAGAAATAAAAATTGAGCGGGGAAATAGCGGAAATTGTGCGAGACAAACTACCAACATAAGCTAGAAATTGATCGAGGCAAACTGCAAATTAAGCGGGGCAAAGTGGATATTGAACAAGGCAAGCTAGACATTTTACCAAGTTCAACGTTGGCCAGATTAGTGAACATTTATATTGGTAGTATCAACAAGAAGATGTTATTTGCAACTAGTTTTGTTGGGTGGTTAATCTGTCACATTTTCTTCATGAAAATGGGTTGGTCACATTTTCTTCATGAAATGGTCACAATTTCTTCATCAAGCTATTTCTGTGTTTCAATGGAAGAGAGTTGCCCTCTTCAAAGAAGCACGTGAATACCCCGTTACGAAAACATGAAATTGAGCGGGACAAACTTGAATTCAGCGAGGGAAACATGAAGGAGGGTAAACTAGAAAATCAGCAGGGCAAACTACAAATTCAGCGGGGCAAGCATGAAATTGAGCGAGGCAAACTAGAAAATCAGTTGGGCAAACTGGAAAATCAGCGGGGCAAACATGAATTGAGCGGGGGAAAGTAGAAAATCAGCGGGGTAAACTAGAAAATCAGCCGGGCAAACATGAAAATGAGCAGGGCAAACATGAAAATGAGCGGGACAAACATGAAATTCAGCGGAGCAAACTTAACAAATAATTTCATAGCTTAAGCCGAAAAATCTAAACATATCCAATGTTTAAATGGACCACACCACATGAAATTTTGAATTGAACTTCTAATGTTGATCATTTCTTAAGGGCCACAGAAGTTTTGGATAAAGCTTATAATTGTGTTTTCTATTAATCCATGTCTGTATGATCTTATGAATAGGTTTGATAACAAACAAACATCACTGTTGGGCCGACTATGGTTTCAACGGTGGAAATCATTATGCCCACTGTTTCCCGTGGTATGATCCACTTGATCTTTTGATATGCTTCAATTTGGGGCTAAACCCCTTAAAATAAATGGAAAAACGGATGGACGGCGTGGATATACATTCAATGTAGGTCCAACTGAGTTTACTTAGTACAAAGGGAGCGTACTAACTAACTCAGTACGCAATCCAATTACGCTTGCTACGCCCCACAATGATGTTTTATTTGTAATACATCATGTTCATCAGAATATGTAATACCCCTCCGTTTTCATCGGAATATGTATACACTAAAAGCCCATATGTCGAAGGGAACTTAGACATTGAGGAAGGGAACCTAGAGATTCAGCGGGACAAACATGAAATTCAGCGGGGGAGACATTAAATTCAGCTGGGAAAACATGAAATTCAGTGGGGAAAATAAGGAATTGATCGGGGCAAACTTGATTTTCAGTAGAGGAAACATGAAATTAAGCAAGGCAAATCATTAAATTCAGCAGGACAAACATGGAATTGAGCGGGGCAAACTGAAAATTGAGTGGGGCAAACATGAAATTCAGCGGGAGAAACATGAAATTCAGTGGGGAAAACTAGGAATTCAGCAGGGTAAACATGAAATTGAACGGGGGAAACATGAAATCAGCGGGGAAAACATGGAATTGAGTGGGGCAAACTAAAAATTGAGCAGGGCAAACATGAAATTGAGCGAGGCAAACTAGGAATTCAGCGGGGCAAACTAGAAAATCAGCGTGGCAAACTAGAAAATCATTCTGCCCATTGTTTCTCATGGTATGATCTACTTCATCTTTTGATATGCTTCAATTTAGGGCTCAACCCCTTAAAATAGATGGAAAAAAGGTTGGACGACGTGGATATACTACATACATTCAATGTGGGCCCAACTGAGTTTAAAATATACCTGTGGTGCGTGCTTTCTTTATTGGACCCACCATTTTCGGAAAAGGGTTCGAGTACCATAGGTGGTGAAATTCCACCAGCGTGAGTGTGTGGGGTGTGTGTCCATGTGTAATAATAAATTAAAATATATATATATATATACCTGTGTTGCGTGCTTTCTTCACTAGACTAACCATTTTCAGAAGAAGACAAAATGTTGATAAGGGGGCCCACAAAAGAGTATTTTTTTTGTCTTTCTACTGGAAACGCAGTGAGGAAAGGGGGGTGAAAGCAATGGTAGTGAAAGCAGCAGTGGAAAGGGAGAGGAAAAGCAAAGAGAGGAAATGGAAAGGAAAAGCCGTTTCCGTTAAAAGGAGGGGTATTTTCGTCCTGAAATTCGGTCTCCATACGAGGAGGTCTAAGTGCGTATTGTAAGTTTGTATTGCTTCAAAAAAACCGCTGGATAAAAGGTGAGGTCCACAGTCGTAAATTTCTCATTCGATTCGGCTGGGGTAACTCCAAGTTTGGTTAGGCCACGACCGTGAGCCCCACCTTTATGTATGTGTTAATATCCTATCATCCAACTGTTTTGCTAGCTCATTTTACAATATATATGATAATAAAAAAATGTAGCAAATGTGAATCTCATTTGAATCACTCCACAAGAAACAATGGTGATTAAACATACACAATTACAAATTTCCTCAACCCTCTTGAATTGTTTATTTACCACCCAACCCCTTGATAAGGCCGTACATCAACACATTGATCCAAAATTTTTATCATCACATGTTCAATCATCATTATTTCTTGTGGTGTAGTCCACTTGAGTTTTATCTCTTTACCTCGTATACAACACATACATCTACCTAAGATCCTACAGTCACGGCCTAACCGAATTAGTATTGGTGGCTAGATCACTCCCTTACATGAAGGGGCACGGATCGGGTACTACCTTACCATGACCTAGCTAGTGCCTAAGTTAATTTCAAGGAATTGTGAGGCTCACTGTCATTTTGTACATTGTACCTAGGTTGTTCATAAATTTTGCCACATCATTTTAGCTAATAAGCCCAAAAATGAGGTAGATTAAAGACTTAAGGGCGTGTTTGGACGGGTGGCCTGGATGGGATTGGGTTGTATTAGGGTGGATTGCACGCCTTTCAAGACTGTGTCATAAATTACATGCAATCCCACTTGATTGATGTATCCAGCGTCCCAGCTATGGCGTGTTTGGACGGTCGGCCTGGATGGCAAATGCATGGAGTGAGGGCGTGTTTGGACGGACGTGGGATGACTTGTCATCCACGGGATTCATTTACAGCAGCTAACGTCACTTACAAAGGATAGTTATAACCGTCTCCCGCCAATGGATGGATTGCACCAGGGAAACGGATTGGCTACTCCCCGTGACACCAGCCAATGGCTGGTGGTCGGTGCTCCGTGGGACCCACCATGATTTATGTGTCTCATCCATGCCGTCCATCTAATTTAACAGATCATTTTATGAACTGAAAACAAAAATATTCCTATATCCCAATCTTAAATGGACCACATTACAGGATATGAAATTGAATGATAGTCTGCCTTTAAAAAACAATTAGGGGCCATAAAAGTTTTGGATCAAGCTCATTTTTGTTTTTTTCCTTCATCTGGGGCTGTGCGACCTAATCAACCTATTGGATGTCAAATAAACAATACAGTGGGCCTTATGAGGCTGTTAATGATGGATGTCCAATCATTATTATTTTCATGTGGTGTGGTCCACCTGAAATGTATATACATATCATTTTTGGGATCAAGCCATAAAATGATCTGTAAAAATGTATGAACGGAAAGGATGAAACACATACATCATGGTTTCCAAAGAGCATCGACCACCAGCTTTGAAACTGGTGTCAAGGGGAGTAGTCAACCCGTTCCCTTGCATTGGTGTCCTGCCATCAACTCCATGGCTAGGGAGTCCGTGCTCTCTGCATATTTATATGATGAAAATGTTTCATCCATGCCCTTCATCCACTTTGACATGACATCTTACACCATTGTCCCAAAAATTAGAAGGCTAGATCACTCCCTTACATGAAGGGGCACAAATCGGGTACTACCCTACCGTGACCTAGCAAGTGCCTAAGTTAATTTCAAGGAATTGTGAGGCTCACTTTGATTTTGTACATGGTATCTAGGCTGTTCATCTATTTTGCCGCATCATTTTAGCCAATAAGCCCAAAAATGAGGTAGATTAAAGACTCAAATGAACCGCACGATTTGAATTCATGGGGGTTGAACACTTATCTTTAAAAACTTTGTAAGGTCCGGCGTGATGTTTATTTGCCAACCCGATCATAAGATCACGTGGACATGCTATCTACTTGAGCATTTGATTTGTCTCTTTTTTTTTATAGCTCAGGCCCTAAAATAATCGTCAAAATAGGTAGATGGCGTGGATAAAACACACAAATCATAATAGTCCCACAGATCCCGTGAACTGACCCTCGGTCTCTAGCTAGGTCCTGGTGGTAGTAGCTACCCAATCCACCCCTAATGAAGGTATACTCGTATTTGATCCAATCCAAGATATTATCGGACCTTTTCCATCTAAGGTGGAGTAAACAAAACAATGGTCTAGATTACGGTGATTATCGAAGCGTGGTCCCACTGATCAAAATTGAAAACGCATGCAGACTAGTCAGAAATGACAGAAGTATATATTACAGAGCAAGGGTACTTTTGTCATGTAAAAAGAAAAAACGACCATCTATTACCCTCCGTTCTAAATCCGAGTCCGTCTTGTATGCCGTTTTTTACCGATTATTGAGAATAGTCCCGTCTCTGGTCTTGTCATTTAGCAGCAGAGAGAGAAAAAGAGAGAGGAGATTTTGCCACGTCACAGAATCAAAGATACTTGTGGTTAGGGTTTGGTTAGGGTTTCAGGAACTTCCGAATGTGAGGAAAAAATTCGTTTCTTTTCTTCTCCAGCTGAGTTATTATACTCTGACTACGTATGCCGCTTGATACGCAGTCCTTCTTAATTTTAAACGTGACATAAAATAAAATAAATTAAACTAAACTGATTAAATCGTAAAAGTTGCTATCATTAGGTCGACGTCCCAAAATCAGACTGGTTGAACTATCCTACGTGGACACTTGTTTGTTGAATCAGGGCCGTTGGATATTTTTCATTTTTCAGATTACAAATTGAGAGTACTTTTTGGATCATTACGTATCTAAACTAGTCCCCATAATTTACTTCTTTTTTTTTTTTTTGAGTTATTGTTACTACAGGCATGTAATCTGCGCCTACGTATCATCTACCAGACTGCCAGAGTATTAAAAGTTTCTCTCTTTGCAATTTTCTCTTTCTACCCCTTCTTAAATGCCCCTCTACCTCTCCTACTGTTTATTCACTCGAAACAGCGGTGGGGGCAGATTGCAGGGCCGAGTTTCCTTTTTTCGACTCCCCAACTCTCCCTTTCACCTTTCCTCTTTTGCCCCCATTGGGTTTTTTCCTCTTTTTTTCCCCCTCTCTGCAATAGGAGATGATGATGATGGAGAGACTTACGTCTCTTTACAAACAGTGAAATAGCATTTCTCTCCATTACACTCTCATTTCATTTCCTCACCGGAGAAAATTGGTGGGTCTTTCTTCTCTTCTTTCCCTGAAACTTCTTTCAAGCTTTCGTTGTCGATTTTCATCGAAATTACTGAAATTTTTGTGTTGTTTGAGTTTTTGTAGATGGGTTTTTCCTATTTTCCTCATTGGCTCGAAGCGCTGCTGGGAGAGAAATTCTTTAACCCGTGTCTGATTCATGAGACGGTGAAGAAGAACGAGAAGAACATCTTCTGTTTGGATTGCTCAACCAGCATCTGCTCTCATTGCTTATCTCCACACCGTTCTCACCGCCTGCTTCAGGTACAAAAACTTGAAAATTAAAATCCCAAAATACACTATTTCAGTTCCATTCGTCTCTAAAGTTTTTTCTTTTTTTTTTTCTTTTCTTTGTAATTCTCTTCAGATTCGAAGATATGTTTATCACGATGTCATTCGGTTGGATGATATGGAGAAATTAATCGACTGCTCTTTCGTTCAAGTAAAAAAAAAAAAAAAAGACACCATTTTAAATTTCTGCTTTTCTCTTTCACTAGTAGCTTTTAAATTATTTATTTTTATTTACTTATTTTTTCTACAGTCATATTCGACAAACAACGCAAAGGTGGTGTTCTTGAATCAACGACCTCAATCACGGCCTTTCAGGGGCTCCGGCAACATCTGTACTACCTGCGACAGGAGCCTGCAAGACCCATATATCTTCTGCTCTCTTGCGTGCAAGGTTAAAAAGCAGATATTAAACTCACCCAGCTGCATTTCTGTTATTTTTTTCTTATTCTCAACCTACTTTTCTTCACCTACAGGTGCATTATCTAGTAAAAAAGGAAGGTGGACTATCGAAATACCTCTACGAATGTGAATTCCTCCCATTAAGAGAGAGCGGTTGTTATGAATTCGAAAACGGGCAGATGACGCCGGATTCGATTCTCGACTCACCGGATTCATTTGGAACATCATCTGGTTCCGGTTCGAGTGCTAGTGGCGGCGTCGGGTGCCGGACATTGGTGTGCACCGCAACGACAGAGTTCGTGAAGAAGAAGAGAAGCAGTGTATCAGGTTCCCGGACTGCATTTCGCGGTACATGCTCATCTGCTACAGAGAGTTCGGCCCCTCACATGAACCGACGGAAGGGGACTCCCAACCGCTCTCCGCTCTACTGAGGAGAAGTTGGGTATTTTAAATTTCAAAAATTTCGGCTTTGTTTTGAGGCGTTTGGTTGGGGAATGGGATTGACTCCGTAATTCCCAATTTTGTAGAGTAATTATTGTTTTTTAAAAGCATTTTCTTAAATTATTAACGCATTTTTTCCCTTTTGCTTTCTAATTTATATAATTGTCTTTTATTTTAGTACTGAAGAAGTAGTAAAAGTTTTTTTTTTTTTTTATAAAACGACTAGATATATCAAAAGAATCCGTTGGAATTTAACTAACAGTTTAAAAAATGGTTTGATACATGAAAGTAGTGTGTTCTAGGCTTCCTTTCTTTTTTAATGTTTCCGTTTTTTTATTAAGTTGGACGATTATGCACACTGAAATTGATAATTTTCATCTATGATCCTGCATGTTTGGATGTTATCATGATTTGGTACTTTCTTCCATTCTGATAATTCAAGGTATTTTATGAAGAAATTTGATAGGAGTAATCGGGGAATTTTTATTTTTATATTTTTATTTCTTAATGTTTGGGTTTTCTTGGGTTGAGGGGAGAGCTATATATTAAGAGCTTTGGGTTTGAGGTTGGTGGCTTTGTAGCTAGCTTCCTACAGCTGTAGGAGTGAGATGGGAAGGGGTAGAGGTTATCTAAATGGCCTATCTAATCTCTTTGGGCCCCTAAAATCCATAGCTGCGGTTTTCTGTGCAAGAAGGGATGCGGGAATCGGGAGTGACCCCTACGAGGATTCGGATTTGGTAGTGGCCCTTTCAAGAAGTTTTTTATGTGAGCGTACTGTCACCTTCAAGTGTGGTCTATAGATATTTGGATCTGCCTTATTTTTGAGCTCCTATTTTGAAGTGAGTTGGTAAAATGGATGGCAGCATAGATAAAACACTTGTATCCTGGTGGGACCCTAAATTAAGCTGCAAAATGGATGCAAGCCATGATAAAACACACATCATGGTGGGGCCCTAAAATTGGCAAAATAAATGGATGGATAGCATGGATTGAACACATGTCATGGTGAGGCTCACGGCAATCACTACAGACTTGGATTTGGTTGGACGCCTGCACCAACCATGATGTATGTGTTTTATTCATGTCAATTAATTTTGCCAAATCATTTTAAGGCATGCACTCACCACGGGTTGTTGTCATGTGCACTAGGGATTTGGGGGGGATTTTCAAATCCCTTCAAAGAGGGGGTTTGAAATCCACGTGAGAGCTTGGATTACATGTAAAATCATTTCAAGTGTTGCATGTGTAACATGTATGTCACTGGATTAGTATTCTATTGGGCACATGGCCTACTAATGGTATCCCAAATAATTAGATTATCAATTGCATCACTATAATTACTTTAATATGATGATTAGCACCGACAAATATTGTCCATGTAAATCAACGTTTAAAAATGGTTGGTTAGTCACTCATACATGATCTTGTGCTTGTGGCCCATTCAATACTTAAATTTCATCATTTTCAAGTAAAGCATATATTTTAGTGGGCTTATTACAACCATTGTATCAAACATTGCATAAGTTACTAATTAGAAATATTAAAATTGATTTAGTAATTAAATTCAATCCCTTGTGAATATACCATGCATAGCTACTTTTCAATTAAAGTTGCTTCGCAATCCAAAGTTGATTCCCAGTCCAAAGTGCAAACACAACTGTAGGATTTCAAATTCAAGGGGTTCAAATCCTTGCTCCCAAACAGGCCCTAAATAATAGGCAAAATCCAAAGCTCTGGTAAACCACACTACGTTGAGAATAACACCTTTGATTATAGGGTTAAATAGAATAATAGAAGAGGGCTGCAATTCCTATAGTAATTTGATTGTGCCATTGCTCATGCCTCGGTGGTAGACTCTTAGGGCCTGTTTGGCCGGGCAGATCCCATGTATTAGGAGGGATGGGATCAATTTTAAGGTAATGATGGTGGTGTCAGTGGATTGTCTTAAGATCCATGGGATTGCTTATATCCCAGACAAGTTCACTGGGTCTGTTTGGCACTCCCTGCATATCCCGGGATTTTACCTTCCAATCCATCCAACCAAAGGATAGGATCAATTTTAAGGTAATGATGGTGATGTCAGTAGATTGTCTTAAGATCCATGGGATTGCTCATATCCCGGGACAAGTTCACCGGATCTATTTGGCTCGTCATGCCTATCCCAGTATATTGCCGATCCCATCCCTCCTAATCCCATCTAATACCACATCCAGTGCCCGGCCAAATACGCCCTTAGGGCCCATTTAGCCAGGTGGATTGGAAGGGATTGAATGGTATTAGGGTGGATGGCATGGATTCTTAGGTAATGATGGTGTTGTCAGTGGATTGTCTTGAGATCCATGGGATTGGTCTATCCTTCCATTGTTATATCCAGTCTGTTTGGCACGCCCAGCCAATCCCGGGATTAAACCTTCCCATCCCTTCCCATCCCTTCCAATCCCTCAAACTAAACACGTCCCAGGCAAATTTGAATGGATTAGGGTGGATCGGATGGGATGTAAAGGTAATGATGGTGTTGTCAGTGGATTGTCTTAAGATCCATGGGATTGGGATCAAATCACCGACTCTGTTTGGCATGCCCGGCCAATCCTGGGATTTAACTTCCAATCCCTTCCAATCTGACCGGCCAAACGGGCCCTTAGGAGTTTCAACAGGAGGTCATGTGTTCAAGTACCCATTGTATTAAAATAAATAAATAAAAATAAAAAATAAAAATAAAAAATTTGTGGTATGTGAGTGCATGGGCGCTTGTGGGGTGTGAGTGTGCGTGTGGAAAAAATAAAAATACTTTCATAAGGCCCACCGTGAGAAGTTTATTTACCATCTAACCTGTTTAAAAAGTAGAGAACAATGCCTCAGTAGGGTTAAAGAGAATAATAATAATAATAAAGTGGCTGCAATTGCAAATAGTAATTGCACTGATGGTATACCAGGGAATGCCTTCTAAGGGCCTATGTTTATTCGCCATCTAACTTCATGAAATCACATATAATTAAATGAAGGGAAATTACAAATATCAGCTTCGTTCAAAACTTCTCCCTCTCTCAACAAGTTTTTAACGGTGGGCATTCCATCCCCGTCCTATGGTATACTTTTAGCTTTGGATCTGCCGCACAATGACTGGACGGCGCAGATAAAACAAACGCAACATGATGTAGCGCACAGCTTTTCCGGCACCAATGTCAGTACTGGAGGGGTCACCACCGAATGTCGATAGCTTAGCTGTGAGTTGTGACAGAGAAGTAGCATACTCCAACCCTAGAATTGCAAAAACATCAACAGCTCTTCTTTTTTTGTTTCTTTCTGTTTTATTGACAATTTACCAAGCTTCCATTTATGATAAAACAAACTTCTTTCCCTTACTTGGAAATTGCCCGGATTTAATAAAAGGGTCTCACCCACTTAATTGATAGATCCACCCACATTTTCTACTTTTCGAAATACTCTTGTACTAATGTATTTAAGCTATCTGTCTATTAAGAAAGGGGCATTTTAGTGATTTTAAGATTTTAACGGTGATGATTTAGTAGAGTGAGTAATGTATGATTCACGGGGGAGGACGTTTTGGTTTGTTGTTATTAGAGCGGGAGATCTTAGTTATCCCTTGGATTGTTACATATATCCGACATGTCTTGCTTTATGGTGGAAATATTCCTTCAGGCCTGCATTTGGGGAGCATTTTATATCACATGGCCCACCTACTCAAGAGTCAGGTGTATAAAGTAAGCCACGTGGCAACTTAGGGACCATCGCGTTTAGGTTTTACTACAGCTTTTATAATGCTGGCTTCCGTACCACATGGCATGAGATGGATAACACGTGGTGGGCCTTGAGAATGGTATCACAGACCTTACGTGGAACGCATGCACAACCCCATCACTTCTACTAACCCATCTTCGGATAGCTTTTGGATGTCTCATGTCGCAACATCACCCAATGGTTCCACTCCCATACGGTTACTTCCGTATCATGTCCATATCAATATATAGGGTATTACATCCTATATTCGGCTACGTGTATCAGTTTTTGGAGGCAGTGCTCTATGGGCCGCATGAGCTAAAAAATAAGACAAATACAAATCACACGTGTACCATACTTTTCCTTGTAATAATTGAACGCCGATCATTAGAAACTTCCTAAGTTCCATTGTAATGTTTCTTTGTCATCCAACCTCTTGATTAAGTCACACAAGACTTTGTTAAAAGGAAAATACAAATCAGCTTGATTCAAAACTTGTGTGGCTCCTAAGAAGTTTTTGACGGTAGGTTTTCAATAAGTATTATTTCACGTGGTGTGTCTACTTGAGATTTGGATATGTTTATTTTGTAGCTTATGCCATAAAATGATCTGACAAAATAGAAGAATAATGTGAATAAAAAAAACACATACATCATGGTGGGTCGTTGGGACGCGGATTAGCTACTGACAGGTTTGAGTAGTGAAACTCCATGCTGAAGTGACGTCACCTAGTTCTGTGGCCCCACCATGATGTATGTTTTGTATTTACACAGTTCATCTCATCCATTTGGAGAAATAATTATAGGGCATGATCCGGAGAATGATTCAGATCCAAAGCTCCAGTGGACCCCACCATAGAAAACAGTGGGGAGAGTGACTCCCACCATTAAAATCTTCCAAGGGGCACTAGTTTTTCGATCAAGATGATATTTGTGTTTACTCTTCTTTCACCTATAGCAAACTTATGAACAGGTTGGATCTCAAATAAACATCATGGTGGACCTTTGAAGTTTTTAACGGTGGGCGTCACTCTCTCCACTGTTTTCTGTGGTGGGGTCCACTACTACTCTGAATCTGAATCATTCTTTGGATCGTGCCCTAAAATTATCTCTCCAAATGGATGGATGGTGTGGATACAAAACATACATCATGGTGGGGCCCACAGAACTTAGTGACGTCACTTCAGTAGCGAGTCTCGCTACATCATGGTGGGGCCCACAATCTATGTCCCCACTTTCTAGCAACACTGGGAATGGTGATGATAACTAATGTAAGGTTGAATTCTTTTAATTATTTGGTGATGAATGTAGTGTACAGTTGGATACAGTGCATTTATACCAGAATGCGGTTACCACTCGGAATTTAAACAAACATTCATTTAAGATATGATATACATTCCAAAATATCAATGTGGTTACGATACGTTTCAGACGATACTATATGATTCAAGGATACTTACTGTTATCACATAACATTTCTGGTCTCATCGTGGAATGATTTTCATTTGAGACAAGTATTGAATGGGAACTGACTACTTTGTGGCAACGCAAGGCCCTACTGTCTTTTCTGCCAACCACTTGTGAAGGACATCAGTACCATTAAAGCAGTGGGCCACACCCTCATTATGAAGATGACCTGGGATAAATTAGGCAGGTTTGGTTGGGGACCTTTCTATTATTGGTAGTGATTCTGTTGGGCTTCTCGGCTGCTAATCATGCTTCTCAAGTTAACTTTGAGATTTAAAGGTGTTTTGCTTTATTTAATGTATTATAATTAGCCAAAAATCTGGAGATTCTACAGATTATGGAGATTAAAGGTGACTCTTTGCTTTTTGTCAGAATCATTAGGTGGAGCTATTGCCTTCTACTTGAAGTTTTGGGTACATGGTCCATCTTTCATCTATGTTGTATATTGTGAGAGTGGCATTTTACTAATTTTGTCCTTTTAATTAGCTCGGAGAGAATTGATACTTTTGATTTGTTTGGTCTCTCTATAGCCTTTGCCATGATGTTTTTTTTGTCTTTCAATTTTCTTGTTACGAGTACTTGTGATACGGGATAATTAACCACTTGTCCTAAAATATCGAACTGATAAAGCATGACGAATTAATTCATTTACCTAATAGCACAGACCTTACATCTCATGTGTTAAGACCTCGGCTGAACTCCCCTCATGTGCCCAGCTTCACACGAGCCACTCTCGTGGGCCCCACTTCACATGTGTTCCGCTGCACACAAGCCACTCGCTTCACACGGATGGAGGCCACCTTACATGAGATACCCACCTCAAACGGGCCGCCCCACCTCGAGTATGCCCCTACATCCCATAGGCCACCCCACTCGAGCATGGTGTGAAAATGCCCTTGCATTAATCACTCCCAGTAAGGAGTCTCGAACACAAGACCTCTCGCTCTGATACCACTTTGATGTAGGACCGATGCGTGAACTCAGATATTGTGTGAGGACAATTAACAAAATTAACTTAATCAATAAAAAAATACAAAACTTGCTATTATCATTACAAATATCAAAATCCCAAGAGAAGATCATGTATGATTCTAGCGTAGGTTAATAAGCAACATCTTATAGGGCCATTAAATAAGGAAAATTGTTATCTAATGGATGTAGAGACATCCAAATAACATAGGATAAATCACATTTTAAAGGAGAATGCGTAATACTATTTAGGGTGAAATTAGGGTTTAGGAAAAAATTAGAAAAACTTAAACTTAGGGTTAATGGGATAATTGGGTTCAGGGGTTAAAGGATTTAGGTAAAAGAATAAAAGAATTAGGGTTTTGGATTGAAGGATGTGTAAAATTAGAGTTTGGTCATTTGGGGAAATAGGAAAATTAGGAACTTATAAGTTTAGGATTAGGGTTAAGAAAAGGGAGAGTAGGGATTTGATGCAAGGGTAATGGAAAACTAATATGACAAGAGAGTGGTTATACGGCCAATCCTATGAATTCACATGTGTGGTCGTACAGTCACATGTGTAGGCTAAGTTGTGAGGGTTTGGTTTGTCGATAAGTATGAAAGAATGAAGGATTGAAAGAATGATAAGGAAGGTTTAGGATAAAGAAAATCGAATAACTTGAATAATACCTTGATAGTTGATGAAGTGATGATAATCAGAGTAATAGATGGAGACCTCACACCTCCGTTGATGAAGATTAACTTCGTGCCAATTTTCCTTGTAAAATCACATGGAAGTCATATTCAAATCACATGAAGATGGAAGAATAAGAAGAAATGAGCTATTCTCTTTCTTTCTTTTTTTCTAAAAAAATGTAATTGGGAGAGAGGTTACCCTCCCCACTTATAGCTTTAAGAACTTTTTAAAATTACATTTTTAATAATGTCTTATAAATTTTGACAAAAATGACCCTAGTCTTATGAAAAATTAACTAAAATCACTCATAAGGTTTTTAAACATAAAGTAATCACAAACTAAATCCTAAAAGATAATAATTTTCAAAATGATAAAGACAATTCACGATTAATGGCCCGATCATGTAATTAATGTGATCCAACGGCCTAATCATCACATCCCTCAAATCGAACGGTACAAATCACTCATTAAATTATCCCATTTGCATCTCCCCAATATGGGGTCTTTCATATGCTCACACATACATATGAGGTATTAACATGATCAATGGTACTTGCCTAACTATAAGAAAATTGGTGCAGCCCGTCTTCTCATCCGATACGTACACAAAGGTGTACATGAAGTGATGTCATCATCAACTTTCCTCAGCTGAGAAAAGTTCTCCTCTAGCAGACTAAAATTCCCATAGCACTCTAAGATGTTTTGATCTAAATGTTGTAGCTCGTCCTCTGTAATCCAAGTACTATCTGTAATTAGCCTATACTTTCACTTAACGAGGAATTTCTAAAATCTCCCATGGTGAATGGAAACCGCTAGTGCATTTAATATGTTTATAACTTGTTCACTTCAAGCAAGCAAGGAGGATAAGGGTGGCAAAAGTTGCGATGATTGGTCAGGTAGGGGACATAGGTTTGAGACTAGGTCATGGTTTGTAAGAGGGCCTGAGAATGAATCAGAAGGTGAAGTAGTAGGGCCCTTGTATTACTAGATCTTCCACATTAAAAGTAGAGATAATTCTCATTGTCGTGGAAGGTCTACTACATACGCATTAGGACGCAGTTTCTGCAGTATTTTGTATAGTCATATACTATGCACTTGTAACTTTTTAACGACCCCATGTGGAAACCGTTTAGGCTTCATGCGAACCATGACGTAATCTCTTACTTGGAATTTATGGAACCTATGATGAGAATCAACAAATGCTTAGTATTTTTCATTACTTATGTTAATTCGTTTCTTGATCACACTATATAACTCATGTCTGTGCCGTGCAAAATCATGTATTTACTCCGATGGCTTATGGGACACTGACATAAGTATGAGATTGACGTGTTTCCTAAGTTTGTAGCCATGCACAACCTTAAATGGACTCATGCTTATGACCCTATTAATGGAACTATTATATGATAACTTGGTTATAGGCAAAACAATATTCCAAGTTCGGATGTAATCAACCATAAGATATATAAGCAAGTTTCCAAGACTCCTATTGATGACCTCAGTCTGACCATCTATTTGAGGGTGATATGCAGATGAAAATTGAAGCCTTGTCCCCATCATTTGACATAGTGTCTTTCAAAAATATATCATAAAGCGCACATCACCATAGGCCACTCCATTCGAGCTCAGTATGAAAATGCCCATACATTAAGTTACTAGCTACTTTTCTTCATATAACACATCTTCAAAGGCACGATGTTAAGGAAGCAACATAATAAAGGCTATATTGTCCACCATTACAACGGTATGAAATCAATTCTATACTAAACTAACTCATGTCAGCACATCAGCTCAAATATGATAAAACTCTAAAGCTTAAACTGGTCATATATTTAGAGAAGTCACCGTCATCTTTTATCTCTTTATTTTCGTGCTAGTAACTTTATCCTTTTCACGCATCCTCTCTCTCCTTTCTTTTCTTTACCAAAATCTCTCTATGCATATGTTGCACATATTCCATTACCAGCAGACAGAAGGTAACGCAGTTATTGATGCTCTTACTAGCATGATACATTCAATTTCTCTGTTTTTGGTTTAAAAACACCAAGAAATCATATCTTTGTATGGACACTTATTAAATTCTTTTTTTAAAAAAAAAGACTACACAACTCTATAAAACCATTCCTCCTGCCCTGATATGCACACAGGTTGTTTGGTTGCTAGTTTTATGTTTTTAGATTAATAATCTTCTGATTTTTATAAAACCATGTTTGGGTGAAACACCTTAGATTTTCCTAAAAACTTTACCGTGGCATTTAGCTAAGGTATGAAAAACTTATTGAACCAAGCAGAATTTTAGAGTTTACTCAATTTTTCTCAAAAACCTACGTTTACCAACTAAAAAATTTAGTTATTCGCCAAGAAATAATAAGCCAACCTTATCATTCTAAGAAACATAAAAATCAAAGGAACAAATTCCACCAAACCAAACAGTCCCGTACATGTTGTGATACCAACATCCGTACCACATTGCCTTATTTATAGCGTCCTATTTTCCATGTCAAGGCAGCCTTTCCGGACGGATTGGATGTCATGCACACACCCCAGTGGGCCCCACACGCAGGAAGTTCTCAATTTACAACAGTTGTAAAGATAAACATTCCATATGGCAGGGTCCACTTTAGATGGGCTCACGAGGGGTGGAGTCAAGTAAACATATGATGGCCCGGCCCCTCAACGGATGCATCAGAAGTTCAGAGCCCAAAAGCAGCTGTGAGCATAGGATCCTACTGACCCCTTCGTGGACATCTATTACATAATAAAAGTGAGAAACCAACGGCTCAGTTCCATCCAAAAACGTCTATCAGCTAGAGTTTAGGATCATCTAACGGTTCTGATTTTAGGTTTGTACCATCTACAATGAGACCCACTCTGTGGACGATTTGGATTCAGGCATAATACTGCCACGTGTACAATTTTTTAGTGCATGCGCATGGTTCTCAACTATATGGTCGAGACTCCCATATTTCAATTTTTAAAATTTTGAAAAATGGTGGTGACTTTGAAGCGTACGCATGGGATATAGTTGTACGGCAATCCAGATTCTACAGAAACTCTGACCCAACTGTTGAGGGACCATTGTCTAAAAATTGAACTGAGATTATAATATTTAAAGTTGATTTTTTTTCCTTTAAATTTCAACCACTCAGTATTGTACTTTTAACCATGTTTTTGAGTAGCTATTAATCAGATGGCTAGGATTTGCTGATTAGTGTGATTTTACCTATATACTCCATCCAAAACTGGACCTATAATTTGGATGGTCAGGATAGCTATACATTACAGGCGAGGAGGATTATTCACCACCACTTTTTGAGTAGTGCAGAACTAACACAAACCTCGCCATTAAAGTAACCCTAGTCAAAGCAGTAGTTGACCTTCCCGAGAATAGGCAGAGACCATCGACAGTGACCATACGGTACGCACATTGACCACTTTGGTCCCTTAAAAGAAAAACTTCCATACTCTGGCTGAGTGTGCTGGATGATAAGCAGGCACTTAAAAACTACTTAAAATTGGATAAGTGGGTAATTCAAATTAATCTGTCTATCTTAGTTTACCTTACGTGCATTGTGAAAGAAAAAGTTACACTTTATTATTTTTAACCTACAATGGTGTACATAATAATAATAATAATATTATTATTATTATTATTATTTTGGTGCAACTTGGCTTTGGTTAACCTAACCGTGATTGACCAAACTCAAGTTGGGGTCAGGCAATGCCGGGCTGTCCACGGCCTCCAGTTCTAAACTGCAATCTCTTGTGTATATGAATCCGTATCCAAATCATAATTACACATAAATCAAGGTGATTTGGATTTCTCATATGGCATTTCACTTTTTGTAATTGGAATGCGTTGAAATGGAAAGATTATGTTTCAATGCATATAATTGAAATGCAATGAAATTATTTAACATATTTTTATTAACTAAATTAATTTTAATGTCCTAAATTAGTATACATATGTAATATTTAATAGAATGGTTGTAATAAGTCAAATGAATTTGTATTTTCATTAAAAAATTTAAAAATTACAAATCAAACCTTTAATGGGCCACAAGCTTAAGATCACAAACAAGAGACTAATTTTTTTAACCATTGAGTTTTATGAGCAAGGTTTGGATTGTTTGGATCAATCTATCAATATATTTTTAGTAATGCGACCTAACTTAAATGTCTTAGGGCCTGTTCAGCCGGGCAGATTGGATGGGATTGGATGGCATTGGAGTGGATTGCACGGATTTTAAGGTAATGATAGCTGCCGTGCCAGGCCAATCCCAGGATTAAACCTTCCAATCCCTTTCAATCCCTTAAACCAAACACGTCTTAGGCAATTTTGAAGGGATTAGGATGGATTGGATGGGATTTAAAGGTAATGATGGTGATGTAATCATATACAGCACAAGGGGCCCATAGTCAAGCGTCATACCCCAATAACTTCATTCATGTGAATGTCACTCAAACACAACAAATTGGAAGCGGTTTACCCGGTGGTGAAGTCGAAGCGGGTCACGGCAAACTCAATATAGGATTGTCAAATCCTTCCTTTTGACAAACGGCATTGGCAGGAGACCCAAAGCTCATTATCCCGGGTTGAAAAATCATTTCCAAACATGACTGTACGGTGGACATGGCAGGCCGACGAATACAATTCCAGCTACTCCCACTTATTGCAGGTGGCCAAACGGGCCCTTAGTAGATTGTCTTAAGATCCATGGGATTGTTATATCTCGAGATCAGTATCCCATGTCTGTTTGGCACGCCTGGCCAATCTCGAGATTTATCTTCCAAACCCTTCCAATCCCATCCAATCTGCCCGGCCAAACAGGCCCTTAGGGTATTATCAACATTCCAAGTTTACAATGGATCATAAGCTTAGAAACATGACCTTTGTCATAAGCGTGACCCTATTCCTTTAGAAAAGAGTAAAGAAAAAAAACAGCATTTAGTCATGAACCGCAAAAGAAGGGAGAGATTTCAAGACTCCAATTCCAAATAGCTCAAAATCTACAAGTTTTGAATTCATAGGGAGTTTAGCTTGAATTGAAATCACCTCATTATAATTTGGATTCATAATCTGCCAAGGTATCAATAACTCCCTTGCCATGGGATTAGAAGGGATTAGGTGGGATAGGATTCAAAAAACATAATTATTACCCATGGCAGGAATTGTCCCCTGCTGTCATGGGATAAAATTAATGCCATGCTTTGTTGGTAATACGGTGGTACATTGAATGGATATACCACCATCATTTGAAATCACTGAGAATAACACACGTGTTATATCTAAACTGTTCATTTGTTTTGTAACCTCATTTTATGGCATGTGCCTAAAAATGAGGTAGATCCAAAACTTATGTGCTCCAAAGAAGTTTTCAATGGTAAGTATTCAATCCCCGTTGCTTTTTATGGTGGGGTCCACTTGAGCTTTAGATTTACCTAATTTTTTGGCCCATGCTCTAAAATAATCTCAAAAAATGGGTGGACGGTGTGGATATAGCCCACACATCATGGTGAGACCTACACAACTTGCTAACATTGAGTGAAATTGGCACGGGACCAATGCAATTCGATCTAATCTAATTCAAAGCTTTTCCATTCTTCCCAAACATGGAGTGAAATTGGCACGGGATCAAATGAATCCCATCCCACCAAACCCTTCTAATCCCACTGCCCAAACACGCCCTAAGGGCCTGTTGGGCCGGTCGAACTAAAAAGGATTGGATGGTATTAGAAGGGATTGGAAGTTAAATCCTGAGATCTCGATCGGGCGTGTCAAACAGAGTCGGTGATCTGATCCCAATCCCATGGAGCTTAAGACAATTCACTGACAAAACCATCATTACCTTTAAATCCCATCCAATCCACCCTAATCCGTTCAAGGCGTGTTTGGACGGGCAGCGTGCGTTGGAGTAGCCCGTATTAGGTTGGATTGGGTACTCGAATCCCACGGTGTCCAAGCAATCATCTGTTTGGATGGGTGGTGGATTTGTGACTGGATGAAAATTCCTTGGATTGTGAGGAATTTGGACGCGGGATTGTAGGGTTATTGGGCGTACGGTGCAATCCTGCGAGATTCGATGCTGGATAGGGGTTTTTTTGGAAACCATAACATATGTGTTTCATCCTTTCCGTTCATCCATTTTTACGGATCATTTTATGACTTGATCCAAAAAATGAGAGGTATATGCATCTCAGTTGGACCACACCACATGAAAACAATATTGATTGGACATCCATCATTCAAATCGTCGTAAGGCCCACTGTACTATTTTTTTGACATCTAATAGGTTGATTAGGTTGTACAACCCCAGATGAAGGGAAAAAACAAAAATGTGCTTGATCCAAAACTTTTATGGCCCCAAATTGTTTTTTCAAGGTCGACACTTATTCAATAATGTTTCCTGTAATGTGGTCCATTTGAGATTGGGATATAACTTATTTTTGTTGTCAGAACATAAAATGATCTGTTAAATTAGATGGACGGCATGGATGAGACACATACATTGTGGTGGGTCCCACGGAGCACTGACCAGCAGCCCGTCTAAACACAATCACTGTATGCATTCTGGATTGTCATCCGCCCGTCCAAACAAACCATACCTTGGCCGCTGGATACAGCAATCCAATAGGATTGCATGTAATCCATCCACCCTAATACTACCCAATCCCATCCAGCGTGCCCGTCCAAACACGCTTAGGGCCCGTTTCGCCAGGTGGATTGGAAGGGATTGAATGGTACTAGGGGTGGATGGCATGGATTTCTAGGCAATGATGGTGTTGTCAGTGGATTGTCTTGAGATCGAAGGGATTGCTCAATCCCTGGATTGCTATAGCACGCCCGGCCAATCCCCGGAATTAAACCTTTCCATCCCTTCCCATTCCTCGAACCAAGCACGTCCCAAGGCAAATTAAGTGGATGAGTTCGGCTGACAAGAACTGCGGCTAACACGTACGAACATGGCACACGTGTTAAAGAGGACCAGTCACAATTCTGGTCATTGATCTGAAACATAAATCAGATTGGTCAAGTAACCAAGTGGAACACACACGTGTAAAATAAAGAGGATTTTTAAGAAAAAATGGACCAATGGCTTCTTGGCCACCAGATGTATAGCCAGGCCTGTTATTTGGGCCAGGACATGTATGCTGGGGCATGGGAGAGACGATCTGAATGACTGAACCATGGATATCACTTCCCCCAAACTCCAAACTAGAAACCCGAGTATATCATTCGTGCTACTTCTCTATGGAGTAGAAGAGGAGAAAAGACTGATGAGATCAAAGGCTGAGGAATTGTCAGTAACATGTCATCCCTGCCACGTAAAAGGTAGACCGTTGATCCATCATGTAAAGCCTGAGAGCATGCTGAGCCATTTTCCCGCCAGCTATCATATATACGGTCCTTACCGTGGAAATGGTTGACCCATGAGATGGTCACGCCTGTAGTTTGGTAAGACCATCAACCCTCTATTGATTTCAACGGTGTCGACTGGCCTATTTTTGCTCCAGATCTTCCTATTGGTGGGCCACCATTTTCAAGATTTTGGATGTACTGCACATGCAACATGTTGGCGGGATAAACGGTTCACATAGAAATAACTCCTCTCCTTTTGTACGAAACGGTGAAAATTTGACCCCACTCCCATTAGGAACATTCCCTGGTCGAAACTGGGTCAGGTCAGTTCATCAAGTGGGCCACATATGCCCGGCAAAAATGGATGGTTAGAAAAATTAAAAGAAAAAACCAACAACCTACACCGAGGATACACGTCTGAACCTTATCGGTGAATAAGCCAGCCTTGTTTTGTAGGCGGGGCATGTGAACAGTGGGCCACACAGATGAACGGCTGGATGTCGCGCTCGGCTGCGAGGTTTGGGAAGTGTATCTGCATGTCCTCGTCGGACGCGGATTTCGTACGGAGTAACTCAGCACGCTATAGTAATCTCTGTGGGGTTTATTGTGATGTACGAGTCTTATCCACACCGTCCATCCATTTTTCCAGTTCATTTTAGAGAACGAATCTAAAATTGAAGAATACCCAAAGTTCAAGTGGACCACGCCACAGGAAACAGGAAATTGAATATAAAACATTGAAAACTTATCGGGGTCCACAGAAGTTTTGGTTTAAGCCGAAATTTGTGTTTTATTTTCATCCATGTCCGTGTGACCTTACCAACAGGTTGGATGACAAATAAACGTTACTGTGCACCCTTAAAAGGTTTCAACAGTGAACATCATTATCTCCTTTGTTTCCTGTAGTGTGGTCCACATGAGCTTTGGATATGCTTCAATTTTGAACTCAACCCTTAAAATGAGCTGGATAAACAGATGGATAAGACACATACATCATTGTGAGACTCATAGGGCCCGTTTGGCCGGTCGGATTGGAAGGGATTGGCTGATATTGGAAGCGATTGGAAGTTAAATCCCGGGATTGGCTGGGCATGCCAAACAAAGTCGGTGATCTGATCCCAATCCCATGGATCTTAAGACAATCCACTGACAACACCATCATTACTTTTAAATCCCATCCAATCCACCGTAATCCATTCAAATTTGCCCGGGACGTGTTTGGTTTTTCGGATTGGAAGGGATGGGAAATTTTAATCCCCGGATTAGCTGGGCGTACCAAACAGATGGGATATAGCAGTCCAGGAATAGAGCAATCCCATGGATCTCTAGACAATCCACTGACAACACCATCATTACCTAGAAATTCACGCCATCCACCCTAATACCATTCAATCCCTTCCAATCCACCCGGCCAAACGGGCCCATAGTGTTTTCTCAGTTACAATCTCTTTTCACATTTTCCATGAATATAATTCCAACTCCAGGCAGCAAAAAAATAAACCATACTGAGCGACCGTGATACTAATAACTGGGAATTCATGCAATGCGCCCGTTTTCATAAACAAGTCACAGCAGTGGTCGGCTTTTAAATGTTACTCTTTTCGTCATTGAGAAGAACTCCTTTGGTCTGTAGTGTGATGTGATGGATGATACGTGTTCAGTATAGAAAATGAAAACGCGGGATGGAATTGTAACAGTTACAATAAGTGCATGTATAAGGTATTGTCCCTGGTTGCATCCCATGTTTTCTAATATTATGTTTGAAATGTATGTATTAAAAAATAAATCGCGGGACTTTCAAATTGCATTTGGATTGAACTTGGATGAAGCAAAAATCCATCAGCCATTAGATTAATAATCTCATCTCACACTTTCCAACACAAGACTCATTTTCCAAAGCCTACAAGTTAATATTAATCCCATCTCACACTCCTACAAACATGCAATTCCGATTTTCAAAGTGAAATTAGTAATGTAATCTCATTTAATACAACCTAATACCACTGTCCAAACAGGCCCTTATGCTTGTTTTTAGTATCAAATTATCTATGGTGTTGGTGGATTTATTGTACCATTTATCATCATCATTTAAGCCTTATCCACATGATTCCTATTCACCCATTCACCATTTCCTCAGATAGATCATTGGTCCTTGGCTCTTTTCTATCTCTATCCAAATACTCTTGAGCCTCCCTATTTTCTTTTTGGAGACTTCAACTTGAACCAACACACCCATAAGCAATTCAATTTTTGACCCTTTGCAAGTATGATGGTAGGATCTCCTATCTTTTCTTACTATTTGAGCCTTTCCCTTTCCCTTGAGTCTTCAACATCAACCAATGCACACCTAACTAATGTAGTTTTTGGTCTACTCTACACGTGCCCAAACCATCTTAATCTACTTTCCCTCATTATCTGCCAATGCTACTCTTTAAGCGGTTTATTTCTATTCATATCCTTCCTCATCTTGTTACTCATCCATTTCAACTATGTCATGGCTATCACTGTATTGCTCCTTGGCACTACTCTGTCCCATAAAAAAAACTTGCTGGTCTTGCAGTTTATACTATAAACCTTTCCCATCAGTTTGATGGGTACACCACAATAGCATAAAACTACATAATCAGAGGTTAAGATTGTTCAACCAAACTGATTTTTGGACTAAAACATGAAGACAATGTGTTCAAAATTTTAATCATTTTGAAGTAATAGGAGCACAAGCATACAATTATGCCTATGCATCAAGCTTCTTTCTATGCCTGGGTATCGACTCTCTTTTCTCTTTAGTAGGAACATCTTTAAATAATCCAAACTGTTTCTTTATACATGGGAATTATTGAGGACAAGGAATATCAAGAAAATTTTAGATGGGAGTATTCCAACCCCAAGAAAGAAATATTAACACAATATTTCAACGGTTGATCGCTTAACCATGTTTCTTTAAATTTTAAGTATTTTTAATGTTGTTTTGTGGTTCAATAACAGTGTTTTGAATGCCCTTTCATCTAGAGGGTAGGGATCATGATGTAAGGCAAAGTCAACGAGAATCACATGGCCGGCTAGGATCAAAAGCAATGGGTTAGAAATTTGATCCAAGGGTTAAGAACGCATTATAGTTTCCTATGGCCATAACTTTACAACTTATTATTTGTTTCTTGCATGTAATTTGTTGTTGGAAAGTTATTGACGAGATCTGCATGTTGGGCAATGGAACTGTTTTCAAAAGTTTGTTTTAGAGGTTAATTTGAGTTTCAGTTTTTACTATTTTTATTTTAGAGTCTTAGGTTTTGTAGAGTCATGATAAGATTATAAGTCTCTAAGATTCAATTTCAAAGTGGTTAGCTAATAATAAATTTACTATTTTAGAAAAGTTTACAATTTCAGAAAAGTTACAAATATAGGATTTAAGACTTACATGAGCCGTGAAAGGGAACAGATTTTTCATCAATAATATTGACTTTTATTTCTCGTATTTTAGACTTTTCTGTATTTTAGATTTTTCTCACCTTTTAGATTCAACGGCTATATGCTTGAGAACAAGACAACTATGTCTTCCCTTTCTCCACCACCCAATACGTTATTTTGCTTGAGAACATGACAACCATGTCTTCCCTTTCTCCACCACCCACTACGTTATTTTGGTATAGAGCAAGGTCTTTGAGTCGGTGTCCAATGACAGATTGGGTGGCAACAATCCTACAAGCGATGTTTCAAAAAATCAAGCATTTTTTAAAGTTTAGTTTGAAACCTTCCTACCAAAAACCCAACAACACATGCAGGAGATGCATGTGATGACCATCTATGGAGCCTTCAGAACCAATGCAAGGAATGATCCATGACTGTCAAGGGGGCTCATGGCTAGCTAATTTGGTGTGCAACACGTGCACGACACATGCCAAATCATAGGCCACAACACTAAAGAGGCGAGGCTAATTCAGATGTTTTTTTTATCAATTAGAAGTCGAAGAAGAAGAGAAGACCTATAAGTACCTCTCGAGGAATCCACCAATGAAGAAGAAGAGTGGACCTATGCAAATAAATAAGCGCCTCTTAATGAATCCAAAAACGAATTACCTAATGGATTCGCAGATATATCAACTGCTCCAGACATGCATCAACATGTACTATCACTAAGAAGAATCCAATGTTAAATTGTTGGATGGACCTACCAATGAATTACTAGCATGTCTAGAAAAAATTTTGATGGAGTCAAATCATCAGTTAACGAATGGATCAAAAGAAAAGATCGATAGTCAACAACTGAAGATAGCTCGACGACCAAGGAGATGGACACTCTCACAGTCATCACTACAAAGATCAACACCCCTTTACCCTCTTAGGCAATGACCAAAATGCACAAATTGAAGGCCAATAGTAAGAACAACACATTGGCTAATGAATATTGAGCAACGAATGAAGCTACAATAAAAGCTCTTGCAATCCACTGTCATAAAACCACTGCTATAAAAGGAGTGGAAATTGACACCCAGAGGCAAAGGATTGTAAAGAAGCAGAAGTTAAGATATTGTTATATAAAGTTCCATTTTATTAATATGCCCGTCAAAGACAAATCATCCCAATGTGCCACTTCTATTAAAACTCAGTTGCGAGTTTAATTTTTAAGTGCAGAGGCTTGATGTCAAGGAGAATCACATGAACAGCTAGGACAGAAAGGAATCAAGTTAGTATTCATTTCAAGTGAATGTTATGTTGTTAGAAAGCTATCAATGAGCAATACATGTTGGGCAATGCCAAAAGTTAACATCTCCTTAACCAATTACCAAAATAAGGTCATTTATGGGTCAATTTTGAGTTTCAATTTAAAATTTACTATTCTTAATAAGTTCCTTTTTTTTTTGTCATTTTTAAGATATTTTTTGGGATTGGAGTATGATTGAAGACATTATTTGAGTTATGTGAAAGTATCCAAATCATTTACAAAGTCATTTACTATTTTAGAAAAGTTTTTATTTACAACTTTAGAGTTCAATACTTATACGAGTCACATGAGAAGTCTTTATAAAAATAAAAAATAAAACTTTTTATCAATAATATCACTTTTATTTCTCCCTTTGTAAGAGATTGCTCACCTCCTTAACTCAAGAACTGCGCTTGAGAAGGTATTTCTTTCTATCTCCACAACTCACTACATTATATCATAACATGAACCAACCCAACAAAGACAGGATTAGTCCCAACATATCCCGTAACAACAAACATTGCTACACAGAGGGTACCAGAATTCTTAATGGATGAGAAGAGAGGCATTCTTTCAAGTGCAAGGAAAGGATAAGGTTTGTGGTCTGAATGTGGACGCAGATAGATACATGGGTGGTATATCACTCCAACTATGTGAGTTGCGGGGTGTGGGGCACACGAACGATGTAAAATAAAGACAAACTTTCAAGGCAGTGTGGCCCACCTAGGTTTTAGGTCTTTTTCTTTTTTGCTTTTCTTCTTCTTCTTCTTCTTCTTTTTTTTTGTTATTGTACCATTCCTAGAGAACCCACTTAATGAACAACTGGTTGCATGGAAGATGCACACCGTGGTGAGCCCCAAACACAAATCTTTGCTAAGCATTCTTCATTGTTCCCCTAGTGTGGCCCTCATGAGCTGTAGGGTGTGAGACTTCCAATGGGAGCGAGGAAAGGCTTTTAGGTTAAAATTTTCAAAAAAACAAAAAAGAATAAAAGAAAAACCAAGAAAAAGAACCAAAGGGATAAAAAACCAGAAAACAAAAAGGGAAGAAAAGTATGCAGCCACTTCCAATGGGAGGGGAGGAAAGGCTTTTAGTTTAAAATTATACAAAACAAAAAACAAATACAAAACAAATAATAATAATAATAATAAACAGATAATGATGGGGAAGAGAAGTTTGGGGCCGTGTAGGCAGCCCCATGTCTAAAGGACTAGCCTTTAGTACATTTACAGAATGCTGCTTACAATCCAGCTCATTCAAGCATCTAAAAATATCTAAGATGACCAAGCAATTCGAACCAAAACAACAAACGGATTAGTTACATTGGTAAGGGGAAAAGAAAACACAAAGTCACAAGCCTCTATATTAAAAACAAATGTTCGAACAGTATCATTTTTACTCGATTATTTAAAACAGATATACAAAGAGAAGTATCATTTTCATCCTGTTCTTGTGACCCAATCTAGTAATTATAAAAATAAGAGTTTGATCCTTGGGAAATTGGGTATTTGACAAGTAGTTAAATAAATCTATAAGATCACATTACTTAATCATAGAAAGTTATAGGGTAAGATAAACAACTATAATATCATTTCGATTGACTCCTCGGGGAGCTTCGAAGAGGCAGTTGTCATCAGTATATAAGAGTTATTAAATGATCGTTGTACATGAACCCAATGGTTCATGACATTTGGAATTAAAGCTAGCATAGATCGAATGGCGCACGCCGATAACAACCCAAGTGGAAGAAAACATTTTGGGTACAACTGAAGGAGAAGCCTTTTGAAGAAAAATTCTAGATATAAAGGAGCAAAGCTAGATAGATGACAAACCAACCGTAATGATCATCCAAGGCCAACCAATGTAGATTGAGTTTTTCTTAAATTTGAGAGAGTTGATCCAGCGTGATGATTTATTTAACAGGGAGATCTGATTCTACAGTTTATCATGTATCATACCAAAAATATAGACAACAGACAGCGATTGTGCCTTGAATCCAACTACATTTTGGCAAAGTATCACTTAAAAACTGATTAAAAAAACATAGTAGAATGTCAGTTGTACAAGCTACTACAGTCAATCATTCACATTAATCTATGCATCCATAACCAAATAATTTTACTGGATTCAATAGTATACAAATTATATAAAAATGGAGAATTTATCTATAAAGTATTATTTGGAACATATGGCCCCATATGTAGTTTTAACTCCAGTCACTCAATTGCAGGTCCCTGCAGGTCCTCAAAGGTATATGCATGCGTGGGCAAGAATCCAAAAATGTAACGAGGAAGACATGTTCAGAGTCAAGAATCTCTGCAACTAACTATAAACAGCCAGTCGGAGTGGTAATGCAAGCCACGTCAAGTAATCAATAGGCAATTTGTGAGGTCCTTTTAATTATCATATACCCAAACCTTAGTCTGAACCTCGAGATACCCAAAACCTATTGTAAGAGTATTGTGCAAATGAAACTACAACTAAGCAACCAAACTGCTTATCCAACTTCACTCCAGCGTAAGAACATGTCATGAAAAATCTCATCCTTATATTTTGCAGGCCACTAACAGATGGACTAGTCTTGTCTGCTTATGGAGATTTTCAGGGTAAGGTCCATCATTAATGAGACCAATCAGATCCGCAATCTGGATCACAGAACCATGGGCCCTCTTGCACAAGACCGATGGCCTGGGCCAGTTCAACAATCAGTAATCAGTTCAACAATCAATTACTGAGGAACACTTGAAAATAACAAACTTCTTCGAAGAGCCTAAGATTTTGATGTATGAATTATGATTAACTAAGCTGGAAACCCCCACTTTTTTCAAGCTGGAAAATAGAAAGGCCAAGTCATTCAACCCCCAACTACAGAGGAATGTAGTTTGCAAAATAAATCCCAAGGAAAGTGAGTTAGCATTAAATTGGCGTATAGCTGCAAAAGCCATGTTGTTACTGACAACCAAGGGTTGAGAAAAGAATCCAATTTAACTCACAACACTAGAACCTGCAGCCGTGTTTTTGGGGAATAGTTTGCTTCTTTAGAAACTTCCTGGAACATAGCCACTAAGAACTGGCCCGGGTAAAAGACGGTCGATGCCAGGTAGGCAACTGGTCATCACGGTTCTATGCAAGAAGTGGACCCCTAATAGCCAGGACAAGGATATGAAGATGATGATGATTTTTTCCCCTTCAAAAATACTGACTGACAGCAGCCACAGAAACTGATATGTCATCCTATATCAGCTGACTTTAAACCTAGCTTATACTAAGGAAATCAAGTTTAAGAAAAAAAGAAAACATGTTACCTCAATACAAACAAGACTAGCAGCAAAATAAATAAATAAACCATTCCCTCAAAAGTTCCAGTTCCCTATCAACAACAAGATTCAACAAAGCCTACAATTCCTAATGCCCATGCTCTTTCAGCCCCCATGATAATAATAAGACACAAAAAGTCCTTTTGTCACCTCACCTGATGAAGGGGAGAACAGTGATAATAGAAGGGTCATTTTTTTCTGGTTTTCACAAGTCACGGAAGGCAGCACTGCTCCCATGGTCTTCTTCATCAAGCATCTGCACCACCTCCGCCACACCCGACGCCATTTCCTTACTGATGGGTCCATTCTCAGGCAGATCAAACCTCCTCCTCTTCATTGAACCCAACTTCCCAGGTGGCTGTGGGTCCACCACATCAAGCATGGCCTCCAGCTCATCAACAATCGACTTGCGCGCAGCTCGAACTATATGATCCGGTCCCTAAAAGTGCAGCAATTGCCAAATGCTTTGAGAAAATGACAATTCAGTGAAATATGGCCGTACGCAGATCATTTAATTAATAACAAGCATGAACTTTGGCAAGTGTAGATACCCAAAGGTCATGCTTTGAACCTTCTTGAGAATCAATAATAATTCAGTACATGTAATGTATAGAAGCAACAACAACAAATTGAATTTACCTCGATGGCATCAACAGTGAGGAGGAGAACAATAATTTTCTCAGAGAACCTCTGGTGCTCTTCTGCGTCAACGGTGATGCGCCGGCGATAGGAGTAATTTGAGAATAGGGCTCTGATCTCTTTCAACTTAGCTTTGGCCACTGCCAGATCTCGAAGTGCACGAAGCACCTGGGATCGACGGACCAGGTGAGCTCTGAAGCTCATCTGGATTATCAATGCTGCATCTAGTGGTGATAAGTCCTTTTTCTTACCCTTACTATTATTAACAACAGCAGCCCTCCTAGTAAAAGCCTTCAAAAACCAAATAAATAAATAAATAATAAAAGAAGATGAAGAAGAAAAAAAAAAGACCAACAAAAATAAACAACCCAAATTTACCAGAGAAGTGCCACATGACTATGGACATGGCAAACCATCATTCAGGAGATCAAAACAAATCATTTTAGGCAAGAGATGTAATTCTACTGGATTTGTTTCGCCATGTCTTCTTTTGTTAGTCATTGTCTACCATTGGAAGAGAGATGTTGCAGAAGTATTCCAAAATTTAAAAATAAGTGAACTGCTAAACCAGGTTTCTCTAGCCATCCATTTGTTTCATTCACGGCCCACCTTACTTTTGGGCTAGGAGCCCTACACAGTGGGACCCACCAGAGGGGTGGCAGTTCAATATGCCCTGCAACATAAACGGACTGGGCAACACATGTGAACCTCAATGGTCCCATCCGTTGTTTACTAGTTTCTTTTTTACACTCCCAGACCTTGTAAATCTCCAACATTTACCTGCCGCTCAACCTTTCCCAGTTTCACACCCATTTAATGCTGCATTCAAGCAATGAAAACAGCTCCCAATGCTTTCTTCCTGGAAATTCTTATGTCGTTTACAACAATGAGATATGCTATAGGCAGAGTTGAAGAACACTATGAACAGGCAAAATCAAATTTTGAATATTGCTGACCCATTCATTTCAAAATCCAGGCATAGGTGTAATAAAGGAAAAGTATTTCCAATCAAATAATGGCACTCATGCATACCAATACCCAAACTAGCTTCCTGTCAAGAATTTGAGGCCCCAGTAAGCAATTCATTATTAATCTGCACTAAGGCCCTGTTTGGCTTTGCTAAAAAAAAGTTTTCTTTTTTCTAATTTTGCTTCTGAAAATAACTTTTTGACACTCCAAGAGTCTTTGGTTAGCCACTTAATCAATTTTAGAAAAACAATTTTCCAAATTTGCACCTTTTTCCTCAATGCCTAGTCCCCCGTTTCCTATAGCCGTTTCCGCTTATGCAAACTTGCAAAAAACATTCATACAATTGAACCTCTCTCCTGTGGAAAGTGTTAATTGCATACTTGTGTAGAGCCATACACCTCCACACACGTGGTCCGAGAAAATTGGTCCAACCATGTTTTCCCTGAAATTAATTTTGTCCACTCAGGTGGGCCCCAATATTGGAAGGTGGATAGGTTAGAAAAGATCAGCAGAGTGTTTTAGAGCTGTACTTTGTGTTGCGAACTGTAGCCCACCTGACCAATGGATCAACATAATTCTTGGGCTAGGGCATCAATACAGTGGTGCCTTTCTAATGAAGATTGGATCTCAGACCTACATGCCATGATGGCAAACATGTGGCATATACATGAGTTGTATTGCACACGCATGTCGGCTTAGCAAATCTCATCTCTAGAGAAGCCAAATGTGACTTTCTCCTATAACCCCCACATGAAATGATGTGGAGCCTACCACCACAATGACCATAAGACATTCACTCCGTCCATCCTGTTTCACCATGTCATGTTAGGGTATGACTCCAAAAAATGAGGTAGACTTAAAAGTAGGCCAAGCCATAGGGATTCAACGCTCACCATTGAAACTATCATGTGGAAATTACTTTTCACATAAGCAATTCTCAAGAAACAATTTTAGAGAATTGTTTACTGAGAATCTATTCTACAGCTGCTAGAAGCAACACCAAATATGCACTCAGATGATCTCCATAGATTTATTCGCTCAGTCAGTTTTCATTAGTTCACCAAATCCTTTTCTCCGCTAAAGGTTTAGGGTCAGATGGCCATTGACAGAAATCTAAATGTAAGAAGGTAAGAGTCATGTTACCCTCTGAATCCAAGGACAATGTATCCTGAAGCCTTGAATTTGGACAAGTAGAACCCATAGCACAGTGATCAAGAGCGTTGATGTGGACTGGCTCCAACACAGATGGACCATGTCCCCAATCCCGCAGACTCGAAACCATATCCAATATCCATCCAATAGTTGTGTTTCCCCATTGAATGTGGACCATTGCTGTATTCTCTTCTTCACTTTCTATTTGCAGACCAATGTCGAAATGGTGAGTGTTCAATCTCTGATTTGAGGGGAATTCCCTAAGCCACAGAGCAGATCATCATATCAGCAGAATGGATCACCCATCCACAGGCCACACTTGTCCAAGACTCCAAATACAATGTCTAGAGATCACATCATTACGCTGTAGCTAATCAAATCTTCTGAAACAAATTAACAATAACCAAAGACCTCACTTCTCAGTGCACACTATATGCATAGGAATTACCATGCCTTAGTCTACACAAGTGCGCACAGACAATTCTCACCCTTCTATCAGACGTCCTGTTAATAGACTGTTGACAGAGATAGAAAGAGAGAGAAGAAACGAAAAGAAACTGGGATTGTCCAAGTTCAACAGAGAAAAGGTAAAAATGTTCCGATCACTAGGAACTGCCAATCTGGGAGGTTTTTTGGTATCGGTTACCAATAGTGTGGTCCATAAGATCAATGGTATAGACCATGAACCTTGCTCTTCTATTTGTCGTAGAGACGGCATATATGTACTGTCCAAATCATGATCGAATAAATTTGGGCCATTCACTAGCTTCCATGTTAACTGTCAAATAGATGACCATCAATCAGCCCATTAGGATCCTTGGTCCTGTGTATATGGTGAGTCACGATGCAACTGAAGTAGGGCCCACGATTTGAACCACTTAAATCAATATATAAATTTTCCTGTATACATACATATAAATCATCACACTGCCGGAGCATCAAAGCTTTCTTCAGGAGGTAATACAGTGCTCTACTCAGATGGGCAAGTTGGATCCATCGTTCAGTGATCAAAACCATTGATATTATAAGACCCACTGGATGGATCCAGTTAAAACCCCCCAGATTAGAAGAATCCTAACCGTTCCATAGGAAGGGTCCACCTTAACTAATACACAGAAAGACCAAATATTATACACCCAGATCTTCCCATCTGGGAGTTTTTTTACTGCATAGGCGATCCAGTGTGAGGCCCCTTATATCAAGGGCGTGGATGATTGAACCACGGCCCCACTTGTACAAAGCTGAAAGGCACTGTAGAAGCATGAGCTTGTATAAATTCACCTTTTTCACTACCATTTCAGGTCGCTCCAACTTCCACTCTGGTGGGACCACCTTAAGTCCTCATTCCCACCAACGAGAGACGAAGAGACCACCTGAATCAGTAGTAGCTAAAACGACTTCCCACCAACTTGCCCCTAGGATATTAAACGTGGGTGATTAGATATCTACTCAAACGTTTGCGATTACTGACCCGCCTTAAAGCAACAGCCGGCCGATCCGTGTCCTCAATCTCCACCACATGTGTGGTGGCATTCGAATCCTTCGCAGCCTTCTTACTAGCTTTGGTGGACCCAGCAGGAGGAGCCGTGGACGCCTTGAAAGTATACGTGTGCGAGACTGGAGAGTCCTTCCCTTTTCCCTTATACTCAGCCATCCATTTGCAGTTCTTCTCCAAGTCACGCCCCTCACCCTTTATCTCCGCCGTCCATGTATACTTCCGATCGACGCCGTTCTTCTTCTCCGGCGCCTTGATCTCAGCTGTCCATTTGAACTTCCTTTCTCCACCGTTGGTCCTTCCATTGAGCACCCGATCGAACCCGAGCTCGAGGGCGGAGACCCGGTCGGCGAGATTCTTCAGATAGAAAGACGTGTCCTTTCGCTCCTGGAACCTCCGGATGGATGAGGAGAAGAGGGTTCTCTCGATCTGGATAAGATCCGTCGCGGTTTCGAACAGATCGAAAGGCGACGGAGGGGCATAAGGAGGAGAAATGAGGCATTGGGCAGAGAGATCGAAGAGGCTGGAAGTAGGTTTAGGGTTTAGGAGATCGAGAGTAAAAGCAAGCTCTTCGTCTTCAGCGACGTACGGAGAGAATGGGAGTAGGAAAGGGGCTTGGGATCTGAAGAAAGAGGCTTCTCTGTAGAACAAAGACGAAGAAGGTTCGAGATGATCGACTCTCTTGAATCCGCTCATCGTTTCGGCGATGGATGGTAATGGGGAAGAGATCGATAGAGAGGTATACAGAGCAGAAAAGGATAGCAGAGTAAAGAGACTATCTGTAAAGCAGTGAAGAAGAAAAAGGTTAGAAATGCGGACAAAAGGGCAATAGGTGTGCAGAGAACTGACTATCTACAAGCAAAGGTAACTCACCTTCTGGTACCGTACCATCTTTACTGCCAACTTGCCAGAGTGTGAGAAATCAGTACCATGAATACTATATCCCTTGCAACGAAGATCACGATTATTGGGAAGCATGAGATTAGATCACTAGGTAGGCCACACCTATATGGTGAGTAAGAACGTGCGTTTATCATTGATTATAACGGTGTGTCCCACCTGATGATCAGGAAGGCATGATTTTTTCTCAAGATATCTTCATAGTAATCCCTAAATCTTTTCGTGGTACTGATTTCTTACTTTCTTGATGTGTTGACGGGCAAGATGGTGCGTACCACAAGTCGTGGTACCTTTACGTTCTGAAGGTAAAATGTTGGTAGTCGCCCGAGTACTGAAGTGAAATGTCATCTGTCCATAGATTGAATGGTTAGGATCTTAATGCTTTCGAATGGCCTACTAAGGAGAGAAATAGCCGTTGAACAGTTTCGATCATTGATACATGTGTCCTAAACACGGAATTCCGAAATTGGTTGAGTAATCCGCGGACTATGGGATACGGCATCGAAGGGTAAAACTGTTTGCTGCATATGTACACCGTGAATTCGGAAACTCATATCCGTCACCATCCATTCATGATGGTGGGAATCTCAACACAAATATCAAGATATTTTAAGAAATCGAAATTTTAAATGCTTCTGGATTCCCTCTTAAGGCATCCTTTAATGGTGAGAGATACCGTCCTCACGTGTGCCGTGTACGCATTGAAATCGTGCCCGAAAAAGAAAGGTGCGGAACAGCTGGAAACATTTTTTTGGATAAAGTTAGTACAGAATCGCCGCGTCCGTAATGACATTATTTCTTCCTTATCCTGACCGTTCATACGCGGATTTACAGGTTGAGTAGCTAATTCGCTATTCAAAGTTACATCACCGTGTTTTGTGGGCCACATTAACCTATTTGTTATATCCACATCCTTCATACATTTGAAGAAATCATTTTAAAGCATGAGCCAATGAATTAGCGGATCCAAAGTTCAAGTAGACCTGTTAGTTAAAATGGTGAGGAGCGTGACACCCAGTGTTGAAACCTTCCTACGGCCCATTAAAGTTTATTTGAGATCATATTAGTTAATACAGACATGGATGAAAGGAAAACACAAAATTACTATGGTAGGCACAAGTTTCCAATGACAGGCATTCAATCCCTGTTTGTTTTTTTTTTTTTTTGGTGGGGCACACCTTTTGGATTTGCTTATTTTTTTGGCTCTAGTTCTAAAATGATCTCTTGAAATGAATGGATGGTATGGATGCAACACGTACATCATAGTTAGTGAATCTGTCTGCTTAACCTATTAATAGCTAATCCCCGTCCAACGAATGTAGACTGTTAAAATCCCGTTGTAACCCACTCCACTTACATAGGTCATCTAGGGCACAGATCGCCTCTGACCCTGACCCAAGGAACATAGGTCCACTGTGATGTTCGCCAGAAATCAACCCCACTTTACCACATAGTTTTAAAAATAAAAATAAAAAGGGTAAATTCAAGGCTTAAAGTAGGCCACACAGCGTGATAACATGAGCCGAAAGTTGAAGCCAGGCGGACAACTTAGAGGGGCACACAACATGAAACTGTGAGGATTGAATGTTTAATGTTGGAATGTTAATGAGGTAATAGAAGTTTTGTATCATGTTAATATTTTTGTTAGAAGTTCCTTCTCAGTAAAAATGACATTATAAAGAATTTGGATGGTAATTATAAGAAAGTTTCAACGTAGCATTTCCCTCATTATATCTGTCACATGACCCACTTGTATTTTAAATCTCTTCATCTTTTAGACTATATGCTAATATGATTTGGCAAAATGGATAGATGGAGTGGATCACAAAAATTACTGTAGGACCTGCCTTGCTTCTACATCAGGTCATCTCTACAAAACAAGATTGATTGAACAGGCCTCATGGTGGGGTAGGGAAATTTCAGCACTGAATTCAGATTCATCCATTACAACGGCCCATCACAAATCCACCTATGGAGTGGCTAGGAAATCAAGTTGGTGAACCTTTCTCCACCGGACCTGTCTAAACTGATCCCACCACTTGGACCGCTCCATAGGTGCTGCCTATGGGTCAAGAGCCGCGTCCGCACGAGTGTCCAAGTTCTCATGCGCTGCATATACATACAGGAAGTGCAGGTGACAGACATGCAGTGAAGGCAACGGCTGCCCTGGTGGCCATCACCTAGGCCAGCTGTAAGCCATAGATAAGGTGAATGAGCTCAGGATGGCTGTTATGGTGGCTATCATGTGTGTGTTGGCAGATCTCATTCTCAGGAATTTTTCATCTTTTCATACTTCAAAACTTGTCTGTTTCCTTAGATTATTATAAATTTTGATAGAAGTATAACAAAAAGATGACTTTATTATAATTTTTCTCAAAAAAAATAATCTTTCCTAATAACACCTCTTAGAGCTTAAAGTATTGGGCGGTGCTTTTAAAAAAATAAAGTTTCTGAGATGCCCTCTCTTTAGTCTTTTTCTTGAGACCGTCAAAAAGTAATACAAAAGTTTTGTAAGATTAAAAACTTACTTTTTAGAAGATTAAATAATCAAATCACTCTTGATCAACCTATACACATGGCTCAAGTTGGTAATACGATTCCATTGTGGTGAAATTCCACCAGCGTCAGTGTGTGGGAGTGTGTGTGCGTGTGAAAAAAAAAAGTTGGTAATACGATTCCATTGTAGATCACTGTGAGCTCATGTGGTTTGTGTGTGACATTTGACCCGTTTAGCATATATACCTACCTGTAATGATCATATGAATAAAACATCAGGTTAACTACATCTGCATTTAAAATTTATAGCGGTTGTAAAATTAATTTCATAGTTGTCGCTCGATAATAATTGGACAGAGTAGAATTGATTTTGTCTGATAAAAAATCATTCTTAAATATATCTAATGCAGCTGAGACTTATTTTTATGAACATGAGATCATACCAATACAATTTACAAAACAAGATAAAAATGATAAATTGACTGGAATTGATGTCGAATTCAATCCTGATAATGTTGTACGGAATATTATTGCCACACTTCGATTAAATAAAAATCTCATAATGGATACTATTATGGGAAGATCCGGGCCCCTTTAATTCCGAGGTCCGACACCACACTAACTGGATCGAATACATAAGAATAAAACAAGACTGATCTGAAGAACGATACTCGACTCGGCCTTAGTGAAGCTTTAGCACTGAAGTTGTCGGTTCGGAGTAATTCAAGACCAAGGTAGTCAATACGAAGATCATATCGGAACCTATTTGCAAGATCTCGGACCTCTCCACTACTATCCGACTAGAGACGAATCGTCCGACTACTCACATCTGTGTCACTCGTAACGAGGTAACTGAACTCAACAGGATAAGTATATCGCCTCCCTCGGAGCTCAGAGTAGAGATCTCTAGAGTATTCGACAGACAAGTAAGGTCGAGTCCACCATAAGTCCAGGCCGGAGCTTGGCTTGGACTCGGGATGAAGTCCTTACTTAACAACTCAATTGCAAAAGCCCATGTGTATGTTGTCTAAGTCTGAGGCTCGGAGCCAGGGCCTCTTTGGCCTGGAATCCCGAGCCAAGGCCAAGGCGGGATGTGGACGCTCCATGCACTAAACTAAGAAACTACTTTAAGCAGATACGACCGATTGTTTCACCCACAGATACGTACGATACGCTACACTATCCCTGGATTACCGTTCATATCTCCACGATCATAGTATCCCACTAATCGAGCGAATCATGCAGAGATTAACGGACCTAGACCGTCCGATAATCAGGTATAAATACATTGAGACTTCATTGTTACAGGTACGCAACATCTTGCACTCTCCTACTACACCCGAACTTAGACCCAGATTTTCTTGACCTGACTTAGGCATCGGAGGGTCCCCTGCTTAGACTAGGGTCTCCTTTGCTCGTTGCAAGTGTGCAAGTTCGAGACGTTGAAGTGGTTCGAAGTTCACGAGTCGAAGCGGAGAGCCGTCCAGATTTAGTCATCAACAGATACAATGTCAGTTAATGCCAAGTTCACATCCAGAGTGCAACAACTCGAGGAAAGTTTGCGAGATCATGATAATGAATGTTTTGTTAATATGACTAAGGTAGTAATATCTCTCAATCAGATAACTAAAAATGGTATTAAAATGAAGAATTTGAAACTAGCTACAAAAAATTGGAGGATTCTCAAGCTCAGGTTCAAGAATCTCTAATAGAGATAAATTTAGATATGGAATAACATCATATGCTTTATTTTTATCAATAGATTATTGAATTCCGATAAATACATGCCGAACTTATTAACTCACTTAAAGAATTCTCGATTATTAAGCTTGAAGTTATCATGAGTTATCTAGATTAGACTTATTATGTGTAAATCCGAACCGAGCTGCATCAAGGCCAACTTTGGCACCAATGATCGAGGCCTCAGACTGATGAGCTTCCGACCTGAGGTGAGTGTCCGACCCGAGGGCTCTTGCAAAGCTACGATGCCAACTTGGAAATCACACATCTTACAGGGACCTCGAAACAATAACAGTACGTCCGACCTGACTATATCGACACAGAATGCACAGGAAGCTATCGTGCGACCGATCACTTTACCTCCAAGCCAATCCTCCATACCCAGTACTCAAGCGATAACTTGTTCATGGGCTTAGGTCGCGGGGTAAAATCCGAGCTATGAGGTCGGCTCGAATGGGAACTTAGTCAGCGACAGTATTAATGGACGACCCCAGTAACGCACAACTGGAGTAATGCCTAGCGCACGATCTTCGGAAAACTGTCAACGACCGCGCACACGTAGCCCTCGCGTAGTGGCGATGACCGTGCCGAGATTGTCGGACACGTTCATTATAACCCTCAGGTACAAATACAGATCATTTCTACAGGAATAGGTACCCAAGATCTTGCACCCTCACTCTACTCTATACCACTTAGACTCTGTTTCCCTAGCCTGACTTAGGCATCGGAGGGTCCCCTGCTTAAGCCAGGGTCTCCTTTGCTTGTTGTTTTGCGTAGGACAAGGTTTCGCTCCTAGCACTCAAGGCTCGGCGGAGGGTGATCCAAATTTTGACCTCAATATTTTGGCGCCGTCTGTGAGAAACGAGACAAAAGGACTAAAGAGCTTTACAAGGAATAACAAGAGAAAAGAAGAAAACACTCCAAATAGCAACCACGAAGCCCAAGCCGAGTGGGCAACATCACTCGTCCTCATTACTGTATAGAGAGTCAGCTCCGACCGGGCCGTCTCAACGGACTTGAAGCCGAGGAGGTAAATACAGGGTCTTGTAGAACGAAGTGCAGATGTTGATGGACGAGATCAATAGGATAAAGGAGCGACAAGAGCCTCTCTACACAGAAGAGGTGGCCCCGGTTGCCGAAGAGGAGCCACTCCTCGTAAGCTCCTGTGCCAGAGTATCTCAGAACCTGTCTGCTCGAGCCCCGAAGCCAACGCGGCATGCCGAGCTGACCTACATCTCCACGACCTCGGCGTTAGCCCCGACTAACCTCTACCATGAACTAGAGAAGAGAAGAAGGGGCAGAACACCTGAGGTCGAGGTTCCTCAAGAGACTGTAGTAGAGAATCGGAGCCCGTGGGAAGTTCAGCTTGACGAGCTTCGAAATCAGATCAAGACCCCGCGGAGGAACCAGCAAACCCTTGCTTCGACTACGGTGAAAGCAATGATGGAAGAAACTGAGCCTCCCTTCACCAGTAATGTGATGAGTGCAGAAATGCCTCCGAGGTTCAGGATGCCCCTCATCGCTTAGTATTCCGGGTCAGGTGACCCAACAGAGCACATGAAGTCTTACCGCTCATGGATGCAGATTCAATCCGCCTCAGACGCAATGATGTGCTGAGCCTTCTCGATAACCCTTACTGGGACTGCGAGGAACTGGTATCGACAGCTCAGGTCGAGGTCAATCAGCACCTTCGCCAAGCTCAGCAGGTCGTTCTTGACTTAGTTTATCATCAGTAAGAAGAGTCGAAAGCCGTCAACCCACTTGTTAACCCTCAAGCAGAAGAGCGGAGAGTCATTGAAAGACTACATCTCTCGCTTCAACGAGGAGGACCTGCAGGTGCAACTACTCGAACAAGATGACATTGTCTGCAATGATCAGTGGGCTCAAGGAGGGCATATTCCTATTCTCGATTGGGAAGAACCCACCTTCAACTCTTGGCGAGCTTATCAGCCGCGCGCAAAAGTACACTAATGCTAAGGAGTTCTTCAGCTCGTGCAAGAGCAACCAGACCTCCGAATCCTCGTCTAAGGGCAAGAGGCTGAGGGACGAAGCACCGCAACACGCAGACAAGAGGAGGTCAGATGACAGCGCCTCTCGAGACAGAAGGCCGAGTTGAAAGCCTGAGAGGAAGTTTAGTTCGTACACTCCTCTCAGCACATCTCTAGAGCAGATCCTACTAAACATCTGAGATCAGAGGCTACTGCATTGGCCAAATTGCATGAAAACAGAACCCGACCAACGGGAAAAACGCAAATACTGTCACCTCCATCACGACCATGACCACACACACTAGCGACTGCGTCGACTTAAAAGAGGAGATCGAGACCCTCATCCACAAGGGTCATCGGCGCCAGTATGTGAAAAAAGAGAGGCAGACCTAGAAGGATGACCAGCTCACCAAAGCCATGGAGGACGCCACAGAGATCCGAATGATTTATGGTGGCTCGTCCAGTGGCAGAGATTTCAATCGGGCTCGTAAAGCACACTTCAGGAGCACCGACCATGAGCATTACATCTACTTGGCCGAAAGGCTGAGGAAAGAGCTTCGAGTAAGCTCTTACAGCCTTACATTTATAGAGGACGACGGGCAAGGAATCCAGCATCCTCATGATGATGCCCTAGTGGTGGCAATGACAATAATTAATCGCAAGGTCTATTGTATCCTGGTCGACACTGGAGCTCAGTCGATATACTCTACTCCGATGCGTTCGATAAGATGGGGATAGATAGGTCGTGCCTCCGACCCATGAAGACTCCGCTACATGGATTTGGCGGGGATAAGGTGATCTCCGAGGGCGCTATCTCCCTCCCAGTTACAGCGGGAGAAGGGCAAAATTAGATGACTCTACTGGTGGACTTCCTGGTGGTAAATGCACCATCAGTATAGAATGTCATCTTCGGGCGATCATCCCTTAATGCAATGAGGGTGGTTATGTCTACGTATCATCTAATGATGAAGCTCTCTGCCGACGAAGGGGTCGGATATGTTCAAGGAGACCAGCGCGAGGCGCATAGGTGCTATGCGATAACAGTGAGAAAGGGCTCAACAAAGCAGGCGCTCACAATAAACGTGCTCGACCCTAGAGATCCTTCAAAGGATTCCCTCACCGAGGACCTAGCGACTGTCCCGCTCGAAGATGCCGATCCAAGCAGAATGGTTCAGTTCAGGTCATCGCTAAATTTTGAGCAACAAGCTCAAATGTTGATCATCTTACGAGAGCACGAGGATGTCTTCGTATAGTCGCATGAAGATATGCCGAGCACTTAAAGATCTACTATCCCTAAGGGGGAAAATTATGTATGGATCGGATCTACTAGCTATTTCGGCTCTTAATAAGAGATCATCCACTCTTCTACTCATCTACGCTACGAAGGGTCATCTCTCATGTGCAGAGATGAAATCCTTCGATGAACCAATCCCTTAAAGAAGGGGTCAGCTCGTCATTCAACAATGATCTATAAAACGACTAAGTACGCTATGAAGAGTCATCTCTAATGTGCAGAGATGAAGTCCTTCAATGAATCAATCCCTTAAAGAAGGGGTCGACTCATCATTCGTCAATGGTCTACAAAACGGTTAAGTGCGCTACGAAGGGTCAAATACTGAGATGGAACCCTTCAATGAACCAACCCCTTAAAGAAGAGGTCCACCCATCATTTGACATATTCAACAAGCAATAACATAAAAGGGCAAATATTCACATGCTGAGTCAAAAGATAAGTTTTCTCATTAAATTGGATATGTTCAATTACAACTTGTCATTACAAAAGATAAGGGGGAGAATTATAGGGGTCAGCCTAAGGTCAGATCCACAGGGGGGCTCGACTTCAGGAGCCTTCTCTGCTTCAGCTGGGGCCTTCTCAACTTCGGCCATTGCTATGGGGTCCACCTCTGCTTCCGGAGAATCCTCGGCATCATCCATCGACAAGACATCAAAGTCTAGTTTAGGGTAAACGCCTCGGACGTCGCTCAAGCACACTTGGTAGGCGATGTTGTAGGCAAAGTTGTAAACTTTGTCCAGCTCTTCAGCCCGCTCCTTAGAAGACTTAAAGCCCTTCACAGCCGCGATAACTTGGGAAGCAGCCAAGGCCTCCAGTTCAGAGCGTTGCTTGGCAAGACCTTCAGCAGCCAAGGCCTCCAGTTCAGAGCGTTGCATGGCAAGACCTTCAGTAGCCTCCCGCCTGACAGCCTCAAGCTCGACAACCAACTGAGCATTATCCGCCCTTGAATCATGCGGGTCGGACTCAGCCGAGTCAGCTCGAGCCTGCAGCTCGTTGATCTCCCCTTGGAGACCCACCTCCCTCAGCTGACCCTCTCCCACCCGGATCTTCAGCCTCTCGACCTCCTCAGCCAAGGCCTTCAGGCTCTCCTCCAGCTCTGCCTTCTCCCTCTCGAGTCGAGTCATCGTCCTTAGCCTTTCTCTGATCTAGATGAGTGTCGGCAGCACCTGAGAAATTAGAGGTTAAGTCAAATCAACAACCAGAAGACTACAAGTAAAATGACCGAGGCCAAAAGACTTACCGTGTAATTGCATGATGCGAACTCATTTATGACCGACTCTCGGAGTCGGGCCATAGTACGAACGACAGTCGCCTCGGGCGCATGCTCGGCCGCTTAATCTGTTAGCAACGACATCTAGTGGCCGATCATGAGCTCCTGTCCCCCAAGAGGGACCGGGCTCGAGGCACGACCGACGCCGCTAGCCACCAAGGCTTAGGCCTCAGCCTCAGGTGCAATGGAGCCGCCGACCAGTGCTTCGACTCCATGAACCAAAATCGTGTTCACCTACGCAGCGGTGAACACAAGATCGGGGTTCTCAGCATCGACGACCGAGTCATGAGAGAAGTTCGGCACCACGGATTCTCCCACTACCTCCCTTCAAATGCAAAGAAGCAGGGAAAGGAAGGCCTCGAAGGCCAGGGCTGGTGCCGGTGCCGGTGCCGATGCCGCCGCCACCTCTGTCACTAACGGCTCAGCCACGATGGGCTCGGCCGCTGGAATCTTCCTCTTCCGGGCAATTATCTTGACCCGGGTCTCTGTCGCTGATGCCAAAATGACGTTGAACGGGGGACGTGTTGCTCCCCCCTCCCCCCTCTTCCTCTTCGATCCCGCTACCTCAGCCATTCCTGATCAACAAGAAGAGTTAGTTCTATCTACTCAGGAAAAGCAAGAAAAAAAATAAAGTCATGAAATTTACCTAAGGCTGCGGGGAAAGGTACAACTCTACAAAAATCGGACAGCATGAGGTTGCCCGGGGTGATCAAACTGTGCCAGATACAATCATCCTCTTTCTGTAGCCAAGCCCTGGCTATCTGAGCTCGGAGGGGGAGGATAGTTCTGGCGAGCCCCTCAGATAATCTACAAGAAAGATAAGCAAAAACAGAAGTTATAATGAAGAACGAGCAAAGAAGGAAAAAAAAACCTCAAGATTATCCAAATCTACCTGGGAGGGCAAACTTGGTGGGTACTCGGACCCGGAGGCGTTCGAGCTCGGACACTAGAGCCTCCCATTCTCCTGAGGCGAAGAACCATTTTCCCTTCCAATCCTTATTGGAAGAAGGAGGCTTGGCAATGAGGCCCGGGGTGTACTGGGCCCTTGCCAAGAAATAGTACCAGTATGGCTCGGCTCGGTCGTGCTTAAGCTGGTACAACGCTAAGAACTCATCTGGCGTTAGCTCCTGGTTCCTTAGATTTTGCCAGATGATGAAGGTCGATGCCAGGATGCGCCACGCATTGGGGACGAGCTGAGCCGGAGCCAGCCTCAGTTGCATCATCAGTGCACGCACAAAAAGATGAAGCAAAAACTAGAGTCCGAATTGAAGGGCGCAAACGAAGAGTGTTACTTCTTCGTCGAAGGGGGTTCCAGGTTCATCAAGGGCAGAAGGGGCCTTGATGTGCACTGAGTCCGGAATTTGGAACTCGGCGCGGAGTTGAGTCATCTGAGATTCAACTAAAATTGAACCCCCTGGAACCCCGACTTCAGCTCGGCCTCCCGAGGGCCCGGCCAACAATCGCCTAACAGGGCCTCGAGGTACTTTCGTTGTCCCCCCAGCTCAGACCTTGGATTTAGCGCCAGTACTCTTCTTGGGCGGAGGATACAGAGGGACGGCCTCGAGAGTATCCTCCGAGTTCATTTGCTTGGAGTCTATGCTCTCGAGCTCCGACCTGTTCTGAACTTCGCAGACTTCGTCTGAATTGCTCGACATTGTGAAAGGAAAAGTTGTAAAATGGTGGAAGACTCACAGGGCTCAGGGTGATTTCCTCGGGTGAAAATTCTTCTTTTCCGACAGACTTCTCCAAGCAGAATCCTCTTTCCGACCAACAGAGTCCCTTTCCCGGTAAGAAAAACCTTTTTCTGACGGTAAGAGGTCTTAAGCAGAAGAGCAGGAATCGAAAAAACTAGAGAGTATTCGAACACAGGAGAGATGGAATGGAAAGAACCTCGGGATTTTTATAGCCCGAGCTTGCCGCCTGCAATCATGACAAACAACCGTCTCCGAAGCTGAAGTGGCTCGGATCCAAGCCCAATTGTACACGTTGTGATTCACGAGATGCGCAACCAATTGCCACTCTCACCCATGCGCCGTCAGCATTCAATGCACTGACGTCTCTTCGCGTCGTTCCGACCCATGTGCGGTCAGCATTCAATGCGCCGACGTCTCTTCACATTTCAAGATCCACATGGCGTCACCTGGTCCACTCAACCGAATCATCTTGACATCCATGGCCACGTGTGCGATGCTTAGTGGCCAGAGTAGGAGGAACAACTAAAGCTCATCATGACGATGCTTCGTTCAAGCCCATCATTACAAGGAGAGCTGCGGCTCACCTCCCAAAGCCTTGGTCCGTTTCTTCAAGCCTCGATTCGTTTTCCCAAGTCTATTACTCTCTGAGTCCGAGCTCGGACTTAGAGAGTATGGGGCTTCTGTTATGGGTAAATCTGAACCGAGCCACATCAAGGCCAACTCTAGCACCAATGAGCGAGGCCTCGGACTGATGAGCGTCCAATCCGAGGTGAGTGTCCGACCCGAGGGCTCTTGCAGAGCTACGACACCGACTTGGAAATCACACATCTTACGGGGACCTCGAAGCAATAACAGTACGTTCGACCCGACTATATCGACACGGAATGCACAGGAAGCTATCGTGCGCATGATCACTTTACATCTGAGCCGATCCTCCCTACCTGGTACTCAAGCGGTAACTTATTCATGGGCTCGGGTCACCAGGTAAGATCCGAGTCATGAAGTTGGCTCGAATGGGAACTTAGTCAGCGACAATATCAGCGGACGACCCTAGTAACGCACGACTGGAATAATGCCTAGCGCATGATCTCCGGAAAACTGCCAATGACTGCACACGTATAGCCCTCACGTAGTGGCGATACCATACCGAGATTGTCGGACATGTTCATTGCAACCCTCAGGTATAAATACAAATCATTTCTACATGAATAGGTGCGCAAGATCTCACACCCTCACTCTACTCTACACCACTTAGACCCTATTTCCTTAGCTTGACTTAGGCATTGGAGGGTCTCCTGTTTGAGCCAGGATCTCCTTTGCTTGTTGCTTTGCGCAGAACGAGAGTTCGCTCCAAGCACTCAAGGCTTGAAAGAGGGTGATGCAGATTTCAACCTCAACAAGACTAAAATATGATTGAACACATATTAGTTGTGAAGGAAAGTTATCAGTTACATAAACAACTACCTAAGTGGATGAAGGCTGAAGTGACGTAAAAAGTATATTGTGTTGATATTTAATTGCTTTTAGTTTAGTTATATACTTTATTTTATTGTTCTATTTTTATTTATTATACTTTCGCAAAGTGTATATATTGGGGTGATATTAAATCTAAATTTCCAATACGTCAAGTTTGATTCGGATTTAATGTAACTTGAGTTTACATGGTTACAGTCTGATAAAAAGTAATTTACGGCATTGAAAATTTTCACTCCAACTTACCTTTGTGTCAAAAGAAAAATCACACGTCATTCCTTTAATAAATTTGATATTACCTTAACCTTCCCATGAGCAATTTTAAACAGCATGAGAAACCTATAATCCCTAAAATGCCCCCGTTCAGATACGACAACTTTTTGATAAACACGCTTACCACGGCTCGCATTCCAATTAGGCTGGGAATCTCCGTGAAGGACTGCCTCTGTTTATTTTACGATGGGATACGGCTTTCCCGTTGAAATTATATTCTTTTATATAATCCACACCGTTATATGATAGAATTTCTCTCTGATAAGGGAGGCCTTAAAAAGCTCTCAAATTAAATACTTTTGACTCTTGGATTATGCAAAAGGATTATAGTGAGCTCCATTTTCAAAGTAAAAGAGCCGAATTTCAAATGTTTGAAATTATCTAATTTAAATATTTTTTTATTATTGTTGTTTATCATAATGCAAGGTGAGACTCATCTTAGTGAACGGTTTGGATCTTTAGAAGAAGACCCAGATTGAAAGGTTAAACTCACGGCGTATCGTGTTAACGGTTTGTTGTCTATTCTAACAAACCTCATATCATAGGATTCCCGACACTTGGTTATGGAAAGCAACTGAGACGTTGGAAAGACGAAACCCCGCGTCAGCAGCTGGGATGGCAGACTTTGGCGCTTCATCAAAAAGATTATCTATCTCTTTCCAGATTCAACTTTTACAGATTGCAAGGGCTGGACTTTTAGCAACCCGGATAGGGTACTACGCCTCCAAGGGGCCACCGTGATTTACGTATTTTATCTGTACTGTCCATCCATTTTTCCATATCATTTTAAGTTAAAATCTCAAAAAATGAGATACATCCAAAGCTCAACTGTATCACAACAAAGGAAGCAACAGCGATGATGACACCCGCCCTTGAAATCTTCCAAGGGATACCGTAATGGATAATTGCCACCCAACTTATTTATAACGTCACATGGACTTGTATGAAATGAAAACACAAATATCATCTTGATCCAAAACTTGTGTGGCCCAAGGCGTTTTCAATAATCAACTTTTAATCCCAACAACGTGTGGCCCATTTGAGCATAGTTAGGTTTTGGCCTGGATTTTGAATTCCCAATTCAAAACTTTGATTTTTAGGCTCGAGCCTGGTCCATTGAACCCCTACTTTTATCTTCCTCACTTTCGTGCTTACATGGTAAGCACGCGGATTTAATATCAATCTATAAAAAAATTTGATGGACAGGCAGCTATTGTATTGGATCCTTACTCATGGCGTTGACAATAGACTCACGAGAGTTTCACTACAAGGTCACATGTTTGAGTACCCATTGCAGTGAATTCCTCAGGTGTGAATGCGTTGATAAAGAGCTAGAAAAGTTGAGCTGTTCCACTGAAATTCGGCGGCCCCGCGAAAAGATACAAAAGCCTTGGAATCGTCTCGTCTGCATCAAGTGCGGACGTCTACGCTCCTGGCAAACAAATATCTTCTCGTACCTATTCGTACAACCGTGAAAAGACCGAAAAACAGTGGCACCGTCCTGCCACGTTTATTCAATTAAATAATTTTAACACACTAACCTAATCAATAGCGCACCAGTGGTCTAGTGGTAGAATAGTACCCTGCCACGGTACAGACCCGGGTTCGATTCCCGGCTGGTGCATTTTTTATTTTTATTTTTTAATTAACACCGCATGCTGTGAATACTGCCGTTGATGCAGATCTGTGCTCTTTCTCATTGGCGTGACAATTTTGACAATTCCAAGATTTTTAGCAATGGGACCAACGGTTCAGATCGTCCTATATGATTGCTAAATGCCAGAGGGGTGAGCAACTGTCTGGGCACTGCCTTCCAATGTGAGTGGTTGTCCACCAGAGGAACGGTTCTGATTCCCTATATGATTTGCTAAATGCATTGTTGCAAGCTAGAGATGGGAGAGCAGAACGTACGGGAGCATGGGTCTGCAGATCTAGCGGCCCACCGGAGCAATTCGATATTGCTTATTGCTAAATGTACAGTGGAATGCTAGAGATAGGTGGGATCATAAGTAAAAGGTTTGGGCTTGCACGTTTGATGGTGGCCCACCAAACCAACAGTTTGATAAGCAGGCCATGCTTCTTCTTCTTTTCTTTTTCTTTATTCTTTTTTTTTTAAAATTTAATGGTGGTAGAACCATGTGGGGTCCTCTCCTAACTGCCCCTGTGACTGATCACGTGGTAGATAAAACTCTCCGATAGAAAAGTTTGGTCACTGGCATCCATCCCTTGATCCCATTTCTTCCAAAGGCAGTACGGGCAGTTTTCCACTCAGTGAACCGTAAAACTCGCTGACTCGATTGGATTCAGCACAGTGAGATTTCAAGCCAAGTCTCTATGAAACTCAATACTCAGCCTGACCCAGCTTGGGTTCAGAAACACTCGTCGAGTCAACCTGGTGGTTCAGTCGACTCAACTCGACATAAACGGAGTCACACGGTCAGGCCAGCCCTATTCAAACTTCTGATTTTTCAGGCCTGAGCCCGGCCCATTGACACCCCTAGCAACAACCTTACCCAGTGATAACAGTACCTACATAGGTAATGTTGTTGTTTTGAATTACATTTTACATTACTTATGTGATATTCTATTAACAATCCTAGTGTTTTCATTTTATAATAATTAAATATAGAGGCGAGCCGGTCAAGTCTTCGAGTCAACCCACCCAAATTGTTTCGAGTTCAGTGTTCAGGTTTTTGAATTGTTGTCCCTGATCTCTGTGGATCAACCTGATTTCTGTGCCAGGTGTCCTACCCGAGAAATTGTGGATATACACAACAACCAAAAGCATTCGAGGAATGATAATTCATCTATAAAATACATGGGATTTATTTAAATGACTTGTAACAATACACACGAGTTTATTGGCATTTGAGGTGACAAGTAAAAACAACTTAAAAAGATAACAGTGCCTCATATCAAGGTTGCTGTGAGCATGCTCTCTGACAATACTGTTGGAAGTCACCACGTGCTTGTAAGACCAAATGGTGATCTTCCCATTCATCTCGATAGGTTTCCGAACGGGCCACCCTGTTTTTTCCAGTTGCTGCATACATCTGCTTCCGCCACTCCTCCACAGCTGGATACCCACACTCAGCGGCAAGCCAGTCATTGTAATCAAACTGCAATACAGGTACTTGTGCAGTTTGAGAAACAAAAACATCGGGATGATGCTTTGATGAAATTACGAAAATGACCTTCATTCCTCCGGGATGATGGATGGAGACAACTCAATATAAATATGCAGTCTCTATTGGAATATTTTCATCTGTTCTAAGTCAAATATAATAATGGGCACTGAACTTACAATACCAATTTTGTAAAGAGCTTCTCTCTTCTCCTTGGACAATAAGCGACAGAGGGGTGATGGGATAACACATCAATATCATTTCCCTTCCTTTTTTTCTTTTCTTTTCTTTTCTTTTCTTTTTTGGTATTCAATGTGCCATGATATACAATGTTCCTCATGGCAATCTACTGTTGTAGTTTGCACATTTCATGAAATAATGGCAGGTCTCCAGCAACCGGGAATTCAGATTGATTTGATATAATGAAGGTGTAGACTGAGATCGTGAACTAACATTAGCAGACCTGGTTGCATCTGCTTTGAATGGCTACAGCATCATCAGATTGAGTGGTGTCTGGTTTGGATTTGTGCCCACTTATCATTTGGCAGTGTCCTGGGTTGGATGACGCAGAGGAGAAAATAAACATTGCATGGAGAATTTCTCAAATTTCCGAGATTCTGATCCACAGATCCCTACCAAATGATAATTGATAAATGACTTTTCTACCCATTAATCATGGATCACATGATAAATTTGACAAATAGAGGTACCTCATGCAATGGAGTACTAGTCAAGGACAATGAGATCAATGAAAGATGGAGGAATTATTTTAAGAACTTGTTAAATGACAATCACATTTTAAGAACTTGTCACTTTGGGAGCATAGAGATAGAAGGAACCATAAACTCAATCCATAGACACTTTGGAAGGATTAGGAAATATGAGGTGAAAGAAGCTTTGAGAAAGATGGAAAATAGGAAAGGCTTTTGGACCTGCTGGTATAGCAATAGAGGTTTGGAAGTATCCAGGAGAGTTATTTTGGTTGACGAAGTTGTTTAATAGGATTGTAAGATTGAAGAAAATGCCTGATGAATGGAGGAAAAGTACTCGTGGTAAACTATCGTGGGATTAAAGTTATGAGCCATACTTTGAAACTTTAGGAAACGGTGATTGACCAAAGACTAAGGCATGAGACCAGTGTTGTCGATTTACAATTTATGATATATGATTTGAGTTGAATCTTAAGAAAAACTATTTGAATCCCTTTTTATATGAATCCTACGATTTACAATTCAATTCCCGATTTACAATTCAAATTATACTTGTTCTCTTCTATTTTAAGCTTCACTTAGCTTTCATTTTATGTTTTAAATTGGTGGAGGCTTTAAGAATCATTTAGAGAAGGTAAATTATTTTATTTGTTCTTTATAAGAGATTAAATTTTACATATATATATATATATATATATATATATATATATATATATATATATATATATATATTCTTCAACGTTAAATCATGGAGCTTTTTTATTTATTTATGATTTCTTACTTCTTTAACATGTCGAAACAACTAATTGATATATGACTCATCTGGAATGTTTTTATGGATGGGTACGATCATGTTGACTAATATGTATTGTGGAATGATTTTTAGAAATCAAAATATCTTTTTTCGTTGGCCTATGGTGTCAAATGTCTCTTTTCCAACATGATTCTACATTCAATGAATGTAACAAGAACATAAATTATTAAAGGATCCTTGTATTTTTTTAAGGAAAAATTCTTGAAATGAAAGACAAAAATAAAGGAAAGATAAGAATCCTCTAACACTATCATGACATGGTATTATTTGATGCATATTGATGGAAAAAGGATGATTGATGAGTTTTTTGCTGATTTTATATATATATATATATTCAATTTTTTTATAGTTTTTTTTTTTAATTATATAAAAAAGATCTTATGATTTAACATACGATTTGCAGTTTGATATGATTCAACTCCTGGTACGATTTGCGATATGATGACGATTTTAACAACATTGCATGAGACGAATCTATCAAAAAATCAGTTTGGTATCATGCCAAGGAGGTATACCATTGAAGCTATTTTCCCACTCAAATAATTGATTGAGAATCTAGGGCGAGGAGAGAATCTCCTTGAGGTCATTATTAACTTACAAAAAGCTTGCAATAGGGTCCCTTAGAGAGTTAATCTGATGGGTGTTGGGAGAGGAATTTTAAAAGGATGTATCGACATGATTAAAGATATATATGAGGGAGCAATAACAAATTTAAGAACCACTAGTGGAGAGACAAGTTCCCAATTACCGTCAGTTTGTACCAGGGATCGGCATTGAGCCCATGCCTTTTCGCATTGATTATGGACGAGTTAACAAAGCATTTGCAAGAAGATCCCAGGGTGTATGTTGTTTATAGATGACATAGTTTTGATTGACAAGATGAGGGACGGTGTAAACACAAAGCTAGATTTATGAAGAGGTGCTTTATAATCTAAAGGATTTAAAATTCGTCGGACTTAAACGAAGTATATGGAGTGCAATTTTAGTAAAATAGGAGTGGGAACAAGGAAGTAGCAAAGATTGTTGACTAAGAAGTTTCCCAAAATGACCACTTTCAATATCTTAGGTCAATAATTCATGAGTGGAGAGATTGAGAAGGATGTTGCCCATGGATTCAAGAGGGGTGGAAGAAATAGAGATGTACCTCTGGAGTTTTATGTGACCGTCATGTACCACTGAAACTGAAAGCAAAATTTTATGGGATGACCATAAGAACAGCCACGCTTTACAGGATAGAATGTTGGCCAGTTAAGGAACAAAATGTCCCTAGGATGAGTGTAACTAAAATGAGGATGTTGAGATGGATGAGTACCAAAACATGGAAGGCTAGAATTAGAAACAAATACTTTCGAGGGAATTTAGGAGTAGCACCTACAGGAAACAAGACGAGGGATAGTAGACTCAGATGGTTTGGTCGCGTGCAACGGAGACCAGGAACTACACCAATTAGGAGTAAGTGCATACAAGTTGAAGGGTCTAAAAGAAAAGGGGGGAAACTCAAAAGGACGTGGGTGGAGGTAGTGAGAAAAGACTTGATGACCTATGATCTAACTGAAGTTAGAGAGCTTGATAGAGTGGAATGGCGGAAAAAAGATTCACATAGCCCACCCCAATTAGTTGGGATAAGGCTTAGATGATGGTGACGATGATGATGAGAGGTATCTCATGCAATGCTTGATGGACAACTCAAGTTTATTTAGACTGTAGAAGTAGGGCCCATGCTTCAGTGATTGCACAATGGGCCATTGGATGCGGAAGATCTTAGCCAACTAATATCTCACAGATCGGAAGTTCTTAGCCATTGGATCTTTGCCTTTAGTGGCTGAATGCGGACAGCTGTTGAATTTTGTCCATTAACTGTCTATTCGTTAGCCACCAATAGAAAAGGCTAGGATTTTACCAATCAGGGAGAATTTTTGTGTGTGGACCATCCCCAGTGGGGTTTATCATACTGAAACATGGGCCTCAGTCAAAAAAGATTTGAAAACCCAAAAGAACTGCAGATATTCTTGGGTCGAGCATTCCACAATTAAATATCATTCTATGCAAACTGTCCATAGTTTGATGGATGTTTCAGTAGACTGGCATTACCTGAGAATCGGACATGCTGTGGGTGTATCTTTTCGGACACCCAGCAGCATCAAGTTTTAAGTAAAAGGCTTTGACATCCTCCATCATCTCCTCTTGTGAAGGAAGCACAACCCGTCCAGATAAAGTACCTGCTACCCACTTGCTTTGTAGTTCACACAACGGGAAAGGAATAACCTGGCACAATGGAAACAAAATAAGTTTATTAAGGGACACCAATATCAAAGGCTGAAACAAAACCATGTGAAAGTAAAAGGCCGCCTAATATCAGAAGCAAACCTTCCACGGTAATCCGATAAAAGAAAGCCATGGGGCCAGTGATGGTGGAAAAACATGCTGATACAGCGGCCCAACACGGTTGTCATCCACGGTCACAATATCATTGGTTTTGAGAAAAGGGAAATTATACTTGTACCTGAGAACAAATAACAAATGGGATTTGTTGTATTTAAAAATATTCCACATGGTTAATGAGAATTGATGGGAGCCAAACAAGCTCAGACTTCCAGCTGCAGAAAGTTAACATTAGGGTGTGTTTGGATGGACCCCAAATTGCAAGTGATGCCATCAATAAATTGGGCAAATAGAGGAGTTGGCCAATGGTAATTAAGAAAAATAATCAAAGTGAAAGAATGCAAGGGTAATCAAAGGGACAGACCCTGAACATTTTCTTTACTTCTGACTTATTCTAATCCTGATGCCACCCTAAAGTTGAATTAATCTAGATAGAACAAAGAGTATGAGAAGATTAAAGATTCATTTGAGACACGTAGTAATACCCTGTGCAGTGCAGAATGATCTCGGCCACAACAGAACTTCCATCCCAGAATACCACTGTACCATCTTCATGGGTACTTCGTATCTGCATGAATGTTTAGCTGAAATTAGCATTCCTTACTGATCCAGCAATCCTGGAGCCAAATTCAGCAATTTCCTTAGTGGGTTTTCATGAGACTACCAGACGTTCACTCGCCAGGTGAGAATGCCTTTACCATAGAATGAAGCCACATATTATCATAGCCAGGATGCTTTGCTGTTGGTCCATCCGGTGCAGATCTTGATGATATATGAACTTCCTTAGCAACTTTGGCGATGTCCCTAGAGATGTCGACAGCACTAGCTGAACTCCCTATCAATACCACAACCTGTCCACAGCAGAAAGAGGCTGAGCTGCATATAGATGATACATTGGTCAGTTCATAGATGACAGGATTTATGTGAAAAAAAGGGGTTCCTGCTAAAAGGATGTTTGCAAGGAGCGTCTTCAAGAAATGCAACATACTACTGTAAGAAAGGTTTAAAGTATTGTCCAAAACTTGTATGTATCACCCAATACAAACTGGTATCGGCCCGATACAGTCCCAAAACCGAGCGATACGACCCTGTATTGGTGGTGAACGATATGATACACCAAAACCAATTGTTAAACCTTATAAGACAGATTTCACATACAGCTCAAAAGATATTTAAACAGTAGAGTGGAAACACACTACAAGCACAAATTGCTGCTTCAGTCTTTGTTACTACAACTGAGATGTAAAGCCTCCGAACAGCAATTGTGGAGATTGTAATTTACAACAAAACACAACCAAATTGTGAGACCTGAAGATCCGAAACTCAAGGACGCCGAACACAGTTTTATCAGAGATCTATAAGACGGACAAACTAGAAAGACAAGAACAAGCTCCAGGTCCTAAATGCTTATATAATACAGATGGAGAGAGAGAGAGAGAGAGAGAGAGAGAGAGAGAGAGAGAGAGAGAGAGAGAGAGAGAGAGCATGGTCAAATCATTAGTCAATACATACCTGATCACGGAATGGCTCAGGAACACGATAATTATGGCTGTGTATTTGCTTCCCAGGCCACACATCAATGCCTGAAAACAGCATATGCAAATTAAGAGGTGCAGGTAAAAAAACAACGATCCTTCACTTGAATCATATAGGTGCTCATCAAACACTAATTTAGATAACACCTTTTCAGGATCTATAATGATTATATACAGGGCTCTTCTCGATATTTTCAGTGGCTGAAGAATTTTCAATGCTTATATGTTCCTTCAAAGCCTATTACAGAAACAGAAGCACACCATACACCCAGAAATGTATATCACTTATTCAATCACTACAGAAATGTGAAAATTAGGATATTTAAGATGACAAATGAGAGAGGTGAGGGTTAAACAGTCTGTTTTGTACAAGTTTACTATAGGAAAATAGACATGATCACAACGATGAAGAAACAAATCGCACATACAATGTCATTATCATGACCACAAAATCTGGACACAAGTTCTGTATTAACACATGAAAAATACAATTGACTCCATACAACAGGGTGAGGGTCTAAAATCAGTTGGATTGGCAAGTAACTGCTTCTGTACTAGTCTAACATTTCTAGGCTAATAATTTATATTTCCATAGAAATATTGATTTCTTTCTTTCAGAGGTTCCATATATAATCTGAGCGCCAATTTGTGAAACTAAATACCCATTAAGAGAACTCTATAATCAATGGTCTGGAAACACATTACAGGCACTGCTCCATTACAGTGTTTTCATTGTAATGAACAAGATTCTTTTTTCTTTAATTCCAATGATCTAATAGTTTATGAGTATTTTAGCTGTTAGTCTAGCTTTCATGAGTACGTGGACATAGTTTCTCTCGTGGGAGGTGGGACCTTAGAATTTTCTCATGAATGCTAGTTGCTCTACCACTTCCTCCATAAGACAGCCCACCTTGGGCCACATTTTTATAGTGCATGCTCATCTAAACATAGATCACAGATATTTTTACAGAGGAACTTAAAAAGGACTGTTGGGGAACCGCGGAAGCACACAGAGTTGAATCGAGCAAAGTACTACCAATCACACAACCAAGTCCAAACACAAACAATATGAATTTTATGTGGAAAAACCCTTTCAGGAAAAAAAAAAAAAAAAAACACGGCACACAGTGACGAGTAATGCACTATGAAAGCAGAAATTACAATAGATAGGGATTACCGATTTGAACAAGCCTTGAATCTACTCCACAAGCCCAAACTATGCCCTTGAAACCGTTAGGAACGAATTTAGAAAGCTTAGAACTCTTCTCTTCCTTCCCAAATCCCGATTACACCCGTTATATATATAGCATAACATAGCATCACAATCGGAATAGGAAACAAATCCCGCACTTGCACAATTCTGTGCAGGCACTCGATGACACCTTCGATGGGACCATGGCATTGTGTGTGCATTATCATATATCTCTAAATTCATTACTTATCTCTGTCATCAATGAAAGAGCAACTCCACCTTCCCAGCATTTGTAAGGTTAGAAATTTAACAGCACTTAGGCCGCATTTGGATGCTCGAAGGGATTGAATTGTGATTTACTCAAAAATTAGAAATAAAGAAAATGACACATCCTAGTATTCATAGTGAGGAAGTAGTCCTCAAACTGAAATTCCATTCAACATGACTGCAATCTGAACTGGAGCTGTCAATAAGAATGCAAAGGAAGCAACAATTCAGTTATTTTGACTGCAATTCAATTCGGCAGTACATCCAAACGCAGCCTCAAACAAACAAAGAAGAAGAAAGTACCAGGAATCTCTGCAATCCTCGGCTCCGTGTAATGCCCATTACAAACAACCACGCCATCATAAACCTCGCTCGCACCATCACAGCCGTCCATCCCGACCCTCCTCGACCTCACCCTCCATCTCCCTCCGTCCACCAATCCCACCTCGGAAACCTCCGTCTCGAAGCGGACGGAATCCTCCAGCCCAAAATCTCGCGAGAAATCCTCGAGATAGAGAAGAACCTCCTGATGCCCGGGGAATCTTCTGGAATCCCTCCCATCTCTGGCCACGAAAGGGTAATCTCGGAATCCCATGGATTCTCGTGGAAGATTGGTGCGGAGAGATTCGTAGAGGCTGCCGTGGACGATCTTTCTAGAAGGGTCTGACCCTAAGGGGTCTGACTCTATGGAAGGGTCGTAGATCCAGGTCCCTCCCACACGCTCCCCACGCTCAAAGACGACGACCTTGTGCCCTTCTCTGCGGAGCTCTCGAGCAGCGACGAGACCAGCGGCTCCTGCGCCGATCACGGCCACGGCACGTGAGATTTTGGGGGAGGGCACGTGATGAAGAGCTGGAGATGCTGCCATGGATAGAGGATGGGGTTTGGAATAGATGATAATGGGAGAGTTTGGAGAAGGATGCATGTATGCTTGTTTCATCATCATTTTTTACTCTCTTCTTCGTCCCGAACTGAAACGGGGTGGCGCGGAGTAGCGAGACTCGCTACTGAAGTGACGTCACCAAGTTCCGTGGGCCTTATCATGATGTCTGTGTTGTATCCACACCTTCCATCTATTTGGAGATATCATTTTAAGTCAATGTGCAAAGAATGAGTGAAATACAAAACTCCGGTAGACCCCAGCACAGAAAACAGTGGGGACAGTAACGCCCACCGTTAAAATCTTCTAAAGGCCATAAAAGTTTTAAATCAAGCTGATATTTGTGTTTTCTCTTATTTCATGTCTTTTTTAACTTTTGAACAGGTTGGATTTCAAATAAACATCATGGTGGGCCTTAGATAGTTTCAACGGTAGGAATCACTCTGCCTGCTGTTTTCTGTGGTGGGTCCACTACAGAATTTTATCTTCCTCGTTCTTTGGTTCGTGCACTAAAATGATATCTTAAAATGGATGGACGGTGTGGATATAATACATACATCATAGTGAGGCCCACTGAACTTGGTGACGTCACTTCAGTAGCCGACTCGCTACAGTATCTACTCCGCGTATCCGTCGAAAACGGAAGCGGATGCGCTGTTGTACCGTCGAAAACGGAAGCGGATGCGCTGGTGTACCTCACACCATTATTGACGTGAGGAAGTTCTGTGGGTCTGATCATGAGGTATGTCTTATATCCAAACCGTCCATCCATTTTAGTAGCTCGTCGTAAGGATTGAGACTAAAAATAAGACTGATATAACTATTAAGTCGACCACACTATAAAAAGTAGTGGGACATTGAACGTCTATCATTGAAACCCTTTTTGGGGTCACAGAAGTTTTGGATCAATATGATTTTTTTTTCCTCTTCGTTCAGATCTTTTTGACCTTATGAACAGATTGGATGTAAAATAAACGTTATGGTGAGCCCTAAAAAAATTTAACGGTGAAAATCATTATCTCCACTGCTATTTATGGTGTGGTCCAGATGATCTTTGGATATGATTCATTTTTTGTATAATGCTCTAAAATGATCTCTAAAAATAGATGAACAGTGTAGATATAATAAAGACATCACCGTGGCGTCCATGTAACTTTGAACTCCTTTGAACCGGAGCTCGAGGAGCGTCAGTGCTCGCCTTCGCAAGTCACGTACCTACACCAGCTGTATAGCTGGTGTGTGGTAAACCAGCAAATCCGCTTCCGTCGAAAACCGAGTGCCCCAGTTTTATAGATTGGATGATCATATCAGTCAGATCGGTGACTGTTTATTTACAGGCCGCTTATCCCAGTTGGTTACTCCAGATCGACGGTGGGGATACTCTGAAGAATGGGTCCTATATGTACAAGATGGCGCATTGAAAGGGAGCGGATTAGTTGTTACCCTTACCTTGGGGCCCACCTTGATGGTGTGTTGTATATCCACGCCGTCCATCCGTTTCTCCACTCCATTTTAGAACATGGTCCCAAATATTAAGAATGTCAAGATAGGGCTAGAATGACCTTAAGCCCAAACCCGACCCAAAAACTGATTGGGCAGAAGATGTTTAGCCCCAACCCGGCCGACGGGCCGAGCTAATAGATCCAAGTCTAATCCAAAGACCTGACCAGGCATGCCACTCCTGCGTTTGTGGCTAGGCCCGGCTGGGCTTTATTGACATTTAATAACCATGTACGAACCCATCCCAAAGCTCGACATGGACCTAGCACAACAGGCCCAACCACTGAGCCTAAAAAATAAATGGACCCTAGTCCAGACGAGCCCAAATGCTGATAAATTCCCTACTTCCAGTTTGAATGTTTGTAATTCATCTGTCGATCAAGCGACCCACACATGCAAAACATTTTGGAGGAACGAAACCAATGGTCAAGATTCAAGAAGGATGAATTGCCTAACGAAAGGACTGGAATGCATATTTGTAGGATATAATACCGGTCTATAGTCAGTGGGGTTGGACCAGGCCCGTCAGGCTGAAATGATGGATGCATGAGAGACCCATCTCATCCCACAGGCCAACTTGTGAGGTCCAAGCCTGGCACAAAGCTGGATCAGGGGCTACACTGCCCATTGCTTTGGTTTTTGATCCAAACCGATTTTAGCTGTTTCACAGAACACGAATCCAAGTCCCACTAAAAGAAACACGGGAACCTAGTGGTGAGAATGGACCAGTGTAGGGCCATGCATGTGGACCATAGCCTACCGGCAGAGCTAACCTGTGTGGTATTCATGACATGCATTACGTGAAACATATTGAAACTGGTATGGTATTCATGACATGCATAAGGTATTAATAGTCGCTATGCCTGGTCCAAAAATAGGTGCAAATGCAAGGCATGTCTGAGATCTGATCTCTGCATGACTTTGGAAACAATGTTTATATATGCTGCCTTAGCAAATTAGACCATTTGAGGTGTGAGACAGTGTACAAAGTAAATCGATGTTAAAAAATTTCAGCCATTGGTATGTTTTAATGTACTGTGGCCCACTTGATTTTTGTGCAAGAAGATGTAAAAGGTGTAGCTGACATGATGGGAAGTGGGGATCTCAACCGTACCTTGGTATTGATGTGTGTGGCCCTCAATTAGAATAGGACTTTAATTGTTTTAAAGGTTAAAAAATTTCTTAAGAGCTTTTTAAAACCTTTAGAACCTTGAGCCAATCAGAAAAGTCATTTTATAAGTTTCCAATTTAATTAAATCTAAGTCATAAATAAATTCTTAAGTAAACTTGGTGGATTTCACATTGATCTATCAACGTCACCCACTTTAGCGTCCTCTATGAAACCTTATAAAGTAATCCGAAGCTGCCTAGTCAAGGTCCAAAATCCTTACATGCGTTTAAAGATTGATCGCAACTGACATGCACTATCATGTTTATAATTAAATTATTATAGTATGGACTAATAGATTTTTAGACTATTAACTTTAACTTTAATCTATTAGTATAAGTGTTAAAAAATGAAATCATATTCTTAAGAACATGGCACACTTACACTCCTACATAGAAAAAGAGTAAAAGTAACAATCAACGTTAAGCCAGTTCTAATAGTGGAGATCTTCTATTTCGACCCAAGTTAACTCAAGTCAATTTCCTCGTATAAAATGATTATACATCTCTAAGAATAAAATCTACAGATGTATTATAAGCATGTATGTTGATTATATTAATATTCATAGAATACAACTTTTCTTAATTAGTGACCATTGCGTCTGATCTTAAACTTTCAAGGACAATGAGGTTACTCTCACATAACTTATATTATTTAAGATCAAGTCAGTATTGAGTTTAACCAAGACATGTAACAAACATCCTTAAGGACCCATGGTCATTAAGATTAACTTTGTCTCATCCACATAACCAATAAATTAGGTTGCACACTTCCAACACAGGATCCCATACATGGGGGCAGTGTCCCTATATATATATATATATATATATTGGTTAGCTTGTTAGTGCACCCAATGTCAGTTCACACTTTATTATTAGCCACCCCTACTAAGGAGTCGATGCCAAGACCTCATTGTTGAAACCAAGAATCTTTCACTTAGTCTACCACTTGAGCTATGGATCTGGGTGCTCCTAAGACCATTATATGGCTACAATCAAATGCTACATTAGCCAATCACAATAACCCTCATTGGGCCTATGATTTACAGGTCTCAGAGGGAAATGCACATAAGCCATGTGTACTATCAGACACTTTGCAATATTTTTCAATTTTATGATGGTTGTCTAAATTTTCACAATTTTATCATGGAAGTATTGTAAATTTTAATTAAAATTTTCCAAACATCCACTGTATAAGTGCATATATAATTAAAAAATTATTTGCTATTTAACAATATTATTTTAATATTTTATTTTTAGAGAGTTTTTCCTAATAATATCTATAAGAAAAACTATTGAATCTTGAAAATCACCCCATAAATCACTGGATGAAGAAACTGTCAACAGCAAGACTTGCCATTGTGCTATTAAAGGTAAGAAAAATTATAGTCAAGCACTTGTAAATAATTATATTTATGAAGCTATGGATCGTTTTAAGTACAATTGTGCCAATACAATTATACTTGTGGTACACTCACAAGAGTTTCAATAAGAAGTGTGAGTGTGTGTGTGTGGGATGTGAGTATGTATCCATCGGAAAAAAAAATACAACTATACCTTAAAAGTTTTATAATACTATCTTTTATAAATTTTCCCTAAGAGCTAATAAAGAAAGAAAATTTTAGCACTGTGGACGAGCCCCTACAATGTCTTTCCTTTTTTTTTAGCCGCCCGGAAACCTATCTCACCGAACATGACTTTTAGGGTATGGACTTTGGTTATTTGACGAAAATGTCCTTACCTGTCAAGGTAAGTAGCTAAAAAAAATGTGAGTATTTTTGTCTTTTTAGGTTCATCAGTACGAATAGAGGTCTACTTTGGTACTTAAAGATTTTTTGGAGTCCAGTAAAAAAAGGTGAGTAGTAATAGGACGCAAAATCCCATAAAGAAATCCATTTGAATGACCAAAATGCCCTTCAACTAAATTTTATTTTATTTTTTCACTCATCCAAGTTTACTTATCGTAACCTTACCAATCGTGGCCAGGCGATGGATGAAACCCCACAACAATCAGATCATTCGGACCATCAGATGGTATAAGATCTGAACGGCTTCACAGTCCATTGAATCCATACCGTCCGATGATAAGGAAATAAAGCAGGTTGTTCCTAGTTCAATAGTAACCGTTATAAAATGGAAGCGGATTGCGTCCAACCCTGCCGTACATAGCAAGGAACAGTAGATCTGTGTGGGGACCATCGTGATGTATCTATTTATGGTATGACCCCAAAAATGAGTAAGATCCAACGCTGTAGCAGACCACATTAGATTTTACTGCAACCCAAGCTCACTATTTGGTGTGGTTGAGAAGCGGGTAAGCTGGAGTCGTATTCGGGCCCATGAAATGAACTTCGTCCTCATTGTAGTGAAACTAGTCAATCGTCAATCAGTACAAAACCATATGATCTATAACCATTTACATATCCCATGGCTTCATAGTACCCTGCCTACTCGCACATTCAAGATTAAATTTGATTTCTTTCTAGTTGGGGATAAGGACCCGGTGTCAAATCCCGCACACACAGACCGATTATGTCTCCACTTGAGTATTGAATCTACCTCATTTTTGGGTTCATACTTAAAATAATTTCAGAAAAAGGATGGACAGCGTGGATAAATAGATACATTAAGGTGTGCCCCCACACATATATGCCGGTTCCCTGTTATACGTCCGGGCAGGGTAAGACGCAATCGGCTCCCAGTGGAGTAACTTTGTCCGCAGGGATATATGTGTGATTCTCCAGCATGCAATGGTGATGGGGTCCACGAGAGGATGCACTCGTGTGATCTGATCCAACCATCTCTTTGGTTATATGATGGGTGGGCAATCATCCGAAAATCAGGATTCGCTGAGGACGCATGGCGAATTTGATTGATTGGTTTGGAGAAGGACCTTTGAGTATTTTTAATTTTTTTTAAACCCATGGTTAGGTGCATTTGTTCAGCATGATTTTAGGAGAGTGGTATATCCATTTTATGTACAGGAGATTGATGGTTTCGATCTACCTGTGAGGGCTTACAGGCCCATCCAGTGATGCATGCATGGTGGATTACAGATATAGATTATCCCTCCAAAGGTTGCGTGAAATGGGAGGGATTTCCTGGTTTTAGGAGAGTGGTTTTTAGGCAATTCATGCATAGGAATGGGAAGAATTTGGACATGAGAGGAATATATTCTAAAAGAGCTCTTAATTCAAATCTACTTAATTACATGTGGAATAAAATCCACTCCACTCCGTGGAAGTTCAACAAACCTCAACGGTACATATGATGTTTGGCCGGAGTATATCCGTACAATCCTTGGGCTATTTGGTTTGAACAAGTAATCACAAACCGCCCATCTAATGGACCCCACAATTTGTGGGGCCCTGCTACAAAATCTTCCAGATTGAAGATCAAATGCATCCAATCATATTGACCTTTTGTCATTTAAATGTGGACCATTTTAGATTTCTTTTTCCTAACCATGTACTTGCAGACCAATAAATAGTTGTTTATTATTCTTCCATCAAGAAGATTTTTGAGCCATAGTCTATATCCAACGTAGGGCGCATCACATCCATAATCCAAACCACCAAATGAGAATACCCACTTGGAAGCTGGTCCATTCCTGCATGGATAATGTTGGTCCTATATATATATATCAGCCGATCACAAAAGAATTTTTTGGTCATTTAAATGAATTTAAGCATTGAATCTTTAATCATGAATATTATAATATTCTCAAAATACTAATAAACTTAGATGATTAATGGTGGATGACTGTAATAACACGGTAAGATATAAATGTTCGACTGCGATTTTCTGTCAAAAATATGATTAGAAACGAGTATAAGCCGTGGTACTAAACCGGAGCATTGCATAACTCCTGAGAGCAACCTTTCAGAAAGATGGTACGTCAGATGTGGTCCAAGGCAAATCTAGAAAGGACCGAAATTTCAGAAGATCTGGGCCGATGATGGCTTGTACGTAAAGAAAAAGACAGCCGTGATGATAACTCCAGCGGCCTTGAGTTCCCTTTTGGGACTTCCCTGCAGTGTACTCAGTTTGTACATTTGGGGTCCATGGTAGTTTATCCAATCCATTGATATCTGATGGCTGAGATCTTCTAATTTGGGAGGTTTTGTTGGAGTTATTGTACATCCATGAAAACGGGCATCATATCAACGAGTGTGACTTGGCTGTGACCGGAACCAGCGATGTGGATGAGAACCAATCATAGGGCCTACTTCGATGTATTCATTGTATATCCATACTGTCCATCTGTTTTTCCAGCTTATTTTAAGCTATGGACAAAAAAATAAAAGCAAAAACAAATTTCAGGTGAACTACATCACGGGAAAAAGTGGTCATTGAACGCTCACCATTAAAAACTTCCCAGCGTCTACCCTAATGTTAAGAGGGCATCCAACCTTTTAATAAGGCCACACAGATCTGGATGAATGAAGGGGAAAAAAAAAAACAACAAATACCAGTCTGATTCAAAACTTTTGTGGCCTTTGAAAAGTTTTTAATGGTCAATAACCCTTTTTTCCTATGGTGTGGTCGACCTGAAATCTCTTTAAATTTCAATTTTGGGACCATGACTTAAAATAATCTGAAAAAACTGATGAACGGCGTGGATATACATTGAGGTGGGCCACTAACGTCAGGCTCTCACCGTATGACTGTTTCGGGTTAGCAGCCAAGTCGTGATCCATGTCAACAGCTTGGATGTTGAGATCAACCAACCACGTACGAAAATAACCCTTAAGGCCTTACCTGTATCTCAAATTAACACCCGTCTTCTAATTCATTATCTACATGCAACGTATGCTAGCAGACCATCTATTCCAAAAAAATAGAACATCATTATTATTAAAGAAGTGGGCCCTATCATGAAAATCAAATAAAAGAAAAATCAGGTCTCTCCGCTTATTAAGTGGGGCACACTTTTGGAATCAATGGAAAACAGGAGTTTTGATACAACATACAGGCGTGGCCCACAGAGTCAGTGAATCATCCTGATTTTGCAGAAAATTGATCTAGGTAGAGGATCCTGTGATTTTCACGGTACTGATTTATCAAAAAGGTGACATACAGGTCATAAAGACAGCATGGTACCACAAGTGATGGTACAGTTGCATGTAAGTGACCAGTTTCCATCTCTAAAATGTCCGTATGCTTTGCAACCCGAAAAATAATGGTACCACCCTTATAGCAGGCGTGGCACGGAACTGAAACTAGTGTAACAACGCGGCAACGTGGAAGATGAAAAAAGCCTGGAAAATCAGGCGGGAGATTTGCTGGTAGGCGCCGTACACATACTCACGTGGGCATAGGTGGGAGCGGATTGGCTGTGACCCCGGCCACAGAGATATTTCTGTTCCCGGGGCTGTGTGGGCTCTAAAGAGATGTCAGTAGTAAATCTACTCCGTTAATCTGTTTTTAAAGATCACATTCGGATAGAATTTTAAAAATGAGACAGATCCAAGACTCAAGTGGGGCACACCAACAAAATAGTGGGAGCAGAAAGGTCCACCGTTGAAATCTTACTGGAGCTGACCATGTTGTTTATATTTCATCCAAACCGTTGATAGAATTATTACCATTCAGATAAACTGTAGGAAAGACTATCATCTTGATACAAAAATTCTGTCACTGCCTGGTGTTCAATCCCCACTGTTTGGCGACGTATGGCCCATATGAGTTTTGGATCTGGCTGATTACTAGAATACTGTTGGTCTTTCAAAACAGATGTACTGAGTGAATTTTTCGCAGGCATCCATATGGGCCCCACACAACACCAGGCGGAGAGATATTTATGTGCCGGAGGTCACTGTCAATCCGCTCCCGGTACGAATGTGAGATAGGAAGGAAGCTCTTTTATTTTTGGAAAATGAGAGACAGATAGAAGTGATCTAACGGGAAGGTAGCACTTCCCCTATTTTAAATCATTTTCTTCTGTCTTGTTTGAGTTTGTAAAAATGGGAAATTGAATTTGACAATTCTATGATATTAAATTCATGAATTTGACAATTCAAAGTCCTTCGTTTGGGAGGTAAGATGCTAAGTCACGATCCTTGGAGCATTTACACTTTCATTAAGGGAGTATCATAATTTGTGGATTTGTTATAAAAAACGTATAGTTGAACGCATCTTAAGCATTGCAATAATGTGGGTCCTTGCAAATGGCTAAGCAGTAGGCTCACAAGAGTTTCAATCCTAACATCATGGGTTCAGAGTAACCATTGGAGTGTGTATGAATGTAAGGGTGTGTTTTTTTTTTTTTTTTTAAAGCAAAAAATTAAAACATTGCAATAAGGTATGTTAGGACTAGCATTTTTCGTATCATAATAAACATATGTATTGTATTTTAAATATAGAAATATATTGAGTATCCCATGAAAAATATTCATGTATCCCATGATATATTATTGCTTTTGAAAAATATTTGAAAATTGGTTGAACTTTTTGTTGATCAAGTGCCTTTAATATGACGTAGTGCGGTTGGATCGACTGAAGTACACTGTAATGTTCTTGGTCGACTGAGGTATGTTTTGGTTGACCGACAAACTATTTTGATATCCCGGTTGATTGAAGGTGCGATCAACCAACTGCGCAAGTTTTTTAAAAGTACGAATTTTATTTATAATTTTATATAAGGCATTTAAGTACATCACTAGGTTTTTCTAACCCATAAGTTATTTCTTCTCTCGTTATTCATTGTTTACAATGAGTTGATTGTCGTTTTATGTTATGATTTTTTTTTTCGCAAAAGTTTTTCATATAAAAATCTCTATATTTTTGTGATTTTTATTATTATTTTTCATTATTTGTTATGTATTTGGTTCTATAAAATTGCTTTTGCGCATGTTAAGAGACTTTAGTGCCCAACACTTTTCATTGAAAAGGTGTTAAAAGAAGACATTATAATGCACTTAAAACTTAAAAGATCATGAAAAAAATACATGATAAGTTTTATTTACAAGAGAAACTAAATTATGGGTTGCTTGATGGAAGTGATGTAATTATATTCAAATTCATATTACACACACATGCACACACGTGTGTGTGTGTGTGTATTAAATCATAAAAAAAATATGTATGAAAGTTGGAAGGGGACTTTTCTTTTTCTTTTATTTTTTTCCTACAAATTTAAAAGTTGAAGGACAAAATACATAATTGAACATACAAAACATGTAAAATTATGGATTATGAACTTCATTCCACTACTCTCAAGCGTTTAATAAGAGAAAACTGTTTTAAAAAATCACCGATTTAGTTTCCTGCACCACACGTTCTTCAATCTCATTTTTTTCATCAAATTATTCTTTTCTTTCTAACTAATTAGTGGTTGAAATCACCTTAGCAAGGCAATCAAAGTAAAATGTTTCATTAGAAAAAGAAAGAAAGGGAGAGAGAAAATTTCAAGACTTTTTATGAAAAAATTGATTTTTTATTTTTATTTTTTTATACTTAAAAGCAGATGATGGCATTATTGCTATACAAAAATTTATAGCTATAATATTTTTAAAACGTCACCAGGTATCAATACATTATGATAGTTTGAAAAAATCACATGATCCAAAGGAAGAAAGTGAACCTAAACTTGATTTCATATTGCTCGCATGCTATATTAATAGCATAGGCAGATGACATATATTAGCACCACAATCATTGGCTAGGATTTGAACTTTAAAATTTGATTCATTTTCCAATGATTCAAACTGCTTACACATGATTCTTTAGTTTCATGTGAACAGGCAACGAATACAATTTTTAATTATATTATTTAAGCGCTTTAAAATTTTAACAAATTTTTATCGTATTATTTCAACTTCTCAAAATTTTAGTTATTTTGCTTTGAACATGAACAACCAATCATCCTAACTTTTATATTGTTAAAGGGTGGAAATATTTTCCACTCAAGATTTTAAAGAACATTCTCCATCCAAAGAAAGAATGATTAAATATAAATGTACGGCTCATTGAGAAAATCAAACAACTTATTGTAATAAGTCAAGATGCATTGTTGCAAACCTTTTTAGGTAGGATTAGGTGGGATGGAATTGTATTTGGTCCATACAAATTCAATCTAGCATTTGGAGATGATGGAGAGGATTGGGATAAGGTGGGATGGAATTATGTTTAGTTTAGCGTTTGGTTTTATACTGAATCCAATATATATTTGGGCCTCACATTGCATGCATATGTTTTATCCACACCATCCATTTACATGCATCATTTACACGTGACATTTTAGTTGTATAGGTGTATAAGTGACCGACAACATATATGAATCTAATACATACTATGATTATAATTTCATGGTCTACGAAACATAGGTTTTACTTAATCTGATATCTTTTCGTGGAAATAATTTAATCGTCATCACAAAGATTGGATGGTCAAAATATCTCTGCATTTTTATGTTAATTCCTTCTAATGTAATTCCATACCATTTAATTCCATGCAAAACTACTATCTCTTTCGAGTTTCAGATTTATTCCAAATTAGTGAATTTACCATAGCACTAAAAATTGAATATTCTTACAAAGCATCAGCTAAAAACAGAGAAGGGACACAGATCCCTGCCTCAAATGCTTATAGTTAAGGCACGGCCGAAATGTCTGCTGCATCATCTTACCTTAAAAAGCAAAAAGAGGTTTGCAATGTCCAGATGTGCTGTGCTGTATGTACAGACTCCCGTACAAGCTATTGTCCAATGTACCAGTCTGTTAAAGATGACCATTGTTTGGATCAGTTGGTCCAAAAATCAGGCCAATGCACTCCTGAGGTGGGCCAAAATTTGCAAAACTAATGGAAACCCTAATTAATTGTTTTCCTGGCCGTCCATCCATTTTGTATATTGTGCCACACATTTTGAGAGAACATGCCTGATTCTTGGATGAAATGATCTAGGCAGTGTGGTCCACAGAAAGGAAAGCTCAGATCTTGTACACATATGCTACGTTGGCACGTGTACGCCTGGCAAACTTCAAAGTAAAAGAAATGTGAAGCCTGGGCAGAGCTGTAAAGATTTGGCAGTGGGACATGTTGTCCGAAGCGGATTGCCTCTGATACCGGGCACAGAGATATGCCTGTGCCTTGGGCTGTGTGGGGCCGACAGAGATATCCGTGGAAATCCGCTTCGTCCATCTGTTTTGAAATATCACAATGGGACAGGATTATAAAAATAAGGCAAATCTAAAACTCACGCTGGGATGACGGGAGTTTTGTATCAGGATGATATTTGTTTCTACAGCTTATCTGAGTGGTACTAACCTTATGAACGGTTTCGATGGCATATAAACATCACGGTCAGCCCAGGAAGGTTTCAATGGTGGACTTCCCACTGTTTGGTTGGTGTGGCCCACCTGAGTTTTATATCTTCCTGATTTTTATTAACCAGTCCTCTTGTGATCTTTCAAAACAGATGGACGGAGAGGATTCGTACTGGACATCTCTGTGGTCCCCACACATCCCTTCCATATTGTCTGATGATGTACTTGGCGTACGTCGCGATTCAGGAACGCTAGCATGTGTGGTCCACGTGCCGATATGATCGAAACCGTCCCTGTTATGGGTTATCCTCTATAGGTCACACAGTAAGAAGGTTAAACTGAACCGGTGATCCTGACCGTCACTACGTATGGATGAATATAGAACATTGAAAGGTTGTTTTCAATGGCGCACATCAAACTACAAAAATCAAAGGTTGGAATCGTATCCGAAGCTTGATTATCATCTTTGCATGTGGGCACCAGAGGGCGACGCATGCTGCTGGCCATAGCGTGTGCACTGTCGAGCTATTCATGTCAATGCACTCACGTGCAAGATCAGAGCCGCTCATCAGGCAGGTCAACCACAGAGATGCAATGGTCCTCTTGAACGAAGATGGTAAATTCTCTGTCCTTTATATTTAAAGGAAATGTGTGGCCCACCGTCTGAGTGGATGGTGTGACCCACCGGATCAGTGGCTTCTATCGAGCTTGTCATGTTGCACGTGTAAACATGAGTACCTGTAAAGTGCACTGGAGTGATTGCAGTTGCCAGGTGTTTATTCATATCCTCCTGACAGCCCAACTACCGGTTCCATGGCATGAAAGGTACACCGCGATGTACGCGGATTGGGTACTACCTCGCCCTCTGGGTAGCACCGGAAAGGGGCTCTGAGGCACCACCATGAGGTATAGGTTTCATCCACCGTCCATCCATTATTCCATATCATTTAAGTTGCGAGCCTTAAATGAGGCAGTTAAAAGGTTAAGGTCGACAACAAAGTGGGGATTAAACAACTGCCGTTGAAAACTTTGGAGAGGCCACAAAAGTTTTGAATCAAGCTGGTATTTGTGTTTTCTTTTCATCCATTTCTATCCGACCCTATGAACAGGCTGGATGGAAATTATCCATCATGGTGGGCCCTAGAAAGATTTCAACGGTAGGTGTCATTATCACTGATGTTTCCTATATTGTGGTCGACTTCTCCCTTGGATCTGCCTCATTTTTTGGTATATATCCTAAAATGGTATGATCAAATGGATGAACGGTGTGGATTAAGTACATCACGGTGTCCTCTCAAAGACCTTGTCCTTTACTAGGTAGGGACCGCAATCCATATTAGCATTTATTAGAGATTAGGCGCATGCCATCGAAATTGCAAGTCGACCACCTGATGTAGGGTCGCTAAGATTGGAAATCAATCATCAATGAGCTTTAGAGATCTCATGATGGTATCGGATCCCACGATCTTTCCTAAGAAAGAAGGCATTAAAGAAGTTGCGAGGAATGATCACATGCGTTACGATGCACGGCAATTATCATACATTGGAGCTGTGTGGGACCCACCGTGATGGGTGAATATCATTCTACCCGTCCGATGATAGGCCGCAATGTTAGGCCTAGATCCGGCTAAAAAATAGAAAATGTGGGATCCACTTTAATGTGTGTATATCATCAAAAACCCTTAATCAGGTGCGCCCCACCAGGACGAAGGGACACGACGAGACGCAAGACATTCCAAGATTTTGGTGGGCCACGAGAAGTGAATATATAGTTTGTACGCTTGAGTGTACATTTCTCCATATGGTGTGCCCAAAATGTGCTTTTGGTTGTTATAATTCTTGCGATGTACGGTTTACATAGGGAGTTTCACTAGATGCACGGTTTGGATTCTAAATAAACAAAAAAGGTCGGCTCCACACAGTTCGAAAGTACGGTGATTACCATACGTCCGAGTGCAGGTGATCATTTCCGTCCCTGATGGTCCGGATTTCGCTTTCTTGTCTAGCATTGAAACTTTTTCGATGATAACCAGGTGCCATGAACTTCGTAGATTATACACGAATTTGTTAAACCCACACGCGTGTATAAGCAGCCCATCTACATGCTACCATATATGCCAATTTGGAAAAGGATATTCGATCCAAGCTGTCCATTACACCGTCCAATATCATATGAATATCAAGCCGAAAAATCGTGCTGGTTCACTAATCAAAAGGGCCACAATATCAGAAACAAAAAGACTGCCTTAGAAGAGTTGGGCAAGTACTTGCAACCCGTCCATATATTTCATAAACTCTAGCCCATCTGACAAGTTGGCCATCTTAATTTCAGGCTGCCATATCTACATGGTGAAATTCACCTGATGTAAGGATTGGATCTTGCAACGATAATCCACACCAGCCATTGTGGTGGCACGTGTGTTTAGCAAATATGCACGGTACACATCAAAAAAGAAACTCTAGGTGGTGTCAAAGTCAAACACCTCTAATTCTCAATTAAAAAGTTGTGGACCATCCCTTGCCCCCAATCAATGCACGCACTCATGGATTTGCACCGACCAATTCAAGATCCACTCTAGATGCACAATAGCCCCACCATTCGGACAATCCAAACCATTAAATCAGGGGTAATGGACCAGATCAACCTATAGAGATTACCATATGTTAAGAAAGGGAGGATTTATATGATTCTCGACCGTTAAAATATGACCGTGGATTTTTTCATCTTTAACCGTCCAGTAGATGTCTACCAATCCAATGGTCAGATTATCAGATAATAGTAACTTTTTAGTCCTTGAAACATTTAAACTGGAAATAATAATTTTGTACGGTTAATTTGACCTACTTTAATGCCACGTATGCAATTTCTGTGTATCATCCATCACACTCTACCAGAGTACAACGTTTTTTCTTAAGATATGAGTGCCTAGCCTACCACCTATACCTAAGGGAATCTTCTTTACGTCTCAGTCAGACAGGTTATATATTTGATAAGCTGGCAGAGCGAGACCCATACACATGCGCTTAACCATCCTATAACTAGCGCATATACACCTACTTCTAACCGTCCAAATCGTGTAAAAGTCCTTGGATGAGGTATATCCCAAAAATAAAACTGATTAGACGGTTTTTGCCACTGATTTATAGCGTGATCTGGACAACTAACTAATTCATTTTTAAGCGCCTGTTAGATGCCCACAAACCTGTCAGTTTTGGATCATCCATTCGGTGTGATTTTTGGCAAGTAGGGCCCATGATTTAGAGGGATTTAATTCGATTGAAGTGTATGCCAAAAAAGGTCTCTCAAAGTGAATTTTAGGGCAACCAATGTGGTGTTGACGTACTGTGCACCCGCATCTTTTAAATGCAAATCTCCGTGGCACTCTAAAGAGGGGGTTATTTGATACTGTGGTAGAACGCGATGAATCATACACATGCAGCCACTAATTATATACAAAGCATGCAGGTAACTCAATTTAAACCGTCCAACTCATGGGATCCTCCGTTGAAAGCTACGAAACGAAAAGGCGGACATATCCTAACATCTGATTAACGGATATGTGTTAATTGAATATGAACCGTTGAATCTTTTCATGTACACCGTCCATTACGTGCAATCCAATCAGCCAAATGGGTCATAGTTAAGACTTCAATGTAATCGTTGGTGTATGATCAATCTAAAACTGGGCCCAAATTAACGGCGGTTTTTGAACCGTTCTGCCAGAGTATCAAATGAATCTCTCCACCTCCACGGGTTGGTAGAGCTGTGTGCGTAGTGTCGACGGTTCCGATCCGCTGGTTGTGTTATTTTGGAAAAATTACTAATTAAAGAAAAAATAATAATTTTACTGGATACCCACCCATACGCGGCATTAATTTTTTCTCCTTCGGGCTACTTTCATTTTTAAAGGGTAATTTGGTCATTTCCCCTAACTTTAAGTATACTTTGTTCCTGATGAGCTTTCCTGATCGTACACGTGTGCAATAAAACTCGTATGCATTTAACACTAAATTGATACAGTAGCCCAAGAATCAGATTGATTCATTGGTCAGGTAGGCCACAAAAACTTGACTGAAGTTTTCTAACTCATTCACCTATTTTCAATGTTGGGGCCCACAAACTGAGTGGACTACTTTTTTTTAAAGAAAACATGTGAAACCTTTTCAAGGCCCACTAAAGTTTTGAATCAGGTAACAAAAATCAAGCTGATGCAATACTCTGGTGGACTTGCAAATAAAGCTGATTCAACACTCAAGTGAACGTCTCAATTAAATTGCGGTCAGAATCTAAATTCACATGATATGGGCCACCTGAGTTCTGAGGTACTCTGACAAGGTAAGATGTCCATGGTTCAACACACGAGCCGAAGACGAGAGTAACAGATCCTATTTCATGTAACAATGAGCGTGAGCTGCGACCCCGGAAGCAACGATGTGGGTGCGACTCTGACCGCAGGGCTCACTTTGATGTACTTATTGTATATCTATGCCGTCCATCTGGTTTTACAGATTATTTTTAGTTGTGTTCCAAAAACTGAAGCAAATAAAAATTTCAAGTGGACCACACTGCCAGAAATAGTGTTTGTTGAAATTGCACCGTTAAAAACCTCCTAAGGCCCACCGTGATGTTTACCACACAAAACTTGATGAAAGGAAAAAGTAAAATACACCAGTTTGATCCAATACTTCTGTGACCCATGAAAGGTTTTTAATCGTAAATAACGAATGTTTACTATGATATGGTCCACCTGATATTTTGTTTATACTTCATTTTTAGTACTGTGCACTGAAAAAAGCTATCAAACCAGATGTACTGGGTGGATATGCAGACCACTGACCTGGTTGGTGTGGGTACGTGTCGTGCGAAGACGAGTACGCGGTTTGGCTAGTGACGCTACGACCGGCTAGGTGGCTAGTGGTCGGTGCTATGTGGACCCCACCATGACGTATGTATTTTATCCACGCCGTCCATCCATTTTGAAAGATAATTTTAGATCTGACGCCAAAAATGAGATAGATCTAAATCTCAGGTGGATCACACCATGGGAAAACTATTAACGGTCTGATCGATGACCTCCATATGTATGGCAAGAAGGATATTGCAACTATCATCGTTCAATAAGAAAAAGGCTGAAATCATATGATTTTCCACCATTGGCCTTATAAATGAATGGTCAAGATCACCAGATGATGCACCACGTGTTCATGTTTTTTTGAAGGGGCCATCATGGTCCATGTGCACCGGATAATTTCATTAAAATATAAACTTTGGGTTTGGTACAAGTTCGGAGTGGGGGAGATATATTTTTATATCGAGGTATAACACAATGCTCGAGTCAGGAGATTGCATACCACCGTTTGTATTTTCATTTTGGATAAGTGGGGCCTATTTTTGGTGATCCAAACCGTTGATATTATGCATCCCAATTTACTCTTTCCATTTATATAAATGAAAAAAACCATTAAATTTTCAGTAGTTGGCGAAGAAGGATTAGTCAAGAAAGAAAATAAAGCAAAGGTTCAAAGTTCAAATAATAAAGGACTAAATAATCTAAACGTAGGATCTTCCATACGAGTGATATTTTATACACGGACTATTCAAGTTGGATCCAATAATACCAACGTTTCGGATCACTAAAAAATGAGCCCCACTTTTAAGACTGAGAGTCCGAACGTAGCGTACAGTTTCTTAGCCCGACGAATGTCTAATACCACGCCCTAATTGCAAGGAAGGTTTCATGTCACAATCTAAGGCGAATAGAATTGTATATTATATTAAAAAGATAGAGATATGGTCCGACAGATGGAAATTCCAAAGTGTCGAAAAACCCGGTAGGACCTGTGTGACAGTTTGCCTCCAACTTCTTAAATGGTGTGGTCCCATCCACAGTTACATGGCTTGCATCCACATCAATCCAGGCCATCTAAATCGTAGGGCCCACGGTGGATCATAGCTCAAGAGTATACTGACTGCGGGACTATAACTATCCAGCCGCTGGCTATGAATTGGATGGTTGAAAATAAGGTGGTCAACGTTCCAAATTCAAACAAATAATACATATGTTAGGATCATCCAATCGGTATAAATTTCTGGACAGACCACACTAACAAAGAGGAGCATGAGTTGAACGGTCTGGATCACGGTGCATGTATACGACGTGTACAATGAATGAGACACCACAACTTAAAAAAATGGTGGTGAGTCGGGTCGCTGGAAATATATATATATAAAAAAAATTCTCTCAGTCAATGTACGTAGCATCTGTCCGTCTCTATTCCGCGAGGAGCCACCCAGTTAGGACGCCGAGAGATTCGATACTTCAGTCCGATACAACTGAACTATTCTTATTCGATTCGCGCGAGTGAGATAATAATGAAACCTCGCAATATTTATCGATATTTACAAGATCCGAAGCAATAATTAATTTGAAAAAGAAATTCTTCGTTCTATGGAGTAAAATTAAGAATTATATATTCAAAATTATAGCACAATTTTAAGTAAAAAAATGGAATGTGAAATATGCTGATAATTAACATTCAACATACATTCGCTGATAATATAGAAATCATATAAAACTAATTTCTTTCGGAAACATAATAAATGTGGGCCCAAACGTATGAATGGATAAGATCTATCATAAGTTTGTTGCATGATGTGCTATGAAAGATCTTCTCGGTCACTCACGCAAAATTCGATTTAGATTCGGTCAGATTGAGGAATGCAAATTTCAGCCGATCCATCTGCAACACACGAGGACAAAAGCAGCGCACTCGTAAAAAAGAAGCATGCACAAGATTCGAGATCTTCATTCAGTGGCCCCCACTTAGAACGATTTTTTATTCTAAAGCTCCGATCGATCCATTTATCAGGTGGCTAAGACATGTAGGGAGAAATGGATGATGAGGAAAGTTATAGCCATCGGTCTACACTCAGCGTCCATATTTTTCTCACCTAATTAGTTATCTAATACTATTTTTTGTTTGTAATGTTAAAACCAAAGATGAAATCGTACGAACGGATTGGATCAGTCATATGTGTGTAAATTCAGCATGTGTCGTGCGTTCCTATTTCGCGCTTGAAGATGGAGCTTCTATTGTTAGAAGTTCCAGTTCACCTTTTCATTCATCGCGGAGTCATGCCCTTTTCGTTGGACCTACCCCTACGTATCAAATCACGAGGAATGTGTTTCACAAATACATCGCGGAATTACAAAAATACCCTTATTTTCATGGGACCACCGTCTAGCTTGATTTTTTCTTTCTATTTTTCTATCGCCAACGAGCCACGTCGTGTGGCTCTCATATCTCCTCGTTTTCTTTAATCCATCTCGTGATATCCACCATCCGAACTCGTGGCTATATTTTAATTGGACAATCCATCTAGCAGGATCTGACCATTTGATGTGCTAAAAAAACGAATTGGCAGAGTTTGATCAGTTGAATGTGGTCCGTTGCACTAATCTGATGGTTGAAATTGTTCAATCAGTCGGTGATCACATGGTGGGCCCGGGGCATATTAGACAATGAGTCAGACATTGCACACGTGCAGCGTGTATGATTCTAGATCGGAGAAACGAATTCTCGCGTCCCTTGGGATTCTTCGTCAGCTGATCCTACCCTCGCACCGCAGCACGATGTCTCATGTATACATAGGCCACATGTGTGTGAGATCCAAGCCACACATCGCCACACGTGATGGTGGATGTGAACTTCTATGGAGATCAAGTGTGTCGTACTATCCTTACCCTTCGATTTGACCGTTGAGCATGGTTCACTGGTTTATTTTTAACCTTTCATTTCTTTTGTTCAAATATAGTAGTTTGGGTTGTAAGAGAAACCTGTTTTATGGACTAGATGGTCCAGATCATGAATTGTATCTTCGGTGAGCCCTCCCGATGAAGGGCTGGGAACTCTCGCACATCTCCTTTATTTCATGTTGATGCCTGCGCGTAGGTTTTGATGACGACGGCTGTGTAGGATAGTACGATTTGCGAATACAGTTGGTTTCGATGCAGTGCAGGTGACTGCACTGTAGCTAGGATATATATGCGCGTCCCCTTGGGTATACGTGGCATCTGTCTCAAATCCAAACCGATGAAATTATGGGACACACTGAAAATTGTTTATGAATAAAAAATTAGATTGATTAGAATGTACTTTTTTCTGATTAATTCAGATTTTTCTTGTTGAATTTGGACCTTTAACTATTTCCATTTTTACATTCGCTTAGATTTCCATCGAAAGGTGAGTTACGGCCGTTTTTCCCAGTAACTTTTGGATGGTAACCCATGCAACGTACTTCCTGCCATTTAGACTGTTCGTATTCGAGGACATGCCACGTGTACGCTACAGCTCATTTGGAATGCGGACATCATATGCCTTTGTCAGATAAAGGGCGTTATCTAACACTCCGTCAGGGCCGGACGGTTGATAGGCAGGACCTCGTGAATGGACCGGAATCGTCGAAAACTACTGTTCTACGCAGCGCATAAAACACCCCATCTTTGTGGAGATCACCATGCTGTAAATGGAAATCCACCCTGTCTTAGTGAGAACCCTTAACTTCTAACCGTAGATACAAAATTTCAGCCTGAGAAAATTCCCTGGTGGGCCACACCAATGGTAAAATTTTATATTTGCAGCTAAAACTATAAATTCATTTAGTGTGGCCCGGATGAGTTTTGGACCAGATTTATTTCTGTACCCTCACTTCATCCTGGTGAGTCTCAAGCGATTAACAGGTTTGATGAAAGATACACACCATTGTGGCTCCTCACTCAAAACCATGGTTGGCATCCCATCCCGACTATTACCTCTAGTGTGGTCCACATGAGTTGTATATCTAGCTTATTTTTCGTCCTGGTGTCAACACTCAAGGATAGAACCTATTAGATGGAGTGGATTTTACATATACAGCTGTTGGACTCCACATGAGCTTAGGTGCTATAGAGGATTGCTTGCATATACTATACATTTGATTAAACTGCAACACCCGCTTGATCTAAAATCGGATTAGCTGACGAATCCTAAACTCTGATTCTTGAATTACGACCGTTGGTTACATTTCAATCTTAACCGTTCAATTCACCAATCCAACACTCGGGTAATCAAAAAAGCCAGCTTCTTCATCCACGATGCATCTTAAAATTGTCCCACAGTGTGTAAAATTTAGTCAGAAGTAATTATTCACCGTATATGAAAATTCTAATTCTAAATGCCTGAGTTTCATCCATCACACGTTACCTTTACCTACAACAAAATTGTGAGTTTGTGCGAGTCTGAAGCGGCGTTAGGTGGCCCTAGTCGAGGAAATCGGATTGCAACTCAGTACGCTCTCATGGTACTGAGTAAACTTAGTTTAGCCCACTGTGAATTTATGTGGTTTATCCACACCTTTCATTTGTTTTTTCATCTCATTTTAGCGTTGATCCCAAAATTAGAGCTTATACAAATCTTAAGTTGGAAATAGTGGAAATTAGAAACCTTTCTAGGCTTATAGTGATGCTTATTTGTCATCCAAACTGTTCATAAGACCAAACGAACATGGACGGAGGGAAAAAACAAATATAATCTTGATCCGAAACTTTTGCGGCCCCAAGGAAGTTCTTGCGCGAGGATTCTGAGTGGGGTCCACTGCCATGTTTGTGAGAAATCTACCCTGTTCATCCGTTTTGAGAAATCATTTTAGGATATTCAACTAAAAATGAGGCTGATCCAATACTCAAGTGGGCCACACGAGAATAAACAGTGTATTTAGTGAGAACCATTGAAACATTCTTGCGGCTATAAAAGCTTTGCGTCAGGCTAAAGTTTTTGTATTTTCACTTCATCCCAACGGTAATGACATTAAAAACGGTTTGTATGGCATATAAACATCAATGCAGGGCTATGAAGATTTCAACAAAAGGTATGTCTTTCCCCAAATTTTCGTGTTGTCTGCTTGGGTTTTAAATTGTCCTAAAATAAGTTTCACAGGTTAAATTTCCCACAAACATGACGATGGTCCCACCCAACATCCTTGCGCGCAGAAGGCTTTAGGAGGAAATCTGCGTCCGGTTGGCACCGAGTAAATGTGGGACGCTGATTGCATAAAGGGGGGTTGTTCGGGGCTTTTGTAGCTGGTGGCACAGGGAATCACATCCGAAAATGTGCCAAGCAAACGGGCCACCAGGTACTGTGGTTCACTGACGTAACGTAAATTAATTGAGCCACCTGGTGGTGGGTTGACATCACCGAACTCTGTGGCCCCACAATGAGGCATGTGGTATATCCAAATCGTCCGTACATATGGCAAGATCATTGCAAGGCTTGAACAAAAATATAAGATAGATATAAAGATCTAAGTGTACCACGTTACATAAAGCTGTAGGGGATTGAATGTCTACCTTTGAAATCTTTTTGGGGTTTGTGCAATCTTATAAATAGATCACGTAGGAAACAAATATTATGGTGGGCCTTATGGATATTTTAATAATGAGAATTGTTATCTCACTATTATATGTGGTGAGGTTAATTTGAGCTTTGGATATGACTCATTTGTTAAAAAAAATAAAGATACTATTATTGTGTGGCCACATAACTTTAATCATCTTTAAGCTCTTAATGCATTCAGACTTGGAAACCTACTGCATGCCAGGTACACATTACTGAGGTCGGTGGTGTGTGGTACATTGGACAATCCGCTTTAGTTGAAAGTTAATCAGCACGAGGCCCAATCAAATCTCACCACATCATCAAAAACCTAGTGCCCTTGTGATCCACCGAATCCACATCCATGGCACCCTTAGCTAAAGATTGCACTTAATATTTTGTATGGACAACGCCTGCCAAATGAGCACTGTGTGCATATGTCAGCCTTGAAATTTATATTGAAAAGGATATATTAGGTACTGCCTATAACTACCGGTCGTTAATGGGTAGTCACTTGATTGATTCATTCTTAGGTTGGCCGAATTGGGTAATCACTTGATTGGATAACTTTCAAACATACTTTGCAATAACATCCGTATCCGTAGTTTTAACGTTCCATCAATTCCTACCATTTTTTTTTCTTATATTTCTAATGGCAAGTAATTACCCAATCAGATGACCTTTAATCCCTGGGCCCACTTTGGACATAAACAGGTGGCGCTGATAGGGGTGGGTGGATTCCGTAACTCTTACCAGTACTGGCATGCGAAAGAGAACAAACGCCAGTAATTGAAGGCGCCCACCTGCGCGCACCTGCAGGAATAGGGGGGCAATCTGTCATCATTTCACCACATCTGCTAAACCTACACGCGAGAGTGATAGTCCCATTAAGCTTGCTCGGATACACGCGAGAGCAATACGATTCGTCCCGACCATGGCCTTCGAATCCTGGACCTCTACGAATAATCCAGACCGTTTATATAGTGGGTCCTCATTTCGTATGGTGGCATTTTTGCTTTGAATATAGGCTGTTAGCACGACCTTTGTACAATCCATGTATAATCCAAGGGTTGGAATATTCATTGTAAGAGGTTTTTGAAAATACCCATGCAAGGGGATGCGTGGATAAATGGCTGGAGTGATTGAAAAATCCAACGGTTAAAGTCTCTATTACATGTGTTATTCCTACAAGCGGCAATAAGGTACATGTGTGCCAAAGCTGGTCCGTTCATCTGTAAGAACAGACCGTTCACTTGTACATCCCAAGGCCCGAGAAACTGCATGCCACGCAGTACCATTGGTTGCGTATACTCAAGACTAGAAAAGAAAAAATACATTGACCCACCAAACACACGTATAGGTTGGCCTGCTGATGGTTGGAGTAATGACAAGAGATTTGCCCCCAATATTCTCCGTGAGACTGTAACCGTTGGATCTAGATTCACGTTGCATTGATCCAAACCATGAATACGATGGTCTTATTTGAATATTTCTCCCGGCATGTCACATATACATTGCGACCCATCAAATAAATGGTTCTGATCACTGCAATATGATCTCAGATCCAACGGATAACGATCCCGACGTAAAAATTATAAATACTTGAGAATGTACCGTCAACAAGAGAAAAACGTTGATGCCTGACAGAGTGATGCGTGACGACACTTAGAAATATTTACAAATTCCAATATTGCATACGTAGAATACTAGTAATTTAAATCAAAGCCGTTAAAATTATTGTACCAGTTTAGATGCATGACCAACCAGAAATTAAGCCTATTTGCTTATCTTACTACGTATTAGTGGACATTTATTGGATGGTTAAAATGGAAAATATCCAACGGTCCTGTTTTAGAAAACAAGTGTCCACCAATCAGAGGTTGAAATTATTCAAACAATCTAATTTTGGGCTTGTTACTTAGAGAGTGTTAGTTCCAAAATTTTAGGTGGTTGAGTTTGAGTGCATGCATGCAACGTGTGCAATTTATTAGTGCATGTGTATCAAGCGTCGCAAGCTACCGGAGCCTTAAATAACCCACTTCGGCCAACCTCGTGCTGGACCGGAATCCTCTTAAACACCTGTTCCACACGGCGCGTAAAATACCACAGCTTGTGGGGTCCACCATGTTGTGTATGTAAAATCTATTCTGTCCATCAGACTCCATCCTCGATTATAGGAGCTGAAAAAAATAATTAGATATAAAAACATCTCAAATGGGCCACACCACAGGGGAAAGTGGACATGGGATGCGAACCATAGGTTTATGTGGGGCCACCATGCTGTGTATATTTCATCAAACCCGTTAATCAGGTGTAAAACACCATTTTGAAGTGAAAATTTAGAATTAGTCCCGAAAAAAATATTATGCAGACCACACCGAGTTCACTAACGGTTTTAAAAGCATTTTTACATTTTTACCAATGGTGAGGTCCTTAATAGTTATTTAACGTAATAAATTTTTTTATTTACGGTTAAAATATCCTTTATCACCTGATGGACGGAGTAGATTTACATAAATATATGGTCAACCCACAGAACCTGGGTTGTTTTACGCACTACGTAAACAGGTGTTGCAGATGATTCCAGTCCCATCGCAGCGAGCACCCTACTCCCGCGCGCGAGTAGCGTCAACAGAACTCCAACCATCATATCAACGCAGAAGGGTACTTTAGTAATTTCACGATACGTATACGGGCGTATAGTATTCTCTTTTCCCGCAGTGGAAGCTGTCGCTTCAGTGCTGACTGGTCGTCTGTCCCAGAAATCGACTGATTTTCATGGAAGGAATCGCAGCAGCAGAAGTTTCTCTCTTCCCCCTCTCTTCTGAATACTTCAGTCTCTCTGAATTTTTTTTTTCCCCCTCTCTCCCTCTCTTCAATGAATTCTCTCTTCTCCTCTTCCAATCTCCTCCGCCCATTTCACTCTCCCGTCTCCACGTAGATCTCCTGATATGAGAATTTCGCGCCGAGATCGCAGGTTCCTCCGCGAGAGATTGCCCTGCTGCTCTTTCTTTCCATAATACCACGTATGGTTTCTGTTATTTACCCTTTTGCCATGCTTTGTTTTCCGTTTCTGTTGCATTTAGGACCAGATTCGTAAATATATGTGATTCTAATGTTTATTTATTTATTATCAATCAGCAAAGTTATGGATATGCGTCTCATGCAATCCGAGTCGATGCTGATTTTCGTGTGGATTTTTTTATTTTCTCGTAGTTTTGTTCTCAATCTTCCAATAATTTGATGCAATGTAACAGGATCAATCTGGATTTCGGTTTTTTAAGAAATTTGCTTGTTGTGTAAGAAGGAGATTCATGGATTTTATTTTTTAATGGTCGGTTGAGATTTGGGGTGTTTGGATGCTCAGTTGAAATAGATTGCAATCAACCGATTTGATAAAGAGGAAATGACCGATGGGGGACTAGACGAGTCGTATCCAAATTGACATTTCCATTGCTTCTAGTTACACTTGAATCGCTTCGGATTGCAATTAGGGGTTTCCTCGTCGTCATCTATTAAGACGGTGTTGCCCCTGCTTTGGTGGTTGGCTATTGACAGAATCGATTTATTGCAATCTAGTTCAATCAGTAAACCAAACGCACCCTTATGGAAGTTCTAATGCTTGTATAATTCTTTTGGTTTTCCGTAGGTTTCTTTTTTGCATTCTTTGTAGATCTTTCATCTCATGGAAAATCTGAGAGAATTTGGAAATTGTTTGTTACTTTCTAGAAAGGAAAAGGAAAGGAAAAACATAGATTTTGGAAATGATGGGGGGCGGAGTATGCTATTCTAAAATCAAACATGGGTGACAAGATTCTTGTGATTGGTATTGCATTGGCAATCCCAATGCCTTTATATGAATATGGTGCTGGTCCCAGTCCATTGAATTGGGTCCCAGACTGCCCAATGATTTATGAGCGCACAGAGCATAATTCGCAGTTGATTGGCCAATATACTTGACAATGGTAATATCTACAAGGAGTGTTTCTCTTCATATAGCGGATTCATTTACTAATCGCAAGCCATGGTTTATCTCAAAAAAATAAAATAAATTACAAGGAATGGTTTCCACGAACCTATCATTCGCAGTCTTCACTGATTTTGCAGAATTGGTTCGAGCAAGTGTTAGACTAGTGTTTTGGGGAATTTTTGTAACTGCTCTTGTTGGTAGGGGTTCTAATAAAACATATCTTCTTAAGTAGTCTATAATGACAAGAGCTTTTGATAGCATTGGAAGAGAGTTTTTTTTTTTTTTTTTCCTTCTTCTTTAACAATTTATCATTTTGTTAATTTCAGTGTTTGAAAGTAGTCTGAGATAATCCTGCGTCTGTGTTTGGATGCACAAGCAAACTGAATTATGAACATTTAGTTTAATCAGTAAGTAACAAACATTAATGGTGTTTCCTTGTATTTGGAATAAGGAAGGAGTCCTCAAATTGCATCCATGTTTCATTAGAGTTCTGGCCCTTGATATGAATGCTATGGGAGCAAAATTACAACTTGATTATTCCCACATAATTGGATAAACAATCGTAATTTGATTTGATTGTGAATCCAAATGCAAGTTTACCAATCATAATACGAAGCAGCTGCTAATTTTGTCATCCTCGTTGTTTGATGTATTGTAAGATTGTGAATCCAAATGCAACCTTACTAATCATTATGCTATGCAGCTGCTTATTTTTTCAGACTTCTTCTTGTTTGATGTGTCATAAGATACTATTTTAAGAAGTTGGTAGCCGTCAAAGGGGTTCCCATTTTGTGGCTAGTTTATCAAGTGGCGTAGTTTGTTTTGTACTTTTTTATAATTACATGGGCAGTTCACCTTCATCCTATAACTAACAGGACACATAATTCAGCATCCTTAATCCATTTGGTAGGGCTATCTTCCATAGAAGAGTAAGAGGAGCAGCGTGATAGAACATGGCTGATATGTATAGGATTTAAAGTGACTAATTATGGCACCAGCACTGCTCAGCTTCTACTATTTTTGTATTTGTTCAGATGGCTACCATGATAAAATATGGCTGAGGTTGCTTTGCATCAATGCTACTGTCCTTGCAAAAGATCTATAGGGACGATTGAATAGGCTTCCTTTATCTGGTTCTGGTTATTTTCTATAGCATGGGCTCTATGCTGCTCCCTTTTTCATTCTTCTTACTTCTATTCCTTTATGTTGTTCAGGAATAGGGCCTACGATGCTGTGTGAAAGATACTGGCCAGCCTCTACCCTCCATAATGATGCAAATTCTGATAAGAAAACAGAAACTCGCTTTGAATTTTATGAAAATGGGATGCTGAAGGGAGGGCATTTTGACCGAGATTCCACGCAAAGATATACCAATTCTGTAAGGGAAGCTTTAAGGCGGACAATGCTCAGCCATGAGGCAATATTCAGGAACCAGGTAGCATGACTCATTTCTGTGTAGAAAGCGTCTGCTTTAGAAGCGGTGGTTTTTTCTTTTTTTTTTTCTTTTAATTTATTTCGAATCATTTTTTGGATGGAGGTCTATTGATTATCATTGTTTTTAGAAAATTGCTTCAAGATAAAGTGCATAGGCTATGTTATAGGTTGTTATGGCTGAAATTCATTACCATGACCCAGGTCCGTGAGCTTCATCGTTTGTATAAAGTACAGCAGAATTTGATGAATGATCTCAGCCGGAAAGAGTTTGAGAAATTTACTGCTTGGACAGAAAGCGCACAAGCAACCCCAATCTCATATAAAAAGGCAACTCAATATAAACGATCAGCGGAAGAGGATATCTTTCCTATGCCTTGCTCGTCCACGGTAAAGAAAGCTATCTGGTCTGGTGTATTGAGTCAAATATTGACTACATGCAGTCATATCTTTACTGAAATAAAATAACATGCAGATGGTCTCACCACAAACAGAAAATGGGGATGTGTTTGTAGAGTACGAAGGCTTCTATTCTAGGTTTCATAAGCTTCAGAGAAGAACTATCGACCTTCAACTTCCAGCAGATGAGTACATTGGCAGTGAAGGCACAGGGAATTTACAAGCATCTGTCAATGAATGCTCGGAAAGAAAAGACTTCCTTTGTAGCAAAATCATTGATGACCCAGAGGACTTGAAACTGGCCCTCAGTTATGGAAAGGAGGCAACTAAGAAGGGAGTTCCTGGCAGAGGACATTTCTACAAAGGCACCCGTTCATATGCCCAACATGTGATTGATTTGGAAGAATCCATAGAAAGAGTATCTGATGGGGAGGCCAAAACTGTTTCTTCGATTGATTTTGAGGCTTCAATCACCCCTTCTGGAACCAAGCATGGATTGCAGCTGCCAGCCCTGTCTGATTCAATCTTTTCAGGAAGAACAGGGAAAGATCAGGATTACAAACCTTTCTTCAAACATTCTGTTGCGGACAGCAGTGAAAGCAGGCGAGAATGGAAATCCTTCGATCTTAATGCAGGTGAGTCTTTAATATGAGATAGGTTATATGCTGGACAGTTTGTTCTCTTTCTATGCCTAGTGCTACTAAAGACCTGTTTGGATAGGTGGAATCAACAGGAAAAGAAAATATATCCTCTTGATTTGACGTTTTCTACTATTTGGATTGCAAAAAAAACTGTTAATTATGCAAAATAACTATTTTCCTTATCCATAGTGATGTTTTAATTGGCAAAAGATACAGGTAATTATTGTCTGATGAATTTAGGATTTCCGTTTGCTAAACAAACATAGAACTAAAATTGGAATCCAGAGGCTTGCAACGTTGGAAAAAGTAACTATTACATTATTCCATTTCCCTACCTTGGATTCTTCATATTCAAAACAGGCCCTAAGTGGATATGTTCATTTTGAAATATTTTTCTCAACCATCTAGCCAATGCATCCTTTTGTTTGTTTAGGTATTGTTGCAATTTATTTATGTAAGCATGTTAGGCATACTTCGAGGCAGCTTTGGAGCAAAGCGCGAGAAAAATGCCTCAAATTTGCAATGTGCACTTTTAAGAGAAGGCGTATTAAATTGCACTTCTCACTCTTAAAAGTGAGGCATCCTCCATACAGCAAAAAAAAAAAGAAGAAGAAGAAGAAGAAGAAAAAAAGGGTGCCTTGTGCATGGAACTTGGTGGCCCGAAGAACAGGATTTGTAAAGCTGACATCAAATAATGGGATAAGGCTATGATGATGATGATGATGCATGCTTCCAAATATAAACTGGAGCCCCTTGTCAATTCAGCGCCTTTTCATCTTAATTTCTACCTTTACCCACCATTAATTACGAAATAATCCTTATTCCTTAGAAGAAGAAGAAGAAGAAGAAATGATTCATAAATTTTTGGATTAAGCCCAGTCTTGAGGACATAGGAGGGCCTTTTGAAGTTGGACAATTGTGATCACATTCCAATCATGCTATGAGTTTTGAACCTAGGTCGCTTGATTTTCATTCAATCATTCTATTCAACAAGTGATCTTCCCAGCTATAAAAATCCTCGGAACCTACATCCATGGTTGTATTTGGGTTTACCCGTAGTCCACACTACCTAGAATGCAATGAATATTGACTGAATAAATAAGTCACGTTGCTTTCTTAAAGAAAGTGGGGTCTGGTATTGCTTTGGCTCTCCCATTTTTTCCTATCTGTTTGATTTTTCACATTAGTTTTAAGGAATCCCAAAATGGTGTTGGACATGCCTCAATGCTTAGTGCTTACAATAAAATTAAGAGATGCAGCATTATTTGGGCCCTCAGCTCCCTGAATTTCTAGTGTTTCTGCCTCAGATTTATGTAGGGACTGGTTGACGGTTGGGTCAAGCGCCTCAATTAAGAATAAACCAGTTGCAACCTAGTCATATGCATATCCACATTCCAGATTTGGTAACCTACTAGTGCTTGCTATCCACCATTGACTTTCAACAGCTGGACTCCTACCTTCTCATAACTGCATGATGACTTGCCCCTAAAGATTTCAATGTGTCACTGCTCATTTGTGCACGTAAAGATTTTTTTTGGACAATGGATGTTTGTTATAGAGGGGTATTCTTACTCATTTCGGATTGATTAGAGTATATGGAGTGCAATTTTAGTAACAATAAGAGTGAAAGCAAGGAATTAGCTAACATTGCTGACCAAGAAATTCCCCAAAATGACCACTTTCGATATCTTGGGCCAATAATTCATTAGAGTGGAGAGATTGAGAAGGTTGTTGCCCATAGAATTCGAGCTAGGTGGAAGAAATAGAGATGCGCGTCTGGAATTTTATGTGATCATCTTGTACCTCTCAAACTGAAAGGGAATTTTATATGATAGCTATGAGACCAGCCAAGCTTTATGAGACAGAATGTTGGGCATTTAAGGAACAGGAACAACATGTTTATAAGATGAGTGTAGCTGAAATGGGGATGTTAAGATGGATGAGTGATATCACAAGGAAGGATAGAATCAGAAATGAATGCTTGTGAGGGAACTTAGGAATAGTACTGCTAGGTAATAAGATGAGGGAAAGTAGACCTAGATGGTCTGGTCTTGTGCCATGGAGACCAAGAACTGTGCCAGTTAGAAAGAGTGAATTGGTGCGAGTTGAAGGCTCTTAAAGGGCAAGGCGAGGGCCCAAAAGGATGTTGGATAGATGTAGTGAGAAAAGACTTGAAGACCATTGGTCGAGCCAAATATCTGGCCCTTGGTATACCAGAATGACGGAACATGATTCATGTAGCCGACCTTAATTTATTGGGATAAGGCTTAGGTGATGATGGTGTTTGGATTGACTAGAGTCCAATGGTAACATGTGCTACTTTATGATTTTATTTTTTTATTTATTTATTTTTTTTTTGTTTTGCAAATTACAAATAAATTTGTTGAATTGCATGACTGTGGGTTTTTCGTCATAATCTTTTCTATTTCTTTTTCCACGCCACAGCTTCATTGTTGCACTAGTATCCTATGAGGGTAGAATTTAAGGCATTTCCAGCATTCTAGCTATTATTGTTGCAAAACCATTGTCTAGCTAGAAAAGGAGCCCCTAGTCGTTTGGAATAGATACTTTAAAGCATAGGGCAACAGAATCTGTTTAAGATTTGATGTTTACATAGGAGATATACAGCAGATTATTATCTAAACTATCCTATCATAGATCATTTTTGGTGGTGAGAGCTTTGTCAATTGCGGCCAACCTACACCAGCATTCTCAATGACCTCTATTTAAGAGATTGGATGTGTCCATCATCTTGTATTTGGCTTTTGTATGGTTGGCATGGACATGGTCTACTAACTCACATGGTTATTTAAGAGATTGCGACCTGTGAAGTGTTCTTTATTTTGCTTTCTTCCTCCAACTGATCTGTCTCATGTGAGTGGTCCTTCAGCAGGGTCAACCCCTCTCTATGGCATATAATATCATCTACCCCCGCCTCCCCCCCCCCCCCCCCCTCTATGGTTTCTTGCTTCCCATGTTGTCCTCATTCATTTGTCTTAAATCCTAAACATTCATGTTTTTTATTTTATGATCAAAGATCAAGCATTGCCTTAGTTCTTTACAATTTCCCTTCTGTTTTGTTTGATTTTCTTTTGCAGGATGGAATGAACATGACAGTAGTCCCGCTTTTGATTTCACTCAGAAGCACCAATCTACTTCCGATGAAGCAACAAATGCTCGTCTTAATCCAGTTCAGGTCGATGGGTCGTCCTCAGTTTTGCGTGATTCTGCAGCAATGTTTCCGTCTTCATTGCCAAACTCATCAGTTATCTCCCTTGAACCGACCAGTGAGTCGCATAGCGGCACTCATCCTGCGACAACTTGCTGGAGAATGCCAAGCAATGGATGCTCCAATAATACCGATGCCAATGTTCAAGATAGTGCTGCATATTCCATCGTAACAAATTCAGTCGATAAGAGCACTGATTTACTTTCTCACGTCTCTCAGATTTCACGGTGCAGTAGCACACAAATTTCTGCACAAAGTGCCAAGTTGACTAAAAATACGTGGATTCATGATCTGAATGAAGTGGGCCCTATTGATCTTGAGTCGTTGCCAGAGGGAGCACCAGAACTCCATAGTAACTTTGGGATAGAGTTTTCATGTGATAATGGTTCTCTGTCTCTCCCACCCACTGGCTTGTGCAAAACGACAGAGGAAATCACAGACCCATCACAAGGTGATGGCAGAAGGGATACTTTGGTTGTAACGCCTGGCTTCAAAATAGAAGATAGTTGTATGGATTTACTGTTTGGCAGCGCAGAAGTGCTCCAAACAGTGGGAGATGCAGAATGCAGGCAAGTGGATTCTGAGAAGAGTGATGATACAGTATCTTCAAGGCAGCCCGAAAATCATGTTGTTGTTCAGGGTTCCATATCTAGCCCTGTCGAGGAGAAAACTTCTAGAGTTTCTAATGCATGCAATGTAAAGCACTTTGAATCAGCAGCGGAAAATCAACAGAAAATGGGACACTCAATTCTCTCTGCCTTGGAGGATTCTGGAACTACTCAATTAGAGTCAGCTGTCACAGAAACTTCCTCCAATAAGGAGGACACACAGACAGAAAGTGGTGTATATGCTTGTTTACCGGAGAAATCTTGTGAAATGAAGGTTCAAGAGCATAATGAGCTGCAGCAAGAACAAGCAGCAGAGACAGACATTGCAATGCGGAGAGCTGCGGAATCCCTCATCAATATTTCTTTAGAAAATACGGCGAGTTCTTTAGATCGTCCTGCGAGTGCAGGACCAGTAGGGATGGAAATTGTGGAAATGAGCGATGAGCCACAGTATTCTTCTGACTCATATGAGTCAATTACGCTGATGCTAACGGAAAGCTGCATGGACGAATACTCCTCGTCAGTAATGCCATTCCAGGAGAAGGAATTGGGGGATAACGCGAGTGGTTTGAATTTGAGAAGGGGAAGGAGAATGAAAGATTTCCAGAGGGACATACTGCCGAGTCTTATATCTCTTTCCAGGCATGAAATCTGCGAAGACATGAATATCATTGGTGGGGTGATTAGAGCAAATGAGTATAGGAAGAATGGGTGCCGGAGGGTGCGTACGGAGAACTGGTGTGTGCCCACAAGAAGCAGGCGGTCAAGGCTTTATTGCAGTAACCGGAGATGTTGAAAGTGCCAGTGGGTGTGGAGCTGCAGTACTTAATTTATTTTTTTTTGCATTAAGTCAGCGAAGGCATCGAGCTGAATATGGATGATATATGAATTAATGTACCAGTGCCCGGGCACTACTCATGAATAACCACTAGGAATTCAACCACTATCTTGAACTTGGATGCAAATTCATGTTTGGATCTTCTCTACTCATTCTCTTTGGAGCATTGATTTTATTAGGGACTGGCAAGATCCATATTCAATGCAGGTATGCATGGATAATCTTTTGAAGAACTTTTTTTTTTCAAGGTGGGAAGATGACCTCTTCTGTTGTAGAAAAAAGTCAATTACAGAGGTCATAAACATCATTGGCTGTTCGGCATTGTAACAGGTGCACCGATATACATGTACATAGATGTTGATTCAGTAGATCCGGGGAACCACCAAGTACCATGGTTCCCTGATGTGGTGGGATTTGATTGGGCCAAGATGGCATCAGCAAAGCATGCTTGAAAGTTGTCAGTGGCCCAATCAAATCCTGCCATATCAGTGAACCACAGTGCTTGGTGTTTCCCTGGATCCACTGAATCCGCATCCCATGTACACATGCATGCTCAATGCACAATGTGTGTGATCTTTGTATATGTGCATGTGTGGTCTTGGCGACTGTCGCTTTCTTACAAGAAAACAAATGGACTTTTGAAAAATAAGAAGGAAAAAGCTAGAGCAATTGTGTGCATTATAGGGGCTTGTTTGGATGACACCTTTCTTCTTCTTTTTGTTTGGGAGTATCTGCCAAAATGAGTGTCATGGCAGTAAAAGCAGCCCTGGGGCAAATGTTGTGCAAAAATCATCTGGGGCACGTGCCAATGTGTCACAAATGTGGGGATCCAAAATGTCAGAGGAAGCACTGTCAATTGGCCTCCACTGATTTTCTGATCCTTTAGGTGAACAGGTGGGCCACAAAGCGCTCACAATCTGGTCTAATGGCAGAAATTCCAACTGGTGCTGACACCACTTTTTACGCCATGGGACCAACAAAAAATGATGAAATGGGTGTCATCCAAACGGGCCAAAATCTATGCATATGACTTGGTTAAAGTTTCCCCTTTTTGCTTAGCAATACCTAATCCATAAACTATAAAATAATGGTAAGTTATAATAAAATTTTAGTCTCTATGTCATACCTAATAGTTCTATTTTGTTGATAGCCATGGCAAAAATAGCTGTTGCTTGTATCTGTATCCACTTGTAGATGCCAAATAAAGTGCCAAAACCCATTGTAATACAACCTTGTGCATGGGGTGCATGGGCTGCTCCAAAAATAAAATAAAATTATTAATAATAATAAAAGCATGCTACGGAACCATCTAAAGATCCAGACCTTCCATCGTGAGGCCTTCTCAATGGATGACCATGACCTATAAATCCCATGGATCGGATGAGCTTAACCTTTATGCCATATGTTTGATTTTTGTGTGAGATTATGCAAGATCTCAACCATTAATCTGTTTTTTCGAATTGAAATCTTGTGACAACTTATTTCCGAAATGTCCCAATTTAAGTATTTCTTCTACAGAAGCACTGTAAATTTTAGGAACGCAGATTGTCTAGTGACCTCAACACAGGTGATGTTGGGACATGGCGGAATTTGATTGCAGGAGCTGTCAGAGGTGGCCTGCCAACTTTCACAGGTCGAGTATGTATTCTACCCTTCTTTGATAGGCATCTGCATGCCAATCACATGGTGCCACGTCACGTCAGGGCTAACAAATTGTCGGGTCCCGGGTAATACCTAATCCTATCCCAAAACCACGTAAGACGTGGAGATATGCAAAGCATATTTGAAAGTTGTTAGGTAGAATAACCTGCCTAATCAAATCCTACAATGTCCTAACACCACCATCGAGCTTGGTGTTGGGGTCACCACGCAATCCGTGTCCAAATTTTAATGCCCCCAGCTGCATCAATTCAGTTAAACCGTCCAATAGATCAATCTAAACTGTTCATTTAAGTTCATAACACATTTAATGGACTACTATGCAATGCAAAAATAGCACTGATTCAATGATTCATTGGATAGCCATCCCTTTTCCAAGCCATGGATGGTATGACTACGATTGCCTGCAAAAGAATTCTTCAGTATCATAAGCAATCTATATATGACAGACCTTAATAAATAAAGTGATCAAAATTGTCGTTTTGTAAATAATCTTGACCACCCATATTAAAGGCCATTGATTAAATGGTTAACATCTGTCTGAATGGTGTGGTGTTTGGATGGTAGCCAACGAAATATGTGATGGACCTAATGGATAGTAGGGATCTATGGATTGAGACTGTCCAAGTGTCTCAATGCAACTATAACAGCAGTGGAGTGACTCTTTTTAGCAAGCATGCATGCCTAGATGCTCCTGATTGGATTGAAAACTTGCAACCGTCTGTCTGTATGTTAGTTAATCATGAACCACTCCCACCAAATTCGATATCAATTTTTCAACAACATGTAAGTAGGTGGACCTTTTACTTCCTAAATTCCCTACCCATTAGATTTTAACTTTGCAACCATTCTTAAAAGGAAGCAGTCTTTAATTTTCATTCCCAAACATACCATATTTTTATCACGTGCACCCCACGTGCGTTCTAAGCTAAAAAATTTAAAATAATACATAAGGGTTAGGCTCTTATGCTAATTTTGTACCTTGAAAAAATCGGACTCGAATTCGGCAGTGTAGCACACGGCAACTATGGTTGGTACTGTGTGGTGCTGGAAAAGCTTTGTGGGCCCAATCATGATGTATGTGTCATATCCACGCCGTCCATCCATTATGCAAGCTCATTTTTGGTGGGAGATGCAAATATGAGGTGGACTACACTAATAAAGGAAACAGTGGTGATTGAAAGACCACCATAAAAAACTTCTTGGGGGCTGTAAAAGTTTTGGATCAAGCTGATATTTGTTTTTTCCTTTCATCCACGTCCGTGTGACCTAATCAACAGGTTGGATAGCAAATAAACATTACAGTGGTTCGTAGTAAGTTTCTAATGGTGAGCATTCAATCACCACCTTTTCCTGTGGTGTGTTCCACCTGAGATTTGGATATGCCTCAATTTTGGGCTCGTACTCTAAAATTGGCTGTAAAAAGGGATAGACGGCATGGATAAAACACATACATCATAGTGTGACTCACAGAGTTTTCCCAGCACCACACGATACCGGGTGCTGTGTGCTAGTGCTCCACTCCGCAATCCGAGTCAAAATGGTGGACTCTTCAAACGTACGCATGACATGGTTGTAAGATAATCCAACCCATCCAAATCACTAATCCAACTGTGAATTAACCTTAACCAATATTATCAAACATCTGATTTTTACCCTCAAGTTTGGACCACTCGCCATTTTTCTCTTAACCGTTCATTTAATAATCATTAATTAGATGGTCAGGATTCCTTGATCAGTGTAATTTTGGCCATATCCTCCATTCAGAATGGGACCCTCAATTTGGATGGTCTGGATAGCTGTGAAGAGGATAGGTGCAAACTTAATAACATGTAGCCTATCCCTAGCCCAGATATCTAATAAACAAGAGAGAGAGAGAGAGAGAGAGAGAGAGAGAGAGAGAGAGAGAGAAGAAAAGGCAAGGCCACCAAGATCCACCCTTAGAAAATAAGCATTTATTTAAGATGTGACCAATGTGATAATGCCAATCCAAGCCGATGATGTCGACCTCAACAAAACCCTCATGTGGGTTTGGTTTTGGTAGTGGATTAGATTCATGGGCTAGTGGAATAATACCACATACACCCAAAAAGTCCACCTAAGCTTTGGATTTCTGTCTGGCTTTTTGTATGAATCTTTGAGGAATTATGTCATCCATACACAAACATGTGTACAGTGTCCTCCATCCATGACTCCACTCAGGTGGGCCCATGTTCTGGTGATCATGACCATTGATGTGATGGAAATAGGCCTGAATGGACCACACCCTTGGAATTTTTCAAATTGGAACATTCTAGCCAACCAAGTTTAGCTTTATCTTGGTTGGATGCAGAATGTTGCTGCACTTTCTTAGCCGTTTATCTATAGGCCACCAGTTGAAGAGTTAGGATTGTCCAATCTAGGAGATTTTTGGAGCTTGGCCCATTTTATCTTCTGCCTTTAATAAATTGAATACTAGCAGTTCTGTTCACAACCGTCTATTTGCATGCCACCACTGCAAAGGTTAGGATTATCGGATTGAGAGGAAATTTGGGTCATGGTCCATCTTGTCAAAATAACGGTCTGGATCAACAAACCATGGGACCCACTAGTGCATAGTAAGGATCTGAGTAGAATAATACTATGGGTGGAGTATCATAAATACAACACCTCATTCCCTCCTCTAGTATAGTGGTTGGTCCGAAAGCTTATCAACTCAAATTAAGATACGTGGAAAAGACTGGCAAATTGCAATCTAAGCATGCAACCACAATCTCCTTCTTTTTTACTCCAAAATCTTGTGTTTTCTTGATATTTGATTGTCTTTCCTAAGTGGGGATTCTTCTTTCTTTCTTTCTTGAGAGAGAACTGTTTTTTTTTTTTTTTTTTTCAGCCTTTCATCTCTTGAATTGGAAAAATTAGAACTTTGGTAGTGGGTTGTAGAAAGGAAAGCACTTGTGATTCTGTGGCCTTTAATATTCTTCTTTTTCTTCTTTTAAGTGATTTCTGTTTCTTTTCTGATGAGAGTAGTAGATTTTGGATTTTTAAATTTTTTTTTTTTTTTTCTGGCTTTTGGGTGTTTGAAATTTGAGGTCGATGGCTTGTTTGGTTGATCATGGGAACAAAACCGAGATGGAAAATATGGTTTTTTATGGCTGTTTGGTTAGTTCTTGGGGGTCTTGTTCTTGGCATTTTCAGTTTCAGGCATTTGTCTGTTGAATTATGGTTTACACCATGAAAGAAGCATCACATGTCTGTGTTCCCATGACCCCAAAATGGGATTTCAAAGTCCATGAAGCTGCTCAGAGCAGCTTCAGATCTGCCCACTTCCTTTTTAGTTGTATTTCAGGGCAGAAACAAGGGACGAGCATTCAAGAACTTAGTGTGATTGCCGACGGTGCAGTAGCCGAATTCAGGAAGTTAGTTTCTCTTCTAGATGGCCCATTGCCGGATCGCAAGAGGATCAGAAAGGGCCCCTTGCCGAATTCCCTTAATGTCGATCCAAATGAATTGATGGACAGCTCTGATTCATCGATCCCTACACGCACCGGTCCCACTCACTTCAATCAGGGCCACTCCCAATTCAGGCAATTGCTTCCTCTCCAGAGTAATAGCCCAAATCCTGTCCTTACACACGCCAGCAGTTTTCAGTTGTATCGACAAGTACAGCCTTCCATGTTACAGCGTTGTTATTCTGAAACCAATTTTGTTGTTCCGAAGAATTCGTTCTTGCGATTGGATGGTTGTGTTAGTCAGGCATCGACAGTTCCTTCTGGGCAGTCGCTTGTTTCCTCAATTAGTTTAGATGGAAATAGCACCGATAAGCGGGTATTACAGTACTCATCGTCATCAATTCAGTCGGCTCCAACGGGTCAGGATGATTACTCTATGTTCTCTTCCAAGATCAAGTTTGGAGGAAAGAGCGACGAAGCGAGTACTAGATGTGCTGCCTCCACAGGAGGATGTCACTGCTCAAAGCGAAGGCAAGTGATTTTGAGTTCTTCTGTTCTATTGATTTCTTTTTTCTTAATTAGATGAATTCTTACACAAGAAAGAGAAACTGAATATGCAGAAGAGGAAAGATCAATGTTCAAGAAGCAATTTGATTGGTGCAACAAACTATACATTTTGGGATTGAATTTGGTGATCTTAACCATTCATACAGTGGGCCATGCTGTGAATGGGATTCCCCAAAAATCTCCCTCATAGGATGAGGCGAATCATCTCATAGTTTCCCCCTTAAATATGAACCATTGGCTGTAATTGTCCATTGGAAGACACTAATTCAATGATGAAGATCATCTGTAGGAGACATACAAAGGCACAGCCATCTAACCCACCAGATGAACAGATTAGACTGCTGTAACTCCTGAATCGTTGCTGGATTGAACCAAAAAAAGAAAATAAAAAAGAAGCAGTTTCTATCTGATTGCCATCTAATAATGTGACACAAGCGATAAATCATGTAGCATTTATTTTGGTGTTTCTCATCCTTGACTTGGATACCAATCCAATTTTAAGGCCATTTCTGTTGCATCTTTTGAATTTTGTATTCTGATGGTACTGGCATTTGCCTGTTCCTTTTTTTTTAAAATCCTCCATTTCCCGTGTTATTGTTTCAACTTCTTTTCCTTTTAGCAGGAAACTGAGGATAAAGAGAACCATCAGAGTTCCCGCCGTAAGTAGCAAATTATCAGATATACCTTCAGATGATTTCTCATGGAGGAAATATGGGCAAAAGCCCATCAAAGGTTCTCCGCATCCAAGGTAACTTAATGCTTCTTACCACTCTCAGTTAATTCTAATAAGATTGATGCCTAGGAATGTGCGTTATTCTAAAACAAGAAACTTGTGACGTATTTGAAAGTGATTAGGGAAATAAAGGGGGGTCGGTCTTTTCTTCAAAAGAACTGAAATTGAGAGAATGCACAGAACTTTCTAGCGGAAAGAAATGATTACTTGTTAATTAAGTTCAGGTTGTGTTTGGATCCAATATTGGATTGAAATGTGATAATTAATCTCATAGTTGAAATAATCATACTGTGATGCTGTTATTTCATTAGGATTGATATCGACTGTCTCGGCTCCAAATTGCAATCATGCTACTTTCCGAGTTGGACTTGAAAGGAATTCGATTGCCAATTGATGGCTACTTCCCCATTATAATACTAGGAAAATCATTGTTTTTTTCTTTCTTTTCTTAATTAACTTCAACGGTCACAATTCAATTCACTCGTGCGTCCAAACACAACCTCAATTTGGTACCAAGTGGGAAGGCACAATCCTCTCCATATCACTAGCATGCTCTGCATTTTTCTATCTTATTGGTGGCGATTCCTTGATTGGAGTGCCCTCTTGATTTCATAGTCTTACAGACACAAGAAGCATCCACTGTCTGAATTTCTATTACATTAGCACCATCCTGTTCTGAAAATTAGCTTCTTGGTATGCATTAAAAAAAAAGAAAAAAAGACAGAGAAAAGACAGTTGACGCATCTCGTGTTTCATTTTCAAGGAGCTATTACAAGTGCAGCAGCATGAGGGGATGTCCTGCAAGAAAGCATGTAGAACGCTGTTTGGACGATCCTAGCATGATGATCGTGACATATGAAGGGGATCACAACCACTCAAGAATCACATTCGCCATGCCCGACATCATACTTCATCCATAAAATCAAAATGGTGATTACCTTCCCTCCAAGCAAAAGAGGTGGGTAATCCCAATTGTCTTTGGCTCTACCTACACTTGGGAATTAGAAATTGAAATCACATGCTTTCATGGAGAAGAAGCTTCCTTCTTCCGAAGTTCATCAGTCCATATTTGTGAGTACAATTCGTATTTTGCTTCTCCTCCTTGGTTTAGTCTGCCATGAACGGACACAAATGGATCAAATCGAGAGTTTGTATTGTGAATATTATCAGCTACAATGCTTTTCAAAGTTGATACTATGTAAAAGATAATTTCTAATCAAAATAAGGTTAATAATCATTTCTTCTCAGAGACATTTGATTAGGTTACGATCTCTCGATGGTCTACTCACATTGATTTTCTGTTCGGTTTGTTGTTTAAAAGGGGTTTTCATACATCCATACTACATAGAGCTGAAATGCACTGTTATTGGGTTTTTTGCTGGTCTTGAGATTGAATCCTCAACAGCAGAGTAGTGTGTTTGTTCATGCATTTTGAGGCGTCTGAAGATGATTGTCATGATTGAGTAGCTAAATTCTTTTATACAAGAAGTGAGCCTTTTATGGCTTATTACAGAAGCCAATGTCTGTTCTTTCCTTAGTTATGTTCAAGATTTTTAGTTCATCAGATTTCAACACTCTAATTCTAAATCTCCCAGATCGGAAGATCCTAACCCTTCGATCAATGGCCTACAAATAGATGGTTAAAAACAATACAGAAACAGCATGAAATGAGGCCAAAGTTTGGAGGGATAGAACCTACAATAAATGGCTTGAATTTCATTTATGCAACAAACGAAATATTTGGAATGTCTTCCTATGAATAAACTAGCGCTACCAACTAAAAAAAGAAAAGATCGCTTGGCTTTAAAACTACACTCACGTCCTCAATCTATAGTCATTTAAAAAAAAAAAAAAAAAAAGGAAGTTCACACTAGAAATTCTGAAAGAGAAGAACATGCGTCGAACCACATACATCTGAATGAATCGATTCACACTAGTCTGTTTGCTGTAGAAGTTGATACTGCAAGCTCGATGCCTATGATTTTCTTCATGTCTATTGTTAGAAATTCAAGGCATGCTTTTGTGGAACATTATCTCTTTGTTAGTTTCATATTCATTGATTTTCGAGAAGCAAGTTACTCAACTCTACGCGGTAGCGATGCATTGGTCAGTCCCAAGCCCAGACAAACGTGGGTTTATGTTTGGGACGCAGCTAGTTGTTGAACTTTTGCCAAGTAATCATCTAAGCCGACCCCAAATAGCTGAGGCAAGGCTTCAACAATGGCATCATTGGTGATGGCCTTCTCATCACCACAAGAAGATGAATTTATACCATGATCCATTGCAAGAAGTGGAACTTTTAGGCACAAGCATGCAGATTGCATACATCATGTTTGATTATGATGTGTGGTTTATTTTCCACATCACTGAAGAACGCGGAATCCACGTTGACTGGTTTTTCTGTCTTTTCCACCCATAATCGATGTCGCAGTTGTTTTGGGCCACTAGTTTTGGGTGGAAATCAATTCCATATATCACTCTCTATGGCAATAATGCTGCCACTTCTCATCACATGAAAATGTCGCCCTCACCCAACTCCCCAACTGTATCACCATCTTACATGTGACAACATTGGATCATCCAACATTGTAACTCCTCATTCCTGTCCCACAAATCAGCTGTCTTAGCACTAACTGCTCGACGGATGATGGAAGAGCCATCAGCTTTGATAGAGCCATTTCTTTGATGCTCTGACTCTTATAACACCACATTTCAATTATCTGATTGTGATGTGTATGATTGAGATTGGAAATTGTTCTTGGCACCCTTCTTGATTGATAAGTACACTAATCCTTTCTACTTTTGGTTGTAGAGAAACTCAGAATAGTATGAGCCATACTATGTGGATTTCACTTATAAACCATCAACAGATGCTGACTGGTTTTGTGGGCAGTTTGGTCCACCTGGTTAGACCTTCTCATTCACCATATGCATCAGGAAAAATAATGAAAGACAATAAAATTACAGCTAGTCTAGTAGTTTTAAGCATTTTGGTTTTTCTAGTGAAAGTCAAGGTTTGAGCTCTGATGGATGTAGATGCAACTCCTCTTGTGTATGCCGGGTTCCGGTCCGAACCGGTCTGACGGCCCTCCTGATCTGGGTTTTAAAACATTGTAACTATCAAAATACACCCTCTTTGGCTATGTCAAAAACCAATAGTGCATTCATGGATGAATCAAAGTCGTTCATTTAATATCTTCCAAAACTTGAGCAAACTTTATTATTTGTCATGTTGATAGTATATTGTATGTACTAATTCAATTACTAGTTGCAAATCTATGGCGCTGGAAGCTCTAAGGTGAGTTTAGGCCGTTTTTGCCCTAGATCAAACTTTCTAACCTAATTTCTTTCAAACTTAGGCATCTATGAAGTTATCCACGATATATTCTACATCACCAACGGTCCACATTAAACAAAAATCGTTTGTCTTGCCTAAATAGAGGACCAGCTTGATTTTTGCATGTGCTTGTTGTGGGAGCCACCTTATGCACTGTATGCTTACAAGGTTGGCACATGTGCCATGTCTGCAGATGAATGTGGTCAGGTGGAGGGGCTACAAAACTGCAAAAAATAATGATTTTCAATACTGATTTCCAGCATAGTCAGCCCATTTGTACGGTGGGCAATGGGCGCAAGCTTAATATCACTAGGCTAAACAGGCCCGAATCCAGGACTGAGCTTGACTCGAGATAAGATAACTAAGGCCAGTACCTACGCCTATTAGATTCCTAAGCAAAGACCTGCGCGAGCCTGACCCGTTTATATAAAGGGCCTATTTTCTGAGCCGGACCCACCTGAAACCAAATGAATTCTAACCAGAGCCCATCATTACCGTTGTGAGCCCTGGCTCCCTGCCTTAATCATGTGAGCCACATGGGCCTAGGCTTAGGTCACATTTTCTGGTCCAATCTTGGGCTTCATCTAGGCTCAAGGCCATCCACATACAGTCTCATAGATGCGCACACCATTTGAGAGCGTTGAAACCATGGGCCTTATTGTAGATGGAAAATGGTTTGACAATCACACTGATCGACAATTGCAACCGTCTAACCGGTAACCATCATGTTGAAAATGTTGGTGGTTCAAATTTATTATTAGAAATCAAATAGGTAAGATCCTCTACTCGTGGCTGCTTTCGGCCGACAATCTGTCTGGATTGATGTGTGTTACAGCCACATGTATGGTGGATGATGTGTATGTGAGTAGTGGGCCATATCTCCAGCACCATCACTAACTACAGTTTTAGTGGACATCGGCGTGCAAGTATTATTCACACACAAGTTCATCTTGCCTATGTGGAGACTCAATTATGATTTTGATTCTTGAATGTCCATTCATGAAGTTGAATACAAGCCACTGAAGATATTCATTTTAATGTTCTAAATTCATCATGTAGGCCTTATCATGGATGATTCATGGATAAAAATCTAACTAAAAACTCATGTCTCTAAATATTCTATTGGAGATCTTTCTATGGACAGTAGAATTAAAAACGAGTTCACGTTGTGGATGGTGAAAGGGATGGATGAAACTGTTCCATTACTTTTGATTTTGAATCTTGGACCATCTAATGTGGACACAAATTGGTGGATGGTCTCAATTCATAGTTCACCCTTCCACATTGAAGGGATGAAGGTGCTCTATGTCTTACTATTTGATAGGGACAGCTCTACCACATCTTTCTAAGGAAAGATGATGACATCAATTTGTACAGATAAAAGCTTTGACACTCAGGTATGTTGGGCACAGGCAGGCGTGGCATTTTATATTTTGTGTTATTATTACACACTGGGCGAAATGATTACATGACCCAGTTAGGAAGCTGAAAAATTAAACTTGGTGCCTGCTTAAATCAAACATATGCGGAAGGTGGAAAAATAAGGGTACAAGGGTCACCTATGAGACTAACCTAATGCTTTGAGCATGTGATTGCTTATCTATACTACAAAATAGACATAACTAAGCATACGTTGGGTTTACAATGCTCAAGTTCTGTCTAAAGTGCATGGGTATTAATTCATTTCGGTAACTTCTAACATGGTTTCATACATGCTATGACATTATTAGGAGAGATAGGTCTCACCTAAAGTGCATGAGTACTAGTTCAACAACTACTAACTTCATCAAACAGAGGTCTCGACTAAAGTGCTCGAGTAAAGACTTAAGAAGTGATTCTTAATCCCGCTATCACTGCGAATGTCATTCAACTCCCAAAGTCTCGTCTTTGTCATTCAAAGTTATCCCTATGTGGTGGTATAGGGCTACAAGTATGGGGTGTCAATGGGCCGGGCTCAGGCTTAAAAAATAATCCGAATTTTGACTAGGCCTGGCCTGCTGGCCCGGCCCAAAATAGTTTAAAATCTGGTCTGAGACCTACCCCAAGCCCAGCCCATTGACAACCCTAGCTACAAGCACTAACACATGCGAATTTCTCCTGAACATGCCCAACATAAGAAGAATCTAATAATCTATACACATATTTGTGGCTAATAATGGTCACATCCTAACTTCATTACAATAAAAAGTGGTTGTACCTCAGCATGTTTTCTCATCCTAAATATGCCTTTCACGCATATGTTAGGGATGGTCAATTTTCATTCAAGTGAGAATGACCATCCTATCGATGAAAAAGAAACAAGGACCAACATGGAGAATATGGTCCACTACCAATGGTCACAGGTTCTAGTAAGAAACAATTCTCAAATTCCATTCCTACTACAGAAGGAATCCTAGCATTCTCACAATAGGACTTGATTATATATGCAGTGTGTTCTCCACCTCTGTCTATTCTTAATATTTTGAGCATATTGTCGAATTGATTTTTCACATCTAATATGTATTTTTAATATAATCAAGCACTATAGATATTTAGAAAATCAAATATATTAGATCATACTACGAGTAATTGTCAATAAAAATTATAAAATACTAGCAACCATTTCGATACATTAAATTTGGACCTTTTGTTTATAGTAATATATTACATGTATACAATTGTCAAGTGCTTTTGTACCAGCCATCAAACTTCGCCATGAGTAGCTCAAAATTCTTCACATCAGAAAATAGTGGAAATCACCCAAGAGTTGAGAATACTGGTTACTCTACAACGGCTGTAGAATAATCTTATCTACAACTATGTTTGAGGCCAACCATAATGTATGGCCTGTATCCACTCAGTCCATCATGTGAGGCCCATTTGCACATCTATCAGCCTTCACTTTGTACAAATAAATGGATGGCTAGAGAGAATTGATTGACCAACTTTCCACATTCACATGTATGTGTGGTTTCTGCCTCTAGATTTAAACATATCCACTTGAGCACAAGTGGGTCATATGGGGAAAGATCACAATCAGTGTATAGTCCAATGCATGCTATGGTCTACATATGATCACACCCTAAGATTCAATGCATTCCAAATCATAATGCTGCGTGAATCCTGACCCGATCCGTCGAATTGCTACTCTGACTAAGCAAGTATGATAGTTTGTATTGCGGCGTGAATCTTGATCTGATTCAATACCCATTTGTCGCATTTGTCGTCATTGATGGTTAACTTAGGTCAAGCTTCAATGTAGGTATCTTCAAACTAATACACACACACACACACACACACACACACACACACACACACACACTCAATAATGCAAGTTAGTTGCATTAAGAACCTCCCAATTCACCTACTTTAAACCGGGTTTCTTATTTCTAGATTTTGGCTTCACCCTATCCAATGAAAGTGGAAAATCCTTCGAAATCCTTAAATTTGGAAAATGACATTAGCACGTAAGGAAGATGATCTTCTCATTGTTGTTTACATTTTATGGATTTTTGGGGCTTTCTTTTTTAAAATTATAAAAATTTGGATGTAATATATATCAGGCATTGGTCATGGATAATACATTAGCTGCCACACCCATTTTTACCCTTTTTTTATGTTCTACCATTGAAGTATGCAAGCATTCTTTTTTATCATTGAGGTTTTGATAGGAATGTGGAATGCCATGGAAAAAGAATTATGAATTTCTTTCTTGTGACGGCTTTTTTATTTGAAAAATGAAAAAAATAAATAAATAAATAAAAGTGAGGAAATTATTTTTCTTTTTCCTACTTTTTTCTTAAAAATTGAGAAAAGTTATTATCAAGAAGAAAAAATAAATAAAAAAATCTGCTAATTAATACACCATCTTTTTATCCGAATCTGGACATTTCAATATTGTAAAAAACAACACTTTAAAACCAAACAATAGAATAATTTTAATTATTTAGTTTTTCATTTTCTGCAGATTGCATATAGGTTTTTCTGATATCTCTGTCCATAGTACTTACGAAGTAGTAACAAAAATTGCAACGGCATTTCCCAACATTGATAATGAGCAAATAACCCTAAGATTGAAGTTATTTCCTTTCAATTCCGACATGAAAGTAATCAAATCGTGATCTCAAACCTATTATCTCATAGAAAACAAATATTAAAGGCCCATTTAGTCTCCACTTAAAAAGAGTTAATTATCTCAATTTAGTTAACAATAATTATGTATGAAAGATATTTTAAAGATTAAAATAATATTGATTACCAACAACTTATAATATATACTATAAACTAATCTTTAATACTAATTATCGGTAACTAAAATGAGATAAGACTCGTTTTTAAGTGGCACCCAAACAGGCCTTAAGGTAACTAGAACCAGTCATGTTTACTTTGTTTAGCTAATTATTGCAATTCATATAAAATTCTTACCTACAGAGAATTATATATAGAAAAAACCAAGTGTATTACACGCGTCATTCGCAAACTCACCGTTGCAAAGAAGAGGCCCTAAAATCGCCTATCGTGCGTTCTTGAGAGACATTGATTATGTGTTATTTAGTGGGGATTATAATTCGATCATGGTATTCTTTATTTTGGTACGAAAAAATGTCTTTCTTTTCCCATTCTTGGACTTGTTTTCATGATTCAAACCACTTTGTAAAAAGGAAGATAGGCATGGGCCATGGACCCATGGTTTCACTTGAGTGGGGTGCACAACATCAATGGTAGTTTGATTGGTGGAAACCCACAAAGACTCTTGGGCTCTTCTTTCTTCTTCTTCTTCAATCATTTCACCTTTAGCCTTAGATGGAAAATGGAAGAGGGTGATGTTCACCCACTTGAGCTCTTTAGAGGAGAGCCTTAAATGATTGGATAGAAGAATGGGAGGTTTCTTGAGAAAAATAGCCCCAAGTGGCAGTTTTCCACAAAGACAAAAGGGGACCTTGTCTTGTTCGAAGAACGGAACGGCCATAAGAAATTTCAAGTGGGACCCACATCAGAGCTACCTGATTATCATTCATTGATTGCCGAGTAGTTCAAGACATGAGGTGTGGCTCTTTTAATTCTATGAACTATGAACTTTATTTTTAGTGACATTTTTATATCCTTGAAAGAGACGTGTTATGTTATCATGCAGCTGGGAAATTATATGGAGGGCATCCATATCGTCTTCTTATAGGAGCCCACTTCAACCAGGACATTCGATCTAACCGTCCACTTTGTCGATCTTACTATGGGCGGCCCGTTGTTTGTAAATTGGATGATCGTAGGCATCTGATTGGTGGATTGATGGACAATGAAAACAAAAAATGGTTAACGGCTGACATTCATTTGGAAGAAGTGAGTTAAACTGATGGCTAGGATTCTTTGATCATTGTAAATTTTAATATCCAGCCATCCATGGAAGAACTCAGGAGGTGGACAGTACCGTATCATTGTCTCCATTGCCACAAACGTATGTTGTATGAGAGGGGGTTTGTTCTCTCTCATTACTATTTCCTATGCAGCTAGTGTGGTAGATGTTTTATTCTATGCATTTTTATTTTTTTTTGACCATACACGTAGCAAACATGAATGGTGATCGGGGCCGTTGATCTGGTGGTCACCAGCCGGATGGACGGTAGGAAAAAAAAAGCCACAGCTATTGGGGACGCGGATTGTGTGAGTACCCTATAGCGGGCCCACCATGATGTATGTCTTATCCACACCATCCATCCGTTTTATCAGCTCATTTTAGATTACGAACTCAAAATTGAAACATATCCAAGTCTTGGGTGGACCACACCACATCAAACAATGGGCATAATGACGTTCACCATCGAAACCTTCCTCGGCCCGCACTGATTTTTTATCTTTTTGTCATGTAATTGTTCACGAGATCATGGATGGTGGGAAAAAAACAAATATCGGCTAGATCCAAACTTCCGTGGCCTAAGGAAGTTTTCAACAGTAGGCGTTCAATTCTACTGTTTCCTGTGGTGTCGTCCACTTGAATCTGGACCGTCAGATATTCAATTAACCGTCGAATTTTCAAGTGACCGATCTACATGGTCCAATCAATCCCCTCGACTTCTGGGACATGGCCCATGCACATCTTAGCCTGCCAAATCCGACGGACCTGAACCATAGCAAGTTCCATGTGTGCTGTGTTGGTACGTCCGTCATACAAGCATTCCTCTTCTGAAAAGGTAGGTAAGTCCGTAAGGAAAACGTATAGAATGATGTGGTGCATGCGTATGCATCGGATCATCCGTGCACAGTGAAATGATAAGAGGTAGGGCCCACCATCCACTCAAGGAAAAGGCCTCCTTCACCTGATTACCGGCGGATCAGCATCTTCAATTCGCTGTTGGTAAGAACCGAGATGAGAACCCGGTCTCACTGTGCCAACCCAGCCAACGTGTTCGGGCCAGGCTTCCTGTCCCGAGTGGACTCGGATTCGGTAGTGGCCCCTCCAGTACTAAGGTTGGTGCTGTGGGCGCCACAATGATGTTATGTGTTTTATCCGTGCTGTCCATCCATCTGTGCCGTCCATCCATTTTTCTAGATCATTTTATTGTAGCAGCCCAAACATGAGCCACATCCAAATCTCTAGTGGACCACAACCATAGAAAATAATGGTAATTGAATGTGCGCCATTAAAATTTTTCTAAGGCTTACTTTAAATATTATTTGCCATCGAACTTGTTTATTAGGTCACATATATGTGGATAAATGTGTTATGCTTTTAAATTTGGCACCCAAGTATAAAAACTCTCATCTCGAATTAAAAAATGTTTAAAAATATCATATAAATGGATTATTATTTTACATTACTTTTAGGTACAATTTTAAATTCAATACATTTACATTCACGATTATATTCACATACAAATGCATTATTATTTTACATCACTTCCTTATTTTTAGGGGTGCACACGGTTCGGTTCGGTTCGGTTTTGGGGTGAAATCGGAATCGAACCATTCCCTATGGTTCTATGATTTTTGAAACCAGGACTGGACCGTTAGCACCCTAGAACCGAACTGGAACCGGACTATGAAAACCAGTTCGGTTCCGGATCGGTTCCATGATTTTAGGCATCCTGGTGATTGGGAGTCTAGGACGGCGAGAGAGAGAGAGAGAGAGAGAGAGAGAGAGAGAGAGAGAGAGAGAGATTCGTCTTCTTCTATTGCAGCAGCAGAAGGATATGGAGATGAAGTGAGGAGTGACATGGATGGATTTATGGATTAGAGAGGGAGAACAGGGAGAGATCTTAGGTGTTGGAAGATGGAGAAGCAAAAAGAGCTATAGGGTTTTGGATTTGGTGGTGCAAACCGCACACCGTAATCTAACCCTTGTTAGAATTAGCAGCCTTGGTCTTACTAAGAGATGAAGAGTGTGTTTGTGAGAGAGATTCCCTTGAGGGGAGTGTTTGATACTCCGGCAGCATGTAAACTAATTTTACGCATCCACACGCATGGGATTTCACGTCTGTAGATACACGAACCCTCAACGAGAGGGCAGGGGCAGGGTAGGGCGAGAGGGCAGGGGACGCCAAAGCCTAAAGGAGTTAGGGTTTTTTATTCTTTGTTTTAAACTAAAGCTTGGATCTACGGTTCGAATCACGGTTCGGTTCGGTTCTATAGGGCCATAAATTGGAACTGATCCGTAATCAACGGTTCTAAAAATTTTGGAACCAGAACCAGACCGTTAGCACCCTAGAACCGGACCAAACCGGACCGATCCAATGGTTCCTGTCCGATTACACGGTTCCGATAGTTCGATGTGCACCCCCACTTATTTTACATCACATCCGTAATCACACTGTCAGTACATACCAAGACCTCAGTGTTGACGCAGGGTGAATGTGATGAGGATAACTATTCCGAATCCACGGAGCTTCTCTGAACTCCTCACAGAGACTTCTCGAATCCACAAGGAAAGAAAGCAGAAAATAGAAATAAATTCTGAGAAATTCGAAATTGATTAATTGATGAATAAAAAGGAGTTCACAACCCTTTAAATAGGGGTACCAAGTAATGGGAAAGAAATTAGAATCAAACTACAACTCAAACTCATAGAATCCGCGACTTATTATAAATAGTAAAGTTATTATTTATAGACAGTCGTGATGTCTACTAGTGCGTAAGGTTTTTGGCTAAAAATAGTAAGTGTCCTATTTTGCTTCACCAAATTGTTCTCCTAATTATTCTAAGCTCTTTTCACGTTGGGCGCAACTCCTAAAACCCAACGGATGAAGAGTTATAATCAAACTAAAACTTACTATTTATAGTAAAAACGAAATTAAAACAGGGAAACGATCGTCGATTCAGGGGTTTTTCGCAATTTCGGGCTCCGTAACCCGGCATAGCGGGGTTGGTTGGCTTTAGTAGCTCGTTCTACTCCAAAATCATATATTTTACGTCAGATAACTCATTCCGGATTGCGAGATACGCCCGATTTAAGGTTCGATGGTCTGGATCACTTCTGTCGTCGACCGGGCTTTTTCTGATCCATGTTGGCCATGTAAATGTCCGTAACCCGCTCTATATCAGTTGAACCCAGGTATCTTTCAAACAATCTATCACTTGAGCAATGGATCAAGGTGTTCTTGTATGTAATAACCTAGTACAATTTATTACATATAATCTAAATTAAAAATAAATAAAGAAATTTTTATATGATCATTTAAAATATTATGAATCAAGAAACAATAATACAAGTTTAATGGAAGTGGATTGTGTCCTCTTGGATGGAAATGGATGGACACGGGAATTGTGGAGCTCACCATGATGTATGGGTATTATTAGCATCGTCCATCCATTTTCATATATAATTTTTGGTATGATCCAAAAAGTAAGTTAGACGTGGATTACACTATTCGAAGGAACGATAATAATGACATTTATTGTTGAAATCTTACCGGAGCTCTCCGCGATGTTTATTTGACCTTCAACTTGTTCATAAGGTTATATGTACATGGATAAAGATAAAATACAAACGTTAGCTTAGGGTCTCAAAGAAGTTTTTTATTTGGTACAAGTGCGCGTGCGATCCGCTTCAAAAATTAGATGAAAGACATGATAAAATCCATACATCATGGTTGGGCCCATAGCCTTGACTGGACCGATTTTGTTGAGGGGGAAGGTGGGGCTAGGATGCAATCTGCTTCCAAGCTTGATCCAATACTTTTGTGGCCCAAGAAGTTAATGGTAGGCGTTCAATCACCACTGTTTCTTGTGGTGTGGTCCACCTGAGATTTGGATCTGCCTCATTTGTTAGGCTAATGCTCTAAAATGAGCTGGCAAAACGGACGGGCGGCATGGATAAAGCACGTACATCTTTGTAGGGCCCACAGCACCTGCCAGTACTGACCTCGGTGGTGGAGGGATCGCTCCTGCCCGAATCCAAGTCCGTCTCGAGGGGAAGCAGATTGTGTACGGAGTACCGTAATGAGTAAATTCTGTGGGACCCACCTTAGTATGTCTTATCCGTACCGTCCATCAGTTTCAACAGCTCAATATATGTAAGTAGAATGAAATTGAAGCATATCAAAAGCTCAGGTGAATCACACCACAGTAAAATGTGTGAATTAAATGCCTAAAGTTGAAAATTTCAAAGGCCACATAACTTTTGGATCAAGTTGATATTTGCGTTTTCCCTTCATCCATGTCTGTGACTTATGAACAGGTTGAATGACAAATAAACATCACTACACTCTAGGACACGTTTCAACGTGATTATCCCTTCTTTTTCCTATGGTGTGGTCTACTTGACCTTTAGATATGCTTCAATTTTGGTCTCAAGCACTAAAATGAGCTGGTAAAACGGACGGACGGTGTAGATAAGAAACAGACATCATGGTGGGCCAACAGAGTTTATTCAGTACCCAATCCCTACTGTTTTCTGTAGTGTGGTCCACTTGAGCTTTTGATATTCTTCAATTTTGGTCTCATGTTCTAAAATGATCTGATAAAACGGATGGATGGTGTGGATAACACATACATTACGGTGGCCCCACAGAGTATATTCAGTATGCAATCCGCTTCCGTCCCGAGTCGTGCTTCGACTCCTGTTGAGGACGAGTCGGGTCTAAAACTTCAGGCCCAATTAGCAATCATGCCGATCGGGGCCAAACTCATTGGCGAAAAGTTTGGCACGTGTGCGCTCACGTTGGAAAGAAGGGGTGTCTTTTACTTGTCGACGTTTGTACGGTGATCCGAGGGCCACCGTATGTCTACTGACGTGCCCTTGAAATTAATGGAAGGAGCAATTAAAGAGGTGGTCTGTGACCCACCTGCCAACGCGAAGCACGCGTGCAAGATATTTTCCATCAGGTGGGGCCCATTTACGAAAATTCCTAGTCCAAAAATAAGTTGGCCCACTCGTGCAGAGATAGGTTGGTTAGAAAAATAAACAACCAATCGTCTGTATTCAACGTGCACGTGTTGCCCATCTGAAAAGGTGCGTGGAATGCACCTAACCCCTTGTGGCAGGGTATTTTTGTATTATATCCACTCCGTCTATCGCTTTCTCCAGCTCATTTTAGTAGTTAGAAACAGACAGACACGAGTGAGATACAAACCTCAAGTGGTCCACACCATATAAGAAAGAGTAGGAACTGAATGCCCACTGTTGAAACCTTCTTGGGCCCACAGGAGTTTTTGAATCAAGCTGATGTTTGTGTTTTCCGTTCATGCTGATGCGAGTCACCTTATGAACGATTTGGATGGCATATAAACATCATGTAGGGCCCAAAAAGGTTTCAACGGTGGCCCTTTCCATCTCCTTTGTTTCCTATAATGTGGCTCACTTGAATTTTCGATCTCCTTCTTCTTTGGGATGGTATGCTAAAATGAACTGTCAAAACGGATGGTAGGAGTGGATAGAACAAAAACAGTATGGTGGGTCCACGGTGCTTGGGGTTGCAGGAATCCCTTGTGTGAGAGAGGGAGGGGGAGGTTGAATGTTCAAGGGCGGCGTACCCTCCAAGTCTTCTTGGAGCTTACCGTGATGTTTTTATGCCATCCAAACCGTTTATAGGGTTATTATCGCTCAGATAAACTGAAGAACACATGTAATCTAGATACAAAACTTTTGTCACCCCAGGCATTCAATTCTCACTGTTTCGTGTGGTATGGACTACATGGGTTTTGGATCTGCCTGATTTTTAGAATCATGTCCTACTGTAGTTTTTCAAAACAGATGGACGGAGTGGATTTGTCACAGACATCTCTGTAGGGCCCACGCAGCCCCGGGCACAGGAGTATCTTTGTGCCCGGGGTCACACTCACAGGCAATCTGCCGCTTGCTGCCAATTCTACACGCCGGAGGGCACTTGGTAAGTGAATTCGTCACACGCATCATGCAGGCATACATGTGTAAGATCCGAGCCGCTCATCAGGTGATCCCCGATGTATAGGTTTGCTGCATTAAAGATCTGGCCGACCTAATTCGCAGGCGGAAGTCGATGGTTGGTCCATCTCTTGTCCTTTTCTGCAGCTGGGTGTAGATCTGTACTTCATGTGAAAAAAGAGAAAGATTTGGTACTCTGGCAGAGTGTAATGGAAGACACGTAGGCACTTAGAAACTGGGTGCATGCCATCTGTACTGTCGTTTCTTGGTTTGTTTTCTCACGTGTGTAGTGTGTGCGGGCATACTAAAATTGATAGAGCCGATTCATCCAAACCTACCAACTTCGACACCAAAAATCCGAAGTAAGTAAATAAGTCGAATATAAATGTATATGAACATGTTTTGATAATATCAGCCACAAGTGCAGCCATTTTGTAAAATTTTATAATATGGAGGTGATAATTAAAAGGTGAGGTCTTTCCTTTAAAGATGAATTGATTTGTGTATCTCATAAAAAGAAATTTTATTTATTTATTTTTTTCCCGTCAAATTCTATCATTAATGGCAATAAAAGAAACTTTTCAATCTACTAATGCATATCGAATAAAATAAAAAAAATTAAAATTAATTAATATGAGCAAATGCAAGAATATATTTTTTAAACGAATAGTAAGATATTGGATAAAAAATAAATCTAATGGATAAGAATATGTTTAGATTATAAATAAAAACTATAGTTAAGAATTATTATTACTCTTAGGATAATTTAAAATAAAATAAATTAATAGATTTATTTGATTTGATTTGTAAATAATTAGTGATATTTTCCTCTATGAATTTCCTAAACTATTTATAAATTTCAACTATATAATTTATTTTTTTAGATTTTTTCATTGCTATAATGGTTATTGTATTTGAAAAAAAAAAATTTCTAAATCTTTTTTTTTGTAATGTTTTTCTATTTTGTCGATTAGGTTATGCTTTGTTTCTTAATTTTTTTTATCTATTTTTTTTAAAATCTTGAATTGCTCGATTATGTCTCTTTCTTCTCTTGTTAAATTTTTATATAACTTGCCCACATTACTTCATTAATCACTCATGATGTGAAATTGAATTTATACAGTTGCTTCTTCAAAAAACATTCCAAGTATCTTAAAGTTTATCCATCTCCTGTTTCTCTTACAATGTGACATGTCATTCTCTTATTTATCCATCTCCTATTTCTCTTACAATGTGGCATGTCGTTCTCTCACTGGCTTTCTCTAGAATAACCAAAGATAAGATACAACGCAACCACTTAAATTAAAACTGTCCCTATACAGTGGCCCCCACTTTGGATGCTTTACAGCGAGAAAATTATACTGAAGTGATCGGTTACTTGATATCAAATGGACAGTCAATATAAAAAGTAATTAACGGTTCAAATTTAATAAACTGCGGGTTTTTTTTTTATTACTTATCCGCATTCGGTTATTTTATTTAGGCAGCTTTTTAATTACACATATGCCACCTGTATAAAGGCAAGCACCTGTGTATTATCCATCAAACGCGGCCAGAGTATCCAAGAGATAAATGCGAAGGGAAAAGTGGGGACAAAGCGGATCTAAGTGCAATCACTCAAAAGATGTAATTTCGGCGTAAAACCATATACCTCCACCAATACCGTCCAAAAACCATGCACGCGCGTGCTCTCGCCTAACGTGCGCACCTACCCTACACCCCCTCTGCTTGCCGGGTACATGGTTAGGCTGTCTGGGAGCCCTGCCCACCGCTCGTAGACCCCTGATGAAGGGCAAATGCGTCATTTCTGAAAAGCTAAATCTACCAAGCAGTCGTACTCCACCACACAATCAGATAGCGAAAGATATGTAGAACAGTAGAAGGACAATTTGAGAACTCTCCACGCGCGTGAAGCACCACACGCAAGCCCTCGTGCCAGCTTGCGGGGTTCGAGCTTTACCTCACGTGGGCCACACTTTTTTTTTGGATCTTCTGTCTTAAAATTCAGGTCTTCAGGTGGGCGAAGATTTACCTAACAAATGGATGGCTAGAAAATTTGTTTTAGCAGCCTGTTTTTTATGTAGACTGTGGTCCACCTCACAAGAGAAACTCCTTGATTGTCAGTTAAATGAGTGGATATAAATAGCCTCGTACAATTGGACAGCTTGCTCGTGTACTTGTATTTGTGTGTGTGTGATTGCTTCTAGATGTAGAGGTAGAGTTAGGAATGGGCCAGGCCCAAGTCCAGCCTGTCCTAGCACAACAGAGTGAGGATTAAATACTTAAGACCGCGACAGTGTTCTGTGAGGTCAATCATGATGTATGTGTTTTACCCATGCCGTCTTTTCATTTTGGATCATTATTTTAGGGTATGGGCACAAAAAAAAACAGATCCCTCTCTCAGGTGGACCACACCAAAGGAAAACACTGGTAATAGAACGCACACTATTAAAAAATTCCTAGGGCTAATTGTAATGTTTATTTTCCATCCAACCTGTTAATTAGGTCCCACATACTTCGACGAAAGGAAAGCACAAAGATCAGCTAGATCCAAAACTTTTGTGGCCTCAAAGAAGTTAACGGTAGGCATTCAATAGTCATTGTTTCCTGTGGTGTGGTCCACCTAACATTTGGATCAGGTGTGGCTCAAACGGGTAGGCAGGTGAAGCAATCGCCTAAGACCCCTAATTATTCTGCAGTGCACCCACTCGGCCACGAAACCGGATTGTCATACTGAAAAAATTCAGTTGGGCCCACCATGAATTTATGTGATTTATCCCCACTTCCGTCTGTTTTTCCATCTAATTTTAGGCATTGAGCCCAAAATTGGAGCTTATAAAAATCTCAAGTGGGCTATACCACAGGAAACAGTGGAATTAATGATTTCCACCGTTGAAACCTTTCTAGGCCCCACAGGGATGTTTATTTTTCATCCAAACTGTTGAAAGGATAAAAAAAACATGGATGAAGGTAAAAACAAACATAATCTTGATCCAAAACTTCTTTGGCCTCTAAGAATTTTTCAACGGTATAAATTCAATTCACACTATTTCCTTCAAAATTAAAAGGCCTCGTTTTCATGACTTGCCTAAGGCCCCCAAAAATGTTGAGCCGCTCCTGATTTGGATCTGCATCACTTTGGGATCATTTCTTAAAATGAGCTGGAAAAATGGATGGATGGCATGTATAAAACACATACATCGTGGTGGGGCCAACATAGTACCGTCCAGTAGCGAGTTGCCAGTCTGCAAAATTCGCCTACAACAGAAGAGGTCTAATTCCGAGGCTGGAAAATTAATTGGATGATTACCCGACCCGACCCAACCATACCCGAAAATTTGATGAAATCCCTACTAATCCATATCGCCATTTAGTGGGTTACACGTGCACGAGTAAATAAAGAGTGAGTACATCTTTACATTAGTGGAATCTAAAGTCAACCGCAGAAAAGGAAATGTTTTTTTTTGATGTGATTGCCAATTACAGCAATAAAATAATATATATGTTAAACCGTTTTAATTTTAGAAGCTTTACATAAAGATTGTTAATCATCAATTCTAGAATTAGTATTCCAGTACTCTTAAAACATAAGTTATAGTGCCATGAGTGTTGAGAAAATTTTACAAATAAATAATTTAAATATCTAAAATAAATTAGAAAATTGTTTAGAAATAAGCTGAAACTGGTATTAGATATGATGTTCTTAAAGCATGATTTACCCCATCTCCTCTCAAATTAGAAACCGCTAACAGGTTACTGATGAATTACTTACTAAATACGACAAGCTTTGTTGGTCTTATATGTAGTAATCATGAAAGAACCATCTTAGGAATTTGGCTAATGCTGTCACTGTTTGTTGCCAACTTAGTGAGTAATTGGACTCAGGGAATCACGACTTAGTGAGCTCAAGTACTTAGTAACATGTTAAAAGAAAATGAGATTGAGTTCTCATAGAGGTGATCGATTGGATTTTAGATGCTCTAGGCTTGGAGATGTCCGGATTATATAAATGGGGTGAGTAGATTGTTGCACCTCAAGCCATAAAAGCTTAGAACGTTGCAAAACATTTTTTTAATGTTGGCTCATTAAACTATGCCTCAAATCATTGGATTAAAGATCTAACCATTTGGATAACTGAATGGCTGGTCATTTTTTTCACCGTTAGCATTAACCAGCTTCAATTTTCTAATAGTTCTCTGCAATGGACGAATCTGACTGTTTTACAATGCACGCATGCAAAGTAAAAAGTGCGCTACTAACGCCTTTACAACTATGCTATCCACGCCAATGCACGTGTGAATACTAGAGCACACAACCCCAAGCTCTCTCCATCCTTTCCAAGTAAGCTATCTATATGAAGGTTTATAAACCACAAAAAAATCCATCTCTAAGCAACGTGGGAGTGAAAAATATCCTCTATATCACACTTTTTATAAAATGATTCAGAGGGGAAATGAATTTTGATTTTTTTTATTTTATTTTAAAAATATAAATGCATTTATTATTTCATGTAACCAATATGAATTCTCAAGACTGAGTGCATCAGCTATGTTGGACAATTAATTGGGTCCTAACTCATGCATTGGTGGTAGAGTCATGAGAGTTTCAACATGAGGTCATGAATGCCCATTTTGGTGAAATCTCACTGGGGTGTGAGTGCGTGTGTAAGAAAAAAAATATTCTTGGACAATCAATTAATCAATCACTACTAAAGCAGACACGAGTCGAATCGAGTCAAACTTGACACAGCTTGGCTTGGTTCGGCCAATAGCCAACCCTGACTCGAGTTTGAACTCGGCTCGACATCAAATAAGTGGTTGAAAACAAAAACAAACAAAAAAAAAAAAAAAAAACAGGTGTGCCATTGGAACTGATTTAGTAGTTTTCCATAGATGGAATTGTCAAAGAGATGGCATCCTCTGCAATGGCCTATGAGAAAAGCTTTTACTACCACTCTTATAGGCTTGTTCACATGAGTGTAAAAGTTATTAACATGCATCAAACTTATTCACTTACCTGTAAATCTTATTCTATATTTGTGCGGGTCCATCATGTTAGTCCCACCATAATGATGGGATGCTCTGAAAATCAGATTATACACATATTCGCCGGGCCACAGCTTTAAAAAAAAATGGACATTCACCCAAAATCTTTCAAATTTGCATGTTAGCCCATATGAGGGTTGGATCAGCTTATTCACCTACTCATAAATGTTATTCTATATTTGTTTGGGTTCCATCATGTAACATGTATTCCATCAAACCTGCACATCAAGTGAATCCCACCGTAATGACAGATGTCCTAAAAATCAAATTATACAAATATTCGCCAGCCACACCATTGAAAACAATGGCATTCACCTAAAAACTTCCAAATTTGTGCGGTGACCTATGTGAGGTATGTGAGGGTTGGATTCCATATGGAAACCATGGTGAGCCCTTCAAGCATAGTTGCTGAAAAAGCTTATTCTACTGCGTTTTACAGGATCCAGCCTCATGGTTAGAAGCCCATTCTAGGTGTTAAAAAGAAAAAAGAAGAAGAAGAAGAAGAAAAAACTGCCCAAGTTTCCATGTGCCACCAAGCTGGACACAAAAGCGAGCATTTTACAAGGCCCCGCCAGACAATAATTCATGATCGCATTGTGGATCTCGCAAAATGACTAAATAAAATGCGAGGACATTTCTCGATAACTTAACATTCTCTTGTTTTCTAGCAAGAGAGTCGTTGCATTTTCCAAATTAAGGATTTTCTTCGGTCGGACTTCTACATTCGAGAAATGCAATGGCACTCTTGCTAGACGACAACTAAAGGTTGAGTTGTCATTTGCGGGTTACTCGTTTCTAGAGCGATAGGAAATAGGGAGACAATTCCTAGTGCCGAACAGGCCTTTATGGGCCACAGATTAGTTGTGCCTTTAAAAAAAATAAAATCATTTCATAGCGGTAGTGGTTCATTGGCTGTAAACATGGCATGAATGCACATAGATCCAGACTACCCCAATGATGGGTGCCACTATGGATGGAACATATATATCCAAAAATCACACCAATCAGACAGCAATAACCAATGATATCCTAACCATCAAAAGTGGACGGCTAAAACAAATGGTCATTGGAATAGTGGGTACAGCTCAAACTGTTGATGATTTTAATGTTGTTGCATGACAATGTCACCAAAGAAATGTTCTGGATGCCTATTACTCTCAATTCATTTTCATATCCAAGCTGTCACTCAATGGTTTATTGGACATGAGGCTGGATCTACTCCAAGAGCTTGTAGGTTAAGCTAAATGTACACTGCAATTTATAGGTCCGATAGTGGTGCGTGTATACAATCCAATCCGTCCATCACGTACGTCTAACGATGTTTTTCATATATAGGAGAACATCCTGACCCTTCTTTACTCCTTCAATGGACAATTTAGTAATTTCGTGCTTTGAAAGAATCTGCTTTGCCTTCTCTTACGGATATGGCTACTGTTCAAATCCGCCTCATTTTTTATCCAATAATATAAAAAGAGATTGGAAAAATGATGGATGATATTGATCAATGATGTTAATGCAAGTGGGTCCCATTTGAACCTTCTAAAGGCCGCACCAATTTAATGACTAAAGTAGAAATAAAAGAACTAAGCATAGGGTAATAGAGTGATTTTAAAGACTGATTGATACTCCAAAGAACACACCATGCGAGTATATCTCTTTTTTTTTTGGGTCTTGATGTAGAGCGGGTCACGGACAGTTTCATGGCCAAGATGGATCAGAAAAGGCCCAGTCGACGACAGAAGTGATCCGGACCATCGGACCTTAGATCGGGCGTATCTCGCAATCCGGAATGAGTTATCTGACGTAAAATATATGAATTTGGGGTAGAACAAGCTACTTTAGCCAACCAACCCGCTATGCCGGGTTGTGCAGCCCGGAATTGCGAAAAACCCCTTGATCGATAGTCGTTTCCCTGCTTTAATTCGGTTTTTACTATAAATAGTAAGTTGTAGTTTAATTATAACTCTTCATCCGTCGGACTTTAGGAGTTGCGCCCAACGTGAAAAGAGCTTAGAATAATTAGGAGAACGGTTTGGTGAAGCCAAATAAGACACTTACTATTTTTGGCCGAAAACCTTGCGCACTAGTAGACATCACGACCGTCTATAAATAGTAAGCTTACTATTTATAGTAAGTCGCGGATTCTAGGAGTTTGAGTTGTAGTTTGATTCTGATTTCTTTCCCATTGCTTGATACCCTTATTTAAAGGGTTGTGAACTCGTTTTTAATTATGCATCAATCAATTTCGAATTTATTAGAATTTATTTCTATTTTCTGCTTTCTTTTCTCGTGGATTCGAGAAGTCTCTGTGAGGAGTCCAGAGAAGTTCCATGGATTCGGAATAGTTATCCTCTTGAGGAAGACGGTGCTCGACCTCACGTCCTCCCCTGCGTCAGGTCTCTTTGTAACTCCTTTGTAAAAAGACAATAGTAACCTTGGTGTACTTTTAATTATCCCAGAAAGCTGTGTATTAGATCCAGCCTCATTGGACATAATATTCAAAATGAATATTGTACCTATACAGTAGGTTAAAACGCATCTATCTCCATTGATAAATTTTTTCATTGATATTACTCTTTATCAAGAAAGATGCATTACAATGATGCATGGCTTGAATTTTGCATGCTAGGACCCACTTATAGCATGCAGCATTAAAGAAATATTCTTAATTGCAAAATACTCTCGATTTGCTTTTTAATCAGTTTATCTGCTGAGCCATCACTTGAGACAGATGCTTCAGTTGGACATGATGTTCTGAAAAGAAGTTGAATATTTTGATGCCCATAGGTAAGTTAGGATGCAGCTATCCATTGATAAAGATTTTCATAGATAGAACTCTTTATCTGATGGATGGACTACATTAGCTGGTTGCACGTCACTCTTGGGGCGGAAAAAATAAAAAGGAAAAAGACTCCAGGGGCTAGTGTCATCCAAACACATAATGTCAATGTTTGTGGACCCCTATTACATGCATTGAGACACTATATGTCAACATCTATTGAAACCTTTAATCAGGATTTAAAGATCCAAGGACAGGGACAGGCATCCAAAGGCTCCTTTTGTGTCCTATTTCCCCAAACAGGAATGATATGATGTGGGGGCCTGTGTGTTTGCTACAGAAGTTCAGGGAATCACTTTTTTTTTTCCTTGGACAGAAGTTCCTGCTGTCCAAAGCTAGGTGGGGCCCACCATGATATTTGTGAGGCATACACCTTGTCCATATGTTATTTCAGATCATAGGTTAGGAAATTAGCCAAAAAAAAGAGGCAGATCAAAAACTCAAGTGAGCCACAAACAATGGGGATTGAACTCATGCTACTGTTGTAACAATATTCACGGGCCCTAAAAAGTTTTGGATCATACTAATAATTTTGTGTTTTCAGTGCATTTATGAACTGTTTGGATGGCATATAAACATCACAATGACTTCAAGAAGGTTTCAACAGTGGGGCATTTCCTTCCCACTTTTTGTTGGGTCACCTACTTTAAATTTGGATCTGCCCCATTTTTGGGCTCATGTCCATATATGGGCTGGCAAAATGGATGGACAAGCTAGATTTCTCACAAACATCTCAGTTGCCGTACCTAACTTTCCAGTGTAGTTAGTCTGTGTTCCCATTTTTCTTAATTCTTAGAATAACTTTCACACTATGATATCATGAACCTAAAAAACTGCAAATCAAACTAAGGGCTTATTTGGGAAAATGGGCTTAGCTCGTATGGAATTTGGAAATTTCATTTGACATTTTGAAACGATAGAAATGATTAAATTAATTCAGGTATCATATCATTAAGTTTCAATTAGAGATTCTACATCCGTGGGCTCCACTCATCGCATGTGGTTTTTTCATACCATGCATCCACCTGTCCCTTTTATACATGATAATTGAGTTGCATAAGCCTAAAGGTGATTGGAATCACTTGTGAAATCTAGTTCATTAATTATATTTCATGGTTCAAAAGAAAATTTTGATTCCAAATGTGAGATTAGATGGTCAAAATACCAAGATAATTTTAAACATAATCATTGCTAAATAATACTCCTATCTCTACCTAATGCAATTCAATACCATTGAATCTCTTCCCAGACACACCCTAAAAGGGCTAACCTCTTGGCCTAACTTTAAATGAGTCATAACCTGAAAATGATACTGAATTGACAGCCGATCTAATCAATATGTGGCCATTTAACCAACGGTTAAAGTTTTTTAAAAAAAAAAAGAAAAAGAAAAAGAAAAAAATTTAGGTTTTGGAGTTCAATAAATAAATACCGATAACTCAGAAGTTAGAACCATCCAATCGAGTTCATAATCTATCTGGAGTGGTTCGCAATCATGATTTAAAATTTAGCTAGTCTATGCTGGACGTACGATACCAGAATCCATGCGTACGCACCATCAACTCTAGCTCTGTCACGGTACCAAATTACTCCACCATTTCTCTTTCACACGGACGGACGGACGGACGGACAGACTCTTAATCAGACGCTCGTGCTGTTTCGCATGTACCATACCCTTTCATTAACTTGAGAGGGGCCCACTTCATGAATGGAGTGGATCTCTCTCAGTGTGTCATGATGCCACTTTTGGGCCGTTTGGCCACCTTAAAAAAGATGGGTCATGTAAGGAACGGTCCTGCTAATTAAGTGGATCACCTTAAGTGCAGTTTGATGAGTAGATTTGATCTTGCACACGTGCGCCTATTGTCACGTGTGATGGTACAGAGTGGACTGGATGTACCCTCACAAAAGACAAAATAGACGGTCTACGCTCAATAGTTTATATGTCATTTCATTATCATCTAATTAAGCTTTGTCATTTCATTATCGCATGCCTAATCACAGCAAGTGGGTGATGTGATGCGTGCGACGGCACGCTTTCTGATTTTCAATTATGACAATTGGAATCCATGCTGTTTTTAATCAAGACCACTCATCTCTTGCATCCCATCTTAGATGGCCCATGCCCAAGATATCTCCTCGACAGGACAAGACACAGTTGCATCCTTTTTCAATTTGTGGTGCAGAATGAAATTGTTAAGAAGAGACAGCAAACTCCCACATTCTACTTACTAAATATTGGTGGCCAAGATTTATCAATCCAAGAGATTCTTGGAGTACGGCCCATCCACTGTGGGATGCCACCAACTTACGGCCTGTATGATTTTAATTCAAACCTATTATTTGGCGCCATGTATTTAGAGGTAAATAAAATCAAAGTATTTGGAATAAAGACTTTAGTATGTTTTGAAATTTTAATTTTTTTTTTAATTAATTTTTTAAAGGCAAAGAAATTGCACCTGTAACACAGAAGTATTATTAAGCTACTAATCTGTTGTGCATGTAATGATATCCTAAATCATTCAATTATCACCTACAACACTAAAATCACATTAATAATTTATTTGTACTATTCAAACATTGGACCATCTAAATGAATTGTTAAAAAACATGTGGTGAGTCAGCTCATTTATGATTATTATGTTTGTGGCTCATATAAGGCTTAAAATTTTCTCATTTGTTAGTAAGAATATATATTTCACATATTGGACTTGTTATAATTATTTTCTTAAAGGAGGGTTTGGAATCCATTGCGTTTCAATTACAATAATATAAAAGAAGATTCAGAGTCACTTTGACTCCAGAGTAGTTGTGATTTGATTTCTAGTGTATGCCTAATCAGACAGCAAGTGTCTTCTTTTGTAAACCATTAGTTTTTTTAATTATTATTATTAAATCTTTTGAGCATGCGTGCATCTCACCAAATCAAAATCAAAGAGCAACATGACTTTTGGGCAGCCGCTTCTTCACAGTACGACTCACCTCATGAATGACCACACCTCTTCTACTTTGGCACGTGCGCTGTTAATAACGTAGCACTTTCACCCGGCTCATTTGGATGCTGGCATCCACATCATGGACGGCCACCGTCGAGAATTCAAGATCATGGATGGCCCAAATATAGGCTATCTATCTCTTACAAGTGAACCATGAAAAAAATAAGATAAAAGAAGTCAACGCCCTGTCCGCACTTGCGCTTCATTTGGATATGACTAATTAAGTTACTTTTTAACTTATGTTAGGTAATTAAGTTATTTTTCTCACTTAAGGTAGTTGAGTAAGTATTTTAGTAAAAGTAATTTAGGCAGCAAGTTACTTATCTTGATAAATAATTATTTTTAGCTTTTTAGCTTATAACTTTTGTAATTCTGCTTCACAATATGTCACACTGAAAGAAGCTCTCATATCAAAGGAGGCCCCATGTGGTGAACTATCCACATTGAAATATTTCGAGCTTATAAGATGAACAGTCCACATAAAAGGTGGGCCCCATATAATGGATGATCCCATATTAATATGAGCCTAGATAAGGATGGTCTGCATCAAAGGTTAGCCCATATTAATAAAAAGCCTACATCCAAAGCAGGCTGCTTTGATGGACGACCTTCAAATGTGGGCCTTACATGATAGATAGTCCACGTCAAAGGTGGGCTCTACAAGATAGGCAGTAGACATTGAAGCCAGTCCCCATACAATGGATGACCCATATTGAAGTGACCCCACGAGATGGACAGTCCACATCAAAGGTTGACCCCTAATGACAAATCACCCATATCCAAGGCGAGCCCTGCATGATGGACAACTCATATTGAAGGTGGGAGCACATGATGGACAATTCAAATCAAAATTGGGCTTCACATGATGGGCAATTAATAATGACGGGCCGCACATGATGGATGATCCACATTAAGATGGGCCCCACATGATAGACAGTCCTTATCAAGGTAGGCCCCACATGATGGAGGGTCCACATCAAAGGTTAGCCCTAAGGATGAGTGGCCCATATCCAAGGTTGGCCTTGCATGATGGACGACCAACAACAATGGTGGGGCCAAATGATGGATGGTCCACATCAAGGGTGGGCTCTACATGATGGGCGGTGGATATTGAAGGTGGGCCCCACATGATGGACAATAAAATCGATGGTGGACCTCACTTGATGGATGACCAACATCAAAGGTGGACCCTATATAATGAATGGTGCACATTAAAGGTCGAGCCATAATGATGAATGATCCACATCCAAAGTGGGCCCCATATCATGGAAAACCCACATCAAAGGTGGGGCCCACACAATGAATGGTCTACATCAAAGATTGGCCCCACGTGATGGATGGTGGAAGTGAGGGGGGACCAAACAAACTTCAAGGATAATTATTTATGACATTGGAAACTAAACATACATCTCTCCTCCTTTGATAAGTATGTTGGTTACCAAACATATTTATCGATTGATTAAGTGCATAAGTAGCTTATCCAAAGTAATTTAGGATCTAAATATCCCCTTAATGTGCACCAGTTGTAGCACCAATCTCTGTGATGATCCTGACCATGCGATTGTTGTGTTTCCCTAAGCTAAAAGGAAAAAGAATCAATGTCCATAATAAGAAAACAAATGTTAATGAAGGAGGAGATTTTTTCCTTCCTTTTTTTTTTTTTTTGGATATTTTAACAATATGATGGCTCATACTTACATGCCCTTGAAATGGAGGCAGATTGCCAGTTGATGTCACCAAGTTCTGTAAGCCCTGCCATAAGTATGTGTTATATTCATGCTATCCATCTATTTTGGGAGATCATTTTAGGCCATGGCCCAAAAATGAGGCATCCGAAGTTCAGGTGGACCACTCCATAGAAAGCAGTGGGGACAATGGCAGCCACCATTGAAACCTGCTTACGGCCTACCATGACGTTTATTTGCTATCCAACCTGTTCATAAGGTTACACAGACTTGGATAACAGAGAAAACGTATGTTAGATCTAAAACTTCTAAAACTTCTATGGCCCTGAGAAGTTTCAATGGTAGGCATTCAATCCCTATTGCTATTTGTGGTGTGGTCCACCTGAGCTTTGGACCTGCCTCATTTTTGGACCCATAACTGAAATGATATCACAAAATATTGGCTAGTGGTGGCACACCACCTTCCCATGAAACCATGCTCTAGTACTGTCAAATCAATCATATGCCTAAGCAGCCCTACAACCTGTGAGCAGAGCCCATTGACTATTGTCTTTGCCTCGTTGGTAGGAGGAAAAAAAAAAACTCATATTTACAGTCACTTTAATATGCCAATCGTAGGAGAACCTTTCAGAATATAAAAGGAAAAGGAAAATTTTTAAAACCAACGTCTGAGAAGGTAAGTCACAGTTTTTAAATACAAACTGCTTGGTTTTGAAATTTTTTGAGAAATTGGTAAGAGATTAGGATTGTTTAATTAATCTCATGTTATGGCCATGATCCATCTATTGTGGGTACCACAGTTCAGTTTTAGGGGAGTAATAGAGCATAATTTGGCTGAACTAAAAATAAATAAACCTCTTGTCGTGCCTCAGTGATAGACTCTCAGACTCCCTGGAGTTTCAACACGAGGTCATGGGTTCGAGCACCCCCTGTATTGGGTGTTTGTAAGCTATCAACCATCACACTTTCAAAAAATAAAGCATGTATTATTTGTTAAGTAATTGCTGGGTGCCGGAATATCAACCATCACTCGTTAGAGGGTATCCAAATAATCCCTTACCTTTTAGAAGCTCGAGAAGATCTTTAGAAGTGCTTTGCGGGCTACACACTTCCCTAGTCCTCGCCCAATAAACGAAGTTCATACTCCGCGGGTGTAAGATGATTCATATGTGTGAACTTTGTAATTATATAAATAGTACTAGCTAGAGTGCCAATGTAACGTAAACCGTCCATATATAACGTGGTACCCCACCTAAGATAAATCACAAAGCTTGAATTGCACAGAGCTGATGTTTTAACTGACCGATGAGTTGTAATGGACGGCTTAAATGATAATTAGTCTGCGGCACAAATCCTACAAATAAATGTTAAATAGCTGTAGTTTTGATCTCATTCAATGGTTCTGATTTTAGGACTATTTAATAACTATTAATAGTGGTCCCATGGGTCGATAAGACCTATATTTTTTAGGTTTGCCACGTGTATAATTTTTAAGTTCATGCATGTGGACCATTAAAAACTTCAATGTATTAAGTAACTTTTGTCACAATCAAAACGAGTTTGATAACTTATTCAAAATTATGGTCGCACGAACAGAAATATTTTCTAACTTTAGCATGTGATCTATGATATTTGAGGGTGTCCACCATCATCAGGCGACGGTTCTGATTGACTACATGATCGACTACTGCAAACTGGCACTGGAAAATTGTATTGGAGCTATACGAATGATTAAACGGCTCGAATCATGTTCCACCATGGGTCCCATCACCATATGCTAGGTGCCCATATTTTGTGGGAGCTCGCAGCATGTAACCTAATCGGCGGAGTAGGATGGTTCTCACGTGTGCACTCTGATATGTATGCTTACAGAACTCAATCAAACCGTCCAAGTAATTGGACCCACCGTGCATCTGTCCTAACCCAAAAATCAGTTTGATCAAGTGAACCTAGCATCCGATTAGCAGACAGTTGTTTGTCAAATTTAGAATATTGATATATTTAGCTGTCCATCTGATGGCCATTAATCCGTCAGTTAGGATGCCCATTTACTATAATCCTTGAACTGCTGTTAATGGAAAGTAGGGCCTATTGTCTGAGAGGGTTCATTTGAGTGATGCGTATGAACAATTTATAACTTCTAAGTGCACCGTGGACTCGGATTCGGCATGGTAGTGACACCGCAGTACCCACCTCCGTACTAGTCAGTGCTGGAAAAGCTATGGGGGCCGAGCTTGATGCATGTATTTTATCCACTTGGTCCATCCATTTTTTTAAAAGCACATGTTATGACATGAGCCCAAAAATAAGGCAGATCCAATTGGACCACACCGTAAGTAACATATGTAACAGTGGTTATTGACTGCTCACCATGCAAAACTTCCTTAGGGCCACAAAAGTTTTGGATCAACCAACCTGCTATTGGTATTTTCCCTTCACTCGTGTTTACGTGACCTAATTAATAGATTTGATGGCAAATAAATATTATAGTAGACCCTGGGAAGTTTTTTCAATCACCACCATTTCTCACGGTGTGGCCTACCTCCGCCTTATTTTTGGCTCGTACCCTGATATAAGCTGACAGAATAGATGAACAAAGTGAATAAGACATACATCATGGTAGGGGCTCATGGAGCGTTTCCAACCCTGACCAATACTAAGGTGGGTACTGACAGGCCTGCCAAGGTTCCTTTCATCATAGCCCACTAAGGTTCCATTGAAAAAGGAACCCTTACCCAGGAGAAGCAAATATACAGTCACATTAACCTAAATGATACAATACAACATGGTTGTACCATAATAGGGTAAGCTCGTATGAGGGGTTGCTTCCATGTCTTTTTTGTAATTGCACAAATAAGGTGTAGTATCGACTTAGGTATGATAATGTATTTAATCTGAAATCGTTATTAATTAAATAAAGCTTAAAAACTATATTCGGCTAAAAACTATAAAATCGCTTTCAAAATTAGAAAATTGGGAGATTTCTTAAATCGAGTGATTCCCACAGTTTAGTCTATGATTGTAGATTCCGAGTAAAAGCTTTAGTGACAAAAAATAAATGAGGTAGGCACCATTTTCCATTTACACAATGTGCGATCTTTATTTTATGTAATTTTTTTTATTTTTTAAGAAACGAAATAAAATTTCGATATTATTATATTTGGTTGTGCTTCTTATAACTCATAAGAGTTGGGCAGATAAAAAGAAAAAAAGAACTATTTGACCTTACTTTGTAAAGTGAAATGACTCCAAGTAGGCAAAAAAAAAAGTAAACTACATGAGTAAAGGTGAACATAATCTTTGCTTTACTTCGCGGGAATCTTAGTAGGAAAAAGTAAATAAAAATATAGACCTAGCCTTACTTCTCAAAATCAACAAATCTGAGTGGGCAAATAAAGTAGAAAAAGATAAGAGAGGATAATAATAAAAATAAACAAAGTGATATATAGTACGTAATTAGTATTATAGGGAAATCTGAATAAGGACAATCAGGGTTGTCCTGAGGTATCCGAATTAGTTATTAAGGCATCGGAAAGAGAGCATCGCACCAAGTGCAAGCCGACCTCTAGGTTACGACCATAAGTGGGCCGAGACGAGTTCAAGTCTTCATTCTCATCATTTGGAGACGGCATTTAATGAACAGCCGAGCTATGTGTACATTCAAGTCCGAGGCGAATTATTTGACTGACTCTGAATATTAGTACTCGGCCTCAGGTATGGATAGGATGAGGCCGAGCTCGGGTGAGGATACTCTGAGTGTCGAGCCGGGAGACTAACCTAAATACAGACATGACCGAAAATCTCGTCCGATATGTGCCCTTAAGACACGATACGCTATACGACCCAGAGATTGCGGATAATATCTCCACGATTATAATATCTGCGTGATTGAGTAAATCATACCGAGATTAATGAACGCAATCCTCTCGACTCACAGGTATAAATATCAGGGGATTGCATTGCCACGGGTATGCAATATCTCACACACTCTCTCTACATTACACAACTTAGACCCAGATTCCCTAGCCTGACATAGGCATCGGAGGGTTCCTTGGCTCAGCCAGGGTCTCCTTTACTCGTCCCTTTTGTGCAGGACCAAGGTTTGTTTGAGGTTCACAGCATTGAGAGGAGGGTGGTATAGATTTTGACCTCAACAATTGGTATGCGTAGGGTGGAATGTAAAATAAGTTGATTAAGATGTGAGAGGAAAAACTGAGAGACGAGATACACTTTCTCTGCAAAAGGGATAGTAAGATGTCCCATATTCCAAATCTACTTTTGGCTTCCATGGCTTCTTTAGTAGGCTTTTTTGTCTCCTAAGTTGGGCAATATCTTATAATTGATAAGAATATTCAGGACATCTTAACACCTCAAACAGGTTGTCTGGCCCCCTTAGGTTCTCTCTGCACTCTTCCTCTTTTAGAATCATCCGAACCCCTCCCAAAGGCTCTGTGCAAAGTCCTTTATATAAATTGAAAGGCATCTTGTGCAGGGCTCGATGTTGAATTTTTAAATATTTTTTAAAAGCCAATTTAGAGATTGTCGTTGGTATTGGGTTGCGGCACCGAAAAGTGGTTTTGTAAATCGCTAACTTTTGTATGGAGGTGTTTGAATTTATTTTTTCTCCTATTGACACATGTTGCCCCATGCATGAGACTTTTAGGGCATGTTTGGATTCATGTTTTGGTTGTATTGTATTGTATCCGGTACTGTTCACGTATACGTTGGGCGATATTCAGAATAAATCCAGCGGATACATGCCACTAACCAATGTTTGGATAAGACGTATTACTCTAGCATGTACAATTTTATGTCAGATCAATGTTTGGAAACGATTGGATAAGGGCCACATGATATATATACGTGCGTGTAGTGGGGCCCACTCACTATTCCATTGAATGATCTAAGCCATTCATTTACTTCAGAGGGTGGGCATTACCCTTGCCTAAGTGTCCTTTCGTTTCTATGCAAATGATTACAGAATCTCAACCGTTAAATATGAAATGGACGGCGGAGTAAACTCCCTCATGGGCCACGCTGATTTCACTCCAAAAGCACTCCCTTCCGGATGGTTTTTCGTCATAAATCCAATGGACGGAGTGGATTTTTCAAGAAGCTTCAATAAGTGGGCCACCAAACTTCACAGAGTCGACGTACGTCGACTCTGTTGCGAAACAGAGGTTCCGTCTTTTCGTTGTGGGCCACCATCATGCAGTGAAAGGTGGATCTGAACCGTTCATCAGGTAGAGGGAGAAAAACCCATCAAAAATATGTTGACCTTTCATGGCCATGTACTTCCTCATAATCGCTATAATGATCAAAAGAAGACCGTTCGACTGTTGTTTCAGCTTGATTGTCTCAGTGGGCTACATCATCGGATGATCAAAGCTCACCATTCATGGTTTAAATCTTGAGAGGAAGATGATGGACAGTGTGAATTTGTCAAAAGACGGCCATATTGGGCATTACCAGCAACACAGTGAAAGAAGAAAATGCTTTCTTCCTGTTTACGTCTGACTGAACGTTCGATCGGTTGCGCTGTACAATTCCATCGATGATGCAAAGTGGTTCTCGGGCGTATTCACGCTCGTTGAATGCGTCGCACACCGTTCGTTTCCAAATGAGGGACATGTCCCATCAACCCTACTAATACGATACTATACACTCGAAACCGTGAATCCAAACATGCCCTTAAGGTCTTGGAAGGTGTAGGTGTAGGTGATTGAATGATATTCGTTTTCTATTGTTTTCGATGGCAGTCGATCAAATTCGATTGTTACTTTCAGAAGATGTCAAGAATCAATTCCTTTTAACCCATTTAATTTTGGATGTTTATATTGGGTAATTGCGGAAACACACAGAGATGAATCTAAAAGGAGTAATCCAATAACACCAAGTAAGCATAAAGAGAATACAACGATTTAACGTGAAAAAATCTTTTAAAAAAAACCACAACATAAAGCGACATATAATCTCTATGAAAATCAAAAATTATAAGAGAAAAGAGCTTACCCAATCTAAACAACCTCGAACCAAACCCTTGCTACACCCTTAAAACCCTTTGGACAAATTTGAAACCCTAGAATTATCTCCCAATCCCGTTTACACCAAAATATATATCCTTTGGAAGAATCCCAAACGAAATCAGAAACAAATCCTGTAAATTCGTGAATCTGCGCAAATCTGTGCGAACCATTTGATGACATCGGTACTTAACCTTTGATTTCATTGAAACTACTTCAATGTTATCGGAAATAACACCAAACTATCCAGAGGCAAAACATAAAATTTCGAAAATCTTTGATTGCATTGAACTAGCTTCGATGGCATCGGACTTAAACTTCGATGTCACTGAACACTCCTCAATGTCAACAGAAATGATACCAATATGTCCAACAACCAATTGAGGAAATTCGGAAATTCTCGATGGCATCGAGCAACTGTTCAATGACATCGAACAGTCCTCGATGACATCGAGAGACCCTGTTTTTGAGTAGATTTAAGACATCCGAAACAATATCGTTGGTCTTTACAAAAGTAATTTTATCATATTGGTACACAATTAGGATTCTTCAATGACTTGAATGTTTGGTCAATTTCTGATAAGCCGAGCTTCGGTTCTGCCAATCCCTTCTAATAAATATCCCTAGGTTAGGTCTAGGTTCCATTCTACCTTACTATTCAAACTTTGATGTTGCTCCTATATTGGTTGGATACATACTATCAAGATAATCGAGTTGGTAAAGTTCTTGAGAGCTTAGTAATTGGCTGGGATTTGATGAATCAGATTTCGGATCGATCAGGATCGTGGGCTGTTTCTTAAAGATGTCAAGGATTCTTGCTTTTTAACCTACTTAGATTGTCAATAATTCCTAGGCCAACTATGTACAATTTTATGGGAATGTTGCAGGAATAATGTCTTTGAGGAGTTTGAATAGATTGGCTAGAATTTGACGAAGTGAGATCTGAATCTGCAAATTTGATCCGTTAAGTGTTTCCAAGACATGCCGACGATGCTTCCCATTTGACATGTAAACCAGGCTGAAATTCAAAGAGTAGTTTATTCTTGTTCTGAGTAGGGTGTCTACAACCACTAATTATAATATTAGTGGTTACTTCTAAAAAGGACATCGATTGGATACTGCCCTACTTACACCAAAGCTAGTGTAAGCCTTACATGAGAGGATTTGATTGGATGATAGTCCGCTCTTAGAGATGGAGCCAGTTAAGCCATTGAATAACTTTCAAACATACTTCGGATGGGCTTGTCTGTCACAGCCCACTACATGATAACTGTACCGATTTCAGTGTAAGAGGCAACACCCAATTCATGTCTGTCTTAAAATCACTTATAACCAAAGTGACGTTTTATACTCCTTGTCAGTCATTGTCGTACCATATCACTTCCCATCAGACACCCAACAACGATCTGGACATTTCCTACTGTGACCCTTCTATTCCATGGAACTTTGGTTTGGAAACGTCCAGTAAATCCCAAGGTCCAGTTCATTATGTGGATCAGCATATGCAGGAGAGTCGTCCAAGGATAAGGTATGTCGTGAAAAAAACCTCATCAACCTAACCTTTGTTAGGGTGATAGTATACTGCATTGAATAGATGACTCAACACAGTAACCCTACCGACCTCACCCATCTTTCATGTTCTTCTAAAGTAGAAATGACTAATCTTCTATTCCATAGCCCGTTTGCACGGACTATCTAGATGAATCCAAAGTAATAATTTGATCGGTGACTATATTGTCCTTTCCTTCCATCATCGAATTGCATGATGTCATTTTAATATTATTTTGAAAGCGGCTCTTTCATGTACTCTTTGGCACTTATGGAAGGCAAAGGAACAATGGTATCTAACGGCATCTCATCCCATCTTTGGAACCAACCGTCTGTCCAAATCAGATGGGATGTTATGGAATATTGCAATCATGTCCAGTCAAAGAGTGACTTCTCTGATGAGTTATGGAAATCATACCACCTGTGAGGCTGGATGGTCGTCTGTCACACATCACCTAGCTGTTTATATCTTACATGAGAGCAACCGCACCTACAGGTTACAAAACTGAATTTTGATGGCTCGATGGTGCAAAGATGGAGGATGACAAAAAAACTGCCTCAGGGTTTGACAGCACTTTGCCAGATGGAAGACAGGAGATTTTATTTATTTTATTTTTTTTCGGAAGCTAATGTGGTTGAAAACATTTCAGCTACGCCGACTGTAAGCAACTGCTCTGAGACTAGTATTATAAACATGCTTCAGAATTTATTTTTTATTGTTCTTGTTGTCCTTTTATTATTGTAATAATAATTATTTTCCATCTGTTTAAAACCTTTACTAACAAGAAAAGAAAGGAAGTTTTCATCATGAAACGCTGCTTGGAGGGACTCATCTAGTTGCAATGGCTATAATCTGCTTTAATGGTCGTGGTTTTATAGGAAGGACTGTGACAAGGTGCCTACATCGACGGTTCAAAGCCGTCGTATTTATTGACCATGAACATCCTACTCCATCTAGATATGATGTCATAGTTCGTACTGACAATTTTAACTCTTTTTTTCTAATCAAATTTCCAGTGTTTTCACGCAATGACTCCTGTGGTAGTTTCTCATGTAACGCTACTTGAGGATATAACATGTTGGTAAAATCAATAAACAATGTTTATCTATCTTCACCCATCCTATTGATGGCATTCAAGTGGATGGTTAAGAGTAATATAGTAAGTGGTCCTGATTGTATGAAAAAAACACAAGTCAATTTCTAATGCTCACTACCATATTTTTTGTTATAATTTGTACACATTAGATTCAATTATTTGAGTGGTTTGCATTTCCATATAATTATTGTGTATGATTGAAAATACCTAGAAAGGTGGCCAACTATGAGGGTCATTAGGCATCCCCCAAAATCCTGAATTTTGGTTAGTGGGGAATTGAAATCCAGAATTTGTGAAAGTGGGGCTGTTTGGCTTCCCTGAAAATCCTAAATTTCAATTGTAATGTGGTTCAAATTTTAAAATTTTCATCCATTTTCAGTAACTCAGGAGAGACCCCTAGCTTGCAAAATTCAAAATTTTGGGGTCATCTCGAACTGTCATTTCTCATTTCTTAAGGTATTCACATTCTTCGCACCAGTCAATGTTTTCACTTGTATTCAAGTCACGAAAATGGAATGCTGCAAAAATCAAGTTCTTGTAATCATTATATGGGCCATATTATAGAAAAATTTGAGGGTCACTCGTAAAGAAACAAGAGATCTAGTTTGAAATATGAAATTAATGGGGCCTACTTTTGTAGGCATTAAAGGCTTGGAAGTATTTTATATTTACTTGCCAAAAGTTGTCTTCAATAAGAGCATGTAATAGTAATCATGAATTTAAAATCCTGAAATTTTAGTCTAGTTTGATAACATGAATTTTTAAAATCTTAGTTTAGAAATTATGTTTGAAAGCTCTTAGATTCTTGAAATTATTTTATAATATACTCACATAATAATGAATACGATGAATTAAACATTTTCAAATATTTTAAACATGACATACATGTGCAACAAAAGTTAACTATTGCATGCAAGAGTTTTAACATTAAGGTTATGGGCTCGGGTACCCATTGTGGTGTGTGGGTGTGAGGATGTGCATAAGAAAAGAGGATACGTATGATCTTTTGATTGTCTATGAAAGTGAGCGCCTACTAAATTTATATTTGAAATCAAATTTTATATGTTTTTTTTAGGGGATTTTCAATTTTTTTATTATGTGACTCGCATAATGATTTCATAAACTTAATTTGTCTAGCATCCCATCGTTGTAATATGAATGCAAATGTAAGTATTTAATAATGTAAATGGATATGAATACTTTAAGAAAGGAAGAGATGATAATCATAGTGGTTGGATATGTCTTTTCTGCAGGTTAGGAGTTTCTCTTAGAATTGAAAATTGGAATATATAAAAAAAAAAAAAAAACCTGAATTTTGAATCACCCTGAAATTCAAAATTTTCATGAGGGCCCAAGTAACCCCACTTCTCCAAATTCTGAATTTCAATTTTCAGCTGTCCAAAATTCCGAATTTTGGGAAGCGCCAAACAACCCTAATTCTTCTTATTCTTTCACTGTTGCCACCATTTTTCAAGCTTACCAAATAAATAACATAAACCAAGTGGGTGTAATGGGCATTTCACAAGCACTTTTAGGGCTTGTTTGATTTTCCGGTGAATTAGTAAATACCGTGTAAAAAACTAATAATTATTTCCCGTGCCTTTACAACGTACCTGATTTGGCTGCTTACTTCTTGACATGAAAATCAAGAATATTATAAAATATCTGGGGGTCCCACTGTGATGTATTTTCTCTTATTCACACCGTTCATCCATTATTCTAGTTGAATTTATAGTCTTAGTAAAAAAATGAGGCATATCTAAAACTCAAGTAGACCACGTTCATATGAAAAAGGGAATCGAATACTTATCGTTAAAAACTTTGTGGGGCCACTTTTTCTTTCGGCATGGGTCACTTGAGTGTTGGATCTACTTCATTTTTTGTCTCCTGCTTCAAAATATTGTAGTAAAACAGATGAACGAAACAGATATATAATATGCATTATCTTGAGGTTCAGAAATTAGAATTATCTCCTTTAAACAAGTTTTAAAGACACAAACTATGAGAAACTGTACTAGTAGCATTCAAGTAATTCAAACTAAACTATATAAATCATGGCTCCCCGTTTTGATAATCTGAACTGCTATTTGATAATCTGAATATGGATTGGTGGACCGTTAAAGATGAAAATTTTAGTTGGTTTGATACGAGTCTATGATTGACTCTTCTACATGTTTCGAGTGCCTGCGTATCAAGTGTCATACACTGCCAGAGCACCGAATTAAAAAAAAAAAAATTGACGAAGAAGAGAATCTCTCGCTGCGGGAAAATACGAAGTAGCCTCGGCCAATTTCGTGATATTATGGTTGGGGAGCTGATCCACTGCTCTTAGAGGCACGGCAGTTCGGTACCTCCAGATCGTGCATCATACACTTGGCACACGTGTATAATAATCTGAACCATACATCTATCAGTGCTCCACCTTTTATTAATCTACAGTTAAAACTGCTTGGTTGGGCTATCCCAAACATCCAGTAGATGGACGCTTTCTCAGTAACTTAGAGCCATTGCCGACATTTCAGATTCTCTCTTTATGCCAATGATCAAAGGGTTAGGATTTTCCAAACGACGTTAATTTTTGTTCATGGCCCAGTCACTATTTTACATGTCAAATGAACGGTTCCGATATAGTCCATCTATACCATATGAAACGGATGAGGACGATCCTCTTACCGCTCGAGGCGATTAACTGCATACGTACATTTCCAAGGCCTCTCTCGTGCAGAGCGTCTATATAAATAATCCCTCACTCTTTCTTCTTCCTCTCTGTTTCTCTTCTTCGAACTTCTCTCTTTCTTTCAAATTCCGATTTCTTCAACAATGTCGGCCACCAAAGAAGAAGATCCCCGCATCCTTGGCATCGCTTCTTCCATTCGTGTAGTTCCTAACTTCCCCAAGCCAGGTTTTTTCTTCTCTCGGAGCTGTCTATGCAACGACCATTCCCTTACTTTCTCACATACAACAGCTACTCGAATGAAATCAGAACATCGATTAAAAGCTCTAAATCTTTCTATTCTCCATCTATTCATATTCTCCTCCCCCATAAAATCGATTTTTTTCAGCTTTTTTTTATTTTGTACTTTTTAAATCGTATGAAGTAGATCGAGTCCCATTTCCCCCGAATTTTTCCTTTTTAATGTAGCGAGATATATATTTTTTTCTTTGTGATTTCTTCTCGTGTGGTATAGCTGTTAGTGTTTGTTGATGGTTTTTGTTTTATATGTTCTTCCGGTGGTGTTTGCAGGGATTATGTTTCAAGACATCACGACGCTGCTTCTTGATCCCAAGGCATTCAACAACACGATCGATTTGTTCGTCGAAAGGTATAAGGGGAAGAATATCTCGGTCGTTGCAGGTAAGAGAAAAGAACATCCGCTTTCTTCTTCGTGTATTCTACTTTAGATTATTGTCGGGTTACACTGTTTTTTTTTTTCTTGAGTTGATGCATTTGGTGCTTGCGGTTCTGTGTTTTGAATGCTTGTCTTTTATTTGTGGTGAGTGGCCGGGTGGTGGAAGAAAAAACAGCTTTTTTAAATTTCTCTGACGATTTATATGATATTGGGCCAATGAATTTCTGTAGTTTAAATGGATTTTCTATTGAAATAAGTGGGGTCCCGTGGTTTGCTACTCCAGACCATCGGTCGATTGAGTCCCACCGTGGATGAAGCATGCACCAAAAATCTCCCACATTGGATGATCCCAGTGGCCAATATCATGACCCTTTCTAGTTGAATGTGGACTGCTGTTGTCTCTTCTTGACCGTCTATCTGTAGGACAGAAATCTAAAGGTTAAGATTGTCCTGTTGAGGAGATTTTGGATGCATTTCCATCCACGGTGGGACACAACTCACATGACAGTCCAATGGTCTGGGTTGTCAATCATGGGCCCCACATGCCATAATTGAAAACCTGCATAATACTGTACAAAGACGCCGAATGTTTCTTACCATTTTCTTTTTTAGCTGTTGCTTGCTTGTCTTGGAGAAAACAATGTTACTCAGTGATAAGTAACAACAGCAGTTCCTTTTTCTTTTCACTGCTTCTGTTGAAGTTGGTGGGTGTGTTCAAGAAGCAACGATGACATTTTGGCACTGTAATGGGCACAATGAGTGCAACATTCAAAATATCATTTGAATGTATCATGTCATGGAAAGAATTTGTTGCAATGTATTGGTGATATGATATGATATAGGATGCAATATGTTCCAATATTTTGAACCTTGGGCCTGTATACGGTGTTGCCCGTTACGACTACAATTAGGGAATACCATGATGTAAATTGTTTTTGTTAATTGTTGCCACCCCATGTGTAACTAAAACTGCTATCAAGCTCGGGAAGAGCCTTCTATAGATTGGATGTTTCTGTGGAAATGTTGTGGATAGTGTTTGAGTGTATTGGAAAACCATGGTTGGTGGGGCTTCTCAAGCTTATTGGTACCCTGGGTGTTGAGGCACTGTCAATCCTTCCGCCATTGACGGTTGAGGTAATAGCAGGGCTTTTATGCTCTGGAAAAGTGGATTTTTTTCCACATATACACTCAGAAATTGTACACATGGGATTGAATCAAACCACCACCCAAATTGTGGCCTCATTTCAGATGTGTCAATTAACCAAAGATTAGAATGATGTTCTAACTGGCTGATTGGTTGTCATCTAATGGACAAGTAATATTGGAAACATTCAACATTCTGAATTTAACAAACAGATATCCATTAATCGGAGTTTAGGTTCATTCAGTCAATCTGATTTGAGGATTGATTTTAGGTTCCAGGAGCTTGACATTTTAATTTGAGTTGCTTGTTGTACATGGATGATTTTGACTGCATGCATAGGAACCATCACACTCAGCCAGAGTATCAACTAACTCTCAAACAGGAAGGTCTCATTCCTGTTTCAACAATGACTTGTGTTAGAGCATCATATTGGCCATTGGAATGGCAAACACCCCAAACTTAGCCTCGCAGCAGATGAACCTTATGTTAAACTTAATTTGCATGGCTTGTAAGTTTAGTTTCATTAGTTCAGTTTTAGTAAATGCCGCTTACAATATGCATTGCTTCTCCCCCTTTAATCTGCTCCTCTAAAGTATACTTCAGTTTGCTCTGCAGCAATTTTAGAAGTGTGAAAGATGCTTTTTTTTTTTTTCTTTTAATTGGCTTTGTGGAAAACTAGTGGTTGCAGAAACGGCCTAACTTGCATAATAGTTATCAAGCTTGTCAGTTAGTCTGTGTGGAATTTCAAAGACCGCTTTCCTTAATAATTATATCATCATCTCCTTTTTTAGGTGCCTCATTTACAATATACATATAGTTATTTTTTTGGCATGCTTGATTGTGTGAAGTCGTTGTAGTTAAAAAGCATGGTCTCACCTGGTATTAATCCCCATAATCAACTGTTTGCAAAATTCCATTTCAAGATAATGCGCAGCAATTATGCTAAAAATGGTGTATCGTGGGCTGCTTGCTATTTTGGGTAGCCAACTACTTGGGCATGTTCTTTCTACAGTTGTGTGAGTGGTGCCAATGTGAGCCTATGTCATGAATGGTTCCAAGAGCCTAGGGAAAAGAGGAAGGTTGATGTTTGGTGGGAAGCCCATTGCAAAACCTTTGCCAATCTACCATTTCAAAGCCAACCTCAAATAGCTGGGAGAAACGTTAAGATGATGATGAATTTTTTTATTTGACGTTCATTCGAAATTAGCTTTCTTTGGATATTGAAACTATCCATGTGCCACCTTATAATCTCATTTTATAATGTCTTGCTTGTTTTATTGCTGCCATTTTTACATAACATGCTTCTTTACCTTGGTCTTGGATTTTATTTTTTATTTTTTGCCATTTATTCCCTTAATCATGTCCTTGACTTCAATATCAATATATCTGCTAATATTTCCTTGCAATTGACAAACCTTCTTTACATTTGTTGATAATACTCGACTAGTTTATCCACTTTTTATTTCAAGGGTTCCATTAAGTTGCCATTACTCAGCTAGTTTCTAAGAGTATATTGTTGATTTGTTTGTTATTGTTATAAAAAAAAAAACATTTTCATATACATTTTAGAATCTCAGAAGGTAAGCTCTGCTTATTCTGATTGTCAATTTACTTATTAAGTGAGTCGGGTTGGAGCTGCAGGAATTGAGGCTAGAGGCTTTATATTTGGGCCTCCCATTGCATTAGCTATTGGTGCAAAATTTGTTCCATTGAGGAAACCAAGAAAGTTGCCAGGTAACATCGTTGTTGTGAACAAAGTTGTTCTCAGTTTCCAATTCCATTTGATATTTTTCTAGGAGGGTCAATCGAATTTGATTAGCATTGTGACGTGTGATAGGATATCTAAGCCTGTTTGGGAATGAGTTTCCTTTGATTGTATGAATACTCATAATTTTGGTTGCATGATGGTAGGATTTAATATTAACACTTGGTAGATGTATTTCATTTGTTTATGTTAAATTCAAGTTTTCAGATCATCTTCCATTTGCTATTCCCCAGTATTTATGAAGTATCTTTTACCTTATGCGATAGTTGGCCATGCTCTTTTGTCAAGGATGTGGTGAGATCAGGGGATGACTTGTCAGCTACCGTTTTCCCGTAGGAGAATCTACAGTTAGCATTTGATAAAATTTTGGAGTGCTTTAAGGGCCTGTTTGGGTTGTGGAAAAAGAAAAGAAACGAATAGAAAATCATGGGTTTTCCATTTTTTGGACCTTTTGCGTTGTTTGGATAGCAAAAGAAATAGTGAGATTGGAAATTAAATCATTTACCTTTTCCATTGTCAAATTCTCATGCATAAGATACGAGGTGAAAATTGTGAGCTGAACATGAGCTTTCCACTTGCAATCTGAACAAGACACCTAAAAATGGATTCTATGGGAATCCATATTGCAATAGTCTTCATGGTATCAGTCATTGGAGAACATTACATTTTTATTTTCTTTTCCCACAATCCAAACAGGCACTAAAGGATCTAAATGTGCTTCTTTTTTTTTTAATGCTTTTATTGCATTCTTTGTTGATTCAATGTACTATATGCCCATGAAAAAACCCATACTAGTTGATATTTGCACTCAAAATTCTAACTTTCATTTTGTGTGCTTTTATTTATTTTTATTTTTTATATTTATTTATTTTTTCTCTTGTAAAAATCCTTACAAAGAACTCATTTTCTATGTTAGTTTTTGGTTATGTTAATGGAGTTACCATTTTCTGAAAAAGAAAAAAAAGAAAAAAAAAAAGAATCATTTTACTTTTTAGAATCTTTAAGGCTTGGCGCTATTCATGTCTCTTGGTTCAAAGAAACTCGTTGATTGTAATCAACCTATGTAATTGATTTTTAGATAGCACTTGATTGTAAACAATCTTTGTATACGCTATTACATCACGATTGTGGGAGTTTTATGCTCTCATTGCCAGCCCCAGCCCAGACAAAGATCAGGTTGGCAGCGGGCGTCAAACTTATGCCATAACTTCTGACATGAATTCCAACATTGATAGAGTGGAATGGCTAGAAAGGTGTCATGTGGCCAACCACAATTAGTTGGGATAAGGCTTTTTTTTTTTTTTAACACACGCGCACACACCCCCGGACACTCACACCGTAGTGGACTCTCACCACCTATGGATGCTCGAACCCTTGACCGGGTGTTGAAACTCCGAGAGTCTACCACCCGAGCAAGAGCAAGGATCCAGTTGGGATAAAGCTTAGATGATGATGATGTCTCTTAGTTCAAAGAATGGTTCTGAAGCAATGTCTTTCGATCTTAATTTTCTTTGCTCTTCATCTGCAAACTCTCAGGTGAAGTTATTTCAGAAGAATATGTCCTCGAATATGGAACAGATTGTCTTGAAATGCATATAGGTGCAGTTCAACATGGGGAACGTGCTTTGGTAGTTGATGATTTGATAGCTACTGGAGGTACTCTTTGTGCTGCATTGAAATTACTTGGTAAGTCTCTGGGAATTTTTACGTACTGTGTGTGGCAATCAAAATCTGAAAGAATTATTCTGATCTTTCAACGTATTCTATGATCTCAGTTTAAAAACTCATTTGATGGTAAAACAGCACAAGTTTGTCTGGCTCCATCAATTGAGATTGGGTCCAGTTATGTTTAACGCAGTGCTTGGAAAAGCGCTTTGGAGTTTTATTATTATTACTACTAATTGAATAGGTTCTTTTTATATTTTTCAACTGAGTGTTTTTCCATGGAAAAAAAAAAGAAGAAGAAGAAAATAAAGAAAACTTGGACTGAACCGACCAGCACTCTTTGCAGTTGTGTTTTTTTCTCAAGTCTTTAAAGATTAATTTTTGAATAGTACCCTCAGAAGATTTGTGGCATTTAAACTGAAGATTTGACTGTAATATTGCACGCATGCTTTTTTGCTTTCCTATGGAAACACTCCATCTGCAAACTCTTATCTGCTTGATGAGTGTCATATTTGCAGCCCATACACATTTGTAGCCTCCACAGTATGAGTTTTGAAAAAACATTTATAGTAAGTGTGGTAGCCAGACAGCTGTATCATCTGCTTTGATCATGTTGTATCTTGGTCCTGTAGCTCCTACTTGCTTACTTCACCCATGACATATCCTGGCATGGTAGCTCCTAATCCAGGGTGTCAGTTGAATGTGTTAAACACCATCATTTTTCTGCTTGGTTTTATCTAATGCAAGTTTACAAGAGCTATTAGGTCAGCTGCGTAATTCGACAGCTAGAAGAAAATCAATGACTTTGTATTCTTCTACTTGAATTGAACATTCCTTGCAATTGCATTTTGAACAATTACAGCAACTTCCTGTCCCTTTCATGCAATTGACTAACATGTCCTCGTCATTTTTAGTTTTCAATCTATTAAGTTCATCAAGCATTAGATGGTTTGTTTTACCTTAACAGCTGCTCATTGTCTACTTCAAGTCTAGTTGCTATTAGATGGTTTAATTCTTTGGAACTTGTGCTTTAGTATGGGACTTTTGTTTGTAGTTTATTCAAACTTGCATTATTCTTTTCCTTAAAAAAGATGGATCACTTATTATGTCATTTTTGCTCACATTTACCATGAAACTGCACTGATGTGATGTATATAACTTGCTCCTAGAGCGTGTTGGTGCTGAAGTTGTTGAATGCGCCTGTGTAATCGAAGTACCTGAACTTAAGGTGTGTAGATTGGCTTCTTGCACCTTTTAATTGCAAGTGTTCCATTTTTTTCCCTTTTATTGCGTATGTTTTTCTATTTAGCTTAGAAGCTTACTTTATGATTTTTTCTTTCTCACTTTATTTTAGAGAAATTTATGATGCCAGCTATCTGTAAATAGACTTGTTAGCTTGTATTGCTTTAGGTATTGTAATTGTGAAATCTTTGAAGAATTAGTTGTCCCCTATACACAATGTCACACATGCATATCTGTGTTTTGATCTGTAAATTTTGACTTTTATGTTTCTTTCAAGAAAAAATAAAAGAAAATAAAAGAAAATAAAAGAAAAAATAAAAAGGAAAAATAAATCTTTCTCATTTGTGTTGCTTCAATTCCATTGTGTTTGTATTTTGATAATACATAAATGTGGAGTCAGTTTAGTCCATACTTCATTGTGTTTAATATCATGAGTGAAGTACCATGAGAAGCATATTATTTTGAATAAATGTTAGGAGAGTTAAAGCAATAATGATTAAGGTTACCTGTTACCATATCAAAACATCATAAAGCAATCGTGGTGACAAAGATGATAATATTATGAAGAATGCATCACTTCATCACTGCATATAATTAATAATGAAAGAAACTTCTAAGGGCTTGTTTGGTAGATGCCTAAACCCAAGCTCCAAAAAAAATTGGTTGCTCATACTAAAAAAATTATTCTAATAGACGATATTTGGTAGCCACATTAAATCCAAACTTCATTTTTAATTAGTTTTAAAACACCTTTAAACTTGTATGAGAAAGTAGCACAATGGTCGTTTTTACTTTTTAAAAACTTATTTTCAAAGCAACCCATCTGACTTTTGGTTTCTGGATGCCGAATGGTAGAATTTCCTTTGTCTCATGTGTGTGGTCTTTGATTTATCTTTGAATTGGGCTCTTATTGGATTTTTATTCAGGTTTTTTTTTTTTTTCTCGATCTGGTGGTGTGCTGGTTTTTATGGGGTTTTGTTTTTTCATCAGGTTTTGATTGGACTTTTTATGGGGCTTGGCTGGTTTTCTAATGGGTCTGGATTAGATCTTTTAGTGGGTCTTGATTGGGATTGTTATGGGTTTCAATTGGATTTTTTTGGGGTTTTCTAGTTGTACAGGAAAAAAAAAAAGAAGAAGGAAAAACTGTACATCATAGAGTTGAGTACATCTATGATTATTGGGAATGTTTCGTGGTTATGCCTAGAAAAGATTCAAGATGTTGGAAGAAGGGAGCTAGAAACTCATAAACACACCACACACCCCCCCTTCTGAAAGCTTGCATATGTTCCGTAATGTTGAAAAAAATAATCTGAAAAACCTGTATTTGCCCTGTACAAGAACATTATAGGGCTGTTATGGGCTTTACAGGGGATGTAATGGACAGTTAACAATGGTTACGGGGTTTTTTTTTTTTCATAACGGCTGTTACGCCCCCGTAACGTGTAACGGTTGCCACCATTACCTTTATGTAACGGCCTTTACGGCACACCATGGCTAGAAAGTGAAAGAAAGAAAACAAGAAAAGAAGACACGTCTAGAGAAGTTTGGTAAGTGATCAAAGAGATCCACATGAATGAGACTTCCACCATAATAGATATTCTAATTGGGCTGCGGATTGATCGGGGTGCCCATTAGCCTGCTTTGCAAGCTGGCCTATGAGCATCGGCACCCAGCATGTGTCATTCCAGGCAGCTGGTATATGATGGCTCGCCTGTGTCAATATGTTAGCAGGATTAATACCATCACGCTCTCGTTAACCATGCAAGGTCTTAGAGGCAATTTGACCATTTGTCAGCTATGATCTCTGTATGCTGCCTCTTGCAAAAGTTAAAATAATAATAATAATAATAAATATAAATGAGAGAGAGAGAGAGGGCAGATTTCTGTTATCTTGCTTACTATGATGGTCGAAGATATGCCAGCTGGTTGGCAAACTGCTCACCTTAAGTGTGATTTGTGCTTCATGCGGGCATGATATTTATTATTGCCTGGATGTGGTAATCCCTAACCGTGATTGCAGACTCAGCTCATATATAATACATAACATACCTAGGAGATTCAGCTCATCTTTTGTCCTTCCACTTTCTATACCATAACACTAGGCATGCATATGATGATCTGAAACATACGAGTTGATTGATTAAAAAAATCAGCAACCGGAGAATTTTTAGCTACTTAAAAAATGGTATACAAATTTATATTTATCTGATCACTGGGGTCTATAAGATTTGTTTACATCATTGGGATTGTCTGATCATTATGTTGTTAGTTTATGTTCCGTTTATGGAGCCTTGTGATGATTGAACGGTTCGGATCATCATACATGTGTGCCATATGTAAAATGTAAGCCCGGAGGATGAAAATTTCATCCTCCAAGAGGGAGGGAGATTCCAAAACTGTCAAGAAATCCTCGGAAAACTCAATACGCAAACACTGTCACATTTACTCGATAGTGGAGGAGACATTATTTTCTATTCTCCATTTCATAAAATCATAAGACGTTGACAAAAAAAAAAAACCTAAATAATTAGGAATACTTCAAAAGAAAATTAATAGTAGATTTTAATAGCCCCAGTGAACAAAGAAAGGTAATAAATTAACTTTTTTTCCCCCAATGGTTATGTTGATGCATGTCTTTTGCATTTCCCCATTAACCTTGTAACTATCCTTTCATCTTTTACTGTGTAGCGTTTGGATTGCATACTGTCGATAAATGGAATTCTAGGGTAGAAGGTAATTGTTGCATGTGGTGTGAGGTGCAGGGTCGTGAGAGGTTAAATGGTAAATCATTGTATATACTTGTGGAATCTGGATGACGGCATCAGCATTGTTCTCTCTTCCTTTAGGCTGTAGACAGTTCCGATGTGTACATTAGAGGGGCACTATTGGTAATTCCATCGTAGATAATTCGTTGCCTGGACATGGATTCTGTTTTTGTTTTGGTTTTTTCAATTTCTTCACTTTTTTTTTTTTTTTTGGTGGAGAGTAGTAATTTTTTATTATCCATTGGTGGTTGATTATGTTTTTCTGATTAGCTACTGTATCATTCCTATCAAATTGTTTCATTTTGAGAAGATAGTTTGGATGGAGCAACACAGGTATTACATGGTGGGTTGTCTATTTTCTGTTGTAGCAGACCAAACTGTCTTCTGATCATGAGCTGATGCTGTAATTGACTAAAATGAGATTGTTGCAATTTCAGCCAATATGATATGTTTGGTACAAGATGAATTATGAAGCCCTGATGCATCAGAATGCAATCTGATGCAGCATTATGTATTTGTTAAAAAGAGCTACTCAACTCAATAGGATGAGGATATGAACTAATGAAAAGCTTGATTGCAGTCAAGTTTTCTTATGACCTGGTTTACTCATGAGTTGATCTCCGAGTTATGAGCTTTATACCTGTGCACAAACCCTTGATTTTATATCAAGGGGTCTGAAAAACCCTTTTCTTGATTCCACCGCCAGACCCTCCAATCCTGACCTTACCAGCGAAGTTTGAACAGTGGCTCACAAACAGACGGTTGAAAATTATGACAATGTTCCAAAAAGGCCAAAGATAGATTGCTAGGATCTTCCATTCTGGAATGTTTTGGGGCCATCTTCAATCTTCAGCGGGTCCGAAATGATTAAGTCTGGATCAATGAGAGTCACTTGTACAATTCAAAGAAGTCTTGGGCGTTTGGCCCAGTTCTTACATAGAAGCTGAGATCTTCCTCTGATACCCCCTATATTATAGGATATGTGACCCGAGACTTTGCAATGCTGGTGTTCAATTTTGACAAGTGAGGCCCATGCTTTTGTAATTGAGACCGTTGTCACGTCTGTCTCACCGTGGATGGGCCATTACCCAAAAATCTCACAGATTGGAAGATCATGCCACCATTCTTTGGTGTTTTTTCCTCTCCTGTTTGCGGTTGAACGTCGACTGTTGCTATATTTCCCTTCCTAATCGTCTGTCTGTAGCGCACAAATTGAAAACTTATGCTTGCTCTATCGGTAATACATTTTGGAGTGGTCCATCCCTGGTACGTAGCAATAGATCAGTGGTCTAGATTATGGAAGCATGGGTCCTGCTTGAAACGTGTATAATGTGCAATGCCTCAGGTCTCGTTTTTTGTGTCGGATCAATTAAGACACAGGTTGCTGGTTACAGTTACAAATCAGTCAGGGTCTGTTTGGGCGGTGGGATTAGAAGGGATTAGGTGGGATGGGATTCATTTGGTCCCGTGCCAATTCCACTTATGTTTGGGAAGAATGGGAAAGCTTGGAATTACATTAAATAGAATTGCATTGGGTCCAGTGCCAATTTCACTCAGTGTTAGGAAGTTTTTGTAGGTCCCACCATGATGTGTGGGCTATATCCACACCGTCCACCCATTTATCGAAATTATTTTAGAGCATGGGCCAAAAAATCAGGTAAACCTAATGCTCAAGTGGACCCTACCATAGAAAGCAACGGGGATTGAATACTTACCATTGAAAACTTCTTTGGGACCACAGAAGTTTTGAATTTATCTCATTTTTAGGCCCATGCTATAAAATGAGGTTACAAAACAAATGAACAGTTTAGATATAACACGTGTGTTATTCTCAGTAATTTCAAATAATGGTGGGTATACCCATTCAATGTACCCACGTATTATCAACAAAACAGGGCATTAATCTTACCCCATGGCAACAGGGGACAATCCCTACCATGGGGTAATAAATATGTTTTTTGAATCCCATCCCACGTAATCCCTTTTAATCCCACCGCCCAAACAGACCCTCAGGGAGGATGTTATGCCCGGAGGCCTTGCCTTGTGTTTGATGGCTCTTCTTCCAAGCAGACACTCGTATCTGGGGTGGAGAAGATTCCAAGGCATGATGGTCACCAGGCTCATTAAGGTTTGTGGGGTAAGATCTGAGCCAGGGTGTTCAACGACAGGGCTGTTTGCCAATGGTCAGATTTGTGGGTATGGTGTGAACCGGTGATTGCAGCACTCAGAGCCCCAAGGATTGCACAATCCCTAGGTACGGCTGTTGATCGACTGGGCCTGTGCCAAGCAAAATAATTTTTTTTTTTTGGGGGCGGTAGCCAGGCCTGGCCCGGTCAATTTAAAATCTGGGCACTGCCACCATGGGTGGCAATGGGTCAGCTGGAGCCTGGCTTGTTTACTAAAAATGCGCCACGAATTCCGTTCAAATCTTGACCCACGGCTCATTATGTTGTAGCCCATACGACTCATGTAAAGTTCATCAAAGCCCAAGCCAGATTTGAACTGACCCATTTAATTGTAAGCGGCTGGGATACAACCTGGCTCAGGTTTAAAGAAAAGTGTATACAAAGATAAAGGTATGTCCAACAGCCCAGTTCATGTATGCGTATGTAAATACATACATGTGTCTGTACTTGTCTTCTATTATTTCATTTTGGGTCTCAAGTTGGTGGTGCAACTTTAGCTGGACCCATTACTTAAACGGGTCACATTTGTCTAGCCTGAGCCTAATTGGCTACTTAAATGGGTCACATTTTTCTAAACACGTTATCAAAAGTGGGTGGACCCCACAGCAATAACTTGATACCTCAAAAGCACCGGACACACACACCCACGCACGCACTAGCGGGATTTCACCACCTATGGGTATTGAACCCAAGACCTCAGTGTTGAAACTCCTCAGTGTCTGCCACTAAGGTAAGGACTCGAACTCAGCAATTACTTGATACCTCATTACATGTGCGGTTCAAATTCCTTTGTGGTCCCATGTGGACCTATCGATTATCAAAATGGACCATTTGATAGGATGGTTCCACAGTGATGTAAAATGCCCTACCACCCCCATATCAACTGATCAATGTTTTATACATTGATATGGTACCATGTTTTGCACCGTTGGATATAGAAATATCACAGCTATTGTGTAATGCATAGCAATTTGAATAAAATATTAGGGAGTTTTTTTAGTAACTTGGTAGAATTTTTCAGTAATCCTGTGAAAAATAGTAACGTCAAAATTGTGAGCCCTCCTGAAGATGGAACCCGTAATCCTCTGATTACAACCGTTTTCAAAAGCACATGGCTTACCTTGAGATTCAGGGACAAATCGGGTTGGTTTGTTCGGTTTTTCTAGCTTTTCTCCCGTCGTTCTCTGGCCTACCTTGATGGTACAACATTTTCAAAATGCCTGTAGCTCCAACTGCCTTGCACATGGCATGTCTTGGACATGGACGTGGACCGCCCAAATGGCAGACCTCATTTGGATAGAATATAAACCGAAAATCATGCTGCCCTCGATTGATCCTAACCATCCAATGCGTGGGAATCAAATGCACAATTAAAGATGAAACAACAATCTTGAATAAAATCACAGAGTATTAAGACAACGAATTCAGAAGTCTGAGGAAATTAGACGAAGAGTCCGAGATTTGAAATACATGTAGCTAGTGTCCAAACACCACGAACACATGATAGTAATAAACTAGTAGAACTATAAATAATAATTATTATCTATGAGGTGCGCTCACATGGTATCAGTAACAATCCCTGGGGCCCATGCAACACGTGCATCATATGCACCCATCTCCGTTAGCTTTGCCCTTTGGCATTAGGCCATGGGACTGAAAATTCAGCCCTAGACTCAGATGGGCCACACCACATGGAACAATTAGGAGGGAAAACCCAACCAATAAAACCTTCTAGAATGTTTGTGGGGCTTTTGTTTGTGTACATGCCATCCAATCTTCTCGCTGGGAGAAGGGCCTGAAAAACCATGGCATTTTATTACTCAAGGTGGGCCTACCATGTCAATTTAGAAATATTAGGCATGATTCGACATTGATCTATACTATCTAGTGTGATGTATAGTACCCAGTTGGTAGTTTATAACTGTGTAGGTTCATGACACGGCATACGCCGGATGTAATATGAGAGTAGATGAGATGTTATTTTTAAACAACTGAAAGGGAAGTGAAGGAATTTAAGATGACCTACTTTTCACAACTACTTCCATAATGCATTAATAGAATTCAACAGAAAATTAAGCCTTTGTGAAGATATGAAAGTCTAAGTTGTGGGCATATGATACGTTCATGGCTCAAAATCACACCTAAGGCCGTTTGCATGGCTCTTGAGTAGGGCGTGGCTCTGTCTTTGCATACAGAATCTACACGTTACATGTGGAATACATAGTTGCAAGTTTTTATTGTTCATCAGATGAGCTCTTCTATGAAGGGCCCATAAATGAGATCGCACTGGTCAGCCCATCCTAACCATTTGATCATCCTATTTAATTTTAACTTAGAAGACAAAATATAAAAATAAAAATAAAAAGTAAATAAAAAGAAGCAAAAAACAACCGTCCACATATAAGAAAGTCTTGTGTTTCAAGAGTTAGAAATTTAGGTCATTGTAGTTTTCGAGATCATAGAGTATCCAAAGTACGGCCTACCGGTTGAATACCCGAGTCTTGTCCACAAGGGCCAGCTATTGAATGGTCTAAGAAGATAATCTCCCTGAGAAAAACTTTGATGCTGTTACAGTCTGCAAAGTTTCATGCGCTGCACTTAGAAATGAGATGGGAAATTTAACAAAAATAAAAAATAAAAAAAATTACTTAATTAATATGGAGTTTACATTCCTTATCTTCTTTTCTTTCTTTTTTTTCCATAAGGTTTTCAAAAAACTACTTAATTAATTAACCCATATAATTATCATTCCACTCTCCTCCGGTGAATTTCTTAGCAAATGCTTTGTTTCTTGGTGGGCTCCACCATCATGTTTATTTAAATCCACTTTAACCACTAGGTGTGTCACCTCGTGTTAGGCTATGGGTCCAAAAATCACTCCCATCCAAATAGACCACATGATTGGAAACAACATAAGGCAACGATTGCACTCCAAACTATTTACTTGGTAAGGGCTGCCTGAATTATAAATGGACTTGATTTTTAGGCCACACGCCTAAATTTTGTTGTGTCATTTAATAGTTGGAGTGAATTTCTTATAATCATCACATTGGACTATGTAAAAATTTAATGGTGGAGTTCTCTCTCCTAACTATTTTCTTTAGTGTGGTCCTCTTGAATAACAGAGTGACTTTAATTTTTTGCATTTGGACCTAAGCTTAGATCATGCATTTAATGGGCTGAGTGCGTTTCGCATGCACTTCATGTTAGGCCCACCAAATATCATGTTCCCATGTTCCTCTACAATAAATTACTTTATAAAAAAAAAAAGTGAACTCAGGGATGTGGCTTTTGATTTGATGGGCTTGACGTGATGTTTATGTGATACGCGCCTGGACCATTAGATATTTCATCTCAGATTTGGCTCAGACAAACAATCAACACGACATATAATTCTGGTGGCCACATTAAAGGAAATAGTTGGGAGAGAGAGTACTCTACCCTTAATTTTTAAGGCACCCATTGTGATAATTATATAAAATACACTACAACCATTAATTTTTACAAAATATGTCCAAAAGTGTACATGTATATTTGATTCATATTAATCATATTCATGGTAACCTATACATCGTTTCCAATTATATGGGCCACCCAAATCACAAGTGGAGCTGACTTTTGGGCCCTTGGCCTTACAGGAGTGATATACTTGAATTTTACATAAACATCATGGTGGGGCCCACTTGGGTCACCAATCCATTTGTTGGCATGCCACAAGTGAATAAGCATTTTTTTTTTTGTAAAAATTCTAATAAATTAAACCGTTGAAATCAAGGGGCGTACTATATCTGGGCACAAAATAACTTTTAAAACAAGCGAAAAATAAAAACACCAATCTGATGTGCCAAGATGGTCCAATCAATGTCTTGTGGTCTCCCACCCATCCATAGCAGATCCAATGATTTGGATAGTTTGATTTGAGTGGGGAGTCTTCCCCATGTATAATTTCTAAGTGCATGCGTATGAACCATCGACCTCTGCCGGATTCCCTGAAGAAGAGCTAAAGGACATGGTTGGACGGGTGGTGGGACATCCAAATGAATCACCCACGTAAGAAATGCTTATGTATTTGCTCGCGTGAGATCTGCTGGAAAGCTTCTCAATATACATTCTGAAATAGAATGCCTCCAAAAGATCCCGTCCATTCATATGGTACGGATCCATTTGATCGTTCTATGACATTATATAAAAGATTAGCATTCCGTAGTAGCATTTATAAAATGGACGGTTATGAAAAATGATAAAATCTCTACGTAAGAATTTGAATTATTGGATTCAGTTGTCAGCATGAATTTCTGTGGAGCATTTTCTTATTGAGTCCCAACTGATGAATGGCTCGCATCTAATACACATATTCCATGTGCACCACAAAAGTACCAGCACATCTCACGCGCGAGCTGAATGCTGATGTACTCTTTTGGGAGAGCCTCTCGGCTGACTCTCGCGTAGGTTGACGGGGCGCGTGCCTACCGCTTAAGTATGGGAAATGAATTTAAATTCATCAGATCCCCACCGTCCACGAGGTACTAAATCTCTTATTTAGCCTTGATCCAAAAATTTAGATGATATAACACTCTTTTGGGTCACACTATATGGAAATGTATAAAATTATACCTAAAACTTCTAAATTCATGTGACATGGCTGGACCTGAGATTTGGAATAGGATGATTTTCTGTAAATGATTTCATCCTAATGAATCACGTCAGATGAATGGATTGGATGGAATATATACATGAAAGGTGGCCCTACGCCAAACTAATGTTATGCGTGCCTATCGCAACAATTTCCTATGGTGTGGCCTACCTGAAATTTGATTCGTCACGATTGTTGGAGTCTAGGCCGAACATGAGGCAGTGTACTTGATGGATGGGCTGGATCATGTGACGGTAGCACACCCTCGATGCCTGTGACAGGTCGGGTTAGTCAGGGTTCCAACAAAAAGCTAGAGGCCGACCGTAACGTCCGTATCAAATCATGCGTGCAAAATACTGTACATCAGCTGTAACAGCTCATGCCACAACGTCATTCCAAAAATCCAATGATCCAAAACTCCGGTGAACTCAGATTGGGGGGTGATCCAAAAAGCATGGTAAGCTTCACCATGATGTATGTATTTTATCCAAGCAGTCCATCTATTTTTCCAGCTCATTTTGGAGCATAAACAGCAAAAAATGAAGCAGATCCAAAGTAGAAGTAGACCGCATCATAAGAAACAATGGATATTGAATAATTACTAATGAAATGTTTTTTTAGGGCCCACTGCCATTCAACCTGTTCATAAAGTCCCATAACCCTTGACGAAGGAAAATGATAAATATCAACTTGATCCAAAACTTTAGTGACCCTAATTTTTCACCGACAAATGTTTAATCCCCATTGTTTTGGTGGGGTGGTCCGCTTAAGTTCCGTATCTACCTTGTTTTTTCCTTGTACCCTGAGTTGAGCTGGCAAAATGAACGGATGACATGGTAAAACACATACATCGTGGTTGGGGCCAGAGAGCTTTTTCCCATGAGCCATTGGGTCAGTGCCCAATATATTGAGGGCCTGTATCTTTTCCCGGCTTATTTGTAAATATATTGTAAATGGGTCACTGATACTTTTCTCACCTGAAAATGAAAATAGCTTGTGAATTCAAAGTCCACTGAGCCTATTTGTTCCATTTGCTCACAATAATAAATAGTTGATATTACTATTTTTTGTTGTTTATCTAATTTTTACAAGTATTTTTTTAGACTAAAGAAATTGTTTACTCTATATGTCAAACTATATGGAGACCGCAAGTGAAAGAAGATTTCTTGTCATAGTCTTTCACAAGAAATTCCTGTGCTATGATGCTAGGTTAGCCCCACCTGTTCAAATGTTGAAAAATTCAGACCATTGCTCCATTTTATGAGCTCATTTTGTCACGCTCCAAAATTCGGGTACAGAGTATGCACCCTCAGACCCGAGTTTTATTAAATCCACTTTAACCACTAGGTGTGTCACCTCGTGTTAGGCTATGGGTCCAAAAATCACTCCCATCCAAATAGACCACATGATTGGAAACAACATAAGGCAACGATTGCACTCCAAACTATTTACTTGGTAAGGGCTGCCTGAATTATAAATGGACTTGATTTTGAGGCCACACGCCTAAATTTTGTTGTGTCATTTAATAGTTGGAGTGAATTTCTTATAATCATCACATTGGACTATGTAAAAATTTAATGGTGGAGTTCTCTCTCCTAACTATTTTCTTTAGTGTGGTCCTCTTGAATAACAGAGTGACTTTAATTTTTTGCATTTGGACCTAAGCTTAGATCATGCATTTAATGGGCTGAGTGCGTTTCGCATGCACTTCATGTTAGGCCCACCAAATATCATGTTCCCATGTTCCTCTACAACTTTACATAAATTACTTTATAAAAAAAAAAAAGTGAACTCAGGGATGTGGCTTTTGATTTGATGGGCTTGACGTGATGTTTATGTAATACGCGCCTGGACCATTAGATATTTCATCTCAGATTTGGCTCAGACAAACAATCAACACGACATATAATTCTGGTGGCCACATTAAAGGAAATAGTTGGGAGAGAGAGTCCTCTACCCTTAATTTTTAAGGCACCCATTATGATAATTATATAAAATACACTACAACCATTAATTTTTACAAAATATGTCCAAAAGTGTACATGTATATTTGATTCATATTAATCATATTCATGGTAACCTATACATCGTTTCCAATTATATGGGCCACCCAAATCACAAGTGGAGCTGACTTTTGGGCCCTTGGCCTTACATGAGTGACATACTTGAATTTTACATAAACATCATGGTGGGGCCCACTTGGGTCACCAATCCATTTGTTGGCATGCCACAAGTGAATAAGCATTTTTTTTTTGTAAAAATTCTAATAAATTAAACCGTTGAAATCAAGGGGCGTACTATATCTGGGCACAAAATAACTTTTAAAACAAGCGAAAAATAAAAACACCAATCTGATGTGCCAAGATGGTCCAATCAATGTCTTGTGGTCTCCCACCCATCCATAGCAGATCCAATGATTTGGATAGTTTGATTTGAGTGGGGAGTCTTCCCCATGTATAATTTCTAAGTGCATGCGTATGAACCATCGACCTCTGCCGGATTCCCTGAAGAAGAGCTAAAGGACATGGTTGGACGGGTGGTGGGACATCCAAATGAATCACCCACGTAAGAAATGCTTATGTATTTGCTCGCGTGAGATCTGCTGGAAAGCTTCTCAATATACATTCTGAAATAGAATGCCTCCAAAAGATCCCGTCCATTCATATGGTACGGATCCATTTGATCGTTCTATGACATTATATAAAAGATTAGCATTCCGTAGTAGCATTTATAAAATGGACGGTTATGAAAAATGATAAAATCTCTACGTAAGAATTTGAATTATTGGATTCAGTTGTCAGCATGAATTTCTGTGGAGCATTTTCTTATTGAGTCCCAACTGATGAATGGCTCGCATCTAATACACATATTCCATGTGCACCACAAAAGTACCAGCACATCTCACGCGCGAGCTGATTGCTGATGTACTCTTTTGGGAGAGCCTCTCGGCTGACTCTCGCGTAGGTAGACAGGGCGCGTGCCTACCGCTTAAGTATGGGAAATGAATTTAAATTCATCAGATCCCCACCGTCCACGAGGTACTAAATCTCTTATTTAGCCTTGATCCAAAAATTTAGATGATATAACACTCTTTTGGGTCACACTATATGGAAATGTATAAAATTATACCTAAAACTTCTAAATTCATGTGACATGGCTGGACCTGAGATTTGGAATAGGATGATTTTCTGTAAATGATTTCATCCTAATGAATCACGTCAGATGAATGGATTGGATGGAATATATACATGAAAGGTGGCCCTACGCCAAACTAATGTTATGCGTGCCCATCGCAACAATTTCCTATGGTGTGGCCTACCTGAAATTTGATTCGTCACGATTGTTGGAGTCTAGGCCGAACATGAGGCAGTGTACTTGATGGATGGGCTGGATCATGTGACGGTAGCACACCCTCGATGCCTGTGACAGGTCGGGTTAGTCAGGGTTCCAACAAAAAGCTAGAGGCCGACCGTAACGTCCGTATCAAATCATGCGTGCAAAATACTGTACATCAGCTGTAACAGCTCATGCTACAACGTCATTCCAAAAATCCAATGATCCAAAACTCCGGTGAATTGGGGGGTGATCCAAAAAGCATGGTAAGCTTCACCATGATGTATGTATTTTATCCAAGCAGTCCATCTATTTTTCCAGCTCATTTTGGAGCATAAACAGCAAAAAATGAAGCAGATCCAAAGTAGAAGTAGACCGCATCATAAGAAACAATGGATATTGAATAATTACTAATGAAATGTTTTTTTAGGGCCCACTGCCATTCAACCTGTTCATAAAGTCCCATAACCCTTGACGAAGGAAAATGATAAACATCAACTTGATCCAAAACTTTAGTGACCCTAATTTTTCACCGACAAATGTTTAATCCCCATTGTTTTGGTGGGGTGGTCCGCTTAAGTTCCGTATCTACCTTGTTTTTTCCTTGTACCCTGAGTTGAGCTGGCAAAATGAACGGATGACATGGTAAAACACATACATCGTGGTTGGGGCCAGAGAGCTTTTTCCCACGAGCCATTGGGTCAGTGCCCAATATATTGAGGGCCTGTATCTTTTCCCGGCTTATTTGTAAATATATTGTAAATGGGTCACCGATACTTTTCTCACCTGAAAATGGAAATAGCTTGTGAATTCAAAGTCCACTGAGCCTATTTGTTCCATTTGCTCACAATAATAAATAGTCGATATTACTATTTTTTGTTGTTTATCTAATTTTTACAAGTATTTTTTTAGACTAAAGAAATTGTTTACTCTATATGTCAAACTATATGGAGACCGCAAGTGAAAGAAGATTTCTTGTCATAGTCTTTCACAAGAAATTCCTGTGCTATGATGCTAGGTTAGCCCCACCTGTTCAAATGTTGAAAAATTCAGACTATTGCTCCATTTTGTGAGCTCATTTTGTCACGCTCCAAAATTCGGGTACAGAGTATGCACCCTCAGACCCGAGTTTTAGTTCGTAACTCGTACACAAAGTGTACTAATTTAATTCTTAAATTGGTTTAATCAGAGATGATAATTATATTCAATATAAGGTCCACCATAATCTCAATCACACATATATAATACTTAGCACCAATCAACTAAACATATATAAATCTTGACGATCCTTAAAATAAAATGAACCTTAAAATCATTCACTTATTATACCATTATACTATAATGATATTTATTTCAAAGAAATAAATCTAAATAATTGCTTAAAGTCTCAAAATAAATACTAGTATGTATTATCAAACTATGTTAACAAAATAAAACATATAATCAAAAATTGTCCAATCTGTCACTTCATCCTTCAGATAAGTATACTCATGTTTCAGGTGGGTCGTGTTCAGGTATAGTAAATCCTTCCGGTTTTTGCGTCAATCATCTGCTAATAGCTCCTGTGTTCAGGTACAGTAGATCCTTCTAGTTCTTGCGTCACATCATTTGCTAATAGCTCCTCTGTATGGTTTTTCCATCAATAAAAATGTAAGCTGAACAGGCTTAGTGATATAACCCAGCATAATTCATAATCATAGTAATTAAAATAATACATAAATACATATACAATGATATGAATGTAAAATGATATATGAATGCATCAAATGGGATGATCGTCCATCTGCTTTGGTTGGAGGTCATCAACCCGCATCCACCCGTTGGGTAGGCTTCCACCTTTCGATAGGCTTGGGTATAGCCCGCATCTGATAACGCTCTACCAGGATCGACATTTCTTCCAAGGAGGGCTCCTAGGATCGACCATACATTATGCAATGCAATGAATAAGGGATGATATGTAAATACATATTTTTCATATTTTGCATAGTTGTCTCGATTAAAATATTCACATATAAATTTATCGTACAATTATCATATTAAAATATTCAAACCAGTAAATCAATCAAACAATCATAATGATTTATTTTAATTTTAATGAATT